>NC_092370.1:131049521-132539521 GCF_030028105.1 Mobula birostris
TTTGAACAAAGAGCATTGAAATAATCAGCACCATAAATTCTTACTTCCAGCCTCCTAATCTCCCAGAGAAGGCTGCTTTCAGTTCAGTTACCTAAACCTGGGGAATGCTGGCCAGCAATCTTTACATCTGCCTACCTCTTGGCCCACTCTGAGAGTCTGATTTACTCATGTTATTGACTTGTTCCGCCTGTCCAAGATGTCTTAGCGTGGACCATCATGATAATGGCAGGAGGTGCATAAATGGAGGGATAGAAACAGTCTATCCCTGCTTAAGGGTTCTTCAGACCCCACTATAACCCCCTCCAGCTCCCCAGCCTGACAAGAGTTAATACTGCTACGAGTGTGTCAGTTTGAGGACATTTCATCCGAGGTTAGAGATCTAAGAGATTTTTTTAAAATAAGGAAACAGTAGATTGAGGATGAGGTTGGTGACAAGATGGATGACGAGAATCAGAATCTCAAAGTGTAAGGGTCATAGAATACTACAACACACAAAAATTAGGCACCCTAATCTGCCTGGTCCCTTTGACCTGCACCTGGACCATAGCCCACCATACCCTCCCATCCATATATATATATATCCAAATTTCTCTTAACTATTTAATTCGAACCCAGATCCACCACTTCCGCTGGCCACTTGATCCACACTCTCACCACCCCCTGAGGGAAGTAGTTCCCCCTCATGTTCCCCTTTCACCCTTAACCCATGACCTCTATTTCTAGTTTCACTCAACCTAATGTAAGTGGAAAAAGCCTGTTTACCTTTAACCTATCTACACTCCTCATAATTTTGTATACCTCTATCAAATCTCCTCTCATTCTCCTGCACTCCAGGGAATAAAGTCCAAACCTGATTGACTTTCCCCATAACTCAGGTCCTCAAGTCCTGGCAACATCCTTGTAAAATTTCTCTGCACTCTTTCAATCTTATTGACATCTCTCCTGTACGTAGGTGACCAATTAGGCCCGCAATACTACAAACAATACTCCAACTTGGGCCTCACCAATGTCTTATACAACTTCAACATAACATCCCATCTCCTGTATTCAGTACTTTTATTTATGAAGGCCAATGTGCCAAAACGTTTCTTTACGGTGCTACCTAGCTGTGATGCCACTTTCATGGAATTATGCATCTGTATTCCCAGATCCCTCTGTTCTACCACACTGTTCAGTGTCCTACTGCTGACCCTTTTAAGTCCTACCCTGGTTTGTCCTCCCAAAGTGCAACACCTCACACTTGTCTTCACTAATTCAATCTGCCATTTTTCAGCCCATATTTTCAGCTGGTTCAGATCCCACTGCAAGCCATGATTGTCTTCCTGGCTGTTCACTACACCCTCAATCTTGGTGTCAGCTGCAGAGTTGCTGATCCAGTTTACTACAATATCATTTCGATCATCGATATAGATGACAGCCAACAACAGACCCAGCACCAGCCCTGATCCCTGCGGCACACCACTAGTCACAGGCCTCCAGTCAGAGAGGCAACCACTCTTTGACTTATCCCACGAAGCCAATGTCTAATCCAATTTGCTACCACATCCTGAATGCCAAGTGACTGAACTTTCTTGACCAACCCTCCCTGTGGGACCTTATCAAAGATCTTGCTGAAGTGCCTGCAAACAACACCATTAGCTAGCCTTCAACTTCCCTGGTAATTTCCCCTAAAAGCTTCATAAGATTGGTTAGCCACGACCTAACAAACGCAAAACCACGCTGACTATCCTTAGTCAGTCCAGGTCTATCCAAATACTCATATATTTGTTCCCCTAGAATACCTTCCAGTTACTTACAGCAAGCTCTCCAGCCTGTAATTTCCCAGCCTATTCTTAGAGCCTTTCTTATACAATGGAACAACATTAGCTATCCTCCAGTCCTCTGGCACCTGACCCATGACTAAGAACATTTTAAGTATTTCTGCTAGGCCCCTACAATTTCAGTACTAGGTTCCCACAGTGTCCGAGGAAACACCTTGTCAGGCTCCGGGGAATCTGCACCCTAATTTGCCTCAAGACTGCAAATACCTCCTCCTCTGTAATTTGTATATGGTCTATGACCTCACTGCAGTTTTGCCTCATTTCTATAGACATTTCCTGAGTAGATACAGATGCAAAAAATCCATTTAAGATCGCCTCCATCTCTTTGACTCCATGCACAGAGTACCACTCTGATCTTCCAGAGGACCAATTTTGTCCCTTGCTATCCTTTTGCTTTTAATATCTGTGGTGGCGCTTGGGATTCTCCCTCACCCTATCTGCTAAAGCAACCTCATGTCTTCTTTTCGTTCTCTCTATTTCCTTCTTAAGTGTTCTCTTGTATTTCTTATACTCATCAAGTACCTCATTTGCTCCTTCTGAGATATGCACCTATGCAGATGAAGTGCTTAACCAGGGCCTCAATATCTCTCGAAAGCCAAGGTTCCATATTCTTCCCTTTTATTCTGACCGGCACATACAAGCTTGGTATTTTCAACATTTCATTTCTGAAGAAGGCCTCCCACTTACCAGCACACCTTTGACAGAAAGCAGCCTGTCCCAATCCACACTTGTCAGATCCTTTCTGAGACCATCAAAATTGGCCTTTCTCAAATTTATAACCTCAACCTGACAACCATATCTATCCTTCTCCATAATTATCTTGAAACTAATGCAATTATGTTGCAAAGTTTTCCCCTTACACAAAGTTCTATCATCTGCCTTGTCTCATTGCCTAATAGGAGAACTAGTGTCGCTCTCTCTCGAGTTGGAATCTCTATACATTGATGACGGAAACTTTCCTGGACACATTTGATGAATTCAACCCCCTTCAGCCCTGTTACAATATGGGAATCCCAGTTAATATGTGGAAAGTTAAAATCACCTGCTATCACAACCTTATGTCTCTTGCAACAGGCTGTGACCTCTCTATAAATTTGCTCCTCTAAATCCCACTGACTGTTGGGTGGTCTAGAATATAATCATATTAATGTGGTCATCCCTTTCTTCTTCCTCAGTTCCACCCATATAGCCTCAGTAAACGAGCTCTCCAGCCTGTCTTGTCTGAGCATTGCTGTGTCATTTTCCAGGACTAATAATGCCACCCCTCCCCTATAATCACTATCACTCTAAAACAACAGAACCCTGGAACATTGAGCTGCCAGTCCTGCCCCTCCTGTAACTAAATCTCACTCATGGCTACAATGTCATAACTCCACGTGCTGATCCATGCCCTAAACTCAACCACCTTTCTTACAATGCATTGAAATATATGCAACTCATAACATTAGTTCCACCTATCAACCTCTGCTTTAAATGTACCTAATGACTTGGCCTCCACAGCCATCTGTGGTAATAAATTCCACAGATTCACCGCCCTTTGGCTAAAGTAATTTCTCTCATCTCTGTTCTAAAGGGATATCCTTGTATTCTGAGGCTGTGCCCTCTGGTCCAAGACACCCTCGTTATAGGAAACATCCTCTCCATGTCAATGCAATGAGAATAACACTATATATATAAATAAATTGTGCAACAAGAGAGCAAAAATAGTGAGGTAACATTCATGGGTTCATTGTCCATTCAGAAATCTGATGGTGGAGGGGAAAAAGCTCATTCTAAAACATTGAGTGTGCGCCTTCAGGCTCCTGTACCTCCTCCCCGATGGTAGTAATGAGAAGAGGGCATGGACATTTAAATGACAAGAGGGAGGGTTACAGGACAAGAAATAAAAGATGTGATTGGAGAAGCATTTTGTACATATTGATAGAAAAAAATGCTTATTCTAAGCAATTGGTGTTGAATTGAGACTAAAAGTGTGTAAATGAAAATGTGTGATGTAATGTTTACTTGTGGCCTGCAATAATTTTCATGAAGAATCTTTTGTGAAGCTTGATTTGGGACTCAGTGGGTGTGTATGATGCCTGGAGTTTTCCCTCTAGGTCCGCACTAAGGCATTGGCTCATATTGAGATGGAAACCTGGTGTCCAGTGGGTGCAGCACTGGCCTGGATACCATAGTTTTCATGCATGTCATTACCCAGGATGGGGGTGTGAGCTGGAACCTGGCTGCACTGAGCTTTAAGTGGCACAACTAGAAGTGTGAGTTAGTCAGGCCAGACTTGAAGGAAATTACACGCTCAGATTTGAGCTAAACTACGCCTGGTTGTCCGTTCCGTATATAAGTGCTTGAAATCACCACCCTTTGACTTCATCCTTGTTGGATCAAATCTGCAGTGCACTAAGCCTTCTACACATCTGAAACTAGCAGAGGCAGAGGCTCAAAGGAAAAACAAAACTAAATTTGTTGTCTTCCAGCTTGACATGTCATGTGATGAATTTCCAGGCCAGGGTTTAATTCCATAAGATGGCACTGAATTTGACCATAGAATCTTTACAGTGTGAGAGGAGGCAATACAACCCATTGAGTCCAAAATCAGCTGACTACATTAATGTAGCATTTTGCAAAGATCAGTTTGAAATGCACTAGTAGTTATATTGTTAAACACAGATTCCATTTTATTTATCACAACAAGTTATTTCTTTTTAACAAGGTGATGATGTCAGATGAAGAAGCATTGAACGTCAAAGGTGCTAGATCACCTGGACAGGTGCAGTACTTGGGGAAATATCTGAGCATTTGACAAAAATAGACCAGATGTAAGAGACAAAGCAGAACACCAATAGCAATAGTTTAGAGGTGAAGAACAGATGAGATCCAATGGGAGCATCTCAGTCCTGAGAATTAAATGCTCATCAGAAGCTGTTGTAACTAATAATTTCTCATCATAATGCAAAGAACTGGAAATAATTATGTTTATTTATTTTAAAAACTCTGAAAATTTACAGACTTTAAGAGTTAGGTTGTCAAGTTTTCTAGTGCTTAAGTACTGAACTTAAAGGTTAAGTTGAAAATCGGTTACCATAAGGCATAGAGGCAGAATTAGGCCATTTGACCCATCGAATCTGTTCCATCATTCCATCATGACTGATTTATTATCCCTCTGAACCCCATTCTGTTGTCTTGTCCCCATAGCCTTTTATGCCCTTACTAATCAATTTATGCAAGGAGATGAAGATGTGAACTTTCATCTATTTCCTTATGTTGGTGAATGAGGCCATTTGGCCCATCATGCCAATGCTGGCTCTCAGAGTAACCCTATCAATCCCATCCCCCACTTTCACCCTGTGGCACGTTCTTTCCTACACTCCAGTCAACTACTCCTTAATTCCACCAGCTGTACACAAAGGTCATATTTACCATAACCAATCAACCTATCAATATATCTTCAACTGGGTCATACCCCTCTCTGCTTTCCACTCAGATTGCTCTTTATGGAACACCCTTGTCCATTCATCTGTCCCTGCTGATCTCTCTCCTGGCACTTATCCCTGCAAGCGGGACAAGTGCTACACCTCCCCCTACACCACCGTTCAAGGCCACAAACAGCCCTTCCAGGTGAGGCGACACTTCACCTGTAAGTTTATTGTGGTAATCTACTGCATCCGGTGCTCCCAGTGCAGGCTCCTGTCCATCAGTAACACATGACATAAAGTGGAGGACTGCTTCATCGAGCACCTTCTCTCTGTCCAGAATTTCCTGATAGCCACCCATTTCAATTCAGCGCCCCATTCCCAGTCTGAAATGTCAGTCCATGGGCTCCTCTTCTGCCACAATCAGGCCACTCTCCGATTGGAAGAGCAACAGCTCATATTCTGTCTGGGTAGCCTCCAACCTGATGGCAGGAATATCAATTTCTCCAGCTTCCAGTAATTTCTCCCCTTCCCCCTCCTTTCCTTTTCTATTCTCCATTCTGGCTCCCCTCTTACCCCTGTCCGTCACTTCCCTCCTTCCCCTTCTCCTATACTCCATTCTCTTCTCCTATCAGATTCTTTTTTCTTCAGCCTTTTACCTCTTCCTCCTATCACCTCCCTGCTCCTTTGTTCATCCCCTCCCCCACCCTCCCACATTCTCCCTCACCTGGTCCACCTGTCGACTTGTAATCCTTTCTCTCCCCCACCTTCTTATTCTGGCTTCTTCTCCCTTCATTTCCTGTCCTGACGAAGAGTCTTGGCCTGAAACATCGACTGTTTATTCCCTTCTATAGATGCTACTTGACCTGCTGAGTTCCTCCAGCATTTTGTGTGTGTTGCTCTGGATTTCTAGTATCTACAGAACCTCTTGTGCCCAAAATTCCTCTCTAGTGATCAAACGCGGCTTGCCTTTTCCAGCAGTCAAGTGAAAATCAATTCAACTGGTCTGAATTTAAGATTTATACAAGCTTGATTTATTGTAAAAGTATTCAGAATTTTTAACTTAGCTCTTTGTATTCTAAGTATGCTCTTCGTCTTACAATAGACCAATCAGTTTAAAAAAATTCTCCTATGGAGGAAATCTCAAAACAAGTTGTATTCAAGTTTCTAAACATTGCATCCATGCAAAATAAAAATCACAAAAAAAACATGAGTAAGTTCAAAGCTTATTCTTAGAAATATCTGTGTGACAACATAATTACACTCAGAATGAAATGAGTTTTGCTTAGAGTCAGGTAAAATGGCAAGAACTCTCAAACAGCTTTGAAATTTTCTGCATCATTATGTGCCATGCCGTATGACGTGGGCGATCGTGGTCTATCCACGAATATGATTGTTCTTGGCAAATGTCCTGCAGAGTTGGTTTGCCATTGCCTTCTTCTGGGCAGTGACTTTTACAAGACAGGTGACCCCAATCATTATCAATACTCTTCAGAGATTGTCTACCTAGCGTCAGTGGTCACATAACCAGGACTTGTGATATGCATCATCTGCTCCCATGGCTTTACGTGACTCTGATCAGGGGGCTAAGCGGGTGCCTACATCTTGCCTAAGGGTGACCTGCAGACTAGCGGAGGGAAGGAGCACCTTACACCTCCTCTGGTAGAGATGTATTTCCACCCCACCACCTACTTTCTGCATATGAGTATTCTTTAACATGATTGGCTATTGAGCCAGCTTGATGACATCACAGCCACTGGGTGTATAAATCGCTCTGAATAGCTGGCAGACTTCAGCATGTTTTGGAAAAATGCAAGTTGTCACCTCAAAATTGTTGGCTCTTTCTAGGCATATTTCCTGAACCATACTGGGAGGCTTCTGAATCAAATTCTGGGCCAATAATCTCCAAGAAAATGCATGAACAGTTAAAAAAAATCAGTCACTCAACTACTTTTTCTTTAAATTTTCTCTACAGGTTGAAAGTCATGGCCAAAAGGTAAGAAGTTACAGAATAATATTCTTATTACCTGCGAAAACACGAGGAATTCTGCAGATGCTGGAAATTCAAGCAACACACATCAAAGTTGCTGGTGAACGCAGCAGGCCAGGCAGCATCTATAGGAAGAGGTACAGTCAATGTTTCGGGCCGAGACCCTTCGTCAGGACTAACTGAAAGAAGAGCTAGGAAGAGATTTGAAAGTGAGAGGGGGAGGGGGAGATAGCTCTTCTTTCAGTTAGTCCTGACGAAGGGTCTCAGCCCGAAACGTCAACTGTACCTCTTCCTAGAGATGCTGCCTGGCCTGCTGCGTTCACCAGCAACTTTGATGTGTGTTTCTTATTACCTGCTTGGTTTTCTGATAATATCTGGACCATGCATAATGGCCACCAGGTTTAGGAATAGGCATTTCCTTCATTCATCCTGATCCAGCATGGATAATTTCACTTACTTCAAATCTGAACTGATTCCACAAGCTATGGACTTAGTTTCAAGGATTCTCAACTCGTGTTCTCCGTATTATTTACTTATTTATTATTATTTGTATTTGCAGTTTCTCTTCTTTAGCACATTGGTTCCTTGTCAGACTTTGTGTGCAGCTTTTCATTGATTCTATTGTATTTCTTTGTACTTCTGTGAGTGCCTGCAAGAAAACGAATCTCAGGGTAGTATACTGTGACATGTACATACTTCGATAGTAAATTTACTTTGAACTTTAGCCAATAGCATTTAAAATCCATCTTCCCACCTTGCTACTTGCAAGGACTTTATTCCATTCTCCCTGTTTCTCCAGCTGCTCTATATTCCCTCTGATGTTGTTACCTTCCACATTCGTGCTTCTGAGATGCCTCAACTCTAGTTTCCCCTCCACTAGGTCACTTCATTATGTTTCTTTCTCTGTCAATGCTGCCTGGCTTGCTGAATATTTCCTCCATTCTACTTTTAATTCAGATTTTCAGCAAAAGACCAATATAGGAAATATAAAGAATTTCCACTTAGTTGCTGGCGCCTGTTCCACTGTTCAACAAGATTATGGTTGGTCTTTTATTTCAAGGTCATTTTCCTGCACTAGCTCCATATCACTTGATTCAATTAGTGTTTAAGGATCTATCTATCTCTATCTTGAAGATACTTAGTGACTGAGCCTCCACTTTCCTCTTGTGTTGAGAATTCCCAAGATTCCTTACCTGGGTGAAGACATAATTTCTTGTCTCTGGCCTGATTTGCTGATGTCCTACCTTGAGACTGTGTCTTATGGTTCTAGACACACTGAGCCAGGGGCAGTCACTAGCTCTAACCTGACCCTGTCAAGTTCCTTAAAATCATTGCACGTATCAAGATCACCATTCGTTCTTCTAAACTCTTGGGAGCTTCAGCCAAGTACATTTCACCTGTTCTTAAATGACAAACATGCCATCCCACTAATTAATCAACATGAATCCTTTGCAAATGTTGCATTATGGCATGAGCATTGATTTCTCTAACTTCTGGTAATTTTTCCCACTCCCTTCCTCTCTTTTTCCATTCCGCATTCTGCCTCCCCTCTTACCCTTTCTCATCTCCATCACTTCCCTCAAGTGCCCCTCCTC
The DNA here is from genome assembly GCF_030028105.1 of Mobula birostris. Classification (NCBI taxonomy): domain Eukaryota; kingdom Metazoa; phylum Chordata; class Chondrichthyes; order Myliobatiformes; family Myliobatidae; genus Mobula; species Mobula birostris. The sequence goes on from NC_092370.1 coordinate 131,058,334, forward strand.
CTTCCTTTTCTTCCGCAGTTCACTCTCCTCTCCTGTCAGATTCCTTCTTCTCCAGCACTTTACCTTTTCCCATCTTCTCACTCCATCCTCCTCCCCCACCTATCCGCCTTCCCCCTCTCCTGGTCTCACCTATCATCTAGCTTGTGCTCCACTCCCCCACTCCTCCCACCCCACCATCTTATTCTGGCTTCCACCCCTTCCTTTCCGGTCCTGATGAAGGGTCTCGGGCTAAAATGGCGACTCTTTATTTTTCTATATAGATGCTGTGTGACCTGCTGAGTTTCTCTGCCATTTTCTGTTTTTTTAATGCTTTGCTTCTCTAGTTTATATTTTACAGTTCCAGTGATTATTTTCTTGTTTTTTTTTGTTCTCCCTTTCCTCTGTCTTCACTTAGCTTCTTTATTTATCCACTCCAAACAGACCAACTGCAGTTAACAAGCCTTTATCACCCTTTTCCTACTGTGGCAATGAATTTCACAGATTCACCACCCTCTGGCGAAAGAAATTTCTCATTATTTCTGTTCTAAAAGGATGTCCTTTTATTCTGAGGCTGTGTCCTCTGGTCCTAGACTCTCTCATTATATCGGAAACATTCTCTCCATGTCCATTCTGTCAAGACCTTTCAATATTCAGGTTTTCAATGAGATCCCCCCCCCCCATCCTTCTAAACTCCAGCGAATATACAAGCCCAATGCCATCAAACACTCCTCATACATTAACCCTTTCATTCCCACAAACCTCCTCTGGACACTCCCCAGGGCCACCACATCCTTCCTTAGATAGAAACATAGAAAATAGGTGCAGGAGTAGGCCATTCGGCCCTTCGAGCCTGCACCGCCATTTATTATGATCATGGCTGATCATCCAACTCAGAACACCGCCCCAGCCTTCCCTCCATACCCCCTGACCCCCGTAGCCACAAGGGCCATATCTAACTCCCTCTTAAATATAGCCAATGAACTGGCCTCAACTGTTTCCTGTGGCAGAGAATTCCACAGATTCACCACTCTCTGTGTGAAGAAGTTTTTCCTAATCTCGGTCCTAAAAGGCTTCTCCTCTATCCTCAAACTGTGACCCCTCGTTCTGGACAACCCCAACATCGGGAACAATCTTCCTGCATCTAGCCTGTCCAATCCCTTTAGGATCTTATACGTTTCAATCAGATCCCCCCTCAATCTTCTAAATTCCAACGAGTACAAGCCCAGTTCATCCATTCTTTCTTCATATGAAAGTCCTGCCATCCCAGGAGTCAATCTGGTGAACCTTCTCTGTACTCCCTCTATGGCAAGAATGTCTTTCCTCAGATTAGGGGACCAAAACTGCACACAATACTCCAGGTGCGGTCTCACCAAGGCCTTGTACAACTGCAGTAGTACCTCCCTGCTCCTGTACTCAAATCCTCTCGCTATAAATGCCAGCATACCATTTGCCTTTTTCACCGCCTGCTGTACCTGCATGCCCACTTTCAATGACTGGTGTATAATGACACCCAGGTCACGTTGCACCTCCCCTTTTCCTAATCGGCCACCATTCAGATAATAATCTGTTTTCCTATTTTTGCCACCAAAATGGATAACTTCACATTTATCCACATTAAATTGCATCTGCCATGAATTTGCCCACTCACCCAACCTATCCAAGTCACCCCGCATCCTCTTAACATCCTCCTCACAGCTAACACTGCCACCCAGCTTCGTGTCATCCGCAAACTTGGAGATGCTGCATTTAATTCCCTCATCCAAGTCATTAATATATATTGTAAACAACTGGGGTCCCAGCACTGAGCCTTGCGGTACCCCACTAGTCACCGCCTGCCATTCTGAAAAGGTCCCGTTTATTCCCACTCTTTGCTTCCTGTCTGCTAACCAACTCTCCACCCACACCAATACCTTACCCCCAATACCGTGTGCTTTAAGTTTGCACACTAATCTCCTGTGTGGGACCTTGTCAAAAGCCTTCTGAAAATCCAAATATACCACATCCACTGGTTCTCCCCTATCCACTCTACTAGTTACATCCTCAAAAAATTCTATGAGATTCGACAGACATGATTTTCCTTTCACAAATCCATGCTGACTTTGTCCGATCATTTCACCACTTTCCAAATGTGCTGTTATCACATCCTTGATAACTGACTCCAGCAGTTTCTCCACCACCGACGTTAGGCTAACCGGTCTATAATTCCCCGGTTTCTCTCTCCCTCCTTTTTTAAAAAGTGGAGTTACATTAGCCACCCTCCAATCCTCAGGAACTAGTCCAGAATCTAACGAGTTTTGAAAAATTATCACTAATGCATCCACTATTTCTTGGGCTACTTCCTTAAGCACCCTGGGATGCAGACCATCTGGCCCTGGGGATTTATCTGCCATCAATCCCTTCAATTTACCTAACACCACTTCCCTACTAACATGTATTTCGCTCAGTTCCTCCATCTCACTGGACCCTCTGTCCCCTACTATTTCTGGAAGGGGCCCAAAACTGCTCACAATACTCCAAGTGCAGTCTGACCAATGCCTTATAAAACCATGGCAATACATCCTTGCTTTTGTATTCGAGTCCTCTCAAAATGAATGCCAACATTGCATTTGCCTCCCCCACCACTGACTCAACCTGTATGTTAACCTTTAGGGAATCCTGCACAAGGACTCCGAAGTCCCTTTGTACATTTGATTTCTGAATTTTCTCCCCATTTAGAATATCGTCTATACCTTTATTCCTGCTACCATACACTTCCCTACACTATATTCCATCTGCCATATTTCATCAATAATGATGGTCAAACGGTAGAAAAGAAAGGTTGCTCCTTTAAAAGTAAGCCAATGTAAAATCTTTTACTTTATCCTCTACAGCTTTCCTGGTCCTTGTCCAAATACGTGGAGGCACTGGATAGGGAGAAGGCACTGATTTTAAGACAAGAGACTATGCAGCAAGGGACAATTGCAGGTAAACTTTTAAATTCAACAGTCTTGGGATTGAGAATTCTGCCTGTGCCCTGTATTAAATTTCTCAGTCTCTCAATCTCTTCCTTTCCTTTCCTCAATATATCAATACCCCCTCCCTCCTTCCCTCACCTGAAGTGGTATAGCATACTTAACTGGAAAATGCAACTTCAAAGCCCATCTCTAGACAGAAAGGTTGCTGATAATCTTTTTCAATGGAGAGTAATGTTAAATATCATATTTGCTAATGGCCAAATACATCAGGTTACATATACTCGGCCTGCAATATTGCATCTTAATGCATATGACCATAAGACATAGGACAGAATCAGGCATTCCATCCATCTAGTCTGCACTACCATTCCACCATGGCTGATTTATTATCCATCTCAACCCCATTCGCCTGCCCTCTCCCCGTAACCTTTGATATCTTATTAATGAATACCCTTATCAATCTCCACTTTAAATATACCTAATGACTTGGTCTCCACAGCAGACTATGGCAATGAAGTCCACAGATTCACCACCTTCTAACTAATGAAATTCCTCCTCATCTCTGTTCTAAAGGGACATCCTTCTATTCTGAGGCTGTGCTTCTTGGTCCTACTTTTCCCTACAAGTACTTTATAGTAAGTTAACTTTCTTTTTCACAGGCTCTTCAAAATACCATATGGCACCAAACAACTTAAGTGAATCATCTAAATATTCAAAACTGTTTTATTACAACAAGTGAGTCCAAAGTGAACTTGCCCGGTATTGAGTATTGCAAACCAGATTTCGGATGGCATGCACAGGAATTTGTTGAGATGGAAAAAAACACCTTTGGCCATTCACCTTCATTCTTAGAAGAAAGGAATGGAATTCATGCCATCGGAACGGATTTTGAATCTCAAAATCATAAGCACAAAAGTTTCTGCAGATGCTAAAAATCCAGAGTAACAAACGTAAAATGCTGGAGGACCTCAGCAGGTCAGGCAGTAACTATGGAGAGGAACAATTCAGGCTGAGATCTTTCATATCAGGCCCCGATGAATGGTTTTGACCCGAAACACTGATTATTTATTCCCCTCCATAGATGCTAGAACCTGCTGAGTTCCTCCAGCATTTTGTGCATGTTATTCTGAATGTCAAAGCCATCCCTGAGACCTTTCATATCAGGTCCTGATGAAGGGTCTCGGCTCAATGTTAAACATTTATTCCCTTCCATAGATGCTGCCTGATGTGCAGAGTTCCTCCAGCCTTTTGTTTGTGCTACTCTGAATATCAAAGTTGTCTCTTTGAAGAATGCAGAAAGAGTAGACTTGCAATATGTATTAAACTGCAGTAACGAGGCTTTTTCCAGTAATTATGTGATATATTCTGAAATACTTTACATTTCAGTATAGACGTAGAATCTCTTGTTAACTGACATGGATGTATGTGCTAGATTAGATGGCTATTGTAAGGGAATTCTGACTCCTGCTACAAATGTAATATTGCCTCAAACTGTAATAGCTCCTCAGACCCAAAATGTTGTAGCTCTAGAAAACCCTGGTTAGACCACACTTGGAGTATTGTGTTCAGTTCAGTTTAGAAAGGATGTAGAAGCCTTAGAGAGACTGCAGAGGAGATTCACACAGCATGTTTTATGATGATAGATTAAGTGAGCTATGGCATTTCTCAAACAACACAAGAGACTCTACAGGTGCTGTAAGTCCAGAGTAACATACACAAAAAGGTGGAATAACTCAGCAGTTCAGACAGCATCTATGGAGATGAATAAACTGTCAACGTTTCAGGCCAAGACCCTAAATCGGGATCCTTCATCAGAGTCTGAGGCCCAAAATATCAGCTGTTTACTCCTCTACATAGATACTACCTGACATTGCTGAGTTCCTCCAGCATTTTACGTATGTTACCCAGGGCTTTTCACTTTGGATTGAAGGATGATGAGAGGTGACTTGATAGAGGGGTTGAAGATGCTAAAAGGCATAAATCGAGTAGACAGCCAGAGACCTATTCCCAAGGCAGAAATGTCAAACACCATTAGGTGGGGGAGGGCATAGTCTTAAAGTGATTGGATGAAAGTAGGGGGTTGATTTAGAGATAAAGTGTTTTTACACAGAGGGTGGTGCGTGCCAGGGATGTGGTAGAAGCAGATGCATTAGGGACACTTAAGGGGCTCATCGATAAGCACATTGGTGAAAGGAAAATAAAGTGTTAAGAGAGAGGGAAGGTTAGATTTAATTTTAGAGTAGGTTAATAGATCAGCACAACATCGAGGGCTGAAGAGCCTGTAATGTGCTGGGATGTTCTATGTTCGAAAATCAAGGAAAACATTCAGGAATCAGGAATGAAGCTGGATTCAGGGATTGACATGGCCAGCATTCATGGGCTGCAATGAGGCCTGTGCTGTAGTCAGGGGTTGTGTTGGTTAGGAGAGGTTGTGAAATGGTGAAGGAAGATTTGAGTTGCTCCTGTGGTAAGGTGACTATGGGGAAGTGGGGGGGGGGGCAGAAAATAAAGACCAGGCCAGTGTAAGGGTATTAGGATTGGCGGAAGGGATTTTATCATAGTGGGAGGTGTTGGGTATGGGGGGGGGGGTGTGGGCGAACAATGATAATCATTTCTGTATTTTGGTCTCATGGTTGGTTGTGAAAGACTTACGAGTAAAGAACTATCAGTCTTGGTGGCTGGAAGAAACAATGTAGGACTGCTCTTCGCCTCCATCCCATCTACCACTGGAGAAGCAACCTTGTTTTTCCCAGCTCCCTCCTGTCCTTAATGGCTGGTTACGGACCTTACCGCCTGGTATAAGGAGTTAATTGTCCTTGAGATTTTTCTTAATTGGAAATTGTATGTTAAACTGCTGATAAATTGAGGGTCTGATGCATATTTAATGGATTTTCAGTATCCAAATGAAGGTAGAATTCTTTTATTGCAAAAGGGTATTACGCACAATATTTATTTAGAGACACAGCACAATAACACATCCTTCTGACCTAACGAGCTCAGGCCACCCACATGACCAATTAACCTACTAACACGTTTTGGGAGGGAACCGGAGCACCCAGAGGAAACTCACAGTCACAGGGAGAATGCACAAACTCCTTATGGACAGCAGTGGGAAGTGAACCCAGGTTGCTGTGGCTGTAGTAACATTTGCCTAATGTGCCAAATCGGCTTTCAGAGCAGCTGGGCACGAGGATTGTTCTTCCACTTGCATCACTGCTGCTTCTGTTCAGTTGGGGGGGAGAAATACGGAAATTGGGAGAAGCGTGTGCTTGGCCAGAGAGAGAAGGAGGAAGCAATCATCGTAAGGTGGGGTATCATGGAGGCAGTGTGTCGGGGAATTCCACTGCGTCGGAGTAAGGTTGCTAACATAATCGTTATGGACAACTCTTTAGACACCCGTGGCTCAGTAGGATGTTAGGAGCAGTTAACTACAACAAATCTTAACAGAGGTCTGTTTGTAAGGAGAACCCTTATGTCTGACATCATGGCTGTGGACCTGACCATCTTATATCAGTACAGTGCAGTACCTGGTTCGATTTTGCCGGGGTCTGTGCGTTCTCCCCATGTTCCTGTTGGTTTCCTCCAGGTGCTCTGGTTTCCTCCTACGTCCCAAGGATGCGCGGGTTCGTGGGCTAATTGGTCACATGACTGTAAATGGGTGGTGCAGTCTCGTTGGGCCGGAAGGGCCTGTTACCGTGCTGTATCTCTAAATAAAGAAAATCACACTGAAACTTGGAAACACTGTCCACAGGCCACGTGTGCAATAGGCTAGCATAAATGTCTTCAAAGCACACACTTCCTCTGTGCACGATGCATTAAGTAAAATAAATGTAGCCTTTCCAAGAGCCACACATTACAAAATTGTAGAACAGTGACAAAAGAAAAAATTCCATGCTGTTATGTTTGTGGGAACTATGTCATAGGCACCTTATATACATATTATATGTGGCCTCCCATACATAAGGGTATCAATGGTTACGGGGAGAAGGCAGGAGAATGAGGTTGGGAGAAAATAAATCAGCCATGATGGAATGGCAGAGCAGGTCCGATGGCCTAATTCTTCTTCTAAGTCTTATGGTTTTATGGTCTTAAAATATGAGTTGCTTTAGTCCTGGGACACTACCTACCAAGGCAGCTGTAGTTGAAGACCAGAGAGTGCCCCACTGCTAATTTTAGGCCATTGTCACTTTATTCATGTCAATTCAGATCTTTTCATGTCAGTATATTCTCTAATATACTATGTGCAGCATCATCAGTTGTCTAATAGCAGCTTTTGAATTATTCTAGAAAATAAAGTTGTAGTTTTTTCAGTTGATTAATTACAGGCTACACGTCAACCCACTGGAACAGGCTTGTCACAAGCAAGAGAAAATCTGCAGATGCTGGAACTTTGAGCAACACACACAAAATGCTGGAGGAACTCAGCAGGCCAGGCAGCATCTATGGAAAAGTGTACAGTGGGCATTTCGGGCCAAAGCGTCCACTGTACTCTTTTCCATAGATGCTGCCTGGCCTGTTGAGCTCCTTCAGCATTTTGTGTATGTTGTGTTGGAACAGTCTTGTGATTGGCTGGGGTAAAAACAGTGTGGGGTGGGGTATCATTGACACGTTAACAGACATGATTGTGGTCAGTGGATGCCAATGTCAATATCAAGTAGTGAAAGTTGAGGTAACTGTAACCTTTTCTATTGCAGGAAACTAAACCCATCTACAGCTGGCTAACTACTGAAAATAAACTTAACCAGCCTTGATGGAAGAGATATCCTCCAAGTTGGAACTTGCTTTTCAATTTCTTAAATTACAGTAATCTCTTCAAATCCTTATTTATTTGCTTACTTATTTCCAGTAGGTAATTTCCTATTTAAAACAAACAACAGTGAGGAACAGCCACAGAATGATTTGGGTGTGTTATACCCATTTTTACAGTGCAGAAGAGTTCCAGGTTTTAGCATTAAGAAGCTAATCCACATAGGGATTAGTAGTGGCAAAGGGAACATCCTCGACAACATCTAGTGGCTTTGATTTCACTTAGCCCATTTAGATTCAGATTTATTTATCACAGGTACATTGATACATACAGTGAAATGTGTTGTTTATGTTAATAACTTCCACACCTAAGAATGTGCTGGAGGCAGCCCACAAGTGTTGCCACACAGTCCGGTGCCAACAAAGCATGCCCGCAATGCTTGGCAGAACAACAACGAACACAACAAAGTGGACTATACAAGCAACAACAGCAAAACAAGCCCCATCCCTCCCTCAAACCTACCCACCCGCACACACGTAGAGTTCTCTAACTCCAGAATTGATCATCTTCTTCAGCTTCCAGCTTCCAGCCTCCAGCCCCCAGTGGACGTGTGGATTCGCAGACACTGGGCCTTCGACTTCCCCAGCTGACTCGCAGAAATTCGCACACTTGGGGCTCTGGCCATTGGGCCTCAACTTCTGCATTCCAATTGACCTTCAGGCTAGATATGGATGTCTGATTAACCGTCACGCTTTGATCTTCAGTATCAACTCATAGGGCATCAGATCTGCAGTCATCAAGTCCATTAGGGTTCGGTACCTTTGGACCTGTAGTTATCCCCATATGCATCAGTACCCCTGCACCTGTAGTTCCCTCCCTCTATATCAGTAACTCTGGACCTGTAATTTCCTCCCTCTACGTCAGTAACTCTGTACCTGTAGTTCCCCCTCTCTCTATGTCAGTAACTCTGCACCTGTAGTTCCCTCCCTCTACGTCAGAAACTCTGCACCTGTAGTTCTCTCCCTCTACGTCAGTAACTCTGTACCTGTAGTTCTCTCCCTCTATGTCAGTAACTCTGTACCTGTAGTTCTCTCCCTCCACGTCAGTAACCCTGTACCTGTAGTTCTCTCCCTCCATGTCAGTAACTCTGTACCTGTAGTTCTCTCCCTCTACGTCAGTAACTCTACCTGTAGTTCTCTCCCTCCACGTCAGTAACCCTGTACCTGTAGTTCTCTCCCTCCATGTCAGTAACTCTGTACCTGTAGTTCTCTCCCTCTACGTCAGTAACTCTGTACCTGTAGTTCTCTCCCTCCACGTCAGTAACCCTGTACCTGTAGTTCTCTCCCTCCACATCAGTAACTCTGTACCTGTAGTTCTCTCCCTCTACGTCAGTAACTCTGGACCTGTAGTTCCCTCTCTCCACGTCAGTAACTCTGTACCTGTAGTTCTCTCCTTCTACGTCAGTAACTCTGTACCTGTAGTTTTCTCTCTCTCTGTCAGTAACTCTGTACCTGTAATTCCCTCTCTCTACATCAGTAACCCTGTACCTGTAGTTCTCTCTCTCTCTATGTCAGTATCTCTTTACCTCTATGTCTCTCCCTCTACGTCAGTAACTCTGTACCTTTAGCTCCCTCTCTCTACGTCGGTAACTCTGTACCTGTAGTTCCCTCCCTAAACATCAGTAACTCTGTACCTGTAATTCCCTCCCTCTACGTCAGTAACTAAGGACCTATAGTTCCCTCTGCCAACCAGAACAGGCAAAAAAAATCTCTGGAACCTCTACTTTCTAAGGAATTTAAGGAGGTTCAGCTTGTCATGAAACAGCCCAACGAACTTCTACACATGCACTGTTGAAAATTTCCTGACTGGTCGCATCATGGTTCGGTGCAGCAATTCAGAATCCGACTCATTGTTCCTGACATTTGTGACAAAATTTATGCTCGGTTGAACTGATCCCTTCTGCCTGCATGTGATCGTACCCCTCCACTCCCTGCAAATTCATGGGCATATCCAGGAGCCTCTTAAACACCTCAATTCAACCTTAGGACAAAGGAGCAAAACAAGGCCATTCGGCCCCTTGAGTCTGCTCTGCTCTTCCATCATGGCTGATTGATTATCCCCCTCAACATTATTCACCTGCCTTCTCCCCATAACCTTTGACACCCTTCCTAATCAAGAACCCATCAACCTCCACTTTAAATCTACTCAGTGACTTGGCCTCCACAGCTGTCTGTGGCAATGAATTCCACATTTTCACCATCCTCTGGCTAAAGAAATTCCTCTTCACCTCCGTCCTAAAGGGACATACTTCAATTCTGAGGCTGTTCCCTCTGGTCCTAGACTCCCCCACTGTAGGAAGCATCATCACCACATCCGTTCTATCTAGGCCTTTCAATATACGATAGATTTCATTGAGATTCACCCCCCCCCCCATTTTTCTAAACTCCAGTGAGTACAGGCCCAGAGCCGTCAAACGCTTCTCATGCATTAACCCTACTGTTCCTGGGATAATTGTTGTGAACCTCCTCTGGATCCTATCCAATGGCAGAAACTGCTCACATAACCCCAGGTGCGGCCAGACCAACGCCCAAGTCAGTTATTGAAGAGGGGCTCTCTAATCAAGGATCAAGTTGTCCCAAAGCAGCAATCACTTACAATTCTCATATACTGGAACACATTTTAGGTTACAAGCTCTGCAATACTTGCAATTAGCTCCTACTCCCCACTCAAATGTAACAGTGCTTTTTACAATTTACATTTTAGGATCCGAATACTCCCAAGGACTTTTCAGCATCTACAAGGCCCTGTGATGGAATATTGTCTACTTCTCTGGAATATCAGCATTTATTGCCCATTCCTGCTTGGGAAGCTGCCTTATTGAAGCACCGCTGCCATTCTGGTGAAGCTGTGCTGGGTAGAGAGGTCCAAGGTGAATTGAAGGACCAGAAGCGCATTTTCAGGTCTGGATGCTGGAGGGTAACAGATAGGTGATGGTGTTCCTATGTGCACGGTACATTTATGCCTCTTTGATGTAGTTGTTGTGGGTTTGAAGCAGCCTGGGTGAGTAACTGCAGTTTGTAGATGGTGCACACTGTTACCAACAGATTGTTTAATCCTTGGATGATGTCAGATTTGACAGCTGATGGCACTGCAGTGCTCCAAACAAGATGAGACTCACAGAGACATAGGGTAGTAAAGCACAGAAACAGACCCTTAGCCCACCTAGTCCATGCCAAACTGTTATTCTGCCTAATCCCATCAATCCACACCTGGACCATAACCCCCCATACCCCTCCCATCCATGTGCTTATCCAAATTTCACTTAAACGATGCAATCGACCCCCCACCATCCACCACTTCCGCTGGAAGCTCATTCCACACTCACACCACCCTCTGAGTGAAGTTCCCCCTCAGGTTCCTCTTAAATATTTCACCTTTCACCCTTAACCTATGACCTCTAGTTCTAGTTTCTGACCTTCTAACCTGAGGGAAGAAAGTCTGCTTGTATTTACCCGACCTTTACCCCTCATAATTTTGTACACCTCTATGAAATTTCCCTTCATTCTCCTCCACTCCAGGGAATAAAATCCTGAACTGTTAACTTTTCTCTGTAACTCAGGTCTCGGCTACATCCATGCAAATTTTCCTTGACTCTTACTGATATCTTACCTGTAGGGAGGTGACCAGAGCTGCACGCAACACTCCAGATTTGGACTCACCATTGTCTGATACAGCTTCAACATTACATCCCTAACTATGTGTAACGCTTCCACATTCAAGCAGAGGCAAGCTGATCACAGACAGCTCTACTTCATCAGGAATTTGAGGAGATTTGGTGTGTCACCAAAGACTCCAGCAAATTTCTACAGGTGTGCTGTGAAGATCATTCTAACTGGCTGCATCATCATGGAGGCACCAATACACAGGGTTGTGAAAGGTGTTGTAGGCTCAGAGAGATCTATCATGGGCACAACCCTCTGCATCATTGAGAACATCTTGAATAGGCCATGCCTCAAGACAGCAGTACCCATCACTAAGGACCCTCAGCTGGGTTACACACATTTATTACTGTCAATAAGGAGGAGGTACAGGAGCCTGAAGATTCACATTCAATGATTCCATCATACTCCTGACTTAGTGCCTTGTAGACAGTAAAACTTTCTCAGGAATTCAGTGGATGAGTCAGTCCTTGTGGGATTCCCAGCTCCTGATCTGCCCTTGTAGCCATAGTACTTCTCTGGCTGATCCTTTGGTGACCCCAGGATACTGATGATGGGGAATTGATTTTGGTATTGCCTTTGAATGTCAAGGGTATGTGTTAAGACTCTTTCTTGATGTAGATTTCATTGCCTGATAGATAGACAATTTATTGATCCCAAGGGAAATTACAGTGACACAGTAGCATTACAAGTGTATAGTTTTGTGACATGAATGTTACTTGCCGTTATTCCCTGTGAGAAGGCAGTGACAGAGAATAAACTTGCCATAAGACCTTAGGACCATAAGATACAGGAGCAGAATTAGGCCATTTGGCCTATTGAGTTTGCTCCGCCATTCCATCAAGCTGATTTATTATCCCTCTTAACCACACTCTCCTGCCTTCTCCCCATAAACTTTGATGCCTTTACTAATCATGAACCTATCAAAGTGCATTTTAAATAAACCCATTGACTTGGCTTCCACAGCTGGCCATGAATTCCCCATAGGTTCCTCACGCTCTGGTTAAAGCAATTCCTCTTCATCTTGTGTTCTGAGGTTGTGCCCTCTGGTCCTAGACTCCCCAACGATTGGAAGCATCCTCTCCACATCGTCTCAATCTAGGCTTTTCAATATCCAATAGGTTTCAATGAGAGGACCCGCATTCTTCTAAATTCCAGCATGTACAGGCACAGAGCCATCAAATGCTCCTCACACATTAATCCTTTCATTCCCGGAATCATTCTCGTGAACTTCCTCTGGACTCTTTTGGCATATTTAATAGAATACAGTGTAAAATGCTTTTAGGTATCAACATAATTCTCAGCTATTAGTCAATCCTTTTAAAAGTTGGTAAGGAAAAAAAGTGATGGGTAAAATCTGATGAAAGAAAAATAAATCAGGCAGAAGCAACTTCTTATTGTAGCAAGCATCTGAAGCCGAAACTGGAATGCCCGTCTTTTCCACGGCTGTGATTGAAGTAGCCATTCTAGAGTAGCGGACGCACAATTCACTGTTTAAACTACACATCTGTGTGGATGTACTCAAAACAGCCTGTGCTGAATAAAAGTGTTAGAACTGTAAACTTCTGCTCCTGCTCTACCCACACAGTCACCAGAACTTTCAATGCCACCAGAGGGCACAATATGAATAAAATATGTCAGACCACAATGTTTTTATAATAGAATATTTAAATATGAAAGATCTGCAGTTAGAAGGAGGGGTTGAGAGGGAGCCCACTTACTTAACTATAGTTTGAACTTGGAGCTTGTTACTTCTAACCTAGATTTATTTCGTGGGAAGCCTCACAATGACATCTGCAATTATATTTTTTACTGGTTTCACTGGGGGAAGGGGCATGGGGTGGTAGCATGGTAGCATAGCTATTAGTGCAACGCTGCAAGATCGGGGTCTGATTCTCATCCCTGTGTGCCAGGAGTTTGTATGTTCTCCCTGTGGCCACGTGGGTTGCCCACAGTTGCACTAGTTCCCTCCCGCACAGTACAAGTAAGTTGTGTGCATGCTGTGTTGCTGACGGAAGAATGGCAACATTTGTGGGCTGCCAGGCACAATCCTCACTGATTTGATTTGACACAAACATCACATCTTGCTGTATGTTTCTATATTCATGTGACAAATAAAACTAATCTTTACTCTTTCTTTACTGTTTTATCTCTGGTGCATAATTATTCACTTACAAAGTTAATAGTCAATTGTTCCATTAACCACACAGGCGCCAAGGAGAGACTAACATCTGATACAGGCACATTGTGTTATTTACCAGGATTCTTTAAAGTGGTTGTTAGAAATTAAGTTTTTAGAAGTTGCTGTGTATTTAATATTTCAGTAATATTTTAAATATATTGTTTGATTAAACATTCTTTGTTGTTTACATAATTGATTACGGGTTATATGTAAAAGTACTGAATGGCATGTGTCATTATGCCACCACATCGTATATGCGTGCCTCAATAAAGTCAAATGAAGTAGACACGCATCTCTTGGTTCTGTGTTTTTCTTACGATTAGTTTCTGGCATTTCAAAACATAACAGTGGTGATGAGTAAGTTTTAAAACAAACCCGAGACTACTACCTACCTGTTGAAGCGCAATGAGACAGTCGAGCGTAAAGAGAAGCATAGCACGCTTTCATCTCAAGAGGAGAGAAATGGTTGAGTAAAAAAAAAATGCAATTGAGTTGCAGACAGGAAAGAAAGTGAACATGAACAATAATGTAACGTCTGAACAAAGACCTACAAATTGTGTTACTATTATGGCAGGGGCTCACATACACCAGACCAATGCAGGTTTAAAGACAAAACTTGCAGAAAATGCAAAAAGTAGGACACATACAAAGAGTATCTCAGGCAGACAAAAATCTGACGAGGGAAGAGAAAAAGATAAAAAGTCAAGTTGCAGTTTCAGAAAGACCATTAATCTGTATGCTGTTGAAGAAAAATGTGATAATGATGAGAGTGACACAGGACTGGGAAGCCTTGAGATTTACAAGGTGAAAAATAACAGGAGACAATCAATACAGCTTACACCAGTAGCGAACAAGAACCAAAATGCATTATCATACATTTCCCAACACTGTACTTTTTACTCCACTTGTGAAGCAGCCACTGAATTTTTCTCTTGCTAGCAATGACAAATGCCGACCAGCAGGGGGAATTATCCCCAGACCGATGATTAAAATATGCAATCATAAATCACAAGGTCAAAAAATAAAGTTGTGCTAAAACATTTGGGGGTTTCTATGCAGAAGGGAAACAGTTCAGGACCCTCATCCCTTACACACAATTTAGTTAAAATTTACATCAAAGCCCCATGAGCTATTCAAGTTTGATATCTGAAGATAGGGTAATGTTTAGACCATAGATATAGGAGCAGAATTAGGCCATTTGGTCTACTGAGTCTGCTCCGCCATTTCATCATGGCCGACCCATTCTCTCTCAGCCCCAATCTCTTGCCTTCTCCACGTATCTCTTCATGTCTTGACCAATAAACCTCTTCCTTAAATATACCAGATGACTTGGCCTCCACAGCTGCCTGTGGCAATGAACTCCACAGATTCACCATGCTACAGCTAAAAAATTCGTCCTCATCTCCATTCTAAGTGGATGCCCCCCTATTGTGAAGCTGTGCCCTCTGGTCTTAGACTCACCCACCAAAGGAAACATCTTCCTCACATCCACTCTATCGAGGCATTTCAACATTCAATTGGTTTCAATGAAATCCCTCTGCGTTCTTCTAAATTCTAGAAAGTAAAGTCCCAGAGCCATCAAATGCTCCTAATACAATAAGCTTTTCATTCCTGTCACGTACCCTGTGATGGGTTAAAGAACCAGCAGAAATGGAAAACACATTGGAGTCCGGTATTGCTATTAACTAATGCTATTTATTAGTAACTATGCAATACAGTAATATAAATGCAGATAAATCAAACAGGTTAGCAATGATTCTTTATATATATATATATATAGAAATATATGAAAACCAAGCTTCTTCAAGTCTAGGGGTAAATAGATAGTCTTACACTGATTGGTAAAGTTCAGTTCAGTTCATGGTATTGAGTTGAGTAGTGATGGACAGAGAGTGAGAGAGATAAGTTTGATTCTTCAAGGTGAGCTGACACCGTCAATCTTCCCGTTGTCCTCCGAAATCCTTTAGAAGTCACCGACTGTGACCACAACAAAGGGGACCGTTCTTCCATGGTGGAATTATCAACCCAGGTGAGGGTCGGACACACGAATAACTCCCCACCGGTCACACCCTTTTCACATTGCGAGAGCCACTGATCAATCCTCCAAAACCCACTGTTTCTGTGGGCACAACAAAGCTCATTCAGCGTCCCAAACCATGTGTCTGTAGGTCTAACAGCTGACCTGCTATTTATCTCACCGTGCTGAACACCAGTTGTCCATCAAGCAGCTCCACCCTTCTCTCTCTGTAAGAACTTTGAAGCTGCCAGTGTCCTTGCAAAATGTAAACATGCAGCAGAGAAAACATAAAACCATCTCAAAGCAGTTTTTGCCTCTCTCTCTCTCTTAATAACAAGGTGTCTGGTGTTGAACAACTCTCTCTCTTTCTTTTCAAAAGTACAGTTCACAGGGGTAATTCAGGACCCCGTCACAATTCCCAAAATCATTTTCTTGAACTTCCTTTGAATCTTCTTCAATATCAGCATATCCTTCCTTAGCTAAGTGGTTCAAAACTGCTCACAATACTCCAAATGAAGCCTCACCTGTGCCTTATAAAGCCTTAACATTGCATTCTTGCTTTTATATTCTATTCCGCTCAAAATGAATGCTAACATTGCATTTGCCTTCTTCACCCACAACTTACTTGCAAGTTAACCTTTAGGGAAACCTGCTAGTGGACTTCCAAGTCTCTTTGCACATCATATTTTTGAATTTCTCTCCATTTAGAAAATAGTCTATGCTTTTATTTCTTCTGCCAAATTGCATGACCATACACTTCCCAACACTATATTCCATCTACCATTTCCTTGCCCATTCTCCTTGTCTGTCTAAGTCCTTCTGTAGCCTGTTTCCTTGACACTGCCAGCCCCTCCACCTATCTTCATATCATTTGCAAACTTGGCCACAAAGTCATCGATTCGTTCATCCAAACCATTGACATATACCAAAAAAAGAATCAGTCCCAACACAGGCCTCTGAGGAACCACTAGTTACCAAGAACCAACCAGAAAAGGCACCCTTTATTCCCACTCTTTATCCTCTGCCAATCCGCCATTGCTTTATCCATGCTAGAATCTTTCTTGTAATACAATGGGCTCATAGCTTGTTAAGAAGCCTTAAGTGTGCACTTTCCACCGATACCCCTTTGTCTATCCTGCTTATTACTTCTTCAAAGAATTCCAACAGATTTGTCAGGCAAGATTTACCCTTGAGGAAACCATGCTGACTTTGGCCTTCTTTATCATGTGCCTCCAAGCAGCCTGAAACCACATCCTTAACAATCAACGTCAACATCTTCCCAACCACTGAGGCTAGATTAACTGGCCCTAAAATTTCCTTTCTTCTGCCTCCCACACCGCTTGATGAATGGAATGACATTTGCAATTTTCCAGTCCTCTTCAACCATGCCAGAATCTATTGGTTCTGGAAAGATCATTACTAATGCCACCACAATCTTTTCAGCCATCTCTTTGAGATCAGGGGTGTAGGTCATCTGGTCCAGGTGACTTATCGACCTTCAGAACTTTCAGTTTCCCAAGCACTTTCTCCCTTGTAATGGCAACTTCACTCACTTCTGCCCACGAAACTCTCAAACTTCCAGCATACTGCTAGTGTCTTCCCCAGTGAAGACTGAGGCAAAATACTTATTCCGTTCATCTACCATTTCCTTGTCCCCAATTATTACCTCTCCAGCATTATTTTCCAGCAGTCTGATATCTATTCTCAGCTCTCTTTTACACTTTATATATCTGAAGAAACTTTTGGTATTCTCTTTAATACCATTGGCTTTTATGTTGGTTTTGACTTCCCTTGTTAGCCATGGTTGCATCCATCATCCTGCCTTTAGAATACTTCTTCTTTGGGATGTATCTATCCTGTATCTTGAGCCTTCCAAGTTGCTCCCAGAAACTCCAGTCATTGCTGCTCTGCCATCATCCCTGCTGGTGTTGCCCTCCAATCAATTTTGGCCAGATTCTCTCTCATGCCTCTGTATTTCCCTTTATTCCCCTGTAGTACTGATACATCTGACTTTAGCTTCTTCTTCTCAAATTGCAGTGTGAATCCTCTCATATTATGATCACTGCCTCCTAAGGGTTCCTTTACTTTAAACTCTCTGATCATTGCACAACACCCGATCAAGAATAGCTGATTCCTTAGTGGACTCAACCTCAAGCTGATCTGAAAGGCCATTCTTGGGCATTCTACAAATTCCCCCTCTTGGAATTCAGCACCAACCTGATTTTCCTAATCTACCTGCATATTGAAATCCCCAATGACTTTGCCCTTTTGACATGCATTTTCTATCTCCCATTGTAATTTGTAGACCACATCTTTGCTGCTGTTCAGAGTTCAGTGTATAACTCCCATCAGAGTCTTGCAGTTTCTTAGCTCTACCCACAACGATTCTATACTTCCTGATTCTATGTTACCTCTTTCTAATTTTATTTTATTTTTTTTTTACCAACAGAGCCATGCCAGCCCCTCTGCCTACCTGTCTGCCCTTTCGATACAATGTCTATTCTGGACATTAAGCTCCCAGTTATAATCTTTCAGCCACGATCCAGTGACGCTCACAATGTCATACATCCCAATCTGTAACTGTGTTGCAAGTTCACTTACCTTGTTCCGTATACTGCATGCATTCAAATATAACACTATACCCAATGCCGCCCTTACCCTGATGACCACCTTCGTGTGTGGCTGCATCAGGATGTGTGTGTGGAACCTAAATACGTGGGCGCCAAGTACCACGACGTGCCGAGGTTTTTTGTTGATTTTGATGAGTTGCAGAGTCTTTGAAAGAGTCCCTTTCAGCATCAGGTCTGATTACGTGAAGGTGCTGGGAATCTGGTTCGGGGGGGGGGCGTGGTCCAGGGTATACGACAGGAATTGGTTGGAAAGGGCTGCGAAAGTAACACAGAAATTGGGACTGTAGGGAGTTATTGATAACTGGGAAGAATCTGGTCATCAGGTGTGAGGTGCTCTCAGAGCTGCTGTACTTGTGGTCTGTCCCCTGCCCCTCCACTTTGGAAATCACCTGAACTGTCTTCAGGTTCATTTGGGGATCCAAGCTGGAGTGGGCCAGACAGGGAAAAATGCACAAGACCCTGGACAGCGGGGTCAAAAACATACCCAATGTCACTCTCACCCTGATGAACACATCCGTCTGCAACCACATCAGGCTGTGCATGGAATTTAAGTAAGCGGGTACCAAGTACCACTTCGTGACGAGATCCTATCTGACCCTGGTGTTGCAAAGGATGGGTTTGGCTTTGTTGCTGCGCAACATCCCAGTCAGCTGGATGGCCCAACATCACGTGTACTTTGTTGAAAAGTTCTTCTGGGCCAGCACCTTTGACCACAAGACAGTGGTCAGTGCAGAACGTTCTGCAGGCACTGCAGAAGGACTCAGTGGGGTGGTCTCCCAAGCAGACTGTCCAGCCCATCTGGCAGAATGCCTCATCGCCAGGTCTCACTAACAGCCTGGCTGGAGTGAGAGGGGCCCTCCCAGTCAGATCGTCCCTGGAGGATCATCCGCACAACCCATACCTGCGTGATGACTGTGGTGGGGAAGAGACGGTAGCTCACCTCTGTGGGTTGTGTTATTGTGGCTATTCTCAGGGAAGCACACGGAGGTGAACATCAAGTGCTGCCGGCGGGCCATCATCTTGCTGAAAGACGCTTTTTGGTCTGCCCGAATGTGGTTGGTCTGCCAGTACATCGAGATGTCGGTGGAGGAATGCTGTGGCCTGGTGGTACAGCCAAACTGCAGGAGTTGTGCTGAGAGATGCACTGAAACTTGGTGCAGCGACTGCAGAAGGACTCAGCGGGGAAGGACCACAGTATTATGGCTCTTTGCTCCCGGACAGGGCGAGGTTTATTGTCGTAGTGTACCACCCTTGAGTGGCAGCAGTGCTATTTGTGTGTGGGAATGTAACAGAACGGTGCTGAAAGCATCGACTGTGAATGTAAAGGATGAATGCAGTCGCGTAGCGGTTCGCACAACGCTTTACGCTACAGACGACACGGGTTCAATTCCCACCACTGAGTTTGTATGCTTTCTCCCTGTGACCGAGCGGGTTGCCTCCGCGTGCTCCGGTTTCCTCCCACAGTCCAAAGAAGGCTAACTGGTCATCGTAAACTGTCCCATGATGAGATTAGGATTAAATCGGGGGATTGCTGGGTGGCACAGCTCGAAGGGCCTATTCCCTGCTGTATTTCAATAAATAAATTAATAACTTCCGATATTCGCTTTGAGAGAAATGCAGGTTCCAACCAGAAACAACAACAATTCCGTCCCCTCACAGTTTCAGCTCCACTTCACACACCGCTCCTCTGTGAGTTTGGTAGTTGTCCCTCCCCCTCCCCAGCCGAGCTATTATCACGTGGGCAAGGGCGGGATCTCTGACGTATGTGGGTGGGGCTTGAAAGTGTCAGTGAGGAATCGGGACCAATGGGTGGAGTCTGAGAGGGGGTGATTGGCAGCGGGAGTCGGCGTCCCAGGAGCGGAAATGATCGCGTAGTGAGCGGAAGTTGGTGTCGGCCGGCAGCGCAGTGGGTGTCTTGTCGCCGTGTAAGAAGAACGGAGCGGGGTGAGTTTTGGCGCCGGGGTTCCAGGCTTGGGATTGAGGGGCGGCTTTTCGGGGCTCATGCGGCGGTGCCGCTAAGAGCATGCTACATCCGTCAGCTTAATATCATGGTCCCTGTGGGTTCCGCATCCGCGCCGGTAACCTTGGAGCCTGCGGCCAGGGTCAGGGCGGCTAGAAGAGGAAGTAACGGCGGGGCCCGGAACTGAAGAGCTTTGGGGATTGACTGGGCAGGGAATAACCCTGGAGGTGGGGAACCACTATGTGGGAGAGTGGGGAGGGGGGCTGCCTCGGGTATTAACCTATTTCGCTGTTAATGTTACATTTATTCCGATTTTAAGGCCCGTGTTAAGGTTAGTTCTGTCTTCTTTTCCTCCAGGTAAACCATGTCTTCTGTGATTGCCAAGCCTGCCATGCGAGGCCTGCTGGCCAAACGCCTGCGATTTCATTTAGCTATAGCGGTTACTCTAGCTTTCTCCGTAGCTGGCGCCTTCAGGGTAATGCATTTTGATGGATCTGTTACTCTTTACCCCACACCCTTCTTACAGTAACCGACACTATAAAATAGCGGATGCGTCACATACAAAATTGAGATTATTGTCATATGCGTAGATGAAATGAATTACTTGCTGCAGCAGAGGAGCATAACGTCAGGTACATTCACAAAAAAATATAAGACATACACAATACAAAGAATGATACAGACTTAACTCCAACGGAAGCATCAGGAAATGAATGGGAACACAAAGTGCTGGAGGAGTTCAGCAGGTCAAGTCGCCTCAGAATAGAGTGATATCTCTTTGGAGCAGAAATGAGGAGCCATTTCTTTAGCCAGAGAATGATGAATCTGCAGAATTCACTGTCACAAAGGGCTGTGGAGGCCAGTTTTTGGGTATACTTAAAGCAAAGGTTGATAGGTTCTTGATTTATAAGGGTATCAAAGGTTATGGGGAGAATGGGCTTGAGATGGAAAATAAGTCAGCCGTGGTCAAATGGTGGAGCAGACTCGATGGGCTGGATGGCCTGGTTCTGCTCCTATGGGGAGGAATAAACCATTCATCAGGAATGGAGAGGAAAGGGGAAGACAGAATAAAAAAAACTTGAGGGTAGGAGGTTTATGAGCTAATGGGAACAGCTTTTTTTTGTCTGCCTTTTCTAAACCTGTCATAATCTTAAAGACTACTTGCTTTACAAAAGAAATAGCAGGAGGGGCTGTCAGATCCTGAAGCCTGCTCCACCATTTATTAATCTTATGGCAGATTATCCTTGGCTCCATTTTGCAGCACTATTCCCCATATCCTTGATTTTCTCATGCGTGGAAATCTGTTCATTGTATGAATATGATGACTGAGCCCCCACAGCCTGATGGTAGAGAATTCAAATTTCACTATCTAATGATCCAGTGTTTTTAATTGAAATATCCAAGTGCTGACTTGCTTAAGTTCACCAATTATTTTTTTCTCTAAAACACCATCTAGACCAGATGTTATGCTGACCAGTCTGCAGTTACTAGAAATGCCCTTAAAAATCTCTGGCACTTTTCCCACTTCTTGAGAGAAAACAAAAATGTGGGAAGAATTGGAAGGTGAGAGCATGTTCTGCCTTCTCTATGCTCACTTTCCTTCACATTCTGAGATGCAGTCCACTTGGTCCTTGTGATGTTTAGTCTTGGTTTAGCTAGCCTCTCCAGTACTGATAAAGGGTCTCTGCCCAAAACGTGACTCTTTATTCCTCTTCATGGATGCTCCCTTACCTGCAGAGTTCTTCCACCACTTTGTGTTTGTTGCTCAAGGTTTCCACTGTCTGCTGAATCTGTGAATGACATGCCTACTGTTAATTTTTACCTCAGTCCACTACCTCTACCCCTTCTTCTAATATTTTGCCAGCATCTTCCTTAACAAATACAATAAGGATTTACTGACTTTGTTCCAAGTAGCTCTTGCATTCTGTTCTTCAGGTACCAACCACATGTTTGTAAAAGATTCTTGTTTGTAATTGATTCACTGGGAAAAGATGAAGCTGTAGATGTGGTAACTTTAGACACCTTGATTGCATTTAAGAGTTTTAAGACTCTTCAAGTTATGAATTTTGATAAGGATGTTTTCAGTGGCAAGACTAATAACTGGATTAACTGATCAACATCAGTTAAGGAGACTGCAAGAAATATTCAAGCAAACTGAACTAAACAACAACATGTGCCGAAAGCAATTCAATAATCAAATAGCAACTAAAATTCTTGTGGAAAAAGGAATAATATAGTTCCACAAATATGTAGGTTCAGTGGGACAAATGATGTCAATCTTCTCTCAATTTCAAACTTTTGAGTTTGTATAAAATATTCTTGAAGGCATGAGTGTCTGTAATGTTGCTGTGCTGATTTCAGTAATGGTACAATAAAAGAAAAGGAGAACATTTTATCCTGTTAACAAATTTGGTATTACTGCTTTCCATAACCAATTAGTGACAACCCAAAATACTATTTGGTGAAGATGCTTCTGGTACATCCAATCTAATTTATGGCTTCATTTCAATTTTTTTTTTTGCTTGTATAATCTCTTCAAATTTGTATCTTAGAAAATCAGATAACTGGTCATGATGACAATTTTGTAAAAAAGCAAGGGAGAAGTTGTATTTATTTTAGAGATACAGTGCGGAACAGGCCCTTCTGGCTCACTGAGCTGCACCATCCAGCAACCCACCTACTTAACACTAGCCTGATCACAGATCACAGGACAATAGCCAGTGCGTCATTGGATGTGTGAAGTAACCAGAGCACCCAAAGAAACCTGTGCATTTGTGGAAGAACATAAACTCCTTCCAGAGCAGCGGAATTGAAATCTGGAGCACCCGGCGCTGTAATAGCATGCTAACCACTGTGCTACTGTGGCGCCAAGATGCATTAATCACTGCACTGGCTTTTGTGCTAAAAAAAACAATTCAACAATATGTGTACAGTGTCACTCTAAAATGTACTCAATGGCACTTTTTGGTACATATCAGCCTATCAATCATGTAGCATCAAGGCAATGCATACAGGTGTAACCCTCAGCCTCGGCCACACGTGTTTGTCTAGGGGAAGACAGCTTCTGGCCCTGCCAAGCTAAGAAATCTCGTTTGTGTGATGCGTTGACCAGTTACAAACCTGCACTGCAAAGATCAGACAGTACACCATATTCAGTTAAATGATTGAACTTTATAAATCTTAATCTGAATATAGGGTTAGTAAAGGAAATAAAAACAAAAAGGGCCCATTTTAAAGACAAAGCCAAAAGTGCACATTGGAAGCTCACTGATACGGCCATTCAGCAACCATTGACCTCCTCTGAGTGTCACTAAACTTCGGACCCTCACTCCCAGTCCACTCCGTCGGGTGGTCTACTAGCTCTCTCCACGCTTCCTCCCCCTCTCGCTGATGAAAGACCGTGAAAATCGCTCTTCCAGACCCACAAGAAAGAACAACATCCCTCATTAGATAATCTCACATTCCAAAGCCCCATTATCTCTAGTCATAACCCAGACATTGCTGCTACAGAGAAACCATTACATTAGCAGTGAAATATTATAGCGTGTTACACAAGCATGCAGACATGGTCACGGGGTTCAGACCAAACATCAGAATGGGGGGATAAAGTGAGCCAAGTGATGTTTCTGTGGAATGATTGTTGGTGCCAGAGGGTGTGGTGTGGGTATCTCAAACTGATTATCTGGAATTTTCACACTCAGTCTCGAGTTTACAGAGAATGGTGTGGAACAACAACATAAAAAAACAGTGAGCATCAGTTCTGTTGGCAAAAATGCCTGTTAATGAGAGGTCAGAGGAAAAGGGCCAGACTGGTTCAAGCTGACATGTAGGTAACAGTAACTCAGATAACTACACCTTACAACAGTGGTGTGCAAAAGAGCAGCTCTGAATGCACAAAATGTCAGAACTTGAAGTGGATCGGCTGCAGCAGCAGAAGACCACAAACACTCAGTGCTCACTTTAGAGGGCACAGGGAGTATCTAATAAAGTGGCCATTGTGTGTATATTCCTAAATCGGTAAAATGATAACAATGCAACCTTGTCCTGTTTTAAACCTTCAGCAATTAGTGGGAGAGCGGAGGAAGAAAGCATATGCTGACTTCTACAAGAAATACGACGCTATGCAGGAGTTTGAAGCTATGAGGGAAGCTGGAATATTTCAAAGTGTGCAACCAAAGAAATCAAAGTAAATTTTTGCAAAGGTAACATTTCCTGTAGGTTCACCTGCTTCAAAAGCTTTTGAAACAAATTTGCAAGTGGAGCATTTTTACTGCAGACATTTTTGGCTTTGATTTCTTGAGAGAATGGTGGAACAAGATTCAAGGTTAAACGGAAAAGGTTTAGGAACTTGGATTATATTTTAAATGTTGTTTGGTCTGTGGCATGTATCAGGAAGGTATGTTCAGAGATTTTCATAAGTCATTGAATGCAGTTTTTTGCTCCACGGCTTGTGATGAAGTAGAATGCAAGGAATGTGTTGTCACAATTCTGCCCTTAGCCAGTTTTAATGTCAAATTGCAGACAAGTTCTGAAATTTGAGTCCTTGAACTACATATGTATGAAGTGTAAGCAAAATGATTAATTGAAAGCAATAATAGCTATGGCGGGCCAATCGATATGGTCTGATATTAAAAAATACATCAAAATTGACAGAAAGCTGTAAATACTACTTTTGGTATGTCAGGAGAAAATTGGTGTCCCAATGAAGTATTTTCACCATTGCCAGCAAATGTTGGAAAAATAAGCTTTTTTGAATTGCAGAAAAGGGTTCGGGTAGAATGTCTGATACAGTGCCTATGCTTCATGCTTTATTGTTTTACATTGAATCACAGTGGGTTTAATTTGGTTTATTTTTGGACACATTACTTTTGTGTCAAAGTGAAAACAAATTTCTACAAATTGGTCTAAATTTATTACGATTATTAAACAAAATAATTGCATAATTACTCATCTCCTTCAAGTCGGTATTTAGTAGATGAGTCTTTGGCAGCAGTTACAGCCTTTGAGTCTATGTGGATAGGTCTCTATCAGCTTTGCACATCTGGACACTGCAACTTTTCCACATTTTTCTTTACAAAACTGCTCAAGCTCTGTCAGATTGCGTGGGGATCGTAAGTGAACAACCCTTTTCAAGTCCAGCTACAAATTCTGAATTGGATTGAGATCTGGACTCCAACTTGGTCATTCTGGGACATGATCTTTGTTGTTTCTAAGCCATTCCTGTGTAGCTTTGGCTTTATGTTTGGGGTCATTGTCTTGCTGGGAAACAAATCTTCTAAGTAGCAGTTCTCTTGCAGACTGCATCAGGTTTTCTTCCAGGATTTCCCTGTATTTTGCTGCATTCATTTTACTCTCTACCTTCTCAAGCCTTCCAGGGCCTGCTGCACTGAAGCATCTCCACAGCATGGTGCAGCCACTGTTACGCTTCACGGTAGGGATTGTGTATTTTTCATGTATTGTGCTTGGTCTGATGGCCAAAAAGCTCAATTTTGGTTTCATCAGACCATAGAACCTTCTTCCAGCTGACTTCAGAGTCTCCCACAGGCCTTCTGGCAAACTCTAGCCGAGTTTTCAAGCGAGTTTTTTTTTCTACAGTGGCTCTCTCATTGCCAGTCTCCCATAAAACTGTGACTGGTGGGCACTCAGACAACAGTTGTTGTATGCATAGTGTCTTCCATCTCAGCCACTGAAACTTGCAACTCCTCCAGAGTTATCATAGGTCCCTTAGTGGCCTCCCTTACTTGTCCCCTTCTTTCACAGTCACTCAGTTTTTGAAGACAGCCTGGTCTAAGTAGATTTACAGCTCTGCCATTTTCTTTTTATTTCTTGATGTTGACTTAACTGTACCCCAAGGGATATTTAGTGACTTGGAAATTTTCTTATATCCATTTCCTGACTTGTGCTTTTCAATAACCTTTTTGCGGAGTTGCTTGGAGTGTTCTTCAGTCTTCATGGTGTAGTTTTTGCCAGGATACTGACTCATCAGCAGTTGGACTTTGTACCTACAGGTGTATTTTTACTACAAACAATTGAAACACCTTGCCTGTACACAGGTGATCTCCATTTAACTAATTATGTGACTTCTAAAACCAATTGGCTGCACTAGTGATGATTTAGTTTGTCATATTAAAGGTGGTGAATACTTATGCAATCATTTTGAGTTTAATATTTGTAATTTAGATCACTTTGTAGATGTCTGTTTTCACTTTGACACTGATCAACAGAAAAACACTTTCTTGTCAAAAAAGCAAATTAAATCCACTGTGATTCAATGTTGTAAAACAATAAGACATGAAAACTTGGGGTAAATGCTTTTTATGGGCAATGTAGCTGATTGTAGGCAAATTGTTGCTTGTTGGGATTGGTTTTGTTTTGCTAGAATTGGTTTGGCACAGGGCACCAGGGACATGGGGTAAGCAATATCGCACTGGCATTGCAGCCAACTGTCAAACAGTCTGACTGAAAAATTCAGTGCCAGGTCTGAATAGGGTGCAATTTTGAAAAGGTGAAGTCAACATAAAGTCAAAAGCAGAAAGGATTGTTTTTTTTAAATTCTGGAACTGTTCACCAAAACATCAGCATTTCTATTACAAGTATACCCATACCACTTCAAGTAGTGATTCAGCAGAATCTTGAGGACAATGAGCTGTGACTATTAAATGATGTCATCACTGATGCTCACATCTCAAATTAAACATATTGAGGAAAAAAGTTAAACTTTTTGAAAAATAAAGCTTAGCATGAGGGAATGTCATATTAGTAATATGTGGAGTTGCTGAGCTATAAAAAGGATGAAAAATACCATAAGACATAAGAGGAGAATTAGTCCATCAAGTCTGTTCTGCCTTTCCATCATGGTTGATTTATTATCCCTCTCAAACCCATTGGTCTACCTTCTCCCTGTAGCTTTTGACACCCTTGCCAATCAAGGACCTATCAGCCTCTGCTTTAAATACTTGTCTTCCCCAGCTGTCTGTTTCTACACCTTTCACTATTCATTGGGTTTCAATGAGATTCTCTTCCCCTTTCCCCCACCACTTGTAAACTCCAGTGAGTCCAGGCTCAGAGCCATCAAACACTCCTCATGCATTAACCCTTCCATTCCTGGGATCATTCTTGTGAAGCTGCTCTGGTGCCTCTCAAGTGCTAGCGCATCTATTCTTCGATAAGGGGCTCAAAACTGCTCACAATACTCCAAGTGCAGTCTGACCAATGCTTTATAAACCCTCAGCATTACACCCTTGTTTTTAGTCCTCTCATAATGAATACTGACATTTTATTTTGCTTCCTTACTACTGACTCCACCTGCACATTAACCTTTAGGGAATCCTGCACCAGATCTCCCAAGCCTGTTGCATATGTTTTCTGAATTTCCTACCCATTTAGAAAATAGTCTACCCCCTTACTCCTTCTACAGAAGTTACATTTGCAATTTTGCTTGTTTCCACGAGCATTCTAATGTATGTGTCTAATGAGCATTCTAATGTATCTAATCTAATTACACTAACCTAGATTGTTTTTGGTTGGAGATTAACATCAGAGCTCCTTTTACCTGGAGCACTGCCAATAGAACCAACTAAGAGTTCCCAAACCTCCTCTTTTTGGATATGGCTTGGTTTTCTGTGGATGTCTACTTTGTATCCACTGAGCAAGTGCAGGGGCTTATTACGTTATATGAGGAGCCATCATTCACAATGTTCTTTTTGTGATACTGAGCATGTGGTACATCTGACAACCTTTTCAATTACACATCCACTCATCCACTTGACCAGTGCTCCAGGATAGATTTTTCACTGCTGTAAGACATCATTTTTCTTAGCAGCTTTATTACCATACATCTGAAGGGCCATGTACGTATTTCCTTTTTGCATTTCCTTCTCCATAACATGTAAAGCATCCTCCAAACATAGCATGAGTTGGACATTTAAATAATAATTTGCTTTTTCTTTCTAAAGTGAATAATCTCACATTTTCTTACATTTTACTCCATTTTTCAGTTAATGGAAGTTATAAATATTTGAGTCCCTGGTATTGATCTTTAACGGTATCAAAGGTTTATGAGGAGAAGGTAGGGGAGTGGGTTAAGAGGGATAATAGCAGATGGAATAGATTCAATAGGCTGAATGGTCAAATACTCCTTGTGTCTTTTGATCTTTACAATAGAAGGGGCTAGTTCAAGCTAGAGTTGTCACTAGCTTTCAGTCACCTTTTTGGCATTGCAATATGATAAAGCAGCTGCAGCAGATATTTTTGTATTTTCAGTGTAATGTTAATGATAATTCACAAATTGATCAGTTGAGTAAGTTTTATGATTTGCAAGGAACAGTGAACTGTGCAGTGCTTCCCTTTATAGGTGACAAGATAGGGATTCAATTATTTGCTGCTACTAATTTCAAACTAAGTTTTGAGTTCAGAAACAAAGGTCATACTTGGATCACTAATTTATTAGAAAACATTGCTGCAAATTTTGTATTGATTTTCAGTAGTTAGTTTTTTCATTCTCAAATAGTTTGTTCTAAATTTAAAATATTGTACAGTTCAAGTTCATAAGAATAATTTAATTCTGCAATGAACAGCTTCCCTTTTGAGGTAGATGTTGATTTTGATGCCTCTAAAATTGTGCTAATATAAATTTTTTACTTTTTTTGAAACAGGCACTTTGACAAGGATTATCCTCTATTCACAGAGAAAAGACAATGAAGATACAATCTGTGTATTTTCCATACTTGAAGATGTATCAATAAAATGTATTAACTTCCTTGTTGACCCTTAAAACGGAGAATTTTCTTTGAGTCCAATAATTCATTGCATCTATCTTGGTAAAACTATTTATTGGGGTGGGGACAAAAATGTTAGTTTCATACAGTTCTGAGTATTGGTGATGACTGGTCTTTTTATAAGAAATGAATGCATGGGGAAAAACATTTGTGATCTAGAATGGATATTTGTACATCCACCAGTTAGGCAGGTCAGTTTTTAAAAGATCTAGACTTTTTCCCAGGGTGGAAATGGCTAATATGAGGGGCATAATTTTAAGTGATTGGAGAAAGGTATAGGGGAGATGTTAGTGACATTTTTTTCCTACAGTCTTTACACAGTGGTGGGTTTGTGGAACAGGCTATCAAGGCTGGTGGTGGAGGCAGATATACGAGGAACATTTAAGGGAGTCAGTTGGGCACATGGATAATTTAAAAAAACTGAAGGGCTATGTGGGAGGGAAGGGTTAGACTGATCTTTGGCACAACATCGTGGGCTGAAAGGACTATATTATATAGGTTGAAACTAATTTCTGATGTAATCAAGACCTACCTTTATAGTGAATAATATTCCCTAAGAATTGACACACAGCATCCTATATACTTACTTCAGTGGTTGGTAAGTTGATGGAGAAGATCCTGAGAGGCAGGATTTATGAATATTTGGAGAGGTATAATATGATTAGGATAGTCAGCATGGCTTTGTGAAAAGGCAGGTCGTGCCTTATGAGCCTGATAGAATTTTTTGAGGATGTGACTAAACACACTGATGAAGGTATTAGATGTAGGGTATATGCATTTAGGCAAGGCATTTGATCCAGAATTGGTTTCCCCACAGAAGGCAAAGAGTGGTTCTGCATGGAGGTCGGTGACCAGTGGTGTGCCTCAGGGATCTGTTCTGGGGTCACTTCTGTTTGTGATTTTTATAAATGATCTGGATGAGGAAGTGGAGGGATGGGTTAGTAAATTTGCTGATGACACAAAGGTTGGGGGTGTTGTGGATAGTGTGGAGGGCTGTCAGATGTTACAGTGGGACATTAATAAGATGCAAAACTGGGCTGAGAAGTGGCAGATGGAGTTCAACCCAGATAAGTGTGAGGTGGTTCATTTTGGTAGGTCAAATATGATGGCAGAATATAGCATTAATGGCAAGACTTGGCAATTTGGAGGATCAGAGAAATCTTGGGGTCTGAGTCCATAGGATATTCAAAGCTGCTACGCAGGTCGACTCTGATTAAGAAGGCATAAGGTGCATTCATCAATTGTGGGATTAAGTTTAAGAGCTGAAAGGTAATGTTGCAGCTATATAGGACCCTGGTCAGACCCCACTTGGAGTACTGTGCTCAATTCTGGTCGCCTCACTACAGGAAGGATGTGGAAACCATAGAAACGGTGCAGAGGAGATTTACAAGGATGTTGCCTGGATTGGGGAGCATGCCTTATGAGAATAGGTTGAGTGAACTCGGCCTTTTCTCCCTGGAGTGACAGAGGATGAGATGTGTCCTGATTGAGGTGTACAAAATAATGAGAGGCATTGAACCTGCGGATAGTCAGAGGCTTTTTCCCAGGGCTGAAGTGGCTAGCATGCGAGGGCATATTTTTAAGGTGCTTGGAAGTAGGTACAGAGGAGATGTCAGGGATATTTTTTATGCAGAATGGTGAGCGCGTGGAATGGGCCACCAGCAGTGGTGGAGGAGGCGGAAACGATAGGGTCTTTTAAGAGACTCCTGGATAGATACATGTTTAGAAAAATAGAGGGCTATGGGTAAGCCTAGGTAGTTCTAAGGTAAGGACATGTTCGGCACAGCTTTGTGGGTTGAAGGGCCTGTATTGTGCTATAGGTTTTCTATGTTTCAATAAGCCAAATTTCAAATATTTTAGCTTTTGCATTATTCAGTAAACAAAAGTAGATCAAGGAAAAAAATCTGTAACTATATTCCCAAAATCTCTTGGTCATGAGGTAACTCATTCTCCATAGAAACCATAGAAACTACAGCACAGAAACAGGCCTTTTGGCCCTTCTTGGCTGTGCCGAACCATTTTCTGCCTAGTCCCACATACCTGCGCACGGACCATATCCCTCCATACACTTCCCATCCATGTATCTGTCCAATTTATTCTTAAATGTTAAAAAAAGAACCCGCATTTACCACCTCATCTGGCAGCGCATTCCATACTCCCACCACTCTGTGTGAAGAAGCCCCCCCCCAATGTTCCCTTTAAACTTTTCCCCCCCTCACCCTTAACACATGTCCTCTTTTTTTTTTTCTCCCCTTGCCTCAGTGGAAAAAGCCTGCTTGCATTCACTCTATCTATACCCATCATAATTTTATATACCTCTATCAAATCTCCCCTCATTCTTCTACGCTCCAGGGAATAAAGTCCCTATTCAACCTTTCTCTGTAACTGAGTTTCTCAAGTCCCGGCAACATCCTTGTAAACCTTCTCTGCACTCTTTCAACCTTATTTATATCCTTCCTGTAATTTGGTGACCAAAACTGAACACAATACTCCAGATTCGGCCTCACCAATGCCTTATACAACCTCATCATAACATTCTAGCTCTTATACTCAATATTTTGATTAATAAAGGCCAATGTACCAAAAGCTCTCTTTACGACCCTATCTACCTGTGACGCCACTTTTAGGGAATTTTGTATCTATTCCCAGATCCCTCTGTTCCACTGCACTCCTCAGTGCCTTACCATTAACCCTGTATGTTCTATGTTGGTTTGTCCTTCCAACGTGCAATACCTCACACTTGTCTGTATTAAACTCCATCTGCCATTTTTCAGCCCATTTTTCCAGCTGGTCCAAATTCCTCTGCAGGCTCTGAAAACCTTCCTCACTGTCTATTACACCTCCAATCTTTGTATCATCAGCAAATTTGCTGATCCAATTTACCACATTATCATCCAGATCATTGATATAGATGACAAATAACAATGGACCCAGCACCGATCCCTGTGGCACACCACTAGTCACAGGCCTCCACTCAGAGAAGCAATTCTCTACCACCACTCTTTGACTTCTTCCATTGTGCCAATGTCTAATCCAATTTACCACCTCTCCATGTATACCTAGCGACTGAATTTTCCTAACTAACCTCCCATGCGGGACCTTGTCAAAGGCCTTACTGAAATCCATGTAGACAATATCCACTGCCTTCCCTTCATCCACTTTCCTGGTAACCTCCTCGAAAAACTCTAATAGATTGGTCAAACATGACCTACCACGCACAAAGCCATGTTGACTCTCCCTAATATTCCCTGTCTATCCAAATGCTTGTAGATTCTGTCTCTTAGTACTCCCTCCAATAACTTACCTACTACCGACGTTAAACTCACCAGCCTATAATTTCCTGGATTACTTTTCGATCCTTTTTTAAACAACAGAACAACATGAGCCACTCTCCAATCCTCCGGCACCTCACCCGTAGACAGCGACATTTTAAATATTTCTGCCAGGGCCCCCGCAATTTCAACACTAGTCTCCTTCAAGGTCCGAGGGAACACCCTGTCAGGTCCCGGGGATTTATCCACGTTAATTTTCCTCAAGACAGCAAGCACCTCCTCCTTTTCAATCTGTACAGTTTCCATGATCTCACTACTTGATTCCCTCAATTCCATAGACTTCATGCCAGTTTCCTTAGTAAATACAGACGCAAAAAACCTATTTAAGATCTCCCCCATTTCCTTTGGTTCTGCACGTAGCCGACCACTCTGATCTTCAAGAGGACCAATTTTATCTCTTACCATCCTTTTGCTCTTAATATACCTGTAAAAGCTCTTTGGATTATCCTTCACTTTGACCGCCAAGGCAACCTCATGTATTCTTTTAGCCCTCCTGATTACTTTCTTAAGTATTTTCTTGCACTTCTTATACTCCTCAAGCACCTGATTTACTCCCTGTTTCCTATACTTTTTATACAACTCCCTCTTCTTCTTTATCAGAGTTGCAATATCCCTTGAGAACCAAGATTCCTTATTCCTATTCAATTTCCCTTTAATCCTGACAGGAACATACAAACGCTGCACTCTCAAAATTTCCCCTTTGAAGGCTTCCCATCTACCAATCACATCTTTGCCAGAGAACAACCTGTCCCAATCCACAATTTTTAGATCCTTTCTCATTTCTTCAAATTTGGCCTTCTTCCAGTTCAGAACCTCAACCCTAGGGGCAGATCTATCCTTGTCCATGATCAAATTGAAACTAATGGTGTTATGATCACTGGAACCAAAGTGCTCCCCTACACAGACTTCCGTCACTTGCCCTAACTCGTTTCCTAACAGGAGATCCAATATTGCATCCCCTCTAGTTGGTCCCTCTATATATTGATTTAGAAAACTTTCCTGAACACATTTTACAAACTCTAAACCATCTAGACCCCTAACAGTATGGGAGTCCCAATCAATGTATGGAAAATTAAAATCTCCTACCACCACAACTTCATGTTTCCTGCAGTTGCCTGCTATCTCTCTGCAGGTTTGCTCTTCCAATTCTCTTTCAAACTGCCTCTGTTCAGAAATGTATTATAATTAGTCTAATTTAAATGAAAAAAACCCAACAGGATTAAACTAATTGAAGTAACTTAAATTGTGTAGACCTCTGTCATCTTATTGAATAGTGCTAGAGAGTTGACATACTCCAACTTTATTGCTTGGCTCCACTCTTAACCCTCCTCTCTTATCAGATTCCTCCTTATTTCAGACCTTTACCTTTTCCACCTATCACATGCCAAGCTGTACTCTTTCCTCTCCCTGCACCACTTTATTTTGCTACTCCCCCTTTTCCAGCCCTATTGAAGGGTCTTGGCCTGAAACACTGTACTGTTATACCCCTCCATAGGTGCTGCCTAGGAGTTGTGGGGAGGTGAGGGATCAATGTTTGCTGGCAGCCCAGAGCTTCCTGATATATCAGGACTGCTGGGTGTCATCACTGATTAACTAGACTCTGAAAACCTGTCCTTGTTCCTCAAATGCACTTTATTTACTTATGCACAAGGAGAACAGCATAGCTACTGTTGCCATACTGTTCAAATGTTTGAACAAAGAAATTACTTGCTTTTATATAGAAATTGATTTGAATACAGATATTGACCAATTGGAAACCTTCTGGCTGTTCTAATTCCTTTGCATAATCATTCACCAATCACACTAAGGAACTGTGTTAATAACCATGTTAAAGGCCAATATTATTTAAGAATTAGTAAAATAACTGACCAATAGTAAACGTCACCCTAGAATCCTTCATTTGCATCTTTAATTTGTTGTGCCATGAGATGCAAGTCCCCATCAGTGTAGAGGGAAATTGCCCTTCCAAGTCCTTTCTTGGCTGGGTTGACTGCACACCATCTGTAAGCTATCCTTGCCTGGACATTACCTTAACCCTTGCCTTGCTGTAGCTTTCACACTGGCATCTCAGGAATCTCCAGATTGTGTTTTGGGTTGATGACAATATGGTTATCGGAAATAAAGTAATCAAGTGCTGCTGGAAGATCAGCAGCTCAATGAAAGATGCTCTTTGGCTGGAATCCTGTTGGTCTTCCAGCACATTGAGATGTCTGTGGAGAAATGCTGCCAACTGGCACGTTCCAGGCTGCAGGGGTGTGTGTTGAAGGATGCACTGAAGCTGGGTCCAGCCAATGCATAGGCTCTGTGGGCAAGTGCCACAGGATAAGCTTTTTAGCGAAGGGTTTAACGCAGCACACAAGGCTGGAGAGTAGACATTCCTGCTGACTCCTGACTTGATGGGGAGACTTCCCCAACCATTAATCAGATCAGTTGGATCCAATTTCTGATTCTCTCCCTAAAACCCAGTTTGGAGAGCATGCCCATCGTGTATATGTGTGATATCTTGTTGATGGCCTTCTGGCCTAAGCTGACCGGGTAGGCATCCATACAACTGTTCTCCACCCCTACTGGCCAGTCATGAGCAAGGGTCACAGCCCGAAATGCCGGCTGTTCATTCCCCTTCATAAACACATAAATAGGTTCTGTGGGTGGAATAAGAAATTGCATCGAACTGCTCTACACAGATATCCAAAGTTCAGTTCAGATTAATGGATGGGAAGGTTTCCCCATCAAACCTGGAGTTAGGCAAGGATGTCCTCTCTCCTATCTTGCAATGAATCTTTTGCTGAAGAGCTACACTGTGGTCTGCTGAGCCTCCAGCATTTTGTGTGTGTCGCACAAAATACTATTAGTTTTTCTTAGCTGGACGCACATCTTGTGCTGCTTTTGCATTCATTAGGTAGAGACATAAAGAACCTTGTATTCTTCAGTATTCCTCTTCCCCTCCACACTAATGAAATTAGAAACAGCATTCACTTTCAGAGCACATTAATTTCAATTCTTCTAAATTTCCTGCAGTTTCTGATAGACCAGGTTGCCTAAGGAAGCTGTCATTAAATAATAGATAAATTGGGGGTGGTTAACTCAAATCTACTCTGGCTAGCCTTTCCCTAGCAGTTGGTTAGGCAGCCGAATCTAATCTTAAACTCCTCTCGACTACACACAGACTTTTTATCTTTAATGTTAAGTTATTTTTAGTCTTCAGTTATACATTAACATTATAGTGTCACACGGCATGGAAGGAGGCCTTCAGCCAACCATATCTGTGCTGGTTATCAAGTTTCAATCTACGTTCATCCCATTAAGCAGACCGCGGCTCTTAGCCTGCGAAGCCTTAATGTTTCAAGTATTCATCCAAATACTTATTAAATGTGCAGAGTGGACAACTTTGGCTGTGAGTATCAGAGTTCAATTACCTTAGGTGAAGGGTCTAGAGTTAGATTTATCATGAGATTAAGTGTAGGTGCTGAAAATCTGCAGAAAATGAAGGGAATAGCTAACCCAGGCATTTGTGGTCAGAGAAAAACAGTTAATGTCAGTCTTTGTGTGTAGTTTTCAATGATTCCATTGTATTTCTTTGTTTTACTGTGCATGCCTGCAAGAAAATAAATCTCTGGGTAGTATATGATGATATACACTTATTACTGCCTGTTATGCCGCTGGCATTTAGGGTAGCAATGAAGGTCCTCTTTCTCTGGCGATGTTCAAGACTTCTTTCATTGTGTCAGTAGTTTTCTCTTGGTTTTCACTACTATCAGTCTTGCAAGTCCCGTGTGGACACTCAGATGTGGAAGGATTCTTCATTGCTGTTTCCGTAACTATTTTCTGAAACCATAGAAACTACAGCACAGAAACAGGCCTTTTGGCCCCTCTTGGCTGTGCCGAACCATTTTCTGCCTAGTCCCACCGACCTGCACACGAACCATATCCCTCCATACACCTCCCATCCATGTATCTGTCCAATTTATTCTTAAATGTTAAAAAAGAACCTGCATTTACCACCTCGTCTGGCAGCTCATTCCATACTCCCACCACTCTCTGTGTGAAGAAGCCCCCCCAATGTTCCCTTTAAACTTTTCCCCCCTCACCCTTAACCCATGTCCTCTGGTTTTTTTCTCCCCTTGCCTCAGTGGAAAAAGCCTGCTTGCATTCACTCTATCTCTACCCATCATAATTTTATATACCTCTGTCAAATCTCCCCTCATTCTTCTACGCTCCAGGGAATAAAGTCCTAACCTATTCAACCTTTCTCTGTAACTGAGTTTCTCAAGTCCCGGCAACATCCTTGTAACCTTCTCTGCACTCTTTCAACCTTATTTATATCCTTCCTGTAATTTGGTGACCAAAACTGAACACAATACTCCAGATTCGGCCTCACCAATGCCTTATACAACCTCATCATAACATTCCAGCTCTTATACTCAATACTTTGATTAATAAAGGCCAATGTACCAAAAGCTCTCTTTACGACCCGATCTACCTGTGATGACACTTTTAGGGAATTTTGTATCTGTATTCCCAGATCCCTCTGTTCCACTGCACTCCTCAGTGCCTTACCATTAACCCTGTATGTTCCATGTTGGTTTGTTCTTCCAACGTGCAGTACCTCACACTTGTCAGTATTAAACTCCATCTGCCATTTTTCAGCCCATTTTTCCAGCTGGTCCAAGTCCCTCTGCAGGCTCTGAAAACCTTCCTCACTGTCTACTACACCTCCAATCTTTGTATCATCAGCAAACTTGCTGATCCAATTTACCACATTATCATCCAGATCATTGATATAGATGACAAATAACAATGGACCCAGTACTGATCCCTGTGGCACACCACTAGTCACAGGCCTCCACTCAGAGAAGCAATTCTCTACCACCACTCTCTGGCTTCTTCCATCGAGCCAATGTCCAATCCAATTTACCACCTCTCCATGTATACCTAGCGACTGAATTTTCCTAACTAACCTCCCATGCGGGACCCTGTCAAAGGCCTTACTGAAATCCATGTAGACAATATCCACTGCCTCCCCTTCATCCACTTTCCTGGTAACCTCCTCGAAAAACTCTAATAGATTGGTCAAACATGACCTACCATGCACAAAGCCATGTTGACTCTCCCTAATATTCCCTGTCTATCCAAATGCTTGTAGATTCTGTCTCTTAGTACTCCCTCCAATAACTTACCTACTACCGACGTTAAACTCACCAGCTATAATTTCCCGGATTACTTTTCGATCCTTTTTTAAACAACGGAACAACATGAGCCACTCTCCAATCCTCCGGCACCTCATCCGTAGACAGCGACATTTTAAATATTTGTGCCAGGGCCCCAGCAATTTCAACACTAGTCTCCTTCAAGGTCCGAGGGAACACTCTGTCAGGTCCCGGGGATTTACCCACTTGAATTTTCCTCAAGACAGCAAGCACCTCCTCCTTTTCAATCTGTACAGGTTCCATGATCTCACTACTTGATTCCCTCAATTCCATAGATTTCATGCCAGTTTCCTTAGTAAATACAGACGCAAAAAACCTATTTAAGGTCTCCCCCATTTCCTTTGGTTCTGCACGTAGCCGACCACTCTGATCTTCAAGAGGACCAATTTTATTTCTTATAATCCTTTTGCTCTTAATATACCTGTAAAAGCTCTTTGGATTATCCTTCACTTTGGCTGCCAAGGTAACCTCATGTCTTCTTTTAGCACTCCTGATTACTTTAAGTATTTTCTTGCACTTTTTATACTCCTCAAGCACCTGATTTACTCCCTGTTTCCTATACTTTTTATACAACTCCCTCTTCTTCTTTATCAGAGTTGCAATATCCCTTGAGAACCAAGGTTCCTTATTCCTATTCAATTTCCCTTTAATCCTGACAGGAAAATACAAACGCTGCACTCTCAAAATTTCCCCTTTGAAGGCTTCCCACCTACCAATCACATCTTTGCCAGAGAACAACCTGTCCCAATCCACGCTTTTTAGATCCTTCCTCATTTCTTCAAATTTGGCCTTCTTCCAGTTCAGAACCTCAACCCTAGGAGCAGATCTACCCTTGTCCATGATCAAATTGAAACTAATGGTGTTATGATCACTGGAACCAAAGTGCTCCCCTACACAGACTTCCGTCACTTGTCCTAACTCGTTTCCTAACAGGAGATCCAATATTGCATCCCCTCTAGTTGGTCCCTCTATATATTGATTTAGAAAACTTTCCTGAACACATTTTACAAACTCTAAACCATCTAGACCCCTAACAGTATGGGAGTCCCAATCAATGTATGGAAAATTAAAATCTCCTACCACCACAACTTCATGTTTCCTGCAGTTGCCTGCTATCTCTCTGCAGGTTTGCTCTTCCAATTCTCTTTCAAACTGCCTCTGTTCAGAAATGTATTATAATTAGTCTAATTTAAATGAAAAAAACCCAACAGGATTAAACTAATTGAAGTAACTTAAATTGTGTAGACCTCTGTCATCTTATTGAATAGTGCTAGAGAGTTGACATACTCCAACTTTATTGCTTGGCTCCACTCTTAACCCTCCTCTCTTATCAGATTCCTCCTTATTTCAGACCTTTACCTTTTCCACCTATCACATGCCAAGCTGTACTCTTTCCTCTCCCTGCACCACTTTATTTTGCTACTCCCCCTTTTCCAGCCCTATTGAAGGGTCTTGGCCTGAAACATTGTACTGTTATACCCCTCCATAGGTGCTGCCTAGGAGTTGTGGGGAGGTGAGGGATCAATGTTTGCTGGCAGCCCAGAGCTTCCTGATATATCAGGACTGCTGGGTGTCATCACTGATTAACTGGACTCTGAAAACCTGTCCTTGTTCCTCAAACGCACTTTATTTACTTATGCACAAGGAGAACAGCATAGCTACTGTTGCCATACTGTTCAAATGTTTGAACAAAGAAATTACTTGCTTTTATATAGAAATTGATTTGAATACAGATATTGACCAATTGGAAACCTTCTGGCTGTTCTAATTCCTTTGCATAATCATTCACCAATCACACTAAGGAACTGTGTTAATAACCATGTTAAAGGCCAATATTATTTAAGAATTAGTAAAATAACTGACCAATAGTAAACGTCACCCTAGAATCCGTCATTTGCATCTTTAATTTGTTGTGCCATGAGATGCAAGTCCCCATCAGTGTAGAGGGAAATTGCCCTTCCAAGTCCTTTCTTGGCTGGGTTGACTGCACACCATCTGTAAGCTATCCTTGCCTGGACATTACCTTAACCCTTGCCTTGCTGTAGCTTTCACACTGGCATCTCAGGAATCTCCAGATTGTGTTTTGGGTTGATGACAATATGGTTATCGGAAATAAAGTAATCAAGTGCTGCTGGAAGATCAGCAGCTCAATGAAAGATGCTCTTTGGCTGGAATCCTGTTGGTCTTCCAGCACATTGAGATGTCTGTGGAGAAATGCTGCCAACTGGCACGTTCCAGGCTGCAGGGGTGTGTGTTGAAGGATGCACTGAAGCTGGGTCCAGCCAATGCATAGGCTCTGTGGGCAAGTGCCACAGGATAAGCTTTTTAGCGAAAGGTTTAACGCAGCACACAAGGCTGGAGAGTAGACATTCCTGCTGACTCCTGACTTGATGGGGAGACTTCCCCAACCATTAATCAGATCAGTTGGATCCAATTTCTGATTCTCTCCCTAAAACCCAGTTTGGAGAGCATGCCCATCGTGTATATGTGTGATATCTTGTTGATGGTCTTCTGGCCTAAGCTGACCGGGTAGGCATCCATACAACTGTTCTCCACCCCTACTGGCCAGTCATGAGCAAGGGTCACAGCCCGAAATGCCGGCTGTTCATTCCCCTTCATAAACACATAAATAGGTTCTGTGGGTGGAATAAGAAATTGCATCGAACTGCTCTACACAGATATCCAAAGTTCAGTTCAGATTAATGGATGGGAAGGTTTCCCCATCAAACCTGGAGTTAGGCAAGGATGTCCTCTCTCCTATCTTGCAATGAATCTTTTGCTGAAGAGCTACACTGTGGTCTGCTGAGCCTC
Organism: Mobula birostris; assembly: GCF_030028105.1. Lineage (NCBI taxonomy): Eukaryota > Metazoa > Chordata > Chondrichthyes > Myliobatiformes > Myliobatidae > Mobula > Mobula birostris. The sequence goes on from NC_092370.1 coordinate 131,098,649, forward strand.
CAGCATCTTGTGTGTGTCGCACAAAATACTATTAGTTTTTCTTAGCTGGACGCACATCTTGTGCTGCTTTTGCATTCATTAGGTAGAGACATAAAGAACCTTGTATTCTTCAGTATTCCTCTTCCCCTCCACACTAATGAAATTAGAAACAGCATTCACTTTCAGAGCACATTAATTTCAATTCTTCTAAATTTCCTGCAGTTTCTGATAGACCAGGTTGCCTAAGGAAGCTGTCATTAAATAATAGATAAATTGGGGGCGGTTAACTCAAATCTACTCTGGCTAGCCTTTCCCTAGCAGTTGGTTAGGCAGCCGAATCTAATCTTAAACTCCTCTCGACTACACACAGACTTTTTATCTTTAATGTTAAGTTATTTTTAGTCTTCAGTTATACATTAACATTATAGTGTCACACGGCATGGAAGGAGGCCTTCAGCCAACCATATCTGTGCTGGTTATCAAGTTTCAATCTACGTTCATCCCATTAAGCAGACCGCGGCTCTTAGCCTGCGAAGCCTTAATGTTTCAAGTATTCATCCAAATACTTATTAAGTGTGCAGAGTGGACCACTTTGGCTGTGAGTATCAGAGTTCAATTACCTTAGGTGAAGGCTCTAGAGTTAGATTTATCATGAGATTAAGTGTAGGTGCTGAAAATCTGCAGAAAATGAAGGGAATAGCTAACCCAGGCACTTGTGTCAGAGAAAAACAGTTATTGTTTCTGTATAATGATCTTTCACAAAATCTGCACTTGATGTTGCAACAGTCAGCAAAACTAGGTATTTATATTTCTCATCACATCAAGGAAGCAGAACTACTTTTCATCAGGGTAACAAAGGGATCTTTTCTACCTATTTAAGAAGGAAGACAGGACTTCACTCTGATGAAAGGTAACATCTGGATTTCAACAACTGAAATTTGTATTGTTTATCTCCATATTACAGTTATTCCTTGTTAGGAATAACTCTTTTGATATGCTAGTATTACTCTTAAAATTGATGTCCAAAATATTACTGTTGACGTACACAGAAGTTTCACCATACAGTGATAACTGATTTTGATTGTATGTGTGAGGTGCCATATGTTACAAATTCACTGAAGAGTGAAACATTGAGTAAAATTGACCATGGCAGGAAGGAAAGGATGATAGCTGATGGGTGATTTTGTGGCTTGATAGCCATTACCAGTAGGTGTTTATTTTTTTATTTTTCCAGCCCAACGAACCTGCACTGCCCAATTACAGCCATGCAACCAATTAACCTATCCTCATAAGACATTCTCTCTAGTCCAGTTAGCATTCTGGTAACTCTCCTCTGCACCTGCTTTAAAGTTTCCACATCCTTCCTCTAATGAGGCGACTATTATGAAACACTATAAGCTGTGGGGCTGGAAGATTAGATTAGGCTATGTAGTTCTTACTTTGACTACTGCAAAGAGGGCAGACGGGCTCCCGTAATACAAACTTTTTGATCTGATCTTGAGAAACCTCATTTCATTCTCCAAATATTTCTCCTAACACCCATTTTTTTTATACCTTCTTCTTCCATATTAATATGCGGAGCCAGATGATTGCACAAAAATTCCAGATTTGATTACGCAAACAATATTACTCACTCTTAAACAATCCCTTACTCACTCTTCCTTCAGTTAGTCCTGACGAAGGGTCTCGGCCTGAAACGTCGACTGCACCACTTCCTAGAGATGCTGCCTGGCCTGCTGCGTTCACCAGCAACTTTTATGTGTGTTGCTCAGATTGGTTAGGTTGTTTTGAGGAAGCAGAGTGTCTGCAGAAGGACTTAGATGATTCAGGGAATGGGCAAAGGAGTGGCAGGTGGAATATAATGTAGGGAAGTGCATAGTCATGCACTTTGGCAAGAAGAATAAAAGGTTGTATTATTTTGTACGTCAGAAAATTCAAAACCTATCATTGAAACCTATCGAATATTGAAAGGTCTGGACAGAGTGGATATGAAGAGTATGTTTCCTGTAGTGAGGGAGTCTAGGAACAGAGGGCACAGTGTCAGAATTGAGGAATGTCCTTTTAGAACAGTTATTAAGAAAAAATTCTTTGCCCGGGGGGTGGTGAATATGAATATGTGGAATTCTTTGCCACGGATCACTGCGCAAGTCAAATCATTAAGTTTATTTAAGGCAGAGGTTGATAGATTCTTGATTAATTAATTAGGCTGCCAAAAGTTACGGGGAGAAGGCAGAAGAATGGCGTTGAGAGAAATGATAGATCAGCCATGATGGGCTGAATGACCTAGTTATACCCTTCAGGAAGATCTCGGCCCGAAACATCGACCGTACTTCTTCCTATTGATGCTGCCTGGCCTGCTGTGTTCCACCAGCATTTCGTGTGTGTTGCTTGAATTTCCAGCATCTGCAGATTTCCTTGTGTTTGCATCTTTTAGTTGTGTTTTAGCTAACAAGTAGAAACCTAACATCCCCCACCTTCCTTTTCAAAAACAAATACCTTTACCCAAGGTGCACAATGAATGATTAAATAATGGAATAATTCTGGCTTCTACCCCTTTCTTTCCAGACCTTGGCCCAAACATTGACTGTTTATTCCTCTCCACCGATGCTGCCTGACATTCTAAGTTCCGCCAGCGTTTTGCATGTATTGCTCTGGATTTCCAGCATCTGCAGAATCTCTTGTGTTTATAATGGAGTAAATTTTTTGTTGGAATTTCATTTTCAGTATAATAAATTTTCAGATAAGGTCAAGGAGATGGGATTTAGCTTAGGTCCAAGCCTTCATAAAGCAATCTTGAAGTGTTTTGACAAAAGAATTCCCCACAGCACAAAAGAGATGCATTCCTTATGTGCATTGGAGATGCATTTGCTTAGAAACTTCCCTTGAACTACAGCCATTATAAGGTTGTAAACCCTACAACTATCAGGCTCCTGTATCAGTGTGGATAACTTCACTCAAAACAGCTCCAAACTGATTCCATAAACTATGGACTCACTTTCAAGGACTCGACAACACTTGCTCTCAATATTATTTATTTATTTTTATTTGTAGTTTGTCTTCGTTTGTTTGTCAGTCTTTGTGTGTAGTTTTCAATGATTCCATTGTATTTCTTTGTTTTACTGTGCATGCCTGCAAGAAAATAAATCTCTGGGTAGTATATGATGATATACACTTACTTACTGCCTGTTATGCCGCTGGCATTTAGGGTAGCAATGAAGGTCCTTTCTCTGGCGATGTTCAAGACTTCCTTCATTGTGTCAGTAGTTTTCTCTTGGTTTTCACTACTATCAGTCATGCAAGTCCCGTGTGGACACTCAAGAATCCCACTGCACTCAGATGTGGAAGGATTCTTCATTGCTGTTTCCGTAACTATTTTCTGAAACCATAGAAACTACAGCACAGAAACAGGCCTTTTGGCCCTTCTTGGCTGTGCCGAGCCATTTTCTGCCTAGTCCCACTGACCTGCACACGAACCATATCCCTCCATACACCTCCCATCCATGTATCTGTTCGATTTATTCTTAAATGTTACAAAAGAACCTGCATTTACCACCTCATCTGGCAGCTCATTCCATACTCCCACCACTCTCTGTGTGAAGAAGCCCCTCTCCCCTAATGTTCCCTTTAAACTTTTCCCTCCTTACCCTAAACCCATGTCCTCTGGTTTTTTTCTCTCCTTGCCTCAGTGGAAAAAGCCTGCTTGCATTCACTCTATCTATACCCATCATAATTTTATATACCTCTATCAAATCTCCCCTCATTCTTCTACACTCCAGGGAATAAAGTCCCAACCTATTCAACCTTTCTCTGTAACTGAGTTTCTCAAGTCCCGGCAACATCCTTGTAAACCATCTCTGCACTCTTTCAACCTTATTTATATCCTTCCTGTAATTTGGTGACCAAAACTGAACACAATACTCCAGATTCGGCCTCACCAATGCCTTATACAACCTCATCATAACATTCCAGCGGACGTCTACATCTGCGCCAAGTGCATCGAGATGCAGCTCCTAAGGGACTGCGTTACGGAACTGGAGCTGCAGCTCGATGACCTTCGTCTGGTCAGGGAGAGTGAGGAGGTGATAGAGAGGAGTTGCAGGCAGGTGGTCACGCTGGGGCCACGGGAGGCAGACAAGTGGGTCACGGTTAGGAGGGGGAAGGGGAAAAGTCAGGTAATAGGGAGTACCCCGGTGGCTGTGCCCCTTAACAACAGGTACTCCTGTTTGAGTACTGTTGGGGAGGACGGCTTACCCGGGGGAAGCGACAGTGGCCGTGCCTCCAGCACAGAGTCCAGCCCTGTAGCTCAGAAGGGTAGAGCAAGGAAGAGGAGGGCAGTTGTGATAGGGGACTCGATAGTAAGGGGGTCAGATAGGTGATTCTGTGGACGCAGTCCAGAGACCCGGATGGTAGTTTGCCTCCCTGGTGCCAGGGTCCGGGATATTTCTGATCATGTCCAAGATATCCTGAAATGGGAGGGTGAGGAGCCAGAGGTCGTGGTACATATAGGTACCAATGACATAGGTAGGAAAAGGGATGAGGTCCTGAAAGGAGAATATAGGGAGCTAGGAAGGGAGTTGAGAAAAAGGACCGCAAAGGTAGTAATCTCGGGATTACTGCCTGTGCCACGCAACAGTGAGAGTAGGAATGCGATGAGGTGGAGGATAAATGCGTGGCTGAGGGATTGGAGCAGGGGGCAGGGATTCAAGTTTTTGGATCATTGGGACCTCTTTTGGCGCAGGCGTGACCTGTACAAAAAGGACGGGTTGCACTTGAATCCTAGGGGGACCAATATCCTGGCAGGGAGATTAGTGGGGGCTACTGAGGTGACTTTAAACTAGAATGGTTGGGGGGGTGGGAATCAAATTAAAGAGGCTAGACGTGAGGAGTTTAGTTCACTACAGGGGGATGAGAACCAGTGCAGAGAGACAGAGGGGTGTACAGTGAGGGTAGAAACAAAAAGTACTATGGAGAAAAATAAAAGTGGCAGGCCGACAAATACAGGGCAAGCATTAAAAAGGGCCACTTTTCAGCATAATTGTATAAGGGCTAAGAGAGTTGTAAAAGAGCGCCTGAAGACTTTGTGTGTCAATGCAACGAGCATTCGTAATAAGGTGGATGAATTGAAAGTGCAGATTGTTATTAATGATTATGATATAGTTGGGATCACAGAGACATGGCTCCAGGGTGACCAGGGATGGGAGCTCAACGTTCAGGGATATTCAATATTCAGGAGGGATAGACATGAAGGGAGGGGAGGTGGGGTGGCGTTGCTGGTTAAAGAAGAGATTAACGCAATAGAAAGGAAGGACATAAGCCGGGAAGATGTGGAATCGATATGGGTAGAGCTGCGTAACACTAAGGGGCAGAAGACGCTGGTGGGAGTTGTGTACAGGCCACCTAACAGTAGTAGTGAGGTCGGAGATGGTATTAAACAGGAAATTAGAAATGTGTGCAATAAAGGAACAGCAGTTATAATGGGTGACTTCAATCTACATGTAGATTGGGTGAACCAAATTGGTAAAGGTGCTGAGGAAGAGGATTTCTTGGAATGTATGCGGGATGGTTTTTTGAACCAACATGTCGAGGAACCGACTAGAGAGCAGGCTATTCTGGACTGGGTTTTGAGCAATGAGGAAGGGTTAATTAGCAATCTTGTCGTGAGAGGCCCCTTGGGTAAGAGTGACCATAATATGGTGGAATTCTTCATTAAGATGGAGAGTGACATAGTTAATTCAGAAACAAAGGTTCTGAACTTAAAGAGGGGTAACTTTGAAGGTATGAGACGTGAATTAGCTAAGATAGACTGGCAAATGACACCTAAAGGATTGACGGTGGATATGCAATGGCAAGCATTTAAAGGTTGCATGGATGAACTACAACAATTGTTCATCCCAGTTTGGCAAAAGAATAAATCAAGGAAGGTAGTGCACCCGTGGCTGACAAGAGAAATTAGGGATAGTATCAATTCCAAAGAAGAAGCATACAAATTAGCCAGAGAAAGTGGATCACCTGAGGACTGGGGAGAAATTCAGAGTTCAGCAGAGGAGGACAAAGGGCTTAATTAGGAAGGGGAAAAAAGATTATGAGAGAAAACTGGCAGGCAACATAAAAACGGACTGTAAAAGCTTTTATAGATATGTAAAAAGGAAAAGACTGGTAAAGACAAATGTAGATTCCCTGCAGACAGAAACAGGTGAATTGATTATGGGGAGCAAGGACATGGCAGACCAATTGAATAATTACTTTGATTCTGTCTTCACTAAGGAGGACATAAATAATCTTCCGGAAATAGTAGGGGACAGAGGGTCCAGTGAGATGGAGGAACTGAGCGAAATACATGTTAGTAGGGAAGTGGTGTTAGGTAAATTGAAGGGATTGAAGGCAGATAAATCCCCAGGGCCAGATGGTCTGCATCCCAGGGTGCTTAAGGAAGTAGCCCAAGAAATAGTGGATGCATTAGTGATAATTTTTCAAAACTCGTTAGATTCTGGACTAGTTCCTGAGGATTGGAGGGTGGCTAATGTAACTCCACTTTTTAAAAAAGGAGGGAGAGAGAAACCAGGGAATTATCGACCAGTTAGCCTAACGTTGGTGGTGGGGAAACCGCTGGAGTCAGTTATCAAGGATGTGATAGCAGCACATTTGGAAAGTGGTGAAATGATCGGACAAAGTCAGCACGGATTTGTGAAAGGAAAATCATGTCTGACGAATCTCATAGAATTTTTTGAGGATGTAACTAGTAGAGTGGATAGGGGAGAACCAGTGGATGTGGTATATTTGGATTTTCAGAAGGTTTTTGACAAGGTCCCACACAGATTAGTGTGCAAACTTAAAGCACACGGTATTGGGGGTAAGGTATTGGTGTGGGTGGAGAGTTGGTTAGCAGACAGGAAGCAAAGAGTGGGAATAAACGGGACCTTTTCAGAATGGCAGGTGGTGACTAGTGGGGTACCGCAAGGCTCAGTGCTGGGACCCCAGTTGTTTACAATATATATTAATAACTTGGATGAGGGAATTAAATGCAGCATCTCCAAGTTTGCGGATGACACGAAGCTGGGTGGCAGTGTTAGCTGTGAGGAGGATGCTAAGAGGATGCAGGGTGACTTGGATAGGTTGGGTGAGTGGGCAAATTCATGGCAGATGCAATTTAATGTGGATAAATGTGAAGTTATCCATTTTGGTGGCAAAAATAGGAAAACAGATTATTATCTGAATGGTGGCCGATTAGGAAAAGGGGAGGTGCAACGAGACCTGGGTGTCATTATACACCAGTCATTGAAAGTGGGCATGCAGGTACAGCAGGCAGTGAAAAAGGCGAATGGTATGCTGGCATTTATAGCGAGAGGATTTGAGTACAGGAGCAGGGAGGTACTACTGCAGTTGTACAAGGCCTTGGTGAGACCATACCTGGAGTATTGTGTGCAGTTTTGGTTTCCTAATCTGAGGAAAGACATCCTTGCCATAGAGGGAGTAGAAAGAAGGTTCACCAGATTGATTCCTGGGATGGCAGGACTTTCATATGAAGAGAGACTGGATGAACTGGGCTTGTACTCGTTGGAATTTAGAAGATTGAGGGGGGATCTGATTGAAACGTATAAGATCCTAAAGGGATTGGACAGGCTAGATGCAGGAAGATTGTTCCCGATGTTGGGGAAGTCCAGAACGAGGGGCCACAGTTTGAGGATAGAGGGGAAGCCTTTTAGGACCGAGATTAGGAAAAACTTCTTCACACAGGGAGTGGTGAATCTGTGGAATTCTCTGCCACAGGAAACAGTTGAGGCCAGTTCATTGGCTATATTTAAGAGGGAGTTAGATATGGCCCTTGTGGCTACGGGGGTCAGGGGGTATGGAGGGAAGGCTGGGGCGGTGTTCTGAGTTGGATGATCAGCCATGATCATAATAAATGGCGGTGCAGGCTCGAAGGGCCGAATATTTTCTATGTTTCTATGTTTTATACTCAATACTTTGATTAATAAAGGCCAATGTACCAAAAGCTCTCTTTACGACCCGATCTACCTGTGACGACACTTTTAGGGAATTTTGTATCTGTATTCCCAGATCCCTCTGTTCCACTGCACTCCTCAGTGCCTTACCATTAACCCTGTATGTTCTATGTTGGTTTGTCCTTTCAACGTGCAATACCTCACACTTGTCAGTGTTAAACTACATCTGCCATTTTTTTAGCCCATTGTTCCAGCTGGTCCAAGTCCCTCTGCAGGCTCTGAAAACCTTCCTCACTGTCTACTACACCTCCAATCTTTGTATCATCAGCAAACTTGTTGATCCAATTTACCACATTATCATCCAGATCATTGATATAGATGACAAATAACAATGGACCCAGCACCGATCCCTGTGGCACACTACTAGTCACAGGCCTCCACTCAGAGAAGCAATTCTCTACCACCACTCTCTGGCTTCTTCCATCGAGCCAATGTCTAATCCAATTTACCACCTCTCCATGTATACCTAGCGACTGACTTTTCCTAACTAACCTCCCAGTCAGTTTGTTTGACCAGTCAGAGTTGAGAGCTCTGAGCTGAACCCCCAAACCTGGAGGACCGGTAGACCACCCTTTGACCTGTTTAGCATAGGTGACCTTACCAAGAACCAAAGTGCAAAACCCTGACTCTAGCTAGCATAGCACTCCATGTCATTGAGGCATGCAAGACTCTAAACCATGACAAGGTTGTGGTCGTCTTGGAGGATGGTGACATATATGTACTTTGATAATAAATTTATTTTGAACGTAGATAAAAAATGGGACAATGGTTGAACTTCTAGTGAGAGTAATACAGCTTTGAGGATATTTGCAGCTAAAGATTCCACAATCTGGGAAGTCTTGCTTTATTTCCATTGAATAAAATGTCTACTTTTAGATGGCATTTCCTAGCAGGTGTACCTACCTGTGCTCAGTGGCATTTCTCTTCAAATCCTTGTTTGTATTTCTGTCCTTCTTTGGATGAAGTGAACTTTTCATGCTTCAGATTGGATAGAGGTTTTATTCATTGGGTGGTAAATATACACACAGTGGCCACTTTATTAGGTACATGTGTACACCTGCTTGTTAATGCACATATCAGTCAATCATGTGGCAGTAACTCAATGCATAAAAGCATGGTCAAGAGTTTCAATTGTTGTTCAAACCAAACATCAGATCAGGAAGAAATATGATCCAAGTGACTTTGACAATGGAATGATTGTTGGTGCCAAACAGGATGGTTTGAGTATCTCAGAAACTGCTGATCTCCTGGGAATTTCATGCACAACATTCTCTAGAGTTTACAAAAAATGCTGCAAGAAACATAAAACATCCAGAACGCGGCAGTTCTGTGGGTGATGGAGAGAGCTCAGAGGAGTATGAACAGACTGAAGCTGGTAGGAAGGCCACAATAACTCAGATAACCATGCATTATGACATTGGTGTGCAGAATATCATCTCTGAAAGCACAACGCGTCAAACCTTGAAGTGGATGGACTATAGCAGCAGAAGACCACCCTGGGTTCTACTCCTGTACCTAATAAAGTGGCCATCTAGTGAATATAAATGCATGCAAGTTAGAAAAAAGTCCTCTTTAAGTTAATGCAGAATGTTAATTCACTTTCCGCATGTCAAAAGTTAAGCAGCAAAGTTGTCTTCAGCAAGTTTCACCACACATTCAAAACCATATAATGCCAAATATAGGATGATTTTAGTAATTTTTAAACTTAAGACCAAATAAAAGTTTTCTGAACTTTATTCATAAAAAATGCCAAATGCATATTCCAACTTAACAAAAATGAATTCTTACATCTGTAAGTGGTATTTGACAGTAAACTTGTAACAGTAACTTTTTAATGAAAAAATTATTTAGGTTACTTATCGGCATTCTATTAACAAACTTAGTGTGAAAAAAATCAGACTTAACAAACAAAGAAATAGGCAAAGGTTTTTCGTAAATTTAAGAAGTGGCTGTCTGTTCCCAGAACCACCAGCAGTTAAACAGTCTCACTACAAATGTTCTTGCCTCATGAAAATGAACATCACAATTTTACAAATTTTAAATTAATATTAATTTTCTCAAGTATGTAATGGGCAGTGATAATTGCGATCTTTTATTCCTAGATTAATGTAATTCACATTGCAGCAGGTATATAAGATAACTATCTTTACCAGAGAGAAAAGGATGGAAGTTATGGAACAGATCTATTTGTTGAAAGTGCTTGAATAGGGATTATAGAAACATGATTGTCAACCAATTTTTGGTCTTTATCCAGTATTAGACTGGTATACAACCACGAGTAACATGAAGACCTTAATTCAACAGATTCTACTGAAACCTAATCCAGAGGCACATTAATTTGATGGAATAACTTTCTCTCTTAAAGTTCAAAGTTTATTTTATTATCAAAGTACATATATAACACCATATACAACCCTGGATAATTTTTCAATGGATAATTTTTTTGCCTGAGTCCTAACAAATTCATTAAAATTTGTAAAGTACACCTGGGTTTTATATTCCAATGCTTGGTGAGACGATGAAACACAAGGAACAAGTATGTACAATATCCCATTGAATATTGAAAGGCCTGGATAGAGTGAACGTGGAGATGATGTTTTCTGTAGAGGGGGAGGTCTAGGACCACAGGTCAGAGCTTCAGAATAGAAAACCAGAGATGAGGAGGAATCGTCAAGGAAGTCCGCAGATGCTGTGAACCCAAAGCAACACATACAGAATGCTGCAAGAACTTCTTCAGTCCTGAAGAAGGGTCACACCCAAAATGTTGACTGTTTATTCTTTTCCATAGATGCAGCCTGACCTGCTGAGTTCCTCCAGCTTTCTGTGTGTGTTGCGTGAGATGAGGAGGAATTTCTTTAACCAGAGGCTGGTGAATCTGTGGAATTCGTTGCGACAGGCGGCTGCGGAGGCCAAGTCATTGAGTTTGCTTAATGTGGAGGTTGATAGGTTCTTGATTAGTCAGGGCTTCAAAGGTTACGGGGAGAAGGTCTAATTCTGCTCGTACAGTACATCTTATGTGCATATAAGCCACAATGTACCTTAGTTCTTCACCATCAACAATCCCTTTTTTTGAAGACTAATGTCTAAGATCTTTATATTTAAGTGCAGTTAGCAAATTGATGTTAGATCTGCATTTCAAGTTTGTTGTAAAAGGTACAATTTATCCTCTTCTTTCCCACTTCCATAGGTTTCTTTTTTTTATCTAACCTCTTTTTAGATGCTGACCTGGAGCATGGGATGTTTGATGATGGATGCTACTGCCACAAGAGAGGAAGTACAGGAGTCTTAGGTCCCACACCACTAGGTTCAGGAACAGATACCACTATTTAACCATCAGGCTCCCAAACCAACATAGATAACTCACCTCAACTCTGGATTGATTTCAGAAGCTATGGACTCACTTTCAAGGACACAGCAACTCATTTTCTCAGTTATTTGTTTATTATTATTTGTTTTTTTCGCACAGTTGTCTTCCTTTGCATATAGATTGTTAGTCAATCTGTGTGCAGTTTTTCATTGATTATGTTGTATTTCCTTTGTTTTACTGTGAATGTCAGCAAGAAAATGAATCTCAGGGTAGTACATGGTGACATCTACATAAATTCACTTTGAACTTTGACTCCGATCTGTTTATCATCAAAAGAAACATTCTGCTGTCTCACCTAAGACCAGGAGAGGCAGCTGACTATTAGAGAGGAAATCCTATACCAACCTGATTCTGGTTTTACTCCACATTTATAGCGCTGACAAGTCACTGGTCACCAAACAGGATTAAGGATCCTGGCCAGTTCTCCATCTAGATTAAGAACTTTAATTTAATAATTTTCAGCTAGAGGGTGGTGAATTAGTGGAATTCATTACCAGAGCCAGCTGTGGGAGGCCAAGTCATTGGGTATATTTAAAGAGGAGGTTGACAGGTTCTTGATTAGTAAAGGCGTCAAAGGTTACAGTGAGAAGGCAGAAGAATGGGGTTGAGATGGAATGGCGGAACAGACTCAATGGGCTGAATGGCCTAATTCTGCCCCTATCTCTTATGATGGTCACCTTGTCTTGGTAGTGAGGCTCCTGAGTTCCTGAGATTCCGAGAGCGATGCCGACTGGAGTTCAGCCATCTGGCACTAAGCTCCTAGTAATGGCTACTGCAGATAACAGTTACGAGATGGCTAACTTAAGGGAGGGAATGACGGGTGCTTTTTAAAAAAAAATGGTTCCCATTTCAGTAAACCAATTTATTCAAAACCAATGTATTAGTAGCTTTACACCAAGTTTGGGATGTAGCACAATTAACCATTGCAAACAGATAAAAATCACAAGTTTTGCATTTAGCTGGAGATGCAATGTAAATGTCAGAAGCCTGTGGTTTATTTGAGCTACTGCAAATTAAAATAAATTAGATGCAAAGAGATGAGAGTAGATTAGACTGGAGGTTTTCTTTAATAGAAGAAGCACATTCTACTACCTTCTGAAGGAAGTGCTTTTTATTTGTAGCTGCCAACTGGCTTAGCTGGTTCTATCACCACTACGCAAATGCAGTTTACAGCCCTGCACATTACTAAACTGGTCTGCACTGCAATTCTTAGTTTACAGAGGCATTTTATAAAATATGTACTGCACTGACTTTAGGTTATTCTCTTACAAGGCACAGTTTGGACTACAAATAACGCCACAGTTTAAACATCTCAGGAGGATGCGTAGATATTCCTGCAGAAACAAGCTGGATACTCAGGTGCAGTTTTGTGAGGATCTTGATGGCTTCCTACAGTAATTTTATTCCTTAATTGCCCATATTCATTGCTAAAGTTGTCTGTGGAGGGCAGGTCATTAAGTATATTTTAAAAAAGTGGTTGGAAGGTCCTTGATTAGCGAGGGAGTCAAAGGTTATGGGGAGACAGCAGGAGAATGGGGTTGAGAGGGAAAATAAATCAGACATGATGGAATGGCAGAGCAGACTTGATGGGCTGTGTGGCCTAAATCTGCACTTCTGCCTATGGTCTTGAGGTTTTATAAGAGACAGTAAATCCCAGATAATCAACATGGTTAGATTTAAAGCACCCTTAAACCTGTTTTTGTTTGGAAAGATTGGCTAAAGATCTATCTTAATGTGAATCTTAAATATCAACAACTTACACTAGTCCACTCCTAGCTACTGCAACATTAGCAGTGCACTTCCCATTAAAGGTATGATAGGGACCCAAAACAGCATGTGCTATAGCAATTCATAAACACAAGAGATTCTGCAGTTGCTGGAAACCCTATGGGAACAGTTTGTTATATCTGAACTGCTCATTTGTGGACATTGCACATCTATAGTGGTATAATTGGATTTTACATAAGTAATTATCAAACACCAAGTTAAAAAATGATCACAGTTTATTTTCCATTCTTTGTTCACATTGTTCCTATGACATTACAGATACTGCAGCTACGGTGTAAGATTAATCATTTAAAAATGGTCACTTGAGGGGACTTGATTTCGTTTTAAAGCAACATGCATGCATTTAAAAAAAAAAGCTTGAGTCTTGTGTTCGGATGATAAAGTGGCAATATTTGTAATTAAGAGAAACTGCAATGAGATAAGTTTTGATCTTACTTGACCTAAAAGTGCCATCTGCACAATTTTTAAACCAGTTACCTTCTAAATATAAAAACTGCCTGATGTGACAAGGTAAAATACTCTTCATTAGATTATCCAATTCTTAATCAAGGAAGTGGAAGAAGAAGATTGATATGACTGTGAACAATGTAAATCCACTCATAATATGATCTCTTTTACTTTTGTGACAAATTCAGTGTGAACTCAAAGCTACAGAGGGAATTCTTATCCATCTCCTAATTACTTGGTGGGTCAAAGCCATCATCTGAAACACCATTAGACTGTGAGATCTGTTAATGCTTGGTTGTCAACCACATGTGCCTTTGCACCTGAACCTTGGATACAGTGGTCAGAAGACCAAGCTGCAGGGAATCCTTGATATCCGCCAATTTGTATTAACAACCAGAAATCTTCCCTGTAATGACAGATAACAGGGATTCCACCAAAACTATCTATATCTAAAGAACAAAATGTAATTTATGTGATCATTCAAAGTTCTTTGGGCCCAGATGGTCTCTGTAAAAGTACAGGTCAATCTTGGAAGGCAAGTACACCACTTGCTTCTAATTTCCAACATTTTTCACTGATGTTCAAATGTCACATACACTTAATCATTCTGAAATCCTGATGGGAATTCATAAACTATATGTTAATCTGTTTTCTTTTCTACCATGCTTTTTTCTTCCAGTTCTTCATCTTTGAGTGCTTCTGAACTTTCTGTAGTTGCATCATCCTTTTCATCTTCATTGCCGTTTTCCTCCTTTTCTCCGTCGTGGGGCTCTGCATCTCCCTGTTCAATGGCTTCACTCTGGAGTAGTTCTCCTTCTTCGGGTTCATATTCCCCATCTGCCGTCCAGATTCCGTAACACATGATGCTAATAACCCCCAGAGGCAGACCAAAGAGAAAGCAGCCGAGGAGGGGGGAGGCCTTAAACACTGACTAATTAAGCACAAAAGGACACAATATCAGTATTTTTTATTTTTTTCATGTGAAGAAGATAGAAAAAACACGGCAAAGAATGTTGTTTTCTAGCAAACTTTCTTAAAATTATCAACTGTATGAGAGATTAAAGATTTAGTTTTACCATAAGACATGGGAGCAGAATTAGGCTATTTGGACCATCAAGTCTGCTCTGCCATCCCCTCTCAGCCCCACTCTCCAGCCTTCTCCCTGAAACAATTCTACTGCTTTAAATATACCCCATGACCAGAGCAATCTGTGGCAATGAATTCCACAGATTCACCACTCTTTGGCTAAAGAAATTTCTCCTCATCTCTGTTCTAAATGGATGTCCTCGTATTCTAATGCTATGTCCTCTGGTCTTCAACTCCCCGACTATCACAGTATCATATCGAGACTGTCGTACTAATTACACAAATTAACATTCACCATGATAATGACTCTAGAAGCGTCAGAGAAACAAATGGAGGTTTCAGCAACAGATGGGCTAATTCAGGGGTAAAGCAGGTAACAGAGGTGGACACCCTGCACGTTGTCTGTGTGTGCCTTGGACAAGCAAGACTTACAAGACAGATGTACGAGGTTTGTGCAAGGTGGAGAAAATGTAGATTATGGGTGTCCTCAGGTTCTGTGTGGAAAAAGTAATTTAATGTTAATGAATAATGCAGCTAAAGAGAACCATCTGCATGTTGAAGTGGTGTGGGCAAGTCAAAATGTTGGGAGCGGGAAGAGAAATCATTCCAGAAAAATCCTAGACAAGTAAAAATAACACCAATGAGAGGCCCCAAAGTGAAACAATGGAGAAAAGTGGAGAAAAATGTTGAAATGGAAGAGGTATAATTGGTCATCGATGGGAGATAGAGCCAATAAATTAAATTACTAAATTCACACTCACCAGACAGAAAATTTTAATGGTATTTATAAAGTAAGTTTTTTATTTTATGCAGGGAATTTCACAAAGTTGGTTGCAGATAGGGTCGTAAAGAGAGCTTTTAGCACATTTGACTTCATAAATCAAAGTATTGAGTATAGGAGTTCAGATGTTACACTGAAGTTGTATAAGACATTGCTGAGGCCTAGTTTGGAGTATACAGTTCTGGTCACCTACCTATGAGAAAGACATCAATAAGATTGAACAGGTTAGGACTTTATTCCCTGGAGCATAGGAGAATGAGGGAACATTTGATAAAGGTATACAAAATTATGAAGGGGTATAGATAGGGTAAATACAGAAAGGCATTTTCCCCTGAGGTTGGATGAGACTAGAAGTAGAGGTCATGGCTTTAGGATGAAAGGTGAACATGAAGGGAACTTCTTCACTCAGAAGGTGAGTTTGTGGAATGAGCTGCCAGCAGGAGTGATGGTGTGGTTTCAATTTCAATGTTTAAGAGAAATTTTGGTCGGTGCATGGATGTGTTGGGTATGGAGGGCTATAGTCCGGGTACAGGCAGATCGATGGGACTAGGCAGAATAACAGATTGGCACAGACTAGGATGGGTCAAAATGCTTGTTTCTCTGCTGTAGTGTTCTATGACGCTCTCTGACATACAACAAAATTAAGCAGCTTGAAGGGAAAAGGAAGCTGAAGATGGGAGAGTATGTTGGTTTTACATGGGAGAACAAGATATAACCAGTGACACCTGGATAGTTTGGAAAAGCTAAGTGCAGAAAAAGTTTTAAGGGCATGATAATCAGAGGGGGATAAAAGTGAAACTATAGGAACCTACAAAGCAAGGAAAAAGTTGGATGCAGTTTGGAAGCTTGACAGTAAAGTAGAAATTTTTCAAATGGTCTGTCTTGAATTGCAATGGCACCCAAACAATTGCTTTGTAAGATCTTAACCCAATGAACTGTAAATATATGCAATGCTCAATGAGTCTTTTAGTTTTACTTCTAGCTAATAATGATAATTCTAGATTTACAAATTTAATTGCAAATGAAACAAAATGTGCAAATACTTACTAATATTGTGGACTTCCCATCATATAACAGTCTTCTAATACGATGATACAAACTGTCTCCTCCCTGTGCCTGAATATCAAATGAAGGAATAAATGAATTTACTGTTGAACAGGAAGCAAAAATGCAAAAGAAACTAACTCAAAACTACACTTAAGAGCTGGAAACTATCAAGAATTTTAACAACAAATTTCCAAATGTACTCAATAATCGAATCAGAGTAATGGCATTTAGAGCTTGCAGGAATGAAGTGATAAGTGTTCTGTGGGGCAACTGTACCATCCTTGCTTCTCTAAATGGCTGAATTCACAGATGAGGAGCAGCTCCTGTGCACTTATTATTTAGCTGTATTATTACAACCAATTAGGTTTAGTTCTCTCTTTTTCCATTTCCCATTCTGGCTCTCCTCTCCTCACCTGCCCATCGCCTCTCTCTGGTGCCCCTCTTCCCCCTTCTCCCATGGTCCATTCTAATCTCCTAACCGATTCCTTCTTCTTCAGCCTTTTACTTTTATCCACCTATCACCTCACCGCTTCTCACTTCATTACCCCTCCCCCATCCACCTGTCCTCCCCCTCACCTGGTCTCACCGATCACTTGCTAGCTCGTACACCTTCCCCACCTCCTACTTTCTTATTCTGACTTCTTCCCCTTCTTCTCCAGTTCTGATGAAGGGACTTGGCCCGAAACATCAACTGTTTATTACTCTCCCTAAAGGCTGCCTGACCTGCTGACTTCCTCCAGCATCTGCGGAATCTCTTGAATTTAAGATTTACTTCTGAAACTGGGACAGTTTGCTGATGTCCTCCTCAAAGGAAATGGCTAAATTTGAACTTTCATAAGGTAGTTTTTCTTATCATTCTCAGCATTTAGATGCTACTGTTAGCAGACTTACACTTCTCTAATGAACCAAATAATAAATTCTCTTCAATAATCTGCAATGGTTAATAAATCTGTGGTTCAGTGGAATCAGGAGGTGGGAGAGGGAAAACATCAAAACAAAAATAAAATTAGACTTTTGTTAAAAATGCCAACTACTGATAAACCTACTTCTGCTGATCCTTCCATGATCTTATTAATAAACTTGATGAGGTCCTCAGTGCTCCCAACTGGTGTTTCTGGTAAAAAGTACTGTTGGTTTGAGGTGTTCAGAACAACCATAGAGGGAACGACCACCTCACTGAAAGAAAAACAAAGGAATTTCAAGCAAATAGTAAGGGATAATACAAAACAATAATCTCAAAAATCTGCTTTGCATTTCTATTCAGGGTATTCTTAAAGGATAGTCAGTATAACCAGCAATAAACATATATGAATAATATATAGTTCCACTTAGTGGTAACAACTGTAATTACTTATATAGTGATCAGAGCCCTCCCAAGCATTGAGCACATCTACATGAAACGCTGTCGTAGGAAAGCAGCATCCATCATCAGAGATCCCCACCACACAGGGCATACTCTTTTCTCACTGCTGCCATCAGGTGGAAGAGACGAGAGTCTCAGGACTTGCACCACCAGCTTCAAGAACAGTTACTGTACAGGTCGGCCGGCAGCTGTTATGTAAAAAGGGAGCTTTGATGGTGTTTGTCCATTGGATGTGGCGTATCAGTGGCGTCAACAGAGCTCTACAAACTAAATAAAAGTACAGAAGGGATAAGTGGAGCGGCCACTGTCAGGAGTAAAATCGACAGGTTTTGGCTCAAAGGAGGCTTCAGCTCTGTGTAAAGCGTCTGTTGAGATTTCCTTCTTGTTTTTTTTCCCCCCTCTCTTATGGTACCATTTAAATGGCTGTGGTGTGCTCTTCGTGCTGGATGTTGGAAAACCAAGAGTCTCAGAGTCTCCCAGGGAAACTACATCTGTGTGAAGTGCATCCAGCTGCAGCTCCTTGAAGACCGTGTTAGGGATCTGGAGCAGCATGGACGACCTTTGGCCTGTACGGGAGAACGAGGATCAAAGTTACAGGGACGTAGTCACCTCGAAGTTGCAGGAGGCGAGTAGCTGGGTGACTAACAGGAGAAATAGAAACAGGCAGTTAGAGCAGAGCACCTTTGTGGCCATTCCCCTCAAAACAAGTATACTGGATACTTTTGTGGGGAAAGACCTCCCAGGAGAATGCCACGGCGACCGGGTTACAGGCACTGACCATGAGTCTGTGGTGCAGCAGGGAAAGAGAGAGAAGAAAGGAGCGGTAGTGATAGGGGACTCGATAGTAAGGGGATCAGACAGGAGATTCTGTGAATGTGAACACAACACCCGGATGGTATGTTGCCTCCCAGGTGCCAGGATCAGGGACGTCTCGGATCACGTCCACTACATTTTGGAGGAGGGGGAGCAGCCAGATGTCTTGGTACATGTTGGTACCAGTGACATAGGAAGGAAAACCAATAAGGTCCTGAAAAGAGAATTTAGAGAGCTAGGTAGAAAGCTGAGAAACAGGACCTTGCGGGTAGTAATTTCTGGATTGCTGCCTGTGCCACACGCCAGTGAGGGTAGAGACAGGATGATTTGGTAGATAAATGCGTGTCTGAGAAGCTGGTGCAGGGGGCAGGGCTTCAGGTTCTTGGATAATTGGGATCTCTTCTGGGGGAGGTATGACTTGTTCAAAAGTGACGGGTTGCACCTGAACCTGAGAGGGGACCAATATTCTCGAGGGCAGGTTTGTTAGAGCTGTTGGGGAGGGTTTAAACTAACTTGGCAAGGGTTGGGATCTGGAGCGAAGGGACTCAGGATAGGATGGATGGTAAAAAAAATAAAGATAGCGTGCAGTCAGACTGTCAGGAAGGGCAGGGAGGTGATGGGACTTAGTTGCAGCCAACAGGCAGAGTATCAAATCATTAGGGATGCAGAATCAGAAAGGACAGCAAATACGGTACTCAAGGTGTTATATCTAAATGCGCGCAGTATAAGAAATAAGGCGGATGATCTTGTTACAATATTATGGATTGCCAGGTATGATGCTGTGGCCATCAATGAATCATGGCTGAAGGATGGTTGTAGCTGGGAGCTGAATGTCCAAGGTTACACGTTATATTGGAGGGATAGGAAGGTAGGCAGATGGGGTGGTTTGGCTCTACTGGTAATGAATGGCATCAAATCAGTAGAAAGATGTGACATAGGATTGGAAGATGTTGAATCCTTATGGGTTGAGTTAAGAAACTGCAAGGGGAAAAAGACCCTGATGGCAGTTATATACAGGCCTCCCAGCAGCAGCTGGGATGTGGACCATAGATTACACCAGGAAATAGAAAAGGTGAGTCAAAAGGGCAATGTTATGGTAGTCATGGGAGATTTTAACATGCAGGTCGATTGGGAAAATCAGGTTGATAATGGATCTCAAGAGCGTGAGTTTGTTGAATGTCTAAGAGATGGCTTTTCAGAGCAGTTTGTCGTTGAGCCTACTAGGGGATCAGCTATACTGGATTGGGTGTTATGTAATGAACTGAAGGCAATTAGGGAGCTTAAGGTAAAAGAACCCTTAGGAACCAGTGATCACAATATAATTGTGTTCAACTTGAAGTTTGACAGGAAGAAAGTAAAGTCTGATGTAACAGTATTTCAGTGGAGTAAGGGGAATTACATTGGTATGAGAGAGGAGATGGCCAAAGTAAATTGGAAGGAGCTGCTGGCAGGGATGTCAGCAGAGCAGCAATGGTGTGCATTTCTGGGAAAAATGGGGAAGGTGCAGGACATGTGTATTCCAAAAATGAAGAAATACTCAAACGGTAAAATAGTACAACCATGGCTGACAAAGGGAAGTCAAAGATATTATAAAAGCAAAAAAAGGGCATACAACAAAGCAAAAATTAGTGGGAAGATAGAGGATTGGCAAGTTATTAAAAATCTACAGACAGCAACTAAAAAATCATTCGAAGGGAAAAGATGAAATATGAAAGCAAGCTAGCAAATAATATCAAAGTGGATATTAAAAGTTTTTTCAAATATCTTAAAAATCAAAGAGAAATGAGAGTGGATATAGGACCACTATAAAATGAGGCAGGAGAAATAATAACAGGGGACAAGGGGATGGCTGATGAACTAAATGATTATTTTGTGTCAATCTTCACTGTGGAAGACACTAGCAGTATGCCTGATGTTGTAGTGTGTGAAGGAAGATAACTGGATGCAGTTACTGTTACAAGAGAGAAGGTGCTCAAAAAGCTGAAGGACCTAAAGGTACACAAGTCACCTGGACCAGAGGAAATGCACCCTAGGGTTCTGAAAGGTAGGTTTAGAGATTGTGGTCTTTCAAAAATCATTGGACTCTGGCATGGTGCCAGAGAACTGGAAAATTGCAAATGTCACTCCATTCTTTAAGAAAGGAGGAAGGCAGCAGAAAGGAAATTATAGACCAGTTAGCCTGACCTCAGTGGTTGGGAAGATGTTAGAATCAATTGTTAAGGATGAGGTGATGGAGTACTTGGGGACACAGGACAAGATAGTACAAAGTCAGCATGGTTTCCTTCAGGGAAAATCCTGCCTGACGAACCTGTTGAAATTCTTTGAGAAGATTACAAGTAGGGTAGATAAAGGAGATGAAGTGGATGTTGTATATTTGGACTTTCAGAAGGCCTTTGACAAGGTGCTACATGTGAGGCTGCTTACCAAGAGCCCATGGTATTACAGGAAAGTTACTAACATGGTTAGAGCATTGGCTGATTGGTAGGAGGCAATGAGTGGGAATAAAAGGATCCTTTTCTGGTTGGCTGCCAGTGAGCACTGGTGTTCTACAGGGTTCGGTGTTGGGACCACTTCTTTTTATGTTGCATATAAATGATTTAGATGATGGAATAGATGACTTTGTTGCTATCTTTGCAAATGATACGAAGATTGGTGGAGGGGCAGGTAGTGTTGAGGAAACAGTTAGAATGCAAAAGCACTTAGACAGATTAGGAGAATCAGCAAAAAAGTGGAAAATGAAATACAATTTGGAAAATGCATGGTCATACACTTTGGTAGCAGAAATAAATGTGCAGACTATTTTCTAAATGTGAGAAAATCCAAGAATCTGAGATGCAGAGGGACTTGGGAGTCCTTGTGCAGAACACCCTGAAGGTTAACTTGCAGGTTGAGTCGGTGGTGAGGAAGGCAAATGCCATGTTAGCATTCATTTCAAGAGGTCCAGAATACAAGAGCAAGCATGTGATGCTGAGGCTTTATAAAGCACTGGTGAGGCCTCACCTTGAGTATTGTGAACAGTTTTGCACCCCTTCATCTTAGAAAAGATGTGCTGGCATTGGAAAGGGTCCAGAGGAGGTTCACAAGGATGATTCCAGGAATGAATGGGTTATCATACGAGGAACGTTTGATGGCTCTGGGTCTGTAGTCGCTGGAATTCAGAAGGATGGATGAGGGGGGGATCTCATTGAAACCTTTTGAATGTTGAAAGGCCTAGACAGAGCAGATGTGGAAAGTATGTTTCCCATAGTGGGAGAGTCGAGGACAAGAGGGCACAGCCTCAGGATAGAGGAGTGCCCTTTCAAAACAAATGCTGAGAAATTTCTTTAGCCAAAGGATGGTGTATTTGTGGAATTTGTTGCCAGTTGCAGCTGTGGCGGCCAGATTCTTGGGTGTATTTAAGGCAGAGATTGATAGGCTCTTGATGGACGTGGCATTAAAGGTTACAGGGAGAAGGCTGGGAACTGGAATTGTGGAGGAGATTAAAAAAAACGATCAGCCATGATCAGATGGCCTAATTCTGCTCCTATGTCTTATGGTCTGTCTTTCTTACTCGCCCTCAGCCATCAGGCTCTTCAATAAGAGGGGATAACTACACTTAAATTTTCTTGCCCCATCATTGAAATGTTTCCATAACCAATGATCTCACTTTCAAGGACTCCTTATCTCATTATTTATTGCTATTTATTTATACTTGCATGTGCATAGTTTGTTGTCTTCTGCACTCTGGTTAAAACTTTCATTGATCCTGTTACAGTTACTATTTTATAGATATGCTGTGCATTCCTACAAGAAAATGAATTTCAGGGTTGCATGTGGGGACATATATGTACTTTGATAATAAGATTTACATATTTAAATAGCATTCCATATTAAAAATAGACTAGTTCTTGCTAAAGCCAGATTTTAAATCAGCATGGGAAAGAAGAGGGCGAACAGATACAAAATGAAGCATTTCATTCTATGTTTTAAATCACATGTGACCAAGCTAATCTAATCTAATCATTCCAAAATGGTCCAATTTAGGTTCCTGCACACACTACTGAGGGCAATCTTTGTAAAAAGTTTACAGAACTGTTGTGGAAATTGATGTTATGAACAAAACAAAGCAAACTAATCTAATCTAAATAAAGGTAATTAGAAACATTTCAGTAATGCACCAAATCAGCTAAGATTGGAAGGTCCAAGTTGGCATGTTATTAACCTGACCAGTATGAAAGGTGTTATTCTTAATGCCGGCATTTTTGGGGTATGGAGTATGGAGTTCAACGTAAATTTATTATTAAAATATGTTTATGTCACCATATACTATCTTGAGAATCACTATCTTGCAGCAAATCACAGTAGAGCAGTGAAATACAACGGGTTCAATAAAAACTACACACAAAGACTGACAAGTAACCAATCAGCTAAATAAACGGCACAAATAAAAAAATAATACTGAGAACATGCGTTGTAGAGTCCTTTGAAGTGAATCTATAGGTTGTGGAATCAGTTCCTAAGGTGGATTTAGAAAAAAAACCCATTATTGTTGTTCCCCGATTGCTGCCCAGCGATACCACTAAAACCATACAGTATATGCATGTGAGGGCAGGGCCCGATTATACAATTGCAAAACAACCTTCTGACACTAAAATTTAATTTGACTTTGTTAATGAAGCGGTTAAATACCCTTCAAGAGGGGAGAGGCAGACAGTATTCTCAGTGTAAATTTGCAACATGAACTTCATGTAGACTCTCTTAAGATTCAACAATAGTCTCTATTCCTCAGGTCATCACAACATATGCACGTTAAAAGCTATTCCTCTTTATAGTAGGATTATAACATTTTCCACAAATATAAACCCTTCCAAAATATAAATTATTGGAAACTGAAAAAAAATTATTTTTTTCCCTCGGTACCCTATTCACAATGCATTACCAGTCCCTGCATATAAACCACACCCCCTCCCACTCATCCCCCAAAAAGCTGTGGTATTTTAAACTCATCTAAAGAGAAACATTTGGTATCTTTTTTCCTCTCTTGCTGTCACTCATTGTTGTCATAATCTCTAGTTTTAGTATTCTATTTTTCTCAGTCTCTACTACTTTGGTATTTCTGCATTTCTTCTATATAGTCAAAGAGCCACTTTCTTTCTCTCTCCCTCTCTCTGTAAAATCTTCTCTTCCTCCACATATGGATTGAAAAACAATTGATCCCAGCTGCAACAAATCCAAGGATTGAAAGGTGAACTAGTTGTAATTTTATTCACATTAAACAAAATTATAATTCCTTTTCTTTTCGAGAGTTTGACAATAAGACTTGGAGGTACTGGTACATTACTTCATGTACTGATCAAAATGAGTACATTTTTTTAAATGATTCACTCTCTTGGTTCACTCAAGTTACAACTACAAAGTCTCAGACAACAATCAACAATAAATTTCAGATACAGAAACTTCTGTTGAAAACACAAACTGAAATTTAAAACGTGTAACTATGTGAAAAATGTCATCACTTTTTAAAATTTCACAAATATCACTTTGAGATGTTTAAAGAACATAACACTTACTCCATAATGACACTGTTGATGTAATCAGCTCCATCCACATACCCAAACTGGAAATCCCTGTTAATACATGTCAGTTAAATGTTTAATGGAAATAGATTTAGAGATACCTCATTATATTTCAAGAAATGTTTCTTATTTTAGCAGTGAGGGTGATGTAGATGAGTTTTCTCCAATGGAAACAAACTGATAGGGAGTTGTACTGTCAAAGGGAAAACTGTCTTCTAGTTAAAGTAATTAAGGCCTTGCCTGCTCATACACTATTCATTTAATTGGTACGGTAGCATAGTGGTTAGCGTAATACTTTACAGCAACATCGATTAGAAGATTGGTGTTCAATTCCTGCTGTTGTGTGTAAGGAGTTTATACATTTTCCCAGTGAATGTGTGGGTTTCCTCCGGATGCCAGAAAAGTACTTTGACATGCTGTCATTGATATAATGTAGGAAAGCAAGCAGAAATTTTATTCCACAATGTGCAACAAACAATGTGATAATTTTTCGTATCATTAATCACGGCCAATTTTTGACCAGAACTCCAAGGCAGTCACTCTGCATCTCTTCATAATTATTTCCAAGGAAAATCTTTTGTATCTATCCAAGTTCTGGGTTTAACACATAAACCAAAACATGTGAATGGTTGTAGGGAAGGCAGACTGTATTATAATCTTATTGCACTTTGTCTAACTAATCTACATGGTTCCTCAAGGTTGTCATAGCCAGCACTGTAGTCGGGACAAGCTCCCACTACATATTAAATGCTCTCAATGGTGTACATCTTCAGATAGCCTCTGCCAACCAGGTCCAGCTCCTGGCCTTTATGTGTGGCTTAGCAAAGCCCAACAAAACCATTTCTACAGAGAGGGAAGGGGTAAAGACAGGTTACTGGCACCTTAAGACCAGTCACCAGACAGATGGAGCTCGTCAGCCGTGGTTGGCAGTGCATCTAGAAGAAGGAAAACTTTGATCTCAAATCTCTGCAGCCTTGCAGCTATATCCTCTCATGGGAAAAGCTTTCAGAGTAAACCCAGATGGGAAATCTGGAGCTGGAGTCCTCAAGGCAGTCCTATGTTGAGTTGAAAGCTGACAGGCAACCCCTGCGACGCTGCTGGTGCCAAACTCTATTGGTGTCTGCGTTCCTATGGATTCATCAGCTGCATGGAGAGGGGGAGCCTGCTCCATGGGCAACAGCTCGCTCTCCATATCGTACTGCCTGACTTGCATACTGGCTTGAGTACAAACTTCAGCTTGGATGCAACATCCATGGTCGACCTTGGCCAACAGGCCACAAAGATTGTATTAAATGGAGAAACCATAAGGCAAGCCCATCTCAGTGAGTATTATTGCTTACTTGCTCAATTTTTTTAAAACCAGATTCACAGAGATTGATGGCAGCACAACTGAATATCTCTGTAGTCCGAATGAATGAATATTAATTATATCTAATCTCCAGAGGAAATGGAGTTCAGTGCCAGGATTTTTAAATAGAAACAAGTACATGTATACTACCACCATAAATGAAATTAAAATTTCATTAGGTTCCAGTGTTCATTGAATCAGAATTATTCAATATATTCAGCCTTTCATGCCAATTATTTGAAAGAACTACCCCCTCAAATACTCTCCAAAACTCACTTAACTTCCATTTCCAAGAATATATACTATTCTCTTTTGAAAGTCAGTAATAGATTTTTCATGTCATTCATTCCAGAATACCTGTCACCATATAAAAAGCTTTCAGTTGTTTGTGCTATTTATTTTAAACTTGTGTTCACTGGTTACAAAGTTATTTGGAATACAATAATTTTCTCCTCATGAACTTACATCAAAATTCTTTATAAATCTGAATTCTCCATTTAGTACTTTGCATTCTAAAGAATAACCCTATTTTCTCCCCTCTAAGCATATAATTGAAGTCCTTTCAGGTTAACTTGCAAGGTTAAGTCAGTAATAAGGACAGCAAATGCAACTTTAGCATTTGCTTCAAGAGCACTAGAATATAAAAGCCAGGATGTAATGCTGAGGCTTTATAAGGCATTGGTCAAACTTACTTAAGAAAGTATATACCGGCATTGGAGAGGATCCAGAGGAGGTTCAGGAGAATGATCCCGGGAATGAAAAGGTTAATGTAAGAGGAGGGTTTGATGGCTCTGGACCTGTACTTATTGGAGTTTAGGTGATCTCACCGAACCCTATTGAATATTGAAAGGCCAAGATAGAGTGAATAAAGAGAAGGTGCTTCCTATGGTGGGGGAATCTAAAATCAGGGGGCATAGCCTCAATATACAAGACTTCACTTCAGAACAGAGATGACGAGGAATTTCTTCCTCCAGAGGGTTGTGAATCTGTTGTCACAGATGGCTGTGGAGGTCAAGTCATTAGATCTATTTAAAGTGGAGGTTGGTAGGATCTTGTTTAGTAAGGGTGTAAATAGTTAAGGGGAGAAGGCAGGAGAATGGAATTGAAAGGGATAATGAATCAGTCATGATGGAATAGCAGAGCATACTCGATGGGCCAAATGGTTTAATTCTGCTCCGATGACATATTGTCTTACATTGCTTATGTCATCACTCATTCTACTTCCCAAAATGCATCGGTTTATATTTGCTATATTAAATTTCAGCCGGCATTTGATTCAGTATTCCCACTCTCAAGCTCGGTGTCCTTTTCAGTTTTCTACATATGCAAAGCATTTATCAACCAACCTGTGAAACTGTTCCCTGTAACCAGTAGCAACACCATGGGTAATGTCCTTTAGTCTGGAAAACAAGAAAATAATGAAAATGAGTAGCCAATTTCACAGTAAAGGCTGGTGTACTGCAGTTTGCTCTGCACTGCATACCACAGGTAAAATGACTTGAACAATTAAGTTCTAGTTCAAGTAAATTTATTATCAGAGTGTATACACGTCACCACATACAATCCTGAGATTCTTCTGCAGGGATACTTAGCAACAGTCGACAGTGACTGTAAACAGGACCAATGGACAACAAACTGTGTAAATGCAGATATAAATAAATAGCAATAAATAACAAGCATGAAATAACAAGATAAAGAGTTCTTAAAGTGAGACCATTGGTTGAGGGGTAGTGACTGTTCCTGAACCCGGTGGTACAAGTTCTGAGGCACTTGTGCCTTCTACCCGGCAGAAGCGAGAAAAGAGCATGACCTGGGTGGTAAGGATCTTCGATGATGGATGTTGCTTTTCTACCGCAATGTTATATATAGATATGCTCGAAGGTTGGGGGTGTTTTATCCCCGATGTATTGGACAGAATCTACTAGCTTTTGTAGGGTTTTCTGCTCAAAGACATTGCAGTGCTGCCAGTCAGCACACTTTCCACACACAACTATAGAAATTTGCCAAGGTTTCTGATGACGTGCCATATCTCCGCAGACTCCTGAGAAAGTACAGGCACTGCTGTGCTTTCTTCACAATAATATTTATATGATGGGTCCAAGTCAGGTCCCCTGAGATCGTGACACCCAGGAATTTAAAATTACTGACTCTCTCCACCTCTGATCCCACAATGAGTACTGGCTAATGGACCCCTGGTTTACCTCTACAGAAGTCTACAATCAGTCCCTCGGTCCTACTGACATCGGGTGAGAGATTGTTGTCATTACACCACTCAGCCAAATTTTCCATCTCCTTTTTGTAAGCTGATTCATCACTACCTTTGATACAGCCCACAGCAGTGGTGTCATCAGCAAACTTTTATACGGTGTTGGAGTTAGCCACACAGTCATAGGTGTAAAGCAAGTAGAGTAGGGTGCTAAGCACACATCCCTGTGATGCTCCTGTGCTGTGGGAGACTGTGGAGGAGACGCCTTTGCCCATGTGAACTGACTAAGGCATACAAGAAAGGAAATCTGGATCCATTTGGACAAGGAGGTATTGAGGCTCAGGTCTTGCAGTTTACTGATTAGTTACCTAGAACAGTTAACTGGAATATGCAGAATTTTATATCAATTATCAAACTAGAAGGAGCTTCTTTGAGGAATAACTGGATCTATTTTAATTACATGTACAATACTCGAGTCAAGTTTGATGTTCTTGCAAGGGGTTGTTCCCTTAATGGATTGTGCGTGACTTTGTTTAATGTGGAGTGGCTGATGCCACTACATAGTCCTTGGCAGTTCAAGGTCAGCGTCCAGTGGCATAGAATGCAAGCTGACTGGAGACCATTCACTGCTGCAGCCTTCCTCCACCTTCACTGCCTTCGTGACGTGTCATCATCTTCTGCCAGCTCCAAGGTTGAGTACTTGGTCGCATTGTTCTTTGTCTGGAACCTCAGTCCACACCTTACAACTATGGGTGACCCCACCAGGAGATAAGCTCCATATAGCATTGCTCTCAGGAACTCATAATCTTCTCCACCAGGACAAGGTGATGTTTCTCTGAGAAGATATGTACTATATCTGAACAGGTAAGAAGGAAGCAGATAGGAAATGGAGGTGAGTACGTATCAGCAACATATATATATAAGGAAGAGTGGTAAGTGATATGGGGAGTTCATTTATGGATTGGCTTTATTTGTCACATGTACATTGAAACATCGAAAGAGACAGTGAAGTGCATCAACAACCAACACGGTCTGAGGATTGTGCTGGGTGAAGCCCGTCAGCGTCATCATGGGCCCACAACTCACTAACCCAAACTGGACGCCTTTGGACTGTGGGAGGAAAATGGAGCACCCAGAGGAGACCCACGCGGTCACGGGGAAAATGTACAAACTCCTTAGAGACCAAGGAGGAATTGAACTCTGATTGGTGATCACTGGTACTGTAAACCTTTTGTGTACTACACTACCATGCCATTTCCCCCACCACCAATTAATAGCATCTGTGTGTTATTTAGGATATGAGGATACCACTGAGATAGAAAGATATGGGCTAACATTTTAAATCTGAGTCTGCGGATGACTAGATATTAATGTTGGTCACTACATACAGAAGGAAAGTATACAGGGAAGATTTGGATAAGCTTAAGTTTAGGGAGAGTGAATAATTGACTGGAAGAGCACTAAAACAATAGATACAAAGATGACAAGCTGACATTGTTGAATTTTAGACTGTGGTGGCAATGTCTGAGTGAATCTTTAGCATATCATATCAAAGGATCTCTCCTGGGACCAGCACTTAAGTGCCATCAGAAAGGTGGTATGGCAGCAACTCTACTTTCTTGCATAGATTTGGTATACCAATTAAAACTTTGACAAACTTCTATAGATGCACAGTGGAGATATCCCATCACCGCCTGGCATGAAAACACCAATGCCCAGTCTACAAAAAATGGTAGATACAGCTCAGCCCACCACAGGCAAAGCTCTCCCCATTATTGACCACATCTACATGGAGTGCTGCCATAAGAAAACAGTATCCGTCATCAAGGACCCCCATCATCCAGGCCAAGCTCTCGTCTCACTACTACCATGGGGCACAGGTACAGGAGCCTTAGGTTCCACACACCAGGTACAGGAACAGTTATTGCCCCACAACCATCAGACTCCTGAACTGGCATAGGTAACTTTATCCACCTCACTCTGAACTGATTAGACAACCCACAGCCGCTTTCAATTATTTTACAACTCATGCTCACAGTATTATTTATTTACTATTTTTTATTATTTGCATGGTTTGTATTCTTTTGCACATTGGTTGTTTGTCAGTCTTAGTTTATGTATAGTACTTAATAAATTATATTGTATTTCTTTATCTTCCTGTAAATTCCTGCAAGAAAATGAATCTCAACCTAATATATGATGACAAATATGTACTTAGATAATAAAGTTACTTTGACTTTGAAATTACTAAGCTCTAAACAGTGTATGTCAGTCCATGACCATGGCAAGGGAGACTGATGGAATTAGTAGTAAGGGTACAGAGTACACTGAACAGGAATTTAAATGAGGAAAGAATCGCAAAATGTCAAAGGACAGCATCCTGTATGCGTAGAGAATTACCATGAGTATGCAGACTGTTCTTTGACAGCAGCAAAGGTGTGACTCATGGAAAGTGACAGCTCTTTTGGAGAACTTGGGACCACCCCCTCCATTCTTGCATCTCTCCAGCATAAGCAGAGCCTTGTTCAGACTCTGCAGAAGTCGCTCTGTGGAAAAGAATGATACTGGACATTGCTTCGGCATCTGGAACTGGGCTCAAAAAGCTGACATTTTCATCAACTTTGTTATATAATGTAACAAGGGGAAGCATTTATTAATTTAATAATATACTTTTCACAACAAGCTTTTTATGTCATGTATTGATGGAAGGTCCAACAATATGGAGAAAGTGGAAGGAAGTGAAAAGTTAGAGCTTGTTTGTATACCTGACAACATCACCCATGACCAATAGAACCGTGTATATGATGAAAAGTACAGGACGAGGGATTGATCCTTATGGGACAAGGCAGGTCATGCCACGTGATAGGAGTGTATGACAGCCGTATTGAAACTGTTAGCGATTGTAACTATTTGTTAAGAGCAGAAATAGGAGCAGCCTTCTAATTACATTAATCAAGGATCAACTTTATTCACTGTATACATTTACACGTAATAGGAATTTGCTGTGGTGGGTTGGTCAGGGCACAGCATCCAACAAAAACAACAACATTCAATAATTATAAAGAATAAAGAATTACCAAAAAAATAAAGTTAGAGGTCAAAATACAGATGTGGAATAAAATCTACATAAATACGAGCATGCACTTACAATGTGAAATTATGAAAAGTGGTTTAAAGTGTTTACAGTGCATTGCAGTGAGGGGGTAATAGATAAAGGAGGGTGGTTGGGTAAACTAGGAATGGTTGATTAGATTAACAGCTAGGGGAAGAAACTTTTAAGATAGTATCACATGTTTGTTTTAATAGCTCTATAGTGCTTTCCAGAAGGAAAATATATATTCTGTATATTGTCTAATGAATTATCGACATGGGAAGGGTTGAAACAGGCCCAAGTTTCTGGTGGCCCTGTTAGCAATAAACTGCTCTCTCATATAACTTCATAAAACTTCTATTAATTTGTTAAGAGACTTGGTGAGACCCCATCTATACATTAATCCAAATATAGATTTGGACAAAGTTTGTACATAATATGGTGCTACAAATTCTGAGATAGTGAAACAGGGATAAAAAGGAAGATCACTCATTATTCATGCATCCCATAAGGAAGAGAACCGTTGCTGACATTCTCAAGGATCAGCTCAATTCTAACGTGCATTACTGGTGAACTGAAACACAAGTTTGTCTATGATATGGTGCTAAAATTTCTGATATAGTGAAACACGGAATAAAAGTGAAGATCACTCAGTATTTATGTGCCCCATGAGGAAGAGACATTCTCAAGGATCAGTTCAATTCTAATGTGTATTATCGGTTCACTGAACCACCAAAATCAATGAGATGGAGGTTGGACTCTGACGAATCTGAACAGTTTCTCTTTATGAGCTGTGGAGTAATGATGCAAGCTGAATGGCCAGATTCAAAGTGCACCTGGTAGCCACTGCTGTGAGATAATTGCAGGTCATTCATTTTAGCCTCTTTTGGATTTGGCACTAATAACAGAGCTACCACAAGGATAACAAAGAGTACTATCATGGCCAGGTGGGTGGGGGGGATAGTGTTGTTGGAAGTAAAGGTGGTAGAAAACAAAAATGCAAGAGATAAAGGAGTGCCTCAAACCAGGATATCTGGCTCTTGCAGGACCAGTTAAGGTAAAATTTACAAGGGCTGTGGAATCAGTCACCACAGTATTGTTTGGTGCAGTAGCATCTCAGAATATGTCAAAACGACAGCAGACTATCAGGTCAGCAGAAAAGCTACAGACTATCATCACTGCAGGAGTTGTATCTATCCCAGACAAAGATGCAGACAGCATTTATCATTGTGGACATTATCCACCCTTTTTCAAATGCTCCCTTCTGGACAGCACTACAGTATAGGGATATTACACAAAAACCTCACACCATCTTAAAAGCATCTTCCCTCAGGCAGCAAATCTCACTATCCATTCTAGGTACCCCAGCCCCCACCTCCATCTATTACCTCAGTCACTGCACTGTAAGCACCATAAACCACTTTTTATAATACATTATAAATACATGACGATATTTATGCACATTTTATTCCGTATCTATACTTCAACCTCAGTTTATTTTTTATATACAGGTGTCCCCCGCTTTTTGAACGTTCGCTTTACGAAACCTCACTGTTACAAAAGACCTACATTAGTTCCCTGTTTTCACTAACAGAAGGTGTTTTCACTGTTACGGAAAAAATCAGCGCGCGCCCTGAGCAGCCGCTCTCCCCCAGATTCTGAACGGCATTCTCACCGGCATTGCTTAAACACGTTCCTGTGAGCAGCCGTTAGCAAGATAAGTTCTAAGGTGTCGGAAAAGCCTGAAAGAGCTCGTACGGGTGTTACACTCAGCGTAAAACTAGACATAATTAAGCGTTTCGATCGTGGCGAACAAAGTGAGGATAAAGTGAGTTTGGCTTGTGGAAGCTGACGAAGATGATGTTGAAGAAGTTTTGGCATCCTATGACCAAGAACTGATAGATGAAGAGCTGATGCAATTGGAAGAGGAAAGGATAACAATCAAAACTGAATGCAGTAGCGGAAGTGAAGCAACTGCGTGAGGTTTTCGCTGCAATGATAAAGTACGACTTTAATTTTGAAAGGGTACGTAGGTTTAGGGGATATTTGCAGGATGGTTTGAGTGTGTACAAAGAACTGTATGATAGAAAAATGCGCGAGGCTCAGCAGTCAAGCAAGCCTTCCACATCAGCCACAGCAGACGACGAACCTCGATCTTCGACATCGAGGCGGGCAGTCATAGGAGAAGATGAGCTGCCTGCCCTAATGAAAACAGATGACACCTCAGTGTCCCAGCATCCCAACCCTCAGGCCACAGACAGATACCGATTCGCGGAGAATGCAGCAGTAGCCGGGAGGCACACAGCACATCTTTAAGAAAAAAGCTGAAATAAACATACTAATTAATTAGATGCCGCCCAGCATGTAATTGTCGGCCCAGATCAGAGGCGATGCAATCGGCAATCGCCTCTGATCCAGGCTGACATTTACGTGCCGGGCAGCACCTAATTAATTAGCGTGTTTATTTCGGCTTTTTTCTTAAAGATGTGCTGTGTGCCTCCCGGCTACTGCTGCACGCTGCATTCTTTGCGGACCAGTATCGGGTCGCTGCCCGGAGGGTGGGGGCCTCTGCCCCACCCCACCCTGAGATGACTCAGTCTAACACACCATCATCAGTGTGCTCGCTGTCTTCCCGATTCCCGTGATACTACACTGTACATACATTATTTCTACTTTATATAAGCTGTGCATTTTTACGTGTTATTTGGTATGATTTGGCAGCTTCATAGCTTAAAGGTTACTGGAGAGAGTGTTTTTGCCAACAGCGCTTGCGTGAGATTTTCTGCCGATGGTGCTTGCGTGAGATTTTCGCTATGGAGATCTGTGCAGGCAATCGTTGTAGAGAAGTATTTTTACTTTATATGGGCTGTGTATTTATCATATCATTCCTGTTTTTACTATATGTTACTGTTATTTTAGGTTTTATGTGTTATTTGGCATGATTTGGTAGGTTATTTTTGGGTCTGGGAATGCTCACAAAATTTTCCCATATAAATAAATGGTAATTGCTTCTTCGCTTTACGACATTCCGGCTTACGAACCCTTTCACAGGAACACTCTACCTTCGGATGGCGGGGGAAACCTGTAATTCTTTTTTCTTTTTAATTGTTGAACGTTGTTGCTTTGGTTACATGTAGCGCCCTGACCAACACAGAGATGTTAAAGTCAGATGTATCAGTATTACAGTGGAATAAAAGGAATTACAGAAGCATGAGAGAGGATCTGACCAAATTTGATTGGAAGAGGACACTAGCAGGGATGATGGCAAAACAACAATGACTGGAGTTTCTGGGAGCAATTTGAAAGGCACAGATACTGTACATGTAACCATGGTCGAAAAAGGAAGTAAAAGACAACATAAAAACAAAAGAAAGGTCATATAGTACAACAGAAATTAGTGGGAAGAGGATTGAGAAGGTTTCAAAAATCAATAGAAAGGCAACTAAAAAGCCATAAGGAGAGATAGATAGATAGATATACTTTATTAATCCCAAGGGAAATTTGGTTTTGTTACAGCCGCACCAACCAAGAATAGAGCGTAAATATAGCATTACAAAAAACCCCCAACAAATAAACAACAAAATGCAAACTATGCCAGATGGAAAATAAGTCCAGGACCAGTCTATTGGCTCGGGGTGTCTGACCCTCCACGGGAGGATCTACATGTTCGACGGCCACAGGCAGGAATGACCTCCTGTGCTGCCAAGTGTTGTATCACGGTGGAATGTGGCCGAAGTCCAACAGTAAAAAGTTCAATATCCAGTCTGCAACATGTTCCTCGATCGTAATAGGCCCGGATTGCACCATCCGTTGTTAGCCAGAACAGTAAGCATCCAATTCCTTTACGCTTACCGCTCTCAGTGCACTTCCGGTCAGCTGGAACGGTATTACCTACCGAATTCCTCTCCTCCAAAAGTCTCTGTTGTCTTGACCCGGTCCTCTTTCCTCGGCTTTGTGATGCCCCTCTGCATCCTCTGTGTGTTTTCCTCCGGATTTCAGCAGGGGTGTCCGCCGCTCTGCTCACTAAACCGGCCGGCATTTGCTGGTCCGTGGAGTACACAATGCGACCTTGCTTCTGTCCCGCGTGTCGGAATGTAACCATTAACAGCGCTAAAGAAAACCCAAATAAAACTCTCTCTACCAGCATGTTAGAGGGTGCAGCTTCAACGCGTTACCATGAGAAAAAAAATACAAAAAATAACGTAAATTAAAAAAGTAAGAAGAAGAAAGTAAGAATAGATCGGAACAGCTGTACCAGGCTGCATGCACGACCGGTGCATGCGCACTATTGAAATATGAAGGTAAGCAAGGTAATCATATAAAAGAGCATACAGAAAGTTTTTTTCAGATATATACAAAGTAAGAGAGGCAAGAGTGGATGGACATTGGACTGCTGGCAAATGATGCTGGAAATGTAGTAAAGGGGACAAAGAAATGGTGGGCGGGCTTAAGTATTTTGCATCAGCCTTCACTGTGGAAGACACCAGCAGTATGCCAGAAGTTTGAGAGTATCGGGGGTAGAAGTGAGTGCAGTCACTATTACTGAGGAGAAGATGTCAGAAGGCCTTTGACAAAGTCCAGCACATGAGACTGCTTAACAAGATAACAGTCCATGGTATTACAGGAAAGATATTAACATATTTAGAAGACTAGCTGGTTGACAAGAAGGGAAATTGGGGAAACAACGGGGGCCTTTTCTAGTTGGCAGCCAGAGACTACTGGTGTTCCATAGGATTGGAGTTGGGGCTGCTTCTTTTTACATTATACATTAATGATCTGAGTGATGGAATTGATGGCTTAATGGCCAGGTTTGTGGATGATATGAAGGTAGATGGAGCAGCAGGTAGGGAATCTGCAGAAAGGATTAGAAAGATTATGAGAATGGGCAAAGAAGTGGCAGATGGAATATAGTTTAGGAAAGTGTAAGGTAATTCACTTTGGTAGAAGGAATAAAAGTGTAGACTAATTTCAAAACAGTAAGAAAATTCAAAAGTCAGAGGTGCAAAACGATTTGGGAGTCCTCATGCAGGATTCCCTAAAGGTTAACTTGAAGGTTGAGTCGGAGGTAAGCAAGGGAAATACAATGTTAGCATTCATTTTGAAAGGACTAGAATATAAAAGCAAGGATGTAATGCTGAGGCTTTATTAAGCATTGATCAGACCACAGCATTTGACAGCTCTAAGCCTGTATTCATTGGAGTTTAGATGAATGAGGGGGAGGGGGGAATCTCATTCAAACCTATCAACTATTGAAAGGCCTAGATAGGGTGGATGTGGAGCGGACATTTTCTATAGTGTGGGATTCTAGGATCAGCGGGCATAACCTCAGAACAGAGGGATACCATTTAGAACAGAGTTGAGATGAACAGAAATTAGCCATGATAGAATGGCAGGGCAGACTCAATGGGCCGAATGGCCTAATTCTGCTCTTACCTATTTTGGTTTAACACAAGACAGCAAATTCCTAACATATGTAAATATACAGTATATGGCGAATAAAGTTGACTCTTCAATCATTTGCAGTACAGGCCTTCCCTCATTCAATGACAAAGAAAGCCTGTTGTGAGAGATAGATTATTAAGAGCAAATATTAAATTCTTCTGCTTGTTACATTACATAAAAAGAACCTTGATTAATGTAATTAGAAGGCTGCTCCTACTTCTGCTCTTAACAAATAGTTACAATCGCTAAGAGTTTCAATACGGCTGTCATACACTCCTATCACGTGGCATGACCTGCCTTGTCCCATAAGGATCAATCCCTCGTCCTGTACTTTTCATCATATACACGGTTCTATTGGTCATGGGTGATGTTGTCAGGTATACAAACAAGCTCTAACTTTTCACTTCCTCCATATTGTTGGACCTTCCATCATTACATGACATAAAAAGCTTGTTGTGAAAAGTATATTACTAAATTAATAAATGCTTCCCCTTGTTACATTATGTAACAAGGTTGATGAAGGTGTCAGGTTTTTGAGCCAGTTCCAGATGCCAAAGCAATGTCCAACATCACTCTTTTCCACAGAGCGACTTTTGCAGAATCTG
This sequence comes from Mobula birostris, assembly GCF_030028105.1. Lineage (NCBI taxonomy): Eukaryota > Metazoa > Chordata > Chondrichthyes > Myliobatiformes > Myliobatidae > Mobula > Mobula birostris. The sequence goes on from NC_092370.1 coordinate 131,135,570, forward strand.
AACAAGGCTCTGCTTATGCTGGAGAGATGCAAGAATAGAGGGCGTGGTCCCAAGTTCTCCAAAAGAGCCATCACTTTCCCAAGTGTCTGCACACGCGTGGTAATTATCTACACATACAAATTTGCTGATGACACCACTGTTGTGGGCTGTATCGAAGTGGTGATGAATCAGCACATCAGAGGGAGATTGAAAACTTGGTTGGGTGATGTAATAACAACTTCTCACTCAATGTCAGTAAGACCAAGGAACTGATTGTGGACTTCAGGAGAGGGAAACCAGAGGTCCATGAGCCAGTAATCATCAGAAGATCAGAGGTGGAGAGGGTCAATAACTTTAAATCCTGAGTGTCACTATCTCAGAGGTCCTGTCCTGGACCCATCGTATCAATATTATTGCGAAGAAAGCACCACAGTGCCTCTAGTTCCTCAGGAGTCTACAGAGGTTCAGCTTGTCATTGAAAACCTAGGCAAACCTCTATAGATGTAGTGGAAAGTGTGCTGCCTGGCTGATTACAGCCTGATATGGGAACACCAATGCCTTTGAGCAGAAAATCCTAAGAAAGGTAGTGGATTCTGCACAGTACATCCTGGGTAAAACCCTTCCAACCATTGAGTTCATCTATATGAAATGTTGTAATAGAAAAGCAGCATCCATGATCAAAGATCCTCACCGCCCAGGCCATTACCTTTTCTCACTGCTGCCATCAGGTAGAAGGTACAAGAGCCTCAGGACATGCACCACCAGGTTCAAAAACAGTTACTACCCCTCAGCTATCAGACCCTTGAACAAAAGGGGATAGCTACTCTCCTTTAAGGACGCATTTAAGGACTCTGTTATATTGTTATTTCATGTTCATTATTTATGGCTATTTATTTATATCTGCATTTGCGCATTTGTTTACAATTTACAGTTCCTGAAGTTTACTGTTTACAGTTATTGTTATATGTTCGCAGAAAGAACCTCAGGGTTGTATATAAGAGGAATTCTGCAGATGCTGAAAATTCAAGCAACACACATCAAAGTTGCTGGTGAACGCAGCAGGCCAGGCAGCATCTCTAGGAGGAGGTACAGTCGACGTTTCAGGCCGAGACCCTTTGTCAGGACTAACTGAAGGAAGAGTGAGTAAGAGATTTGAAAGTGGGAGGGGAAGGGAGGGATCCAAAGTGATAGGAGAAGACAGGAGGGGGAGGGATGGAGCCAAGAGCTGGACAGGTGATTGGCAACAAATTTTAGTGCTCTAATTACTGTTAAACAAAGTACAGTATTTCTAGTAGCAGTTAGAATGTTAATTCCCAATTCTTATAAGCTTTATAACCATTGTGGAAGGTCAACAAATCATACCTAGCATGTTCGTCAGATGAATTCTTGCCATCGATAACAGCAACCACCACAAGCTTTCCTGAAGAAATCATGCAGTCATTATATCACAGGGTTCTCTTGAACCAAAACTATTTGCATCAAATGATTTAACTATCAAATCACCTCAATTCAATTCAATGCATTACACCCATAGCACGAGAAAAACTTTTTTTTAGACCTGTGTGGTCTCAGTCAATGTGTGGATTACTTTAGGCCAACATGGCTTCGTCATTGAATCCAGTTTTTTGTTGCTGTCTACTGATCTTGTTTGATTCTTTGTAATGCCCCAAATTTCTTTCGAATGACTGCCTTCTTTCTCATTTCATTTTCTAAAGTCATCACGATTTTTCTTGATTCTTTTATAATTACTGTTTAACCATAAATATTTCTCCCTGTTTTCTACTACTTGAGTCCATCAGAAAGGTCGAACGATTTATAAAACCCACTCAACTGCAATTTAGGTCACTAGAAGTCAATTTAAAACAGTTGTAGTAATAAATTACCTCAACCAATGTTGGTCAATCCATTTCTGTTTTTAAATATTGCTCAACTCTGCAGAAGGCAGTCATGGGATAGAGAAAAAAAAAACATTTTGCAGATTATTTCTTCCCCTCCCCAATCAGATTTCTGAATGGACTATGAACCAACTGATGAACACTACCTCACTGTTTTTTAGCTCTATTTTTGCCCTACTTATTTAATTTAAATATATAATAAAATGTGTTGGCACGTGGCCAAGTGGTTAAGGCATTCGTCTAGCGATCTGAAGGTCGCTAGTTCGAGCTTTGACTGAGGCAGCTGTGTCCTTGAGCAAGGCACTTAACCACACATTGCTCTACAATGACACCGGTGCCAAGATGCATGGGTCCTAATGCCCTTCCCTTGGACAACATCAGTGGCATGGAGAGGGGAGACTTGCAGCATGGGCAACTGCTGGTCTTCCATACAGCCTTGCCCAGGCCTGCCAAGGCACAAATCCATGGTCTCATGAGACTAACGGATGCCTATTATATAATAAAAACAAACAACAAAATTTCCGACATATCCCAGTGATATTAAAATTGATTTGAATTCCAAGGTGTCCTATACATTTGGATGTGACAGTAACTTTAACCAGGTATGAACACACATGAACAAGGTATTCATTGGATGTGTTACAATGCTCATAATACAAAGTCTTGATTTCGTTCCATTCAAGAGTTAAACTGTCCCAAAATGGATATTTTCAAAATATCACACAACCTGTTCAAAGAAAATAATATTTCACCAATTCCTGTGTTTTGAGCTTTTAGCTTACTTCCCTTCTATTGCTAAGGCAACTTGACACAATTTATTTAAGAGATTAAGAGATGAACAAGAGAGGTAGTGAGATTTTGCCACCTCAAGACAATTCATCATAGCTGTGTGATGTTTCCCTGCAGAAAAGAACCTAAGAATTCAGGGTTGTTAAAGAACTTACTTCCCATCGCGTACACTCAGTTGGCCACCTTTTTAGGTACATCTGTACACCTGCTTGCTAATGCAAATATTTAATCAGCAACTCAATGCATAACAGCATGCAGCCATGGCCAAAAGGTTCAGCTCTTATTCAGATCACACATCAGAATGGGAAGAAATAAGTGGCTCTGACCGTGGAATGATTGTTGGTGCCAGACGGACTGGCTTGATTATCCAGAAACTGTTGATCTCTTGGGATTTTCACAAGCAGTCTCTAGAGTTTACAGGGTATGGTGTGAGAAACAAAAAAAAATCCAGTGAGCAGCAGTTTTGTGGGTGAAAATACCTTGTTCAAGGGGTCAAAGAATAATTGGAAGAATGGATCAAAAACTGACAGGAAGGTGACAGTAACACAAATAACCAGGTGTCACAACAGTGGTGAGCAGAAAAGCTTTTCTGAATGCACAGCATGTCAAACCTGTAAGTGGGTGGGCTCCTGCAGCAAAAGACCACGAATGTACACTCAGTAGCCACTGAGTGTATTTAGTTCCCTCAATGCACTTGTCATTTTTAACCAAGGTGAACCACCTAAATTAATGCTCTAATACTTTTCTCATTTGTTAACTTAGTCTAGCTGTCAGTTTCTACGCAACTTGCACCTCATATTCCAGGTATCAGAAAGTTATAGTATGAGCTTCACAAATATAAACCTAGCAAGCAAATCAAATATAAATATTGCAATTTTATTCAGAAGAATTTCAAATTACAAAAATGTTTAAAATATTTTACTATTAAAAGTCCGATACAAATAAATGAAATGGAAGTGTACCTGTATCTGCAAGTTCATACAAAGTGAAAGCATCAATGTAAAGATATCCCAAGAATCTTTCCTTATTCACCCATGAAGACAAGTCTCCATCTTCATATTCTGAGGGTAGAAAAATTGGATTGGTATGGTCAGTTTTGACAATGAACTCAAGTCATCACAATTACAACTTAAAACAAAAGTTGAGAATAAGTTAAACATTACTTCCTTAATCAAAGATGTTGGGTCTGCATGAGATACTACCTTATTCTCAATGCTTGGTGCCCTGTTTGGTGACGAGATGAGGGTAGAATATAAAGATTTAGGTGAGCAAGGGGGATGTAAGAAAATTGATATGGAAAAGGCCGATTAGCCTTTCACATATGGCACACAATACACTTTATCACAGGCATTAATTTATCAATTTTAATATCTTAGTGAATTCTTTCTCAATATTTAGCAAGTCTGTGTCTTTGCTCATAACCAAACTCAAAGATTAATAGTAAAAATAGTAACATATTTTATTTCTTTGAAAAAAAATTGTGCTCAGCTGCAGGGTTGTCAAATACGCTTGTTACTAAGTTTAAGAAAAAGAAAACTACGGTTCTGTTTGAACTCTATGTTGATCTCGGCTGGAATAGCTCTTCAGCCTCAGCTGCTTAGACATAAGAGAAGGAAAAATAATATCAATGTTCCAAACATCCATATGTTCGGAAATAGAAGCTGGGATATTCAGGGCATTTGGTTAGGTTGCAATACTCCATTGTCAAATATACCTAAGAAGACCAGAGGTGGTGAACTTTCTGGAGAGTGTGTGTCCAAACTAGTGATAATTTTCTAAAACATTTTCCCGCTTGCCATGGTAATTTTGAGCAAAGAATATCATTGATGAATGAATTAGTAACAATAAATATGTATTTAAAAGGGAAAACTGAGGTGTTACAGTCATAGAATACCACAGCACACTAACATACCCCAGTCTGAGCCGAACCATTAATGTACCTAGTTCCATCGACCTGCACCTGGACCTTAGCTCTCCATACCTCACCCCATCCATGAACCTATCCAAATTTCTCAAGTGTTGAGATCGTCCCTGCATCTACCACTTGCGTTGGCAGCTCGTTCCACACTCTCACTACCCTCTGAGTTATCCCTCATGTTCCCTTTAAACTTTCAACCTTAAACCACGACCTCTAGCTGTAGTCTCACCCAACCTCAGTGGAAAAAGCCTTCTTGTATTTATGTTAGCTCTACTGCTCATAATTTTGTATAGCTCTATCAAATCTCCCCTCAGTCTTCTTTCTTCACGGGAATAAAGTCTGAACCCATTCAATCTTTCCCTATAACTCAGTACCTTAAGCCCATTTCTTTATAACTCAGGTCCTCAAGATTACAACATCCTTGTAAAATTTCTGTGCATTCTTTCAATCATATTTACATCTTTCCTATAGGTAGGTGACTAAAACTAGACACAATACTCCAAATTTGGCCTCAGCAACATAACATCCCAACTCCTGTACTCAGTACATTGATTCTTGAAGGCCAATGTGCCAAAAACTTTCTTTACGACCCCATCTACCTGTGATGCCACTTTCAAGGAATTATGTACCTGTATCCCCAGATCCCTCTGTTCTACCACACTCCTCAGTGCCCTACTGCTCACTGTGTCAGACCCACCCGGATGATCCTCCCAAAGTGCAACACCTTACACTTGTCTGCATTAAATCCCATTTGCCATTTTCAGCTCATTTTTCCAGCTGGATCAGATCCCGCTGCAAGCTTTCTTAGACTTCCTCATTGTCCACTACACTCCAATCTTGGTGTCAGCTGCAAATCTGCTGATCCTGTTTACCACATAATCATTCAGGTAATTGATAAAGATGACAACAACGGATCCAGCACCGATCCCTGTAGCACATCACAAGTTCCAGGCCTACAGTCAGAGACACAACCATCGACAACCACTCTCTGGCTTCTTTCGTGAAGCAAATGTCTAATCCAATTTACTATCTTATCTTGAATACAAAGTGACTGAACTTCTTAAGTGTCCTCTTGCATTTCTTATACTCCTTGAGTCCCTCATTTGTTCCTGCCTGCCTATACCTGCTACGCACCTCGTTTTTCGAAAACCAAGGCTCCATAAACCTGTTATTCTTGCCTTTTATCCTGACAGGAACATACAAACTCAGTACTCTCAAAATTTCACTCTCGAAGGTCTCCCGCGAACCAGATACACATTTGCCAGAAAACAACCTGTCCCAATCCAAACATGGCAGATCCTTTCTCATACCATCAAAATTGGCCATTCTCCAATTCAGAATCTCAACTCAAGGACCAGATACTTTATACTTTATTGTCACCAAACAATTAATACTAGAACGTACAATCATCACAGCGATATTTGATTCTGCGCTTCGTGCTCCCTGGAGTACAAATCAATAGTACATATTAAAAATTTAAATTATAAATCATAAATAGAAAATAGAAATATGGAAAGTAAGGTAGTGCAAAAAAACTGAGAGGCAGGTCTGGATATTTGGAGGGTACGGCCCAGATCCGGGTCAGGATCCTTTCAGCAGTCTTATCACAGTTGGAAAGAAGCTGTTCGCAAATATGGCCGTTTGAGTCTTCAAGCTCCTGAGCCTTCTCCCGGAGGGAAGAGGGACGAAAAGTGTGTTGGCTGGGTGGGTCGCGTCCTTGATTATCCTGGCAGCACTGCTCCGACAGCGTGCGCTGTAAAGTGAGTCCAAGGACGGAAGATTGGTTTGTGTGATGTGCTGGGCTGTGTTCACGATCTTCTGCAGCTTCTTCCGGTCTTGGACAGCACAACTTCCGTACCAGGTTGTGATGCACCCTAGAAGAATGCTTTCTACGGTGCATCTGTAAAAATTAGTGAGGGTTTTAGGGGACAGGCCAAATTTCTTTAGCTTTCTCAGGAAGTAAAGGCACTGGTGGGCCTCCTTGGCAGTGGACTCTGCTTGGTTGGACCAAGTCAGGTCATTTGTGATATTGACCCCGAGGAACTTAAAGCTTTTGACCTGTTCCACTTGCGCACCACTGACGTAAATGGGGTCGTGCGGTCCGCTACTCCTTCTGAAGTCAACAACCAATTCCTTTGTCTTGCTGACGTTGAGGGATAGGTTATTGTCTTTGCACCAGGTTCTTAATCACCATGCCACCAGGTCCTTAATTTCCTCTCTGTACTCAAACTCATCATTACTCGAGATATGGCCTACAATTGTGGTGTCATCAGCAAACTTATATTTGAGTTTGATGGAAACTTGGCAACACAATCATGGGTGTACAGTGAGTACAGCAGGGGGCTGAGTACACAGTCTTGTGGGGCGCCGGTGCTCACAGTGATTGTAGAGGAGAGCTTGTCCCCTATTTTTACAGCCTGGGACCTGTCTGTGAGGAAGTTGAAGATCCAGCTGCAGATCTGAGTGCTAAGGCCCAGGTTCCAGAGCTTTGAAATCAGTTTATTTGGAATGATGGTATTAAAGGCAGAGCTGTAGTCAATGAAAAGGAACCTTACATATGCCTCTTTATTCTCCTGGTGTTCTAAGGAGGAATGTAGGGCCAGAGAGATGGCATCTGCTGTTGATCTATCCTTTTTCATAACTACCTTGAAACTAATGACATTATGATCTCTAGATGCAAAATCTTCCCTTGCATAAACTTCTATCTTCTGCCTTTTCTCATTCCCTAACAGGATATCTGTATCACACTCTCTAGTTGGGACTTCTATGTACCGATTAAGTAAACTTTTCTCAATACATCTCACAAGCTCTCTTACAATATGGGAGTCCCAGTCAATACGTGGAAAATTAAAATCACTTATTATCAGTCCTGTTGCTTATTTCTGTGCATTCATTGTTTATTATGAATAAAAGTAAAACAGAGACGGATTGAAATAAATGAAGCATTTTAGAAAACCTGCTCAAAAATGATTAACGTTAAATTAAAAAAAACAATTGAAAAACATCATTTCTAATGTTGCATGCTCAAGGAGATCTGTTTTTATGTGAGAATGATGTAATGGTCTTTTGGAGGTCACCTGATGTGATTTTCCCACCGATGTGAGGTCACGTGATGACATGTGCCCCGTGACTATATAAGGGTCGACTCAGGTGACGCAGTAGGTTTTTGAGTTTGTAGATTTCCAGGTAGAACGTGTTGTGCCTCCGATTCTGTTGCGTGTTTGTTTTTGTGACGCAGTTTCAGTTTTAAAACGGAAGGTGCGTTCTCTTACAAGGTATTGTATTTGGACTGGGAATTTGTGGCTGGAAGTGCCAATTTACTCAATTCTGACAGTTCTGAAGGGAGAGTGAAAAATTCATCGAAGTGAGGGATCGAGAGAAGTCGGCATCGTTTGGCAGTTTAATAAAGAATCAACCTTATTGAGTCTTCGTTGGAGAGAACCTGCATTGAGATAACTCTTGCAATAGGGCAATGAGTTCATGCAAAAAGGCTCTCTCGCTCTCTCTAAAGGAATTTAAGGTCAGTTGGTTTAAACTGCTTATTTCCGGCATCGGGAATCCTGTGGACAGAACCGGCAGTAAAGGTGCGTTGGCGAAGAAATCTTTCTCCAGAGAAGTCTCTCTCAATTGAATGTGTAAAACTGTTGGACTTTCGAAGTTATCGCTTTAAGAACTATATCTGACTGTATCGCTTTAAGAACTGTTTTTGCATTTAAAGCTTTAAGAACCAGAGCCGAGTGGCAAGTTGGTGAACGGCTGCGTACCTGTTAACCTCCGGTTAAAGTTTTCCTTTGTTTTTTTTCCCTTATCGTTTATACGTGTTTAATAAATGTTTGCTTGTTTTTATATAACCTGTCTCGATTAATATTCATTGTTGCCGGTTACGTAACACTAAATAGTATTGTTATACCTGATTTATAACATAATAAATGTGAATATGGCATTATAAGCTTTGATAAAAGATCAAGGAAAGGAAAATAAACACACTCACTCTCAGTCAGACATTTGCTACTGCATACGGATGATAAATATTTTATATCCAGCTTGTATTTGGTTGTTCTGAGAACTATAAGTGTAGCATTAGTTTCATCAGGAAGTCTCCTCCTATAATTTGATGATTAAGTTCACCATCGAAAACAATGCATTTCATGATTATGTTAATGAAAATACTGTCAATATCACCACTGCAAGATTTCTCAGTTAGAAGTTAAAAGCTTCCAGAGTTTCAGAACCTCATTGTCTGGATTTTTACGCTTTGATCTAGTCAATAACCAATCCTTTTCAACAATTTCTAGTTCAGCTCCTCAAAATCTTTGCCCACTCATAAATCTGATAGTGAAAGGGAAGTTCTTGAAATGTTGAATGTGTGTCTTCAGGCTTCAGTACCTTCCCTCTGACAGAAATAATGAGAAGAGAGCATGTCCTGGGTGGTGTGGGTCCTTAATGATGAACACCACCTTTCTGAGGCATTGCCTTTTGCAGTTGTCCTCAATGGTGGGGAGGCACGTGCCCATGATGAAGTTGGCTGAACTTACAACCTGCTGCAGCTTTGTTCAGTCCTCTGCAGTGGCCCTTCCATACCAGACAGTGATGTAACCAGTCAGAATGCTCTCCATGGTACACCTGTAGACATTTGCTAGAGTCTTTGATGACATACCAAATCTCCTCAAACTCCCAGATATTCAGATGCACTAAAGGCGCTTGAAAAAAAAGCTTAAGGGTCACAGGAATGGACAAGATAAAGAGAAGTTTTTGTCTTTGTAGGGGAGTCCGGAACAATGAATAAAACTTTTAGAACTAGGCAATCAACAAAAATTAAATACTTACACACACCAAGGGTGACAGAAGAAGGGTACTTTTGTACAAACAAAGCAGTGGATAAGGTCAATCAATACTTATATTAAATCAACAGGTTATTGCTATCCAAAGATATTGAGGGAATTACCAAATACAAGTTAGCGAGTAAAGTTAGGGTCAAGACCAACCATGATCACTGAATGACAACGAACTGAATGACACTCTCCTGTTTCTATTGTTCCAAAGATAAACCTAAACTTTATCAGTTTATCTAGGTCATGACATATACAAAACAGGCCTTCTAAGCTATTCAAAAGGCACCTCTTAATACTTCGGTTTTGTAAATTTGAATTTGCACAGCTCATACTTTACATGTTCAAGTATACAGAGACCAACAAAAATTTCTCTTTCAGTTTTACGGAAGTCTGCCCTCTTCATGAACCTCATTGGCCAGTGCACATACAGAACTGGAAAGGAAGTAGTGTTTTTGCTCACTTCATGCCAACAGAGTAAAACCAGCCAATGTACTGTCGGGTTGAGTCAACTCCTGATTGGTGAAGTGGGATAAAAAAGTAGTCTCAACGTTCAGAATTAATCAGGTAGGTAGTTCCACAACTAACTTTTGAAAGATAATTACTTCAAATATTTTATGGGAAGACTAAAGTCCCAAAAGGCAGTGGGTGCGATTTAAGGTTCTTGTAGTCAAATGCCTGATGGCTGATCCGTGCCAAATACATTAACCAGGCAGTTAGTAAAGGTACTACTGACTGAACTGGCTTTGGTTGTGGGGATGGGTGGAAAGAAAAATTCTAGGGAAAAACGCAAAGCAAATTTGCTATTACAGATATCTGAATATGGAATAAAGACACGATCAGTTGTAGCACACACAAAATGCTGCAGGAACACAGCAGGTCAGGCAGCATCTATGGAGAGCAATCAACAGTCAATGTTTTGGACTGAGACACTTCATCAGGACTGGAAAGGAAGGGGGAAAAGGTTGTGACGTGATGTTCGCTAGGTGTTGCTGGCATAATATAAGAAATGAATGTTCCTTAAAGACAGGAGATTCTGGAGAGTTGGTTCAAACCAGACAAAATAAAATGTAAACATTTTAAAACTGAAATTAAGTTGTAAAAGCAGCCTGGTTCTTCTCCATTGGGTAAGAGGGGAAATACTGTTGGATTAATGATCTTTGGACTCCTTCATTTTATCAGAGATTTTATAAAGTAGGGGACAGAGGGTTAGTAGTCTTTTTCAGAGAATTCAAAGGGTGTGTAGGTGGGGGGTGGTGGGCAGGGGAAGGAGGATTGGCTGCAGGTACGTGAATGTTAAATCTGAAATCCTGCACAATTGGAAACCATCACAGTTAAGTAGGGACAGCCAATTAGGACTCAACGGAGGAAAGAACCAGCTGCAAATATCTGAATATGCCAAGATTTGCAGAGTGAAGCAACAGCAGGGTGTCTAGGGCAGGTCTGGAATATATGTCTAACAATGACAAGTTTGTGAACAAGCATTTCTGAGCAGACGTACTAAGGCAGGAAACTACCCATTAAGATGGTGACAGAAGATAGAAAGGTAAACCATCAGCAGAATTTGAGAACGACAAATGTTGCAAACAGTTTGATTCAACCCAAGATTGGTTTCTAGAGAGTAAACTACAGCTTGTGTCTAAATCTTTAAGTGAATCATCTACTGGGTGTGCATAATTATCAAATTGTAGGTTTATTATGTATGTAATCTTTTCTGTTGATCACATCTTATGCTGAAAGAAATTTATCCCATTGTAGAATTGACCAAAATTATAATGTCAAAAATGACTTTGAATTGTGAAATCTACATCTGGACCTAAAAAGAACATTTTCCAAATGACAAAAAGCTGCAAACTGTGGGGGACCAGAACAACTTGAGGTATGTTTATATGCAGTGGCATGCAAAAGTTTGGGTACCCCAGTCAAAATTTCTGTTACTGTGAATAGCTAAACGAGTAAAAGATTAACTGATTTCCAAAAGGCATAAAGTTAAAGATGACACATTTCTTTAATATTTTAAGCAAGATCACTTTTTTATTTCCATCTTTTACAGTTTCAAAATAACAAAAAAGGAAAAGGGCCTGAAGCAGAAGTTTGGGCACCCTGCATGGTCAGCACTTAGTAACACCCCCTTTGGCAAGTATCACAGCTTGTAAATGCTTTCTGCAGCCAGCTACGAGCCTTTCAATTCTTGTTTGGGGGATTTTCGCCCATCCTTCCTTGCAAAAGGCTTCTAGTTCTGTGAGATTCTTGCATGCACTGCTCTTTTGAGGTCTATCCACAGATCCCTGATGATGTTTAGGTCAGGGGACTGTGAGGGCCATGGCAAAACCTTCAGCGTGCGCCTCTTGAGGTAGTCCATCATGGATTTTGAGGTGTGTTTAAGATCGTTATCCTTTTGTAGAAGCCATCCTCTTTTCATCTTCGGCTTTTTTACAGCCGGTGTGATGATTGCTTCCAGAATTTACTGGTATTTAATTGAATTCATTCTTCCCTCTACCAGTGAAATGTTCCCCGTGCCAATGGCTGCAACACAAGCCCAAAAGCATGATTGATCCATCCCCATGCTTAACAGTTGGAGAGGTATTCTTTTCATGAAACTCTGCACCCTTTTTTCTCCAAACATACCTTTGCTCATTGAGGCCAAAAAGTTCTATTTTAACTTCGTCAGTCCACAGGACTTATTTCCAAAATGCATCAGGCTTGTTTAGATGTTCCTTTGCAATCTTCTGACGCTGAATTTTGTGGCAAGGACGCAGGAAAGGTTTTCTTCTGATGACTCTTCCATGAAGGTCATATTTGTGCAGGTGTCGCTGCACAGTAGAACAGTGCACAACCACTCCAGAGTCTGCTAAATCTTCCTGAAGGTCTTTTGCAGTCAAATGGGGGTTTTGATTTGCCTTTCTAGCAATCCTCTTGGCAGTTCTCTTGGAAAGTTTTCTTGGTCTTCCAGACCTCAACTTGACCTCCACCGTTCCTGTTAACTGCTATTCCTTAATTACATTACGAACTGAGGAAGTGGTGACTTGAAAACGCTTTGTCATTTTCTTATAGCATTCTCCTGCTTTGTGGGCATCATTTATTTTAATTTTCAGGGTGCTAGGCAGCTGCTTAGCACCCTATGGCTGCTGATTGTTGGGACAAGGTTTGAGGAATCAGGGTATTTATAAAGCTTTGAAATTTGCACCACCTGGCCTTTCTGAACAATGACTATGAACAAGCCATAGCCCTAACAAGCTAATTAACCTCTGAGACCTTGGTAAGGTTATCTGAGAGCTCAAATCTCTTGGGGTGCCCAAACTTTTGCATGGTGCTCCTTTCCTTTTTTCACTCCAAAATTGTACAAAACAAAAATAATACACTAATCTTGCTTAAAATGTTGAAAAGAATGTTTCATCTTTAACTTTATGACTTTTTTTAGATCAATTCATCTTCTACTCACTTAACTATTCACAGTAACAAAAATTTTGACTGGGGTGCCCAAACTTTTGCATGCCACTGTATTAATAAAATGTCCAAACAGGTACAAAAATCTAAATGGTGGTGAAATTCTGGGTGTTATTTCTTGTAAGAGTCAGAAACCATGCTATAAACTAAAAAATAAAAAAAAAACAGCAGATGCTGAAAATCTTAAATAGAAAACTGGAAGCAACTCTCAGGTCAGGCAACATTTGTGGAAAGAGAAATTGATTAATGTTCCAAAGTAAACTGGAAAAGAGAAGAAAATAACAAGTTTGTTTTAAGGTGGAGAGGGTGGAGGAGGATTGGATATCTATGTCAATGTAGAATTGACCAAAAATAGGAACATGTCTGAATGGGGGAAGCTAAAGTCACCATGGGAATCAAATAATGTGCAGTGTTTATCATTCCTACAAATTGATACTAATAAAGGTAATTTTTGCTAACTACATGTTTTACTCAGCTCTAACTCCTCTGTCAACAAAAGCAATCATTGAAAAGAATCAAGGTCAAATAGTAAAATTTGCTTTGTAGCTGGTTCAGCACAACACCGTGGGCCAAATGGCCTGTTTTGTGCTATTCTCCTGTATACAATAAACAGCTTTAATAAACAAAAGCTTTCATTTAAATCTTCAAAATGATTTAATACTTAAATTGCTGTCACTTTCAAATAAATGTATTAAATTAATCTCAAATGCATTTTGAAACTTTTCTTGCTGAACTTGAACAATTTAGCGTGAGCCATCAAATTACAATCTACAAATTAAATTCTGTCATTTCTAAACAAACCAATTTACTACCTCATTTACAAATAAAATATTTTAATATTTTTAGATTTTCATCTATTCTTTAAATTTAGGGTGAGTTATACATCATTCATTTCTAAAAGGCCGTGATTTTATTTAGTTCAGCGTGGCACTTCCATTTCTGAGTCAAGTTTTGGTATCAAAATAAAATTGAGGGTAATGATGCTTCAAGCATTACAAGCACAAGTATCCTTTAGGTAACATGATAAGTGGTAATGACACTTACCTCTTACTTTTAGCACATAGAATAGTACAGAACAGTACAGGCCCTTTGGCCCACAATGTTGTGCCGACCCTCAAACCCTGCCTCCCATATAAGCCCCCACCTTAAATTCCTCCATCTACCTGTCTAGTAGTCTCTTAAACTTCACTAGTGTATCTGCCTCCACCACTGACTCAGGCAGTGCATTCCACTCTATCTATTCCTCTTTTTATCTTGTACACCTCTATCATGTCTCCTCTCATCCCCCTTCTCTCCAAAGAGTAAAGCCCTAGATCCCTTAATCTCTGATCATAATGCATACTTTCTAAACAAGGCAGCATCCTGGTAAATCTCCTCTGTACCCTTTCCAATGCTTCCACATCCTTCCTATAGTGAGGCGACCAAAACTGGACACAGTACTCCAAGTGTGGCCTCACCAGAGTTTCATAGAGCTGCATCATTACATCGCGACTCTTAAACTCTATCCCTCGACTTATGAAAGTTAACACCCCATAAGCTTTCTTAACTACCCTATCCACCTGCACAATGATCATCTTACAATTTCCTCGACTTTGTGGCCCAAGTTTAGTAAAAGAATCTATATTAGTTCCCTTGCTGCAGCCAAATTTTGGGCCCTTTATCTAAGAAAAAATGTGCTGGCATTGGAGATGGCCCACTGGAGGATCACGAGGATGAAAGGTTTCGTGTATGAGGAGTGTTAATAGCTCAAGGCACGGACTCCCAAGAGTTTAGAAAAATGAGGGTGGATCTCTTTGAAACCTATCAAATATTGAAGTGGATGTGGAGAGGATGTTTTCTATAGTAGGGAGTCTAAGACCAGGGGGTTCAGCCTCAGAATAGAGGGGCGCCCCTTTAGAACAGAGATGAGGAGAAATTTCTCTAGCCCAAGGATAGCGAATCTGTGGAATTTATTGCACAGGCAGCTGTGGAAGCCAGGTCATTGGGTATATTTAAAGTGGAGGTTAATAGGTTTTTGATTAGTAATGGTGTCAAAGGTTATATAGAGAAGGCAGAAGAAATGTGTTGAGAGGGTTAATAAATTAGCAATGATGGAATGATGGAGCAGGCTCGATGGGCTGAATGGTTTAATTCTGCTCTTATGTCTTATGGTCTAACCTATGAATATATGCTATTTCTATTAAGAATCTGAAACAAGCACGTTTGTGCAACATAAGATTCGAAGGATGCTAACGTATTGGTCATCTCTGATTGTAATCTGGAAATTATTGCACTTGATCCCACTTTTCGTTGGCCAGACAATTCTAAACACTGATGTTTTACAGGCACAGGTATTTCTACCGGTTTACTTCATGGCTCAATCACACAACACTGACCATCTTTCTATCACAGTGCATGAAGACGATGTGGAAAGTTCCATGTTTGTTGTCCGGGTAACTTGTTGCAATCACATGCTGCTACAATATTGGTCAGAAAAATCGTATTTTGATAATACTCAAATCAAACAAATCCAAGCTACGCTCTCAACCACAAATGACAGTATCCAATTTGTACTGAAAGTTTTGTGTCGATCATCTTCATTGCAAAACTGTGACTACTGGACGCCCTTTGTAATTGGACTCATGTTGGATGCAGCGTCAAGAGGCTACCAGCTGCCTTCCAGAACAACGTGGAATGGGGACGTTAAGCAGCTCCTGAAAGACAAGGCCATTCTATTGACCAAGTAGCATTTCTTGTATTATGCAAGGAAATCAACTGCTCATCTCTGTTGTATTCCAAAGATATTTCTTGTGGATATTTACCAGGCCTGATTACAAAGGTACTACATGGAAAATAATTTAAGTCAAGGATCAACAGAACATTTTGGGAATGGGGTGGAGGAGTTGGTGGAGAAGGAGGACATGTCTCGTCCCACCCTCCCGCCCTCATCAACATCTTCTCACAATTGTAGCCTTACTCTGTTTCACCCTTGGATGCACCCAACACTAAACAAGAGGGAGGTGTAATAATTTCTTCTCTGATTACTGATTATAATTGGTACTTACTGAAAGTTACCTGAGAGGCTACAGAATATGAGCTACATTAAGCATCTCTGCTTTCACTACTGATGTATTTAATCTGCAGTGGTCACTTTTTATGTACACCTTAACTCCTGCTCATTAATGCAAATATCTAATCAGCCAATTGAATGCTGTGATGACTATTCATTTTGTGAACCAGTGGACCTCTTGGCTTTTTGCAAAGCTCGCTCTCTAAACACAGCAGCTGCCACTTGTCAAGATCAAACAACTGTTTAGTTTCTGGTCGTAAATGGGAGCCAGTCTTTAGTTCTAACTATGTAAATGGCAATCATTAATCAACTTGAAGTTAAAAACACAGCTTTGCAAACAATGTCTGTTTATAGCACAGACTTGCTGGTTCCTTGTATCCTGTCTTGCTGCTCAAAGAGGTGCAGTATAAGACACTGAGTTATTTAATTTGGCTTGTATCAAAACAGACAAGCTGACAAACTTCCTTAGTTCAAGGATTCTTACATATGGATAATATCATTTAGCATATCAAATGACTATGTGTTTATAGTTGAGAGTTATATGTACTCAGAGGTTAGTTCCTAGCAAACGTTGTAAAGTTATGTCTCCAACAAACTCTTAGACCATTTGTGTAAAAAGGGTTTCTGCAGAAATATCATACACGGCTTGAAGTGCCAGAAGAAGATCCCCTGGCTTCGGTTTATGTGACGGACGATTTGTTCATTTGCATTGTTGGTATGTCCTTTCAGTTTATAGAAATTATACTTGTGTTTTGGCAATCCTTTATGCTTTTGAAATGCTTTGTGTTTTAGAAATGGTTTGTAATTTGGAAATGTTTAAAATAAAGATTCTCTGTGTGTTTTAAGAATGTTGTTTGGATTTAAATGTGTGCACTGAAAATAAATAAACTGCGTTTTAAACTACTCTGTTGGCTGCAAGTATCTTCTCCTTGGTAGGAAGGGAGGACCTATTGCTTGAATAGTAGGTATTGGCAGCTAAGCTTGGCCATGGAGAATAACCGGGTGAGTGAACTAGTCTTTGATGATTGGGTAGTTACAGTATAATCTTCCTTTAGTAAGAGTACTTGTAGCTATTTATATCATATAGGACTTAAAGTCTTTGCCTGAGTTTAGAACTTTGCAGTCAGCAAATCCAATACCATCACAGTGGCAACAACTCAATGCACAAAAGCATGCAGACATAGTTAAGGGGTCCCATTGTTGTTCAGAACAAACTTCAGAATGGGAAGAAAAATTATCTAAGTGACTTTGACCATGGAATGTTTGTTGGTGCCAGATGGAGTGGTTTGAATATGTCAGAAAATGCTGATCTCCTGGAATTTCACACACAACAGTTCTGTGGGCAAAAATCCCTTGTGAATGAGAAAGTACAGAGAATGGCCAGACTGGTTCAAGCTGACAGGAAGGTGGCAGTAACACAAATAACCAGATATTTGCAACAGTGGTGTGCAGAAAATCATAGAAACATAAAAAACCTGCAGCACAATACAGGCCCTTCGGCCCACAAAGCTGTGCCAAACATGTCCTAGCGTTACCCATAGCCCTGTATTTTTCTGAGCTCCAAGCACCTGTCCAGGAACCTCTTAAGAGAACCTATCGTATCCCCCACCATCACGGCTGCTGGCAGCCCACTCCACGCACTCACCACTCTCTGGGTAAAAAACTTAAGCCTGACATCTCCTCTGTACCCAATTCCAAGCACCTTAAAACTGTGTCCTCTCGTGCTAGCCATTTTAGCCCTGGGAAAAAGCCTCTGACTATCCACACGGTCAATGCCTCTCATCATCTTAAACACCTCTATCAGATCACCTCTCATCCTCCATCGTTCCAAGGAAAAAAGGCCGAGTTCACTCAACCTATTATCATAAGGCATGCTCCCCAATCCAGGCAACATCCTTGTAAATCTCCTCTGCACCTTTTCTATGGTTTCCACAACCTTCCTGTAGTGAGGCGACCAGAACTGACCAAGTGGGGTCTGACCAGGGTCCTATATAGCTGCAACATTCCCTCTCAGCTCTTAAACTCAATCCCACGATTGATGAAGGCCAATAGACCGTATGCTTTCTTAACCACAGAGTCAACCTGCGGAGCTGCTTTGAGTGTCCTGTGGACTCGAACCTCAAGATTCCTCTGATCCTCCACACTGCCAAGAATCTTACCATTAATACTATATTCTGACATCATATTTGACTTACCAAAATGAACCACCTCACACTTATCTGGGTTGAACTCCATCTGCCACTTCTCAGCCCAGTTTTGCAACCTATCAATGTCCCGCTGTAACCTCTGACAGCCTCCATACTATCCCCAATACCTCCAACCTTTGTGTCATCACGAAATTTACTAACCCATCCCTCCACTTCTTCATCCAGGTCACAAAGAGAAGGGGTCCTAGAACAGATCCCTGAGGCACACCACTGGTGACCGACCTCCATGCAGGATATGACCCATCTATAACTACTCTTTGCCTTCTGTAGGCAAGCCAGTTCTGGATCCACAAAACAATGTCCCCTTGGATCCCATGCCTCCTTACTTTCTCAATCAGCCTTGCATGGGGTACTTTGTCAAATGCCTTGCTGAAATCCATATACCCTACATCTAATGCTCTACCTTCATCAATGTGTTTAGTTACATCCTCAAAAAATTCAATCAGTCTCGTAAGGCACAACCTGCCTTTCACAAAGCCATGCTGACTATTCCTAATCATATTATGCCTCTCCAAATGTTCATAAATCCTGCCTCTCAGGATCTTCTCCATCAACTTACCAACCACTGAAGTAAGACTCACTGGTCTATAAAGTAAGACTCACTGGTCATGTCGGAATGGACAACACATTGAACACATTGGGCTACAGCAACAGAAGACTATGAACATACACACTGAGTGGCCACTTTATTAGATACCTGCTGTACCTAATAAAATGTCCACTGAATATATAGTAAACCTACCACAAGAAATAAGAGTACTTGTTCTTCCATTCAATAAACATTGCATAACCATTGAACATGTGTGGGGGGGGCAACCTCCTTCCATTTAAGCAAGACTCTCCCCCCCCCACCATAAGAGAAATAAAAGCCAGTACCTGCAAATGAGAAGGCTCCAAAATTATAGCTCTTTCCTCAACAATACCAAATAAAGCAGTCAAAGGATTGGGCTTAAAATTAACTTTAAAAAGTACAGTAAAAGTTTGGAATACATCTTTCCAATATTTTTCAAGGCTCGAACATGGCCAAAACATATGAATTAATGAAGCCCCTTCATTATTACATCTGTCACAATAAGGAGATATAAACGAGAGAGCTTGTCTTTAGACATATGAGCCCTATGTACCACTTTAAATTGTAGGAGGGAATAACGAGCACATAATGATGAAGAATTAACCATTTTCAAAATAGCCCGCCAGGTCTCAGCAGATAATGAAGTCTGTAAATCCTTTTCACAATCTTTTTTAATTTTGTCTAAAGGAGCCATTTTCAGTCCAAACAACAGACCATAAATATAAGATATTGAGCCATTATCAAAAGGTTTCAAATTAAAAATTACACCTATTACGTCCTTATCCAGGCTGGTAGGAAATATATGTAGTTTAGATCTTAAAAAATCTCTAATCTGTACATATCAAAAAATGTGGGTATTTGATAGGTATTTCACTGAGGACTGCTCAAAAGAAAAATTCCCTCCATCAAACAGATCCTGAAATTGTTTAATGCCTAATCTATCCCATTCTCTAAAAGACAAATCAGTCATAGATGGTTTAAAAAAAATTAGAAAAAATAGGACTAGAAAGAGAAAATCTCAGTAAACCAAAATGTTTTCTAAACTGTAGCCAGATCCTCAAAGTTGTTTAACCACCAAACTGTCAGTTAATTTATTTAAAGATAAAGGAAGAGAGGATCTGAGAAGAGGTAGGAAGGAGAAGATGGCGGCGCGACGCAAAATGATATCATATTTGTTAAGTAGGTACCGTGCACAATCCTGATTTGATGGAGACAGACGTGAGAAGCACAGACGAACATCTGGAGAAACTTCTGAAATGCCTGCTTCGCTGCCGTTGCTACTGTGCGATCGAGAATCTCCGGAGGGGAAGGCCCCAAATCCTCGGCTTTGCCTATTGCCTGTTGCCGGGGCCGGGGTCGAAGCGCTCAGCAGAGATGGTGCTCGGTGCTTGGTGTCGGAGGGCTGGTCAGAGGCTCGACATTTTCGGACGGACTCAAGAGTCAGCTGTGGTGGGATGCTTCCAGGGTGCTGCATCGGCAAGTTTGCAGCGCTGGAGGTTCATGGCAGGAAGAGAGTTTCTCTTCCTTCTATTGTCTGCGTGAGATGATGGGACTTTCGAGAGACTTTGAGACCTTTTTTTACCGTGCCCATGGTCTGTTCTTTATCAAATTATGGTATTGCTTTGCACTGTTGTAACTGTATGTTATAATTATGTGTTTTTTGTCAGTTTTTTTAGTCTTGGTTCGTCTTGCGTTTCTGTGATATCATTCTGGAGGAACACTGTATCATTTCTTAACGCATGCATTACTAAATGACAATAAAAGAGGACTGCATGTCCTCATAATCTAATCTAATCTAATAGAAAATTTCGCAACAGAGTTGGCTTCCAGAAAGACCATATTGGACAATCCTCACAATTAATATAATATAACCAGAACGTAAGATTTCGTATGTTAATTGCCCAATAATATAACCTAAAATTGGGTAGAGCAAGGCCTCCATTCTTTTTAATTTTTTGAAGGTGGGCTTTATTTAATTGGGGTTTTCTGTTCTTCCATATATAGGTAGAAAGAATCAAATTGAAAGAATCAAAAAAAGACTTAGGAATAAAAACAGGTACAGCTTGAAAAAGGTATATAAATTTAGGTAAAATATTTATTTTAATAGAATTAATCCGACCAATCAATGATAAAGAGAGAGACAA
The DNA here is from genome assembly GCF_030028105.1 of Mobula birostris. Lineage (NCBI taxonomy): Eukaryota > Metazoa > Chordata > Chondrichthyes > Myliobatiformes > Myliobatidae > Mobula > Mobula birostris. The sequence continues at coordinate 131,156,398 of NC_092370.1, forward strand.
CCAATTAAAAAGCCTCTTTTTCACATAATTCACTAAGGTTAGAAAATTTTCTTTGAATAGATCTTTATAACTCTTAATGATTGTTACACCCAAATATGTAAATTGTTTTCTTACAATTTTAAAAGGAAGGTTAACATCGGTTGGTATCAAATTATTTAAAGGAAACAATTCACTCTCATGTAAATTCAACTTATATCCTGAAAACTGACTAAAATTAGTCAGTAAAAGAAACATAGAGGGTAATGAAGTTGTAATATTAGATATAAAAAGCAATAGGTCATCAGCATAAAGCGAAACTTTACGAATAGTACCTTTCCTTAAGATACCGGTGATATCTTTAGACTCTTTAAAGGCAATTGCTAAAGGTTCTAATACCAAATCAAAAAGCAAAGGGCTCAACCGACATCTTTGTCTGGTTCCACGTTGGAGTTTAATTGGTTTAGAATTCTGAAAGTTAGTAAGGACCCGAGTGGAGGGAGATAAGTAAAGTAATTTAATCCAAAGTTAAAATTGGGCCCAATATTAAATTTTTTTCTAAGGTTTTAAATAGGTAGTTCCATTCAACTCAGTCAAAAGCCTTCTCCGCATCCAGAGAAATCACACATTCCGATACTTCCTTGGATGGAGAATGCATAACATTTAACAATTGCCGTATATTAAAACAGGAATATTGATTTTTAATAAATCCTGTCTGATCATCAGATACTATAGAAGGTCTAATATTCTCGAGTCTACGGGCCAAAACTTTAGATAGGATCTTAGCATCAACACTGAGTAAAGAGATTGGTCTCTATGAACAGCATTCAGTGGGATTCTTATTCTTTTTAAGAATAAGCGAAATGGAAGCTTCATAAAAAGACTGTGGCAACCTACCCACCTTGAAGGAATCAGTAAGGGTAGAGCATAAATAAGGTATAAGCAATGAAGAAAAAGCCTTATAAAATTCTCCAGAAAATCCGTCAGGTCCTGGAGATTTTCCAGAATGCAATGAACATATAGCCTTAGTGATTTCCTCCTGAGAAATAGGTTGATCCAACTGCTTTCGATTAGCAACTGAAAGTCCAGGAATATTTAATTGGTCTAAAAAATTGTTCACTGCAGTATTATCATTAACAAAATCTGAACTATACAGTTTAGAATAAAATTTTCTCAAAGTGTCATTTATTTCAAAATGGTCAGTTGTCAAATCACCATTGGTTTTGCGAATTTCTTTAATTTGCCGTTTAGCTATAAAGGTCTTCAATTGATTAGCCAATAGTTTACCAGTTTTTTCTCCATGTATATAGAATTAGCTTCCATCTTTTAAAAGTTGGCTTTCAATTGGATACATTATAAGATCATATTTAGTTTTAATTTCAATAAGTCTTTTGTATAGTTCAGGGCCTGGTGGCAAAGCATATTTCTGGTCTAATTGTTTTAATTGATTAACTAAGTCAGTTCTCTCTTTATTAGCTTTTTTCTTAATATATGCAGTATAGGAGATAATTCATCCTCTAATATATGCCTTAAAGCGTCCCAAATGATAAGACTAGAAGTCTCTTCCAACGCATTTTCTTCAAAAAAAAGAGTAATTTGATTCTCCAGAAATTTTAGAAAGTCCTTATCAGATAACAAAGTTAAATTAAAATGCCAGGGTCTGTTCATATGAGTGAAATCAGGAAGATTTAAAGATAGAAATACAGGAGAGTGGTCGGATACAGCTATTTCTTTATATTCAATGGATCGAACTAATGGAATCACTATCAATAAAAAAAAATCCAATCCTGGTACTGGAATGATGGATATGAGAGAAGAATGAATACTCCCTTTCTGCCGGGTGAAAAAAATGCCAGACATCAACAATATCACATTTCATTAGAAAGGATTGAATAAATAAAGCTGATTTATTAGGTGTGGCTGATTTAGGAGAAGAACAATCTAGTACTGGGTCTAGACAACAATTAAAATCTCCTCCCATCACTAAAGAATAAAGACTGAAATCTGGCAAGAATGAAAAGAAACGCTCAAAAAATCCCAGGTCATCCACATTGCACATATTAGCAAATACAATTAATTTATTATCTAGTTTCCCTGACAGTATGACAAATTGCCCATTAGGGTCAGAGACAACTTTATATTGAACAAAAGAAATTGTATTGTCTATAAAAATCAAGACCCCTCGAGATTTTGCTCTGAATGAAGAATGAAACTGTAAACCCCTCCACCGATTAAAAAGGCGTGCGTTGTCACAACTACGTACATACGTTTCTTGTAGAAAAATAATGGGGCCCCTTAACTTTTTAGTATAAGCAAAAATCTTATTCCATTTCACAGGATGATTTTACCCTTTCACATTAAAAATAAGTAAATTAATATTTCGATCCATTTTAAATACTAATTAACAGAAGAGTTAAAAGATCTGACCATAAATTATTAGAACCAGAGAACGAACCATAAAATACGGTACTCAAACAGAAAATTTGGATGGTAGCCCAACCCAGCTTCCAGAGAAAAAAGAAAAAAGAAAAAAGAAACCCCACCTCCTCTCCCTCCCAAAGTCAAAAAGCCAGCCAAAGGACAGTCGGCATGCTAATCCCTAAAGACAACCCTCCCAAAGAAATCCTGCTGACAAAACTCCAATCATTCAAGGTTATTATGTTCCTACCAAGAGAAAACAGACAAAATAAACTTAGATCTGAAATCCAAAACATAAGAGGATTCATTTTAACAATTTCAAAAAAATATAGAAAAACCTCAAAAAAAAGTGAAGTAATAAAAGAAAATCAAAGAAAATATCAAAAAGCAAGATATATAAACGGTCAAAACTTAAGTTTATTAAAACCTTATTCTATCCAACATTAAAAAGATAATTGCTCTTGTAAGAGATAGAACGTAATTAGTCTTCTGCTTTCAAAAACTTCTGTGCGTGTTCAACCGACCCCAGCCATTTCTGCACACCATTTTTCTGAACGATTCTAAGACCCCTTTGTTATAACACAGCGATATAACCTCTTTATACTTGGCATGTTCAGCCATAACCTCTGGAGTATAATCTTCCACGAATCTGATCATCTTCCTGTTGTAATCAATCACTCCTACTCGATGGGTATGATGGATTAAAAGCTCCTTAGTATGAAATTCATGAAAACATAAAATAACCGACCTAGGTCACTCCCTCGACTTTGGTTTTGGGGCCAGTGACCGGTGGGCGTGGTCCAACTTGGGCACAGACGGCAATAAATCAGGTAATAGCTGCTTCAGAAAGCTTGCAAAGAACTCCTTGGGGTGGGCACCTTGAATTGATTCTTCAAGACCCAGAATACGTAGATTGTTCTTCTGCTTCTGCTTTCCAGCTTGGTAATGTTCTTTGTTAATTTTTCATTAGATAATGATAATTTTTACATGTCTTCTAAGTCCACTTCCAGTATCGACAAAGTTTCTTTATTGTCCTTAATTCGCTTATCATGTTCGATTAGTTTGCTGAATAGGGTCCAACTTGACATTAAGGTGTTGAAATTTCTCAGAAAGCTCTGTTCTTTGCTTTTTAAGGAAATCTCCAATTGATTCCAAAGTAGTTGGAGAATCATCTTCTTTTTCTTTTGCAGAGGCTTTAGTCTTTCTCATAGACATAATAGAGCAATATTGAGATTTATAATAAGGTTTCAAAAAACTGGGAGGAGACAAAAAGATAGATAAAGTAGGAGCAAGTTCAAAAAGATGTTACCCCATCGGCTCTCTGCAGTTTCTCAACACAAATGCTCAAGTTCCTACTAACTATCGGAGAGGGTGGCAAAAAAGGGTCAAATATATAGCACGTGTGTGTGTGTGTGTGTGTGTGTGTGTGTGTGTGTGTGTGTGTGTGTGTGTGTGTGTTACTTTAGATTTCCAGCATCTGCAGAATCTCATGTTTATGAGCAGTAAGGGTCGTTTTCTATTGTAGAATTCCATAATAAAGAAAAAGTTTAACTTAAATCAAGATCAAACACTGTAAATGGAGAACAAAAATAAAACACATTAAAATATATCATTCTGATGTTAAACAAAATAAAAACTCTTCTTTAAGTAATTAACTCAAATCCAGTTTTGAGGTAAATTAAACTGTATTCACACAATGGGCAGTATTTTAGTTAGAATATTTGCGGTGGATTTTCACTCACTTCTACTCTAACTTGCTTTTTCCAAAAGGATCCGAGTAATTAAATAACAAATATTTTCCACAGGATTCCTTGCACCAAACAGGAATACGGCAATACATAGCTACAGAAATATGTGAAGCTACAGCAAGATCAAGACGGAATTTGGAGAAAAGAGGCGACATCCAAGCCAATTCTAGTATTTACTGACCTCAGCATCACTTCTATCGCTATGCTGGTATCACAAAATAAACAACAAACCAGAAAAGACAGCAGGGAAATTGATCTGTGCACCCGGCCCTACACAACACCATAAAAACATAAGAGCAAAATTAAGCCATTTGGGCAATTAAATTTGTTACACATGCCATCATGTTGATTTATTATCCCTCAACTCCATTCTCCTACCTTCACCCATAACCTTTGACACCCTTACTAATCAAGAACCTATCGATCACGACTTTAAGTATACTCAATGACTTGGTCTCCACAATGTCTCTGGCAATGAATTCAACAGATTCACATCGGGCTAAAGAAATTCCTCCCCATCTCTGTTCATGAATAGCAAGCAGATGGCCAGCTGAGTTAGAAGGGGAAGGAAAACCAGGATATGGTACCAAACTGGAAATTGGGTTTGGCATTACTGTAGCTTTTGCCTCTTATTCTAAAGTTACCATACAATATCTCAACAGAGTCACCACTGAGGAAGTGAACATGTGCTTTCAAAGATAATTATTTGATTTTCAGAAGCCCAATACAATTTTCATATTTCTACATTTAATACTTCAGTAATGTTTGAATAATATTGTAAATATACTGCTTGATTAGAACCAAAATGAAAGTCCATTTCAGCTTACTTAGCTGATTTGAAGAGATTGTCTCTGAATTGTCAGTTTAGTAATGAAGCACTGAGAGATTGTTTAGTTTGTGGAATCTTACTGGAAAGCATTCAAAAATGGCTCCAACATTGTGGAGCCATAAGTGGTTGAGACAACTATAACTTGAATGGAGATCCAGCTACTATTTGCATGCAACATCTTCTGTAACAGAGCTAACTGAAACCAAATTAAGATGATGCTACAGTAGTGTTCAAGGTTGGCATTGGAAAACTCAACCATAACAAGGGTAAAATAGTGTTAAATGAAAATTCCACACCCAAGTTTCATAAAGCCCATCAGGTTAGTTATTCCATCCGTGACAAAGTAGTCAGTGAGCTAGATTGCATGGAGGTTGAAGGAATTCTTTCCAAGTTTGAGTGGAGACAAAGGGCAATGCCAGTGGTCCCAGTAGCCAAGAAGAATGAGTCTGTTAGGATCTGTGATGATTTTAAGGTCCCCATCATTAATGGAAGTAGTTTGAAATCACTCTACCCAGGATAGAGGATATCTTTCTGGAGGAAAATAATTCAGCAAAGTGCACTTAGCTGAGGCCTATCTACAGATGGAGAGGGAAGGAAATCTAAATGTTTCTCACCATAAACACCCACAAAGGCTTTATTGCTATAATAGGCTTATTTTTTGGAGTAGCATCTATACATGCACTCTGGCAGAAAGCTATGGACCAGGTTCTGCAAGTCTACTCAGTGTAACCTGGATGACATCATTGTTACCAGTGAGGATGACGAGTAACATCTCCAAAATCTCAAGGAACACACACAAAATGCTGGTGGACGCAGCAGGCCAGGCAGCATCTATAGGAAGAGGTACAGTCGATGTTTCAGGCCGAGACCCTTCGTCAGGACTAACTGAAAGAAGAGATAGTAAGAGATTTGGAAGAAAGCGAGGGGGAGGGGGAGATCCGAAATGATAGGAGAAGACAGGAAGGGGAGGGAAGAAGCTAAGAACTGGAAAGTTGATTGGCAAAAGGGATACAGAGCTGGAGAAGGGAGATAGGGGAGCACCAGAGGAAGATGGAGAGCAGGCAAGGAGTTATTGTGAGAGGGACAGAGAGAGAAAAAAGGGAAGAAAATAATAAATAAATAAATAAGGGATGGGTAAGAAGGGGAGGAGGTGCATTAATGGAAGTTAGAGAAATCAATGTTCATGCCATCAGGTTGGAGGCTACCCAGACGGAATACAAAGTGTTGTTCCTCCAACGTGAGTGTGGCTTCATCTTGACAGTAGTGGAGGCCGTGGGTAGACATGACAGAATGGGAATGGGACGTGGAGTTAAAATGTGTGGCCACTGGGAGATCCTGCTTTCTCTGGCGGACAGAGTGTAGGTGTTCAGCGAAACAGTTTCCCAGTCTGCGTCGGGTCTCACCACTATACAGAAGGCCGCACCGAGAGCACAGGACGCAGTATATCACACTAACCGACTCACAGGTGAAGTGTCACCTCACCTGGAAGGACTGTTTGGGGCCCTGAATGGTGGTAAGGGAGGAAGCGTAAGGGCAGGTGTAGCACTTGCTCCGCTTACAAGAATAAGTGCCGGGAGGGAGATTGGTGGGAAGGGATGTGGGGGACGAATGGACAAGGGAGTCGTGTAGGGAGCAAATAAATAATAAAGGCATCCATTAGTCTTGCGAGACCATGGATCTGCACCTGGAAAGTCTTCACTCTCCAGGGCGCAGGCCTGGGCAAGGTTGTATGGAAGACCAGCAGTTGCCTATGCTGCAAGTCTCCCCTCTCCATGACACCAATGTTGTCCAAGGGAAGGGCATCAGGACCCATACAGCTTGGCACCAGTGTCGTCGCAGAGCAATATGTGATTAAATGCCTTGCTCAAGGACACAACACATGTCGTAGGGAGTGATCCCTGCAGAAAGCAAAAGGGGAGGGGAGGAAAGATGTGGGATCCTATTGGAGGTGGTGAAAGTTACGGAGAATTATATGTTGGACCCGGAGGCTGGTGGGGTGGTAGGTGAGGACAAGGGGAACCCTATTCCTAGTGGGATGGCGGGAGGATGGGATGAGAGCCGATGTGCATGAATTGGGTGAGATGCGTTTGAGAGCAGAGTTGATGGTGGAGGAAGGGAAGCCCCTTTCTTTAAAAAAGGAGGACATCTCTTTGTCCTGGAATGAAATGCCTCATCCTGGGAGCAGATGTGGCGGAGACGGAAGAATTGCAAAAAGGGGATGGCACTTTTGCAAGAGACAGGGTGGGAAGAGGAATAGTTCAGGTAGCTGTGAGAGTCCGTAGGCTTGTAGTAGACATCAGTAGATAAGCTGTCTCCAGAGATAGAGACAGAAAGATCAAGAAAAGGGAGGGAGGTGTTGGAAACGGACCAAGTAAATTTGAGGGCAGGGTGAAAGTTGGAGGCAAAGTTAATGAAGTCAACAAGCTCAGCATGCGTGCAGGAAGCAGTGCCAATGTAGTCGTCGATGTAGCGAAGGAAAAGTTGAGTAAAGTTATCCCCTTTGGTTCAAGAGCATGATGGCTGAGGGGTAATAACTGTTCCTAAACCTGCTGGTGTGAGTCCTGAGGCTGCTGTACCTTCTTCCTGATGGAAGCAGCGAGAAGAGAGGAGACGTCTTAGATGGTGGGGGTCCCTGATGATGGATGCTGCTTTCCTTCAGCAATGTTTCGTGTAGGAGTGCTCAATGCTGGGGAGGGATGGGTACCAGTACAGGCTTGGAACATGGACTGTTCCACAAAGCCAACAAAAAGGCAGGCATAGCTAGGACCCACACGGGTGCCCATGGCTATACCTTTAGTTTGGAGGAAGTGGGAGGAGCCAAAGGAGAAATTATTAAGGGTAAGGACTAATTCCACTAGATGGAGGAGAGGGTGGTAGAGGGGATCTGGTTAGGTCTGGAATCCAAAAAGAAGCGGTGAGCTTTGAGACCTTTCTGGTGGGGGATGGAGGTATATAGGGACTGGACATCCATGGTGAAAATAAGGCAGTGGGGGCCAGGGAACTTAAAATCATTGAAAAAATTCAGAGCGTGAGAAGTGTCACAAACATAGGTGGGAAGGGATTGAACAATGGGGAATAAAACAGTGTCGAGGCATGCAGAAATGAGTTTGGTGGGGCAGGAGCAAGCTGAGACAATGGGTCTACCTGGACAGGCAGGTTTGTGATCTTGTGTAGGAGGTAGAAACGGGAAGTGCGGAGCGTAGGAAATATAAGGTTGGTGGCAGTGGATGGGAGATCCCCTAAGCGGATAAGGTTGGTGATGGTGTGGGAGACGAAGGGCCTGGTGCTCCTTAGTGGGGTGCTCCAAAATCTCAAGACAGTATTTAAAAGATTAGAAGACTATGGGCTCAGAATACAACGTGACAACTGTGGATTCTTTAAAGCAAGCATCACTTAGTGTGGTCACACCACTGATGAACAAAGATTACACAAGTGTGCTGAGAAATAATTATTGACTTCAGGAGAAGGAAACCAGAGACGAATGGACTAGTCCTCATTGGAGGATCAGAATTGGCAAGGGTCAGCAACTTTAAATTCATTGGTGTTATTAGTTTGGAGGACCTGTCCTGGGCACAGCATGCAAGTGCAATTACGATGAAAGCATGGCAGCTTCAGAAGATTTGGTGGGAAATCTAAAACTCTGATAAACTTCCATAGATGTGTAGTGGAAAGTATATTAATTGGTTGCATCATAGCTGGGTATGGAAGCCCTTGAATAGAAAATCCTACAGAAAGCAGTGGATATGGTCTAGTCCTTTACGGATAAAACCCTCCCCAGCATTGAGCACTCCTACACGAAACATTGCTGAAGGAAAGCAGCATCCATCATCAGGGACCCCCACCATCTAAGGCGTCTCCTCTCTTCTCGCTGCTTCCATCAGGAAGAAGGTACAGCAGCCTCAGGACTCACACCAGCAGGTTTAGGAACAGTTATTACCCCTCAGCCATCATGCTCTTGAACCAAAGGGGATAACTTTACTCAACTTCACTTCATCATTGAAATGTTCCCACAACTCATGGGACTTGTGTTCAAGGACTCTTCATCCCATGTTCTTGATATTTATTGCTTATTTATTAATTATTTATTTCTTTTTGTATTTACACAAGTTTGTGTCTTTTGCACACACCAGTTGAATACCAAGATGATGTGGTCTTTCATTGATTCTATTCTGGATTTATTGAGTATTCCCACAAGAAAATGAATCTCAGGGCTGTATATGGTGACATATACATAGCTTGATATTAAATTTACTTTGAACTTGGGCATGAAACTGTTGCCGAACAGTTTCTATCGTCTGTCGCATGCACATGTGTGGCCGTTAAGATACTATACCATGCTTAGAGTGAATAGCTTTTACATAGCATCAGTTCTGTGTGGCTGTGTTATGTTATCCAATGGATGCAAATTCAAAAAGCAGTGATTTTTGATAATTTTGTTTTTTATTTTGACGTTAAGAAATTTCAGACCCCTGTTCAGATGCCACGTAAAGATTTGACACTAGCCAAAACAATTACCTAAATGGACCAAATTAAAAGCCAATGCCTAACGTACTCATTTTCAGCTGACAGAGGTAACTGGAGTGCTGGAATCTACAATTGCACACTTGATACATCAGCAAGATAAACTGCAAAAAGAATGGGCATAGTGAGAGGGAAAACACAGAACATCCCAAAAACAAAATTGGGAAATTAAGGATCCAGATGTTGAAAAGGCCCCCAAACAATGATTTTCCATCGTAACTAGATGAGGTGTGCATCTCAGTGAACTAAACTTAAAAAACAAGTCAAGGAGGTAGCTAAAAAGCTGGGTCATGAAGATTTTAAAGCAACTGACGATTGATTTTCTCAATAGAAGTGTAGGCATGACAATAAATTCAAGAAAACACAGAAAAAGATGGCACAGAAAATCAAAATCTGTAAAACTCGTGCTGTCATGTCATACTGGATGGTTCCCTTTGCTACAAACAGGCAACACTATCCGTTTCTAAGAAAGCAATGGATCGCATAGCAGTGTTCCAAAATATCAGGAATGGGTAAGAAGAAACTTTATCCATTATCTGCACTAGGTACCTGCACTGATTTTGTTCATTTATTGTCAATCAAGAGAACACGGCAGCATACACTGAATGAATTTCTCTGTCGATTACTATTAGGAAATAATACAGTTTTATTGTACTGGAGTATTATTGGTAGTGTTTTAATTTGTTCTGTATTTCATTGAAATACATAATTTGTTACTCAGTTAAATATTAGATTGACTTTTAAAAATACCTTTTTGACTATTTCCATGAAATTTCAGCTAACTGGAGCAGCCACTTAATTGGGCTAAATTCTACTGGTTCTGATGTGTCCCAATTAATTGGAATCCACTGTAATAACATAGGATTACTTGGATTGAATTTTGTTTTAGAAAGTATTGGTGTGATAGGTTACAAGGAATGTTTGGTGACTCAAATGAGCTGCTCCCAGAAAATCATGTGAGGATTTCAAGCCTAACGAAATGACAACCTTTGAATAAAAGCCAAAAGCAGAGTAATCAAGCATAAACGAGTATTTCTCTATACATTATTGTTCTGCACATATTTGGATTGGAACCTCCCTCCAGCTCAAATACAATGAAAGAGCGTGAATGACAGGAAAAAGAAACTTTATCCATAACAACAAATAACGAGCAAGTGCAAAACCGAGGTTAAGTACATGGGTATGATATACATTTTCAACTTTCCTTTACTTGAAGATACTGTAACACAAACAATAATTTGGAGAAGGAAACTCCTAGCTCTTGATTACTGTCAATTTTAAATTCAGACCACAAACTTAAAAGGAAAGAGGAGGCAGCAAAACAGAGCAGATTTTTCACACATACACAGAAAGTTCAAAGTAAGTTTATTATCAAAGTATGTGTAAGATATGCAGCCTTGAGATTCATTTTCTTGCAGGCACCCACAGGAAAATAAAGAAATACATTAGAATCCACGAGAAACCATGCATAACAAAGATCAACAAACATCCAATGTGCGAAGAGGACAAATCATGAAAATAATTTTAAAAAGTAAACAAATACACTGAAAACATGAGCTGCAGAGTTGCTGAAGTCAAGTTTGGTGTACAAGTGCTTAAAAAATAAGTCTCATAAAAAAAAACATTATGCATTGGAGTTGATAATGCTGGCATCTACCTGCTGAACAGAGCCTACTCCCATTTGGATAAGCAAGGCAGCACTGTAAGGATCATGTTTTTGATCTCTCAAGTGCCTTCAATACCATACAGCCTTCATTGCGGGGGGGTGGGGGTGGGGGGGAAGTTTCATCCAATGCAGATTGGCACTTCCATTGTATCTTGGATAATGGTCTACCTGACTGGCAGACCGCAGTTTGTGCGGCTTTAGAGCTGTGTGTCAGACATGGCTATAAGCAGCACTGGAGCCGCACGGGGGACTGTATTGGCTCCCTTCCTGTTTACCCTGTATACCTTGACTATAAATACAACACTGAGATGTCATCTACCGAAATTCTCTGATGACTTGTGATAGTTGGGTATATAAAGGGAGGACAGGAGGATGAATACAGGGCCCTGGTGGAGGACTATGTCAAATGGTGCAAGCTGAATTAGTAAAACAAAGGAGATGGTGATAGAATTTTAGAAGACTAAGACTGCTCTGCTCCCTGTTACTACAGATGGTGAGGATGGGGATGTGGTGAGGACCTACAAGTATCTTGGGGTACATCTGGATGACAGACCTGAGTGGAGCACCAACACCGAGGCTGTGTACAAAAACGGCCAGAGTCTTCTCTGCTTTGTGAGGAGACTGAGGTCCTTTGGAACGTGCAGGTCTCTCCCTCACATGTTCTACTAGCCTGTTCTTCCCAGTACAATCTTCAATGTGTTGGTGCGCTAGGGCAATGGCATTAACACAGGTGATGCCAACAGGCTTAATAAACTGATAAGAAAGGCTGGTTCTGTTATTAGAGTGAAACCGGAACACTGGAGGCTGTGGTAGAACAAAGGACCCTACAGAAAATCCTGGCAATTTTGGACAATATTTCTCACCCTTTGCATACCATCTTGACTGAACAGAGGAGCACTTTTAGTAATAGACTAGGACAACTGTGCTACTCCAAGAGCGCTATATGAGGTGATTCTTTACCCTTGGCCATTAGGTTCTTTAATGAGTCAACATATAGCTCAAAAAGTGATGACCCCCTCCTGTTATACGGTTTTTGGTAACGCTATATTTTATTCTTTCTACTTCTCTTCTAATATTTATATTTGTGCACTTGTAATGCTACTGTGACACTGTAACTTCCTTTGGGATCAAAAAAGTATGTTATCTATCTCTACCTATCAAAGTTATATAAACACAAACTTAAAATATTTCAGAATCCAATTTGAAATTAAGTGTAAATTACCTGGACAATTTTGAGGGAAAAGGTTTTTGTGAATAATTCATGACTTTCACTTTTGATTTGTAATAAAATGAAACCAAGCTGATGCAACAGGATTTCCCCTAGGCTCTCAGAGAAATATAAAAGCTCCAGTACATCTGAAACAGTGATAGTTCAGCTGCACTGAAGATATGTTGCTCATCATCCTTCTGCTTCTTTCCTAGTAAGTTTTCCCTTTCATGTGCACTATTCTCTTATAACTTGGTTGTCACAGATTGTTGCAAGTAAAATATTTAACTTTTAAGTGTTATCTTATTTGTGGTTACTTTGTTTTCAGCATAAAAATCTGAGCAACTCATTCGCCCTACACCTGCTTTGACATTCAGAAAATCTATGATCATCTTACTCAGCACTACCTTCTTGCCCTAACCCTACATTGCTCTATTGCCTTAATATTTTAAAATCTGTTGTTCTATCATGAATATGATCAGTAATTGAGCCTCTATAGCCCTTTTAGGTAAGTGATTATTTTTAGATGTTGCCTGGATTTGAGAACGTGCCTTATGAGAATGGGTTGAGTGAACTTGATCTTTTCTCCTTGGAGCGACGGAGGGTGAGAGGTGACCTGGTAGTGGTGTTTAAGATGATGAGAGACATTAATCGAGTTGAGAGCGAGAGGATTTTTCCCAGGGCTAAAATGGCTAACACGAGGGCGCATAGTTATAAGGTGCTTGGAAGTAGGTACAGAGGGAACATCAGGGGTAAGTTTTTCAAACAGAGAGTGGTGGGTGCATGGAATGCACTGCTGGCAACAGTGGTGGAGGCGGATACAAAAGGGTCTTTTAAGAGACTCTTAGGTACATGGAGCTTAGGAAAATAGAGGGCTATGTGGTAGGGTAATTCAAGGCAGTTTCTAGAGTAGGTTACATGTTTGGCACAACATTATGGGCCGAAGAGCCTGTAATGTGCTGTAGATTTCTATGTTTTATGTTCTATGTTTTAGAAAAGTGGTTTCTTGTTAGTTCTGAGTCTTTTCTTTTTTACCTAATGTATACTCAATGGACACTTTATTAGGTACTTTCTGTATCTGGTAAAGTGGCCACTTAATGTACATTTATGTTCTTCTGATATCTAGTAGTCGTAGTAGTGATGATTTCCCCATTCACTTTAAGGCTTGATGTGTTGTGTGTTCAGACATGCTCTTCTGCACACCACTGTTGTAATGCATGGGCATTCTCCTCTGACCTCTCTCATTAATAAGGCATTTTTGCCCACAGAACTGCCACACTCACTGGATTTTTTTTTTTTTGCTTTTTGCACCATTCTCTGTAAACTCTAGACACAGTTGTGCATAAGAATCCCAGGAGATCAGCAGTTTTTGAGATACTCAAACCACCCCATCTGTCACCAATAGTCATTCCATGATCAGTCACTTGGATCACATTTCTTCCCCATTCTGATATTTGGTCTGAACAACAACTGAGCGTCTTGACCATGTCTGCATGCTTTTATACATGGGGTTACTGCCACATGATTGGCTGATTAGTAATTTGCATTAACGAGCTTTATAGGTGTATCTAATAAAGTGGCCACTGTGTGTAATTTCTCATATGTGAAACTACATCCATGCCTTTTGTGTATTACAGAAAACTCTGATATGGATTATTTGAGGAATGTAACCTTCCCTTGATTCAGGACCTGTCTGTATCTGAAACAGAATATGCAGGAGATACTCTATAGGTCAGATTGCATCCCAAGAGTCTGATAATTTTTCCTAGTTCTGTTGAGGCCAGGATATTGATGATGGGAGACCAAGGATAGGGTGGAGACAAAGTAAGACCGAGTGACACAGAAGGTGTTGGTGCTAGCTAAGTCAGGATGGTGAAGGCTTGTTAACTACAGCTGACGTGTCAGGAAGCAAGGTAAACTGAAAGCGATCAACAAAAGGAAACAGAAAGAAAACACTGGAACTTAAAAGTGCAAACTAAATTTATTATTGGAGTCTGTATAAGTCACCACATACCATCTTGAGATTCATTTTCTTGCAGGCATTTACAGGAAATTAAAGATATACAATAGAATTTATGAAAAAAAACTATAAAGACTAAAAAACAACCAATGTGCAAAAAAAGATAAATTGTGCAAATATAAAAACTAAGAACATGATTTGCAGAGTACTTGAAAGTTAGTCCACAGGGTGTCAAATCAGTTCAGAATTTATGTGAATGAAGTTATCCACGCTAGTTCGGGAGCCTGATGGTTGAGGGGTACTAACTGTTCCTGAACCTGGTGGTGTGGAACCTAAGGCTCCTGTACTCCTGCCCAATGGTAGTAGCACAAAAAGAGATAGTGGGGGGGGGGGGGTGTCCTCAATCCTCAATGATGGATGCTACTTTCTTGTGGCTTTACTTTTTAGTTGCACAGCTTGTCTCAAGGTATATACGTACTTTGATAACAAGTTTACATTGCACTTTAAACTGTATGTAGCAAGCAGGTAAGAGTGCAGGTATTGCAGCTCCTGAGGTTGTGTATAAAGATGACTGTCTTTTTGGAAGCCTGTCATGACAGGAATGATACTTCTGGTGATGGCAGAAATAGCCTGTGATCCGCTGAATGTGAAGAATGACTCTACCCTTGAAGTGAGTGGGTAGAAAGGAATTGAGAGAAGAAATGTTGGAATAAATTCATTTAAGAGTCCTTTCAATTATAGGAGAGAAGTCATAGACAAGAAACACTGCTGCACAGACAGCATTAAAGAAACTTCAAAAAATGGAATGGATTCCTTATAAAAAACAAGGTGAGAGGTGAGGTTTAGTCAAGATAGCTGCAGGAAACTGTGGTTATCCACAAGCCTGAGATTGCCTTGAGATTATCATTTTTATAAATTGAAAATGAGACGGAGGTAAAGATGTCACGTGAAGGTGATTTTAGGCTGCAAAAATGACGGAATTTTCACGTTTGGTATGTGAGCTGGAAGATGAATCAATGCAGTCAATGCACTGGAAAAAAAAGACAAGTGAATACTGAAGCAAGATCTTTCTCAGTATTCCATTAAGGGGAAAAAAAAAGTTTTGACATACATGTTTGGTTTGAAGGAAGCCTGTAGAGTTCAAAGAGAAGTTGTTTATTGTTAGATTGAGTTCAGTCAAGCAAAGGAGGGTGATGGAATGTTGATTAGATTCCTGCTTGAGGAAGTAGCAAAGAGTCTTCAGGTCATCATGGTGGAGATGCAGTGGCAGTGGTCAACCATGGCAAAAGCAAACACATTCACTGCAGGACACTAGAAACTATTAAAAATGGTACAGGGCATCAGAAGTGTCATAGATGGACAAGGTAAGATAGTCAAGGTATGAAGAAATAAGTTCTCAGAAACAAAAGCAGATTGAAACAAAATGTCAGGGTAGTTTTACTTTTGTATTTTGAGGATGAGGTAGGAGTGAGTTGTGCCTGGTCATGAGACTATAAGACTATGATGTAAAAGGTCAGTGACAACGTGGGAAACATTAAATCAGAAAAGGTACAGAATAGTGTAAGGGTGCTGTTTTTGGTGACAATTTGAAGTCAATACTGATGTTAGAGAAACCAAATGGAAATAACCATTTTGTCACCAAGGGTGGCCTATTAGCTTCCTGTCATCTGTCCCTTTAAGTCTCCATACCACTGCCAGTTCTGTCATTGGTATCCAAAGCTCAATACATAGTTGAGGATCATTTCTTGGACACTTCTGCTAAAGAATGGCCTAATTCTGCTCCAATGTTTTACCTTGTCCAGTCTCTTCCCACTTCCATCTATGTCTTACATTGAATTCAACAACCCTGGATGATCAACCATTCTAATCTGCATCAGAAATAGCCAATTCTGATGAAAGGCCATATCCATACACTTACTCATTCCTCACCAACCCCCGAGATGCTGCTTGAATATTCCATATTATTTTAATTCCAATAATTGCAGCCATTTATCTAATTTTTCACATTTTTGTTTCCTTCCCCAATTTCATATATCTATTTCCATTCGTGTTTCTTCCAAATAATTCAGTTGCAATCTAGATAAAATCTAGATTTTGTGATATAGTTATTCACAATCTTTGTTAAGTACAATTTATTAATGTCTTTAAGAACCTGAATTTCAAGCTAGTAATGGTGATATATATGCACTTTGATAATAAAATTACTTCAAAATTTTGAAAAATAAGTTGAGAATAGTACATTTAACTAATTTTGAAACAGAGTCAAGTAATTTCAATTGCCTTTAAATACCTATGCCTATAAAACAATTCTTGTTTTTGTAGCTGGAACCTGTGCAACAGTCCATGTTCGGTATCTATCAGATACAAAGCCACTAAGCAAAAAGTGACTTTACAAGTGTCCTGCTACGATCAAGCTATAATTGATATCTTAAAGATGAAGAAGTATAATCTGCCCCACGGCATTGAAAAAGATGTGACTATGGTTAGCAACAACCTCAATCTTTCTGTTGAGTTTAATATCTCACACAATTCATTGGATGTCGCTGAACTCTACAAAGATGAAATTATAAAACAAACGCTAGAAGATATGTCAAACCACGGATACAAGTTGAAATACCTCTTCAAGAAGCACTGCCTTATACTGGTGTCTTCAATAAACATTAAAGAATGCTTGAAGAGATTAATAATGACTAAATGGTAGATCAACTGAAAATACTGACTGCAACAAGGAAAATTAAAAAAAAACTCATTGAGATCAATGCTTCAGGAAATCTCTTCAGTAAAATGGATGGACTCTACTGTTGATAATTCCTCGTACCTGTCCTCCTTTACAATTATGACCTTTTGTCATGAGGAACCCCACAGATACCTATTTTGTAATCTGTTACTTATGTTTCCCAATTTAGAATATAATGGGAGGGAGATATGGATAGCTTGATTATAGAGTAGGCTAGAAGCAGAGATCAAGAGACTTTTTCCCAGGCCAGGTATGGCTAATAAGATAGAGCATCATTTTTAGGTGATTAGAAGAAAGTATAGTGGGGGCAGGGAAGAGTCATAGGCATGCACTTTTTTTTTTAAACACAGAGATTATCACCTGCCAGGGGTGGTGATAGAGGCAAGTACATTAGAGACATTTAAGAAACTCTTATACAGGCACATGGATGATAGAAAACTAGAAGACTATGTAGGAGGGAAGTGTTAGATTGATCTTAGAGTAGGTTAATTTAAAAAAGTCAGCACATTAGGGGATGAAAGGCCTGTACAGTGCTGCAGTGTTCTAAGTCCTACAACAGTATTTTGATACCAATATTAAAATCAATATTTAAAATATACCAGAAAATTCAACTTAAAATTGTTATGAAGTTATCTCTTTTTTATTTTCAGTGAAGCAATAGATTTCAAGAAATTTAAGTTATCCCACAAGTTTCTGTTTACATAAATAATTCAGATAAAATTTTGATGTCCTGATTTATGGATACAATTTTCTCAGGTTATATTACTCTAAAACTTAATATTCAAGTTTATAATGATTACCAGAAGATCTCTTATTTTACTATTTCTAATGAATGTTTAGTTCACAATACTAGATTAAAATAGCCCATTTCCAAGATAGTTCCTTAAAATTATTGGTCTTTAGCTTGAACATCTTTGAACCTGTACTACAAGGTGCATCATTAATTTGGTTTGTGCAGTCCATACAAAATTATGCTGGTTACATGCTTCTCCAATTTCTTTATTTGCATTTAGTACAACACTGATCTCTGTTAGGAGATGAACAAAATAATCTCGCCTTCATTTTCTGGCTTTTCGTTAGTTCATTCATCTAGTGGTTCTGTTTCATTAGGATGCTGAGGAAATTTGGTATGTCAAAGACTGTTGCAAATTTCTACACATGGATGGTGGAGAGGATTCTGACTGGTTGATCATCGCTTGGAATATAGAGGCTCCAAAATGCAAGATCAAAAGAGGCAGCAGCTAGCTCCATCGTGGCACAACCGTCCCCACTATTGAGGACTTATTCCAGAGGCGGTGCCTCAAGAAGGCGGCATCCTTCATTAAGGACCCTCACCATCTTGGACATACCCATTTCTCATTACTATCAATGAGGAGGAGTAAAGGAGCATGAAGACCCACACTCAAAAATTTTAAGGAAAGCACCTTCCTCTCTGCCATCAGATTTCTGAACAGTCCGTGAACCCTGAACACTAACTTGTTATTCCTCTTTTGGACTATTTATTTATTTTTGCAACTTACAGTAACTTTTATGTTCTACACTGTACTGTTGTCATAAAACGATTAACTATTTGCACTGTGAATTAATTTACTTTGTGATAGGAGTTCTGTGCATTCAGAAATCTTGATCAATAATGCTAAACTGTCCTTATTAACCTCTGTCCTTTCCTGACACAGACTGATTATTTTAAAATCAAAATTGCTCTCTTTAACGATAATAAGAAGTACTTTATTGATCCCCCGGGAAATACATTCGTTACAGCAGCAACATTTAAAAACACACTTAGCAGTGTGCAGACTTAGCTAATGATAACTTACAGAATAATAATATACACAATAATGTACCAATGTGCAATATTAATGTACAAAAAAAAAGTGGAAGCTATTGTACTATGATGTGTGTTCTCCTGTCACACAGAGATGAACTGTCGTAAATGCTTATTGCATTTGGTAGGAAAGATTTTCTGTAACGATCCTTGTGACAGCAGAGCTTTACTCTCAACTGATAGTTTATACTACTTTAAAGACTCACCACATATAGTTTATACGAGTTTAAAGACAGTAAGAACTCCCCATTATTCTTGACTTACTGGCATATCACTTGACAGAAACTTCAGATACATACAATGCAGTACATCTTTTAAGAACCTAGAAAAGTTTGCACTTAGTTCCTTGAAATCAAAATGTTAATGCATTAAACTATAATTAGTCCTCAGCAAGCAATACCTTGCCCCAATTTTACATATATAAATAATAATTTCTTTAAATTATGACTTAATAAATTTATTGTTATTTATGTATATGTACCTTTAATTATTTTATTATTGAAACTTTGTACAATCAAATGCAATACTTTTAGCTTTAACTTCTTAGCAATTGGTATAACATTTAAAGTGTTAATTAAAATTTGAACTCTTTGCTTTCTGATCGAGTATTCTCTGAGATGTTTTTAAAAATTTGTTTGAATGCTAGTATGTTAACATCATAACTACAAGATGCCATGTATAGAAATTTCCTGTGCTGAATAAGGTGATGACATGACAGAGGTGGGGCTCATCACAAACAATGAGGCGGCCCACAGAGAGGAGATGGAAGAGCTCGAACTGGGTGCCAGTCGAACAACTTCTTACTTAATGTCAACAAGACAAAGTAGATGGCTATTGACTTCAGAAGAACTTACACCACTCACACCCCGCTTTACATTGGTAAAGCATTGGAAACTGCAAGCAGTTTCAAATTCCTGGGAGTGCACATCACCAACAACCTCTCTTAGTCCCAAAACACATCCTACACAGTAAAGAAAGTTCACCTATTCCTTTACTGAAGTGAACTGGACTTTTCACATCCATAACCACGGCATTCTATCAATGCGCAGTAGAGAGCATCCTAACAAGCTGACTGGGAGACTGTTTCGCTGAACACCTACGCTCTGTCCGCCAGAGAAAGCAGGATCTCCCAGTGGCCACACATTTTAATTCCACATCCCATTCCCATTCAGATATGTCTATCCATGGCCTCCTCTACTGTCAAGATGAAGCCACACTCAGGTTGGAGGAACCAACACCTTATATTCCATCTGGGTAGCCTCCAACCTGATGGCATGAACATTGATTTCTCTAACTTCCATTAATGCCCCTCCTCCCCTTCGTACCCCATTCCTTATTTATTTACTTATTATTTTCTTCCCTTTTTTTTCTCTCTGTCCCTCTCACAATAACTCCTTGCCTGCTCTCCATCTTCCTCTGGTGCTCCCCTCCCCCTTTCTTTCTCCCTAGGCCTCCTGTCCCATGATCCTCTCCCTTCTCCAGCCTTGTATCCCTTTTGCCAATCAATTTTCCAGCTCTTAGCTCCATCTCTCCCCTTCCTGTCTTCTCCTATCATTTCAGATCTCCCCCTCCCTCTTCCACTTTCAAATTTCTTACTATCTCTTCTTTCAGTTAGTCCTGACGAAGAGTCTCGGCCCGAAACGTCAACTGTGCTCCTTCCTATGGATGCTGCCTGGCCTGCTGTGTTCACCAGAATTCTGGGTGTGTTGCTAACAAGCTGCATCTCTGCTTGGTACAGAAAGTACACTGCAGCAGACAGGAAGGCTCTACAACTGGGGTAACTTCTACTTTGAAAAAGGCCCACTCGACAACTTCATGCCCAAAGAAACAACTTTATCTCGAATGTCATAACCGTTATGTATACACAGAGCAAAGTTGCTGGTGAATGCAGCAGGCCACGCAGCATCTCTAGGAAGAGGTACAGTCGACGTTTCGGGCTGAGACCCTTCGTCAGGACTAACTGAAGGAAGAGTGAGTAAGGGATTTGAAAGTGGGAGGGGGAGGGAGAGATCCAAAATGATAGGAGAAGACAGGAGGGGGAGGGATGGAGCCAAGAGCTGGACAGGTGATAGGCAAAAGGGATATGAAAGGATCATGGGACAGGAGGCCCAGGGAGAAGGAAAAAGGAGGAGGGGGGAAAACCGAGAGGATGGGCAAGGGGTATAGTCAGAGGGACAGAGGGAGAAAAAGGAGAGAGAGAGAAAAAGAATGTGTGTATATAAATAAATAATGGATGGGGTACGAGGGGGAGGTGGGGCATTAGTGGAAGTTAGAGAAGTCAATGCTCATGCCATCAGGTTGGAGGCTACCCAGACGGAATATTAGGTGTTGTTCCTCCAACCTGAGTGTGGCTTCATCTTTACAGTAGAGGAGGCCGTGGATAGACATATCAGAATGGAAATGGGATGTGGAATTAAAATGTGTGGCCACTGGGAGATCCTGCTTTCTCTGGCGGACAGAGCGTAGGTGTTCAGCAAAACGATCTCCTAGTCGGCGTCGGGTCTCGCCAATATATAGAAGGCCACATCGGGAGCACCGGACGCAGTATATCACCCCAGTCGACTGACAGGTGAAGTGTCGCCCCACCTGGAAGGACTGTCTGGGGCTCTGAATGGTGGTAAGGGCATGTGTAGCACTTGTTCCGCTTACAAGGATAAGTGCCAGGAGGGAGATCGATGGGGAGGGATGGGGGGGACGAATGGACAAGGGAATCACCTAGGGAGTGATCCTTGCGGAAAGCAGAGGGGGGAGGGAAAGATGTGCTTAGCGGTGGGATCCCGTCGGAGGTGGCGAAAGTTATGGAGAATAATATGTTGGACCCGGAGGCTGGTGGGGTGGTAGGTGAGGACCAGGGGAACCCTATTCCTGGTGGGGTGGCGGGAGGATGGAGTGAGAGCAGATGTGCGTGAAATGGGTGAGATGCGTTTGAGAGCAGAGTTGATAGTGGAGGAAGGGTGGCTCCTTTCTTTAAAAAAGGAAGACATCTCCCTCGTCCTGGAATGAAAAGCCTCATCCTAAGAGCAGATGCGGCAGAGATGGAGGAATTGCGAGAAGTTTTCACAGGTGAAGTGTCGCCTCACCTGGAAGGACTGTCTGGGGCCCTGAATGGTGGTAAGGATGAAGCCACACTCAGGTTGGAGGAACACCACCTTCTGGATAGTCTCCAACCTGATGGTATGAACACTGACTTCTCTAACTTCCGCTAATGCCCCACCTCCTCCTCGTACCCCATCCGTTATTTATTTATATACCCACATTCTTTCTCTCTCTCCTTTTTCTCCCTCTGTCCCTCTGACTATACCCCTTACCCATCCTCTGGGATCCCCCCCCCTTTTCCTTCTCCCTAGGCTTCCTGTCCCATGATCTTCTCATATCCCTTTTGCCAATCACCTGTCCAGCTCTTGGCTCCATCCCTCCCCCTCCTGTCTTCTCCTATCATTTTGGATCTCCCCCTCCCCCTCCCACTTTCAAATCTCTTATTAGCTCTTCCTTCAGTTAGTCCTGACAAAGGGTCTCGGCCCGAAACATCGACTGTTCTTCTTCCTAGAGATGCTGCCTGGCCTGCTGCATTCACCAGCAACTTTGATGTGCGTTGCTTGAGTTTCCAGCATCTGCAGAATTTCTCGTGTTTATGTATACACAGAGGCTTTCACAACCCGTACGGCATGGCAGGAACACTATATACAAACACTGGAAGTAAAAAAAAAAGAACTGAAGTAAAACCCCCCATTATTCTAATTAGTATTAACTTACTTTTAATAATGCTTACATTACAACACTTCTCCCCCTTTAAAATTTAACATACCCCAAATACAAAAAAAATTAGGAAATAAAAAACAGTGGTGTTATTAACTTGCGTACCCTTGAAAACTTATACTAGTACCTTAGCAACAGTTTACCAATACAAAACATCTGGAAAATGTGACAGATTCAACATTCAATCTAACAACACGAAATAAACTGTCCCATCAAAGATTCAGTCTGTCAGGAGGTTTACGAGTGCGCTGTAATCTGTGCACTACCCCCGGTGATCCAGCAGGCACTGCTGGTGAGGGTGTTTTGGGTGGATCTGGTTTTGGGGACATGAGAGGGGTCTGTGTGTCTGCGTGAGAATGTCCATCCTCTTCAGGGGATCCCGGCCCCTCTGCCAGCGTCTCCCCTCTGACAAAGTCACTGGTGGACATGCTTCCACCATAGTCTGTCTCACAAATGGAAACTCCATGGAACTGTCTGCCTCTGAGCCGGTATCATGTTGCAGGCGCACACGGTCCTGATGTCTGCGGAAAACACGCCTATCAGTCAGCTTAACAACATAGGAGACGGGACCACTCTGTTTAAGAATAACCCCAGGCAGCCATTGCTGATTGTTTCTCAAATAGACATTGTCATCCGGTTTTAACTGTCTCTCTCGCACATGTTGATCATGTCCCTCCTTCTGCTTTTCCTGCTTTCTCTCCACTTTTGCCTTCATGTCCCGTGCAGCAGGTCCGATCTTGACTTGGGCCTACGCCCCATCAGCGTCTCTGCTGGAGTGCGGGCAGTCATAGTCTGTGGCGTGAGGCGGTATTGAAACAGGAAATGTGAAAGCTGAATGCTAAGAGAGTCCCCTGTCATCCGCTTCAGGCCTTCCTTCACTGTCTGAACAGCCTGCTCAGCCAAACCATTGGAGGCTGGGTGGAAAGGGGCCGTCTGAATGTGATGAATGCCATTCTGCTGCATGAACTCACTGAACAGCTCACTGGTGAACATCCGGCCATTATCAGTAACCAGAGTGTCAGGCAACCCGCGGACTGCAACCACTTGCCTGAGTTTGTCTATGGTTGAGGGGCCTGTGATGTTGCTC
Organism: Mobula birostris; assembly: GCF_030028105.1. Lineage (NCBI taxonomy): Eukaryota > Metazoa > Chordata > Chondrichthyes > Myliobatiformes > Myliobatidae > Mobula > Mobula birostris. The sequence continues at coordinate 131,180,128 of NC_092370.1, forward strand.
ATGATGTGAGCTTCCATCTATTTAGAATGCGCATCTACCATTACAAGAAACATCTGCCCCATAAAAGGGCCAGCAAAGTCCAAAAAAGTCTGGCCACTCCCATGGGTGCAAAGGAGCTGGTGGTGGCATATTCTGATTAGTCTGACATTGTGTGCATGATTTTACCTTACCCTCCAGTTCCTGATACATTCTTGGCCACCAAACGTAGGATCTTGCAAGGCTTTTCATTCGAGACACCCCTGAATGAGTCTCATGAATTTCCTCCACGATCTGTGAACGGCCAGGGGGAGGCACGATGACTCTCGTCCCCCAGAAAATGCAGCCATCCTGCAGACTGAGTTCTGTCTTGCATTTGGCATAAGGCCTCAGTTCCTCTCCTTCCACGACTCTGGGCCAACCTTGTAAAAGAAAAGTCTTGACTTGGGACAGGACTGGGTCCTTCTCTGTCCACTGCCTGATCTGGGTCACTTTTCTAGGTGTCTCTGACAGCCTCTCCAATGAAAACACAGTCTCTGGAAGCAAATACGTAGTAACAGGTGTCTTAGGTAAAGGTAGTCAACTCAGTGCATCAGCATTTGCATTATTCCCACCCGCTCTGTACACTATAGTGTACCGGTAGGCTGACAATGTAAGAGCCCAACGCTGTATCCTGGCTGAGGCTAGTGGTGGGATGCATCTGGTCTCACTGAACAGGCTCATCAGTGGTTTATGTTCCATATAAATTGTAAATGCGCATCCATAAAGGTACTGATGAAAGCGTTTGACCGCAAAAACAATGGCCAGACCTTCTTTGTCTAGCTGTGAATATCCCTTCTCAGCAGCTGTCAGGGTACGTGAAGCAAAACTAATAGGCTTCTCTGAATGGTCTTCCATTACATGTGAGAAAACTGCCACGACTCCATGGAGCGAGGCATCACATGCAAGGGTGATCTCCTTGTCTGGGTCATAGTGAACAAGCAGCTTTGCTGAGTGGAGGAGTTCTTTCACTTCCTTGAAAGCTTTCTCCTGCTCTTCACCCCACCGCCACTTAGTGTCATTGTGAAGCAGCTTATACAGTGGGGTCAAAACCCCTGAGAGGTCAGGAAGAAACTTGCCATAATAATTCACCATGCCCAAAAATGATCTGAGTTCCGTGATGGTCTTAGAGCTTGGGGCTTCCTTAATAGCTCTCACTTTGTCCTTCACAGGGCAAAGCCCCTCAGCTGTGAACTTGTGTCCCAGGTAAGTCACACTCGATGCCAGGAACACACATTTTCCTCGTTTCAACCGCAGCCCTGCGTCTGAGAGCCCCTTCAGCACCCATTCTAAATTAGCCAGATGCTCCACCTCCTCGCCCCCGTGATCAAAATATCATCAAGGTACACTGCTACGTGCGGAATCCCCTGCAGCAAAGTGTCCACTGTCCTTTGGAAAATGGCAGGGCTGGACGCCACTCCAAACACCAGGTGATGGTACTTGAATAATCCCTTGTGTGTATTAATTGTGACGTACTCCTTTGAATCCTTGTTGAGCAGCAGCTGTTGATAGGTGTGGCTCATGTCCAGCTTTGTGAAAAGCTTACCCCTATGTCCTCCTGTAGGTCTCCTCACTAATGACTGATGCAGTAGCCCCGGAATCAATCTCAAACTTAATGTCCTTTCCCCTGACAGTGACTGGCATAATATGGTCAGGTGGTTCCTCATCTGTTTCCACTGCAAACATGTTGTAGGCACACACTGCCTCTTCATCTGCTTCTTCTAGATGGTGTGTGGCTGCCCGAGCCTGTTGAGCTTTCCCCTGCCCAGGCTTAATCTTACCCTTTGAACTTCTGCACTTTTTAGCTAAATGTCCCTTTTCGCTACAAGCATGGTAGACAGTGTCTTTGAATTTGCAATTATTTGCATAGTGCGTCGCTCCACACCGGAAACATTCCACCCGCTTTGCCTGTTTACCAGTCTCCCTCCTGACTTGGTGCACGGCCACAGACTGCAACCCCCCCATGTCCTTTCTGGATATCCTTGACATTATTAGCAGCCATCTCCATGCCTTGGGCAATCTCTAAGGCTTTCTTGAGAGTCAGCGGTGGGGTTTCCCGTAACAGGCGGAGTTGTATGTCGTCATTATGCTGCTGAAGCTCGGCCACAGACCGACCTGGCTTCCTGAAACGGCTGCAAAACTTACACCGTTGGACTATCACAGAAGATTTCGGATTGTAGTCATTCCCCATGAACTTGACCAGTTCGTTATATGGAATGTCCCCCGGTTTCCACGGTGTGGCTAAATTCCTTATTAGCTTGTAAGTCTTTGCCCCACACACACTCAGGAGAATAGAGCGCTTCTTAGCCTCCTCAGTAATTCCATTAGCACAGAAAAAGTGTCCCAACCTTTCCTCATACTCTGACCAGTCCTCCGTAACCTCCACAAATTCAATGATAGTCCCAAACGTAGCCATCTGAACGTGAGGCCCCTTATCGGCGCTGTTGCTCCCGTTCAAGACGTGCCGACACGTCCACAAAACCAGTTTACTTTGTCGCCAAAAATATGTGGTAACTTCTACTTTGAAAAAGCCCCACTCAATAACTTAATGCCCAAAGAAACAACTTTATCTCGAACGTCAAAACCCTAATCTATATACAGATACTTTTACAACCCGTACGGCATGGCAGGAACACTATATACAAACAAACTGGAAGTAAAAACCCCCCATTATCCTAATTAGTATTAACTTACTTTTAATTATGCTCACATTACAACAACAACTGTTAGTCAAAACTGCCCAGTGCATCACTGACACCAGCCTACCCACTACTACTACTACTATGTTGACCCTGGCCGAGGGGGCAGGCGTCAGGCACAATGACGGACTCTCCACTTCTCCCCCTCCCTCATCAGTGTGTTCAGTTCATCTACATTAGCCGTGCCGCTGTCTTCTAGGAGCATGTTGACCATAGTCTTGGGAGGGCTCCCAGGGTTCATCCTCCCGTGCTTAGCTCCCATATGATGACTAGGCTGGCAGGTAGCTTGGGGTGGCGTAGACAGTGCCCCGCTAGTTGCAGTCTTCTCGCCTCGATTTTAGTGGTGAGCATCGGTAGGTCATCATAGAGCTCAATGTTTGTCATGTGCTGTTGCCAACTCACATCAAGAGCCATCCGGAGCATTCGTGTATAGCAACCATCTACAGACTTTCGCATTGTCTTGGTGAGTGTCCACGGCTCACATCCGTACGTGAGAATGGACTCTATGACTGCTATGAAAATCCTCTTTTTAAGCCCTCTGGTTAGGTTTACCCACCATCAAGGACATATACACCGAAAGGTCAGTAAAATTTTGAAGGATCCCGCACACCCTGCTCATGCACTGTTTCTCCCATCGGGGTGGAGGCTATGTAGCATCCACACCAGGAACACCAAAAACAGTTACTTTCCCCAAGCAGTAAAACTGATCTACACCTCCACCCACTAACTCCACCATCATTTTATTATTTCCCATCAATCACTTTATGTACAGTCTAGTGTCACTTTATGGACAACTAATCTATGTATTTAAGCTATCTTATATATTTATATAGAAACATAGAAAATCTATAGCACATTACAGGCCCTTCAGCCCACAATGCTATGCTGACCATGTAACCTGCTGTAGAAACTGCCTGGAATTTATTGTGTTTTAAAATTATTATTGTGTTCCTTATTTTTGTCTTTTTTTTGCACTGTATCGGATCTGGAGTAACAATTACTTTGTTCTCCTTTGTCACACCGTGGGTTTTGGAAAGGGTCCCATGCCCTTAAGAAGGTGTGGACTTTAAAAAATGGACGGCAGGTCTCGATAGCACATTCAGTGCAAAGGTACTTATGGTGAGCCAGAGGTGAAAAACTTTTAGAACAAGTTCAAAAATATTTACAGTGCAAAAATGGCAAAATAACAAAAAGAGAAAATGCAAATATACACCATCACACCTTTAAGACTACAGTTCCAAAACATCAGTCTGAAGTAATAGGCCATCTGACCCATCGAGTCTGCCTTAAATACACCCAGCAACCTGGCCTCCACAGCTGCATGTGGCAACAAGTTCACCACCCTTTGGCTAAAGAAATTTCTCTGCATCTCTGTTTTGAAAGAACGCCCCTCTATTCTGAGGCTGTGCACTCTTGTCCTGGACTCTCCCACCATGGGTAATATCCCTTCCACATCTATTCTGTCTAGGCGTTTCAACATTCAAAAGATTTCAATAAGATTCCCCCCTCATCCTTCTGAATTCCAGCGACTACAGACCCAGAGCCATCAAACGTTCCTCGTATGATAATCCTTTCATTCCTGGAATCATCCTTGTGAACCTCCTCTGGACCCTCTCCAATGCCAGCACATCTTTTCGAAGATGAGGGGCCCAAAACTGTTCACAGTACTCAAGGTGAGGCCTCACCAGTGCCTTATAAAGCCTCAGCATCACATCCTCGCTCTTGTATTCCAGACCTCTTGAAATGAATGCTAGCATGACATTTGCCTTCCTCACCACCGACTCAACCTGCAAGTTAACCCTCAGGGTGTTCTGCACAAGGACTCCCAAGTCCTTCTGCATCTCAGATTCCTAAATTTTCTCCCTGTTTAGGAAATAGTCCACACATTTATTCCTACTACCAAAGTGCATGACCATGCATTTTCCAATATTGTATTTCATTTGCCACTTTCTTGCCCATTCTCCTTATCTGTCTAAGTCCTCTGCATCCCACCTGTTTATGCAACACTACCTGCCCCTCCACCAATCTTTGTATCATCTGCAAACGTGGCAACAAAGCCATCTATTCCATCTAAATGGTAAGGTAATACACCTCACCTTACCACACCCTCTCTCCTTCTTCATCTACATCAAAATGAGCCTTTAGGTAAGGATCTCCTTACTCTAGGAGAAAAGGAATAATCCATTCTTTGGAATGATGGGGGAGTTGCTACCATGAGCCTGAAAAATTACATAAAAACCAAAACAGGTCAAAAAACCTCTCTGGGAAGAGTAAAGGAGGTGGGGTATGCTTCTCGATCAATAATAACCCCCGGAATGTGCATGTCCTCAAGTCCTTTCGTTCTCTGGATCTGGAGCACCTTGTGCTACTATGCAGACCTTTCTGTCTGCCTAGGGAGTTCACGGTTGTTATTATCACAGTGGTGTACAGTCTGTCTCAGGCTGATACTGGCCTGGCTCTCACGGAACTGTACGAGACTATCACCATAGTCATAGTCATACTTTATTGATCCCGGGGGAAATTGGTTTTCGTTACAATTGCACCATAAATAATAAATAGTAATAGAACCATAAATAGTTAAATAGTAATATGTAAATTATGCCAGTAAATTATGAAATAAGTCCAGGACCAGCCTATTGGCTCAGGGTGTCTGACCCTCCAAGGGAGGAGTTGTAAGGTTTGATGGCCACAGGCAGGAATGACTTCCTATGATGCTCTGTGCTGCATCTCGGTGGGATGAGTCTCTGGCTGAATGTACTTCTGTGTCCACCCAGTACATTATGTAGTGGATAGGAGACATTGACCAGGATGGCATGCAACTTAGACAGCATCCTCTTTTCAGACACCACCGTGAGAGAGTCCAGTTCCATCCCCACAACATCACTGGCCTTACAAATGAATTTGTTGATTCTGTTGGTGTCTGCTACCCTCAGCTTGCTGCCCCAGCACACAACAGCAAACATGATACCACTGGCCAGCACAGACTCGTAGAACATCCTCGGCATTGTCCGGCAGATGGTTAAAGGACCTCAGTCTTCTCAGGAAATACAGACGGCTCTGAACCTTCTTGTAGACAGCCTCAGTGTTCTTTGACCAGTCCAGTTTATCATCGATTCGTATCCCCAGGTATTTGTAATCCTCCACCATGTCCACACTGACCCCCTGGATGGAAACGGGTCACCGGTACCTTAGCTCTCCTCAGGTCTACCACCAGCTCCTTTGTCTTTTTCACATTAAGCTGCAGATAATTCTGCTCACACCATGAGACAAAGTTTCCTACCGTAGCCCTGTACTCAGCATCATCTCCCTTGCTGATGCATCCAACTATGGCAGAGTCATCCGAAAACTTCTGAAGATGACAAAACTCTGTGCAGTAGTTGAAGTCCGAGGTGTAAATGGTGACGAGAAAGGGAGACAAGACAGTCCCCTGTGGAGCCCCAGTGCTGTTGATCACTCCGTCGGACACAACACCCTGGAGATTGTACATCCAGAGGCTGCCTTCATTGTTGCCAGTGACTTTAATCGAGCAACGCTGTCTAAAGTCTCTCTGAAGTTTTGTCAACACATTCAGGTGAGCATACAGGAAGATAGCATACTCGACCACTACTACTCTCCTTTCCACAACGCTTACAAAGCACTCCTCCACCTGCTGTTTAGAAAGTCAGATCATTCCCACAATTTGCTGCTGTTTGCAAGTGCAAACAAAAATATCCATGCTGCGCATTAGCCAAGCATGTACACCCAATAAGTATAATGTCAGCACAGCCAGACGGTGATACTGAGAATTAAGAGGCTATGGGGGCGGTAGGGGGGCCAGGGGAGGAAGAAATTGCTTGTGGCAGACTTGTTCTGTCACATCCTTACACTTGTGTACAGCAAATGACATTAAACAATCTTGAATCTTCATTGTTTTATCTTCATGGATAGCTCTCTCCAAGGTCAGATCCACTGATTTATGACTGACTGTAAATTCTAGGCCAATATTCATCTAATACATGATCTAGTTCAATACTTTCCTCAACTTCTAACCCAAAAATTACTTGGCAATGCCAAATCTTGTTTTGGCTCTGTGCTACTGTGTTGATTAGATTTGTAAAATAAACAGGGCACCTCTGCATTGCGATAGGTATAGAGCAGAAAAGAGAGGTTATGCTTGGCCTGGGTCTTCTAAATTGTTTGCCTCTCAAACTCCAAGTCTTTCTTTAAACAGAATGTCAAACAAACAGAAACTTTTGGGGATGAATGTTTGTTAATCTGCATTCATGTCACCCAAGCAGAGCAACATATAGTACAATTAGATACACACTGCTTCTTCTCAAGAATTCTTAGGGAGAGGACAGAGGGAGGATCCAGTTCAAAGTTACATTTGGGACTAAACTGCAAGGTGGGATTAAACCTCTAGATTTTAAATTAGTGAATGCCAATAGTTTTGGCTGAAACTTATGCATTTACTAGTGAATTCTGTGCCAAGGTTGTGTAATGGCCTGGTTCACAGCTTTATTGTTATGCTGTAGGTATTTCATTTAGCAGTTCTGTAAGAGCAGTCTGTTCTGCCTGCAGCCTGTTTGGGTTATGGTTGAAGATAAGGGATGATGAGGAATGTGCACCATCCAATTAGGATGGTGGAACTGGGGCAAGGTTTTTTGGTGAGGGTCTTGGATCGTTTTTTTTTTGGTGGGAGATGAAGAGAGAAGACCTTGGGGAGAACCGGTTGTAGGATACTGGTGGGAGACCCATTTGTTCGAGAAGGATTGTGAGCAATGTTCAGAAGGTGGTATGTGTTTTCAGGCAGACCGAGGGCCCAGTGTGTGAGTGACAGAGAAGTTCAAGATGAGCTCCAACTAGTGCACGTTTTACTCTTTAAATATAATGGGCCCTTTTTGGTTTTTTTTCCTTTACTAACCCTTCAGTTAAGTACGATTAAAAAATACAATTCTTTTAGTCTTATGCAGCATGCTGTCTGTGATTTTTTAGCATTGAGTTGTAACAGGGTAGCAAATTACACAGCATCCACACAAACCGGGGTTTGGGGTAGGAGAGCCGTTTCAATCTCACGGGTTTGACAGGAACAGAGTGCGTCTTTCCTAGACTCACGCAGCCAAGGAAACCAGCAGGGTTTCAATTGCATCTACTGGCAGTTTAGGAACATAACTGAATTTCCTTGTTAGTTATGCACCATGTAGTTCTCTGGAGGTTTGACCCTGCATCCACAGAAAGACTTTATGAATACAAATTTGCATGTAAGGCTTTGGTTTTAATTAACTTGTGTTCTCATACAAATATATAACAAAAAGAAGCTACTATACATGGAATTACCAAAGGATCCTGGGTACTTTTCATTTATTTCTGCCCTGGGGTTGTCATCTGAAAGCAAGCCAGATTCTTGATACCTGCTGATGTAATCCATCTCACTGTCCATCCTCATCACTCCATACATTTTCAGAACTTGCCCACTGTCATGTCCAATTTCCTTCCATGAACTTCCTTCATGGGCAATGTCTTTACCCCATACATGAGCTTTACTTAGGTCCACTTCAAAATGTTCACCGGGACAGATATGCAGGCAGATTAAAGAGAGGTGGAAAAATAATAGGGTTGCCATGGGGGACTTTCACTTCCTTAATATAAACCAGGATCTTCTTAGTGCAAGAGATTTAGATGGGGTAGATGGGGCAGAATTTTTAGGTGCATCCAGAAGGGTTTTTTAAAATCAATATCTAGATTATCCAACAAGAAGAGGGGCTGTACTGGACTCAGTGTTAGGTAATGAGCCTGGCCAGGTAACCAGCCTTTCAGTGGGTGAGCAATTAGGGAACAGTGATCACAACTCCTAAGTTTTAAGTTAGCTATAACTAAGTATGAACCTTGCGAGAGAGTATTAAATTGGAGCAAGGAAAATTATGAGAGCATTAGGCAGAAACTAGGGGGAATTAATTGGAACAGCTGTTTTTGACGTCCACATCCGACATATGGAGGGTGTTTAAAGGCCAACTGCACTGACACAGGACAGGCTTGTTCCAGTCAGGAAGGAAGGACAAGGATAGCAAAGCAAAGGACCTTGTATATTGAGACAGATGATGACTTTAGTCAAGAAGAAAAACAAAAGTATGTAAAGGTTAGGAAGTGAGGATCAAACAGAGCCTTTGAGAATTATGAAGAAGCCAGAAGAGAACTCAAGGAGAGAATTAGGGAAGCCAGAAAGGGCCTTGGCAAGTAGGATTAAAGAGAATCCCAAGGCATTCTATACATACAGTTGTAAGAAAAAGTTTGTGAACCCTTTGCAATTACCTGGTTTTCTGCATTAATTACTCATAAAATGTGGTTTGACCTTCATCTAAGTCACAATAATAGACAAAAACAGTCTGCCTAAACTACTAACACACAAACAATTGTATTCCTTCTGGTCAATACTGAGTACACCATTTAAACAATCACAGTCTAGGTTCAAAGTAGTATGTGTACCTCTGGGGTAATGCCTTCTACAAAAGCTATATAGAGTCAGGTGTTTCAATCAATGAATGCTGAAGGATCCTCTCAAAGAACCCAAGGGTAATAGCAAAAGACCTGTTGAAATCTCTAGAACCTGCTCGAGTCTCTGTTCATGTGTCCACTATATGAAAAACACTGAACAAGAATGATGTACATGGAAAGACACCATGGTTGAAACCATTGTTCTCCAAAAAAAAAATTACTGCACGTCTCAAATTTGCAAAAGTCCACCTGGATGTTCCACAATGCTTCTGAGACAATGTTCTGTGGACAGATGAGACAGAAGTTGAACTTTTTGGCAGAAATGGCAAACCACCATGTTTGAAGGAAAAAGGGTACTGCACACCAGCATCAAAACCTCATCCCAACTGTGAAACATGGACAATAATCTGAAACACATGAGTAAATCAACAACAGAATGGTTTAAAAAGAAGAAAATTTGCATTTTGGAATGGCCAAGCCTGAGTCCAGATCTTAAACCAATTGAGATGTGGTGACATAGCCTGAAGAGGGCTGGACATGCAAGGTATCCTAGAAATATTGATGAACTAAAACAGTTTTGTATGGAGGAATGGTCTAAAATTCATCCTCACTGTTGTTCAAATCTGATCAACAGCTATAGGAAACATCTGGTGGAGGTTATTGCTGCTAAAGGAGATTTTACCAGTTATTAAGTACAAGGATTCACATACTTTTTCCAGCCTGGACTGTGATTAAACAATGTGTTCAATAAAGACATGAAAAGTACAATTGCTTGTGTATTATTAGTTTAGGCAGATTGTGTTTGTCTACTATTGTCACCTAGATGAAGATCAGACCACATTTTATGAGTAATTAAAGCAGAACTACCAGTAATTGCAATGGGTTTACAAACTTTTTCTTACAACTGCACATCAAGAGCAGGAGGATAACTAGGGAGAGGGTAGGACCACTCAAAGACAAAGGTGGGAACACTTGCTTGAAAGCAGAGGTCCTTAATGAGTAGTGCATCAGTACTTACCGAGGAGAAGGACTTGGAGGATAGGAAGATCAATGCTGAGCTTACTGATATGCTAGGGCTTTTCAAGGTAAAGCAGGAGGCTGTGTTGGGTCTCTTAAAGAGCAAAGTGGATAAGTCCATAAGGCCTAATGGGCCATACCCCAGCTTATTGAGAAGTTGAAGAAGAGATTGCTCAGACCTTGACCAATATCTTCGTATCCTCTCAAGCCACTGGTGAGGTGTCAGAGGACTGGCAAGTAGCTATTGTTGTTCAATTGTTCAAGGAGGTAATCAGGGATAATCCTGGAAACTATAGACCAGCAAGTCTCACATCAGTGGTAGGAAAGGTACTAGAGAGAATGCTTAGGGATAGGATTTATGAGCATTTGGAAAACCATGGCCTAATTAGGAAGAGCTAGCATGGCTTTGTGCAGGGTAAGTCCTGTCTTATTAATTAGATATAATTTTTTTTGACAAGGTGATGAGTGCGATTGATAGATAGATAGATAGATATACTTTATTGATCCCGAGGGAAATTGGGTTTCATTACAGCCACACCAACCAAGAATAGAGCATAAACATAGCAATACAAAAACCACAAACAATCAAACAACAAATGCAAACTATGCCAGATGGAAAGTAAATCCAGGACCAGTCTATTGGCTCAGGGTGTCTGACCCTCCACGGGAGGAGCTGCAAGTTCGATGGCCACAGGCAGGAACGACCTCCCATGCCGCCCAATGTTGTATCTTGGTGGAATGTGGCCGAAGTCCAACAGTAAAAAGTTCAATATCCGGTCTACAAACACGTTCCTCTATCGTAATATGACCCGGACTGCATCATCTGTTGTTACCAAGGTAGAGCCACGGATGTTGTCAACATGGATTTTAGTAAGGCACTTGACAAGGTACCTCATGGGAAGCTCATCCAGAAGATTAAGATGCATGGGAGGGATTCATGGTGAATTGGCCGTTTGGATTTAGAGATTGTTTGCCCATAGAAAACAGAAGGTAGTGATAGAAGGGACTTACTCTAGCTGAAGGTTTGTGTTTACTGATGTTCTGCAGGAAACTGTACTGGGATCTCTGCTGTTTCTGATGTATACAAATGACCTAGATGAAAATGTAGATGGGTGAGTAAGTTTGCAGATGGTGTGAAGATTGGTGGTGTTGTGGATACCATAGAAGACTGGCAAAGAATAGAGTGAGATATAGATCAGTTGCAGATATGTGTGGAGAAATAACAGATGATGTTTCACCAAACCAATTGTGAAGTGTTGCACCTTGATAGGTCAAATGCAAAGAAACATTGCACTTTTAAGACAAGACCCTTAGTATTGATGAGCAGAGGGATCTTGGAGTCTAAGTTCATCACTCTCTGAAGGTGGCTACACTAATTAAGAAGGCATGTGGCACGCTTGCCTTTATTAGTCAAGTCATTGAGTTCGAAAGTCAGGAGTTATACAGCAGCTTTATAAAACTCTAGTAGGCCGCATCTGGAGTATTGCATACAGTTCTGGTCATACCATTATAGAAAGGATGTCAAGGTTTTGGAGAGAGTGCAGAAGAGGTTTACCAGGCTGGGAGACTGTTTCGCTGAACACCTACGCTCTGTCCACCAGAGAAAACAGGATCTCCCAGTGGCCACACATTTTAATTCCACGTCCCATTCCCATTCTGAAGCTACACTCAGGTTGGAGGAACAACATCTTCTATTCCGTCTAGGTAGCCTCCAACCCGATGACATGAACATTGACTTCTCTAACTTCTGTTAATGCCCCACCTCCCCTCCGGACCCCATTCGTCATTTATTTATTTATTATCATTATTTATTTATTTACTCTCTCCTTTTTCTCCCTCTGTCCCTCTCACTATACTCCTTGCCCATCCTCTGGGCTTCCCCCCTCCCTCTTTCTTTCTCCCTAGGCTTCCCGTCCCATGATCCTCTGATATCCCTTTTGCCAATCACTTTCCAGCTCTTGGCTCCATCCCTCCCCCTCCTGCCATCTCCTATCATTTCAGATCTCCCCCTCCCCCTCTGAAATCTCTTACTATCTCTTCTTTCAGTTAGTCCTGACGAAGGGTCTCAGCCCGAAACGTCAACTGTACCTCTTCCTATAGATGCTGCCTGGCCTGCTGTGTTCACCAGCATTTTTTATGTGTGTTACCCAGGATGTTGCCTGGATTAGAGGGCATGTGCTATAACAAGAAGTTGGTTAAATTTGGGTTGTTTTCTCTGGAGCTGCAGAGGGTGAGAGAAGATCTGATAGAGGTTTATAAGATTAAGAGATGCACAGATAGAGTAGACAGACAGGATCTTTTTCCCTTGGTTGAAATGCCTGATACCAGAGGGCATGCACTTAAGGTGAGAGGGGGATGTCAAGGACAACAAGTTTTTTTTAAACACAGAGTATAGTGGGTACCTGGAATGCACTGCCTGGGGTGGTAATAGAGGCAGATACCTAGGGACTTTTACAAGATGCTTAGATAAGCATATGGACATGAGGAAAGTGTACTGATATGGACATTGCGTAGGCAGAGAGACTAATTTAATTAGCCATTTGATAACTAATTTAGTTGGTTTGATACAACATTGTGGACCAAAGGACCTATTCCTGTGCAATATTGTTCTATATTCTCTGTTATGGTCTCCTATCAGTTAATAAACTTGTTATCAATTTTCCTTGGAGGCAGTATTTCTCCAATTTTGGGTTTGTGTTGTCATGTTGGTGGTTAGATTCCAAGTTCTAGATCTCTCTCCAAGAGCCTCTCCACATCCCTATACCTTTTAAAACTCTAACACCACATGTCCTAAGGTTTCCATCTGATTTGGAATCAAAGCCTGAAGGTTGATCGGAAGTACAGAAGCCGAGGCCTGATGACTGGAGCTTGGGCCTGTGAGATCACTGGGAAGTCAGGGCTCAGTGCCAGTAAAACTACAAGTCTACTGGAGGTCGAAGAATTCAGCCTGCCCCGAGGTTAGAGGACTGTATGTGCATGGGTGGCTGTGCGGGAGGGATGGAGAAATAGGGCTTGTTTCACTGATGTTGTTTTGTTGTGTTCTTTACGGTCCTGCCACTCATTGTGTTGATGCTAGAATGTGTGGTGACTCTTGCAGGCTGCCCTTAGCATATCCTTGGTGTGTTGTTAATACAAATGGTACATTTCACTCTACATTTTTATGTACAGATAGTAAATGAATCTAAATCAGCATCATATTTTATGCAGTATTGCTGTGAAATATCTTCAGTAATTTACTTGATGAATGGCACTGCACAAATGTAAACTGTCATAAAAATGCAATTAGGTTACATCCATCAATGTGCATAGGCCCCAATGAGATAAAAAATAAACTTCTCTCCTTGGTCCCAGGAGCTTAGCAGTTTTACTGGTGGACTGTAGAACTGAAATGTTGTCTGTGTCATATTATGTAGATGCTACCTGACCTGAGGGATTTTTTTCCCCCCAGGGATTTCTGCTGCTGGCTCAGCAATACAGTTTGGTCTAAATGATTGCCATGTAGGATGAGCTCATTATTTTGTATATTATGCAAAAGGGAAAGTTATTTCGCCTAACAAAGCAGTTTAAGAATTCACATCCTACACAGCTTGACCAACTGGTTTCTCAGCTCAACGTCAAAAATAATGAAGCAGTATACAGTCAGTGTCCACTTTATTAGGTACTCCTATACATCTGCTCATTAATGCAAATATCTAATCAGCCGATCATGTGGCAGCAACTTAATGCATAAAGTACACAGACACGGTCAAGAGGTTCAGCTGTTGTTCAGTCCAAACATCCGAGTGGGGAAGGGATATGATCTAAGTGACTTTGACAATGGAATGATTATTGCTGCCAAATAGGGTGGTTTGATTATCTTAGAAACCGCTGATCTTCCGGGTTTTTCAGACACAACAATCTCTAAGGAATACAAAGAAGGTGCAAGAAACAAACTACATCCTGTGAATGGCTGTTTTATGGACACAATTGTCTTGTTAATGAGAGAGGTTAAAGGAGAATGGCCAGACTCGTGAAAGCTGACAAGAAGGTGACAGTAACTCAAATAACCACGCAGTGTGCAGAAGAGCATCTCTGAACGCACAACATGTTGAAACTTGAAGTGGATGGGTGCCTGTAGCAGAAGACCACACATGGGTTCAACTCTTGTACCTAATAAAGTGGCCAATGAGTGTATGATCATATTTGAGAAAGATATGGTAGACAATTTGTTGAATGTGCGGTATTACTGAAATTATTGACAAGTAGCTGTTAGGCAGCATGGATCAAACCAAGCAACTAAGAAGAATGGGATGCTTCAACAGGATATTTAAAACAATCATCAAAACAGGATACTTTCAGCAGATTGGAATTCACAACGAAGTTTGAATTTGTTGCACATTTCCCGTAAGTCTTTTGTGTAGGTTCAGCACTGGAAATAACACTGAAATTGTTCTCTACTCTGCTTCTGAATCTAGCATATATAGTAGTTTCAAAAGTAAGAAAGGGCATGGTGATTTCAGTAGCTTTTTTTCTCCTCAAGACATCTGTAAGTGATTATTACAAATACAGGGAACTCGACACTTTACAATGAATAAGCAAATGAACACTAACTTTACGTCAAGCTTTTTCCAAAGGTTTTTGAAATTGCAAGCAGGGTGAACAAAATAAGTAAGCATTACTTTTGATGAATGCCACCAGTTAAGGAGACATCCAGATCAATTATTCTGAATATGCTAGATTGATTTGTAGGTTAGTTTCTCTTGGAGACTGGAAGTTGATGAATTTTAATTCTATGGAACTTTTTAAACAGGTACCAAAACTAAGTAATTTTGGCATACAATAGTAAAAGCAAAAGCATACACCAAAGAGAATCAAAGAATTCATACCACTTATGAACTGAACCTACACAAAAGACTTATTGGAAATGTGCATTAAATTCGATCAGTATAGCGGAAATTCACCACTGAAAGCAAATCTCAAGTGCAATACCAAAACCATTCAATCATGTTATTTACAAGAATTCAGAAGCAATTGCAAAAAGTCACATTATTCTTAACACTCATAATTTCATTAAAGTAGTGGACATTGGTGCTTTGTCTGAAAGTACTAAGAAAAATGTAACAAAGTTTAATTTCACTTATTTGCTTTACTTGCATCTTCTGCGTGGTCTTTTCCATATAAATAGCATTCACACAGCTTTGAAGAAAAAAAAACATCTCTTCTTTACTCACCATCATACGTGTAGTAGGTTTCATCTTTGAACACCAACACAGCGGGAAGCTCCTGGACAGTGATATCCTGGTGGAAAAGTATCACAGTAAACTCAGAAGGGTTTGAATATTCTGTAGTGAAGTAATAGCACTTCTGCAAACCTGCAGTAAGAGCCCTTTTTAAAAGAGAGGGAAGTAGTCAATGAATTTTGTGAAAACAAAAAAAGCAAAGATTTTTAGAAGCAATTCTGATAGAATACGTACGTCATCTTTTTGGATGGTGGGCATTTAACAAGGATACTCTCAACCAAGTTAACCTTGCAGAACCTTCCTCACTGGGGAAAGTTGCAACTCAGCTGGGCACTGATGTCTAAACTAGGACAATACTCTATAAAAATCATGATGCAACAGACTGGCATGGTAATCTTCACATAAACATACATGGCCATAAGCATAATCCCTGGGAATGTTCCATTCCTCTAGCTAGACAGAGCTACAGAAAAGTCTGCACAACCATATACAGGCACAAGTAGCCCTGACAGTCTCTAGTATTGACTTTGAAGTCTAGAATCAGGAAAAGGCTCCTAAAAATGCCAGAAGTAACAGTAGGCCCAAGAAGGAGTCCTAAGAGATTGGAAAAGAAAAGGCAGAATGAGAGTAAACTGATGGCAAGCAAGAACAAATTATGAAAGACTAGTGAAGGGGAAAAAGTCCTTTATAAATACGGATGGAATAACTAATGATGCTGAACAAGCAAACAGAATAAAAATTCTTTGCGTCCATCTTCACAGACATAAAAAAAAACATATGTCTTGCTTTCTTCGTACTTGCACTTAGGTGCTGGTCCCAGGACAGGTCCTCTGGAATGATAGCACGAAGGAATTAAAATTTGATGACCCTCTCCACTTCTGATCACCTCTGGTTTTCTTCTCCTGCAGTCAATAATCAGCACATTGGTCTTGCTGAATTCGACTGCGATTGTGTTGTGGCACATTGAGTGAGAGCAACATAAGACATAGGAGCAGAATTAGGGCATTCAGCCCATTTAATCTGCTCCACCATTCCATCATGGCTGATTTATTATCCCTCTGAACCCCATTCTCCTATCTTAACCCCATTTGCTTTCTCACCCTAAGTAATCGCCTGTTCTTGATTTGTTTGTTATGCCTCTCCTGATTACCACCTATCACTTCCTCTCAGCTGATGAATCAATGCATCTCAACAGCTCAGTGTTGGAAAACTCCTGGAAGAAATTGTAGTAGTAGTATATAGCATGCATTTTGGGTGGTGAACTTCACTGTTCATCAAATTGGTTTGGAAGAATCTTAAACCAACAGAAGAGATAGACCTATTTGTCCTCATCCTCAACAGTTTATTCATGGCAGAATCTATCCAGGATAACATCAGTAGAAATGAATACTATGTAGTCACGCACAAACGCACTACTAAAGAAACACTCGGAGGCAGAGACAGCTGAACTCAGAATGCCTTTACAGATTCAAAATCGTGTGCTTAAATCTCCCCTCCCATGGACTCCTGCGACCCGCGGGGCGGACGTGATGTCAGACTATCTCCGGAAGGTCCACCCCGAGCGGGTAGTTCCAAACGTGCTACCACATGTCTGCCCGCGGCTCCTGATGGCGGGTCGAGTCCCCCATGTGCCGGCCGCCATAACCATTCAGTTCTGCAGAGGCGGTCTGTCCTAACATCTTTCATTATGTTGTATTGCTTCCAGCTGTGTAAATTGGGACAGATTCATTGTAGTTCAGGCAGCTCAGAACTGGGTATTAGTGAGCCAACAACAGGAACAATGTTCAGCATGGAAGTTGGTAGTCTCATGCCACAGGTACTTTACTGTCTCCATCATGCATGACATAGAGCTAAATAATCTAACAAACAGATCCAATCAAAATTCTGCAGAGTTTCCAAAATCTAATGGAATAGAATGGTGGATAATTAAAATCATTAACAGGAAAAGCCAGTTCCAAAACTCCTGCATCCTCAGTGACAGCAGGGCCCAGGGTGAAAGTGCTAAAGGCTTGGCTGAAGCAGCTGCAACTAGGTTCAACCATGCCAATGAACTAACAGAGTACATACAGCATTACAGATTTTTTAGCCCACGATGTTGTGCAAACCTTTTAACCTACTCTAAGATCAATCTAAAGCTTCCCTCCTACATAGCTCTCCATTTTTCTATCATCCATGTGCCTGCTAAGAATTTCTTAATCGCTCCTAATGTAGCTGCCCAACACCACCACTCTTTGTATAATATACTTACCCCTGAAATCCACCCCCCATATTTTCCCCCAGTCACCTTAAAATCGTGCCCCTATGTATTAGCCATTTCCGCCCTGGAGAAAAAAAAAAGTCTCTCTGTCTTTCTACTTAATCTATTCCTCTTATTATAACAGAGCTTTCTTCAGAAATTCATGCCATCAAGTCATCTAGACTTCAGCTATTTGTATTCACTCCATGTTATCAAGAAGTGGCCAATCAGTACTGGATACCACAAAAAATATGGGTGGAAATAACTCTCCAGCTGTAGCACCGTAGACCTGTGGTCCTGAACAAGTTGAACGTCTGGCTAAGCTGTTGTAGTGAAGTTACAACTATGGAAATTATTCAACCATGTGGAAGACAGGCACAGTATGCCCTGTTCATGAAATGAAATCCAATCCAATTTTGCTGGGAGCCCTAATGAAGGGTCTTGGCCCAAATTGTCAACTGTTCATTCCTTTCCATGTGTATTGCCTGGCTTGCTGATTTCCTCCAGCATTTTGTGTTTGTTCCAATTTTGCTAATAATCACCCAGACTATTTTCACTCAGCAGCAATGTGACGGTGATGTCATTAACACGGGCAATAAAATGGCATTCACTAACTAATAGTCTGCTTAGACAGTTTGGGTTTCAGCAGGATGATTAGGCTCTATATCTAATCACCCTCTTGAAATCCAAACTAGGTGTTGCTAAGCACAGTATTGGTGAATGATTCAAACATGGACCAAAGTGCTGAAGTACAGTGAGAAAGGATTTGATCACGTATGGCATGAAGAAGCTCTGGTTATTATCCTTCAACCATCAGGCTCCTGAATTAGCATGGAGAACTTGACTGAACTGAACTCCTAACTGATTCCACAACCTATGAATTCACTTTCAAGAACTCTGCAACTCATGTTCTTAGTGAGTTTGTTTGTTTGGCTATTTTATTTAAATTATGTTTTATTTTTATTTATTTTTCTATTTCTTTTAAAATTTTGTTATTATCTATCTATGTGCTTCCTTGCTTGCTTGTCTTCTTTTGGAGATTGTCAGTCTTTGTTTGTAATTTTTCACTAATTCCATTTTTTTTGTTTTACTGTGAATATCTGCAAGAAAATGAATCTCAGAGCAGTAGATGGTGACATAAACATACTTCAATAATAAATTTACTGCAGTAGAAGTTTAGGGCAGAGTCCAAGATCCAAACACCTTCAGTTTCTTCAATAATGAATGTCCTTCCATCACAAGGTCTTAAGAGGGCATGTTCACAGATGTTTGCACAAACATACAATTCTCTTCAGTAAATTAAGAGAACATTATTGCCATGCAAAAGGAAAGCAACATTCATGGTTGAGAGCAACACACAAAAAATGCTGGAGGAAATCAGCAGGCCAGGCAGCATCTATGGAAAAAAGTACAGTCAACGTTTCGCGCTTCTAGCATTTTGTTGATGATGCTTGTATTTCCAGCATCCGCAGATTTTCTCTTGCTCATGATTCATAGTTGAGAAGCAGCATTTGCATCATAGAATTATCAAGCAAAGATCATCTCCAGCAGAGGGAGAGTAACTATCTATCTCTTTTATAAAGTTCTCACTGTCAGCATCTGAGAAGAATGCGGCATGGGATGGTAAGAAACAAAACTAATTGCCTCTCCGCAACTAAAAACTAATTATTTGTCACCAGTAATAACAAGTATTCAATCTGCCATACTGAGAAGTCCATACAAATATTTAAAGTTTCTGGAGAGGGAGAGCACCAGATATAGGTTAGGAATACCCAAATTTAAGTAACTGAAACACACTGCAATGTTATGTCTAAAGCCCAGCTTCTCCAAATGCTTACAATATTCGTTAGATCAGAGTAAGAAATGCACCTTCCAGTAACTGGTTTGCATTTGTTTGGTCCTCCCAATTCGTGTATCAAATAGCTATAGAAGGTCAATTTAAATTCAGTCTCATGCATCTATCACACCACCAGTAGACCTGTTTACCTCACTATTAAACATAGGCATTATAGTCATATGTAGAAAATACAGCAGTTAAATGCATGCTCAGAAGTCTATTTTTTTAAGATTTTGTTTCCGATTTCTTTCTTTTTTGCAGAATCAGATAATAATAGATGACTGAGTGAATTATTCATTTATAAAATACTAAAATATGCCTTTGGATATTTGTACTACATTAAAAGTACCAGAGACTTTTCCTCCCAGGGAGAAAATGGCAAATATAAAGTGCATAATTTTAAGGCGATTGGAAGAAAGTATAGGTGGGAATGTCAGAAGTAAGGGTTTTTACACACGCACACACTCACAGGAAAGTGTGTGGAATACCCTGTGAGTGGTGATGACAAAGGCAGATACATTAGGGACATTTAGGAAACTCTTAGCTAGGCACATGGATGAAAGAAATATCAGGTCTATGTAGGAGGGTAAGATTAAGTTAATCTAAGAGCAGGTTAAAAGGTCAGCACAATATTGTGAGCTGATGGGCCTGTATTGTTCATTACTGATCTATATTCCAAAATTATTGGTTTAAGGGGGTAAGAAAGTCAGCAAGAACATATTAAATTCTTCCCTAAATATCATTCTGCACAGTCTGAAACAAGCTCAGGCAAATCAACCAAGGTGGATATTGAAACAAAGGTGTATGAGGAAGACTAATACCATTTTCTTCTCCTGTCCAGATGTGTTAACAAACTGAATACTATTTTTAGCTTAAATAATAGTTTTCAGTGTGCTGATTGCCAGCTGGTGTGTCTGTTATGAAGTGACTGTTAGCTGCAAAACATGTCAATGCATTCTTGACCGATGCTAATGCACAATACATCACTAACATCATAAAATTGTACAGCACGAAAACAGGTCTTTAGCCCATCACATCAGTACAGAGCATCAAATACCAATTCACACCTATCCCATTTATTCCAATTGTAATCTCATCAATCCACCCCCCCCCCCCACCGCCCCTTAACATCAGCATTTCTCCTGTAACCCACTCATGCTAGGGGCAATTTAAAGTAGTCAATTAACTGTTTTGAAGAGGAATGTGAGAAAATTAAAACTGGAGTAGCCACATCAGGATTAGAACCAGAGCGGTTACTTTGAAGACATTTCTGTTAAAAATCAAAGTCTCATTGTGCTATGTGCTGTTTCCATGGTTATGAAACCAGCCATGGTTAAGGATGTAATGCTGAGGCTTTATAAGGCATTAGTCAGACTGGAGTATTGTGAGCAGTTTTAGGCCTATTATCTGGGAAAGGATGTGCTGGCATTGTAGAGGGTCCAGAGGTGGTTCATGAGAATGATCCCAGGAATGAAAAGGTTAACAGATGAGAAGCATTTGATGGCTCTGGTCCCATATTCACTGGAGTTTAGAATAATGAGGGGAGATTTCATTGAAACCTATTGAATACTGTAAGGCCTAGATAGAGTAGACATGAAGAGGATGATTCCTATAGGGGGAAGGCTAGGGCCAGAGGGCACAGATTCAGAATAGAAGGATGTCCTTTAAACAGAGATGAGGAGGAATTTCTTTAACCAGAGGGTGGTGAATCCGTGAAATTTACTGTCACTGACGGCTGTAGAGACCAAATCATTGGGTATATTTAAAGTGGAAATTAGTAGGTTCTTGATCAGTAAGAGTGTCAAAGATAATGGGGCGAAGGCAGGAGAATAGGGTTGAGAGGGACAATAAATCAGTCATGATGCAATGGTGGTGCAAACTCACGGACCTGAATGGCCTGTCTTATGGTTATGAGAAAAACCAAAGACTATGCTGAAGAGTGAAATAGTTAAGCAAGAGGTCTGATCATGAAACACCAGGCCCTTGAGAACAATGGTGTCCTTGTATGAATTGAGCATCCAACATTAATGGTCAGAAGTAACCAATCACACACTCCCCTGTATCTGATTGTAAATGGAAGGTGATAGTGTTGGCACAAAGATGGCAGAAATGGATTGGACTTGGACTAGACTGTCAATACGGAACAGACCCACAGGATGAGAACAGAAAGGAGCACAATGGGAGCACCTGGTCCATATGGGATACCTGGCCGAGTACAGAAGACCTGTGCTGATCAACTGGCTGGTGTGTTCACTGACATCTTTAACCCCTCACTTTGGCAGTCTGAAGTACCTACCTGCTTCAAGCAGCCTTCAATTATACCAGTGCCTAAGAATAATGGGGTAACCTGCCTCAATGTGTATAATCTGGTTGCACTTACATCCACTATGATGAAGTGTTTTGAGAGGTTGGTGATAAAACGCATCAACTCCTGTCTGAGAAGCGACTTGGATCCACTCCAATTTCCCTACCGGCACAACAGGTCACAGCAGATGCCATTGCATTGGCTCTTCACTCAACCCTGGAACATTTGGACAGCAAAGATGCATACATCAGGATGCTCTTTATCAACTACAGCTCGGCAGTCAGTACTATCTTGCCCTCAAAACTAATCAATAAGCTTCAAGACCTTGGCCTCAACAGATCCTTGTGTAATTGGATCCTCGATTTTCTCACTCACTGACCCCGTAAGTTCAGGATTGGCAACAACATCTCCACAAACTCCATCGGCACAGTAGAACACAAGGCTTTGAATTTAGCTCCGTTTTACTCACTTTACACTTATGACTCCTCATGCCATATTTAAGTTTGCTGACGACACCACAGTCAATGGCCGAATCAAAGGTAGTGATGAATCAGCATATAGGCGGGAGACTGAAAATTGGGCTGACTGGTGCCACTATAACAACCTATCTCTCAATGTCAGCAAGAGCAGGGAGCTGCTTATTGACTTCAAAAGCAGGAAAATGGAAACTTATAAGCCAGTTATCATCCGGGTTCAGAGGTGGCAAGGGTCAGCAACATGTAATTCCTCGGTGTTGAAATTTCAGCAGACCTGTCCTGAATCCAGCACTTAAATGCAATTAGGAAGAAAGCATGGCAAAACCTCTACTCCCTCAGGAGTGTGCGAAGATTTGGACTGACATCTAAAACTGAAGAACTTCTATAGATGTGTGGTGGAAAGTATATTGACCGGTTCATCACTGCCTGGCATAGAAACAACAGTGACCATGAATGGAAAATACCACAAAAAGCAGTAGACAGCCCAGTTCATCACAGGAAAAACCCTCCCCACCACTGAGCACACCTACAGGGAGTTTTGTCACAGAGGAGCAGCATTCATCATCAGGGTCTGTCAATATCCAGGTCATACTCTCTTGTTGCTGATGCCATCAGGAAGGAGGCAGAGGAGCCTCAGGACTCTCGCCACCTGGTTCAGCAACTCCTATTATCCCTCAACCATCAGGCTCTTGAACCAGTGGGGATAACTTCATTCAACTTCATGTGCTCCATCATTGACTGAATGGACATACAGACCTCCAAACAGTAGTAAGCTTGTGGTCTACAAATTACAATGGGAGATACAAAGTGCATGCTAAAAGGACAATGTTGTAATAGTCACGGGGGATTTAAATATGCAGGTAGATTCGGAAAATCAGGCTGGAGCTGGATTCCGAGAGGGGGAATTTCTAGAATACCTATGAGATGGCTTTTTAGAGCAGCTCATGGCTGAGCCCCTAGAGGATCAGCTATTCTGGATTGGGTATTGTGCAATCAACCGGAATTGATTAGAGAGCTTAAGGTAAAAGAACCCTTAAAGGAAAGGTCGAATGGTCGAATTCACCTTGAATTTTGAAAAGAAGCTAAAGTTAGATGTATCAGTATTACAGTAGAGTAAAGGGAATTACAGAGGCATGAGAAGAACAGCTGGCCAGAAGTGACCGGAAAAGAACACTGGAAGGGATGATGGCAGAAAAGTAATGGCTATTATTACTGGAAGCAATTCAGAAAACACAGGATATATACATCCCAAAGAGGAAGAAGTATTCTACAGGAAAGATGACACAACTGTGGCTAACAAGAGAAGTCAAAGCCAACATAAAAGCCAAAGAGAGAGCATATAACAGAGCAAAAACTAGTGGGAAGTTAGAGGTTTGGGAAGTTTTTAAAAACTAAAACTAAAAAAGTCATTAAGACGGTTACGATGGAATATAAAAGTAAGCTAGCCAATGATATTAAAGAGGATACCAAAAATTTCTTCAGATACATAAAATGAAAAAGAGGCGAGAGTGGATATTGAACCTCTGGAAAACAATGCTGGAGAGGTAGTAATGAGGACAAGGAAATGTTGGTCAAACTGAATAAGTATTTTGCATCAGCCTTCACTGTGGAAGACACTAGCAGTATGGTGGAAGTTCCAGGTGTTATCAGGGATCATGAAGTGTATGAAGTTACCATTATTAGGGAGATGGTTCTTGGGAATCTGAAAGGTCTGAAGGTAGATAAGTCACCTGGACCAGATGGTGTACACCCCAGCATTCTGAAAGATGTGGCTAAAGAGATTGTGGGGGTATTAGTAATGATCTTTCAAGAATCACTAGATTCTGGAAAGGTTCTGGAAAGGTTCTGGAAGACTGGAAAATTGCAGATTTTTTTTTAAGGTAAAAGAAGAGAGAGAGGCAGAAGAAAGGAAATTATAGGCCAGTTAGTCTGACCTCAGCAGTGGGAAGCTGTTGGAATTGATTGGTAAGGATGTTGTTTTGGGGTACTTGGAGGCACATGACAAAACAGGCCATAGCATGGTTTCCTCAAGGGAAAATCTTGCCTGACAGATCTGTTGGAAATCTTTGAAGAAATAGCAAACAGGATAGACAAAGGAGAATCAGTTGATGTTTTGTACTTGGATTCTCAGAAAGCCTTTGACAAGGTGCCACACGTGAGGCCACCTAATAAGCTACGAGCCTATTGTATTGCAGGAAAGACTCTAGCATGGATAAAGTAGTGGCTGATTGGCAAGAGGCAGAGTGGGAATAAAGGGAGCCTTTTCTGGTTGGCTGCCGGCGACCAGTGGTGTTCCACAGGGGTCTGTGTTGGGACCAATTCTTATGTCAATGATTTGAATGATGGAATTAATGGCTTTGGTGCAAAGTTTGCAGATGATATGAAGATAGGTGGAGGGGCAGGTAGTTTTAATGAAATAGAGAGGCTACAGAAGGTCTTAGAAAAAATGCAAGGTTTGACTATTTTCTAAATGGAGAGAAAATACAAAAGAAAACTGAGGCGCAAAGGGACTTGGGAGTCTTTGTGCAGGATTCCCTAAAAGGTCAATTTGCAGGTTGTGTCTATGGTGAGAAAGGCAAGTGCGATGTTAGCATTCAAGAGGACTGGTTGGTTGGTTGTTCGTCCATCGTTGACGTCGATGAGGACCTCGACACCATTAAGATGGTGTCGAGACTAGCGCGTGATTTGGATTTAAGTGAGGGAGAGTTGCGCAGCGTCAGCCTCACTCTCTCTTCCCAATTCCCATCTGGATCCAGTGGCAAGACAGAGTCGAGACGGCTGGAGATGGGACTAGGCGCAGTGGATGACCAGGACGTCTTCTGTGTCTTGTCCTGCTCTATACGTTCCACGACGCTTGCAGAGACCGCCTTCTTGACCGTTGGACCTTCCACTGGTCTCGTCCACTCGATCTGCCGGAGTCTGTCTTCACATGCTGGGATAGGGAACTTCCTATCTCACCGAGGGTTTGAGACCCGTCGGCTACCCTCACCTGGTTTAGCCAGCTTGTCGAAGCCGTTGCCCAGGGTGTGGCTGCTGTCGCATGCAAACAGCTACGGGGAGCCACAGGTGAGAGCTGAGTGCCAGGTGGGGACCAAAGGTGGACTAACCGCCCTGAAAAGGACGCGACATGTTCCCCCACCAGAGGTGCTACCCCTCCCTGACACCCCATACACCCAAGAGGACTAGAATACAAAAGAAAGGATGTAATGTTGAAACTTTACAAAGCACTGGTGAGGCTTCACAGAGTATTGTGGGCAGAGTTGGACACCTCATCTTAAAAAGGATATGTTGAAACTGCGGAGGGTTCAAAGAAGGCTCATAAAAATGATTCCATGATTGAATGGTTTGTCATATGAAGAGCATTTGATGGCTTGGGGCCTGTATTCACCAGAATTCAAAAAATGAATGGTGACCTTATTGAAACCTATCAAATGGTGAAATGCCTTGATAGAGTGGATATGGAGAGGATGTTTCTTATGGTGAGAAAGTCTCAGACCAGAGGACACAACCTCAGAATAGAGGGGCATTGTTTTAGAACTGAGGTGAGGAGGAACTTCTTTAGCCAGAGAGCAGTGAATCTGTGGAATTCTTTGCAACAAGCAGCTGTGGAGGTCAAGTCTTTAAGTATATTTAAGGCAGAGGTTGATAGGTTCTTGATTAGTCATGGCATGAAGGGATAGGGGGAGAAGGCTGGAGACTGGGGCTCAGAGGAAAAATAAATCAGCCATGATGAAATGCCAGAGCAGGCTTAATGGACCAAATAGCCTAATTCTGCTCCAATGTCTTGTATCTTTCTAGGGCTGTTCATCTCATGTTCCCAATATTTATTTATTATTTCTTTTTTGTTTTGTCTTTGCACAGTTTGTTGTTGTTTGCTCATTGATTGTTTGTCTGCCCTGTTGGGTGCGGTTTTTCGTTGATTCCATTATGGTCCTTGGGTTTACTGAGTATGTCCGCAAGAAAACGAATGTCAAAGTTGTTTACGGTGACATTACGTGTACTTTGGTAATAAAATTACTTCAAACTTTTGAAATGTGAAGTATTCCAGCATTTCCTGCATTACTGGAATTCAGAGTCAAAACACTGTTGATGTTGGAAATATGAAACCAATGAGGATGCTGGAAATTCCCGACAGGTTAGAAACACCTACGTTAGATGTTGATGAACTTGCATCAAATCTACATAGCTAATCTAGCTAGTTGTGACATACACAGGAAAGGCTGGTTATGTAACAACGTTGAATTTGAGCCATTCGTTCGTTATGTGCCATTTCGTATGACGTGGGTGATCATGTTCTTTCCATGACCATGTCTGCTCCTGACAAATTTTTCTACAGAGTCAGTTAGCCATTGCCTTTTTCTGGGCAGTGTCTTTACCAGGTAGGTGACCCCAGCCATTATCAATGCTCTTCAGAGATTTCTACCTGGCACCAGTGTTCGCATAACCAGGACATGTGATATGCACCAGCTGCTCATGTGAACATCTCAACCTGCTCCCATGGCTTCATGTGACTCTGATCAGGGGGTCTAAGTAGGTGCTACACCTTGCCAAGGGTGACCTGCAGGCTAGCAGAGGGAAGGATCGCCTTACACCTCCTTTGGTAGAGAGGTAACACCACCCCACCACCCTTAGATGAGGAAGCGGAAGAGTGTGTTAGTAAGTTTGCAGATGACACAAAAGTTGTTGGTAGCGTGGACAGTGTAGATGGTTGTTGTAGGTTACAACAAGTATCAGATAGGATGAAGAACTTGGCTGAGAAGTGGCAGATGGAGTTAAATCCAGTAAAGTATGAAGTAGTTCACTTTGGAAGGTCGAACTTCAAGGCAGAATACAAGGTTAACGGCAGCAGTCTTAACACTGTGGAGGAATGGAGTGATCTTGGGGTTCGTGTTGATAGATCGCTAGAAGATACCATGCAAGTTGATAGTGTGGTTAAGAAGGTATATGGTGTGTTGCCCTTCATTAGTTGGGGAATTGAGTTCAACAGTTGCAAGGTAACCTTACGACTCTATACCACACTTGGAGCATCGAGTTCAGAGGAGATTTACTAGGATGATGACTGAATTAGAAAGCGTACGTTTCCAGGATAGGTTGAGCAGCTAGGGCTTTTCTCCTTGGAGGGGAGGAGGATGAGAGCTGAATTGACAGAGGTGAACAAGATTATAACAGACATAGATTGAGTGGAAAGCAAGATACATTTTCCCAGGCCAGAAATGGCTAATACAAGGGGGCATAACTTTAAGGTGTTGGGAGGAAAGCATAGAAGGGGGATGTTAAAGGAAAGTTTTTTTTAAATATATAGAGTGGTGGGTGCATGGAACAGGCCATCAGGCATGGTGGTGGAGGCAGATACATTAGGCACATTTAAGAGAATCTTAGACACGTAGGTACATGGATGAAAGAAAAACTAAGGGCTACTGTAGGAGGGAGGTATCAAATTGATTTTTGAGTAGGTTATCATGTTGTCACAACATCGTGGGCCAAAAGGACTGTACTGTGCTGTAGTGTTTTGCATTGCCTTAACTCATCGTGTTAAATTTGAGTTAACTAAAATGAAAGGTAAGCTCATGAATTATGACTGAAGTTATTTTTAGCTTGTTTTTTTTTGCTGTCTTTGACTATAATTTCACTGATAGAAGTGCCTTATTTATATATTTTTATATAACAAGTCACCATTCACCAAAAAGATCAACTTTGATATCACTATTCACTTTGATTGATTTTTCCCCCAGAACTTCCACAAGTAGCTATAATGTAAGGTATTGACTAGGTAAATCAATATTTCAGGAACCAAATTATACATCCCAAGCTCCCTGAAGTATCTTGAACTCGCATTGCAGGAAACTTATTTCTTCCACAGTGGTCAGATTTCAATTCATTCATGCAATTCTCTTTAAGTGTTAACTTAGCAGTAATGAAATATAATAAATAATGTATATAAAGAATTAAACTACAATATGAATAATTCTATGACTCAAACATGAAAGGTGAGAAACTTTATAAAAATAAAAACTGTTCACCTGTAGCATAATTGAAACCATTTTGAGAAGGGGAAAAAGGGCCACAATGATGCTGCTTTGAGGTCCTTCTAGCTATCTCCCGCATAATGGCATTTACATCACGGAACAACTATCACTGGGCTTCCTCAAGTAACTTGAGAAGTTTACCTGCGGCAAAGCATCCTCTGAAGCAGAAAAGAAGTAGGTGTACACAATCATTTCTGAGGCCACTTCAAAGAACTTCTCCTGAAGGGAGCAGAATGCCAAATGATTAATGCCAAATAATTCTCCATTTTCCCTTTCCATTAAACAAAAAGAATCTTAGCAATTTCATAAAAATAATTAACATGTTTCCCCAGATTCACTCATTGTTTACTGATTAATAATTGTTAAATACATTCATGATTCAGAGACATAGGACCACCAGCACTTTTCAGTGCAAATGCTGACAAGTTTCTGGAATTGTGTGCGTACACAGAGTGATGAATTAACAGAGCAAGATTGGTAGCTGGTATCAAGTGGCAGAGAGCTACTTGCTGGGAGTTCCAGCACTTAAGGGTAGCACAATAATGTGGCAGTTAGCACAATCACTCTAAAGAGCAATAATCACCAATCGGGATTCCATTCCTGCCTACGTCTGTACAAAGTTTCTGTGTTCTCCCCATGACCATGTGGGTTTCCTCTGGTTGCTCTGGTTTCCTCCCACATTCCAAAGGAATACGTTTTTGGTTTGTAAGTAGTGGATATACTATCAACACACATCAAAGTTGCTGGTGAACGCAGCAGGCCAGGCAGCATCTCTAGGAAGAGGTACAGTCGATGTTCCGGGCCGAGACCCTTCGTCAGGACTAACTGAAAGAAGAGCTAGTAAGAGATTTGAAAGTGGGAGGGGGAAGGGAGAGATCCAAAATGATAAGAGAAGACAGGAGGGGGAGGGATGGAGCCAAGAGCTGGACAGGTGATTGGCAAAAGGGATATTAGAGGATCATGGGACAGGAGGCCCAGGGAGAAAGAAAAGGGGGAGGGGGGGAAACCCAGAGGATGGGCAAGGGGTATAGTGAGAGGGACAGAAGGAGAAAAAGGAGAGAGAGAAAAAGAATGTGTGTATATAAATAAATAACGGATGGGGTACGAGGGGGAGGCGGGGAGTTGATTTTGCCAATCAACTGTCCGGCTCTTGACTCCATCCCTCCCCTTCCTGTCTTCTCCTATCATTTTGGATCTCCCCCTCCCCCTCTCAAATCTCTTACTAACTCTTCTTTCAGTTAGTCCTGACAAAGGGTCTCAGCCCGAAACGTCGACTGTACCTCTTCCTAGAGATGCTGCCTGGCCCGCTGCATTCACCAGCAACATTGATGTGTGTTGCTTGAATTTCCAGCATCTGCATCTGCGTTTTTAAGTGGACATACTATGTTGGTGCTGGAAGCATAGCAACATTTGTGGTTCCCAGCATAATCCTTGCTGATTTGATTTGACGCAAACGATGCAGTTCACTGTATGTTTCAATGTAAATGTGACAAGTAACGCTAATCCCTTTAATCTCTAGAATAATTAATTTCAGATCTTTATTATACTTGTTGAATGATCAATGAGTGAAAGCACAAGGCCTAAGCTCAGGAAAGTCTGTGCATCAAGTTATTTCCTTGCTATTTCATTCAACGATGCAATGTAATGTTAAAACACTAGAGGAACTGATCAACATTCTGCTACGCTAACACACTGAACCATACAAGTTTACAGCACGAGGCCATTTAGCCCAGAATGTTGGTATTAGCTTTACTGGAACAGCTGAAAATGATGTCAACTGTCTTCCCCCATTTTTTTTGCAATGCTTCAACTGTCTGTACCTCAGTAAGTTCTTACAACTTAGCTTCCATACTGCAAACAAAAATATTTAAAACAATAGCGTTTGAATTCTTCCTTTAGCAAATGGTCAACCTTCCCCCACTCCCATCGCAACACCTCTGCACAGATTTAGTACTTGAGGAATGTTTTTCACCAATTTGTTACCAAAATCTTATTTTTCCATTAATAAATCTCCACTTGGTCTTCTCTACTCCAATGGAAATTGTTCCAGTGAATTTCGTTCAACTATTATTTCCTACATCTAGCAATCAATCTGGTAAACTTCTATGATGCCTTTTGCTCCTTTAACAAATTGATCTGTACAAATTTATAGTTACTTTATATTTGTTATCCATTCTTCCCATTTAAAAGCTAAAGATCCTTTTATCATTTTTCAATGTCTAAATTTGTTAGCACTGACCTTTGGGTTCAATCATTCCAATTCCTTTCAGCAATACCAATTTATCTAAACTCATCCCTGATCTGGATGAGCTCCTTACCAACAGTACCTCATTGCCAATTTTATCAAAACTTCTGTATCTGTGAACTTTTAGCCTTTTATCAAATGATCCAGCTGCCTAAATTAACCTGAACATTTCTAAGAAGCTCATTCATTTTATAGCATGATTTTGAATTCTAAGAGCACGTAACAAGACCAGACTCACTGTCCTAAAATTACTCAGTTTAAAGGACTGGAGGTGTTATAATTGAATGTATGAAGAATACAGAACATGGTAGGTGATGTTGTAGCACAGTTTGAGATTGGCAGGTATGACATGAGCAGTGATGCAGTATGAGAGAGAGAAGATAAAGTCAGATGTATCAGTATTACAGTAGAGTAAAGGGGTTTGCAGAGGCATGAGAGAGAAGCTGTCCAAAATTGATTGGAAAGGGACACTAGCAGGGATGACAGTAGAACAGCAATGACTGGAGTTTCTGGGGGTAATTCGAAGGTGCAGGATAGATGAAGTATTATTCTAAAGGGAGGATAAGGCAACCATGGATGACAATGGAAGTCAAGCACAAAAAAAAAAGCAAAATAGAGGGCATATAACATGTCAGAAAAATAATGGGAATTTAGAAGTTTTTAGAAACCAACAGAAGGCAACTAAAAAAAACACAAGGAGAGAAAACAAGAGAAAATCTGCAGATGCTGGAAATCCAAGCAACACATGCAAAAACACACAATCCTAATGAAGGGTCTTGACCTGAAACTTTGACTGTACTCTTTTCCAAAGATTCTGCCTAGCCTGTTGAGTTCCTCAAGTATTTTTGTGTTACAAGGAGAGAAGAGTTGAAATGAGAAGATAAGCTAGCCAGTAATATAAAAGAGGATACCAAAAGATTGTTCAGATATATAAAGAGTAGAAGAGAGGCGAGAGTAGATATCCAACCACAAGAAAATTACGCTGGAGAGATAGTACTAGGGAACAAAGAAATGGTGGTCGAACTTAATAAGTATTTTACGTCAGACTTCATGTGGAAGGCACTAGCAGTATGCCGGAAATTCAAGAGTGTCCATGGGCAGAAGTGAGCATAGTTGCTATTTCTAAGAACAAGGTGCTTGAGAAGCTGAAAGGTATGAAGGTAGATCAGTCACATGAACCAGGTAGACTACAGGTTTCTTTAAGAGGTGGTTGGGGAGATTGTGGAGGCATTAGTAATGATCTTGGAATCACTAGATTCTGGAATGGTTCCGGAGGACTGGAAAATTGCAAATGTCACTCCACTCTTTAAGGGAGGGAGGGAGGCAGAAGAAAGGAAATTTCAAGCCAGTTAGCCTGATTTCACTGGTCGGGAAGATGTTGGAGTCTATTAAGGATGAGGTCTCAGGGTACTTGAGGTACATGATAAAGTAGGCCAGATTCACCTGAACCAGCATGGTTTCCTTAAGGGAAAATCTTGCCTGACAAATCTGTCGGGATTATTTGAGGAAATAACAGGCAGGATAGACATGGGAGAGTCAGTGGATGCTGTTTACTTGGATTTTCATAAGGCTTTTGACAAGGTGCCTCCATGAGTTTGCTTAACAAGATAAGAGCCCATGGTATTACAGGAAAAATACTAGCATAGATAAAAGATTGGTTGACTGGCAGGAGGGAAGAAGTGAGAATAGAGGGGGTCTTTTCTGGTTGGCTGCTGGTGACTAGAGGTGTTCTGTAGAACTCTGTATTGGGATTCTTTTCACATTACAAATCGACGGTTGGGATGACAGATTTGATGGCTTTGTGGCCAAGTTTGCGGACAAGACAAAGACAGGTGGAGGGGCAGATAGTGTTGAGGAAGCAAAGAGTCTGCAGAAGGACTTAGTCAGATTGGGAGAATGGGAAAAGGAGCGGCAGATGGAATATAGCATTGGGAAGTGTATGGTCATGCACTTTGGTAGAAGGAATAAATGCATACAATATTTACTAGGGACAATATTTGCAAAGGGACTTGGGAGACTTTGTGCAAGATTCCCTAAAGATTAACTTGCAGGTTGAGTCAGGGTAAGGAAGGCAAATGCAACGCTAGCATTCATTTTGACAGGACTAGAATATTAGAGCAAGGATGTGATACTGAGGCTCTACAAGACATTGGTCAGACTACATGGAGTATTGCGAGCAATTGTGTGCTCCTTATCGAAGAAAAGAGGTGTTGGTATTGGAGAGGGTCCAGAGGAGGTTCATGAGAATGAGTCCAAGAATGAAAGAGATAACGTATACGGAGCATTTGATGGCTCCGAGTCTGTAATCGCTGGAGTTTAGAAGAACAAGGCTGTATTTCATTGCAACTTAGTGAATATTGAGAGGTCTGGAAACAGTGGATATGGGGGAGGATGCTTCCTAAGTAGGTGAGTCTAGGACCAGAGGGCACAGCCTCAGAATAGAGGGACATCCATTTAGAACAGAGATGAGGAGGAATTTCTTTTAGCCAGAGGGGAGTGAATCTGTGGAATTCACTGCCACAGATGGCTGTGGAGGCCAAGTCATTGATTATACTTAAGGTGGAGTTTAATAGGTTCTTGATTAGTCAAGGCATCAAAGGTTACCATAAGACCATAAATAGGAGCAGAATTTGGCCATTTGGCCCATTGAATCTGCTCCGCCATTTCATCAAGGCTGATTCATTTTCTCTCTCAACCCCATTCTCCTGCCTATCCCCGTAACCATTCACATCCTGACTAATCAAGAACTTTATCAACCTCCACCTTAAATACACCCAATGACCTGGCCTCCACAGCCACCTGTGGCAACAAATTCCACAGATTCACCACCCTCTTGCTGAAGAAATTCCTCATTTCCATTCCAAATGGACGTCCCTCTACGAATGAGCCCTCTGGTCCTAGACTTCCCCCTCTATAGGAAATATCCTCTCCACATACACTCTATTTAGGCCTTTCAACATTCAATAGATTCAATGAGATTCCACCCCTATTATTCTAAATTCCAGCAAGTACACGCCCAGCGCCATCCAACGTTCCTCATACGATAACCCTTTCATTCCTGGAATCATTCTCAAGGGCCTCCACTGAATCCTCTCCAATGTCAGCACCTCCTTTCTTAGATAAGGGGCCGAAAACAGCTCATAATACTCCAAGTGAGACCCCACCAGTGCCTTATAAAGCCTCAGCATTACATTCTCGCTTTTATATTCTAGTCCTCTTGAAATGAATGCTAAAGTTGTATTTGCCTCCCTCACCACCAACTCAACCTGCAAGTTAACATTTAGGGAATCCTGCACGAGGACTTCCAAGTCCCTTTGTACCTTGGATTTTTGAATTTTCTGTCCATTTAGAAAATAGTCTGCATTTTTGTTTCTTTTACCAAAGTGCGAGACCATACACGTCCTGACACTATACTCCATTTGCCACATCTTTGCCCATTCTCCTGAACTGTCTCAGTCTTTCTGCAGCCTCCCTACTTCCTGAACACTACCTGCCCCTCCACCTATCTTTGTGATGTCCACAAACTTGGCCACAAAGACATCAATTCCATCATCCAAACCATTGACATATAACATAAAAAGGTGCAATCGCAACATCAACCCCTGCAGAATACCACTAGTCACTGGCAGCCAACCAGAAAAGGTTGCACTCTTTGCATCCTGCCAATCAGCCAATGCTCTATCCATGCTAGTAACTTTCCTGTGATAACATGGGCTCTTAACTTGTTAGCAGCTTCCTGTGTGGTACCTTGTCAAAGGCCTTCTGAAATTTCAAGTTCACAACATCCAGATTCTCCTTTGACTATCCTGTTCATTATTGCTTTAAAGAATTCCAAAAGAGGGGAGGAGAAGATGGCAGCGCAACGCAGCGCGCGCGGCTGCTCAGAAATGATATCGTATTTGTAAGTAGGCACCATGCACAATCCTGATTTGATGGAGACAGACGTGAGAAGCACAGAGGAACATCTGGAGAAACTTCTGAAATGCCTGCTTCGCTGCCGCTGCTTCTGTGCGATCGAGAATCTCCGGAGGGGAAGGCCCCAAATCCTCGGCTTTGCCTATTGCTTGGCGGCCGGGGCCGGGGTCGAAGTGCTCGGAGTCGGAGGGCTGATCGGAGGCTCGAAGTTTTTGGATGGACTCAAGAGTTGGCTGCATCGGCAAGTTTGCAGCGCTGGAAGCGCATGGCAAGGAGAGTTTTTTCTTCCTTCTACCGTCTGTGTGAGATGATGGGACTTTTTTTTTACAATGCCCATGGTCTGTTCTTTATCAAATTATGGTATTGCTTTGCACTGTTGTAACTATATGTTACAATTATGTGGTTTTTGTCAGTTTTTCAAGTCTTGGTTTATCTTGTGTTTCTGTGATATCACTCTGGAGGAACATTGTATCATTTCTTAATGCATGCATTAGTAAATGACAATAAAAGAGGACCGCGTGTCCTCATAATCCAATCTAAATCTAAAGATTCATCAGGCAAGATTTTCCCTTGAGGAAACCATGCTGACTTTGGCGGCCTACTTTATCATGTACCTCAAGTACCATGAGACCTCATCCTTAATAGACTCCAACATCTTCCCAACCAGTGAAATCAGGCCAACTGGCCTAAGATTTCCTTTCCTCTGCCTCCCTCCCTTCTTAAAGAGTGGAGTGACATTTGCAATTTTCCAATCCTCCGGAACAATTCCAGAATCTAGTGATTCTTGAAAGATCATTACTAATGCCTCCACAATCTCCCCAGCCACCTCTTAAAGAAACCTGTAGTCTATCTGGTTCATGTGACTGATCTACCTTCAGATCTTTTGGCTTTTCAAGCACTTTGTCCTTAGTAATTGCAACTAAGCTCACTTCTCCCCATTGACACTCTCAAATTTCCAGCAAGCTGCTACTGCCTTCCACAGTGAAGACTAGCGCAAAGTACTAAGTTCGCCCGGCATTTCACGACATACACCGGTGATATTAAACCTGATTCTCATTCTTTGAACCCCATTACTATCTCTCCAGCGTAATTTTCCAGCAGTCCGACATCTAATCTCACCTCTCTTTTACTCTTTCTATATCTCAAAAAACTTTTGGTGTCTTCTTTGATATTATTAGCTAGCTTACCTTAGTATTTCATCTTTTCCCTCCTTATGGCTTTTTTCTTTGTCTTCTGTTGTTTTTTTTAAAAGCTTTTCAATTAGAGAGTGAAAAATGTATCAAAGCAATAACTTATTAAAGGTACAGAGTGAAGGCAGGAAAATAGGGATGATAGGGATAGTAAATCAGTCATGATGGAATGGCGAGTACACTCAGAGGGCCAATTCTGTTCCAATGTATTATCATTTCCAAGCACATATTTGTACAGCATTGGTTGGGCTAGCATTCAGTCCTAAAACCAGCATGCTTGAAAGAAAACAGCAAGGTTTGATATTCTCTTGAGCAGCACAATGTCCATGAGACAAGAGACACTTGTATCCTTTCAATCACACATGATAGAAATCATTGATTTCTCTGGATTGGTCAGTGTAAACAGGATAGACCTTGAGCAAAAGTTTTATTTACATTTATATTCCTCAAAGTTTCTAAAGTTATTGCATGCAATTAGGAAAAGGTGATCAAAGCAGCTCTATGTTTAAAATAAATACTATTTTCATACCTTCAGTGGAGATTCACCTCCAACATAAACATAGAAAACCGGATGCCTCTTTTGCCAATGGTCAAAAAGTTGAGGAGTGGTAAGTGATCGCACCAGTGGCCTATTAATAAAACGAACGAAAAAAGTATCAAAATAATAACTTGTCAAAGTTCAAGTGAACATTTATTGCTGGTTTCACATGCCACACTTACATGCGATTGACTTGGGTGCACAATAAATTAAACTCTTCAACCTTTCCCGATGCAGCCACTGTTCGTATGACTTACATTTCCTTGCTTCTATTTAACAAACACCAAAAACATGTCTATTCTAAAGGACAGACCCGCAAATTTAACACATAGATTCAATTAGATTATATGCAAAACTAAAATACAGTGAAACTTCATTACTCAGGCAAGCTTGGAACAGAGTCCACTACTGGAAATTATTCCAATTAACACAACACTTTTTTTTGGATGTTACTCAGTATATTTTCCAGTCAACCTCAAAAGTTTCACAAGAGAACACAGGAACAGGGACCTTGGCAAGAGAGGGAGGGTGGAAATTAATACCCAGTGAGCCAGATGCCAAAACACAAGGACTTCTGAACAAGTAGATAGAGTATTATTTGAGCATTGCTGCAAATTAAGTGGAATCAGATTGAAAGATCCGGCAGAAATTAGTCATGGACATTAGCCTCGCCAGCACTGAGGACATCTTCAAAAGCCAATGCCTCAGAAAGGACCCCCAACTAGTCAGGACATACCCTTTTTTCATAACTACCATCAGACAGGCAGTATAGGAGCAAGAAGATTCACAGCCAACATTTTAGGAACAGCTTTTTCTCCTCGTCCTTCAGATTTCTGAAAGGATAATGGACTAATGAACATTACCTCACTATATTTGCTTACTTATTTAATGTTTTATATACATTTTTTATTGTAGTTTATAGTATATTTTATAAATTGCACTGTACTGCTGCAAAATATTTTATGACATATGTCAGTAATAATAAATCTGATTCTGAATGACATACCTAGGAAAGTGCCATACCTTTACAAACATCCACCCTTCACTGAACTACCTCTATTCACTTTCCATTCAATCTCAAGGACTGTTGGGTCTGAAGGCTCCTCATCATCTGACCCAAATTCTGATTTGCTTTGAAACAGCTTTGGCCTGTTCTCAAATTTTAATTCAAAATGTTCAAATTAGGATGACGAAATGAGGAATGTGTAACCCTTTTTCATAGCTTTGCATGTAATTCATTAAATACAGCTGACACAGACACTTCAACTTCAAATTCTCCTGCTTTTTCTGCTTTGCATGATCTTTACATCCACCCCAAGGGAGTTATGGGGGAAAAATGGGCACCTAATGTGTCATCCAAAAGTTATGACCTTTTGATAATCCAGTACTCACTCAAACCTTTAGCAGAATACAACTTAGATTTTTGTCCTCATTTCCCTGTGTGGGACATCAAAGGCCAGAGTGCTTCCAACTCAACTGACCCAAGATTTTAAAAGAAAACTGGCCATTTTACTCACCCTGACACCCTGTTAGCAAATTCAATTATATCTTCTTTCGTACGAGGTCCTCTGTAATTATAGGCAAGATCTCCCTTTAATCTGTCAATACAAAAGACACATTCTGATCAAGTGCAAACGCCACAACTTATCAAGCATCACCTCTTGATGCAGGTGAGTAACTTCAAAGGACAAATTCTAGATGAATTCAAAAGTATAAGATTACAGGTGTCTCCCCGCTTTTCGAACGTTCGCTTTATGAAACCTCACTGTTACGAAAGACCTACTTTAGTTACCTGTTCTCGCTAACAGAAGGTGCTTTCACCATTACGGAAAAAATCAGCGCGCGAAAAAAATCAGCATGCGATAAAAAAAATCAGCGCGCGCCCTGAGGAGCCGCTCTCCCCCGGATTCGGAATGGCATTCTCACTGACATTGCTTAAACACGTGCCTGTGAGCAGCCGTTAGCAAGTTCTAAGGTATTGGAAAAGCCTGAAAGAGCTTGTAAGGGTGTTACAGTTAGCGTAAAACTAGACATAATTAAGCGTTTTGATCGTGGTGAACGAAGTAAGGACAAAGTGAGTTTGGCTTGTGGAAGTTGAGAAGATGATGTTGAATAAGTTTTGGCATCCCATGACCGAGAACTGAAGATGAAGAGCTGATGCAATTGGAAGAGGAAAAGATAACAATTGAAAGCGAATGCAGTGCGAAAGTGAAGTCATCCAGGAACTGAACGTGAAGCAACTGCGTGAGATTTTCACTGCAATGATAAAATACGACTTTAAATTTGAAAGGGTACGTCGGTTTAGGGCATATCTGCAAGATGGTTTGAGTGCTTACAAAGAACTGTGTGATAGAAAAATGCGCAAGGCTAAGTAGTCAAGCAAGCCTTCCACATCAGCCACAGCAGACGACGAACCTCGACCTTCGACATTGAGGCAGGCAGACATAGAAGAAGATGACCTGCCTGCCCTCATCGATGATGAGATGACACCCCAGTGTCCCACCACCCCAACCCCCGGGCCGCGGACAGATACCGATTCGCGGAGAATGCAGCAGTAGCTGGAACGCACTCAGCATATCTTTAAGAAAAAAAGCCGAAATAAACAAGCTAATTAATTAGGTAAACAACAGGAATTCTGCAGATGCTGGAAATTCAAGCAACACACATCAAAGTTGCTGGTGAATGCAGCAGGCCAGGCAGCATCTCTAGGAAGAGGTACAGTCGACGTTTCAGGCCGAGACCCTTCGTCAGGACTAACTGAAGGAAGAGTTAGTAAGAGATTTGAAAGTGGGAGGGGGAGGGGGAGATCCAAAATGATAGGAGAAGACAGGAGGGGGAGGGATGGAGCCAAGAGCTGGACAGGTGATTGGCAAAGGGGATATGAGAGGATCATGGGACAGGAGGTCCGGGGAGAAAGACGGGGCGGGGGGGAACCAGAGGATGGGCAAGGGGTATAGTCAGAGGGACAGAGGGAGAAAAAGGAGAGTGAGAGAAAGAATGTGTGTATAAAAATAAATAACGGATGGGGTACGAGGGGAAGGTGGGGCATTAGCGGAAGTTAGAGAAGTCAATGATCATGTCATCAGGTTGGAGGCTACCCAGACAGAATATAAGGTGTTGTTCCTCCAACCTGAGTGTGGCTTCATCTTTACAGTAGAGGAGGCCGTGGATAGACATGTCAGAATGGGAATGGGATATGGAATTAAAATGTGTGGCCACTGGGAGATCCTGCTTTCAAACCCGACACAGACTGGGACCATTCAGGGCCCCAGACAGTCCTTCCAGGTGAGGCGACACTTCACCTGTGAGTCGGCTGGGGTGATATACTGTGTCCGGTGCTCCCGATGTGGCCTTCTATATATTGGCGAGAGCCGATGCAGACTGAGAGACCGCTTTGCTGAACACCTACGCTCTGTCTGCCAGAGAAAGCAGGATCTGCCAGTGGCCACACATTTTAATTCCACATCCCATTCCCATTCTGACACGTCTATCCACGGCCTCCTCTACTGTAAAGATGAAGCCACACCCAGGTTGGAGGAACAACACCTTATATTCCGTCTGGGTAGCCTCCAACCTGATGGCATGAACATCGACTTCCCTGACTTCCCTAACTTCCGATAATGCCCCACCTCCCCCTCGTACCCCATCCGTTATTTATTTATATACACACATTCTTTTTCTCTCTCTCCTTTTTCCTCCCTCTGTCCCTCTCATTATACCCCTTGCCCATCCTCTGGGTTTTCCCCCCTCCCCCTTTTCTTTCTCTTTGGGCCTCCTGTCCCATGATCCTCTCATATCTCCTTTGCCAATCACCTGTCCAGCTCTTGGCTCCATCCCTCCCCCTCCTGTCTTCTCCTATCATTTTGGATCTCCCCCTCCCCCTCCCACTTTCAAATCTCTTACTAACTCTTCCTTCAGTTAGTCCTGACGAAGGGTCTCGGCCTGAAACGTCGACTGTACCTCTTCCTAGAGATGCTGTCTGGCCTGCTACATTCACCAGCAACTTTAATTAATTAGGTGCCGCC
The DNA here is from genome assembly GCF_030028105.1 of Mobula birostris. NCBI lineage: Eukaryota > Metazoa > Chordata > Chondrichthyes > Myliobatiformes > Myliobatidae > Mobula > Mobula birostris. The sequence goes on from NC_092370.1 coordinate 131,220,342, forward strand.
CGGCACATAAATGTCGGCCCAGATCAGAGGCAATTGCCGATTGCATCGCCTCTGATCTGGGCTGACATGTACATGCCAGGCGGCATCTAATTAATTAGCTTGTTTATTTTGGCTTTTTTCTTAAAGATGTGCTGAGTGCGTCCCGGCCACCGCTGTACCTCTGGATGCTTCGCGGATCAGTATTGGTTCGCTGTCCGGAGGGTGGGGGCCACTGCACCACCCAGCCTCCGATGACTCAGCCTAACACACCATCATCAGTTTGCTCGGCAAGCTGACTTCTCGATTCCGGTAAGTGCTACTACACTGTACATACATTATTTCTACTTTATATAGGCTGTGTATTTTTATGTGTTATTTGGTATGATTTGGCAGCTTCATCGCTTAAAGGTTACTGAACAGTGCAGGCAATGATTGTGGAAAAGTGGGATTATTTCTACTTTATATAGACTGTGTATTCATCATATCATTCCTGCTTTTACTATATGTTACTGTTATTTTAGGTTTTATGTGTTATTTGGCATGATTTGGTAGGTTATTTTTGGGTCTGTGAACGCTCACAAATTTTTCCCATATAAATTAATGGTAATTGCTTCTTCGCTTTACGACATTCCGGCTTACGAACCACTTCATAGGAACGCTCTACCTTCGGATGGCAGGGGAAACCTGTATCAATAATATATACTGAACTCATTCTTTTCATTAGATCTGTACTGCTATTAGGTTACAATAAAATAGATTAATTGTCTTACTTTTCCAACTCAAGTCATACCATGGTATTATTGAATAGTAGAAAAGATACACCGTGCGAGATACCCATGATCTTCTGCTTCTTTCTAATATTGCTCAGAATGATTTAATTTGCTCAAAGTTAATTAGAGTATGGCGCAGGAAAGGCTTTTAACCTACTCGAAGATCAATCTATCCCTTCTCTCTCACATAGCCTTCCATTTTTCTTTCATCTATTTGCCTATCTAAGAGTCTCTTAAATGTCCCTCACATATCTGCCTTTATCACCACTTGTAGCAGCACATTCTGTGCAGCTACCATTCTCTGTGTAAAAAATCTGCCTCTAACATCCCGCTATACTTTCCTCCAATCGCCTTAAAGACATGTCCCTTGTATTAGTCACTTTCATCCTGGGAAAAAATCTTGGGCTGTCCATTCGATCAATATCTCTTATCATCTTGTACACCTCTATCAAGTTACCTCTCATGTTCTTTCTCTCCGGAGAGAAAAACCCTAGCTCACTCAACCCATCTTTATGTTTTCTAATCCAAGTTTCATCCTGGTAAATCTTCTTCATAATTATGAAGGTTCAAAGCAATTTTATTGTCAAAATGCTTATATGTCACCAGATACTACCTTGCGATTCATTTTCTTGCAGGCATTCACAGTAGAACAAAAAAAAATAACAGAATCAACGAAAACTACACACAAGGACTGACAACTAATATGCAAAAGAAGAGTCTGTGCAAATACAGAAATAGAAGAAAAAATAACAATAAATAAATAATTACATGATACCAAGTCCTTCTGATAAATTAACCACAACTTGTATCCATGTCATTTTGAAACTGAACTAAAATTTGAGTCACTGATGCTCTCATATTAAAATTGTTGCTGGCTTCAAAGTATAAGCGAGATTAAAAATAGATTGAACCAAGCTTATTACATATTACACATTAGAAGCACAACCTTTAGTCCATCATCATACTTCTCACATGAGTGCTTCATTGTACATGAGGATTCACTGGAACATGTACTAATTAAAAATTCACATTCAAGAAAAGATAATACTAGATAATTTAGTTACCCCCCACCCCCCCAACTTCACTTCTGGAAAGATATGAACTGATCATGATTCTGGAGCAACAGACAATGTGCTGCAAGACCTCAGTGCATCAAGTGTATCTGTGGGCAAAAAGGAAAGGAACTGTTGACATTTTGGGTTGGCATTGCATGTATGGAGGCTAGAAATGTGAACATGAACACTGGTCATGTGTACCTTCGATAAAGTTTGGCACAAATGATAAAAAAGTGAACCCACAACAATCAGAGCTAATCTCATAATACAGCATAGGCCAGAGAAGCAGAGTATGGAAAACACATGTATTCTCTGAAAAGCAGACGTGATAAGCAGTGCTCTTTAACACCTGCATCAAGCCTCACATTTTCCACTCTATTTAATGAAACAATAAAATTGTACGTCTAGGTTCCTCCAATAGTGGCATGGTAAGTCATAGAAGAAATGGAACTAGTTACATAAAGACCACAGACAATTTAAATAACTAGGCAAATAGAGTTTTAAAAAAATGTAAAAATATTAAGTCATCCACTGACGATTGACAAAAGAAACCTGTGAAACAGTAAAATAAGTTTAGGGTCTTAACATACAAATGAACAGGCAAACTAGCACACAGCTTCACAAAAACTCAATTAACAAGGTAATTAATCTCAGCCTTGTTGACCTTTAATAAAAAACGTGAACAAATAGTTGTGTAATTGCTTCCTATATCCCACTAATGTCTGCAGTAATGACAAATTTAACATGAACTATGCCCTTTGGAGAAGAAGTTAATGCTGATTAACTGGATTGATGTACAAAACCTATATTTATGACCTCTCTTAACTATGTAAGTAAATTAAATTTGAATAGAATATACTTTATAGCTGCAGGAATTTTCTACATGTAACTCAGTCAATTTCCAATTCAAATCAATTCATAATGGAAGCCTTCAACAATATTCTGTCACACCAAAGACACAATACAATAACAAACATACAACAAATCTTAACTTACAATTTGATAGTTGGATAACCTCGGACACCAAATTCAGAGGCAATACCTGGGGGCAAAGTTTAAAATAGACTTAAAAATTATGTATTTCTAAATATATGTATTAGTTTACATGAGTTAATATTTATTCAACAATACAACAGCACTACTCAGCTTGGAATTGATTGGAATGGTGCTTCACTCAACAGACATTTTATTATTAGGTCCAGGAGTGGAACCTGGAGTCCATCCATTTCAAGTTTCAACAGGTTGTGCGTTCAGAAATGCTCTTCTGCACACCAATGTTGTAATATGTGGTTATTTAAGTTACTGCCGCTTTTCTGCCAGCTTGAACCAGTCTGGAAATTCTCCTCTGACGTTTCTCATTAACAAGGCTTTTTCACCCACAGAACTGTCACTCACTGAATGTTTTTTGTTTTTCACACCATCCTCTGTAAACTCTAGAGACTGTTGTGTGTGAAAATCCCAGGAGATCAGCAGGTTCTGAGATACTCAAACCACCCCGTTTATTTATTGAGATACAGCATGGAATAGGCCCTCCAGCCTTCCGAACTGCGCTGCACAGCAACTCCCAGCTTAACCCTAGCCTAATCAAGGGAAAATTTACAATGACCATTTAACCTACTGACCGGTACTTCTTTGGACTGTGGGAGGAAACCCATATCTGGAACCAAAAGTCATTCCACAGTCAAAGTCACTTAGATCACATTTCTTCCCCATTCCGATATTTGGTCTGAACAACTGAATCTTAAGTGACTTTTATACATTGAGTTGCTGCCACATGATAGGCTGATTAGATATTTGCATTAATAAACAGGTGTACCAATATGCCTAAATAAAATTGCCAGTGAGTGTATTTTTAAGTAAGTTATTTTAATACAACCAAAAGAAACACATGAAGAAACTTCAATGTTTATGTCATACTCTCAGCTACAATTCTAATGATGTTCGTCAAACCAAATAGATGGCGGCTGATGCAATCTGTTATTGGATGATTTATTTCTTATTCATCTAAATATAGGGAGTTGGTCGCTATATCTCTAAATATGTTAAATGCTAACAGCAGTCAAATACAAATCAAAGCTTTCACCAAAATCAAGGGCAGAATGTCTGTACCATCAGGCAGTAAATATGATTTTTTTCTGCTTTTTTGGAGAAATTAACTATTCTTGAGGAGGTGCATATTGTCTACCTATACCTTAAGCTTTCCTTGTGTGACATCATTCTTTGCTACATGGTCAAACTTTTGTGGATTTGGTGCTAACATTTGAAAATTATAGATTTGAACAATTATTTGAAACTAAACTTTCAAATCTAACATTGTAGATAACAATGCATTGAACAGCAAATGTATTTCACAAAACCCACGGTAGATGCTGAGGCCATAACATTTTTATTGCACTCTGAATAAAAACCATATTCAAACTGCAGAGAACATCCTGCAGAGTGAGTGCAAGCTTCTACAAATAAAAAATGAGTGGGGCCTGTCAGGTCTTTCAGCAGTCCAACTGTTAAGGGCCGTAATAAAGATGCTAGTTTCAAGTGGAGTGGCCATCGTGAGAGTGGACAGGGTTAGAATGGGGAGCTTGAGGTTTTGCTGAGAGGATGCATGGGCTAAAGTAAGCTTTTGGTAAGTTTCTTTCTTTGTTATTACGCAGTAGGAGCAGTGGGAATGACAGTAAGGATAGTGGAGTGCTCCTTTTGTGGGATGTGGAAAGGCAGGGTGACCTCCAGTGTCCCTGACAACTACGTCTGCAGCTAAAGCTTCTTTACAGGTCGTGATAGGGAACTGGAGTTGGATGAACTCAAGATCATTCAGGAGGCTAAGGGTTGATTGATAGCATATGGGGAAGTAGTTACACATAAGCTGTAGGACCCAGGGTGACTCTCAGGACAGGGAAAGGGTATAGACAGCAAGTGCAGGGTACACCTGTGGCCGTTCCCTTTAATAAAAAGTATAATGTTTTAGATAATGTTTCCAGGGGAGGGGGGGGACCTAGCAAGAGGAAAGTCACAACAGTTAGGTCTGGCACCAAATCTGGCTCTGTACTCAGAAGGGCGGGGTGAAAAGAACCCAGCAGTGGTCATAGGGGATTGATTGGTTAGGGCGACAGACACGAAGTTCTGTAGACGAGATAGAGATTCATGAATGATATGTTGCCTCCTAGGTGCGAGGGTGATTGACATCTTGGACTGAGTCCATAGCAATCTTAAGTGGAAAGATAAGCAGCTAGATGTGTGGCCTACGTTAGTACCAATGACAAAGGCAGAAAAGGTGATGATGTCCTGGAGAATAAATTCAGGGAGTTAGGTGCTAAAGTCTAACATGCGGCTAAGGAGATGGCGCAGAAGGGAGGGCTGCAGATTTTTGAATCATTGGGCTCTCTTCCAAAAGAGTCCTGTACAAATAGGATGGTGTATACCTGAACTGAAGGGAGACCAATATCCCAGGAGGAAGACCATAAGATACAGGAACAGAATTAGGCTACTTGGCCCAATGAGGTTCCTCCACCATCTCATCATGGTTGATCCAATTTTCCTCTCCTAACTCCTGCCTTTTCCCCATATCCCTTCATGCCCTAACCACTCAAGAATCTATCAACCTCTGCCTTAAATATACAGTGCCCATAAAAAGTATTCACACACCGCCCCCTCCCCCTTGGAAATTTTCATTTTTTATAATTTTACAACATTGAATCACAGTAGATTTAACTTGGCTTTCTTTCGTATCAAGGTAATCTAAATGAATTACAAATATAAAACATAAAATAACTCATCGCACAAGTATTCATCCCCTTTAATATGACACCCCAAATCATCACTGGTACAGCTAACTGGTTTTAGAAGTCACGTAATTAGTTAAATGGAGATCTGAGTTCAGTCAAGGTGTTTCAAATGATTGTAGTAAAAATACACCTGTATCTGGAAAGTCCAGCTGCTGGTGAGTCAGTATCCTGGCAAAACTACATCATGAAGACAAAGTAACTCCACAAAAAGGTTATTGAAAAGCACAAGTCAGGAGATGGATACAAGAAAATTTCCAAGTCACTGAATATCCCCGGTGTACAGTTAAGTCAATCATCAAGAAATGGAAAGAATATCACACAACTGTAGTCTACCTAGAGCAGGCAGTCCTCAAAAACTTAGTGACCGTGCAGAAGGGAACTAGTGAGGGAGGCCATCAATATACCTAAAACAACTCTGAAGGAGTTATAAGCTTCAGTGACTGAGATGGGAGAGACTGGGCATACAACAACCGTTGCCCAGGTGCTTCACCAGTCACAAGTTTACAGGAGAATGGCAAAGAGAAAGTCACTGATGGAAAAAAAAACCACACATGAAATCTTGGCTAAGATTTGTCAGAAGGCATGTGGGAGACTCTGAAGTCAGCTGGAAGATGGTTCTATGGTCTGATGAAACCAGAATTGAGCTTTTCGGCCATCAGACTAAATCCTATGTTTGACTTAAGCCAGACACTGAACATCATAAACACCCATCCCTACTGAAGCATGGTGGTGAATGCATCACGCTGTGGGGATGCTCCATTGCAGCAGGCCCTGGAAGGCTTGAGAAGGTAGAGGGTAATACGAATCCAGCAAAATACAGAGAAATCCTGGAGGAAAACCTGATGCAGTCTGCAAGAGAACTGCGACTAGGGAGAAGTTTTGTTTTCCAGCAAGAGAATAACCCCAAGTGTAAAGCCAAAGCTACACAGGAATGGCCTAAAAACAACAAAGTTAATGTCCTGGAGAGGCCAAGTCAGAGTCCAAACCTCAATCCAATTGAGATTTTGTGGCTGGACTTGAAAAGGGCTGCTCACTCACGATCCCCATGCAATCTGACAGAGCTTGAACAATTTTGTAAAGAAGAATGGGGAAAGGTTGCAGTGTTCAGATGTGCAAAGCTGATACAGATCTATCCACAGACTTAAGGCTGTAATTGCTGCCAAATGTGCATCTACTAAATACTGAGTTGAAGGGAGTGAAAACTTAAGCAATCAATTATTTTGTGTTTTATATTTCTAACTAATTTAGATCACTTTCTAGAGATCTGTTTTCACTTTGACATGAAAGAGTCTTTTTCTGTTGATCAGTGTCAAAGAAAGCCAAATTAAATACACTGTGATTCATTGTTGTAAATAATAAAACATGGAAACCTCCAAAGGGGGTGAATTCTTTTTAAAGGCACTGTACATAAAGACTTGACCTCCACAGCTGCCTGCAGTGAAGAATTCCACAGATACACCACTCTCTGGCTGAAGAAATTCCTCCTCGTCTCCATTCTAAAAGGACGCCCCTCTATTCTGAAGCTGTGTCCTCTGGTCTTAGACTCTGCCACCATAGAAAACATCCTCTCCACATCTATCCTATCAAGGCCTTTCATCATTTCATAAGGTTTCAACGAGGTCACCCCTCATTCTTCTGAAATCTAGTGAATACAAGCCCAGAGACATCAAATGCTCTTCATATGACAAACCATCCAATCCTGGAATAATTTTCCTGAATTGGAATAATTTTCTTGAACCTCTTTTGAATCCTCTCCAGTTTCAGCACATCCTTTCTAAGAAAAGGGGCCCAAAACTGTTCACAATACTCCAATTGAGGCCTCACCAGTGCTTTATAAAGTCTCAACATTACATCTTTGCTTTTATATACTAGACCTCCTGAAATGAATGCTAACATCGCATTTGGCTTCCTCACCACAGACTCAACCTGCAAATTAACCTTTAGGGAATCCTGCACAAAGAATCCCAAGTCCCTTGGCACCTGAGTTTTTTTTCTATTTTCTTTCCATTTAGAAGATAGCCAACCCTTTCAATTCTTCTTTAACGCGCACAACCATACACTTCTCGACTGTATTCTATCTGCTATTTCCTTGCCTATTCTCTTAATCTAAGTATTCTGTAGCCTTTCTACTTCCTCAAATCACCCTACCACTCTACCTATCTTTATGTCATCCGCAAACTTTAACCAAGCCATCAATTCTATCATCCAAATCATTGAAATATAATGTAAAAAGAATCAATCTCAACACAGACCACTGTGGAACACCACAAGTCACCAGCAGCCAACAAAAAAAAAAGGCTCCCTGTATTCCTACTCTTAGCTTCCTGCCAAATTTTTACAGCTTTATCCATGCTAGAATCTTTCCTGTAATATCATGGGCTTGTAGCCTGTTGAGCAGCCCCAGGTGTGGCACCTTGCCAAAGGCCTTCTGAAAATCCAGTTAACATCAACCAATTCTCCTTTGTCTATCCTGCTTGTTATTTCTTCAAAGAATTCCAACAAATTTGTCAGGCATGATTTTCCCTTGAGGAAACCATGTCTATTTTATCATGTGCCTCCGAGTACCCAGAGACCTTATCCATGATAATTGATTCCAACATCTTCCCAACCACTGAGGTCAGACTAACTGGCCTATAGTTTCCTTTGTTCTGCCTCTCTCCCTTCTTGAAGAGTGGAGTGACATTTGCAATTTTCCAGTTTTCCAGAACCATTCCGGAATCTAGTGATTATTGAAAGATCATAACTAATGCCTCCACAATCTCTTCAGCCACCACTTTCAGTTTCTCAAGATCCTCTGTAGTAATGGTAACTTCATATACTTCATGCCCCCGATACCTGGAACTTTCACCAAACTACTAGTGTCTTCCCAAGTGAAGACTGATGCAAAATACTTCTGTTGGCTTTGTGGAACAATCCATGTTCCAAGCCTATACTGGTATCTGTCCCCCACTTTTCCTTCGCTACATCGACGACTGCATTGGCGCTGCTTTCTGCACGCATGCTGAGCTAGTTGACTTCATTAACTCTGCCTCCAATTTTCACCCTGCCCTCAAGTTTACCTGGTCCATTTCTGACACCTCCCTCCCCTTTCTTGAACTTTCTGCTTCTATCTCTGGAGACAGCTTATCTACTGATGTCTACTATAAGCCTACGGACTCTCACAGCTACCTGGATTATTCCTCTTCCACCCTATCTCTTGCAAAACTGCCATCCCCTTCTCGCAATTCCTCCGTCTCCGCCGCATCTGCTCTCAGGATGAGGCTTTTCATTCCAGGACAAAGGAGACGTCTTCCTTTTTTAAAGAAAGGGGCTTCCCTTCCTCCACCATCAACTCTGCTCTCAGACGCATCTCTCCTATTTCACGCACATCTGCTCTCACTCCATCCTCCCACCACCCCACTAGGAATAGGACTCCCCTTGTCCTCACCTACCACCCCACCAGCCTCCGGGTCCAAAATATAATTCTCCGTAACTTCCGCCACCCCCAATGAGATCCCACCACCAAGCACGTCTTTCCCTCCCTCCCTCTGCTTTCTGCAGGGATCGCTCCCTACGCGACTTCCTTGTCCATTCGTCCCCTGCCATCCCTTCCCACCAATCTCCCTCCCAGCACTTATCCTTGTAAGCGGAACAAGTGCTAAACATGCCCTTACATTTCCTCCCTCATCACCATTCAGGGTCCCAGACAGTCCTTCCAGGTGGGGTGACACTTCACCTGTGAGTCGGCTGGGGTGTTATACTGCATCCGGTGCTCCCAGTGTGTAGCTTTCTATATATTGGTGAGACCCGATGCAGGCTGGGAGACCATTTCGCTGAACACCTACGCTCTGTCTGCCAGAGAAAGCAGGATCTCCCAGTGGCCACACATTTTAATTCTACATCCCATTCCCATTCTGATATGTCTATCCACGGCCTCCTCTACTGTAAAGATGAAGCCACACTCAGGTTGGAGGAACAACACCTATATTCTGTCTGGGTAGCCTCCAACCTGATGGCATGAACATTGACTTCTCTAATTTCTGTTAATGCCCCCTCCTCCCCTTGGTTCCCCATCCCTTATATATTTATTTATTATTCCCCCCCTCTCTTTTTTCTCCCTCTGTCCCTCTCACTATCACTCCTTGCCTGCTCTCCATCCTCTGAGCTCCCCACCCCCTTTCTTTCTCCCTAGGCTTCCCATCCCATGATCCTCTCCCTTCCCCAGCCTTGTATCCCTTTTGCCAATCAGCTTTCCAGCTCTCAGCTCCATCCCTTCCCCCTCCTGTCTTCTCCTATGATTTCGGATCTCCCTCTCCCCATCCCACTTTCAAATCTCTTACTATCTCTTCTTTTAGTTAGTCCTGACGAAGGGTCTCGGCCTGAAACGTCGACTGTACCTCTTCCTAGAGATGCTGCCTGGCCTGCTGTGTTCCACCAGCATTTTTTGTGTGCGTTGCAAAATACTTATTCAGTTTGACCATCATTTCCTTGTCCCCATTACTACCTCTCCAGCATAGTTATGCAGTGGTCCGATATCCACTCTCACCTCTCTTTTACACTTTATGTATTTGAATAAACTTTTGGTATCCTCTTTAATATTATTGGCTAGCTTACTTTCGTATTCCATCTTTACCTTCTCAATGACTTTTTTAGTTGCCTTCTGTTGGTTTTTAAAAACTTCCCAATCCTCTAACTTCTAACTAATTTTTGCTCCATTATGTGCCCTATCTTTGGCTTTTATGTTGCCTTTGACTTCTCTTGTTAGCCACGGTTGTGTCATCTTGCCTTTAGAATGCTACTTCCTCTTTAGGATGTATATATTCTGTGCCTTCTAAATGGTTTCCAGAAATTCCAGCCATTGCTGCTCTGCAGTCATCCCTGCCATGTTCTTATCCAAACATTTCTGGCCAACTCCTCTCTCATGCATCTGTAATTCCCTTTACTTCACTGAAATATTGATGCATCTGACTATAGCTTCTCCTTCTCAAATTTCAGGGCGAATTTAATCATATAATGATCAATTTCCCCTAAGGTGTTTTTTTTAACCTTAAGCTCTCTAATCAATTCCAGTCCATTGCACAACACCCAGTCTAATAGCTGATCCCCTGGTAGACTCAACCACGAGCCTGCTCTAAAACATCTTACAGGCATTCGAGAAATTCCTGCTCTTGGAATCCAGCACTAACCTTATTTTCCCAATCTAACTGCACACTGAAATCCCCCGTGACTATTGTAACATTGCCCTTTAGGCATGCATTTTCTATCTCCCGTTGTAATTTGTAGACCACATCCTTACTACTGTTTGGGGGTCTGTATACAACTCCAATTAGGGTCTTTTTACCCTTGCAGTTCCTTGGCTCTGTCCACAATGATTCAACCCTTCCAACCCTCTTTCTAATGATCTGGTTTTATTTTTTTTACCAACAGAGCAATACCACCCCTCTGCCTTCCTGCCTGTCCTTTCAATACAGTGTCTATCCTTGGACATTAAGCTCCCAGCTATAATTTGCTGATGCCTCCATTCTACATGCCAATCTGTAACTGGGCTACAAGTTCAACTACCTTATTCCGTATACTGTGCACATTCAAATATAACACCTTCAGTCATGTATTCACCCTTTTCAATTCTGTCTCATCCTGTTGACTGTAATTTTGCCCTCTCCACAGTCTCCTCACTACACATTGCCTCTGTTTGTAAACCAGCAACCTAAACTTCAGCAGAATCACTCCAGTTCCCAGCCCCCTGCCAAATTAGTTTAAGCCCTCCCAAACAACTCTAGCCAATCTGCCCGCAAGGATATTGGACCTCATCTGGTTCAGGTGTAACCCGTCCCTTTTGTACAGGTCGTACCTTCCTCAGAGGAGATCCCAATGAGCCACAAGTCTGAACCCCTGCCTCCTGTACCAGTTCCTCTGTCACACATTCACCAGCTACATCATCTTATTCCTACCCTCACTGGCACGTGGCACAGGCAGCAATCCAGAGATTACTACCCTGCAATGCTCCCTTTTAAGGTGACCACACATCTTTTGCTACTTGTACACAAAAGGATGTCATTCTCTACCTCGTTGGTATGTTCAATATATTTCATGATTGTACACAATTGCACTTCCTTTTCGGGTTTCTGATTTGGACAGTGTTCACAATGTGGAGTTTGCGATGATCTGTCTGCAGATTTTAGAATTGGCTTATTTATATTGTTTTTATTGACAAAATTATTCAATGTACACAACTTGTTGTCACTGGACAAAAAGCTGCACTGCAGAAGATTTTTGAGCACACTGCTCATTACAAATTAGAGGGAACATTGCTAACGTGCAGGGTCTGTTTCTCAGCTTTCTACCCCACTCCCTAAAATCTCTCTTCAGGACCCTATTTTGTCTACCTGGCACTGGTGCCAATCTACTACAGTTGCAGGAGGGTAAGAACCAGACTGCCTGCACTGCTAGTTGAGTGGTTGTGGAGAAAACAGATAAAGGCCCACCTGTTCTGAGGCGGTGTCCTCTGGTCTTAGACTCTGCCGCCATAGGAAACATCCTCTCCACATCCATTTTATCAAGGCCTTTCATCATCTGATAGGTTTCAATGAGGTCACCCCTTATTTTCTGAAATCTAGTGACTACATGCTCAGAGACATCAAACGCTCTTCATATGACAAACCATCCAATCCTGGAATAATTTTCGTGAATCTCCTTTGAACCCTCTCCAGTTTCAGTTAGGTGGTAATAGGAGAGATAAGGGTTGAAGGAGGAATCTGACAGGAGAGGAAAGTCGACCATAGGAGAAAGGGAAGGAAGAGAGGCACCAGAGGGTGTTCAGTAACCTGTCAACTACTCTCTTTCAATCTATATTGCCCTTTTTGTTTCTTAATTTCCTACCCGTCCACAGATCTTCTCTTTCTGACTCTCCTTACCACAATCTTATCTTTAAGCTTGTCATCTGTTCCTCAATTCTAATGAAAGGCAAATCTAAATAGATAACCACTTCCCTCCAAAGTTGCTGACCTGAACATTTCCAGCTTAATTTTACGTTTCCAAGATCTGATACATTTCCTTTACTGAAAAGAATGGAATTGATTTCGTTCAATACTATCTGGAAAATGATTATACAAGTTTGTCTCTAAAGTTCCCATGTTATCATACAATAAAAAGCTAAATAATTTTAAAAATTACAATAGAAACCAATCACCACAGATTCTCAGGGAATTCTCTTGTGAAGGGACTTCAGTAACTGTAACATGGTGGAACTCTGGTTTTAGTCCCTCTAGTTCCATAGACAGTCACATTCATTATTTTTCCTTAAAAATGTGGACCAATTATTCAATGCAAAACCCAAAAGCGTTGTTCACCTGCATAAATTGTTGCATCCATCTTCCCAACTTTCACAGGAGACCCTATGGAATGCATTTCAGCAGCTACCTCATCCCATATTGGTTCCAATTTCTTGCAGTGGCCGCACCAAGGTGCATAGAACTGAAATAAAAACAAAGCAAAGGTTAGTAGCCAATTCCACTCTCAGTTATTTAATTCACCTTGGACTTTGTAGGAAGTTGCAGAAGCCCTTGTGTAGATATCCATTTAAGATAGCCAACTTTAAGTTCCTCAGTATACACATCACTGAGGACTTCACCTGGTCTGTACATACCGGCTGTGGTGAAAAAAGCACAACAGCGCCTCTTTCACCTCAGACAGTTGAAGAAATTCGGCATGAGTCCCCAGATCCTAAGGACTTTCCACAGGGGCACAACTGAGAGCATCCTGACTGGCTGTATCACTGCCTGGTATGGGAACTGTAGTTCCCTCAATTGCAGGACTCTGCAGAGAGTGGTGCGGACAGTCCAGTGCATCTGTGGATGTGAACTTCCCACTATTCAGGATATTTACAGGGACAGGTGCATAAAAAGGGCTCAAAGGATCAATGGGGACCCGAGTCACCCCAACCACAAACTGTTCCAGCTGCTACCAACCAGGAAATGGTACCGCAGCATTAAAGCCAGGGCCAACAGGCTCTGGGACAGCTTCTTCCACCAGGGCATCAGACTCATTTATTCATACTGACACAATTGTATTTCTAAGCTATATTGACTGTTCTGTTATATATCTTACTGTACATACTATTTATTCCAAATTACTATAACTTGCACATTGCACATTCAGACAGAGACGCAACATAAAGATTTTTACTCCTCATTTACATGAAGGATTAAGAAATAAATCAATTCAATTAATTTCATCATTAATCATAGGTGAAAGCCCTGAAGACTGTAAAGTACCTAATGTTTAAAAAAAAGCAAGGACTACAGGCCAGTCTACCTGATATTAGTAGTGGGGAAGTTACTGGAGGAAATTCTGAGGGAGGGGATCTACAGGCATTTGGAGAGACAGAGTCTGATTACAAGGAGTCAGCATGGCTTTGTGAATGGAAAGTTGTGCTTAACAAATATTTTAGAGTTTTTGAAGAAATGACCGAAAAGGCCAGTGCATGTTGTCTCTTTGGACATTAGCAAGGCCTTCAATGAGGTCCCGCATGGTAGGCTGGTCTAGAAGGTTCAGTCCCATGGAATCCAGGAAGAGCTAGTTCGGTGACTAGTCAGGTGAGAGAGCACCTCCAGCATTTTGTGTCTTTTCCCTCTCTCACCTTATCGCCTTGCCGGCCTATCGTGTCCTTCTGGTGCTCCTCCCTCTTTTCTTGCTTCCATGACCTTTTGTCTGCTCCAATTGGATTACTACTTCTCCACCCTTCCATCTCTTTCACCAAACAACTTCCTAGCTTTTTCACTGCACCCCTCCCCCTCCCGGTTTCACCTATGATCTTGAGTTTCTCCCTCCCCTTTCCCCACCTTTTTACACTACTCATCTTTTTGTTCCAGTCCTGTTGAAGGGTCTCAGCCTGAAACACTGACTGTACTCTTTTCCACAGATGCTGCTTGGCCTGCTGAGTTCCCCCAGCATTTTGTGTGCGTTGATAGTCATTGAAGCAGGTTATCATGTTCTTCTAGGGCACTGGTATGACTGACGCCTGCTTGAATCAGGTGGGTACCTCAGACTACCGAAGTGACTCTGCAGCTGCTTAGTTAGCACAGGTCTTCAGTATTCAGCCAGGTAGGCAATCTGGGCCAAACGCCTTCTGTGGATTCACTCTTGTTGAGGATTACCTCATGTTGGCCTCAGAGACTGGGATCACAGAGTACAGTAGTTAACACTGCTGTCTCACAGCTCCATAGACTGAGGTTCAATTCCAACTTTAACATGCTGACTTGGTGGAGCCTGTGTGCTTTGATTGTGACCACGTGGGTTTCCCCTAGGTGCTCCAGTTTACGGCTACTGTAAATTGCCTATGGAGTAGGGAAGATAGCAGAAGTATTGCAGTGATTTTGAGAGTTGATAGGGATGGTGGAAGCACATGATAGATAGGTGCTTGATAACCAGTGTGAATACTCTATGTAAAGCTGGTACAAACCATTATACTTTCTGAATGAAAGCTCTTCTATATCCTAGAAAACTGCTAGAAAACTATGAAGGGAATGGTAATGAGGCACTTTAAAGAAAAATCACATTAATAGACAAGATTCATCATCATCAATGACCCTCA
This sequence comes from Mobula birostris, assembly GCF_030028105.1. NCBI lineage: Eukaryota > Metazoa > Chordata > Chondrichthyes > Myliobatiformes > Myliobatidae > Mobula > Mobula birostris. Next base: position 131,235,496 of record NC_092370.1, read on the forward strand.
CCATCCAGGCCGTGCTCTCTTCTTGCTGCTACTATCAAAAGGAGCTTCAGAATCAGAATCAGAATCAGGTTTATCAGCACTGGCATGAGTCATGAAATTTAACTTAGCAGCAGCAGTTCAATGCAATACAGAATATAGAAAAAAAATAATAATGATAAGTAAATCCATTACCGTATACGTATATTGAATAGATTAAAAATTGTCCAAAAAACAGAAATAATATGTATTAAAAGTGCGGTACTGTTCATGGGTTCAACATCCATTTAGGAATCGGATGGCAGAGGGGAAGAAGCTGTTCCTGAATTGCTGAGTGTGTGCCTTCGGCTTCTGTGCTTCCTACCTGATGGTAACAGTGAGAAAAGGGCATGCCCTGGGTGATGGAGGTTCTTAAAAATGGATGCTGCCTTTCTGAGAGACCGCTCTTTGAAGATGTCCTGGTTACTTTGTAGGCTAGTACCCAAGATGGAGCTGACTAAGTTTACAACCCTCTGCAGCTTCTTTCGGTCCTGTGTAGTAGACCAAACCCCCACTCTCCCCATATCAGACAGTGATGCAGCTTGTCAGAGTGCTCTCCACGGTACATCTATAGAAATTTTTGAGTGTATCTGTTGACATTCCAAATCTCTTCAAACTCCTCAGCAAGGACCTGGACCCACTGCAATTTGCCTATCGCCACGATAGTCTAACGGCAATAGAGGTTAGTCCTTTATTCTAGTCATGACCAACCTCTCAAAGCATTTCATCACTGTAGATGCGAGTGCTACCGGGCGACAGTCATTAAGGCAGCTCACATTATTCTTCTTAGGCACTGGTATAATTGTTGCCTTTTTGAAACAGGTGGGAACTTCCGCCCGTAGCAGTGAGAGGTTGAAAATGTCCTTTAATTCTCCTGCCAGTTGGTTGGCACAGGTTTTCAGAGCCTTACCAGGTACTCCATCGGGACCTTCCATCTTGTGAGGGTTCACTCTCCTTAAAGACAACCTAACATCAGCCTCTGAGACAGAGATCACAGGATCATCAGGTGCAGTAGGGATCTTCACAGCTGTAGTTATATTCTCCCTTTCAAAGCAGGCATAGAAGGCACAGGAGCCTTTAGGTCCCACACCACCAGGTTCAGGAACAATATTTTTATCCATCAGGCTCCTGAACTAGCATGGATAACTTCAGTCACCTCAACTCTGAACTGATTCCACAACCTACTGTATGGACTCACTTTTAAGATTCTAGAACCCATGTTCTCAGTATTATTTATTTATTATTTGTTTGGTTTTTTTTGTACTTGCCCAGTTTGTACTCTTTTGCACATTGGTTACTTGTCAGTCTTTGTGTAGTTTTCTATTGATTCTATTAAATATCTTTATTCTACTGTGAATGGTTACAAGAAAATGAATCTCAGTACCATATGATTTTGAGAATTTAAAACGTAGTGCCAATAATCAGGGGTACAAAGCCATTTTGAGGATCTAACAAGTCAGGTTGAGAAAGGAGAAACCAATGGATATAGCACATGTTGATTTACAATATGGTGCCACACAAAAACAAAATCTTTAGATTAAGTATCATGGAATTGGTAGCAAAGTGTTAGACTGGATAGCTGGTTGTTTAATTGACAGAAAGGAGAGCTACTATGAACTTGTATTTTCTAAAGCGCCCAGCAACTGCTTCTGGTCTGATCCATACGTCCGATTCATTTATTTGAAATTTATTTCAAAGACTTTGTTGAGTATAATACAGAAATGGCCATTGATAGGAAGCTCAGTAGGAAGGGAAGCTACAAGGAGGAAGCAAAAAGATACAAGCCAGCCAGCAATAGGGAAAAGGACAAATTTACAGTATTAAGCACTAAAATGCTTCAGGGCAATGAAAAACTACAAACGTTTGTATATAGTGCAGGTCAGAGGCCGGAAAATGGAATCTGACAGGTAGATGGATTAAAGTTTTCACTTTGGTAAATAAGCTTAAAGATCAATAAATTGTGGACAGGATACGTTGGTGCTGGAAACTTGTGGGCTGTTGTCAGCACACCCTTGGGTATGTTGGTAATTAATGCAAACCACACATCTCACTGTATGTTTTGACGTACCCTTGATAAATAAACTTGAATCTTGAGTTGAATATTCAGAGGACCTAGATGCAAATCCCAAAGTTAAGATGAAGCTGTGCCAAGCAATTAAACAATTAGGAAGGCAAATCACATTCTTACTGCAGAGGACCAGAAAGGCACTGGAATAGGATTAAACATTTGCAATGATTAAACTCCTTTTGTCTCTCTTTCAGGATATCCCAAAATGTTATGTAAAGAGTGATGTACTGAGCTGTTACAATACATGGAGCTGGTAACTTACCCTGGTAATTTTGATTAGGGGATAAATATTGGCTAGAACAGCTGGGACAGGTCACATTTTCTTCCCAGAGACAGAGATTATCGTACGTTTTCTTATACACATATCCAGCAGACCTCAGAATAGACAGTACTGCTTAGATTTTTGTTTTAAGTCTCTGGAGAGGTACTTAACGTCCACAATCTCCAGGGCACTACAAAGTCTGTTACAGCAAGTAGTCAAGGGCATCTCTTGATCCTTTAGCCAAGAAAAAATCGACACAATTTGGATGGGATGCAACAGCGATTCATTAGATTGTTTATTGATCAAGCTATCCTATAGGAAGGAATTGCCAAGAATGGATATTCATTTTCAGGATTTCAGGGCAATTAGGGGGTGACATCATCAAAATGCAATGATTAAAAAAAAATAATTCTTACAGTCTAGTCTTAGCCTAGGGAGCCACATACCCAGGATGATGAGGTCATATTTCTACCCTGAAGGTGATGAGAAATGAAAATTTGTCACTACAGAGAACTGCAGATGCTGAGTCATTGAAAGAATGTCAGGAAAAAGTGTGAGGGAAATACCATGGGAAAACAGTACAGATGTCAGCTACAAACTGACTGAATGGTGTGTCAAATTGTTTTTCTCTGTGCCAACTAATTTGATAACTTAAAGTGACATTGTCAACAATCATTTGGTCAAATCAGAGTTGCCAAAGCATAATTCAGAATGTAGGAACTTGCAATATGCTATGGAAGTTGTGGCAAGACAAGGGTTAAGGTAGTGACCAGACAAGGATAGTTTACAGATAGTGTGCAGTAAGCCCAGGAAAGAAAGATCTTTTAAGAAAAGTCTTTGAAGAGCATAGCTTCCCTTTCCATAGCAGGGTATCAGAGCCATCTGGCACACCAAGACAAGATAAGGATGTAATCAAAGGAATGCAAGCTGCACACCAGCTAGGGAACAATTAATAACCTCAAAGTATCATTAGTTGTTAGCTTGTAGCTTCTATTGACTTTTAAGACGAGTATTACGAATGGCGGCTGACCTTGCAAGTAAGGAATTTGAACATATACAGATCACCAAATGGTCAATATCTATAACTGCTAGTCAATTCTGTATAAAAATGGCATTTCTCTGTTCAGACTGCAGTACAGTTTGGTGACAGAGCCCATGTTGTTCTCCTTGTGTACAAGTAAATAAAGTGTGATTGAGGAATGAGTGTGAATTTTCAGAGTCCAGTTAATCAGCACTGACAACACCATTCAGAGAAAAACTAAATTGCTCCTTGCGAGAGAGTTAACAACCATTTGTGCCAATTTTGTAATGCATTTCAACTATCTCCATTTATTTACGAACTAAAACATTGAATTAGAATGCTTTTCAACCATTCATTTTATTGTTGCTTCCAACAGATCGAATATTTTATTCAGGCCCCGTTAATAGGAAACGACAGTTGTATTTAAAAACAAAGAATACAAGCATAAATCCAGATACACAAGTCAGGATCAAAAATAGCATGCACTTAGATAATAAGAATTTATCGGGGAAAAGGCCGCATGGGTTTGTTAAAGTAAATTGGCTTTAAACAACTTGTCAATATTTGGTAATTTAGATAGACTGGTGCAGCTGGGATTGATTTCCTTGCAAAAGAGTACGCAGACGACCATATACAGCGGCCATCATTGTAGCGGCCATCGTCGGAGTGGACTGAGTCAGAGTGGGACGGCTTTGGCTCAAACAGGCTTCGGCAAGAACAGGCACAGGCCAGGATAGGTTCCAGTAAGTATTTTGTTCAGATTGTCTAGCGTAGAGAGAATGCCAGGCAGGATGTTGGAATGCTCTTCTTGCAGGATGTGGGAAGTCAGGGAGCCCTCCGGTGTCCCTGACAACGACACCTGCAAGAAGTGCATCCAGCTGCAGCTCCTGACAAACCGCGTTAGGGAACTGGAGCAGGAGCTGGATGACCTGCGGATCATTCGGGAGAATGAGGAGATTATAGATAGTAGCTACAGGGAGGTAGTTACGCCAAAGGAGCAGACGACAGGAAATTGGGTCACTGTCAGGCAAGGGAAGAGGAAAGGGCAGGCAGAGCAGGGTTCCCCTGTGGCCATTCCCCTCAGCAACAAGTATACCGCATTGGATACTGTTGGGGGGGATGACTTACCTGGGACTAGCTGCAGTAGCCGGATCTCTGGCACTGAGTCTGGCTCTGCAGTGCAGAAGGGAGGGGGGAAAAGAGGAGAGCGGTAGTGATAGGGGACTTGATAGTTAGAGGTGCAGATAGGAGGTTCTGTGGTTGTGACAGAGGATCCAGGATGGTTTGTTGCCTCCCAGGTGCCAAGGTCAAGGATGTCTCTGATCGATTGCATGACATTCTGAAGTGGGAGGGTGACCAGCCAGATGTCGTGGTGCACATAGGCACCAATGACATAGCAAGGAAGAGTGAAGAGGTCCTGGACAGTGAGTATAGAGAGCTTGGTAGGAAGTTGAAAAGCAGGACCTCCAGGGTGGTAATCTCAGGATTGCTACCTGTGCTAGGTGCCAGTGAGGGTAGGAATAGGATGCTCTGGAGGAGGAACAAGTGGCTGAGGAACTGGTGTAGGGGGCAGGGTTTCAGATTTCAGGATCATTGGGACCTCTTCTGGGGCAGGTGGGACCTGTACAAGAGAGACAGGTTACACTTGAACCACAGGGGGACCAATATCCTTTCAGGGAGGTTTGTTAGTGCTATTGGGGAGGCTTTAAACTAGGGGGGATGGGAACCAGAGTGCCAGAGCTGACAGTGTGGCTGGGGTGAAAATAAATGATGTTGAAAGTTTAAGCAAATCCGCTGATAGAAAGGTTGTGAGTGGTGGTAAAAATCTTCTGAGGTGTATATATTTCAATGCTAGGAGTATTGCGGGGAAGGCGGATGAGTTGAGGGCGTGGATTGACACGTGGAATTATGATGTTGTAGCAATTAGTGAAACTTGGCTACAGGAGGGGCAGGACTGGCAGCTTAATATTCCGGGGTTCCGATGTTTCAGATGTGATCGAGGCAGAGGAATGAAAGGTGGGGGAGTAGCATTGCTTGTTAGGGAAAATATTACAGCAGTGCTCAGGCAGGACAGATTAGAGGGCTTGTCTACTGAGTCCTTATGGGTGGAGCTGAGAAACAGGAAAGGTATGGCCACATTAGTGGGATTGTACTACAGACCACCCAATAGTCAATGAGACTTGGAAGAGCAAATCTGCAGAGAGATAGCAGACAACTGCAGGAAACATAAAGTTGTGGTGGTAGGGGATTTTAATTTTCCATACATTGATTGGGACTCCCATACTGTTAGGGGTCTAGATGGTTTAGAGTTTGTAAAATGTGTTCAGGAAAGTTTTCTAAATCAGTATATAGAGGGACCAACTAGAGGGGATGCAATATTGGATCTCTTGTTAGGAAACGAATTAGAGCAAGTGACGGAAGTCTGTGTAGGGGAGCACTTTGGTTCCAGTGATCATAATGCCATTAGTTTCAATTTGATCATGGACAAGGATAGATCTGGTCCTAGGGTTGAGGTTCTGAACTGGAAGAAGGCCAAATTTGAAGAAATGAGAAAGGATCTAAAAAGCGTGGATTGGGACAGGTTGTTCTCTGGCAAAGATGTGATTGGTAGGTGGGAAGCCTTCAAAGGGGAAATTTTGAGAGTGCAGAGTTTGTATGTTCCTGTCAGGATTAAAGGCAAATTGAATAGGAATAAGGAACCTTGGTTCTCAAGGGATATTGCAACTCTGATAAAGAAGAGGGAGTTGTATGAAATGTATAGGAAACAAGGGGTAAATCAGGTGCTTGAGGAGTATAAGAAGTGCAAGAATATACTTAAGAAAGAAATCAGGAGGGCAAAAAGAAGACATGAGGTTGCCTTGGCAGTCAAAGTGAAGGATAATCCAAAGAGCTTTTACAGGTATATTAAGAGCAAAAGGATTATAAGAGATAAAATTGGTCCTCTTGAAGATCAGAGTGGTCGGCTACGTGCAGAACCAAAGGAAATGGGGGAGACCTTAAATAGGTTTTTTGCGTCTGTATTTACTAAGGAAACTGGCATGAAATCTATGGAATTGAGGGAATCAAGTAGTGAGACCATGGAACCTGTACAGATTGAAAAGGAGGAGGTGCTTGCTGTCTTGAGGAAAATTAAAGTGGATAAATCCCCAGGGCCTGACAGAGTGTTCCCTCGGACCTTGAAGGAGACTAGGGTTGAAATTGCGGGGGCCCTGGCAGAAATATTTAAAATGTCGCTGTCTACGGGTGAAGTGCCGGAGGATTGGAGAGTGGCTCATGTTGTTCCGTTGTTTAAAAAAGGATCGAAAAGTAATCCGGGAAATTATAGGCCGGTGAGTTTAACGTCAGTAGTAGGTAAGTTATTGGAGGGAGTACTAAGAGACAGAATCTACAAGCATTTGGATAGACAGGGGCTTATTAGGGAGAGTCAACATGGCTTTGTGCGTGGTAGGTCACGTTTGACCAATCTGTTGGGAGTTTTTCGAGGAGGTTACCAGGAAAGTGGATGAAGGGAAGGCGGTGGATATTGTCTACATGGACTTCAGTAAGGCCTTTGACAAGGTCCCGCATGGGAGGTTAGTTAGGAAAATTCAGTTGCTAGGTATACATGGAGAGGTGGTAAATTAGATTGGACATTGGCTCGATGGAAGAAGCCAGAGAGTGGTGGTAGAAAATTGCTTCTCTGAGTGGAGGCCTGTGACTAGTGGTGTGCCACAGGGATCAGTGCTGGGTCCATTGTTATTTGTCATCTATATCAATGATGTGGATGATAATGTAGTAAATTGGATCAGCAAGTTTGCTGATGATGCAAAGATTGGAGGTGTAGTAGACAGTGAGGAAGGTTTTCAGAGCCTGCAAAGGAATTTGGACCAGCTGGAAAAATGGGCTGAAAAATGGCAGATGGAGTTTAATACTAACAAGTGTGAGGTATTGCACGTTGAAAGGACAAACCAACGTAGAACATACAGGGTTAATGGTAAGGCACTGAGGAGTGCAGTGGAACAGAGGGATCTGGGAATACAGATACAAAATTCCCTAAAAGTGGCGTCACAGGTAGATAGGGTCGTAAAGAGAGCTTTTGGTACATTGGCCTTTATTAATCGTAGTATTGAGTATAAGAGCTGGAATGTTATGATGAGGTTGTATAAGGCATTGGTGAGGCCGAATCTGGAGTATTGTGTTCAGTTTTGGTCACCAAGTTACAGGAAGGATATAAATAAGGTTGAAAGAGTGCAGAGAAGGTTTACAAGGATGTTGCCAGGACTTGAGAAACTCAGTTACAGAGAAAGGTTGAATAGGTTGGGACTTTATTCCCTGGAACGTAGAAGAATGAGGGGAGATTTGATAGGGGTATATAAAATTACGATGGATATAGATAGAGTGAATGCAAGCAGGCTTTTTCCACTGAGGCAAGGGGAGAAAAAAACCAGAGGACATGGGTTAAGGGTGAGGGGGGAAAAGTTTAAAGGGAACATTAGGAGGGGGCTTCTTCACACAGAGAGTGGTGGGAGTATGGAATGAGCTGCCAGACGAGGTGGTAAATGCGGGTTCTTTTTTAACATTTAAGAATAAATTGGACAGATACATGGATGGGAGGTGTATGGACGGATATGGTCCGTGTGCAGGTCAGTGGGACTAGGCAGAAAATGGTTCGGCACAGCCAAGAAGGGTCAAAGGGCCTGTTTCTGTGCTGTAGTTTCTATGTTTCTATGGTTCTATGGAGAGAGGATCTAAAACCACATACTGCATTTACATAACATGTATTAAATCCACGTATTTATGACCACATTGGATCGAGGCAGAGTAGAGAAAAACTGATGCCAACAAGTGGCAGAAGAGTTAGAACCAGAAAATGAAATTAATTAACTAATAAAAACAAATGGCATGAGGATATTTGTTCAACAAGAATACCAGTAATTAGATTCTTAAGCATATTACCAGAGGAGTGGTGTCCAAAAGGGAACTAAGTAAGTACTTGAGAGGAAACAAATTGCAGAACTATGGAGTAGTTGTGCTATGGGGTTAGGGGCAGAGAAGACAGGAAGTGGTTAGAAACGGGACTAATTGGCTTTTTCTCAAATGGATCAATGTACTTGCTTCACATGCTGAATGGTCTCCTGTGTTGTAAACTTTGATATAATTGACATAATAAAACCCAATACTACAGACTAATTAAAATAGTACACAGGTTCAATTATCTAATGAAAAGGCATGCTGTTTTGTTCCAAAACCAAGTCTTAAACAACAATTCTCTCATTAGCATAGAGCTAGCATAAGTAATTAGCTTTATTTATCACATGTACATCGAAGCATAGAGTGAAATGTGTCTTTTACGTCGAAAATGTGTGGAAGGCAGCCCGCAAGTGTCACCACGCTTCAGGCACCAACATTGTATGCCCACAACTCACTAACCCTATTCCATATGTCTTTGGAATGTGGGAGGAAATCAGAGCACTCTATAAGGGGTATAAATAGATTGGAGAGTGGGAAACCTTTCTCTATAACAGAGATATGTGAAACCACAGAGCACATATTGAAGTACTACAGAAGATTTAAGGAATTCTTCTCCTTAAGAGGGAAGTTGCAATTTAGAACACGCTGGCTAAGGAACCAGTGGAAGCAAAGGCTCTCAGAACATTTAAAATGTACACAGATGAGCACTTAAATTGTCAAGGAAGAAAAGACTACAGAGCAAGTGATAACGAAAGGGATTGTTTAGATGGATAGTTGATGGCTAGCATGGGCGTGATGGGTCAAAGGGCCTGCTTTTATACTGTATGTACACTCATAATTTGTCAGTACCCAGGTCTCTCTTCCAAAACAACAAACATCAGTTTGTAGCAGGGATGTGAATTTACCAGCCTCATATTGGTGCAGTAATAAGCAAAGGCCAATTTGTTTATTGATGATCCCATGATGAGGCTCTTAGTTAATGGCCCTTTCCAGACAGTACAGCAAGTAGCCTTGCCCTTCTAGCTCAATAATCTTGTCTACATAAAATGGCAAATAGTACACAGCATCAATGCGAGTATGGAGGTGTCACCTGCATAAACAAGTGAACATTAACTGAAAAACAAGCTGTTCTTAATCTCTAAAGATCACTATCAAGTGCAGTGTTATTTTTGGTAGTAGAGACAGTCAATTAGCTGTAGTGGAAAATTAACTGCCAGCATAACATCGTTTGCAATTAATTTTATATTTAAAAATTTGAAGTAAGTTTATACTTACATCTACCAACCAAGTGTCATCTTCTCTATTTTCTTTAAACCTGCAATAAATCACCATGGCGTCACCAGTGTAGAATTTCAACACAGACTGTATTCAAGCCAAGACATTTTGTAATAAAAAAATGTTCCTGTCTTTGATATTAACTATGAATGTTAAATAACTTATAATTGATCACCTTCAGAGTAAATTCACACAAACATTTATTTCTGAAATACACAAGAAACCATACACAGTTTTTTAAAGATAGGCAAGCTGCACATAGCAAGACTTGTACTTGGTCCCACAGTAACTGGACCAAATTGTATTTTAACTGGCAGTTCCATTACACACACACACACCATCCCACTTCCTACTCTACTGAGTCTAGCACTAGCACATTTACATTCTGAACTGAGGGTTCAGCTGCACTTTGCATCTGACCCCTCTGTGTTCAATCAGCCATAGGCAGAGTAAATAATACAAACCCATTTGTTGAGTTCATTGATCTCGATTAGAAAGAGCTGACCTTAATTTAGCAAAAAGGATGTTATTTTATTTTATAATTGAGTGATTTATTCAGCCTTTAAAGCTGAGGGACCAGATATGAAGTTTATCTGCTCTCAGCTAAGAATGCTGTCACTAGACCAATGTTGGGTCCACTGATTTAAAGTATTTGAACAAATATTTTAAAATTTACATAGAACATAGAATAGTACAGCACAGTACAGTACAGGCCCTTCAGCCCACAATGGTGTGCCGACCCTCAAACCCTGCCTCCCATATAAGCCCCCACCTTAGATTCCTCCATATACCTGTCTAGTAGTCTCTTAAACTTCACTAGTGTATCTGCCTCCACCACTGACTCAGGCAGTGCATTCCACGCACCAACCACTCTCTGAGTAAAAAACCTTCCTCTAATATCCCCCTTGAACTTCCCACCCCTTACCTTAAAGCCATGTCCTCTTGTATTGAGCAGCGGTGCCCTGGGGAAGAGGCGCTGGCTATCCACTCTATCTATTCCTCTTATTATCTTGTACAGCTCTATCATGTCTCCTCTCATCCTCCTTCTCTCCAAAGAGTAAAGCCCTAGCTCCCTTAATCTCTGATCATAATGCATACTTTCTAAACCAGGCAGCATCCTGGTAAATCTCCTCTGTACCCTTTCCAATGCTTCCACATCCTTCCTATAGTGAGGTGACCAGAACTGGACACAATACTCCAAGTGTGGCCTAACCAGAGTTTTATTACATCGCGACTCTTAAACTCTATCCCTCGACTTATGAAAGCTAACACCCCCATAAGCGTTCTTAACTACCCTATCCACCTGTGAGGCAACTTTCAGGGATCTGTGGACATGTACCCCGAGATCCCTCTGCTCCTCCACACTACCAAGTATCCTGCCATTTACTTTGTACTCTGCCTTGGAGTTTGTCCTTCCAAAGTGTACCACCTCACACTTCTCCGGGTTGAACTCCATCTGCCACTTCTCAGCCCACTTCTGCATCCTATCAATGTCTCTCTGCAATCTTTGACAATCTTCTACACTATCTACAACACCACCAACCTTTGTGTCGTCTGCAAACTTGCCAACCCACCCTTCTACCCCCACATCCAGGTCATTAATAAAAATCACGAAAAGTAGAGGTCCCAGAACAGATCCTTGTGGGACACCACTAGTCACAATCCTCCAATCTGAATGTACTCCCTCCACCACCACCCTCTGCCTTCTGCAGGCAAGCCAATTCTGAATCCACCTGGCCAAACTTCCCTGGATCCAATGCCTTCTAACTTTCTGAATAAGCCTACCGTGTGGAACCTTGTCAAATGCCTTACTAAAATCCATATAGATCACATCCACTGCACTACCCTCATCTATATGCCTGGTCACCTCCTCAAAGAACTCAATCAGGCTTGTTAGACATGATCTGCCCTTCACAAAGCCATGCTGACTGTCCCTGATCAGACCATGATTCTCTAAATGCCTATAGATCCTATCTCTAAGAATCTTTTCCAACAGCTTTCCCACCACAGATGTAAGGCTCACTGGTCTATAATTACCCGGACTATCCCTACTACCTTTTTTGAACAAGGGAACAACATTCGCCTCCCTCCAATCCTCCGGTACCATTCCCGTGGACAACAAGGACATAAAGATCCTAGCCAGAGGCTCAGCAATCTCTTCTCTCGCCTCGTGGAGCAGCCTGGGGAATATTCCGTCAGGCCCCGGGGACTTATCTGTCCTAATGTATTTTAACAACTCCAACACCTCCTCTCCCTTAATATCAGCATGCTCCAGAACATCAACCTCACTCATATTGTCCTCACCATCAAGTTCCCTCTCATTGGTGAATACCGAAGAGAAGTTCAGATTGAAACCTTTGAACCCTTTTTAAAAATACCCCTCTCAAAAAAAAAAAGTTAAAAACGTGACAATTGCTAGCTACTAAAAGGAAAAAATGAAGCATTCTCATGATGGAGCTGCAGCATAAATCTATCCCCAGAAGGTGCTGTAGAATTCCCATCAATTGATCCCATGCAAAAGATAAATGAGGAAAAATGCTGAAAAATTAGAATCACTATATAATATTTTGCAATCAGCCAAAAAGCATTTAAAATAGATATCACTTTGTTACTTGGAAGCTTCACATCTAAACTAAGGGACTGAATAAACCAAAGAGTCCCACGGATAGTTACAGACTTCAGATATTTTCTATTTTTCCCCAACCAACTCCAAAATCATGGACAGCGTATGCATCAGTGATAGTTCATGTGTATGTAGTGCTATTTTAATCCTGATGAAGGATCTTGGCCCAAAATGTTCAACGATTTATTTGTCTTCATAGATGCTGCCTGACCTGCTGAGTTCCTATATTTTAATATTTTCTGATTCAGTTTATTGTACCATTATGTATCTCCCCAGATAAATGAAGTCTGAATAACAAACATCTTGCAATTAAAGTCATGACGCAGGGTTTTGACCTAAAACAGCAATTTCTTCCCCCACTCTGCCACACATCACCAACAGATGCTGCACAATCCACAGTAATTTCATCATCATCCTAATCCAGCAATAAATTCAGCAAACTATTACTATATCTGCTTTGGAACATCGAGAATAATTAAAAAGTAACATAGAAAGCACGAAAGTTCAGGAATTTCCAATACATGCAGCTCTTTCTACACAACAGTACAAATATATGGCATATTTTATCACAGGATTTATTTTATTTCTTTACTGATTAGAAAATATGCCACAGCCGAGAATGTACATTCAGTGGCCACTTTATTAGGTACACCTATACACCTGCTTGTTAATGCAAATATCTAATCAGCCAATTGTGTGGCAGCAGCTCAACACATAACAGCCTGCAGACATGATCAGGAGGATCAGTAGCATATTCTCAACAGAATGGAGAAGAAATGTGATCTAACTGATTTTGACCATGGAATGATTGTTGGAGCCAAAAGGGATGGTTTGAATATCTTAGAAACTGATCTCCTGGGATTTTCATGCACAACAGACTCTAGAGTTTACAGGGAATGGTGTGAAAAACAAAATTCATCCATTATGTGGCAGTTCTCTGAACAAAAACACCTTGCTAATGAGAGAGGTCAGTGGAAAATGGCCAGACTGGTTCAAGCTGACAGGAAGGCGACTGTAGCTCAAATAACCACGTGTTACAACAGTGGTGTACAGAAGAGCATCTCTGAACACACAATTCAAACCTTGAGGTGGATGGGCTACAGCAGCAGAAGACCACAAAGATACACTCTGTGGCCACTTTATTAGGTAGAGGAGGTACCTAATAAGTTGGCCACTTAATGTATATGTAAGCTTAAATGCTACTTTTAGTTGTGTGTCAATCAGATTTGAAAGCCAAGTGAACGACATGCCAGTTGTTAAAATGTAGAAATATTGTCATTTTTTTCCAGAGAACAAGTACCAACTAATTTCAAAGCTTAATTTTCCAGAACCTGATCTGAATCCCACTGAGTTCCAAATACAGCTAGTAAAGCTTAGCTGTTTGGATAGTTTCAAGTCTTAGACCTGCCTCCATGCATTTCCATGTGTCCAGCCAGAGTCCACATTTTCTGAGAATCTAGCAGCTGGATGAGAATTCTTACTGCTTACAATGGGGATTCAATCCTTCCAGATGAGGGAATAAAGGAGGAGCCGTGCTCCCTAGTTAAAGCAAAACACAAACCTCCTTAATTGTGCTGTGTTGATGTTTGTTTGGAAAAAAATTAATAATTCATTTTAACATTAGCAAAATTTCAAAACTCTTGAAATGTCTCTTAGCGTTCCAGCCATAGTTACTAACACCTCTGCAAAAAAACCTTTTATGGAGATTTTAGGAGCAAGGTAACAGTGCTTCATTTTAAAAACTTGCAGTAATTTCTATGCCAAGCACTGAACTGTTGCCACAAAATAACAAATTCCACAACACTTGTCAATGGGAAAAAACCTGATTCTGATTCACCATGAGCCTCAAGAGTCATTCAGACCTGCCACTAGACTAGCACAGAGGGCCAAGCAGACACTGCAGGTGACCTTTTGGGGCAGCCTCCATTCCCATTTATTTTAAATTACAAAAAGACATCAAATATGTTATTTTAATTCTACAGATTCCTGGTCCTCCTGGAAAATTGTGCGAAACAACCCAGACAGAATCATTATGGCAGAGGCAGCAGCAATTCTTCTACAATACTGGATGCTCAGAAAGCAATCCAGCTGGTCCCATTTTCCTGCTTTCAAACGATTTTCCCGCTTTCAAACTACTTTCCTTTCAGCGCCTACTTAATTCCCCAATGTTAACCATGACTCACTCTTTCCAGTCCCTTTCTAGACAATGGGCTCTCAATCATAACTGCAATTTTGCTGCCTCTCTCCACTTGACATCTTTTGTTCCAAGGCAAAACACACAAAATGCTGGAGGAACTCAGCAGGTCCAGATGAGGTGAGAGGAAAATGGGAGTGGGGAGTGGTGAGGGAGGTGGGGGCCAAGTACCGAAAGTTCGAGAAATCAATGCTAATGCCGTCAAGTTGGAGGCTACCCAAACGGACTATAAGATGTTGCTCCTCCGACCTAGGTGTGGCCTCATCTTACACTGACCCATAGGTGAGGACAAGAGGAATCCTATCCCTGGTGGGGTGGCGTAAGGATTTTCCTTGTGTGCAAAATGGAAGAGATGCAGTTGAAGGCAGCATTGATGGTGGAAGAAGGGAAGCCCCTTTCTTTGAAGGGGGACATCTCCTTAGTTCAGGAATGAAAAGCATTATCCTGACAGCAGATGTGGCGGAGACAGAGGAATTGAGAAAAGGGCCCTGTACCTCCTTCACTACCATTCAGGGTCCCAAACAGTTCTTCCAGGTGAGGCAACACTTCACCTCCGAATCTGCTGGGGTCATCTACTGTACCTGGTACTCCCAGTGTGGCCTCCTGTATATTGGTGAGACCCAACATAGATTAGGAGGCTACTTCGCCAAGCACCTACACTCTGTCCGCCAGAAAAAGCGGGATCTCCCAGAAGCAACCCATTTTAATTCCACTTCCCATTCCCATTCTGACATGTCAGTTCACGGTTTCCTCTACTACTGCAATGAGGCTGCATTCAGGTTGGAGGAGCAACATCTTATATTCTGTCTGGGTAGCGTCCAATCTGATGGCATGAAGATTGATTTCTCGAATTTCTGGTATTGGACTACCCCCACCCCTTCACTATTCGTATTTCCCTCTCTCACCTTATCAACTTATTTCACCATCACCTCCTGCTGGTGCTCCTAACCCTTCTCTTTCTTCCATGGCCTTCTGTCCTCTCCTATCAGATTCCCCCTTCTCCAGTCCTTTATCTCCTTCATCAACTTCCCAGCCCTTTACTTCACCCCTGGCCCTCTCCTGGTCTTACCTATCACCTACTATCTTGTATTTCTTCCTCCCCACCCCCCACCTTCTTACTTTGACATCTCATCTTTTTTCTCCAGTCCTGATGAAGGATCTCGGCCCAAAATGTTGACTGTTTATTCTTTTCCATAGATGGTCCCCGGCTTGCTGAGTTCCTCCAGTATCTTGTGTGTGTTGGTTGAGTAGCACTAATGCAGACTATGAACTGACTCAACAGCAAAGCACACCTACTGCAATTAAACTAAATGGAGGCACAAGAGTCTGCAGATGCTGAGATCTAAAGCAATGGGTCAGGCAGCAGTGGAGGGAAATGGACAGTCAACATTTCAGACCAAAACCTTTCATCCCGCTTGAAAGATAGAGGAGGATATCTGATGGCAGAGAGGAGGTGAAGAATGCTCCATGAACACTAAGTCACTATTATTGCACTACTTATTTATATATATATATATTTATCAGTGTAATTTATAGTGTATTTTGTGTATTGGACTGTATTACTACCCCAATACTCTCATGGTAATGCACCATCCTCCAAAATTCAGCCATGTACAGTTGCCAAAAGTTCCGCAACTCATATGATAATCTGTGCTGCCACATTTTGACATCACCTGTATTTAATGATCCAGGCTGACCTCAAATCTAAGCATATCCCAATGTTAAAATTCTCATCTATATGGTATTTCTAAATTCAGCTTTAAGTTTGCTCCTCCCTATCATGGCAACCTGTTATCTCAGTGCTTATTCAAATCACCAGTTTTTCACATTCACCCCTGGTGGCCATATCAATGGCTACCTGGGACAGAATCACTGAGATTTTCTATTTAAATTTCCATCTTTCATACTTCTTGGGATATATCTTCAAATCCAAACTTATGATCATTTGCATTAATATATCCTTGGACTCCAATTCTGTTTGCTACAACTTCCTGAGAGAAAATTTTAACTTATTTAAGGCAGTAGGTCAGTGTAAGTAATTGCTATTCATGAGATACACAACTGTCCCAAGAAATTAACATTTCAGCAGTAAAGGCATTACCTCAAATGTACGAGAGGCAATGCCTCAAAAAGGCGGCATCCATCATTAAGGACTCCATCACCCAGGTCATGCCTTGTTCTCATTGCTACCATTAGGAAAGAGGTACAGACTCAACAATTCAGGAACAGCTTCTTCCCCTCTGCCACCTGATTTCTGAATGAACATTGAATAAACTCACGTTCCCTAGTCCCATTCTATCGGACACTGCTTCACAGCCCATAAAGTCGGCAATATTACAAGTTACCCCTGATTGGACAGCCCAAACACTGGCATGAAACCGTTCGCCGCTAGGGTAGGAACCATCCCATTTATCAACAGTGGATGTGACATGATAAACCGCGAAATGTATACTCAATCAGCTTCTGCCTGATGTGTATTGTATAGCCAAATGCCTCGTAATCTAATTAGTGTATGAATGGATGAACGAGATTCCCACTGGAGTATCCAAGGACATTTTCAACCTCTTACTGATATGGGTGGAAGTTCCCACTTGCTTCAAAAAGGCAACAATTATACCAATACCTAAGAAGAATAATGTGAGTCGCCTTAATGACTATCTCCCAGTAGCACTCACATCTACAGTGATGAAATGCTTTGAGAGGTTGGTAATGACTAGACTGAACTCCTGCCTCAGCAAGGACCTGGACCCACTGCAATTTGCCTATCACACAATAGGTCAATGGCAGATGCACTCTCAATTGCTCTTCACACAGTCTTAGACCACCTGGACAATTCAAACACCTATGTCAGGATGCTGTTCATCGACTATAGCTCAGCATTTAACATTATCATTCCCACAATCCTGATTGATAAGTTACAGAACCTGGGCCTCTGTACCTCCCTCTGCAACTGGACCCTCGACTTCCTAACTGGAAGACCACAATCTGTGCGGATTGGTGATAATTTCTCCTCCTCGCTGACGATCAACACTGGTGCACCTCAGGGGTGTGTACTTAGCCCACTGCTCTACTCTCTCTATATACTCATGATTGTGTGGCTAGGCATAGCTCAAATACCATCTATAAATTTGTTGATGATACAACCATTGTTGGTAGAATCTCAGATGGAGATGAGAGGGCGTACAGGAGTGAGATATGCCAACTAGTGGAATGGTGTCACCGCAACGATCTTGCACCCAACATCGGTAAGACGAAAGAGTTGATTGTGGACTTCAGGAAGGGTAAGACGAAGGAACACATACCAATTCTCATAGAGGGATCAGCCCAAAATACTGATGCAGCTATAAAGAAGGCAAGACAGCGTCTATACTTCATTTGGAATTTGAAGAGATTTGGTATGTCAACAAAAACACTCAAAAACTTACATATACGGTGGACAGCATTCTGACAGCCTGTATCACTGTCTGGTATGGGGGAGGGGGGCTACTGCACAAGACCGAAAGAAGCTGCAGAGGGTCGTAAATTTAGTCAGCTCCATCTTGGGTACCAGCCTACAATGTACCCGGGACATCTTCAAGGAGTGGTGTCTCAGAAAGGCAGCGTCTATTATTAAGGACCTCCAGCATCCAGGGCATGTCCTTTTCTCACTGTTACCATAAGGTAAGAGGTACAGAAGCCTGAAGGCACACATTCAGCGATTGAGGAACAGCTTCTTCCTCTCTGCCATCTGATTCCTAAATGGACATTGAACCTGTGAACAATACCTAATTTTTAAAATATATATTATTTCAGCTTTTGCATGATTTTTAATCTATTCAATATACATATACTGTAATTGACCTATTTATTTATTTATCTTTCCATATTATGTATTGCATTGAACTGCTGCTGCTAAGTTAACAAATTTCATGACACATGCCGGTGATAATAAACCTGATTCTGATTCCGAATCCATGAACATTACCACACTACTTTTAAAAATTTTTATTTTAGCGCTACTTATTTAATTTAATATATATAAATACAAATTTCACAACATACAGTGTGCCAGTGACATTAAGCCTGATGCTGATTCAATGCTAAGGGAGTTAAATTTATTTTTTTTAAATCTGCTAATCCAGAGCTTCTTTTCTTCTCTATGCCTTTAGTTGTATCTGATTTTATTCTAATGAACCTCCTGTTTCTCATTCCTTACACCTCACTAAGTTGGAATATTGGCTTTGGCGTTCAGCAAAGCACAGTTACCTGGCCTGGCCATGACATGAGCAATTCAAATGGCTAGAGTTGAGAGTGAAATGCGCTTTAAAGTCTGAAACATTAAAACATTAAGTAAAATAAAAAGAGTAACTAACTACACATCAAACAAAATTCCCTATTCCAGAAGCAGTATATCCATCACATGCAAAAGTTGGGCATTAGGAAAACTGTGTGTTTCTACTCAGTTATTACAAAAATCATTATTTGGTTCTGGGAAATGGACAGTACAGAACACTTAGTACAGTGAAACCCTGTTATAACACAATCGTTTGGGTCCATAACATGTCATCGCAAAAAAAGCAGGGTCACACTAAAACAGGATTGTTGTTACTGTAGAAAATAAAACAAATTAATTTTTAGTAAAGCTTTTTAATACACAAAACAAATAAAAACATTCAAGAATATTAGCAATCATTTACAGTTTACACCTAGTCTCAGGGTGTTCAATGGCTTCAGACACTTTTGGGGGTGGGGGTGGATGCTCTTCATTATCATCTTCTTGTGGCTTGAAAACCAGTACACTGGCCTCCGTCGGTGTGAGAGTTATGTTACGGATGGTCTCAGCGTCTGTCAGGTGCTCATCTGTTGGGTATTCGTCGTCGGCAGAGTACCACTGGTGTAGCTCTTCTTTGTTCCATTCAGACAGCTTCTCTGCCTCACGCACATCTTCCTCTGTGAAGCCATACAAATCTGGCTCATCATCATCATCTTTCGTGGTGGATTGGCGTGATGAAAAGGCTGGCCCCAGACTCTTCTTTCTTTCTTCTTAAATCCTTTTATTAATTTTCAAAATTATAAACTCAATAACAAAGTTGGTACAAAGAGATTGGAATAATGTTAATCGCATACATAAAATGAATTTTAAGTAACATAGATATTAAAGACTTCCAAACTCATAATGAAATTAATCATTAAAAAAAAGAAATAAAAAGAAAAAAAATATAAACAAAAAAAACCCAAAAGAAAAAGAGAAAAAAAAAACCCCAAAAAAAGCAAAACAGGGCTAGATCAATAGCTTGTATCAGACACGTTCAGTAATGTTGTTAACTCGCTCCTCTCATCATATAATTTAAGTTTAGAAAAAAGATTCGGAAAGGTCAGATTACATCATATGAAAATGTTGCATAAAAGGTTTCCAAGTTTCTTCAAATTTAACCGAAGGGTCAAAAATATCACTTCTAATTTTTTCTAAATTTAAACTTAATATAGTTTGAGAAAACCATTGGAATGTAGTTGGAGGATTAGTTTCCTTCCAGTTCAACAAAATAGATCTTCTCGCCATTAAAGTAACAAATGCTATCATTCGACAGGCTGAAGAAGACAAAGATCTATGTCCCACCATTGGCAATCCAAAGACTGCCGTAATAGGATGGGGTTTTAAATCGATGCATAGAACTGTTGAAATAATATCAAAAATGTCTTTCCAATATTTTTCCAAAAGAGGACAGGACCAAAACATATGAGTTAAAGAAGCCACTTCAGAGTCACATCTATCACAAGTAGGGTTTATATGGGAATAAAAATGAGCTAGTTTATCTTTGGACATATGAGCTCTGTGTACTACTTTAAATTGTATTAATGTATGTTTAGCACATATAGAAGAAATACTAACTAATTGAAAATTTTTTTTCCCATTTCTCTATAGGTAGGGAAAGTTGAAGTTCCCTTTCCCATTCATTTTTGATTTTATCAGATATATCTGGCTGTAATTTCATAACTATATCATAAATTATTGCTATTGATCCCTTCTGCAAAGGATTAAAATCTAAAATTTTATCAAAAATGCCAGAAGGATCCAGACTCTTCTCCCAGCATTTCTCTACACATGACGAGCTGACTGCTGCCCAGGCCTAAGTGGCAAACTTCCTTCACGTTCAGGCTTTCCAGATAGGCTTCAAGCGTTGTTGAGTCATCCACAATTCTACTAATTAATTCCCGCCTGTAATTCTGCTTGAACACATCTTAGACGTAGTGTTCTTGGGGAGGTAAGAGGCTCAGATCTTTCCATCACGGCTTACTAGGTTGACAGCTGGTGGATGAGCGGGACAGTTGTCAAGCAAAAGAAGAGCTTTGGGTTCTAGCTTTTGCTTACGCAAATAAGTGCAGATGGCAGAGACAAAAGTTTTGTGAAACCAATCCTCAAAGATGACATTTGTCATCCAAGCATTGCTGCTGTGCGTGTACTCGAACGATAACAACTTCATGTTGACATGGTGGAAACAGCAGGGTGGGCGAAATTTGCCAATCGTGAGCGGTTTTAACTTATGTGTTCCAATCTTGCTTACACAAAACGTCACGCGATCTTTGCGTTGTTTGAACCCCTCACGTTGATGGGCGTCATCTTTGCTGGCCAGTGTACGGTCTGGGATCATCTTGTAGCAGAGGCCCGTTTCGTCACAGTTGTACACTTGTTCTTCCACGTAGCCACCTTCTTCTAAGCGAGCTTTTAGTTCAGCTGGGTATTCGCTGGCAGCGGCACTGTCGGCTGAGCAAATTTCTCCTGACACTAACACTTGAGAAATCCCGTGATGGCGTTTAAATCGGTCTAGCCATCCATTGCTAGCTTTGAACTGCGAGGTTTCTCCATTGATCTGCTTGTCAAACTTCTCGGCTTGAGCTTTGAGAATAGGACCAGAAATTGGAAGGCCTTCTGAGCGATCTTGAACGAACCACTCGTACAGGCTGACATCTTTGGCTGTCTTCAGGCGTTTGGCTTTTAGTCCTGCTCCTTCTTCAACTTTGCAAGTGACGCGCATAACTTTTCTTCGTGAGATTTCCAGCCGCGAAGTGTTGATTCCGGTATCCCAAGGTCTCGTGCAGCTTGAGTTTGACCTTTAGTCTTGATAGCGTCAAGTGCGTGAAGCTTATCTTTCACAGAAAGGTTTTCTTTTTCTAGCAGTTTGTTCCATTTTGAGCAAAAGAAAAAAGGTCCAATGACTCACACAATATGTTGGTGGAACATAGCAGGCCAGGCAGCATCTGGTCGAGACCCTTCGCCAGGACCAACGGGAAAAAAGAGATAGTAAGAGATTTGAAAGTGGGAGGGGGAGGGAGAGACTCAAAATGATAGGAGAAGACAGGAGGGGGAGAGATGAAGCCAAGAGCTGGGAAGTTGATTGGCAAAAGGGATAAAAGGCTGGAGAAGGGGGAGTATGGATTGACATGGACATGGAGTCCAATGACTTATCGTGTTATATCCGAATTCGCGGTAAATCGGGGCGCGTAAAATTGGGGTTTCACTGTACTTTGTTTTTAATGCTTCTTACAAGCATGTTAACAAAACAAAACTGGATCTCACAGGAAACTTTTTTTCTAGTCAGTAACAATCAGAAAAACAAACAAAATGCCTCAAGACCTGATGAAGGGTCTCGGCCTGAAATGTCGACTGTTTATTCTTTTCCATAGATGCTGCCTGACCCGCTGAGTTTCTTCAACATTTTGTAGGTGTTGCTTTGGATTTCCAGCATCTGCAGACTTTGTGTTTTAAACAAAATGCAAGTCAAAAGATTAAGCACTCATCGGCAGTAGCATTTTCACAGAAAACATTGAGAAAACATATCATAAGCATAAACCAATTCTTGAAATTAATAATTTCTCCTGCAGATTAACTGGTGCATTCATCCAGTTAACCATCTATAGCTATCATACTTAATACCTCAATGAAATTATCAAATTGTGTACAGGTACAGTTGCAAGAAAACGGCTGTGAACCTTTGACATTTACCTGATTTTCTGCATAAAATTACTCATAAAATGTGGACAAATCTTCTTCTAAGTCACAATAATAGATAAACACAATCTGCCTAAACTAATAACACACAAACAATTGTACTTTGCATGTCTTTATTGAACACATTGTTGTATCATTCACAGTCCAGGCTGGAAAAAGTATGTGAACCCTTCTACTTAATAACTGGTAGAACCTCCATTAGCAGCAATATCCTCCACCAAATGTTTCTTGTAACCACTGATTAGACTTGCACAACGGTGAGGAGAAATTTTAGTTCATTCCCCCATAAAAAACTGCTTCAGTTCATTGATATTTCTGGGACACCTCGCATGAACAGCCCTCTTCAGCCCTCCACAACATCACAATTGGATTAAGGTCTTGTACTCTGACATGGCCATATCAAAACATGAATCTTCTTTTTAAACCATTCTGTCGTTGATTTACTCTTGTGTTTCAGATCATTGTCCCGCTGCATCATCCAACTTCTGACAAACTCCAGGTGACGGACCACTACCCTGATATTATCCTGTAAAGTGTCTAAATACAATTTTGAATTCATTGTCCCCTCAATGATTGCAAGCTGTCCTGGGCCTGAGGCAGCGAAGCAGCCCCAAATCATGATGCTCCTTCCATCATGCTTCACAGTTGGGAGGAGGTTTTGGTGATGGTGTGCTGTACCTTTTTTCTTCCAAACATAGTGGTGTGCATTTCTGCCAAGAAGTTCAACTTTTGTTTCAACTGTCCACAGAACATTGTCCCAGAAGTGTTGTGGAACATCCGGGTGGTCTTTTGCAAACTTGAGATGAATAGAAAAGTTTTTTTTTGAGAGCAGTGATTTGCTCCATGATATCCTTCCATGAACACCATTCTTGTTCAGTATTTTTCTTATAGTGGACACATGAACAGAGACTCTACCAAGTTCTAGAGATTTCAGCAGGGTTTTTGCTATTACCTTTGGGATCTTTTTCACCTCCTTCAGTGTTCGTTGATTGGACCACCTGACTCCAAATATCTTTTGTAGAAGGCATTACCCCAGAGGTTCACATACTTCTTTGAACCTAGACAGTGATTGTTTAAATGGTGTACTCAGCATTGACAAGAAGTACAATTGTTTGTGTACTATTAGTTTAGACAGATTGTCTATTACTATGACTTAGATGACAATCAGACCTCCTTTTATGAGTAATTAATGCAGAGAACCAGGTATCTGCAAAGGGCTCACAAACTTTTTCTTGCAGCTCTATTTTAAGTATGATAGATATAGATGTCAAGGAATTAATGTGTATGTTTTAGTGGTTTATACATAATCAAGCTGAATCATGGACTTCCATAGTAGGTACCTGAAAGCCCTAGAACAATACCACCAAAGAGTCTTATGAAAGACTTTGCAGATCAGCTGGAAGGACAGATGCACTGACATCAGCGTCCTGGAGGAGGCCAACACGAACAGCCTCTCCACCACGATAAAGCAAGACCAACTCCGATGGATAGGTCATGTCATCTGGATGCCTAACTCACATCTCCCCAAACAGATCCTTCATTCCCAAGGTCAGCGAGCCCCAGGTGGGCAAGCAAAACTCTTCAAAGATAACATCAGAATCAGCTTGAAGTGATTCAACATTACATCAAAAAACTGTGAA
The DNA here is from genome assembly GCF_030028105.1 of Mobula birostris. NCBI lineage: Eukaryota > Metazoa > Chordata > Chondrichthyes > Myliobatiformes > Myliobatidae > Mobula > Mobula birostris. Next base: position 131,259,531 of record NC_092370.1, read on the forward strand.
GACATCACACTCAGCAGATACACGTGGAGAAAATGTGCTCAAGGGGGAACTGCGCTACACGAGAACAATCTCCGCTGTGCAGTAGACAACAAACAGCAACTACAAGAGAGGAGTGAACAACCATCAACCACAGCCACCACTTACTCATGTCCACACTGCATCAGAATATGTGGATCCTGGATCAGCCTCTACAGCTACCTGAGGACCCACCAACAGAGAACCTCTAAGGAGAATGTCAAACTTGACTGGAGTGATCACACTAGTGCTATATATTAACCACATTGAGCTGAAATCATTTTTCCATTAAAAATAAACAAATATTATGTTTAAAGAAAGCAGTAAGATAGTTAAAAAAGCTAAAACTTTTAAGAGTAAAACACACATGATATTGGAGGAACTCAGCAGGTCAGGCAGCACCTATGGAGATGAATAAAAAGTCAACATTCAGGCTGAGACCGTTCTTTATTCCTTTCCATAGATGGTGACTGATCTGCTGGATTCCCCCAGCACTTTGTGTGTTACTCTGGATTTCCATCATCTGTAAAATCTTTTGTGCAGCTAAAACCTTTAGTTTCAGAAGATTTTAGGAAACAAACATTGGCAAATGTGGCAACCCCTCATCACTTTATTTGTATTTAGAAAAAGTCAGGAACTCAAACATTAAAGGCAGCAAAAATTATACTTAAAAAAAGGATTTAATAGCTATTACTAAGCCTTTATCATCCTCTCTCAGCTTGCACCTCTTTAATCATTTAGTTTCTCTTGGTCTGCACTCTATAGAAAATGTTTCCTTTGGATTTTTCCCAGCCATCACCTGTCCGTACAATTTACTTCTAACTCTTCCCAGTTCTGAAAGGGGGCCACTGACACAAAATACTAACTCCATTTTTATCTTGTCTGATGCTGTCTGACCTATTTCTAGCATTCTGTCTTTTGATTATCACCAGTTTTGTTTTTACTTTTTGAAGAACGCTTCCTGTTTTGCTTCATTGTTTCATTTAAAAATTACATTTATATGTTAGTATGCAACTTCCATTCAAGAATGGACATGAAAACAAACACCTCACAGCAAATTTATAAATAACATAGATAAGGTTAAATCTCATATCAAGTTATACATTATCTGAAATAAATACCTGTAACACATGGGATACGAAGGGCCAATGAAAAGTCTGAATCTCACACAGCAAGCCCTTACTCGCTAAACCCTTTGCTTTCATGATTACAATGCATACAGGATATCCTACATCAACACTAATTCTTTTTTCCTTACTTCAGCGTCTGAACTAATAATTGTACTGCTGGTTATTTACACTGGAGAACCTAACAATGATGAACAAATTCTTTCTTTTATTGTATACTTAGCTCTATTCTTTTAAAAATGTTTTGATCATGGGTCCTGATTAGGGGATTGGAGGTGGAGAGTGTCAGTGGTTTAAAATTCCCTGGCACGATAATACTAGAGGATCTGTCCCGGGACTAGCACACATGTGTCATCACAAACAAGACAAGGCTTCTATTGATGAACAGTGGAGAATATCCTACACAAGTAAGATCACAAGAGAGCCTGGAGAAGCTAGAAGTCTGGAACAACACACACAAAACACTGGAGGAACTCGGCAGGTCAGGCAGCATCAATGGAGGGAAGTGTACTGTCGACATTTCAGGCTGAGATCCTTCATCAAGGCCAGAGAAGGAAAGGAGCAGAAGCCAGATAAAAATAGAAGATGGGGACAGTGCACAAGGAGGCAGGTAGTAGGTGAATCCAGGTTGGCGGGAGAAGAGGTTGATGTGAGAAACTGAAAGGTACTGGTAGATGAATCCAGGTTTGTGGGGAAGAGGTTGATGTGAGAAACTAAGGGATGATAGGCAGAAGAGGCAAAGGGTTGAAGGAGGAATCTGATAGGAGATGACAGTAGGCTTAGTCCACTGCAACAGCCAGGATCTCCCAGTGGCCAGTCATTTTATTTCAACTTCCCATTCCCACACTGATATGTCTGTCCACAGCCTCCTCTACTGCCACATTGAGGCCAGGCAAACGTTGGAAGAGCAACACCTCATATTGCGTCTTAGTAGTTTCCAGCCTGATGACATCAATTTTTCCAACTTCCGGTAACCACTCCCTTTTGTTCAAAACCCCCAACCACCGTGTCCCATATCCCCCTGGCCCCCTTAACCCTCATATTTCCCCTCCCCCAGCCTCACAACCTGCCTATCTCTTTCACCTTCCTCTCTATGGTTTCTCATCTCTCCTTTATTCCATGTTCTCTCCTCTCAGATTCTTTCTTCTTCAGCTCTTTACCTCTTCCGCCTACCAGCTTCTCAAATGGACCCACAACATTTCCTCATTAGTCAAGAAGGCACAGCAGCATCTACATTTTCTTTTTTTTAATTATTAATTTTTATTGCAACACCAACAAATTACATTCAATACAACCAGTTGCCAATTACATTTTGACTGTTAAACCCAGCCACCCCACAACCTTCTACATTTTCTGACGAGATTCAGGCATGCAAGGCTCCCCACCCACATTCTAACAACCTTCTACAGGAGACCACTGAGAGTGTCTTGTCAGGATGCATCCTTGTGTGGTATGTATGGCATCAGACCACAAGACCCTCCAGAGAACAGTAAAAACTGCCAAGAGATCACCAGTGTCTCTCTGTAACCAACCCCCCTCCCCCCCGCCATTTGTGACATATACTGTAAGCGTTCTCGGTGAAGGGCCCAAAGTATTGTTGAGGATCCCTATCACCTGCCAACTACTGTCAGGAAGGAGGTACAGGAGTATCAAGACTACAACTGCCAAACTGGGTAACAGCTTCTTCTCATAGGCCATGAGACTAATGAATACACCGCCGCCATGAAGGTAGCGTCATTAGGACCACGAGCTGGTTACTGTATTGTTTACCTGTGTTGTGCACTACAAGCATTTTGAATTATATTTTATCAACTTATTTATGGTAGTATTTTGTTTTATGTTCTGTGTGTAATATATGTTTTGTTGGTGCACCATCATCCAGAGGAACATTGCTTCATTTAGGTGTATGTAGGTAGTCATATGACAATAACTTGAACTTAGTCCATGCCCCACTCTCTTGCCTTCCCTCCTCACCTGGATTCACCTACCAACTGCCAGTTTGTGCTGCCCCCCTCCCAACTTTTTAAAAAATATTCTGGCTTCTGTTCTCTTCCTTTCTGCCCACGATGAAGGGTCTCGGCCTGAAACATCGACTGTTCACTTCCCTTCATAAAGGCTACCTGAACTGTCGAGTTCCTCCAGCATTTTGCATGTGTTGATCAGGACAGAACGGAGATGGATGATAAGCAATATAAAGGGGATACGTAAAGAGATAGAAGCCAATTGGCGATAAACTGAGAGGGCTTGAAGGTTGATGTGCAGATGGATTCACTCTCCTACAGATGCTGCCAGAATTGGTTGCTCTAGATTCCAGCATCTGCTCTCGTCTCTAATATTTGAAATACATATTGTCCAACAAAATAACTTATAAAATGTTCCTCAACATGGACATGTATTTTTAATGACTATACCAGGTTTTTGCGTGAATAACATGAAACAGATCGCTTACTTCCAGTAAAAACACAACATAAACTTCAGTGATGCGAACACTATAGCAACCATGCTTAAACTATTAATACAAGGGTCATACCAACTCCAAGACTAAACAGTTGGAACTTTGCACATTCAAATAGCATCTTTATGTTACGGAAAGATATTTCAAATAAAACATGCATACACTGCCTAAAATCAATAGCATAATCACCGACATACAGTGTACCAAAGACTACCTGTAGCTCCTATAGCTTATAAAATTTGTTTTGGCTATGATAGCCAAATATTTAAAATGCCATTCTTGTATATAAATAACATATGAAGTACAGAAACATATGCATTAATATGCTAATTGTTGCCTGTATTCCTAATAAACAGGCATAAGCAAACAATTAAATGAACATTACATTCATTATAGAATGCTGACTTGACTACATCAGTTCTACAGAATTTGGTCCTACAAACTCAAATAGGTTAACTTTTTCAAATAACGGGTATTTAGGTCGACATAAAAGTAACTTAGATACCATTTAAAATAAAAGGAATGAGCTCAAAGTTGATTAGAGTCATCTGCCTTAACCTAAGCGGTAGGAATTTTTAGCTCCCTAAGGAATATTATTTGCAGAATGTTTTCCAACGCTAAGGCCTCGTTATGAATTACATTTAGCTTTAGGAAAAATACCCATAATGCTTCTTTAACACTTTACAGCATCATTTTATTCATTTGACTGTTGGCCAATCGTGCACTCTTCCCAACCCCCTTTCAAAAGAAATAACGTGCTTGGAATTAATTGACATTCAATAAAATGCACAGATTGCACTTTTGACAAATGCATATGGGGATGACTGATTTGCAACTTGTCACTTCGGAATTTACACAGTTTTATACCCGATTCAACAGAGCTGTGACAGATAACGTTACTGACAACTTACGAGTCATCCAAATCTATAGCAAAGGAAGACACCGCAGCGGTCCGGAAGACTGTAGCTGCAACAGAAAAGAAAGGAAAATAAACTGTAATCAAAGGCACTGAGTAAACCGATGAATTGTTTTGCTTGTGCCCTTTTCTCCCTTTGATGCCTGATGGCACTTCATGATTCGGGAAGCACGGAACAGTCGTTAGCGATCACTCACCTCCACATACCAGCAGCACAAGCCGCGCTGCCACTGCCATCTTGCCGGTGGGGCTGAGCCTCTCGCTCGCTCTCTCTCTCTCTATCGCGCAGGCGCACTAACACAACTGCTCCTCGCTGTCATAGAGACGCGGCCTATTACGGAGGCATAAACATCCAGTGTTTTGTTTTAAATTCTAAAACATATCATAGTTTAAAATATATACATATATATTTAAATGCACACGTTCTAGCATGCTAGAAATTGTCTGCTTTGAAATATTTAGTCTGAAAGAGTCAAGAAACTTAGAGCTGCTTCTTAAATATGTGGAAACTTTGCCTTTTAAGATTGTTTAATGTGATTTTCAGTACACAAGTGTAAAGGAGAACGAACGGCTCCGAGGCAGTACAAAAATCACAATAAGATAAAGAGCACAATAATGATAAAAAAGGCAAAATAAATATAAATAAACCAGGTAGCTTATGTACACAAATTGATTGTATGTCTGTAAAGTGATGCTAGACACGAGTGTCTGTCCTTAAGGTGAAAGACAGGAAATGATAAAGTAGTGGTGGTTGGGGATGGGTTAATGGGTGGAGGTGTTGATCATTCTTACTGCTTGGGGAAAGTAATTATTTTTGAATCTAGAGGTCCTGGCGGGTGGATGCTACGAAGCTTCCTTTCTGCTGGATTGGGACAAACAGTCCATGAGCTGGATGGGTGGGATCCTCATGATGTTACTGGCTCTTTTGTGTATACCTTTCTGTATTTATGTCCTTGATAGTGGGTAGGCTTGTGCCAATGATGCATTGCACAGTTTTGACTCGAGCTTCCAATCTGGACATTGAAAGTTTGAAGAGGAGAGGACTTCAATCAGATCCACCGCCTGAGGATAAAAGGCAGCTGCAGCAGGGTAATAGATCTCTCACCAGCGACCAGTCAGTATCTGGGATTGATTGGTCAGGCCAAATTAAGGAAGGCAGCGGCAAGTGCAGCGGCTGTCATCTTAGTAGTGATCGTGGAGGCTTTAGCTCTTGGAGGCTTCCTCAAAGAGAGGCTTCAGAGAAAGCAAAGGAAGGAAAAGCTCAAGTGTTTTCATTCTCTTTATATCAGACATCCCACCTCTCCCGGAAGTTCCGGGAGTCTCCCATATATTGATAGCAGCTCCCTGACGCCCGGACATTATATACAATATCCCGGAAATCGATTTTTTGGAGAGGGGGAGCATCCTGATTGGTCTCTTTTCGTGCTAAGTAGACCTATCAGTTTTCTCTGTGGGTGGGCTTTACAGTCGACCTCAAAAATAATGCCAGTGTTGCTCGCTGCACTGTTTGCAACAGTGACTTTTCTATTGCCCATGGTGGGTTAAAATGACATGTTGAGGTGAGTTTAACAGGTGTCATTCGTTCATTAGCATAGCTAATATTATTTAAACTAGCTGGCTAGCTGCTAAGGAGCTACTCTATTGATGTCCCACATGATGAGGCCAAGCTCCCTGTAGACTTGCTTTAAGTTGTAATAGAATAAACATGATAATATAATATAAGTACATATTTTAATGTCACATTTTCTGCATATACCCAACTAGGTTTACAGATTGGACAAAATCACTAAACAAAGTATTACATACACCCTTGGAGGTCGACCGGGGTGGGGGTGGGATATGGGGTTGCGAGGGTGGGGGTGCTACCTCCCTGAAATGAGTTTTTGCAGGGTGGGTTGTCTGTTATATCCGCTCAGCTAGGGACAGTAGTGATATCAGGCAAGATATTGAAATGCTCTGCTTGCAGGATGTGGGAAGGCAAGGAGACCTCCAGTGTCCCTAATGACTACAAACTGCGTAACGGAGTTGGAGCTAGAACTGAGTGAACTCTGGATCATTCAGGAGGTCAAAGGGGTGACAGATAGGACATATAGAGAGGTAATTACACCCAAGATGCAGGACATAAGAAATTGGGTGACAGTCAGGAAGGGGAAAGGGGTTAAGGAGCCAGTGCAGAGTACCTCTGTAGCCATCCCCCTCAACAAAAGGTATACTACTTTGGATACTGTCGGGGAGGGATGACCTAACAGTGGTTGGGTCTCAGGCACAGAGTCTACCCCTGAGACTCGCGGCGGGGTGAGGGGTGGAGTAGAGGCATGCTGTGGTGATAGGGGATTCCTTAGGGAGAATGAACAGAAGGTTCTGTGGGTGAGAACAAGATTCCCGGATGGTATGTTGCCTCCGGCTACTGGGGTCTGGGATATCTTGGATTAAATCCTTAGCATTCTTAAGTGGGAGGCTGAACAGCCTAAAGTCGTGGTCCATGTAGGTATCAATGACATGGGTAGGATGAGTGACAAGGTTCCGCATAGGGAGTTCAGGGAGTTAAGTGCTAAGTTAAAGGGCAGGACCTCCAGGGTTGTGATCTCAGGATTGCTACCTGTGCCATGTGCTGGTGAGGCTAGAACTAGGAAGATTATACAGGTTAATACGTGACTAAGGAGTTGCTGTAGGAGGGAAGGCACAAGATTTTGGGATCATTGGGCTCTCTCCCTGGGAAGGTGATACTTGTACAGAAGAAACGATTTACACTTGAACTGGAAGGGGACTAATATCCTAGCAAGAAGGCTTATTAGTGCTGCACAGTGGAGTTTAAAGTAGAATTGCAGGGGGATAGGAAACAAAGCACCAGAACAGTTAGCGGAGAGGTTGTGGAGGCAGATGCCGGTAAGACCTCAGACAAAGTTAGGAATCAAAAGGTTAAGCATAGTGTAACTAGTGTCCTGAGATTCGTATACTTCACTCACAACACGCTGGAGGAACTCAGCAGGTCGGGCAGCATCAGTGGAAAAGATCGGTCGACGTTTCGGGCCGGAACCCTTCGTCAGGACTGTAGGGGGAAGGGGCAGAGGCCCTATAAAGAAGGTGGGGGGAGGGTGGGAAGGAGAAGGCTGGTGGGTTCCAGGAGAAAAACCAGTAAGGGGAAAGATAAAGGGGTGGGGGAAGGGAGGCAGGGAGGTGATAGGCAGGAAAGGTGAAGAAAGAATAGGGGAAAACACAATGGGTAGTAGAAGGAGGCAGAACCAAGAGGAAGGAGGTAGGCAGCTGGGGGAGGGGGCAGAGTGACATAGGGGTGGGGGAAGGGAGGGGGAGGGAATTACCGGAAGTTGGAGAATTCTATGTTCATACCAAGGGGCTGGAGACTACCTAGATGGTATATGAGGCGTTGCTCCTCCAACCTGAGTTTAGCCTCATCATGGCAGTAGAGGAGGCCATGTATGGACATATCTGAATGGGAGTGGGAAGCAGAGTTGAAGTGGATGGCTACTGGGAGTTCCTGTCTGTTTTGGCGGACGGAGCGGAGGTGCTAGACGAAACGGTCCCCCAATCTGCGTCGGGTTTCACCGATGTAGAGGAGGCCGTACCGGGAGCACCGGATGCAAATTCGTATACTTCAATGCAAGAAGTATCATAGGAAAGGTGGATAATAGTGCTGAAGATGAGGGAAGCTGGTTTACAAACAGAGGCAATATGTAGTGAGGAGAGGCTATTGATAGTGCAAAATTGCAGTCAATAGGATGAGATGCAACGTAAAAAGCAGACAGAATCAAAAAGAGTGAATTCAGGACTGAAGGTGTATCTGAATGTGTGCAGTATACAGAATAAGGTAGATGAACTTGCCGCACAGTTGCAGCTTGACAGGTATGATATTGTAGGTATCACTGAATCATGACTAAAAGATTATACCTGGGAGCTTAATGTCCAAGAATACACATTGTAAAGGAAGAGTAAGCAGGAAGGCAGAGCGGGTGGCGTTGTTCTGTTGGTAAAAAATGAAATCAAATCATTAGAAAGAGGTGAGATAGGGTTGGAAGGTGTTGAATCATTGTGGATAGACCTAAGGAACTGCAAGGGTAAAAAGGCCCTGATGGGAGTTGTATACAAACCCCCAAACAGTAGTAAGGATGTGGCCTACAAATTACAGCAAGAGATAGAAAATACATGCCCAAAGGGCAATGTTACAATAGTCACAGGGGAATTCATTATGCAGGTAGATTGGGAAAATCAGGCTGGTGCTGGATTACAGGAAGAGGAATTTCTAGAGTGCCTACAAGATGACTTTTTAGGGCAGCTCGTGATTGAGCCCACTAGAGGATCAGTTAACACGAGGCAATCTGCAGATGCTGGAAATTCAAGCAACACACACAATGTTGGTGGAACGCAGCAAGCCAGGCAGCATTTATAGGAGGAAGTACAGTCGACGTTTCAGGCCAAGACCCTTCGTCAGAGGATCAGCTATTCTGGATTGGGTGTTGTGCAATTAGTCAGAATTGATTAGAGAGCGTAAGGTAAAAGAACCCTTAAGGGAAAGTGATCACACTTATGACTGAATTCACCTTGAGTTTTGAGAAGAAGCTAAAGTCAGAAGTATCAGTATTACAGTAGAATAAAGGGAATAACAGAGGCATGAGAGAGGAGTTGGCCAGAATGGATTGGAAAAGAACACCGGCAGAGATGACGGCAGAGCAGCAATGGCTGGAATTTCTGGAAGCAATTTGGAAGGCACAGGATATATACATCCCAAAGAGGAAGAAGTATTCTAAAGGAAAGATGACACAACCATTACTAACAAGAGAAGTCAAAGCCAATATAAGAGCCAAAGAAAGGGCATATAATAGAGCAAAAAGTAGAACATAACATAGAACATAGAAACCTACAGCACATTACGGGCCCTTCAGCCCACAATGTTGTGCTTACCATGTAACCTACCCTAGAAACTGTCTAGAATTTCCCTACTGCATAGCCCTCTATTTTCCTAAACTCGATGTACCTAAGAGTCTCTTGAAAGACCCTATTGTATCCAACTCTACCACTGTTGCTAACAATGCATTCCATGCACCCACCACTCTCTGTGTGAAAAACTTACCTCTGGCATTCCCCTGTAATTACTTCCAAGCACCTTAAAACTACGCCCCCTCATGTTAGCCAATTCAGACCTGGGAAAAAGCCTCTGGCCATCCACACGATCAATGCCTCTCATCATGTTATACACCTCTATCAAGTCACCCCTCATCATGTTATACACCTCTATCAAGTTACTTCTCATCCTCCATCACTCCAAAGAGAAAACTTGAGCCAAGTTTGCTCAACCTATTCTCATAAGGCATGCTCTCCAATCCAGGCAACATCCTTGTAAATCTCCTCTGCACTCTCTCTGTAGTATCCACATCCTTCCTGTGATGAGGTGACCAGAACTGAACACAGTACTCCAAGTGGGGTCTAACTAAGGTCTTATATAGCTGAAACATTACCTCATGGCTCTTGAACTCAATCCCATGGTTGATGAAGGCAACACACCATATGCTTTCTTAATGACACTGTCAACTTGCGCAATAGCTTTGTGTCCAATGGACATGGATGCCAATATCTCCCTTGGCACTGAGCGTATATGACAAACTTGTAAGGAAAATGCATGAATTATTAAACAAAAACATTTAAACAAGACATTTTTCCAAATGCATATGAATGGCACATTGAAGACTCATTCTCACTTGCCTCTCATGCCTTCGGGATGTTCAATGAGTGTCAGCTGATAGACTGCCTGAAAGTATGTGACATGTAATCTACAATTTACAGCATTATGAACCTTTCTGCCTGCCGCATAAGGTATTTGAGAAGAGATGAGATGATCTAGGACCTGGACCTTACTTGAGAGCCAAACATCAGGTGAAGATGCTGGACAAATCTGGGAACTTTCCTGGTGTAGGTAGCACTCCTTCTTCTGGTGTTGTGCTGAGAGAGCACCTTATCATTGGAGGTGCTTTCTTTCAGATCACACATTAACTGTGTTTCTTAGTGATTATTAGATGGCACGGCTGAAAGAAAGCTGTGGCCTGGAAAATACTTTTCATTTGTTGAATGGGATGTGAAAAGGGTTACATAAGTGCAAATCTGTGCGTTTGTTTCAAGCTGCAAGTATTTTCTTTTGGAAGATCTTCTGTTATTTTAAATATGAAAATATGGTTACCTTAGGAGACTTTCTTGAAATAATCCAGATAGCAGTGCATTCCACATTTGCAGAACAAAATTGGCTCACTTCGGTATCTTTCCCTGAACCCAAAATGGTCCAAAGGCAGGAATGGAATTGCTTGCATGAGAGTGTTTAATTTGCTTATTTTAAACAAGCAAATTTTATTTTAAAGTATTTGAATGACATTGAGTCCATAATTGCAGTCAAACCTTGGAAATTAAAACTGATTATTGACCACACCCAAACAGAGCCTGCCTTTTTAAACCCTTGGTTGATAGTGATCTTGATCAGGATTTAAAAGAATTTCTCATTTCTGATTGCAAATTAAAAGATGAATATTTGTCTTGCGGCTACAGCAGAGAGTAACCCTGGAGATCCTTAAGATGGCTTTCACTTATGACAGACTATGGAACTTCCTCAAGTACCTCACTCAGATGATAAATAAATACTACACTCTGCTGAACAATCCTGGAAAGAAACACTATGATAAAGGAAGTGAAAAAATGTATTCTGTGTGCTAATTTCAGTACTCATCTCCATGTGTGGCTTGGTAGTTTCACCACTGACCTTGCTGGCTGTATCCAGAAAGCTGCTGAATGAAATAAAATGCAGACATCCCACCTCTCCCAGAAGTTCCGGGAGTCTCCCGCGTATTAATAGTGGCTCCCTGACGCCGGCAAATTATATACAATGTCCCGGAAATTGATTTTTTTGAGAGTGAGTGTGAGAGAAAGAAAGCAAGCGCGAGTGAGAGAGAGAGAGCGAGAGCAAGAGCAAGAGTGAGAGAGTTCCAAAAAAAGTCAGAGTGGCAGAGTGTTCCAAAAAAAAATAAAACATACAGTACGCCACCCCAGACTACATTAAAGTGTACCCCTACCTAATAGGGGTCAAAAATAATGACAGTGTTGCCCACTGCACTGTTTGCAACAGTGACTTTTCTATTGCCCATGGTGGGTTAAGACTGTAAAAGACATGTTGAGGTGAGTTTAACAGGTGTCATTCATTCATTAGCATAGCTAACGTTATTTAAACTAGCTGGCTAGCTGCTAAGGAGCTACTCTATTGCAGACATCCCACCTCTCCCGGAAGTTCCGGAAGTCTCCCACAAATTGATGGTGCTACCTCCCTGAAATGAGTTTTTGCAGGGTGGGATGTCTGAAAATGTAAAGAACTAAAATGGACCTGAGGCACCATTATACCTGCTGAGATGTATCTGCTCATCTCAGCACTGATAGAATTGACCACTGCACAATTATTATGGGGTCGCAGTCTATATTTCATATCAGCTGGAGTTTGAGGACTGTCTGTGTGTATGGGTGGGATTTTGTGAGTGGGGGGTTTGTTTGCTGTTGTTGTTTTGTTGCTTGTGCTCCATGCTGTTCTGTGGAACATTGTGTGCATGCTGTGGTGGCAACACTTGTGGGCCGTCACCAGCACATCTCTATGTTGTGTTGGATGTTAATGCATGTAGCACATTTCACTGTATGTTCCGATGTACATGTGGCAAATAAATCTGAATATAAATCAGCTATATTCTCTGGTATGCTTTATCATACTACCATCATGCTTGAAAGAATAGAATCAAAACAGGTCAAGGAGCCTAAACTGAATACTCGTGAGGCACAACAACAGAACTGTTTCCTCCATGGTCTGTAATTTAGTGCTGCAGAAAGGCCCTCACACCATCATTACACTAAAACTACTGGTCCCATGCTCTTGTATCTCATAAAGTGGCCACTGATTGTATGCTCATGGTCTGCTGATGTAGCCCATCCACTTCAAGGTTCAACATGTGCATTCAAAGATGCTCTTGTAACACCTGGTTATTTTAGTTACTATCGTCTTCCTGTCAACTTGAACCAGTCTGGCCATTCTCCTTTCTCCTCTCTCATTAACAAGGCATTTTCGCCCACAGAACTGCTGCTCATAAGATTTTTTTTTTGTTTTTTTTTGCACCATTCTCTGTAAACTCTAGAGGCTGGTGTGCCTGAAAACAGGGGCATATCTATGGAAAATAGTGCCTATGGCAAGCACTGAAATTGTGCCCCTGTCCAAACATCTGACACCCATCTTTTAGAAAACTTTACCATAATATCAGCTCAAAAATACAAGTCAAGCTCGTTAATCTTTTAATTAACAAATTATGGCACTACATGAAAATTATAACTGCACCTTCCTTGCTTTCACTGATGCAAATTGGTCTATGATGTGATCAAAGTCAGTTTTTTTCAGTTTCTTCTCTTTCTACACTCAGCAGAGCAAGATCACAGGGTCTGCCTTGACCCATGGAGGCTTTCAAATATGAAAGTATTAGTTTTAACTTGCTGACTGATCTCTCACAGTTGGCAGTGGAAACTGCGATGGTTAGCATTATCTAAATAGCAATGCGAAGATTGGGGAAGACTCTCTCATCTCTATACTGAACAACAAATTCAAGAAGCTCTTCAGGTCTTAATATTTTCATGTTGCCCCACCTTGATAGCAACATTCTGCAATCCAAAATTTCTTCCTGTAGCTGCTGTCCATCAACATCAGAGCTGTACAATTCGCCCAAATTTTCGCACTTCTTCTTTAGGTCGTTACAGTCGGTGCCGTAACATAGTCCCTCGACATCAAGAAGGAACCCAAACTTGGCATCAGTGTCGTGCAAACGAGTGAATCTTTTGTCCATTTCTCTGTTCCCTTCATGACTCTTTCCATTTCCTCCTTAGCTGTTAACCCAGCATCTCTCGAGTTCTCATCAGCCATTCGTTTCTTTCGGCTCTGACGTCTTTCAACTTCAATATTCCATTCTTGACAGAGACTGACTCCTTCTTTGAGTAATTCACTGACCAACACTTCTCCTTCATCATAAAAATGATCTTGGAGGGCTTTCAAATCCAGGGCAGCATCATGGAAGTTCATGCTAGGATCCTGTAGCCTCTTTTGAATACGGTCAATGTGAATGAGTACTTTGTTCCAAAATCCTAGCAAAATCAGAAAATCGTATCTCAACATGCGGTTGTACAGCTGTCTTGCGTCACTTCTTGTTTCACTGGTCTCGTTTTCATTGTCTATCATGTCTTGGAGAACTTGAAGTATCTCCTCAAGGTACTTGTTGACGGGCTTCACTGATTCTGTCTTGCGCTTCACCTGGTTTCGGACTCCGACTTAACAACCACAGGCACAGTGTTTTTGAGTTTTTCCCAGCGCTGTGTTGAACAAGAGAAAAATATGTAGAGTGCTTTGATGGTTCCATAAAACGTGACCATCATTGTATCCTGCTTGGCTGCATGTACACCCACCAAATTGAGTGAGTGATTGTCACAATTCACGAACACTGGTAGGTTGTTTTTCTCACTTATTCTTTGATGAACACCACTTCTGTGTCCAGCCAACACAGCAGCGTTGTCATAGCACTGTGACCGACAATCTTGTAGCTCCATTTCATCCTTCTCTAGCTGTTTCAAGATGTCTTCAACCAAGCTCTCAGCATCCTTCTGGCTTATCTGGATAAAACCAAGGAAGGACTCTCTAACACGGACTGTTTTCCTCTCAAAATCAACTTCCACATACCTCACTACTTCTGACATCTGCTCACATCACGGTGTGCCTGATCAGGAGACAGGTCGAACATGAGACCATAGTACTTGGCTTTACGAATGCTTCTCAGTAAACTCTGGTGAACAGTGGAGATGCCATCATGTGGATTAATTCATTCTGGACACCTGGTGAAAGATAAGACGTGGATCCAGGATGACATTCCAAATGAGTGAGGTGTTTTTTTATGACAGGGTCGAAGATGGCCAGTAGTTTCAGTAAGCCAAGGAAATTTCCCACATTGGAGTCATCGTCTAGTTGAAGTGACTCCCTGTGTCCTGGCAAAGCCAGGTTCTGATTTGCAAGGAATTTTATGCAGTGAAGGATTCTTGTCAAGATATTACACCACTTCTGCTTTTCCTTCTCAGTCTGTGACTGAAATACCGCATCAATAACTCCTCTGTTTCCAGCTAAATTTCTTTCCATTTCTTTCCACTGTGTGAAGCATTCCCGATGATTCTTGTCATTTTCATGAATACTAATCCTTTCAGGTGCTTTCCACTGGTTGAATCCACTTTCCTGCTCCAATGAGGATTGATGGTCTGACTGGGAACAGAGAAGACAACAGATACAAAATGCAGACTTTTTAGAAGGGGAATAGACCAGCCATGAGCCAGTCACTTCCTCACCACGACCATTTCCCAATTTCCTCTTGAACCAATTTTTGTTCAATGAGCGGTTATTTGTTGGTAGGAAAGGCCCCTCACTGTTCTGGAAATACTTCGAACCCAGCTTTATTATTTCTGTTCTCAACGCGTCAGGCAGAATTCCTCTTCCAGTATCCTTGTTGAACTTCAGAACTCCAACGTCATGCTGTTCAATCACTTCTGGTATGACAGTTCGAGGCTCTTTGACACCATCCAGTTCACTAGGTTCAGTGTCGTCAGGTTCAATCTCGTCAATAAACTCAACATCACCACCACCACCATCGTCTTCCCCTCCTGTCATGTCCACGTTCTCTGTGGCAGCCTCACTCTTAATCTTGTCATACTCGGATTTATATGACTTGCCTTCCTCTTCGGCTTGTGACGCACTTGTACTTGATCCACCATCAGATTCTAACAAGCTTGTAGCAGGTGCAGGCGACTCCATGGAAGGTGTCGAACTACTTGTTCCGGGCTTTTCTAAGAAGGGCGTGAAGAACTTGCTCGACTTCTTGGCTTCCTCCACCTCCAACTTTTGTCTCTTCTGTCCTTCAGCTCCACTTTCCTTCTTCTTCATAAAGAAACGTTTCATGGTCTTCTTACACAATGCTCTGAAATAAGGCCATCCTAGTGCTTCTCACCCATGATAATCACAGACAGATCATACATCTGAAGAAAAGTCTTTTTCCACTATCCGAGGATGGCTTGTCTGACTTTAGTAGAAACTGCTCAGTGGTGCCCCCCCTTCAAATGGCGCCCAGGGCACGTGCCATGCCTGCCATGCCTTAGATACGCCACTGCCTGAAAATCCCAAGAGATCAGCAGTTTCTGAGATACTCAAGCCATCCATGTGGCACCAACAACCATTCCATGACCAAAGTCAATTAGATTACATTTCTTTCCCCTTCTGGTGTTTGGTCTGAACAACAACTGTACCTCTCAACTATTTCTGCATACTTTTACGCATTGAGTAGCTGCCACAAGATTGAATGATTAGTAATTTTCATTATCGAGTAGGTGTACAGGTATACTTAATAAAGTAGCTGCTGAGTGTATAAAGAGAGTGGTGGGCACGTGGAATGCACTGCCAGCAACGGTGCCAGCAATAGGGTCTTTTAAGAGACTCTTAGGTAGGTACATGGAGCTTAGAAATATAGAGGGCTATGTGCTAGGGAAATTCTAAGCAGTCTCTAAGTAGGTTACATGGTCAGCACAACATTGTGGGTCAAAGGGCCTGTAATGTGCTGTAGATTTCTATGTTCTATGTTCTTATCTTGGCCATTTCTTAACACCTAAAAGTATTCATTGTCATCCTTTCACCCTTCATCCTTCTCCTTCCCTTATTCTCACTCTGTTCTCAAATTCAAATTCCTGTCTTTTTCTGTCTTTGTTACTGAATTAATATAGAGGTCTGGCCATATATCTAAAAACAGGAATATGAATTCCATCATCATCATGGGAATTCAATTTCAATTGTTCGAATAAACCTGGAATAAAAAGCATCAATAAAGGGTTATTTAAATCCAAACACTGGTAATGCCCATTTTACTTAACAATTTAGTAAATGAATTGAGATTATCTTACTAAAAAGCTGGTTGTCACTTAGCAATCCTGTAGTCATTAATGAAGCTGCATGATAGTTCAGTGTTTAACACTTCAACCAACACCCTCTTCTAACAGTGATCAGCTGGTTGGGAAGTAAAAATGGAGAATACATAACCTCGAAGATGAAGGTACGATAAAGCTGTACTTCTGATGCTTCCCACTCATGGAATTAAATAGCCAATCAATAAATTTCTTCACATCAAATGCTGGAAAATCAAACTTACTCAGAAGCTGATGATCACTCTCCAATTTATATTTTCAACCAGCCGCTCAATAACCATTGTGCCTGATTCAACAGTGTTGCCATTCGAAAGCCAGGGGATGATCAAAACCACTCGACAAATGTCTCTTGCAGAGAGTCAATCAGCATTGTACTGTAGTTTAAAAATCTATTTTGATTTATATCACCTCTAACATAAGACATCCTTGAAGTGGACCATAACCTTGTCATAGGGTCTGGAGGCTTATGTGCCTCAGTGACCCAGAGAGCTATGTTGGCTGGAGTCACGGCCTTGTGCTTTGGCTCTTGATAGGATCACCCATGTCAAACAGGTCAAAGGGTAGAGGCCAGACTTAAAGTAGTCCACCGGCCTTCCAGTTTCAGGGCTAACACTCCTTACTGGTCAAAATAATTGTTATGGAAACAGCAATGAAGAATCCTTCTATATCTGTGTACGATGGTATGGGTAGACCAAGATGGAGGACCTTCATTGCTGCCCTAAGCACTAATATTTATCTTACAACCTTCAGGCCCCTGAACCGGTGTGGATAACTTCACTCACCACAACTATGAATTGATTCCACAACCTATGGACTCACTTCCAAGGACTTAACAGATCATGTGCTCAGTGTTATTTATTTATGAATTTATTTATTTTTGTTTGCACACTTTGTCTTCTTTTGCATATTGGTTGTCAGCCTTTGTGTGTAGTTTTCCTTTTTTTTGTAATTTATTTTTTATTGAACTTCATCATCAAACAAACATTTCCAATAGATGTATTTCAGATACTGTACGTATATATCATATAATCATATTTGTCACAAATCTCCACATAATATTTTTCTGAGGTATATACTTATAGAAAGGAGAGGAAAGAAAGAACAATCGAAAGAAGAAAACTATGTACAGAGTAGGAAGTGATTTTTTTTTACAACATATTCATTGACTTGTGAGAATAAAATCAGGCCTATAAGGTGTTATGTAGTTGAGCCATTTTGTCCAGTATGAATAAAATTGTTCCAACTTATGATTAAAAGATGCTGTTGTCTTCTCCATTTTGTAAATGTCCATTGTAATTTCCGTCCATACATTTAGATTTGGGCTCTCCTGTGATAACCATTTCCTGGTAAGGGTCTTTTTACCAGCCACTAACAGTACATTCATTAAATATTTATCTCTTTTCAACCATTCTTGAGGTATAGAGTAGAGAGTAAGACCAAAATATATGGTCTTAATCTCTAAGCACAGTTGATGTGGTCTTTTCAACCCCTGATTCACAAGCCACAGCGATTCGCTCTGGAGAGAGGCATCATACTCCAGGTCAAACGAGAGATAACCCAGGTCAGGTTTCAGACCACAGTACTCAGGTAGATCCTTCGCATGATGGCGGTGGTGAGGAGGTAGAGAAGAAGAGGGAGGTCAAGTGGCCAGCAATGGCAGATGAGAAGGCTTAGTGTGTGTTTGATGAGGATATCAGTATGATGTTGAAGAACACTCTCAGGGGAACATCAAAGAGAAAGTTGGAAGTGATGGGCAATATGATTTACGATGTTGGAAAGTACAGGTTTGGTTTGGTTGAGTTGAAGAAAGCAAAGCCTACACAGCAACCAAGCAGGCACCAGAAGGAGATTAGTAGGTTGGGGAGAGAGCTTAGATCGTTGAAACAGAGGTGGAAGGTAGCAGGTGAGGGTGACAAGCCAGGGCTTGCTGATCTCCGAGAGCATTTTCGATTAAAGTTAGCATCACTCCGTCATGCAGACTCACAACGTAAAAAGAGAAAGAAGAGAGAGAAGGCAAGAAAGTCGTTCTTTGAGAACCCTCATGAGTTCACAAAGAAACTGTTTGAACAAAGTAAGAGTGGGCAGCTTAACATCTCTCAACAAGAACTTGAGGATCACCTGGCAAACACTTACTCTAACGAACAGCGGGAGGCTCCTTTGCTTGACATTTCAGGGCTTGTGAATCCTACCAAGCCAGGAGTGAAGTTCAATCTGTCAGAACCCAAATTGGCAGAAGTCGAACGGTTCATCAGAAAGACAAGGTCAGGCTCAGTGCCAGGACCTAATGGAGTGCCATATAAGGTGTTCAAGAAGTGTGAAGAACTGAGGAAATACTTGTGGAGATTGTTAAAGGTGGTATGGAGACAAGGTGTTGTTCCTTTGTCATGGAGTGAGGCTGAAGGAGAAAACATCCCGAAGGAAGAGAATTCTTCTACATTGAATCAGTTCCGACCAATTTCACTCCTGAATGTAGAGGGGAAGATTATGTTTGGCATTCTGGCAGAAAGAATATCTTCATTTGTGATAGGGAATGGATTAGTAAATACATCTGTGCAGAAGGCAGGAATATCAGGCTTCCCTGACTGCCTTGAACATTCTAGTATGATATGGCATACCATCCAGGAGTCCAAAAGGTTGAGAAGAAATCTGGCTGTAGTTTGGTTTGATCTGGCAAATGCGTATGGTTCTGTTCCCCATGTCCTGATAGAGTTTGCGATGGAATTCCTATGGATTCCTGCTAAGGTGAGGAACTTTGTTATGCAGTACTACAACGATTTCCGCATGAGGTTTTCCACTCAGCAGTTTACAACTAGGTGGCAGAGCTTGGATGTTGGAATCCCAATGGGATGTGTGATTTCACCTATCCTTTTTGTGTTAGCCATGGAGGTCATTGTGAGGACTGCAGAATCAGTGGGACCAGGTGTCGCACTTGATGGCGGAGGGGAGTTACCACCAATACGAGCGTTCATGGACGATCTCACCCTTTTGGGTCCCAGCACGGAGGCAGTGGAAAATGTACTATCTAAACTCAAGGAGCTAATGGATTGGGGAAGAATGAAATTCAAGACCAAGAAGTCAAGGAACCTTGTTCTTAGGAGAGGAAAACTGGTTGACTTTCATTTCACCCTTTGTGGAGAGGAGATTCCATCCATTCAGGACCAACCAGTTAAGAGCCTCGGGCAATGGTACACAGAGGAACTGAGAGACACCAAGAGGGTTCAAGAGACAGGAGAACAGATCAGCAGAGGTCTGATATCTATTGATAAGTGTGGCTTGCCTGGCAAGTTGAGGTTGTGGTGCTTGCAGTACGGACTGATGCCACGGATAATGTGGCCACTAACTGTCTATGAAGTGGCAATGTCCCATGTTGAGGCAATGGAACGGAAGATCAACAAGTATGTGAAGAAGTGGCTTGGAGTACCAAGCAGCCTCACCAATGTTGCAATCCACAGTAGCCAGACAAAGCTTACCATCCCAGTGAAATCCCTTGTTGAAGAGGTCAAGGTTGCCAAGGTAAGATCATTCTTGATGCTTCGAGACTCAAAAGACCCTATCATCAAGAATACCCAGCCAGATGAGAGATCAGGCAGGAAGTGGTCAGCCCGTGTAGCAGTTGATGAGGCAGGGTCTAGATTGAAGCACAAGGAGATGGTTGGGGCTATCCAGCTAGGCCACCAGGGACTTGGGTGGACAACCCACAAGTGGTGGTCACCTTCTACAGGTAAGGAGCGCCGTGAGCTTGTAACACAAGAAATACGAGAGGTAGAAGAGGAGAAGAGGTTAGCTAAAACAGCTGGCCTGGCCAAACAAGGGGCTTGGACCTGGTGGGAAAGTGTTGAACAATGACACCTATCTTGGAATGTTCTGTGGCAGATGGAACCGCTCCGCATTTCTTTTCTATGCAGAGCAGTGTATGATCTGCTCCCAACACCTGCCAACCTCAGCACCTGGTATGAAGATAAGACAGACAGGTGTGCTGCTTGAGGCGAGAAGGGAACACTTCAACATATTCTGAGTGCACGCAGAGTCAATCTTTCCAGCGGCATGTACACTTGGATACATAACAACGTTCTCAAAGTTGTAACAGAAGCGGTTGAGCAGAGAGTACTGCAGCACAACTTATCTCATGCCCCATGCTGCACAGAACATCGCATATCACTTGTGAAAGAAGGCTCCAAGTCAAGGGTGCACAGCGCAGGCTCACGATCAAGCATACTTTCTTCAGCCAATGATTGGTGTGTCAAGGCCGACCTGGATGGGAAAGGCAGTTTCCCGGAGCAAATAGCTTTCACCACATTGCCTCCAGATATAATCGTATGGTCTGACACCAGTAGGGAAGTGGTTATTGGTGAACTCACAGTCCCCTGGGAAGACAACATCGATGAAACCCATGAGCGCAAGTTAACCAAGTATGCAGAATTAAGATCAGAGTGCAGAGACAGAGGATGGAAGGTCTCATGCTATCCATTTGAAGTAGGTTGCCATGAGTTTATTGCGTTCACTCTCCAGAAGTGGCTGCGTGACCTTGGCTTCACTAGAAGAGAGATCAAGTCAACCAGCAGGGCTGTAGCTGAGGCAGCAGAGAAAGGATCAGCATGGGTGTGGAGCAAGTATGTCCAGAGGGGCAGATAGTCAGACAGTGTATACATATCTTGCAAACCCTTCAGTAGTTGCATAGACACCTGAAGAGCAAACTATCTGTTGGATGGAAGTGACTGATAGAGGCAGATGCCAAGTTTTTAAGCTCACCAGTGGGAGGTGGTGCTTTAGCACTGCTGGCCCACCACCTCGAGGGAGTCTTGATCATAAGCGGGCCGAAACTCCTGAAGATAGGTGGCAGATCAACTGATGATCCCACTGGTGATAGCACAGGACAGTTAACATCTTAGTCCAAGTGTATTTTTAACTCTAAGGGTATTTCACATTTAAAAATGTCTTGTAGGGCATTATGTATCCCACTCCAATAGTCTTTGATAATGGGGCATTCCCAGAAAATCTGATAATGGTTTGCATTTTGATTTCCACAATTTCTCCAGCAAACAGGGGGGTTATTATCATAATGGAATTTCTGAGAGGGTATAATAAAATGTCTTATCAAGTTTTTCCACCCGAACTCCCTCCATTTCTGTGAACTGGTACACTTCCATTGATACCTCCATATTACTGTCCAGTCTTCCTCAGATATTATTATCCCTCCTTCCTTCTCCCATTTTGTGTTTAATGTATGAAGTTGAATGTGTTTTAAGATTTGACAAATGCTTATACACGCTTGAAATGATTTTACTACCGTTGTCCGAATTATATAATTTTCTAAACAGCCCTATCAGACATGTACTTGCCTTGGTTACATTTTTAACTGTCCTATTAACATATTGTCACATTTGTAAATACCGGTAAAAGTCTTGTTTTTGTAATAAGTGTTTCTCTTTGAGCATTTCAAAACTGAACAGTGTTCCTTCTTTCATTATATTGCAAATAGCTGTTATTCCTTTAGCTGTCCAGTCCTTAAATCTAGCATCCAGTTTATTCAGCATAAAATCTGAGTCATATGCACACCATTTAAGAATTGCAAAGCCTTTCTCAGTTTATGTTCTTTTATAATAATTTTCCATATTTTAAGAGTCCATTTCACCCACGGGTTGTCAATATTATTTATGTAACTTTGTAGGTTGTTATCAGCCAAAATTGCCTGTATGGGGATGGAAAGTATCCTCTCCTCAATGTTTTTCCATTGAGTGTCATATGATGGGTTGCACTGGCATATCACGGCTCTCAACTGTGCTGAAAAACAATAACCTTTACGAGAAGGTAGGCCCCATCCCCCCTTCTCCTTGGCTAATTGCAAAGTTTTGAGACGAACCCTAGGCCTTTTACCTAATATCTTGTTCCATTCATTGAATTGATTTTGGTTAATCTCTATTGGTAGGGTCTGAAAGAGATATAGTAGTCTGGACAGTATATTCATTTTAATAGATTCAATCCTTGAACTGAGATCAAGAAAAAGAATTAGGTTCCATCTTGTTATATCTTCCTTAATTTTTTTATATATATTGGCTGATAATTGCATTCTGATAATTTTGCCAAATCTTTTGGCATAATGATGCCCAAATATTTGACAGACTCTGTTTGCCATGCCCAAGGATATCTACTTTCAATTTCTCTCGGTGGGCTATAGTTATATGAAAGTAATTGGGTTTTATCTATGTTGATCTTGTATCCTGATAATTGGCCATATTGTTCAAAGGATTGCATCAATTTAGGTAAAGAGTATGTTGGTTGCCCTAGACAGATCAAAATGTCATCCGCGTAACAGGCCAATTTATGCTCTGTCCCTTTAATAGTAATTCCCCTGATATCTTCATTTTGTCTGATATATTGAGCTAATGGTTCCAGATATAATGTGAAGAGTAGCGGTGACCATGCACAACCCTGTCTCGTGCCCCTTTCTAGGGTAAAACTATTAGATAAATATCCATTGATTTTAATCCTGGCAGTAGGATTGTCGTATAGTGCTTGTGTAGTTTTAATAATTGTGTCATGTAGACCAAATCTATGTAAAACTCTATAGAGAAAATTCCAATTAACCGAATCAAATGCCTTTTCAGCGTCCACGCTTATCACTATTGCTTCAATTTCATTTTTCTTATATGAAGTGTGTAGTTATTCATTGATTCTATTGTATTTCTTTTTCTTTGTTTTCCTGGAAATGCCTGCAAGAAAATGTCTCTCAAGGTAATATATGGTGACATATATGTACTTTGTAATAAAACTAATTTGAACTCTGATGTTTCATTTGGTGACTGAATCCATACAACTCCATAAACCATGAATTAATGACTAACTCAGACCTTACATTTGAAATGCATTATTACCTAAGCTAATAAAATGTCACTAAATTTCCTGACATTCAAGACCTAACTTCCGCAACTACCATGCACATATTATTACCCAGTGAATAATCAAGCTACCAGTAATTGTGGTGATATGTACAGCTATAGCATTCTTTGACCCTTAGTCTTACTGGGCCATGCAATGAAATAAGAAACAAATGAATTACGCTTTAGGTGACAAAAATTACCAGAGGCTGCTTTTGACTATTAAATCATTGCAGTTCGAATTAAATAGCAAGATCTAAAAACAACAGTAGCAAATCTATACCTGTTGTACGCTTAAATAGTCTGAACTAGGTAGGATATGCAGATGTAATTTCTATTGTCTTAGCATTCATGTATATGTGGTAATCTGTCCAAATGAACTACCTAATATTTTTATCATTATGATTTCCTCTGAGTTGTGTTCACTGTAGAAAATGTCAGGGTGCCTTTTCCCAGAATGTTGTTAGCCTTGACGTTTATATCTAAAAGCTGTACTCTAAAGGTATTAGTACATATGAAAGTGTGGCCTTTAGTGGTTTTTATTTTATGCTTACTTACCCTGTATCCTAAAATTGTATTTGCTTTGCCTATCACCATTTCATGTCATTTGTATGTTGCTTGTGCATGGTAAATGAAATATTGCTTCTAATTATTTAAGGACCTAAGAACCAAGAGAACATGCAGATTCTATGGTCTCTTCAGTCTTTCCCAACAGTCACTATGATCATGATTAATTTTGATCTTTGACCTAATTTTTGCTTTTCTGTCCATTCAATACCTCTTGATTTACCGGAGGTCTAAAAATCAATTTCATCGCCAAACGTAGATAATGGATCATCATCCATAGTCCTCTGGGATGGGAAAGTCTCATGATACACAACTTTTTGAGAGGGAAAAAAATCCTCTACATCTATTTTTTAAAGAATTGGCACCATGCTCTAAGTCTAAGGAAGATTGCTGCATGGTATGAATGAGCCAAATCGAAGTGGTGGGGCACGGGTCCAAGACTGGGGAACAAGCCAATGTTGGAGGCAATTCAAAGTGGGAGAACTGAGACGAGGCAAGTACAGGCACCAGGGGTCAGGCTCAAGAGAGAGAAATAAGTCGAGGTTTGAACAATTTAAACGCTCGAGAGGAACCAATATACACACCAGGAGATTTACTAGTGCTCCTCAGGAGTGTTTAAACCAGAGTGTCAAAGGGATGGGAATTAGGTGGGCAACAGGTGGTAGGGATGAGGGCAAGAAAGATGGTATGACAAGTAAGAATGAAAGGAAGGACAGCAAGGGGCCTCCTTGTCCTCTGAAGGTGGATAGGTCTCCAGAGTCTGATGGCATTTATCCCAGAATATTGAAAGAAGCAAGTGATCTGGGGCTTTGACAAAGATCTCTGTGCCCTCACTAGCAACAGCTGGGGTCCCAGATGAATGGAGAGTAGTAAATGTTGTCCCTTTGCTCAAGAAAGGAAGTAGGGATAATCCAGGTAATTATAGGCCAGTGAGGCTCATGTTAGTGGTAGGGAAGCTATTGGAGAGAATATGGAAAGATAGGATTTATGAGCATTTGGAAAGGCATGGTCTGCTTAGAGACAGTCAACATGGCTTTTTGCAGGGCTGGCCATGCCTTACAAACTTGATTCAGTTTTTTGAGGAGATGACAAAGGAGTTTGATGAGGGTAAGGTAATGAATATTATCTACATGTCATTTGGTAAGGTTTCTCATCGTACGTTGAATCAGAAGATAAAGATTCATGAGATCCAGGCTGAATTGCCATTTCAGATTCAGAAATGGCTTGCCACAGAAGACAGAATAGGGGTGGAAGGCTGTTATTCTTGCTGGAGGTCCATGGTCAGTGGTGTTCCACAAGGATCAATGCTGAGACCCCTGTTGTTTGTGAGATATTTCAATAAGTTGATGAAGATGTAGATGGATGAGTTAGCAAGTTTGCAGATAATACCAAGATTGGTGGAGCTATGGACAGTGTAAACAATCCTGTGGGGTATATATCAGTTACAGGCGTGGACAGAGAAGTGGCGGATGAAGTTTAATCTGGGGAAATGTGAGATGTTGTACTTTGGCAGGTAACTTGAAAGGAGAAAGAATACAGTTAATTGCCGGTCCCTTAATAGCATTGAGGTACAGTGGAATCTTGGGGTCCAGGTCATTGAATATGGCTAGGTACTGTAGGTGGATAAGGTGGTAAGGATGGTGTGTGGAATGCCTGCCTTCATTGGTAGGGGTTTTGATTAAAAGAGCCAGGAAGTAATGCTACCGCAATATAATACTTTAATCAGACCACACTTGGACAATTGTGTGCATTCTGGTTGACCATTATTAGAAGGATATGGAGACAACGCAGAGGATGCTGAAGAGTTTTACCAGGATGCTGTCTGGATTAGAGGATATGAGCTATAAGGAAAGGATGGATAAATTTGGGTTGTTCTCCCTAGAGTGTCGGATGCTAAAGGGGGACCTAATCGAGGTTTTTAAAATTATGAGGGGTACAGATAGTGTAGACAGCCAGAATCTAATGAGAGAATATGCATTTAAGGTGGGTGGTGTGGGAGTTTAAAGACAACGTGAGGTGTAAGTTTTTTTTTGTTCAAAGAGTAGTTGATGCTTGGAACAGCTTACCAGGGATAGCAGGGGAATCAGGTACTGTTTAAAAGCCTTTCAGATAGACATATGAAAATGTAGGGAATGGAGGGATATGGATGATACACATGAGGAGAACATTTAGTATAAATTGCCATCAAGACAAGCACAAATCCTGGACTGAGTGCCCTGTCCAGTGCTGTACCATTACATGGTAAGGCTAAGAGGGAGTATTGGCTGGAGTGTTCCTTTCTAGCTTGTTTACTGAATACAAGAAAGCACCACAAAAGGAGGCAGTTTTATTCGTAACAAAAAAAAACACTAGCAACCCATGTACACCCAAGTCTTGAGTAATACTGAGAAAATGGAATAAAAACCTCACTATATTCCCATCCCCTTTTAGGATATCCTGTTGAAGGCATCTGGAATACCAAACTCTACATGTGTAATTATGGCAGAGAATTAATGTAAATGTTTATATTGATATGTTCTGAAAAGCAATTATTAATTTCTGTATAAAGGCTCTTGAACTGTCATTGATCAGGAGAGAAACTAAAATTGTTCTCATGTTTTCCCTTTCAAGGCAATTCTTGAAATCAGTCTTACCTAACTGAAGTTAACTCCATTTGAGTAGATGTGCAAAGTTAGTCATAGTCATAGTCATACTTTATTGATCCCGGGGGAAATTGGTTTTCGTTACAGTTGCACCATAAATAATAAATAGTAATAAAACCATAAATAGTTAAATAGTAATATGTAAGTTATACCAGGAAATAAGTCCAGGACCAGCCTATTGTCTCAGGGTGTCCGACCCTCCAAGGGAGGAGTTGTAAAGTTTGATGGCCACAGGCAGGAATGACTTCCTATGACGCTTTGTGTTGCATCTCGGTGGAATGAGTCTCTGGCTGAATGTACTCCTGTGCCCAACCAGTACACTATGTAGTGGATGGGAGACATTGACCAAGATGGCATGCAACTTTGACAGCATCCTCTTTTCAGTCACCACCGTGAGAGAGTCCAGTTCCATCCCCACAACATCACTGGCCTTATGAATGAGTTTGTTGATTCTGTTGGTGTCTGCTACCCTCAGCCTGCTGCCCCAGCACACAACAGCAAACGTGATAGCACTGGACACCACAGACTCGTAGAACATCCTCAGCATTGTCCGGCAGATGTTAAAGGACCTCAGTCTCCTCAGGAAATAGAGACGGCTCTGACCCTTCTTGTAGGCAGCCTCAGTGTTCTTTGACCAGTCCAGTTTATTGTCAATTCGTATCCCCAGGTATTTGTAATCCTCTACCATATCCACACTGACTCCCTGGAGGGAAACAGGGGTCACCGGTACCTTAGCTCTCCTCAGGTCTACCACCAGCTTCTTAGTCTTTTTCACATTAGGCTGCAGATAATGCATATTTTGTGCACTCAGTTTTGCATATTAGACCTTTTTTAAACAGAATATCAGCTTATTGCAAAAGCTGTCTGGATCAGGAACATTTACGCCAGGAAATTGACTTTATGCACATTTGGGACATGTGGCAGGATACTGAGTATTATTTCTGGTAAGTCCCTAATAATCCACATGCATATTAGCAATCCTGCACTGGTCACTTTTTAATCCTTTATTGCTGCTGTTTCACATATTTATACGACTATTTATTGTAATAGTGCCAGTAACATTATATTGTCTTGATAAACATTCACCCTGCACTTTGCGTCAACCGGTCGATCTTCAGGCCATTATTATGTGAATGTATTTGCTGAACTGTAACTATGCGGTGTGTGGCTATATGAACTATGCTGTGCACCTTGGCCCCAGAGGAATAATGTTTCGTTTGGCTACATATGTGTCTGTGGTTGAATGACAGTAAACTTGATCTTGAAGTTGAACTTGAAAAGGCGACTCAGGATTCTGTAATATTATTTATTATAATGATTAATACTTTAGTAGTTGTGCATTCAGTAAGCATTTCCTGACTGATAAGCTTAATTCTCATGTCTCTATTTTGACATGGATTCTTTTAGGGTAGAACTTTAAAATAATCTCTTTCCAATGATAATATTTTACATTGAGCATGAACAAATCTTTGTGGTCTCATCTAAATCCTGTTTTCACATTCCATCCATAGCCAGCTTTCCGTCATGTAGAATGTACACTCAGTGAACACTTTATGTACCTCCTGTAGCTAATAAAGTGGCCACAGATGGTATTCTGCTGTCGTCCATCCACTTCAAAGATCGACATGTTGTGCATTCAGAGATGCTCTTCTCCACACCACTGTTGTAACATGAGGTTATTTGAGTTACTGTCACCTTCCTGTCGACTTGAATCAGTCTGGCCATTCTCCTATGACAAGGCATTTTTGCCCACAGAACTGCCACCCACAGGATTTTTTTTTAAATTTTTCACATCGTTCTCTGTAAATCTTAGAGACTGTTGGGCATGAAATCCCAGGAGATCAGCAGTTTCTGGCACCAACAATCCATGATCAAAGTCATTTAAACCACATTTCTTCACTATTCTGATGCTTGGTCTGAACAACAACTGAACCTCTTGACCATGTCTGCATGCTTATATGCATTGAATTACTGCTACAGGATTGGTTGAATAGTTATTTGCATTAATGAGCAGGTCAACCTAATAAAATGGCCACCGAGTATACATTAGAAATGAAATAACTACTCAATCGAGGTTTTCTAAACATTAATTTCACACGTCAACAATTAATTCAAGTGGTCTTCACAGGCTACCAAATCATCAGTTAATCTGGTAAATGGTCCTGAAGTAAATTATAAGAAGTAAATTTATGATGTAAATTTACTTTCTACATAGTTATAGGAAAGAGGAGTTGGTATTTTATTGAAATTGTTATATACATTAATAAATGCATGCTGTAAATAAATTATACCTTTCTGAACTGTAGCGCCCAATGTCCCATTTACTTCCCACTTTGATTCTCTTGTTTTCATAGTTTTCACAACCCTCCTTGACGAACATTAATTTCAAATTTCAAGTTAGGATTTATTCCATGGCTACTACTGATGTCCCTTCACCTGCTCTTTGTCTCTCCAGAATAAGTGAAACATATCAAACCCTAAGGGACACAATAGGGTAGGTGTGTTTCAGTTGGTGGGACAATCTTCAACAAAGGGCATGATCACAAGGAGTCATTTAAAGCAGGCGTGTAGGAATTTCTTCTTGCAGAGGGTGGTAGATTTCCAGAATCTTCGTGCCGTGGAGCTTTTGGAGGTTAGTTAATTGGGAGTTTTAAAGAGAAGGGATACAATAATGGGACTATGGCACCTACAGCGAGAGAAAGTTTAAAGAAAGCAAATAGGGGCAGTCAGCAAATTTTGGCTCCACAGTCCTGAGGAGATGCTGTGTTGAGATAAAGGAGAGAGAGTTTAAAAGAAGTGAGCAGGGGCGGTCGGCACTTTTTTCACACCACAGTTCCCAAGGAGACATTGGATTGCTTATAATTAGGCACTTGGGAAGGACCAATAAAAAGAAATTAGGTTTAAGTGGAGTGGCCATTGTGTGAGAGGGTTAGTGTTAGATTGAGGAGTTGAGGCTTTGGCTCATCAAGGCTTAAGAGAGGAGAGGTGTAGGCCAGATGTAGATTTTTTTTATTATATATTCTTTCTTTCTCATTTGTACATCTAAAGCAGTGGGGGTGCCAGATATCTTGAGGGATGTGGGAAGGCCCTGATGACTACACCTTCAAGTCCATCAAGCTGCTGCTTCTAACAGACCGTGTTAAGGAATTGGAGCAGGAAGATGATGCATTCCTGATTATCTGGGAGGGTGAGAGGTTGATGGACAGGACATACAAGGAGGTAGTTACACCCAAGGTGCAGGGCACAAGAAACTGGGTGACTGTCAGGAGGGGGAAAGGCGAGCGGCAGCCAGTGCAGAGCACTCTTGTGGCTGTTCTCGTCAACAACAAGTAAACCACTTTGGATAATACCGGGGCAGGGGGTGGTGGGAGGGGGTTGGGTATCACCTAGCAGAGGAAAACCACAGAGGTCATGTCTGTGGCACTGAGTCTGGCTCTACGGCTCAGAAGGGAAGGGGGGAGAAAAGGTGAGATGTAGTGACATGGGAGCAGAAAAGAAGTTCTGTGGATGAGAATGAGATTCCTGGATGATTTGTTGC
Source organism: Mobula birostris (assembly GCF_030028105.1). Lineage (NCBI taxonomy): Eukaryota > Metazoa > Chordata > Chondrichthyes > Myliobatiformes > Myliobatidae > Mobula > Mobula birostris. The sequence continues at coordinate 131,289,684 of NC_092370.1, forward strand.
CCTCCAGGGACGTCTTGGATTGAGTCCCGAGCATTCTTAAGTGAGAGAGTGAGCAGCCAGAGGTCATGGTCCATGTTGGCACCAATGGCATGGGTTGGATGGGTGACTAGGTTCTGCAAAGTGAGTTTAGTGAGTCAGTTGCTAAATTAAGGGGCAGGATCTCCAGGGTTGTGATTTGAGCTTTGCTACATGTGCCATGTGCTAGTGAGGCCAGAAACAGGAAGATCATGTAGTTTAACACATGGCTGAGGAGTTGGTGCATGAAGAAGGGCTTTAGTTATTCAGATCATTGGGCTCTCTTCCAGGGAAGGTGGGACTTGTACAGAAAGGGCAGTTTGCACCTGAACTGGAGGGGGACTGATATCCCAGCGGGATGGTTTGCTGGTGGCGCACGGGTTGGGTGGGGCGGCTTAAACTAGACTTGGAGTGGAATAGAAACCAGAGCACCAGAACAGATAGTGGAGTGGTTGTGGAGACAGATGTCGTTAAGTCTACATACAAAGTCAGGTATAAAAAGTTTGAGCATGGTGGGACTAATGTTCTGAGTTGTGTACATTTCAATGCAAGGAGTATTGAAGGAAAGGTGGAGGAGTTTAGGGTGTGGATCAGCATGTGGAATTATGACATTGTAGTCATAGTGAGTCTTGGTTGCAGGAGGAGCAGGACTGGCAGCTCAATGTTCCCTATGGTTTTAGACATGATGGGGCATGCGGAAGAAAAGAGTGATTTACTAGTCAGGGAAAATGTCAAGGCGTGCTCAGTCAGCACACACTGGAGAGCCTGTATAATTAGGCTTTATGGGTAAAATTGAGGTAAAAAGAAGGTATGACCACATTAATGGGATTATATATACACAACAATCCGCTGGACTTCGAGCAGCAAATTAGTAGCGAGATTGCAGACTTCCAAAAAACACAAGGTTGTGAGAGTAGGTGATTTTAATTTCTACATATTGACTGGGATTTCTGTACTGTAAAAGGGCTGGATGGGGAAGAGTTTGTCAAATGTGTTGAGGAAAGTTTGCATAGTCAGGACGTACAAGTCCCAACTGGAGAGAGTATGATACTAGAGCTCCTATTAGACACGTTGGTAGCAAAAATAGGAAAACAGATTATTATCTGAATGGTGGCCAATTAGGAAAAGGGGAGGTGCAACGAGACCTGGGTGTCATTATACACCAGTCATTGAAAGTGGGCATGCAGGTACAGCAGGCGGTGAAAAAGGCGAATGGTATGCTGGCATTTATAGCGAGAGGATTTGCGTACAGGAGCAGGGAGGTACTACTGCAGTTGTGCAAGGTCTTGGTGAGACCACACCTGGAGTATTGTGTGCAGTTTTGGTCCCCTAATCTGAGGAAAGACATCCTTGCCATAGAGGGAGTACAAAGAAGGTTCACCAGATTGATTCCTGGGATGGCAGGACTTTCATATGAAGAAAGACTGGATGAACTGGGCTTGTACTCGTTGGAATTTAGAAGATTGAGGGGGATCTGATTGAAACGTATAAAATCCTAAAGGGATTGGACAGACTAGATGCAGGAAGATTGTTCCCGATGTTGGGGAAGTCCAGAACAAGGGGTCACAGTTTGAGGATAAAGGGGAAGCCTTTTGGGACTGAGATTAGGAAAAACTTCTTCACTCAGAGAGTGGTGAATCTGTGGAATTCTCTGCCACAGGAAGCAGTTGAGGCCAGTACATTGGCTATATTTAAGAGGGAGTTAGATATGGCCCTTGTGGCTACGGGGATCAGGGGGTATGGAGGGAAGGCTGGGGCGGGGTTCTGAGTTGGCTGATCAGCCATGATCATAATAAATGGCGGTGCAGGCTCAAAGGGCCGAATGGCTTACTCCTGCACCTATTTTCTATGTTTCTATGTTTCTATGAGAAGTTTGTATAGGGGAACACTTTGCATCTAGTGATCATAATGCCTTTAGTTCCAAGGTAATTATGGAAAAGGATAGGTCTAGTCCTTGGGTTGAGATTCTAAATTGGAGAAAGGCCAATTTTGATGGTATAAGAAAGGATCTGGCAACTGTGGATTGGGATAGGTTGTTTTCTGGCAAAAGTGTACTTGGTAAGGAGGAGTCCTTCAAAAGTGAAATTTTGAGAGTATAGATTTTGTATGCTCCTGTAAAAGACAAGAATAACAGGTTTAGAGAACCTTAGTTTTCAGGAGATATTGGTTAAGAGAAAGAAGGAGATGCAGAGCAGGTATAGGCAGGCAGAAACAAATGAGAAACTTCAGTATAAGAAATGAAAGAGAAAACTTGAGGAATTCGGGAGGGGGAGAGGGGACTAAAAGAAAACATGAGGTTGCTCCGGCAGACAAGATGAAAGAGAGTCCTAAGGGCTTCTACAGATATATTAAGAGTAAAAGGATAGCAAGAGACAAAATTGGTCCTCTGGAAGACTAGAGAGGTTATCTATGTGTGGAGCGGAAGAGGTGGGTAGGTCTTAAATGGATCTTTTGCATCTGTAAATACTTAGGAGATGGACACAGATTCTATAAACGTGGGGTAATGCACCAGTGAGGTTATGGACCGAATACAGATTTCAGAGAAGGACATCTTTGTTGTCTTGAGGTAAATTAGAATGGATAAATCCCCAGGGCCAGTTTCTTTGATTACCTTGTTCTAATCTATAAAGTTCATAATTTCCATGATATTTGAAAAAAGAAGCAGGATGTGAGTACTTCATTTAAGTTGGGGTGGTGAAATCAGAGGAATACAAGGAAGGTAAATTTGTCCTGGGTATGACTCTAAACTGCAACCGGTGCTGAGGCTCTGATTGGGGACTTTCAGAGCTTTGGGGAAAGTGAAGTTACCCCTTAGTCATTCATTGCTCCCGGGGCCGCTCTGACCCGGAAAGGTAGCACCTGCAAGGGTTCCTGCTCAGGATACGAGCGAAGGCCAACGGCAGATCCGGCAGGTTCAGAACTGAACTTATGACGGAGAAGGCGGGTGAGCTAGGACCTCAAATGTCAACGGCTATAGTACAGGCGGATGAACATTTGGGAAGAGAAATGGCAATTTCTTTAGTTCGCCCAATGGTAGGCAATAGCAAACCACAGTTGCTAGATACTAGGTTTCCTAGAATCTATTTGCTAAGAAAACCATGGTCAAACTCACAAAATCTATCACACAACAACAGCATCAAGAGGATCCTCAAGACAATTCTGAAGTTGCTTCGCTCAGTAGGGTTGATTCTGGTCAGCAGGGGATCCCCAACCGTCATCAAGCTACTGCTCATAAAATTCAAGTAACACAAAAGGAAATTATTGCTACTTATAACCCTATATCAAGCAGGAGGATTGGATAATGTGATAAATGAAATGGAAAGACTAAAGATTAACATCATGGGAATTAGTGAAGTTTGTTGGATAGGTGCTGGATCATGTCAGAATAGAAATAAAACACTAATTTATTCTTGTGGAACATCCCATACTAATGGAGTAGGAATTCTTATGGATGAAAACATGGCAAACAGTGTTTTAGGACATTGGGCAATATCAGAAAGAGTGCTCCTTGTTAGATTCAGAGGACAACCATTTGATTTAGCAATTTTACAGGTATATGCAGCAACAACAGATGGAACAAATGAAGATATAGACAAATTCTATTAAGAGCTTGAACAAGCAAAGAATGGATGCAAATCTCAAGATATTGTTATTGTCATGGGAGATCTAAATGCTAAAGTAGGACAAGGTGCTGATGAAAATACCACAGGAAAATTTGGACCGGGGAAAGAAATGAAAGAGGTGAGAAGTGGGTAGAATGGTGCAAGATTAAGAATCAGGTCATTATGAATACCTACTTTAAAAACCATCCAAGACACTTGTGGACCTGGAGAAGTCCAGGTGATAACACTAGAAATCAAATTGACTTCATTACTATAAACCAAAGATTTAGAAACTCAGTGACTCAATACAAAACATATCCAGGTGCAGACTGCAATAGTGACCATTACCCAGTAGTATGTCATGTAAAAGTAAAACTTAAAAAACTAAAGAAGCAAAAACCTGAACAATCCTTTGACTACTTGCAATTAATTAAAGAAGAAAACTTAAGACAAAAAATTACAATTGAAGTAAGGAATAGATTTCAAAGTCTAGAAATAGAATCTGTTGAAGATGATAGCAATCATGTAGAAGTGAAATTTAACTCTCTAAAGGATGTCTTGGTAGAATCAACAAAGTCAGTGATTCCTAAAAAAGAAAAAACACGAAGAATAAATGGATGACAGATGAAATCAAAAATCTAATGGAAGAAAGGAGACGGAAGAAAGCAAATCCTACAGAATATAAGTCCTTAGATAAAAAAGTTAAAAGCTTATGTCAAAAAGCAAAAGAAGAATGGTTAAACCAGGAATGTGAGCAAATAGAATGAATCCCTATTACTGATCCAAAAAGATTACATTAACCAATCAAGAATATCACTGGTAAAAAGCTCCTCTGTTCTTCAGGTGGATGTATGAAAAAATGGTACCATTATCATGGAAAAAGATGAGATTATGAACAAATGGACTGAGTATATTCAGGAATTGTTTGAAGATGATCGAGGCGAAAAACCAGAAGTTAAGAAAAACATTGAAGGTCCAAGTATTTTAAAATCTGAAGTTCGTAATGCAATAAATAAAATGAAGAAAGGAAAGGCAGCATGTCTTGATGAATTAGTAATAGAACAAATTATCGCCCTTGAAGATTATGGAATTGAAAAACTTACTGATTTAATCAATGACATTTATGAGACTGGAATAATGCCAGAAGAGATGAAAAAAAACCAGTATTTATCACTCGTCCTAAGAAAGCTGGAGCACTAGAATGTGAATTACTTAGGACCATAAGTTTAATGAGTCTTATCGCCAAGATACTTCTAAGAATTTTGATGACAAGAGCTAAAAGTAAGATACAAGCTGAAATAGGCAAAGAACAATGTGGTTTTGTGAAAGATAAAGGTACAAGAAACACAATATTGATGTTAAGGATACTATCAGAATGAGCTATTCAAGTGTAAAAACATTTGTTTGTTTGTTTTATCGACTACACAAAAGCATTTGATAAAGTGAAGCACAATATGTTATTTGAAATATTACAGAAAACTCTAGATCTAGATTCGAAAGACCTCCGCCTAATCAGAATTCTGTACTGGGAACAAACTGCCGCTGTAAGAATAGATGGAGAAGTGAGTCAGTTTACAAAAATCAAGAGAAGCATTAGACAAGGGTGTGTTTTCTCCCCTGATTTATTTAATCTGTACAGTAAAACAATATTACAAAAAATAAGAGACATCTTGGGAATCAAAGTTTCATTTCATAATATGAAAAGTGGAAAATAATGTTGTTGCCATAAATCTGCCAGGCAGTGATCATATACAACAACAGGGAATTCAACCACAAAACATTGTTAGTCACTGTTGCTAGATCTTCCACAATTTGGATTGAAGAATGTGATGAAGAGTCTTGAACTGAAGCATCGACAGTACATTTCTCTCCATAGATGTTGCATGTCCTGCTAAATATTCTGACGTCTTCCTCCTTCCTTCTGACTCCCGAAGAATGGTCTTGGCCCGAAATATTGACTATCTATTCCCCTCCATAGATGCTGCCTGATCTGCTGAGTTCCTCCTGTATTTTTGTGGGCTCTGGATTTCCAACATCTGTGGACTTTCTCATGTTTCTAATGTTTTGCGTTTTGAATGAAAATGATGTTTCTGGGTTGTTTCATTCTAGAGGTATGACTAGGTATATCTTTCATGTGATTTGCTGCCACTTACACTAGAATTATGTTCAGATTTATTAATCACATGTACATCGAAGCAAGGAGTGAAACATTAACAACCAACACAAATGAAGATTGAGCTGGGGACCACTTAACTTGCCCACAATATTCTGCAAAGCAACACAAGCAACAAAAACAAAGCAAGCCAGTTCCTCTCTCCCACCCCCCAACACACATAGATAGTCTTCCAACCCCAGGACAGGCCATCTCCAGGCCTTCAGCCACCAATGGACTCACTGACTCGTTGATCGGTCCTCTAACTTTCCCAGTGGATTTGCAGACTTGCAGACCCAGAGCTTCAGCCATATTGACGTTGCCTTCTGATTGATCTTTGGGCTTCAATCTTCTGTGCTGGACAATGCTATAATTCCATGATATTTTCTCTTGGTCTTCATCCTTTGCATCAAACTATGTCCAGCCAAGGACCCATGCATGAAATGAAATGTCCCACTTCTCGGAGTTGGCGACATAGATTTTGTTTAAACCTGAACAATGTCACTGGAGAGACACTGAAGCTAGTGGACCCAATATTACGATATTTTATATGCTAAAGATCAAAGGTAACAACTGGACAAGTCCATAGTTACAATGCCTCTACAATGCTTCCTTTGAATTACATGTAATTTTCACACTTCCTTCTTCACACCCACACACCAGACATCCAAAACGAATGTTAATCAGCATTGTCAGTTTTCAATCAACTGGTGTCCACAGCTCCAGGAAACTATCGTTCAGGGCTGTATTTTAAATTTAATCTACAATCTACCTTCAGGTCTGAAATTTGGTTGCTGAAGTTAATATTTGCTGTTAATATTTACTATATACCCTAACTCCAGAATATTTCCAAACAGTTGTGACCCTTCCTCATCCCTGACATCACTCAAGCAGTCTTGGTTTGTCCTGTTAAGGTTGGTCCATTTTGATGACGTGGTCAAGTGGTCAGTTTTTAAGTATGATATCACAATCTTTTTATTCCTGTTACTGATTCAGAATATGACAAGGTCTAACGTGGATATCAGGTGCAGAGACTCTTCCTGCTAAAGCCCCCCCTGGACCGCTGAGATTGATGGTCATATGATAGGGTTATGAACACATTGATGTCATTTCTGAGCTACAATCATTTAGAACATTTATGGGGAATTTCAGAAGTAGAATTCCTTGTGTGTTTGGCATGCATGAAAGTTATTTTTCCTCCCACTTGAGAAAAGCTCACTGCAGCTGAACAGGTTTGTGGAGAAACTACATCCTGAATAATGAATCTAGTTTTGTCTCCTTAACCTTGACGTATATACTTGACAAAGGGATTTACATGTGGTATGATGCGGACTGTAGTCGGTGGTGTGAATGTCCAATGCAGAGAAATTGAGTAGAATATGTTGACTTTTCTTTGTTCAGAAGAATAAGAGAGGATTTTGTTGACATCTATATAAGTTTGAAGGATAGACACAACATAGGCCTTAGGATGGGTATTAATACTCAGAAGTCATGTATTTTCTGTTTAAGGCAAAGGTGAGGAAACACTTCTTCACCAAGAAAGTTTAGGTTGCTTATTAATTCAGGACAGAGATTGCTAAATAAAGCAAATTTTTGATAATCCACGATGCAATAATTTGGAAATCCCAGTAGTTTAGCACGCAAATCACCAGGTAATTTTTGCTGCAATCCTTTCCACACACTGGTGCCTGGGTTCCTGAACTCTCCCAAGCACAACTGCACTTCCTTCCCACTCCCAGGCCCCTTGTTTCTCCACTCCTTTTCTGTTCTTCCTTCAAACCTTGTTCATGCACTCCTTCCAACTCAATGAGGCCCCAGTTTCAGTGTTCTCTTCCCACTCAATGCAGCCCTAGTTCCCCTGTGCTGGTTCACTGGTTATGTATTATAATACCATCTTTTAAAAAAAGTCAATTTAAAATGTGTTAAGGTATTAATTGAAGTAACATGTAATGGTTGAGAAAATCTGCTGATCCAGCTCCATCAAAATTCAGAGTGCACCGGATTACCCGAAGTTTACTATATTTAGATGTGATGGGAATCAATGGTGATTGTAGAGGAAGATTGGTGGTGATAGAAGATAAGTCATGTTTTTATGGAATGGAAGAGCAGTCTCAAAAGAGTGAATAGTTCCTTCTTATGCACTTTATCTAATTTTGATTATTGAACATTATGTACAAAGATATAATGGCACCTATACTCAGTGGCCAGTTTAGTAGATACCTCCTGTACCTAATAAAGTGGTCAACGAGTATAGATTTGTGGTCTCCCACTGCTGTAGACCGTCTATTTCAAGATTCAATGTGCTGTGTGTTAAGAGATGCTCTTCTGCACACCACTGTTGTGATGTATGGTTTTTTGAATTACTGTGGCTTTCCTGTCAGTTTGAACTAGTCTGGCCATTCTCCTCTGACCTCACATATTAACAAGTTATTTTTGTCCACAGCACGGCCACTTGGTGGATGTTTTTTTGTTTCTTGCACCATTCTCTGTAAACCCTAGTGACTGGCGTGCCTGAAAATCCCAGGAGATTAGCAGTTCCTGAGATATTCAAATCCCCCCATCTGGCACCAACAATCATTCCTGGTCAAACTCACTTAGATCACATTTCTTCCCCATTCTGATGTTTGGTCTGAACAACAACTGAACCTTCACCATGTCTGCATGTTTTTATACATTGAGTTGCTGCCACATGATGATCTGATTAGATATATGCATTAACAAGCAGGCATATAGGTGTACCTAATAAAGTGGTCACTGAGTGCAGATTATGTCTCAGACATTATTATCTTCTCTCTTTATCCTTGTTGGCTTGTCAAAAAAGTAGAATCACATTTATTGTTGTTATTTCACATAGCAGGTTCTCAAACATCCCATGAAAATATTTCTTTTAACATAAATACTTATGAACCTGCAGTACATTAGAGGTTCTGTTTATGTATAAACCCTGCTCATGGACTGTTTGTCCCATTCCCATCAGGGAAGAGGTTATGCAGCATACAAGCCAGAACCATCAGACTCAAAAAACAGTTCCCCCAGGCTGTCAGGGTGATTGACATTTCCCATATTAACCCACCCCACCACTTTATCACTTCCTGTCAGAGTCACCTTATGTACGGATACTACTGTACCCAGCATCACTTTATGTGCATACAATCAATCTATGGACATTATACAAGCTAATTTTATGTATTGATATTTATTGTATTTTTATTGTGTTCTTAATGCTTATTTTGGTTTTTTTGGATCCTGAGTAACACTTTGTTCTCCTTTACATTTGTGTACAGCTAAATAACAATAAACAATCTTGAACCTTGAATCTTGTATTCAATAATTAGATTTATCTAATAATTAGATTATTTACGTAATAATTTATAGGGTCACTGTGCATCCTGATTGTGCATCAGTTTGAGCAAAAGTAGTTTCTTTACCTATAAATACCAAGAGCTTCTTAGTCTTAGAAAGGGTTGAAAGAAGTCATGAATACCCATGATCAACTTTGCATCCTCAAGGAGTGAATGGTCTAAAGAGGTTTTTGTATGTGGCATTAATATCCGGTTAATAGAATTAATATAATTGTCCTGTATTTTCAAAGAGGAATTGGAATTTGGCATTAGTTTTATATATGGTGAAGAAGCTACAAGGTTTAAAACTCATTTTTAAGACAGAGCTGACATGAAATGTGAGCAGCTGTCTACAGTTGCATCCTTACTGCCAACTGTAAATTAGTTTTATGTTGAGGACTTCTGAATATTGGAGGGATTTTGACATTGGAAAGTTCAGTGTTGGTCAAGGTCGCGACAATATCCAAACAATGTAAGAAATTATCAAGCATGCAACCTTTGTAACTTGTAAAAATGTTTCCTGAAATGGCTCTGAGAGGAAGATGAAAGGTGTATTACTTCCTAGAAGGTATGAACGATTTTTAATGTATGTTTCGCAGTGGAACATCATGCCATGAATTCTCTGACATATTTATGCCTTGTACTGATAGAGTTCAAGTTTAAACCAATAATTCTTCAGTGACAGTTCATGATCTCTCCTGAGCTGCAGTGGAAAAGGCTAGGGGATTTGCGTTCTTAGTCAGCATATAAATAGTATTCTCTGATTCATTGCTTCTTCCTCTTTGGATCATACTTGTGTCTTTTTACCATTTTAATGTTATTGTACAGTATTTCATTTTTGTTCAGTTTTCTACCCTTTAAAATGTTGGTGCTTGCATAATCTCTGCTCAGCCCAGTTCAGTTAGTAACTTTGTGAAACATGTTTCATTGTTCTGCTTTTACTTAAGTCAGCAAAAATATTGTGCACTCAGTCAGCACCTACATTAATAAACCATTACATCAGCGTGTGATATTGCAGTCTTCTCCCAGAAACAGAGGAAGGGACGAACGGAGCATTTTCAAAGCTTCCACTCTGATTTTGTTGATTCCAAGAAACTGAAATGTCCTCAAATATCTATAGATATGCAAAAAGTTAGTAAAGTGGGAAGAAATCAGAGAAACTCTTGAGCCTGAATAAAGAGCAGAAATTACGCTTCTTAAAAGTTTTTTTTATTGATACTATATAAAGACATCTGAATTTTGTGCACGAGGCACACAGCACATTTCATAAAAACATTTACTACCATACTGTAGAATTCTTTCTAATACTATACATTCAGTTGCACTAAAAAAGCATTCAAAGGCATACAAAATACTCCTCGATATAGAGAAAAGAAAAGAATTGTTTCAGAATGGTTAAAATAGTGTCATTACGGACTGCAGGGCTTAAAATGTTCCGGTTAAGTTTGGCCAGAATTTGCAGAGTGCGAGAGCTTCACATTCTTTGGTCATTTGCATGATGCTGTGGGGTTTTGACAGCATCAAAAACGGTGCAAGTGATTGAAATACTTTGAATTGTGGACACAGTGCAAGTCAGATAGATGTAAATTACTTTGAAAAAATCTGTGGTTGTTTTATTTTACTGGCATGCTAATAAATTACTTTAAGTGATGCAGTTGAGTAATATTTAGAGTGCCTGTTACTTCTAAGATAGGTTTTAGGAAATTGTGCATGAAATATAAAATATAAGTAAGTTTATTGAAGCTGTAGTTAAAAAGAGTCTATCATTAGCCAACAGGGGGCACTTTCATACTGTGGTTAGTAAAGCTCATGCAGACAGATGAAACAAGGTTTGAAAGTATATGATGTGAATGAGATTCAGGTTTTGTATCACTGATGTATGGTGATAACGGTGAATGGTATGGGCACTGAGCAATGTAGTAAAACAGAAGGATCTGGGAATACAGGTCCATAATTCCTTGAAAGTGGCGTCACAGGTAGATAGGGTCGTAAAGAAAGTTTTTGGCATGTTGGCCTTTATAAATCAAAGTATTGAGTACAGAAGTTGGGATGTTACGTTGAAGTCGTATAAGACACTGGTGAGGCCTAATTTGCAGTATTGTATGCAGTTCTGGTCACCTAACTACAGGAAAGATGTAAATAAGATTGAAAGAATGCAGAGAAAATTTATGTATGATGCTATGACTTGAGGTCCTGAGTTACTGTATAGGGAGAGGTTGAATAGTTTCAGATTTCATTCCATAGAGCATAAAAGAATGAGGGAAGATTTGATAGAAATATATAGATAAATTTTTAACATATATAAATATTAAATAAGTAATGTCAAAAGAAAGCAAAAACAATGAAGTAGTGTTCATGGACTATTGAGAAAACTGATAGCAGAGTGGAAGAAGCTCTTCTTAAAACATTGTGTGTGTGTACAGTATTAGGGCTCCCATACCAGCTCTCTGATGGTAGTAATTAGATACGGGCATGTCCTGGGTGGTGGGGGTGCCACCTTTTGCAGATGTCCTCAGTAGTGCCGGGAAATGGGCGGGGGGTTGGTGGGGAGGTTAGTTCCCATGACGGAGCTAGCCTCTGCAGGTTCTTCCGATCCCGTGCGCCTCCATACCAAGCAATATATCTGTCGAAATTTGCCATAGGGTTTAGTGACATACCACATCTGTATGCGGTGTGCTACATGTATATAAAATGATGTTGTTTGGCTGCAGCTACAAGTTGTCCCGGGTAATGAATGGGTTCCATTTTTCTAGATGTCTGTAAGTTGATTTTATCTGTAAATTAGAAAATAAACCTGAATGCACCGTATTTTAATGAATGTTACCAAATGCACATGATAGCACATAAAAAGTACATTAATGCAGCCAGCAGGAAGGAGGTACAGGAACTGCAAGGCTATTATCATCAACCATCAGGCTTCTGAATCACCGTGGATATCTTCATTCACCTTCACACTAAACTGATTGCACAGCCTATGGACTCACTCTCAAGGACTCTACAACTCATATTTTCAACATTATCTATCTATCTGGCCTTCTATTGCAAATTTGTTGCTTGTCTGTCTTTGTGTGTAGCTCTTCACAAATTCTGTTTCATTTCTTCATTTTTGTGTGAATGCCTGCAAGAAAATGAATTTCAAGGTAGTATGTGGTGACATATTTGTATTTTGATAATAAATTTGCTTTGACTTTAACAGGTGACCTTATAGAGGTGTATAAAATCACAAGGGGTATAGAGAGGGTGAATGCACAAGTTTTTTATTCCAGGGAAAAGGAACTAAAAACAAGAGGGCATAGGATTAAACTGAAAGGTGAGAGATTTAAAAGGGAGGGCAAACTTCTTCACCAGGAGGTGGTGTGTGACTAGAATGAACTGCCAGATAAGTGATTGAGGCAGGTAAAACAGCAACATTTAAAAATACATTTACGTAGAAAAATACACGGTCAGGAGGGGTTTAGAGTGATAATGGCCAAACACACACAAATGAGACTGATTTGGTGGGCGCTGTGATAGGCATAGATAAGTTGGGCCAAGGGGCCTGTTTCCATGAAGTAATAAATTTATTTTGAACTTTGAGAAAGCTGATAAGGAACAGCAATTATGGAGAGAGAGAGAGAGAGAGAGAGAGAGAGAGAGATCGTTCTGTTCACAGCATGAAACCTGTGTCTATTCATTGAACTTTTGAATTTAATAAAATAATATTATGGGAGCTTGTTTGTACATAGGGGTTGTCCATCAGTCAGAGACAGCATTTTTAGTGTACTGGTGTTTTACCAAATAATAATTTTCACAATTGTATCTTGAATTCTTGAAATCGAAGAGTTAAAGGCAAACATTAAATTGAGCTCTGCTGCACTATTGGAGATGGTAAAGACAATTACATTTAGTAACATGACATATTTGTGCAGCAGATTGGTGTTACAGTTTTCTGGTCTTTTTTAAAAATTAAATGCCTGCCAAATGGTGTCAGCCCAAAACATCGGCTGTACTTTTTTCCATAGATGCTGCCTGACCTTCTGAGTTCCTCCAGCACTTTGTGTGTATTGCCTAATCATATTTAGATTAGAAGCAAGAGAGTGAGCACAGATGTTTGTTTGTTTATTTAGAAATACATCGTGGGACTGGCCCTTCAGGCCCGATGATGTGCACCACCCAGCAACCAACCTACTTAACAAAAGCCTAATCACGGGACAATTTACAATGACCAGTAAATCTAATAATTGGTACGTCTCTGGACCGTAGGAGGAAATCGCAGCAGTTGGAGGAAACCCACGCAGTCACGGGGAGAATGTACAGAAGCCCTTACAGATGGCACCAGAACTGAACTCTGAACTCTGAAACCCCAAACTGTAGTGGTGTTGCACCAGCTGCTATGCTACTGTGGCACCCATGATAGTACAGGAGACAGCAGATGTGATTCTAGAGAGGAAACCAACAACTGCTGGAGGACTTCAGTAGGTTAAACAGCATCTGTAGAGGCAAAGGGATGGTGTTCATTTTGGGTTGAGATCCTCCATCAGGACCTAATCCCGATTCAAGGATTATTGACCATTCTTTTGCCTCTGCAGATGTTTCTTGACCTATTGAACTTCTCCAGAAGTTTGTTTTTTGAGCATTGATGATTCCCACTAGAGAGAAAGAAAAAAAAAATCCCATAGTACACACAGACATTTTCTATTGGTGATTATCAAAATTCCACGGCTCTTGGAAACATCATCAGTTTGTGATTAGTTACTATGTTTGAGGAAGAAATATGTAGAAAATTAATCATGATTCAAGATTCAATATTCAAGATTATTTGTCACGTGTTGATTGAAACGTATAGTGAAATGTGTTGTTTGTGTTAACAACCAACACACCTCAGGACATGCTGGGGGCAGCCCATAGGAGTTGCTGCACATTCTGATGCTAAATGTTCAGCAGAACACAGAATAAAACAAGCACGAAACACGAAACAGCAAAAGCAAGCCCCATTCCTCCATCCCACCCACACACATGCATCAGTGAGATTCATAACTCCTAAAACCACCAGCTAAAACAATTGTGAAGTGGACCAATATGTAATCTAAACCTTCAGCGTAACATTTTAATTGTAATGTTAGAATTCAGCTGTTGTAAGGAATATAGTATTCCTGCAGCCACAGACTTGAATTACCTGTGGGGCAATGTGGGGCAACCAAAGGACAGAGCAAAAACCCACATCACAGCTGCGTGACTCAGTGGGATGAAATTCAGCCATTCTGTACTCATTCCCCAACTTAGCTGAAAACATCACGATGTCAGTCAACTACTTCTCCGCAGAGGTTAGATGCGGGAAACGTAATCTATTGAGAGCTATTGTTACAGCCCTGTCATGTTGTAGTCTAGTTACACATGCCATAAGCAGGGTACAGAGAGGGATTGTGGAAAGAGAGCAAGTAACAATTTATGGCTTTTCTTCTCCTTCCTTGTTAACTGCCTATAATTCAAGATGTAAGAAAACTGGATAAAAGAAGCAAGAAAAGTTAAATATATGTTGAAAACATGATCTGTTTCCTTCAATTATATCGAAGGTTATTTATTTCACAGTGCTTTTTGTATATATGTATTCAATGCACATCAAGTACAATTTTACCCATAAAATACAGTTGATCTATTAACATTTTGCTGACATTTTTGAGGGCCTATGCTTTTTTTGGCCTTGCTTTAAATTAATTTCTCCCAAGAGTATACCAAGACAAGTACTGAGGTGGATATTTTGTTGGGGGAAACTATCTGTAAACAGTGGCCTCTTGAGGTTCATTTGTTCCCAGTTTTTGGCTTACAGCATTAGAACATGTTTCCAAGGGAGAATAATGTTTACAAAGAAAACAGAACTTGAAGTATTTTGTCTTTCAGCTTTGATTGACAGTCATTGGTACTGTAAACATGAAAGCCATTCCACTCATCATTTAAAATCATAACACTGTAAGGCAGGGGCACAATTAGGCCATTTGGCCCATTGAGCCTGCTCTGCCATTCCATAATGGCTGATTCATTATTCCACTCAAACCCATTCTCCTGCCTTCTCCATATAACATCTGATGCCCTTACTAATCAAGGGCATGTCAAACTGTCCACAGATTCACCACCCTCTGGGTCAGTTGCATAATCAAACCCATCAGACAGGCTGAGGTTCTACGGGGCAAAGCATTAATCCCAGATGAGGGAGGAGGAAAATACAAGTACTTCACCTTCCTGACTGCCTGGTAATAATTAATGGTGAAAATCCTTTGAAAAGAATCCATTTACTTTTCATTGGCATTTACAAGTAGCTTGGTGGTCAGCACAAAGCTTTACAGAACACCAGCTATAACATCAGAGTTTAATCCCCGCTGCTACTTGTAAGGAGTTTGTAAGTTCTCTGCATGTGGTAGGGGTTTCGTCTGGGTTCCCCCCCTCCCGTTTCCTCCCACATCCCAAAGAGGTTTAGGGTTAGGGTTTGTAAGTTGCAGCCATGTTTTGTTGGCAGCAAAAGAATGGGGACACTTGCAGCTGCCCCCACGCCAGCATGTCACCAATGCAAATGACAAATTTCACTGCAACACACACCAAATGCTGGAGGAACTCAGTTGCCCAGGCAGCACTGATGGAAAAGAGAACAGTCAACATTTCGGGCCGAGACCATTTGTCAGGACTGGAGAGAAAAGATGAGGGGTCAGAGTAAGGAGGTTGGGGGAAAGGATGAAGAAACACAAGGTGACAGGTGTGTGTGGGGGGGTAAGGGATGAAGTAAAGAGCTGGGAAGTTGATTGGTGATAGAGATACAGGGCTGGAGAAGGGGAATTCTGATAGAGGACAGAAGGGTACCGCGCAGATACAGGAGAAGCTTCCCGCACAAGTCCAGCGAAGAGCTTTAAAAACCCAGACTCCATAAAAGAGTGGTATCGTCTAGCAGGATGATCATCATGGGAGTGGTCTGAGTCAGAATGGTAAGGTTTTTGCTCAACAGGGCTTTGGCGAGAACAGGTGGAGGCAAGGTAAGTAGGTAAGCACCTGTGAGTTGGCTGGGGTGATATACTGCGCCCAGTGCTCCCGATGCAGCCTTCTATATATTGGCGAGACCCGACGCAGACTGGGAGACCATTTCGCTGAACACCTATGCTCTGTCCGCCAGAGAAAGCAGGATCTCCCAGTAGCCACACATTTTAATTCCACATCCCATTCCCATTCTGACGTGTCTATCCACGGCCTCCTCTACTGTGAAGATGAAGCCACATTCAGGTTGGAGGAACAACATCTTATATTCCGTCTGGGTAGCCTCCAACTTGATGGCATGAACATTGACTTCTCTAACTTCCATTAATGCCCCACCTGTGAGTCCCCCCGGCTTCTTTCTCCCAAGGTCCCTGGTCCCATGATCCTCTCCCTTCTCCAGCCTCATGTCCCTTTTGCCAATCAATTTTCCAGCTCTTAGCTCATCCCTCCCCCTCCTGTCTTCTCCTATCATTTCGGATCTCCCCCTCCCTCTCCCACTTTCAAATCTCTTACTAGCTCTTCTTTCTGTTAGTCCTGACGAAGGGTCTCCGCCCAAAACGTCGACTGTACCTCCTCCTATAGATGCTGCCTGGTCTGCTGCGTTCACCAGCAATTTTTTATGAGTGTTGCAGGTAAGTTAATTCCCTATTTCTGATTTCTTCTTTCTTATTTAACTCTTGAGAGAATAGGGGATATGTCCACAGCGCCAGTGTTCTGTTCTGGGAGTCGGAAGTGGGATTTCCAGGAGAATACCACCCTTCCCAATGGCCATACCGGCACCAGGTGCATCGAGATGCAGCTCCTTACGGACTGTGTTGAAAAACTGGAGCTGCAGGACTCTGACCTTCGGATTGTTAGGGAAAGGGAAGAGGTGACAGACAGAAGCTACTGGGAGGGAGTCACCTCAAGACTACAGGAGATAGGTAAATGATGGACTGTCAGGAGAGGGAGGGGAATAAGTCAGATAGTGGAGAGCACCCCTGTGGGAGTCCCCTTCGACAATAAGTACTCCATTTCAGTACTGTTGGTGGTGGCACTGAGTCCAGTCCTAGTAAAAGCTAGTGGGAAGATAGAGGATTGGGAAGCTTTTAAAAACTTGCAGAAGGGAACTAAGAGAGTCATTAGGAAGGAAAAGGTGAATTCTGGAAGGAAATTGGAGACTAATATCAAAGAAGATACTGAAAGCTTGAAGGATAAAAGAGAGTTTAGGGTAGTTATAGGACCGATAGAAAATGACGCTGGAGATATTGTAATGAGAGACACAGAGTTGGCAGAGGAACTGAGTGCGTATTTTGTACCAGTCTTCACAGTGGAAGACATCTGCAGTATACTGGACATTCAAGAGTGTCAGGGAAGTGAAGTATGTGCAGTGAAAAATACAACTGAGAAGGTGCTCAGGAAGCTTAATGGTCTGAGGGTGGATAAATCTCCTGGACCTGATGGAATGCACCCTCGAGTTCTGAAGGAAGTAGCTGGAGAGATTGCTGAGGCATTAACAATGATCTTTCAAGAATCCATAGATTCTGGCATTGCACTGGATGACTTGAAAATTGTAAATGTTTCTCCACTATTTAAGAAGGGTGGGAGGCAGCAGAAAGGAAACTATAGACCTGTTAGCCTGACATCAGTGGTTTGGAAGTTGTTGGAATCAATTGTTAGGAATGAGATTATGGAATACCTCAAGGCACATGACAAGATAAACCAAAGCCAGCATGGTTTCCTGAAAGGAAAATCCTGCCTGACTAACCAACTCATTTTTTGAGGAAATTACAAGCAGGGTAGACAAAGGAGATGCAGTAGATGTGGTGTACTTGGATTTTCAGAAGGCCTTTGACAAGGTACTTGCACATAAGGCTGCTTAGCAAGATAAGATCCCATGGAATTACAGGGGAGTTCCTAGCATGGGTGGAGCATTGGCTGATTGGCAGAAAAGAGAGAGTGGGAATAAAAGGATCCTTTTCTGGCTGGCTGCCAGTTACCAGTGGAGTTGCATAGGGGTCGGTTTTGGGACTACTGCTTTTTATGATGTATATCAATGATTTGGACTACGGTATTAATAGATTTGTGACTAAATTTACTGATGATACAAAGATAGGTGGAGGAGTGGGTAGTGTTGTGGAAATAGAGAGCCTGCAGAGAGATTTAGATAGTTTAAGTGAATGGGCAATGAAGTGGCAAATGAAATACAATGTTGGAAAGTGTATGGTCATGCATAAGAACATAAGAAATAGGAGCAGGAGTAGGCCATCCGGCCCATCGAGCCTGCCCCGCCATTCAATAAGATCATGGCTGATCTGTCTGTAAACTCAGCTCCATCTACCTGCCTTTTCTCCATAACCCTTAATTCCCTTACTATGTAAAAACCTATCTAACTGTATCTTAAATATATTTAGTGAAGAAGTCTCAACTGCTTCCCTAGGCAGAGAATTCCACAGATTCATCACTTTCTGGGAAAAACAGTTTCTCATCATCTCCATCCTCAATCTTCTCCCCTGAATCTTGAGGCAATGTCCCCTAGTTCTAGTCTCACCTACCAGTAGAAACAACTTTCCTACTTCTATCTTATCTATCCCTTTCAAAATTTTGTATATTTCTATAAGATCCCTTCTCATTCTTCTGAATCCCAGAGAGTATAGTCCCAGGCGACTCAATCTCTCCTCATAGGTTAACCCCATCATCCCTGGAATCAACCTGATGAACCTCCTCTGCACTGCCTCCAAAGCCAGTATGCACTTTGGTGGAAGAAATTACTTAAATGGGGAAAGAATTCAAAACCCAGAGATGCAAAGGGACATGGGAGTCCTTGTGCAGGATACCCTAAATGTTAACCTCCAGGTTGAGTCTGTGGTGAAGAGGGTGAATGCAATGCTGGCATTCCTTTCTGGAGGTATAGAATATAAGAGCAAGGATGTGATGTTGAGGCTCTATAAGGCACTCATGAGACCACACTTGGAACATTGTGTGCAGTTTTGGCTCCTGATTTTAGAAAGGATATACTGACATTGGAGAAGGTTCAGAGAAGATTCACGAGAATGATTACAGGAATGAAAGGGTTATCATATGAGGAACATCTGGCAGTCCTTGGGCTGTATTCCCTGGAGTTCAGGAGAATGAGGGGGGATCTCATAGAAACATTCCAAATGTTAAAAGGCCTGAAAAGATTAGATATGGCAAAGTTACTTTCCATGGTAGGGGATTCTAGGACAAGAGGGCACGACTTCAGGATTGGAGGATGTCCATTTAGAACAGAGATGTTGAGAAATTACTTCAGTCAGAGGGTGTTAAATCTGTGGAATTTGTTGCCACGAATGGCTGTGGAGGTCAAATCATTGGGTGCATTTAAGGCAGAGATAGATACGTTCTTGATTAGCTAGGGCATTAAAGGGTCTGGGGAGAAGGCAGGGTAGTGGAGATGACTGGAAGAATTGGATCAGCCCATGATTGAATGGTGGAGCAGACTCGATGGGCTGAATGGCCTACTTCTGCTCCTATATCTTATGGTCTTATGCAAAGGAAATACAAGGTAGCAAAAGTGAGTGGGAAGTTGGATGATTTGGGGAGATTTTAAAATTCAACAATATGCAAGTAAGGGAAAAGATGAAATATGAGGGCAAACTAGCTAATAATATAAAGCAGGATTTATAATGTTTTATTTTTTGTTATATAAAGTGTAAAAGGGAGGTGAGAGTTGATATTGGACCACTGGAAAATGATGCTGGTGAGGTAGTTATGGGGGACAAAGAACTGGCTTTGAGTTTAATGGGTACTTTGCATCAGTCTTCACTGTGGAAGACACTAGGAGTCTGCCAGAGGCCTGTGAGTGTCGGGGAGCAGGAGTGAGTGCTATTGCTTTTACAAAGGAAAAAGTGTTGGGCAAACTCAAAGGTCTTAAGGTGGATAAGTCACCTGGACCAGATGGAGTATATCCCAGAGTTTGCTGAAGAGATACCGGCTGCATTGGCCATGATCTTTCAAGAATCACTTAATTCTGGTATGGTCCTGGAGGATGGGAAGATTGCAAATATCACTCCACTCCAGGCAAAAGAAAGGAAATTTTAGGCCAGTTAGCCTAACCTCAGTGGTTGGGAAAGAGTTGGAGTCTATTACTGAGGGAGAGGCTTCGGGGTACTTGGAGACTAATGATAAAATAAGTCAAAGTCAGCATGGTTTCTGTAACTGGAAATCTTGCCTGACAAATCTGTTGGAGTTCTTTGAGGAAGTAACAAGTAGGGTGGACAAAGGAGAGGCAATGGATGTCATTTGACCTTTGACAAGGTGCCACATATGAGGCTGTTTGACAGGATAAAAATCCTATGGCGTTACAGGAAAGATACTGGCATGGATAGAGGAATAGCTGATATGCAGGATGCAGTGAGTGGTAATAAAGGGGCCTTTATTGGTTGGCTGCAACCAGTGTTGTTCCTCAGTATTGGGACCGTTGCTTTTCACATTGTTTGTCAATGATTTGGATAATGGAATTGATGGCTTTGTGGCAAATTTTGTGGATGATACGAAGATAGGTGAAGGGGTAGGTAGTACTGAGGAAACAATGCGATTGCAGCAGAATTTAGACAGGTTAACAGAATGGGCAAGAAAGTGACAGATGGAATACAGAATGTATGACTATGCATTTTTGTAAAAGGTACAATAGTGCAGACTATTATCTAAATGTGGACAAGGTTCAGATATCAGAGGTGCAGAGGGACTTAGGAGTCCTCGTGCAAGACTTCCAGAAGGTTAATTTACAGGTTGAATCTGTGGTAAAGAAGGCAAATGGAATGTTCGCAGTGATTTCAAGGGGAATAGAGCATAAAAGCAAGGAGATAATGCTGAGCCTTTATAAGACACTAATCAGGCTACACTTGAAGTATTGTCAACGGCTTTGGGCCCCTTATCTCAGAAAGGATGTGTTGTCATTGGAGAGAGTCCAGAAGAGATTCACGAGGATGATTCCAGGAATGAAGGGGTTAACATATGAGGAGTGTTTGGCAGCTTTGGGCCTGTACTCACTGGAATTTAGAAGACTGAGGGGGAATCTCATTGAAACTTACAGAATGTTGAAAGGACTAGATAGTGTTGATGTGGAGAGGATATTTCCTGTGGTGGGGTATCCAGAACTAGAGGCACAGCCTCAAAATTGAGGGGCAACCTTTGGAAAAGAGGTAAGGAGGATTTTTTTTTAGCCAGACAGTAGTGAATCTTTGGAATGCTCTGTCACAGACTGTGGTGGAGGCCAAGTCTGTGGATATATTTAAGGTGGAAGTTGATTGTTTCCTGATCAGTCAGGACATCAAAGGATATGGCGAGAAGGCAGGTGTACGTAGTTGAGTGGAATCCGGGATCAGCCATGGTGGAATGGCGGAGCAGACTCGTTGGGCCTAATGGCCTAATTATGCTCTGATGTCTTATGGTCTAAGGTTACGGAAGAAAGAAAAGAGGGAGGAGCAGCAGATGGAGGCAAGAGTTTTATTACTTTGTGTTAAAACACTTTTAGCAGCTCAATGGCATAAAGAGTACACTAAGCATCCAATTTGCAAATCGCATTTTCCAGTCTTTTTATGCCAACTATCAACACATGAATGTGACATTCTGTGTAATTAGAATTTTTCCATTTTCTTATTCCTCCTCAAGTGTGGAATGTAATAAACTGGTAGAACTTTGAGCTTTCATGTAGATGCAGAATTCCTTTTGAATATTTCAAGTTAGGGTTATATTTTTATGACCTTAAATATTACTAGCCAAGAAGCACCTATTGAGAATTGTGAAAAGCATTAGATTTAACTTCATTTGATAATTAAGTGGCCCGGTTATCCAGAAAAATTGCACTTCTATAGAGCCCTGGGCAAAACACATGAAATGTTGAAAGGTGCATTATAAAACAACATTTGTTTTGCTGTCATTTAAGAAAGAAGTAAATTTAGTGAAAACCAAAGGTTATAATGAACATAGGAGGTACAGAGAAACACACAAAATGCTGGAGGAACTCAGCAGGTCAGGCTGCATCTATGGGTGGGGGTGGGGAATGAACAGTCAGCATTTCAGGTCAAGGCCCTTTATCAAGTTCTGATGAAGAGTCTTGATCTGAAGAGTTGACTGTTTACTCCCCTCCACTGACATTGCCTGGCCTGCCGAGTTCCTCCAAAATTTTGTTAGTATTGCTCTGGATTCCTGGCACCAGCAGAATCTCTTGTGCTTATAGGACGTAGAAAAGTTTAAAAAGGGAACTCTAGAGCTAAGCACTGGGTAGATGAAGGGATAGCTATCAATAGGTGCTTGATTAAAGTTGAAGATACTGAAGGAGCTAGAACTGGAGGAGTGCAGAGACGTCAGAGGGTCATGGAATTAGTGAGTTAGGAAGGTGTGAGGTCACAGATTTGCCCTAGCCACTTTAGTTCCAGATTTGTTGGATCTGGAGATGTTGTGATCCACAGGCTCTTTGGAAGTCAAGAATGAGACATAAAACTTAGTTTTAATAGGTGCTATAAGAACAAAGGATGAAGAAAAGTCAATAATAAAGAACAAAGAAAACCCAAATAACAAAGAACAAAGAAGTAGTGTCATCTTATACAATCTAGACAGATATAGCACATTTCAGTGATAAGAAATACCTATGAAATAGTCAGTATCTACTATATTGAGAATCTCTCAGTTCCACTCTGGCAGGTATATGCTTCCAGGTGTTCTCTTGATTCTCCCTTCTCTGTCAGGTGTTCCCATACCATACAACTGTCTATTTCTGTATAACTCAGCACTTCAGTCTTAAGTATGTATGTCAATTCTCTCAGGAATTTCACCCTCTTATCTCCAAATGATATAGCTTTTATCTGACATCTGACTCTGCCCCACAAATACCACAATTTGAAATGGGTTCTCCATACCAATCTGTTTTACTGCTTCTATTCATTTCTATTTCCTGTCCTTCCCTTGCAATTTTTTACTTTCCTGCCTTCATTCTCTTTCCAGTCCAGCAATTCTACTTTTAATGAAAAATAATATCTAAAAATCATCAGACTTCCACTGAAGCTTTAGTGACAATAAATTGAAAAGGAAGAAGACTTTGTGTCTCAGAAAGCACACCAATATTCATTTTGGGGCATAGGCAGACTTCCTTGGATACAGTGGTTGGTATACTACATATGCAATCTAAATTCTTGCCCATGAACAAATGAATACTTAATCAATACTGTTTCTGTCTTGCAGGATGCCTTTATTATGAATGCCTGAGAGACTGGATCTCACAGTGTAGTATTTGTAAATATATATCTTTTGTTTAATCTGCACCAGTTTTGTTATGCACCCAAATGCAGAAAAACCTGTGAGCTGCCTTTTTAGCATCTGATAAAATAATTATCAAGCAGCTATCCTGTGGAGTTTCCAAGCTATATTTCCAAGTCACATTGCTGTTCTGGAAGAATATTTAGCTTGGGGGAATATAAATTGCTTTCTGTGCTGATTCCCATTTCCTCACTGTCCATCATTATACATATCTTGGCAAAGTAGATGTTTCTTCAGAGAAATAATTTAACAGAGGAAAGTTACTTATTTGTTTATTTCAACTTTTAGAAGCAAAAGGGGTCCTGAGTTGTAATCATTGGCATAAGGCTATCTTGGCACTGCAAGGTTCCATATGGCTACTTGCTAAAGGCTGAGCACTAAAGCATCTGTTTCTAATTACACTTCCTGGATCTGTTACATAATAACAACGAGGAAACAGAGAAAATTCTTGTAACTCTCTGGCTTTGTACAATCACTGATGGTGAAATATGACTTTGGAGGAGATGCAGTACAGGTGGTTTTATATCTACTGACAACTCCATCTCCTTTTCCACAAGAATCTGAGATATCACACAGGGTAGCAGATGGGATGGTAGCAATTCTCATCCATACCAAAAGGTTGACTCAGACAGACTCTATTTGAAATATTGAAAAGAGTCTACATGTGACAGATATTACATTGTAACTTCATGTTGCATTTGCTTTTGTTGGCTTTCATTTAGATACAATGTTAGAATAACACCTAACAAAACTTCATGTATATTTTTATGTCTTATGTAAATGTAATAGTTTTAAGTTATTGTGCAGTTGCCAAGAACTCGTTTCTCATAGTAATAAGACTTTAAACACTTGTATCAGAATGTCTAGATTCAGGCATGAATACGCTACGTGTCCATGGGTGGCAGGGCAGAGACACGTCTCTACCAAAGGAGGTGTAAGGCGCTCCTTCCCTCCCCTAGCCTGCAGGTCACCCCTGGGCAAGGAGTAGCACCTGATCTGGGTCATGTGAGGCCATGAGAGCAGCTGGTGGCTGGTTGTATGAGCAGTTGGCGCGCATCACAAGTCCTGGTTATGTGACCAATGATGCCAGGCAGACAATCTCTGAAGAGTATTGATAGTGGCTGAGGTCACTCGTCTTGTAAAGACACTGCCCAGAAGAAGGCAATGGCAAATCACTTCTGTAGAAAAATCTGTCAAGAACAATCATGGTCAAAATCATGATCACCCACATCATAAAGGCCTGACACATAATGGTGATGATGATGGGCTTATAGATCAAAAGGTGGAAATCTATAATTTGATATTTCATTCAATTCTAATTTATTTGGTAGAAAAGTTAATGATTCAACTGATGACATTTCTCTTGCATTTCTTGAACATGTCATTACAGCATTACATTTGAAGATTGCTTTCCACAAGCATCAATCACAAGGATTTGCTGACAGCAGCAATTTGATTGATGAGATATATATATATATATATATATATATATATATATATATATATATAGAGTGAGTGTGAGGCCTCCGTCGGTCAGAGTCGACCATGGATATTGCGTCCTAGCCATCTAGATACGCAAGCCTGGGCAGTACAATATGGAGGACAAGCTGTTGCCCATGTAGCAAGCTCCCTGTCTCCACGCAGCTGATGAACCCAAAGGAATGGCAGAGACCGATACAGTTTGGCACCAGCAGCATCGTAGGAGTTGCCAGTCAGCATTGAACTCAATGTAGGACTGCCTTAGGGACTCCAGCTCCAAATTTTTCCCTCAAGGGTTACTCTCGAAGCCTTCCCCATGAGTGAGTATTGCCGCAAGGCAGCAGCAGTTTGAGATCAGAGTTTTCCTTCTGCCAAGCATGGCTGACGAGCCTCATTTGCTCCAAGCAACTGGTTTTAAGGCACTAGTAACTACTTTAGCCCCTTCTCCAGTCAGTAGAAATGGTTCGGCAGGGTTTAGTAGCTAAGTCACACATGAAGACCAGGAGTTGGAGTTGGTTGTCAGAGGCTATTTGAGACACACGCCATTGGGAGCATTTAATAGTTAGTGGGAGCTTATCACCACTGCCTCTCCTGGCTATAATGAGGTGGCTGCAAGGCAATCAATAATTTAGCAAGTGAAAAAACTTCTGCTCAAAGTCGGAATGAGAATTCCTCGGTGCATTTCACCGAAACTGGCTCGTAAGAATACTTTTGAAGGAGAAAGTAAGCCAACTTTACAGGTAAAATTTAGTTCTGATGAGGGGTACTTGAGTTGTAACATTTCCCTCGTACCATAGATCTGCCATCTCCAGCATATTCCTTGTTTCAGATCTATAGCTACTGTATTTTTTTGATATTCAAGAACATCGGTCATTGGTCCAGTTTGGGATAAATAAAGTAAATCAAAGTAGACAAAAACATTGTTTGGAAGAGCCAGAACCTAACTGAACCTCAGAGCATTATGCACAAGCTGTGAGCAAATTGGTACCAGGATAAACAGTTTGTAGAGAGGAACACGTAACTGGGTATGTGGCTAAGAAAAGAATGATTTCATTTTGTGACATATTAAGACCATTGCAGAGTTGAACAGGAATTTTCCTTTTGAGAACAAGTCTCTCCGAATCAGGGTAGGACTAAGCTTCTATCTTTAATTGTCAGGCAAGATTTTCCATTGAGGAAACCATACTAACATGTGCCTCCAAGTACCCTGAGATCTCATCCTTAATAATTGAATCCAACATCTTCCCAACCACTGAAGTCAGACTAACTGGCCCATAGTTTCTTTTATTCTTCCTCTCTCCCTTCTTGAAGAGTGGAGTGACATTTTAAATTTTCCAGTTTTCTGCAACCATTGAGGAATCTTGTGATTTTTGAAAGATCGTTACTAACTCCTCGATGATCTCTTCAGCTTTGGAATGTACACTATCTGGTCCAGGTGACTAATCTACATTCAGACCTTTCCCATGAACCTTCTCTCTAGTTATGGTAATTTCACACACTTCATGACTCTTGACACCTGGAACTTCTACCAAACTGCTAGTGTCTTCCACAGTGAAGAATGATGCTGAATACATATTCAGATTTTCCGCTGCTTCCTTGTCCCTCACTACTACCTCTCCAGCATAATTTTCCAGCAGTCCGATATCCACTTTAGTCTCTCTTTTACACTTGTTACGACTTCATAACGTACCAGCAGCAAGAGATGACAAATTGAGCTGGGTTTTAATAATACAACCACTATATTTATTTACATTTACTCAAAATATAGAAAATTAAATAAACCACTTTCTTAAACAGAAGTTAAGTGTTATGCATCAATAGCTCCCTAAGCAATCAAACTTAGAACCCGTTCTTAACAAATCTTACTCAAGCACACTCTTAAAGTGGCAGTTCAGAGTCCCAGTAATTCACGAAATAGGTGAGAGGAGAGTTGTGGATTCACAATGCAGCGACGAGGCGATCACAACGAATTCCACAGATTCCACGGCTGGCGAACGAAGAAACGGTTACCGAAGATCCCAGCTGAGGAATACTGTTCCGAAGCCCACGAAGAGCGATTTCACAAAGTGACTGTCACGAAATCCACACCCATGGATCATATGAAGGACAGACACATCTCCACAATGCACAGTGTGCCGCTGATTAACCCAATCCTTTGGGTATGGGTAAGCATTAGACTTTACTCTTCTTGATCGTGAGCTGTTCCCAGATAGCGTGGTCTGCGCTCTCCCTCTTTTTCCTTCGGCTCCTTCTCAGCACTGTGCCCACATTTCTTTTATACCATTGGCATATGTCATAAGGTAGTGCTCACAGAAATGAAACTGTGGACTCCCAGTAAAACGAAGCTGGGGACACATGACGCCCACAGTAAACAAAACTACGGACTCTCAGGAAAATGAAACTGTAGACACGTAACACATTTTATATATCTGAGGAAACTTTTGGTACCCTCTTTAATATTACTGGCTAGCTTACTTTTGTATTCCATCTTTACCTTTTTTTTGTAATTTATTTTTTATTGAATTTCATCATCAAACAAACATTTCCATAAGATATATTCCAGGTACTGTACATACATATCATATAATCATATTTGTTACAAATCTCCACATAATATTTATCTGAGGTATACATTTATAGAAAGGAGAGGAAAGAAAGAACAAGAAAAAGAAGAAAACTATGTACAGAGTAGGCAGTGATCTTTTTTTTTACATCATATTCATTGACTTGTGAGAATAAAATCAGGCCTATGAGGTGCTATGTAGTTAAATCATTTTTTCCAGTATGAATAAATTGTTCCATACGTTTAAAGTTGAGCTCTCCTGTGATAATCATTTCCTAGTAAGGGTCTTTTTACCAGGCACCAGCAGTATGTTCATTAAATATTTATCTCTTTACAACCATTCTTGAGGTATATACCCAAAATATATGGTCTTACTGTCTAAGGGTATTTCACATTTAAAGATGTCTTGTAGGGCGTTATGTATCCCACTCCAATAGTCTTTGATAATGGAGCATTCCCAGAAAATCTGATAATGGCTTGCATTTTGATTTCCACAATTTCTCCAGCAAACAGGGGGATTACTATCATAATGGGATTTCTGAGAGGGTGTAATAAAATATCTTATCAAGTTTTTCCACCCGAACACCCTCCATTTCTGTGAACTGGTACACTTTCATTGATACCTCCATATTATTGTCTAGTCTTCCTCAGATATTATTATCCCTCCTTCCTTCTCCCATTTTGTTTTAATGTATGAAGTTGAATGTGTTTTGACAAACCCTTATAACGCTTGAAATGATTTTACTACCGTTGTCTGAATTATATGCTTTTTTAAATAGCTCTATCAGACATGTACTTGCCTTGGTTACATTTTTAACTGTCCTATTAACATACTGTCTCATTTGTAAATACCAGTAAAAGTCTTGTTTTTCCAATAAGTGTTTCTCTTTGAGCATTTCAAAACTGAACAGTGTTCCTTCTTTCATTATATTACAAATAGCTGTTATTCCTTTAGCTGTCCAGTCCTTAAATCTAGCATCCAGTTTATTCGGCGTAAAATCTGAGTCATATGCACACCATTTAAGAATTGCAATGTCTCTCTCTAGTTTATATTCTTTTATAATAGTTTTCCATATTTTAAGAGTCCATTTCACCAACGGGTTATCAATAGTATTTATGTAACCTTGTGGGTTGTTATCAGCCAAAGTTGCCTGTATGGGGATGGAAAGTATCCTCTCCTCAATGTTTTTCCATTGAGCACCATATGATGGGTTGCACCAGCATATCACAGCTCTTAACTGTGCTGAAAAATAATAATCTCTACAAGACAGTAGGCTCCATCCCCACTTTTCCTTGGCTAATTGCAAAGTTTTGAGACGAACCCTAGGCCTTTTATCTTGCCATCTTTACCTTCTCAATAACATTTTTAGTTACCTTCTGTTGTTTTTTAAAAGTTTCCCAGTCCTCTTTCCCACTAATTTTTGCTCTATTATATGCTCTCTTTTTGACTTTTATGTTGCCTTTGACTCCTCTCATAGCCCAGTTGTGTCGGAATATTTCTTTCTCTTCGGGATGTATGTATCCTGTGCTTTCTGACTGGCTTCCAGAAATTCCAGCCACTGCTGTTCTGTCATCATCCAGTGAACTTTTCCAATCAATTCCGGTCAACTCCTTTCCCAAGCGTCTGTAATTCCTTTTACTCCACTGAAATACAGATACATCTTACTAGAGCTTCTCCTGGGATGGAACAGTTCAGTTATGAAGAGAAACTGGAGGAACTTGTGCTGTGCTCCATTCAGCAGAGGAGTTTGGGGTGATATGATAGAGGTATATAAAGTTATGGGGTGTATGGGGTATCTAGGGAGGGGTAGCACCTCTGGTGGGGGGGCCTGCCGTGTCCTTTTTCAGGGCAGCTCATCCACCTTTGGTCCTCACCTGGCGCTCAGCTCTCACCTGTGGCTCCAAGTAGCTGTAATATGCGCAGCGGCCACACCCTGGTAAACCGTCTCAGCAGACGGGCCAAACCAGGCGAGGGTAGCCAACGGGTCTTCGACCCTCGGTGAGGTAGGGGATCTGTCTATCCCAGCATGTGAAGTCTGGCCCTGGAAGATTGAGTGGACGAGACCGATAAATGGTCCAACGGTCAAGAAGGAGGCCAGCAGGCGTTGTGGAGCGCTGCGAGCACAACAAGACACTTAGATGTCCTGGTCATCCACGGCAGCAGGAGAGGGCTCCAGCCCTAACGGTTGTCAGTGCCACTGGATCAAGGTCTCTTCTGCCGAGAGAGTGGGATTGCCCCTGTGCAACGGCTGTTCCACTTCAAACTCCATCACAGATGGGTTTCTGTGTCTTCTTCCAATCCGAAGGTCTACCATTATATAAAATTATAAGGGGTATACACTTGGTGGTCACTTTATTAAGTCCCTCCTGTACCCAATAAATTAGCCACAGATTATATTTTATGTTATTTAGTGATACAGCATGGATTAGGCTATTACAGCCCTCTGAGCCTTGCCACAGCAGCAACCCCCGACCAACCTGATCCACCCTAACTTAATCATGGGACAATTAGCCTACCCAGTACGTCTCTAGACTGAGGGAGGAAACCAGAAGACCTGGAGAAAACCCACACACTCCATGGGAAGGGTGAACCGAGTCTCTTTACAGAATAACACCGGAACTGAATTCCAAACTCCAGAGCGTAATAGCGTGGCACTAACCTCTATACCATCATGCCAACTGCAGAGTGCCCTGAGCTGTAATAGCATCGTGCTAACTGCTATGCTGCTGTGGTGCCTGTATGTTCACGGTATTCTGCTGCTGTAGCCCATCTACTTCGAGGTTCGATGAGCTGTGCATTCAGAGATGGTCTTCTGCACATTACTGTTGTAATACTTGGTTATTTGAGTTACTGTCACCTTCCTCTCAGCTTGAACCAGTCTGGCCATTCTCCTCTGACCTCTCCCATTAACAAACTATGTTCACCCACAGAACTGCCACTTACTGAATATTTTTTGTTTTTCACACCACTCTCTGTAAACTCTAGAGACTGCCGTACATGAAAATCCCAGGCGATTAGCGGTTTCTGAGATAATCAACCCACCTCATCTGGCACCAACAACCATTTCACAGTTATAGTCACTTAGATCACATTTCTTCCCCATTCTGATGTTTGAACTGAACAACAACTGAACCTCTTGACCACATCTGCATGCTTTTATGCATGGAGTTGCGAATTAGATATTTGCATTAACAAGCAGGTGTTACAAGTGTATCTAATAAAGAGTATAGATAATAGAGACTTCTAAATACTTTTGCTCATACTGGAGGTAGATAAAACAAAGGAACGTAGATTTTGGGTAGCAGCAAGATATTTAGAGGGAACATGAGGGGACCACCTTCACCCAGATGGTGGGAAGTACCTTAAATGTACTGCCCAAGAGAATGGTTGAAACTGAGTCACTGATAGCATTTAAGAAATCTCCAGGTGAGCATTTGAATTGCTTAAACCTGGAAAGCTATGTGCCAAGGGCTGGGGAATGGGATTAACACAGAGGGTGTCCATTGGTCAGAGTGGAGGAGCTGATCCAAAGGACCTGTTTCCATGTTGTACGATTCTACTTTCTGAAAAATTGAAGAGTGGAAGAAGAGTAAGTGCGGGGAAAGACTCAAGCAAGGAAGGTGAAATGATAAAGATTAACTTTATTTGTCACATGTGCCTGTACATTGCAAGATACAGTGAATTACGTTGTTAATGTCAAATCAAATAAATATGGATTGTACTGGGTAGTTCTCATGTGTTATAGAGTCATTGAACTTCACAACATAAAGCAGGTCTTTTGGCCCATCTAGTCCATGATGAACCATTAATCTGAATAGTCCCATAAGCTTGCACCTGGTCCATAGTACTCCATTATCCTACCATCCATGTACCTATCCAAAGTTTTGAAATCAAACCTTCACTAACAGTTCATTCCATGCACTCAGCACCCTCTGAGCAAAGAAGTTCCCCCTCATGTTCCCCTTAAACATTTTACTTTTCACCCTTAACCAATGACCTCTCATTCTAGTCACACCCAACCTCAGTGGAAAAAGCTTACTTGCATCTATACCCTTTATAATTTTGTATACCTCTATCAAATCTCCCCTCATTCATCTACACTCTAGAGAATAAAGCACTAGCCTATTCAATCATTCTCTATAACACAGGTCCTCAAGTCCTGGCAACATGCTTGTAGATTTTCTTTGCACTCTTTCAAATTTATTGAAATCTTTCTTGTAAGTAGGTGACCAGAACCATACACAAAACTCCAAATTATGCTTCACCAACATTTTATGCAACTTCAACATAGCATCCCAACTTCTGTCCTCAATATTTTGATTTCTGAAGGCCAATGTCCCAAAAGGTCCCTTTACGACCCTATCTACCTGTGATGCCACTTTCAAGGAATTATGGGTCTGTGTTACCAGATCCCTCTATCTACCATACTTCTCAGTGCTGTACCACTCACCATGTGCATCCGACCTGGTTTGTCCTCCAGAAATGAAACACCTCACACTTGTCTTCATTAAATTCCATCTGTCATCTTCCAGCCCATTTTTTTTTAAATAGTCCAGATCCCGCTTCAAGCTTCCATAGCTTTCCTTACTGACCTCTATGCCCCCAATCTTGGTGTTACCCACAGATCTGCTGATCCAGTTTACAAAAATATCTTCCAGATTGTTGACGTAGATGACAACCAACAGTGGACACAGCACCGATCCCTGCAACACAGCACTAGTCAGGGAGGTAACCATTTGCTACCACTCTGGCTTCTCCCATGAAGCCAATCTCTAATCCAGTTTACTACCTTATCCTGAATGCCAAGTGACTAAACCTTCTTGACCAACCTCCCATCTGGAACATCATCAAAAGCCTTCGTAAATCTGTGTAGACAACATCTCCTGCCCTGCCTTCCTGGTATCTTCCTTGAAAAACTCTACAAGATTGGTTAGACATGAATAACTGCGCACAAAGCCATGTTGGTTATCTCTAATCAGTCCCCATCTATCTAAGTACTTGTTTATTTAGACCCTTAGAGTACCTTCAATAACATACCCTCTACTGATGTCAGGCTCACCGGCTTATTTTTAGAGCCCTTCTTAAATAGTGGAACAACATTTGCTCTCCTCCAGTCCTCCAGCAACTCACCTGTTGCTCAGGATATTTTAAATACCTCTGCTTGGGCCCCTGACTCTTTCTGCACTCTCGTCTCACAAGGTCCGAGGGAACACCTTGTCAGGCCCTGGGGATCTGTCTACTCTAAGTTGCCTGAAGGCAGCAAACACATTCTCCTCTGTAATCTGCAGACCTACTGCTGGGTCCATAACTTCTATGGTGTTTTGCCTCGCTCCTATAGACTCTGTGTCAACATCTGTAGATATAGAGGTAAACAGTCCATTTAAGATCTGCCCTTCTCTTTTGGCTCCATGCATAGATGACCACTTTGATCTTTAAAAGGACCAATATTCGCCTTTGCTGTCCTTTTATTCTTAATCTGTCTGTAGAAGCCCTTTGGGATTCTCCTTCACCCTGTCTGCCGGAGCAATCTCATGTCTTCTTATGGGTGCATTATCTCATGCCCACAACTTACTAACTTTAACTGTATGTCTTTGGAATGTGGGAGGGATCCAGAACACCCCAAGGAAACCCACAAGGCACAGGGAGAACATACAAACTCCTTACAGACAGTAGCAGGAATCGAGCCCTGATCTTCTTATAGTTGGTGCTGTCAAGTGATTGAGCTAACTTTCTACAGCGGCACAATTGAGAACATCCTGACTGGCTGCATCACTGCCTGGTATGGGAACTGTACCTCCCTTAATAGCAGGACTCTGCAGAGAGTGTTGCGGATAGGCCAGCACATATGTAGTTGTGAACTGCTGTCAGAACACTGGAGCAGGGATCCAATCACAGACTGTGTGTACTCAGTACTCAGCGTGTACTGTGCACACAGTGATATCAATTGAGTAACAAATCCCAAGGTACAAACAAAGTCAGCATCAAAATTCAGGCAGAGATCAAAATGTCCAGAGAAATCCAAAAACCAGAATTGGGAAACAGGCTGAGTCAATATTCAGACAGACAGACAGAGTATAGATACAAATTCACAGAAAGGCTCAGAAAAATTCACTGGCACAATCTGGCAACAAACAGGTGAAAACACAGGACTGAAATACACTGAGTATTTCTTCCTCTTGTGTTGTTTTATGGCGGTTGGCAAACCAGCTTTAAGGTGCATTACCGCCACCTGCTAGGCTTGTGGTGTTCCAATTTCAACCAAGTATGTCCTGGAGTACTCTACTTTAGACAACCTAGTTCAGCCTACAGATCCCTATTTGCATCACTCTGTAATTACAATTCCTCTTGCGAGTGCTGTATGCGCTCATTAGATAGCAGCGCCGCAAACTGCTTTTCTTTCTTAGTTTTTGTCACATGGTTTTCAAGTAATTGCATTACTTCAATTACATTGATATCATCTGCATCATTTGTAAGACTAAAGTCTTCTTGTTTAATAATACTAATTATCGCATGCTTAACTTTAAAAATTGCTGTTTTTCAAGTTTATCTGCTATTTCCAAGTTTTCTTTTTCTTGAATCATAGCTTGTAGTTGTTCACTGAGATCTCAAAGTTCTTCTTCATTTGTTTCCATGTTTTCATTTTATGATCTGAATGTAGATAATTCACTTTGCAACAATTCCTTTTCTTTTTGTAACTTTGTAATAAGTTCCTCCATTTTTCCAATCTCTTTTCCAACTCACAGTTGTTCTTATTGAGTACTTCTATTTGTTGCTGGAGTTCTGCACATTTACCCTCGGTTTCAACCATGTTTCTTGTATACATAAAATCTGAGGTTTTTCCTTAAGTTCTGATACATATTTCTTAAATTCTTGACCATTTGCGATAAGACTCCTTGCATTCCATTGTAAAATATATACTGCCATTAATATCCTGCCTCCCCTGCCTGTGAACTGTTTGACCCTCCATTCAGCGTTTCTTTGACTACTTCCCACCTAAGTCCTGTAATACCAAGATATTTTTCTGCAGACTTGACAATAATTTTAATTTTTTCAGTTCTTTTGTTTGTTTGTGCTGAACAGTTAATTGCACCTACCATAAACAGTACGAAATCCTTTCTACTCATTATTAGTGTATTCTTATTTATCATATTACAGCCCTCACAATTCACTGGTTTATTATTCCCTGTATTTGTTTGCTTGATAGCCTTCTCCTTTTCAGCAAATCCTTTCACTGCCTCTGCGTAACTGATCCCTTGAGTTATTTTTACATATTGTATCTCAGCCGCTTTCTTGCTATAAATGCACCCTCGGTAAGCTGCGCTGTGTTCCTCGCCACAATTGCAGCATTTCAGCCTAGCTCCCACCTCACATTTCCTGTATTCATGTTCTCCAGGGCATCTCCCACATCTTTGTTTCCCTCTGCAGTCCGCTGCAATATGTCCAAAATTTCTGACATTTAAAGCATCTTAAAAGCGGTGGTATATATATTCTGACCTCATAACACGTATACCCTTTAGTCAGCAATCTCTCTTCATCAAAGTTAATCATAACCAATAAACTATCACACTTTTTCCATTTCTTGTAATTTTCAAACGTTTGGCCTGAATAATTTTTACTCCTTTTATGTTCTGTTTAATCTCATCCATAGTAACTTTTGTTGGTATCCCCAAAATAACTCCTCTAGTCCACTTTCTAATGTTGGGTATTGAGCATTGTACTTTTCTGCTGACTATTTTATTTAATCTTAGCACTTTGCCTTGCTGAGCACTATCTGTTAGGAGGAAAAAGTTATAGATACACTCCTAGCCTATTCACTGTGTGCATTAGAGAGTTAGAGAGTGATCACATGCAGGTCATTAGTAAACAGCATTGAGCCCATGGAAAATTCTAAGAAACTAAATTTGGCAGTATTTTATGGTGGAAAGAGAGGCTTTTAAAGTAAGTGACAGAAAAAATAATCAGTGACGGAAAGGCCAGAACACAGCTAGTAATAATTTGCAGGCCATAATAAAGGGGGCATTATTTTAAGATGTTTGGAGGAAAGTATTGGGTCATAGGTAGTTTTTTTACACAGAGAGTGGTGAGTACGTGGAATGCTCTGCCAGGGTGGTGGTGGAGGCAGATACATTTAAGAAACTCTTAGATAGGCGCATGCATGATAGAAACATGGAGGTCTATGTAGGAAAGAAGGGTTAGATTGGTTTTACAGTAGGTTAAAAGGTCGGCACAACTTTGTGGGCAGAGGGGCCTGTACAATGGTTCGATGGTTCTATTACTATTTATTATTTATGGAGCAACTGTAATGAAAACCAATTTCCCCTGGGATTAATAAAGTATGACTATGACTTTGACTATGACTATGACAATGCTGTAATATTCTGTGTTCTCATTTCTAAAGGATGCTGTGTTCAGGGCTCAGTAAGGGATGATTGAGGATAACTGAAACAAAAAAAAATCATATTTAATCAATTCATCTTTAAGGCTGATAAGATATGTTTCTTGCAAAAGAAAATGAAAACTATCCTTTCACTGAAGGAAAGGAAATATTGTATTGATATAATTGGCCTTCTATCCCGATTTCTGAATTTTATCACACATTAACTTGTGTGCTCTGCAAATATTCTAGTGCTGGGATTACATGGGAAAGGAAAGATTTACACATTAACTTGAAGTAAGCTCTGAACCTCTGATACCTGGTTGGAGCTGGTGTGGAGGGGCCACTGCACAGGATCAGAAAAAGCTGCAGAGGATTACAAACTCAGCCAACTCCACCATGGCCACAAGCTTCGCCAACATTGAGGCCAACTTCATAAAGCGATGCCTCAAAGAGGTGGTATCCATTATTAAGGTCCTCTCCACCCAGGAAATACCGTCGGAGGGAATGTAGAGGATCCTGAAGAGACAGCCTCAGCATTTTAGGGACAGCTTCTTCCCATCCACAATCAGATTTTTGAACAGACAAAGAAATAACCCATGAACACTACCTCACCATTTTTGTTTTCATTTTGCACTACCTATTTAATTTAATTACATGTAGATTACTGCTTTTTGTAATTTATAGTATTTTTTCATTAATATTTATTTACTTATTTTGTTCATTTGTTGATATTTGCACAGTTTATCTTCTTTAGAAAATTGGTAGTTTGTCAGTCTTAGTTTGTGTACAGTTTTTCATTGATTTTATTGAGCTTCCTTATTCTACTCTGAATGCCTGCAAGAATATGAATCTCAGAGTTGTATTTGTTGACATATACGTCCTTCGATATTAAACTTACCTTGAACTTTGTATAAAAATGCTACTGCGATGGAAGTAAAGATACTTCAGTATTTCTATGGTACATCAGGAATAAAGAAGGAGTGATGGGCACACAATCAATGCTCCAGATTTGGGTTTGGAGAAGCCTTTAATGATGGAGTAGCAGTGTCAATTAGAATATACCTGCTGTTTCAGAAATAAAATTGTGTTACTAACTTCTGGGAAGCCGACTGGTGGCGTAGTGGCATCAGTGCCGGACTTCGGAGCGAAGGCTCCCGAGTTCGAATCCAGCTGGCTGCCTTGCGCGCTTTCCATCCGTGCTGGGTTGAGTGTCGAGCTAGCAACTCGGCCTCGTAAAAATAAGAAAACCTGCTAAAAAAACACTGTTATGACGGTGGCCTGATGACTCCACTCAGAGTTAAGGGCTAAAAGAAGAAGAAGAAGAATTAACTTCTGGGCTTCAATTAATCTTGGCCAATGAAGTTTCCATCCAGCTCAGACAGGAAATCAGTGATCAAAATTATATAGGTCAGACACTGGCCATTAGTATCAGCAGTATGGCTTAATCAGAAAACTTTTCCATGTTAACATTGTCCTATAACTGGAAGATGAAACCCAAGGTTTACCGTAGATCTCGAAGGGGTCTTGTTTTATTGACCTTCTGAGGAAAGTAGGAGACAATATTTCGATTAACTCCATTACCTCCTTTGTCAGGTTTAGAAAAAGATTGTGGCTTCTCAATCATGTACGGTAGATAACACCTCTAGGATGAGATATGTGCAAGTAATTAAAAAAATTTAATAAGTCAATTACAAACCTCTATAAGTAATGCAAAGAGACCTGATAGATTGCTGAGCAGGGCAATGGACTGGTAAGCTGGCTAGAACTCCCTCTTAGAGTTAATGGAATAAAGATTTTCAGAGATTCTTTGCTAATACCAGCAAATTGTCAATTCAAATGATCTCAGCTTGATTGTTGTGAAGGCAGCAATAACGGGAGCAACTTTGGGACTTCTGGCTTAAACTATACGTCTACACAATTCCCAAGTAATGGCAGCAAACATCCCCAGTTTCATCATCAAAGTTCTTTCCCATGTGTTATTTGTCCTGCACTGTCATTGATTGACACACCTTTGAACTGAACAGATTGCTTCTTCAATTCGATCCAGTTTGATTGGCTTGTTTCTTTTAAAGTCTCAGTTCAACCAGAACAATATTACAGGCAAGAGGCTCTTAACAGCCTTTATTAACACATAAAAAATGTTGGAGGAACTCAGCAAGCCTGGCAGCATCCATGAAAATGAATAAACAGTCAACATTTCAGGCTAAGGCCTTTCATCAAAACTGGAAAGAAAGGGAGACAAAGTTGGAATAAGAAGGTGAGAGAGGAGAAGGAGTAGAAGCTAGGAGATGATAGGTGGGCAAGTGAGGGGGAAGGTAGGTGGGTCAGGGAGGGGCATTAGGTGAGAAGCTGTGAGGTAATAGGTGGAAAAGGTGAAGGACTGAAGAACAAGGAATCTGATAGGAGAGTGGACTATGGGAGAAAGGGAAGGCGGAAGAGCACCAGGGAGAGGTGATAGGCAGTTGAATAAGATTAAGAGGTAAGAGGGGAGTCAGAGTGGGGAATAGAAGAAGAGGGAAGGGGGAGTGGGAAAATTACTGGTAGTTAGAGAAATTGATGTTCATGCTATCAGGTTGGGGCTATCCAGATGGAATATGAGGTGTTGCCCAGCCAACCTGATGGTCATTGTGATTGTATCAGAAACATTTGAAGCGTTATCTACCATAGTTTCCTTTTGGTAAGAATATGTAAAAAATAGCTGCCATGGTGTTTACTTAGTTTAATACTAATATCGCAAAATATTCTTGTGCATATTTTAAAATATACTAATTGTATGTTCATTTTCATTTGGAATAAACTTCATAGAAATCTTTACTTTGTGTTCATGGTGCAATTCAGTTCACATAAATAACAGCAGATTGATAATATAATTGGGCCCTGTATTTAGTAAAATAACTGGGGACAATATTTTGATGAAAAATATATTGTTTGATAGCAATTGACTTTAGGATTGTAGTTTAATCCAGGTCAGAATTGCTAGGTTGTTCTGCAATAGTTACTGGGGGAAGTGAGGAACCAAAGATGTTTCAACTTCAAGCTTTCTATTGAACAGGGATGTCTGGCTTTTTTAATATTAAAAAAAACTAACTAGAACTGATTAAAGTCTGTCATGGTTAAGCCCAATTAAGCCAATAAAATTCTGGTGCCAATTAATATATCTTCCCTATGCCACGGTTGCATATGAAGTGTTAACAGTGCAATTTTCAGCTAGAAAATTCCCGCTCCTCTAATAATTGGTTAGATGTTAAGTTTTGTTTCTTTAACTGAAAGTCAAAAAATGGGAAATACATGAGTCTTGATAAAAGGTCTCAGCCTGAAACATTGACTCTTTATTCCTTTCTATAAATGCTGCCTGACCTTCAGAGTTCCTTCAACATTCTGTATGCGTTACTCTAAATCTACAGATTTCCTGTACGTCGATAGTCTTAGTGGAAAGCAACAGTAAGGAGAAACATGGGAATGTTCAGAGAAAATTAGAAATAAGAAATGGACATTCTACTAATTAGCTAGATCATGACTGATTACACCCAGTCAATGCTGGCTTAAAATTATTTTTTTAAATGTTATTGTGATCTTTGGAAACCATGAGGCAGGTAAAATATCACTATTAAAACTTTGTATATTTTTAAAAATACAATCCTGAGCATCAGCAACAAATACATGTATAATAGATTGCTAAAATAGAAGTTAAGCTTAGAGAAAGAAGAGGAATTCCACCTTATTTTAAAATAGTTTTGCAAAATTAGTGTTTACTGTGTTACAGTGGTATGCAAAAGTTTGGGTACCCCTGGTCAAAATTTCTGTTATTGTGAATAGCTAAGCGAGTAAAAGATTAACTGATTTCCAAAAGGCATAAAGTTAAAGATGACACATTTCTTTAATATTTTAAGCAAGAAAACTTTTTTATTTCTATCTCTTACAGTTTCAAAATAACAAAAAAGGAAAAGGGCCCAAAGCAAAAGTTTGGGCTCCCTGCATGGTCAGTACTTAGTAACACCCCCTTTGGCAGGTATCACAGCTTGTAAACACTTTCTGTAGCCAGCTAAGAGTCTTTCAATTCTGGTTTGGGGGATTTTCACCCATTCTTCCTTGCAAAATGCTTCTAGTTTTGTGAGATTCTTGGGCTGTCTTGCATGCACTGCTCTTTTGATGTCTATCCACAGATTTTTGATGATGCTTAGGTCAGGGGACTGTGAGGGCCATGGCAAAACCTTCAGCTTGTGCCTCTTGAGGTAGTCCATTGTGGATTTTGAGGTGTGTTTAGGATCATTATACTGTTGTAGAAGCCATCCTTTTTTCATCTTCGGCTTTTTTACAGACGGTGTGATGTTTGCTTCCAGAATTTGCTGTTATTTAATTGAATTCATTCTTCCCTCTACCAGTGAAATGTTCCCCGTGCCATTGGCTGCAACACAAACACAAAGCATGATCGATCCACCCCGTGCTTAACAGTTGGGGAGGGGTTCTTTTCATGAAATTCTGCACCCTTTTTTCTCCAAACATACCTTTGCTCATTGTGGCCAAAAAGTTCTATTTTAACTTCATCAGCCCACAGGACTTGTTTCCAAAATGCATCAGGCTTGTTTAGATGTTCCTTTGAACCTTTTGAATGGAACTTTTTGGCCGCAATGAGCAAAGGTATGTTTGGAGAAAAAAGGGTGCAGAATTTCATGAAAAGAAGGGGGAAGAAGCCAGAATTTCGAAGGTGGGGGGAGGGGGAAGGAGTACAAGCTGGAAGGTGATAGGTGAAGGCAGGTAAGAGAGAAGGAAGTTGGGTGGAGGATAACATGAAGTGTGATTAATTAATTGTTTTAAAGGTAACTACTCATAATCGTGAAACCAGATACCATTCGGTTCATGCTTATGAGTTTGTTAATATAGCAATGGGAGGGCATGTCACTGTGTTTCTCTGTAGACAGTTGGATTTATGTCACATGCAAAGAGATAAAGTCCAACTATATATAAAGAAAGAATATAATTATCTTAAAGCGTATTATGGGGTGAAAATCCCCTTCCAATGCAAAATATGGCAAAAAGGTCTCTGTTAGTAATGACTCCATTATGGAGTATTATGAATATACTTATGTAAAATGTGTGACTTTATGCAGAAATTGTTAACCATGATGACAACTGGCTTAACAATTCAGCATTGTAGCTTAAGTATTTCAAATGCTCTGGAACAAAATTGGTCTGTAAAGTTGAGTAAAAATTGTAATCAAACGATTACAGTGGTGCGTAATGTTTTTTTCTGAAAGATTTGATTGACCTTTGTACATGATGTGTGTGCATGGCCAAAAGGGATGGGTGAGAGCAATTGAGTCATCTGATGCCTGTCAAAGTGCTTCACACAGGTGCAGACTAGCTCATAGCACATACAGGAAATAGATTCTGAACAGCAGGAAGAAATTTGTGATGTACAAAGGAGGTTAGTTGGAAGAAAGATCATTGGGGTCAGCTGAGCTGCATGTGGATCTGAAAATGACATAGATTTGCTTATAATTGAACTGAAGTCTTCTGATCTTAAAACAAAAATAGGAGCTGTAATAGTAATTCCTCAGAGCCTCCAGCAAAGCTATAAGGAAGGGAGCTGAATATAAGGTCCACTTTCCAGAGGAGGCAAAACGGGAAGGGAAAGAAGATGTCTAGCCAGAGGAGAAGATACTTTCAAAAATAATGAAATGGCATTTTCTAAATGTCAAAAAATTACTATAAAGAGCAGTAAACAGTAAAAAACTATAGAAAATCAATATTTGGTGTGACCACCCCTTGCCTTTAAAACTATCAATTCTCTAGGTACACAGACATGCAGTTTTATAGGAAAATTGGCTGGTAGCTTGTTGCAAACATCTCGGAGAACTTGCCTCAGTTCTGCAGACTTTGGCTGTCTTGCTTGCTTCTGTCTCTTCTGTCTCTTTGAGTAATCCCAGACAGCCTCGAAGATGTTGAGATCAGGGCTCTGTGGAGGCCATACCATCTGCTGCAGAACTCCTTGTTCTTATTTTTATTGAAGAT
This sequence comes from Mobula birostris, assembly GCF_030028105.1. NCBI lineage: Eukaryota > Metazoa > Chordata > Chondrichthyes > Myliobatiformes > Myliobatidae > Mobula > Mobula birostris. The sequence goes on from NC_092370.1 coordinate 131,331,497, forward strand.
AGTTCTCTATGACCTTGGCCATGTGTTTGGGGTCATTGACCTGCTGCAGAATGAAGTTGGGCCCAATCATACGCCTCCCTAATGGTATTGCGTGATGAATGGAAATCTGCGTGTGCTTCTCAATATTGAGGATTCCATTAATTCTGATCAGATCACCAACTCCATTTGCAGAAATGCAACCCCAGATCTGGAGGGAACCTCCACTGTGCTTCACTGTTGGCTGCAGATACTCATCTATGTAGCGCTCTCCAGCTCTTCTGCAGACTAACTTCTTCCAGTTTGAGCGAAAACTTTCAAATTTTGACTCATCAGTCAAGAGTACCTGCTCACATTGTTCAGCACTCCAGTCCTTGTGTTTTGGTGCATAGGCAAGTCTCCTGGCTTTGTTTCCACTTTGGAGGAATGGCTTTTTGGCAGCAACTCTTCCATGAAGATCACTATTTGTATGACTTTATAACACTCTAGCACTCTAGAGACTGCTGTGCATGAAAATCCCAGGAGATCAACAGTTTCTGAGATGCTCAAATCACTCTGTCTGGCACCAACAATCATTCCACAGTCAAAATCATTTAGATTAAGTTTCTTCCCCATTCTGATCTTTAGTTTGAACAAAAACTGAACCTCTCGGCCAAGTCCGCATGCTTTTATGCATTGATTGGCTGATTATATATTTTTATTAACACGTAAGTGTACAGATATACCTAATAAAGTGGCTACTGAATGTGTACTGAATAGTCTTTGAATGTGTGAGCCATATATAACCACACAGTCATAGTCATAGTCATACTTTATTGATCCTGGGGGAAATTGGTTTTCGTTACAGTGCGCCATAAATAATTAAATAGTAATGAAACCATAAATAGTTAAATAGTGATATGTAAATTATGCCAGGAAATAAGTCCAGGACCAGCCTATTGGTTCAGGGTGTCTGACCCTACAAGGGAGGAGTTGTAAAGTTTGATGGCCACAGGCAGGAATGACTTCCTATGACGCTCAGTGTTGCATCTCAGTGGAATGAGTCCCTGGCTGAATGTACTCCTGTGCTCACCCAGTACATTATGTAGTGGATGGGAGACATTGTCCAAGATGGCATGCAACTTGGACAGCATCCTCTTTTCAGACACCACCGTCAGAGAGTCTAGTTCCATCCCCACAACATCACTGGCATGGGTATAGAGAGAGCAGAACAGTGGGCTAAGCACACATAAAGGTCAATGTTGTTCAGAAATTCTTAGACTTAGAATTCTACTCTGGTTTGTTAGGGAATATAGGCCACATGTTGCAGTTGCAGTCACAGGAAACTATTGTACTCCACTGTGGTATCATGGAATATATTAATCCTGTTCTCAATATTATTTATCATTATTTTTTCTTGTACTTGCACAGTTTGTCTTCTTTTGCATATTTGTTGTTTGTCCATCTTTGCGTGTAGTTTTACATTGATTCTATTGTGTTTCTTTGTTCTACAATTAATACCCGCAAGAAAATGTGAATTCATTGCCACGGACAGCTGTGGAAGTCAAGTCATTGAGTTTACTTAAAGCAGAAGTTGATAGGTTCTTGGTTAGTAAGGGTTTATAAGGTTACAGGGAGAAGGCAGGAGGATGAGGTAGAGAGGGATAATAAATCAGTCATGATGGAATGGTGGAGCAGACTCAATGGGCAGAGTGGCCTATTTTGGCTCCTATGTGTTATGGTCTTATGGTCTAAAATGGATCTCAGGGCAATATATAATGACGTACATACTTTGATAATAAATTTACTTTGAACCTTGAGTAGAGAGCTCCAGGCGACAGTGAGTGATGCATTTGTAGTGCATAGTTGATTGCAAATTATGATCCTTAGTTTATAGCAAGGCTCATACCGTTCAGAAGGGTTGATTGTTCTCTGTGTGTCTTTGATGTACACATGACCAGAGCACACAAGGATGACAACCATCATTGTTCAATGAAGACTTGATGTTTGGTGCTGGCCAGATTGGTTCACACATAAATGCAGCAGCATACTCTGTATAACAAGTGTAGGAAATCTCATCTGAACAATAGGATGAAGGGCTTCTCAAAAGTTTGGGAAATATGGGGTTGCATATACACGATGCTAAGTGCTCTAAATATAAACCAAGAGGTCTTTACCTGCAGGAAACATTAATACACCTTCCTGATGAAAGGTTAACTGTTTATTCCTCTCCATAGATGCTGCCTGACCTGCTAGGTTCTTTGAGTATTTTGTGTGTGTTACTCTGGATTTCTAGCATCTGCTGAATCGCTTACAGTTATGCTAATACTCCCTGAACATTGGAGACAGTGGCATAACTTCGTCAATACACCCTCATAACCAATATTTTGTTCAATGTTGAGTTTGTTATCATTTGCACAAATAAAGGTATGCACAGGTGTGACAGAAAACTTGCAGCAGCACCACAAGAAAATCTCAAAGTAGTATAATTTGTACATTCTTCGATAATAAATGAATCTTGAATCACAGACGCATAATCAGCGTTAGCTTGTGTGACCCCCACCTTAAGCAGTCTGGTACATCCACCATATGTCACCTGCAGTTCCAGGTAGGTGGACAGCTCTTGGAGGAGAAATTGCTATCATTTACACCATTTCTCAGTCGTCTCCAGGGTCATTAATGTGAAGGAGAGTATTTACAGCATTTCCACCGTTGAGGGATTACACGCACTGTGGAGGATTCATTTAAGGTCTTCAAGAACTTTCTTTTCTCTTCAAATCAAGTCAAATGACGTTTATTGTCATTTAACTACATACATGTATATAGCATGTATAACTATATAATGTATATAGAAATGAGACAACATTTCTTTGAACCAGGGTGCAATGCACAGTAGTACATGTAGCACGTCATAACTTATGAAGGAAAGGATAAAGTCTACAGATGAATCACACATAAATAACAAACTATGTACATTAATATTAAATATTGTAAGGCACGGAACAGATTAACCAGTGACACTTTGAATATGATGCGGCCAGGATTTCAGAAGCCTAATGGCCTGAGGGAAGAAACTGTTTCTCATTCTGACCATTCTTGTTTTTGTGCATCATAGTCCCCTAGATGATGGTAGAAAGTCAAAGAGGATGCTGGATGGATGGATGAGATCTTTAATAATACTATGGCCCTGTGTATGCAGTGCTGCTGATAAGTGTCCCCGATGGATGGTAGAGAGACCCCTACGATTCTGCCAACTGTTCTCACAGTCCTGTGTGGAGACTTCTGATCCGATGCTTAACTGCTCCCATACCAGATGGAGATGAGCTCAAACCGTGTCATCAGATTTCCGGATGACACAACAGTGGTTGGCCTTGTCAAGAACGGTCATGAGATGGCGTATAGAGAGGAAATAGAGCGGCTGGTGGATTGGCTCTTACCTCATTACTGAGTGTTACAAAATGTCTATGTGATGTGTCTCTCAATGTTTGAAATACTGAAGTTTGTGTAAGCTGTGTACATGTGAGTATTATAGTGATAGGTGGTTATGTGCATGGTATTCAGATTCAGATTCAGATGGATTTATCACATGTACATCAAAACATGCAGTGAAATGTGCTGTTTGTATTAACCACCAACACACCCCAGGATGTGGTAGAGGCAGCCCCAAGTGTCGCCACACTTGCGCCCACCAACTTGACATGCCCACGCTGCTCAGCAGAACAACACCAAACAAAGCAGCACAATAAGCACCTTTCCTCTCTGCCACCCTCCCACCCATCCACACACATGGACAGTCCTTCAATTCCAGGACTGGCCCCCAGTCTCCTGAATTCGGCTTCCAGACTTCTGATCGACCTTCATGCACCGATCTTTGCCATCGACCCCAGACCAGCCAATGACTGGACACAGGCTCTAGGCTTGAACTCTGGCCTTGTGCCTCCTGCTTGCACAGACATCTGATCCCAGGGTTCTGGGACAGTCCAACAGCCACGGATGTCCTTCATCGCCCAGCCACATCCCTGGCCGTCGAGCGTGGAATGGAGGTGTAGACTCTACATGTCCTATGACACCCATCCACGTCGCTGGCCTTGAACACAGTGGAGGCCTGTCCTCTAACTCCAACTCCACACCTCTAAACCTTAATCTGACCTCTAACTCCCCAATATCACTGTCCTTAAACCGAATCTGACCACCAACTTTGCTCTTTGTCCTCCAAAACTATCCCTACAAACTTAAAAAACAGCTACGATCTCAATGGAGACTGCAGCTCAGCACCATCTTAATTTCCTTAGCCAGGTGTAAGTGTTGATAGGTGAAGTAGTTTGATGACCCTGACCCTGACCCTATGAGTGAGGCTGTTCCTGTACTTGAATCAGGTTCTGAGGACATTACTCCACCCACAGGCACTTTACCACATATGTTTGTGATACTTGAGTCTCTGAACAGACTTGATCTCTTTCCTCTTTTCCACCAGCACTTTGAGCTCCAAATTAATGTGGGCTGTACACTTTTCCGCCTGTTCTGCCATTTATTTATTTGCGTTCCAGGCCTCAGAGTTACTTCCAGCAATGGTTGGAGCCACTGATTACTTTTCCCTTCAAGGGCTTCAGGCAGGAATAAATTAGCATGGTTAGCTTCAGCTGTGAGTGGAGCGATTGTAACTACTTGTGCTTGAATGGTGTAAAGGTGAAAATTACTGCAACTCATGCTGCTGAAGTCCATGCAGGAAGTCTACCTATGAAAGCACAAGTCCAGATCCAGATCCTGACAGCACTCCAGACTCCAGCTCTGGCTGAGTACCCTACTTCCATTCTGGTGAAGAAAGTTATCAAAAGTTACAGGGGGATCTTGATCAGATCGGAAAGTGGGCTGAAGATTGGCAAATGGCTTTCAATTTGTGTAAGTGCCAAGTGTTACATTTTTGGAAGTCAAACCAGAGTAGGAACTTTTGTGAATGATTGCACTCTGGGAAAGTTGTGGAACAGGGAATTCAAAGGTTCAAAGTAACCTTATTATCAAAATACGCATATGTCACCATATGCTACCCTGAGATTAATTTTCTTTCAGGCATTCACTGTAAGACAAAGAAATACAATAGAATCAATGAAAAACTGCACACAAAGACTGTCAAACAACCAATGTGCGAAATAATACAAACTATGCAAATTATTTAAAAACAAATAATAATAACAATATATCGGTAAATAAATAAATAATACTGAGAACATGAGTTGTAGAGTCCTTGAAAGTGAGTCCATAGTTTGTATTCAGCATCAGTTCAGAGCTGAGGTGAGTGAAGTTATCTGTGCTGGTTCAGGAGCCTGATGCTTGAGGGGTAATATCTGTTCCTGAGCCTGGTGGTACAGTACCTAAGCTTCTGTTCTGGGGCGTCAGAGTACTCTCCTCTGTGCACCCATAGAAGTTTGTCAAAGTTTTAGGTGACATGTCGAATCTGCACAAACTACTAATAAAGTAGTGGTGCTGCCGTGCCTTCATTGAAATGGCACTTACGTGCTGATCCCAGGACAGATCCTCTGCTATGATTAGACCAAGGAATTTAAAGTTACATGACTCAAGTGGAAAAAGTGCAGAGAAGATTGCCATGATTCAAGGTCCTGAGTAATAAGGAGAGGTTGGCAGAATAAGACTTTGATTCTTCAAAAATAAGAGACCCAGGTACTGAGGCCCAAATCTTGAAGCTTAGTGACTGATTTCTTAGAAGTTTGCATAGATTCAGCATGTTCAAAGTTCAAAGTAAATTTATTATTTGGAGTGCATATATGTCACCATGTACAACTTTGAGATTCATTTTCTTGTGGGCATACTCAATAAATCCAAAAGACACAATAGGATCAATGAAAGACCGCACCCAACAAGATGGCAAGCAATCAACATGCAAAAGACAACAAACTGTGCGAATACAAGTGAGAAAAAAATTAACAGTGACAATGAAGAGTCCTTGAAAGTGAGTCTGTAGGTTGTGAGAAGAGTTCCGTGATGGGGCAAGTGAAGTTATCCCCCCTGGTTCAAGAGCCTGATGGTTCTGGGTCATTAATTGTTCCCGAACCCGGTGATGTGAGTCCTGATGCTCCTGCACCATCTTCATGATGTCAGCAGTGAGAAGAGAGCACGGCCTGGTTGGTGGGGATCCCTGATCATGGATGCTGTTTTCCTGTGACAGCGCTCCATGTGGATATAGTCAATGGTGGGGGAAGACTCTACCTGTGACAGACAGGGCTGAAGCGACTACGTTTGTAGGATTTTCCATTCAAAGGCATTGGTGGCTCCATACCAAGCCGTGATGCAACCAATCAACATACTCACCACCACACATCTCTGGAAGTCTGTTAAAGTTTCAGATGTCATGCCAAAGTTTTGCAAACTTCTATGGAAGTAGAAACGCTGTTTGTGCTTTCTTTCTAATTGCACTTACGTGCTGGGCCCAGGGCAAATCATCTGAAATGACAACACTGAGGAATTTAAAGTTGCTGAGCCTCTCCACCTCTGATCACCCAGTGAGGACTGGCTCATGGGCCTCCAGTTTCCTCCTCCTGAAATCATTACTAAGTTCCTTGGTCTTGCTAACATTGAGTTGTGACACCACTCAGCCAGATTTTCAATCTTCCTCCTATATGCTGATTTGCCATCACCTTTGATTCGGTCAACAACAGTGATGACATCAGCAAAATTAAATCTAGCATTGAAGCTGTGATTAGCCACACAGTGAAAGGCGTAAAGCAGGTAGAGCAGCAGACTACACACACAGCCTTGTGGTGCACCTGTGCTGATGGAGATCGTGGAGGAGATGTAGTTACGGTTCCAAATTGGCTGGAGTCGGCAACTGAAGAAATCAAGAATCCAATTACACAAGATGGTATTGAAGCTAAGGTCTTGAAGCTCTATTCGATAAAGAGCATCCTGATATATGCACCTTTGCTGTCCAGGTGCCCCTAGGTTGAGTGAAATGGCATTGCTGTGGACCTGAGGTGCCGGTAGTCAAAATGGAGTGGATTCAAGTTGCTTCTGAAGCAGGAGTTGATGTGTCTCATCATCATCCTCTCAAAATACTTCATCACTCTGGATGTAAGTCCCATTGGACGACAGTTATTGAGGCAGGTTGCCATGTTCTTCTTGAGCACTGGTATAATTAAAGCCTGCATGAAGCAGGTGTATTTCTCAGAACGCCGAAGTGGGAGGTTAAAGGTCTCAATGAACACGCCAGACATTTGATCAGCACAGGTTTTTAGTACTTGGCCATCTGGGCCAGATGTTTTTCATGGATTCACCCTCCTGAAGGATGCTTCAGACACTAAATTCACAGGGTCATCAGGGGCTGTGGGAGTTTGTGAAGTTCCTCCACGTTCTGACGGTCAAAGTGAGCATAGAAGGCATTGAGCTCATCTGGGAGTGGCCTTTTTTTCACCTATGTCACTTGGTTTCACTTTGTAAGAGATAATTTCATTCAAGCTCTAACACAGCTGTTGCGTATCCTTCAGTGAATCCAGTTTGGTCCAGAATTTCCACTTCGCACATGAGATGGCTCAGAGATCATACCTGGGCCTCTTGTACCTTACTTGGTCGCAGCACCTGAATGCCTCTGATCTGGCCCTCAGCAGAGTGCAGATATTAAGGTTCATCCAGGTTCCTCTGCTTGGGGAAGACTCTGAAAGATTTTGAGGGGATGCACTAGTCTACGACTGTTTTTATAAAGTCTAATACAACCGTGGTGTGTTCATTCAAGTCCTCCAGTGAATCCTTGAACACAGCCCAGTCCACAGACTCGAAGCAATCCTATAGCCACTCCTCTGTCTTGCGCAACCACCTCATTGTCATTACTTCTGGAACATTGCTCCTTAGCCTCTACCTGGATACAGGTAGGAGAAAGACAGCTAGGTGATCAGATTTTATGAATTGCAGTCTAGGCATGGAATGGTAGGCATTCCTTATTGTAGTTTTGCAGTGGTTGAGTGTGTTGGATCCCCTGGTGCTGCAAGTTATATGCTGATGATAATTGGGCAGAGATTTCTTCAAACAAGAATGATTGAAATTCCTGACTATGATTTGTAATGTATCAGAGTGGGCTGTTTCTCGTTTGATGATGGCAGCATTCAATATCTTGAGTGCCTGATTAACATTGTCTTTTGGCAATATGTAAACTACAGTCAGGATCAAGGAGGAGAACTCTCTCAGTAAGTCATTAATAATTAGCTGCTCCAGGTCAGGGGAAGAAGAATGTGACAAAACCACCACATTTGAGCATTTCAAAGAGTTTATCATGAAACACAAAGTCCCACCTTCTGCCTTCTCCAAATCAGCAGTTCCTAAAACTTTGATGAACTTCAAAGTGGGGCTTGCACAGTGCACAGTGGAGTGAATTCTAGCTGTTTGCATTGCAGCCTGGTATGGAAACATCAATGCCCCGTTTCAAAAACATCTTCAGAAAGTGGTAGACACAGACCTGTCCTTCAGAGGCAAAGTCCTCCCCACCACTGAGGGCATTTACAAGGAGTGTTGCCACAAGAAAGCAGCATCCATCAACAAGGACAGCCATCACTGAGGTCATGCTCTCTTCTAACTACTATCCTTGGACAGGACCCACAACACTAGGTTCAGGAACAGCTTTTGAATTGACATGGATAACCTCACTCAACTCAATTCTGAACGGATTCCACAAGCTACAGACTCACTTTCAAGGACTCTACAACCCATGTTCTCATATATATTTTCTTTGCACAGTTTGTCTTCTTTCACACATTGGTTGTATTTTCAGTCTTTATTTATGTATAATTTTCCATAAATTCTATTGCATTTCTTCATTTTCCTGTAAATACCTGAAACAAAATGAATCTCAAGGTAGTATATGGTGACACTTTGATAATAAATTGACTGTGATTTTGACCTTTGATTTTAAATGTGAGGGGTGTCCTTATTGAGGTGTATGTAATTGTCAGGGGTGCAGATAGAGTGAACACAAAATTCTTTTTTTCCCAGGGAAGGGGAACTAAAAACAAGACAGCAGAGGTTTAAGCTGAAAGTTGAGAGATTAAAAATGGACCTGAGGGGCTAACTTCTTCACCAGAAAGTCGTGCGTAAATAGAATGAGTTGCTGGAGGAAGTGGTTGAGGCAAGGAAAATAACAACATTTGAAAACAAAATGATGCTATAAATTGATAGTTAGAAGGGTTTGGAAGGATTTGGGTCAAGCACAGGCAAGTGGGACTAACTTTGTGGGCACTATGGTCGGCATAGGCAAGTTGGGCCAAAGAGCCTCATTTCGTGAAATAATTCACTACGGCCCATGACCCAAATAATGAACTGATGAGCAATTCAAATGCTGTACCACCAGGATTTCCAAATAATCAGTGCCAGGTTATTGGAGTTCTATTGGAATTGGGACAAAGTCGTGCAAGCTAAATATCAGCCCTCAACTGCGGTCTTTGGGGAAAGGCTAAGTAATCAGGGCCAAACTTCCACCTTTCAGTATGGGAGAGTGTGAAATATTTCAGCTCAATGCTTAATCCTGATATATAACAGTCAAAAATTTTCCAGCTCTACCTTTCTCTGAATTAACTCATTCTGACGTTAAGAAATTCAGTCTTGACCCACAGAGAAAGTTGTTGGAGAATTCAAGAAATAAGACGGAAGCATTTTCCAATTCCATTTACTGTATGTGGAACCTACCAAAGGAAACATCTGGCAAATCTATACTCATTCTCATTTTATGAGATTTCTAGCCTGTCTGTCTTAGCTTTCACTTTTAAGCACACAGTCCCATTCTTGGCTTCACATATAATGTTTGAATCCCAATGAACTACTTGAAAAGTCTTTTTGTACAATTTAAAAAAGAAAAGATATCTATAATTCCCCATGGAACCATGAAGAAACTCAAAAACAGGTCTCCTGTCTGCATTCCTCTCTAACGATATGATCTCCTTAATCACCTGCTTTTTCTTCCTTATATACATTTGAATTAAAAGTAATGACTCTGGAGATAACAGGGTAGAAATTATTTAAGTCAAATGTACAGCAGAAAATCATCACAACAAATTTGCTTTAATAGGTTTGGTTTGCAGAAGATGTAGAAAATTTGATGTTATTCTGAAAGAAAAGGTATCAATAATTTTCCCCCTTCTTCTGCTTATTCGTGATTAAAAAATAGTGGCTCCGGTAAAAGTGGTGGAAGCACATCTACAAAGAGTGTTGCCACAAGAAAGCAGCATCCACCGTTAAGGACCTCCATGCTCTCTTCTCACTGCTGCAATTGAGAAAGAGATACAGGAGCCTTAGATCCCACACCACCAGGTTCAGGAACAGTTATCAACATTTAACCATCTGGTTCCTGAACGAGCAAGGATAACTTCACTCACCTCAACAGTGAACACAAATTGAGGATTGACTTTCAAGGATTCTATGAGTCATGGTCTCAGCATTATTTATTTATTTATTACTATAAACACAAGAGATTCTTCAGATTCAGGAAATCCAGAGCAACACACACAAAATGCTGGAGGGACTTAGGAGGTCAGGCAGCGTCTATGAAAGTGAATGAACAATCAATGTTATTATTTGTTTGTATTATAATTGTGCAGCATTTATTTATTTGTTTATTTAGTTAGTTTGCACAGTTAGTCTTCTTTTACACATTGGTTCTTTGTCAGTCTTGCATGTAGTTTTTCATTGATTCTATTGCATTTCTTTGTTCTACTGTGAGTACCTGCAGAAAATAAATCTCAGGGTAGTATATGATACTACATACACTCATTGGCCACTTTATTAGGTACATCTATACTCCTCATTTACGCAAATATCTAATCAGCCAATCATGTGGCAGTAACTCAATGTATAAAAGCATGCAGACATGGTCAAGAGATTCAGTTGTTGTTCAGACCAAACATCAGAATGGGGTAGGAATGTGATTATTTGACCATGGAATGATTGTTGGTATCAGATGGGGTGGTTTGAGTATCACAGAAACAACAGTCTCTAGTTCAGAGGAGAATGGATAGACTGGTTCAAACTGACAAGAAGGTGGGAGAAGCTCAAATAACCAGGTGTTACGATAGTGTTCTGCAGAAGAGCATCTCGGAATGCATAACACGTCAAACCTTGAAGTGAATAGGATACAGCAGCAGAAGGCCACAAACATACACTCAGTGACCACTTTATTTGGTACAGGAGGTACCTAATAAAGTAACTACTGAGTGAAAAGCTAGTGGCGATAATGAGGATCATAAAACTACTGGATTGTAGTAAGAACCCATCTGGTTTACTAGTGTTCCTTATAAAAAGGATTCTAATTTCCTTGCTCAGTCTGGTTTATGTTTGGACCACAACTATGTAGTGGACTCTTTAGGCATTACTGACTTGTAAAATGCAATTGGAGTGGGAATGGCTAGGAACTGCACTGCATATACCCAACAAATAAAAACCTAACAAGATATGCTGCATGACATTCTAACATTTGGTCACCCAAGAGCCAGTGCTGAATGTCTTTATTTCTTCTAAGTAGTTGTAAAGGAGAATTAACTCTGAGTAGTTCTGGCATGAAAATAGATTTTTTTTCTGTCTTTGTGTCGGTTTTAAAGTACTAAATCAAAACAGTGCTGGTAGCAAATAAAAATGCAATCACAAACGTCTGTAACAGAAACTGAAGATAGAGTCAGGAATATTAGCTGTTTCCCTTTCTACAGATGCTGGCTGACTTGCTGAGCTTTTTCCTGTGTTTTCTGGTTTTATTTTGGATCTCCAGCATCTGTAGATCTGTTTTGAGTTTCAATTACCATAAAAGTCTGTAATATTAATTTTCCACATTGTCTGATAACAGACTGTGATAGCAACCAGAAATGCCTTTGCTACATAGCCAGCTTATTCCCATCCTGCAGATGAAATGGTGATCTCCTGACAAAGGACCATACACTGTCAAAAGTCAAAATTCAAACTTCAAAGGAAATTTTATTTTCAAAGTACGCATATGTCACGATATATTACTGAGATCCATTTTCTTGCAGGTATTCACAGTAGAACAAAGAAACACACTAGAATCAAAGAAAAACTACACAGAAGGACTGACAAATAACCAATGTGCAAAAGAAGACAACCTGTTCAAACTCTTGCTTGTACAGGATGGCTGTTCAAAATCGATAACTGTGCTGTTGAAATGGAGGAGGATTTAAAGGAATACTGTATTTTTGTTTGCAAATGAGATTTTGCTGTTGAAGTGCACCGAATCATGTACCACATGAGAATCCCATCATTCATTGCAAGAGGTTGGTAGAAGGCTGGAGATGGTCAGGATGCCAGGCAGCATCAATGGAGGAGAATAAACAGCCACATTTCAATGTTTCAAGCCAAGACCTTTCATCAGGACTGGAATAGAAGGGGAAAGAAGTCAGAATAAGATGGTAGGGGAATGGAAAGGAGTATGAGTTCGCAAGCGATAGGTGAAACCAGGTGAGGGGAAAGGTGGGTGGATGGGGGAGGGGTGATGAAGTAAGAAACTGGGAGGTGATAGGTGGCAGAGCTAAAGGGTTGAAGAAGAAGGAATCTGATAGGAGTGGACCATGGGAGAAAGGAATGGGGCAGGGGGCACCAGAGGCAGGTGAGGAGAAGGGAAAGGGTAAGAGGGGAGCCAGGATAGGTAATGGGAAAAGAGCAAAGGGGAAGGGGAGAGAAATTGATGTTCATGCCATCAGATTGATGGCTACACAGATGGAATATGAGGTATGCTCCTCCAACCTGAGAATGGTTTCATCATGGCAAAGAGGCCATGGACCGACATGTCAGAATGGGAATGTGAAGCAGAATTAGAGTAGAATTTCTCTCTGCGACTGGAAAGCCATCATTGTTAATGGATGTGGTTAAAATGAAGACTTTCCAAGTCAGAAGAAGAAGGAATATGGTAGGAGATGAGAGTGGACCATCGGAGAAAGAGAAGAAAGATCACCACATGAAGGAAGTGATGGTCATGTGAGGAGAAGGGAAGTGGTAGGCAGGGGGCCACAATGTGGAATGGAAAAAGAGAGAAGGCAGAAGTGGAGAAAATACTGGAAGTTAGAGAAACCAATGTTCATGCTATCAGCTTGATGGCCACCCAGAGGGAATATGAAATGTTGCTCCTCAAACCTGAGAATGACCTCCTTGAGGCAGCAGAGGAAGCCATGGACTGGAATGTGGGAAAGGGAAGTCACCAGCATGTTACCTCTTCAACCTATTACCTCCCAGCTTCTTTCTTCACTCCTCACCCTTCACCCACCCTCCCCCTCACCTGGTCTCACCTTTCACCTGCCAGTTTGTACTCCTTCCTCTCCCCCACTTTCTTATTCTGGCTTCTTTCCCCTTCCTTTCTAGTCCCGGTGAAGAGTCTTGGCCTGAAATGTCAATTTTGTCCTCTCCATAAATGCTACCAGACCATCTGAGTTCTTCCATCATTTTGGATGGGTATAATCCTTTTTTTAGACATTAGTACCTTCCTCATACCTTATCTCCCATTTATACTTATATAACAATAAATGTGCACGCATTGCACTTGATCCTTTTGTCTAGGTTATATATATATAAAATTAACATAAATAGTCAAAGCACCAGCACTATCCCTGAAGGACCCCATTAATTATAGTTAATGTTCCTTATCTCCTAACTAATCCTCTGTTCAAATATGTATTTTACCCCCAGCTTTATCGTGTGCAGTAGCATTTTATTGAATGGCTTCAGGAAATTCAAATTTATTACAATAATTTTCTATCATGCTCATTATATCCTTAAGGAACTCTTAACAATTTGTTAAGCACTATTTTTCTTTCAACTAAAACCATATAGACTCTGCCTAGACATGTTCTGCTTTTCTAAGTGCCTTGCTGTTACTTACTTAATCATGGACTCTTGCATTTTTCTGACAACTGATGACCATGAGACACAGGAGCAAAATTAGGCCATATGGCCCATCGAGTTTGATCAGAGAGACTGAATTTCAGTGAAATGTCTGTTCATTGAAAATTATAAAATAGTTCTTTAGATATTTACATCTTATGTACTGCAATACCTTTTAATCTAATTTCCTAATCTGCTTCATCCAACTCACTCCTTATACCCATGCAATTATCTTTTGTAAATTTAGGATATCTTCCTTGGACAAGGTTTATCATTTTCAAATTGATTGTGAAATTATATAGTTTCATTCTTTTTCAGGCAATTCTTTACTTTTTGTAGTTCTACTTGTCTCAATACAGTGATGGGCACAGCCCAGTCCATTGTACATATCTATTTGGAGCATTCATGGCTCCGTCTGTCTAGGTAGACAATGGATACACCCGTTCCGGGGCGCAGACCTGGGCGATATATATGGAAATCCTGGGCTGCCCAGACATCAAGATCTCCCTCTCAGCCTCGCGGATGTGGTCCAAAGGAATGCGAAGCAGTACATTTGGTATCAGCTTGGCTGCAGGAGCTGTCGGGAGGTGACGTGATACGTCATCCAACTACCTCTGGATTTGTGTATGGTTTACTGCTTAGCCTTCCCCTCTCCCGAAGATACCCACAAGGCAGTGGGATCCGTAACCCTGGATGGGGGCCCATACCGGGTACTGTCAGCTGGAGCCAGCTGAGCCCGGGACTCGTGTTAGGTGGGGTCGTCACGCCCTGAAGTAGTGACATATGGAGCCACTACCCACTAACTCTTGGAGCACTGCCACAAGAAAGCAGCATCTGTCATAAAGGACTCCTATCATCCAGGCTGTGCTCTCTTCTCATTGCTGCCATCTGGAAGGAGGTGCACTTTCAGTCTCACACCACTGGGTTCAGGAACAGTTATTACCCCTCAACCATCAGGCTCCTGAACCAGAGTGGATAACTTCACTCATTTTAACACTGGAACTAATTTCACAACCTATGGACTCACTTTCAAAGACTCTACAACTCATGTCCTCAGTGTTACTTATTTACTTATCTACTTATTATTATTACCTGTTTTCTATATTTGCACAGTTTGTCTTTTGCACATTGGTTGCTCATCAGTCCTTGTCTGCATTGATTCCATTGTAGTTCTTTTTTCTACTGTGAATGCCTGCAAGAAAAATGAATTTCAGGGTAGTAAATGGTGACATATACATACTTTAATAATAAGTTTACTTTGAACTTTGAATTATTGTGAGAAATTGTCCTGAATGCATTCTGAGAACTCATCCACAAGACTAATTGCCAGTTTATTTTTCCTATTCTGTATGATGATTAAAGTCCCCCGTGCTTGTTGTTTTTTGATTGATGGTCTATTGACTGTATTGCAACAGTTAAGGGCCCCATAAACAGTTTCCATTTGTGCTTTCTGTCTTTTGTTATTTCTCATCATCAACAACACAGATTCTGCTTTCTGACATGAGCCAAAATGCCTTTTCCATACCGGGCTAATTACACCTCTCTAACCTTCCCAATAACCCTGTCCCATTACTTCCCCTATATTCCATTCTTCTGAAATGCTCAGAACCCAACCTCGGGATCCTTGCAAACATATACGTATATACAAGGGAATGTTGGATCAAACACATTGGACTAAATTTGTGCCACTAATTCATCTACTTATGAAAGTTATTAAGAACTCAGACAGAGGACCTATAATTGTATTTCTTTATTCTACTGCGAATTCTTCTTTTTCCCGTTACTCCACTGGCGTTTAGGGCAGCAGTGAAGGTCCTCTATTACTGGTAGCATTCACAGCTTCCTTCATCATGTCCGTAGCCTCCTCTCAGTTTACCGTCGCCATGCAAGTCCCATGTCGAGACTCAGGAATACTGTCGCACACAGATGTAGAATTCATTGCTGTTCCCATAACAGTTTTGTTTGGCCAGTCAGGGTGGTTTTCCCTTGAGCTGAAACCCTGAACATGGAAGATTGCTGCCCTCTACCCTTTGACCTGTTTGCCATGGGTGGCCCTACTAAGAGCCAAAGCATAAAGTCCTGACTGCAGCCAGCAGAGCTCTCTGGGTCATTGAAGCACGCCAGCTTCTGAGCTACGACAAGGCTGTGGTCCTCTTGGAGGTCTACTGTGAATGCCTGCAAGAAAATGAATCTCAAGGTAGTATATTGTGACATATATGTTCTTTGACTACGTTTAAGTAGTCAAAGAACTTGGCTACGTTTAAGTGATAGAAGAGATTGTTCAATGTATGATGTAATAGACGTTGTGTAGGCTGTAAATCTGCGTTGGGTGAAAATCAATTGGTTGAAGAAGTGCCTGAAACCTGGTCCATTAAAATCATTAAAGTTTTATTGTTCATCTTCAGTGGAGAAAAATTCTATGTTTGTTCCAGCCAATTCTCCAAAGAACAAAGGAAAACATCTATTATTATAAACACAAGAGATTCTGCAGATGCTGGAAATCTTGAGCAACACACATAAAATGCTGGAAGAAATCTTGATTTTCTTTTCAAAAGTAAAATGTTCCAATTTCATTTTTTTTTTGGTGACACCCACGTTGATATCAGGTCAAATGTGGTGTCTAAACAACTAACCAAAAATAGGTGTAATCCATAAATACAAGCGATTCTGCAGATGCTGGAAATCCAGAACAACACACACGAAATAATGGAGGAACTCAGCAGGTCAGGCAGCATCAATAAACAGTTGATGTTTTGAGCTGAGGTCCTTTATCAGGACGCCATAGATGCTAGCTGAGCTGCTTTTTGACCTGCTTCAGCATTTTGTGTGTGTTGATTCTCTATAATTACACCGTTTTTCAGTTCATCTTCAGCTAGCTACAGAACAATTATATTAACAGATGATATCACATACCCAACCGGATGTCTAATAAGGTATAAGGGGAGGGTTGAATCATCTTGCGGATAAATGATAGACAGCATTGGTCACCCCATGATGCTGACGAGACAGTCAGTTCACTGTCTCTGCGCCAGTCAATAGCATTAGTATTCAGTGACCTTATGATGCCAGCTTGAACTGCCTCAGTACTGATAAGAAGAGGCACATGAACAATACTCATAGAGCCATAGAGCATTACAGCACAGAATCAGGCCCTTTGGCCCATCTAGTCCATGCTGCACTGTTACTCTACCTAGTCCCATCAACCTACACCTGACCCATAACTCTCCATACCCCTCCCATCCATGTACTTAGCCAAATTTCTCTTAAATGTTGAAATTGAACGCACGTCCACCATTTCTGCTGGCAAATTGTTCCACTCTGGCACCACTCTCTGAGTGAAGAGGTCCCCCCTCAGATCCCCCTTAAATATTTCACTTTTTGTCCTTAACCCATGATCACTAGTTGCAGTCTCATCCAACCTCAGTGGAAAAAGCCTGCTTGCATTCACCCTGTCTACACCCCTCATAATTTTGTATACCTCTATCAAATCTCCCCTCATTTTCCTACACTCCAGGGAATAATGTTCCCTGCATTTGTATGAACTGTGAATGTATGTGTTTTTCTTGGAAATATTTTCTTTGATCCAATGCATTTTTAAAAAACAAAGCAAAAATCATCTTGGCTGGATAAGCAGTAGAAAACATGTGTGTTCTGTGCTGACGTGTTGCATGATCTTAATAAATTAACATCTAGCAGTAACCTCTGGAGTCATAGAACTGTAGATTTATTAACCAGTGCCAGAACTCAATGAATGAAGAGAAATAGATGTATTCCTAAAGTGTACAAAATTTAGCAAACTGAAATAAACCATTGCATTTTACTTAGCAGCTGCTTGAAAATTCTTAATTATGCAGGTGGATCTTCAAAAATTAAATGCCCTAGTAACCAAAGCCAAAAAAAATCTACTTGGCATATATTAAATCTCTCTTTGGATCCTTTAGTGGCTAAGAGCTTGGGCCAATGAACTCAAAGATTTCTTCCAAGTGATGAACAAAGCAACGATACTGTTTTAATTTGTAACATAAACATGAACTGTGAGCTTTTGTTCTAAGGTTTTGAAGTAGTCCTAGTCATTATACTTCTTTATATGCATTCCTTTGGGATGAATCTGGTTTTGTGGGTTCTGAAGTGACTAATGAAGTCAATGTGGGAATTGCGGACTTTTCCATATGGAATGGAAGTGACAGCTGCAGTGGGTGGGTGTAAAGTGCTGCACTACCTTCTACTACATACACAGGGTAACCGCCTGCTCCAGGTTGTCAAAAACATTCTTCTCCACTTCGAGTGGTCATGGGTCTGAGGTTTCCAGGAATCAGTGGGGGTTTGGCACTTTTCAATGACACTTTCAGCATTTCCCTGAATCTTTTCGTCTTTTGTGTCTTCCTGTGCTGGAGCTAGAAATAGAATATTCATTTAGGGATGCTGTTTCGGGAGCGTCAGTGCTGGGGGTGTGAGTACCCAGTCTAGCTAACTGAGTGCTTCAATATTGAGGAATGGCCAAGAAGGACACTGATGTTTAGTGTTCAACGCACTATGTACATAGGAAATTAACAAGCTTTGTTGGGATGAATGGTCTGTTCTTGTCAAAAACTTTCTAATATTCTAACGTATTCAATGAATTTGGATGATTTTTTCGAGATACCATTAATGGTATCTTTCCAATATCTTAAGGTGCCTGCTGTAGGCAGTCCAGGTCTCAGAAGACTGCAGAAAGGCTGTTATCATGGCTACTTGTAGACTGTGAGATGTATATCCATTCTGCGGTCACGATTTTCTGTTACAGTGTCTGTCAATCAATTAAATGCTGTGCCGGCATGTTGAAGGCAATAATGAATTTGATTATTTCTTCAAAATTTAAGATTGTTTATTGTCATTCTTCAGTCCATTAGTGTAAAGGAGAACAACATTTACTTACCCATTAATAATGTACTGGGTTATACTTAGGCAGTTTCTTTAAGATTTAGTAGAATATGTATATACAGAAGTCAACAATTAGTGTTTTGAAGAAATATTTGTTGAATGCTATCAATTCTAATTATATTGGTTAAACACGAGTGTTTTAATTATATCAGCATTTAAATTTCACTACCCTGTTTTAACTCTTCCAAGATACTGGCAGGACAGACTTATACAGCAATACTTACATAGCACTATGTGGTAAAATGAGATACAGCGTCTTCATATAAAGAGGCACCTTAACAAAGCAACATTTAGTGTGATGATAACCTAGGGCCAAGCAAGTATCTAAACTCTCAAGTACAGTATCTGATTTAAAGGGATAAATATCTTACCGGACAGGACTACTTCAAATACAACACAGCCTCGTCTCACTTTATATTAAAATCCAGCTTTTACTTCTCAAAGTAGAAGGAAAGAAAACCTTACAAATAACCTATTAAACTAATGTTAGCAATGAGGTTTTCAGATTTGAAGATGTACTTTTGTCTTTGCTTTGTAAAGTTAAAGTGTATGATTTTCAAGAATTATGATGCCCCTAAAATATGGATTCTATATGTGTAAAAGACTGAAAAGTGAGTTGTGCAAACACTGTAATGAAGTGAGTTGTATGTTGGGAGCAATTTCAATGAAACACAAAACTTCAGCATTAAGCGTCAAGAAAAGTAAAAGTAAAATTTGCAGTAGGTTATTTCCAGCTGTGATGTCAATTCTTTATCCTTGGTTAAATAGATTCTGCCAAATGGCAAATCTTTGATCCATTTAGCACTTACATCTCAAAATGGTGTCATCCATTAAATACATCTGTGTCACTGAATTGTAGGAAGTATGCATGGAAGTAATTAGTGCTTCCTGTGCTCTGATGCTCAATGTGCAATCTGACTCTATGAAGTGCACGCTCCTGCCTTTTTAACCAGATGTTGGTCTGTGAAAGATTTTACTAGAGTAAAACTGTACAAAACAGTTTGGGCATTTTCCTGATCAAATGCATTGCTTTGTCAAGGTGAGTTAATGCTGGCAACCAAATACAAAGCTATTGTTTCAAATTAGAACTATCGTCCAATATATCTATGCAGACATGATGAAATGTGTCAAGTACAACTTTCTTGTGCAGAATGATCTTTAAATGAGTGATAGTGCAATTTTAGCTCCCTCTTCAGCAGTTTCTACTGGTGGAAATACTGTGAAACAATATGATAAAAGATAATCCTTTTGTTGTGAGCAGTCCTAATTCACAATAGCTTCAAGAATGC
The DNA here is from genome assembly GCF_030028105.1 of Mobula birostris. Taxonomy (NCBI): domain Eukaryota; kingdom Metazoa; phylum Chordata; class Chondrichthyes; order Myliobatiformes; family Myliobatidae; genus Mobula; species Mobula birostris. The sequence goes on from NC_092370.1 coordinate 131,351,527, forward strand.
CTGAATGCAGACTCAGGATGTTTATACTAAGACTTCAGGGGGAAAAAAATGTAACCTCAGTCCTGAAGACAGCTGTAGGAACATTTTTAGTTGTGTTTGGTAATTTGCTAAATGAAAGAAGGGTAGCAATTTAGTTTTCCTAATGAATCAAGAAAATATTGCCGTTGGCAGATAAGTATATTTATAGCTTGGTTTTAAACAGAAACATAGAAAGCTAAAACTGCATTAAAAAGGCAGCTTATTGTATGGATTTTTTTTCTCCACAATTCTACATCATTATTTTTGGGCAGTTACAGGAAAGGCACAGTATTCCTGATTTGTTAACCTGACTAGCAGCTGTAGCAATGGAATGTATTGCTGAAGTCAGGCTTTGGGTGAGGAGAGACAGAGGCCCTTCAGAAACTAAAAAGACCAGAAAACTACCCTATGTAAACTGTTCAATTATTTACTTAGAGCAAGATTTAAAGTTGCCGATGTGAACAATATATTTTGAGTTGATTTTGCAAATATGGTTGATATGAAGTAAGATTTTCTACAAACTTTATCTGTAATACTACAGTAGAGTTTGTTTGAATGAAAACTCAGAATATTAAACAACACTGAATGGAATAGTGTTTAAGGAATGCCTTAAAGGCAAACAGAATTAGGTAGGTAGAGAGGTCAGAGAAGAGAATTGTAGAGCTTAGTTTCTTGGCATCTGAAGGCATGGTTTTGGTAGAGTGATTAAAATGATGGATATACAAGAGGCCAGGATTATAGGAGCTCAGAGGATTACAGGACTGGATGAAATTAGGGAGCAGTCTGTGGAGAGATTGGCAAAAAAGGATAAGCAATTTTAAAGCAAGATGTTGCTTAGCCAGGAGCTCAGAAATCTGTGTGGTGATTGGTGCCTGCAACTTGATTGTTATAATGTCTGGTGGCACTTGCCAACACATCACTGGGTTGTGCTGGTTGTTAACACAAACAACCCGTTTCACTGTATATTTTGATGTACGTGTGGTAAATAAATACTCCTCATTTTAGACATCAGAATGACATCAGATTTACAGAGTCTGCAACAAACGTACCTAGCCAGGAGTAAGTACATTGAAACATCAAACCCAGTGGTAATAATGACATGGCTGAACATTTCACCGACAGATAACCTGGCTCTGGGGCAGACAGTTGTATGGGGGATGGACACTGACTACAGCATGTGAATACTCTTGTTCACCTTCAGAGGGCTGGCACAAATAGGGTGGAGTCATTGATAAATGATGGAACTTTTGATAGGGACTAAAGTCTAGAATAATTAGAACCCCGAAGCCACTGGCTTTAATCCTGGTCACAAACTCTGTCCTTTGCCAATCATTCAATAGCCTTTTCCAGCAATAAACTGAAGCTGTCCTGGAGCCTGTTGGTTCTGGCTTTTATGCTGCAGTACTGCTTCCCGGATGGTAGCAGCTGGAATAGATTGTGGTTGGGATGGCTTGGGTCCCCAATGATCCTACGGGCCCTTTTTACACTCCTATCCTTGTAAATGTCCTGAATCATGGGAAGTTCACAACTACAGATACGCTGGGCTATCCGCACCACTCTCTGCAGAGTTCTGCGATTAAGGGAGGTAGTTCCCATACCAGGCAGTGATGCAGCCAGTCAAGATGCTCTCAATTGTGCCCCTGTAGAAAGTTCTTAGGATTTGGGGGCCCATACCAAACTTCTTCAACAGGCTGAGGTGAAAGAGGTGCTGTTGTGTTTTTGTCACCACACAGCTGGTATGTACAGACCACGTGAGGTCCTCGGTGATGTGGATGCCGAGGAACTTGAAGCTGTTTACCCTCTCAACCCCAGATCCATTGATGTCAATAGGGGTTAGCCCGTCTCCATTCCTCCTGTAATCCACAACCAGCTCCTTTGCTTTTGCAACATTGAGAGAGAGGGTTGTTTTCTTGACACCACTATGTGAGAGAGATGATTTCTTTTCTGTAGGCTCTGTTGTATCCTCCCTAAGCCTTTCCATTACTTCTTCTCCAATTTACCTTTAAGACACTCCTTAAAATCTACACCTTTTGAATGACCAACCTTTTGATCATGGAGTCTTTGTCATAGAGCACTATAGCACAGGCCTTTTGGCCCATCTAATTTGTGCAGAACTGTTATCCTGCCTAATCCTATTGGCCCACAGCCCTAATATACACTTAAATAGATTAACTTTAGTTTTAATTTGATACTGTTTTTGTACTGGACATCCAGACATTTTGATATATCGAGGGTGATACATAAATGGATGTTGTCGTAAAGAAGTGGAACTGATTTATCACCTCTTAATGTATACTCCAAAATACAAGTTGCATTTATTACAGCTATAATGCATGTGTACAAAAGAGTATTGTTATAGAACTGTAATTGGCATCAGACATTTTGTACATAAAGTGACATAGCTTTACTTGGCTAGGCTCGGTTAGAATTACAGTCATGTGGAATCAGAGGGTTCTGTGACAGACCTTTGAGTAAAAAGACTCAGCAAACAGTTCACAGTATGGTAGGAATTTGCCATGTGTCTGGTTCACTGAACTTTAAAGATTACATGGAATTGTGATAACAACTGGGTTATAGAGTCATACAACACTACAGCACAGCGCCAGCCCCTACGGGCCTTCCAGTCAATGCCTAAGTAGTCAACTGTCTATTCCCATCGACCTGCACCCAGACCACAGCCATTCACATCCCTCCCATCTACGTACCATTCCAAATTTCTCTTAAACGTTGAAATCGAACCCGCATTCCGCACTTGTGCTGGCCGCTTGATCCACACTCTCACTACCCTCTGAGTGAAGAAGTTCCCTTTCATGTTCCCCTTAAGCATTCCACCTTTCACCCTGAGCCCATAACCTTGAGTTCCAGTCTCACTCAATCTCAATGAAAAGGCCTGCTTGCACTCACCCTATCAATACTTCATTAAGTTATCGAGATACAGCACAGAATAAGCCCTTCCATCACTTTGAGTCACAATGTCCAGCAATCCTTGATTTAACTCTAGCCTAATCACGGACAATTTACAATGAGCTATCAACCTACTAACTGGTATATCATTGGACCGTGGGAGGAAACTGGAGCACCCGGAGGAAACTCACACATTCCGGGGGGACGACATACAGACTTACTTAAAGATGACATCAAAATTGAACTCCAGACTCTGATGCCCCGAGCTGTAATAGCATCGTGCTAACTGCTACACCATTGTGGTGCCTATAGTTTTGTATATCTCTATCAAATCTCCTCATTTTCCTATGCTCTCAGGAATAAAGTCCTAATCTCCTAACCTTTCCTCAGGTTCTCAAGTCCTGGCAACACCCTTGTAAATTTTCCCTGCACTCTCTAAGTTCAAAGTACAAAGTAAATTTATTATCAAAGTACATATGTGTCATCATATACAACCCTGAGATTAATTTTCTTTCAGACGGTCACAGACAGACAATACATAGACACACCATAGAGTTGATGAAAAACTGCACATATCAAGACAGACAAACACCTATGTGAAAAAGACAACAAACTATGCAAATACAAAAGAAAAAAAAATACAATAAGCAATATTGAGTACATGAGATGAAGAGTCCCTGAAAGTGAGTCAGTAGTTTGTGGGAACCATTCTGTGTAAGGGTGAGTGACATTGAGTGAAGTTACCCCCTCTGGTTCAAGTACCTGATGGCTGAGGGGTGGTAACTGTTCCTGAACCTGGTAGTGAGGATTGTGAGGTTCCCATACTCCTTAGACCACCATAAGACATAGGAGCAGAATTAGGCCATTCAGCCCATCACGTCTGCTTCTCCATTCCATCATGGCTGATCCCGGATCCCACTCAATCCCATATATCTGTCTTCTCATCATATCCTTTGATGCCCTGACTGATCAGGAAATTATCAACTTCCACCTTAGATATATCCATTACGGTCTATGGCAGAGCATTCCACAGCTTCATTACTCTCTGGCTAAAAAAAAAATCCTCCTTACTTCTGTTCTGAAAGGTTGTCCCTCAATATTGAGACTATGCCCTCTGGTTCAGGATAAAACATCATCTCCACATCCACATCCACCCTATCTAATCCTTTCAACATTTGGTAGGTTTCAATGATCCTTCCTGATGGCAGCAATAAGAAGGTCCAGATGGTCCAGAAGATGTCCGGCTGGTGGCGTAGTGGCATCAGTGCCAGACTTCGGAGCGAAGGCTCCCGAGTTCGAATCCAGCCAGCTCCCTTGCATGCTTTCCATCTGTGCTGGGTTGAGCATCGAGCTAGCAACTCAGCCTCGTAAAGATAAGAAAGCCTGCTAAAAAAACACCATCATGACTCCACTCCGAGTTAAGGGCTTTCTTCTTTTTTTTTGTAATTTATTTTTTATTGAATTTCATCATCAGACAAGCATTTCCATAAGATGTATTTCAGATACTGTACATATATATCATATAATCACATTTGTCACAAATCTCCACATAATATTTATCTGAGGTATATGCTTATAGAAAGGAGAGGAAAGAAAGAACAATCGAAAGAAGAAAACTATGTACAGAGTAGGGAGTGATTTTTTTTACAGCATATTCATTGACTTGTGAGAATAAAATCAGGCCTATGAGGTGTTATGTAGTTAAACCATTTTTTCCAGTATGAATAAAATTGTTCCAACTTATGATTAACAGATGCTGTTATCTTCTCCATTTTGTAAATGTCCATTGTAATTTCCATCCATACATTTAAAGTTGAGCTCTCCTGTGATAACCATTTCCTGGTAAGGGTCTCTTTAGCAGCCACCAGCAGTACATTCATTAAATATTTATCTCTTTTCAACCATTCTTGAGGTATATACCCAAAAATATATGGTCTTACTCGCTAAGGGTATTTCACATTTAAAGATGTCTAGTGGGGCATTAGTATCCCACTCCAATAGTCGTTGATAACGGGGCATTCCCAGAAAATATGATAATGGTTTGCATTTTGACTTCCACAATTTCTGCAGCAATCAGGGGGGTTACTATTATAATGGGATTTCTGAAAGGGTATAATAAAATATCTTACCAAGTTTTTCCACCCGAACTCCCTCCATTTCTGTGAACTGGTACACTTCTATTGATACCTCCATATTATTGTCCAGTCTTCCTCAGATATTATTATCCCTCCTTCCTTCTCCCATTTTGTTTTAATGTATGAAGTCAAATGTGCTTTAATGCTTGAAATTATTCTACTACCATTGTCTGAATTATATGCTTTTCTAAATAGCTCTATCAGACATGTACTTGTCTTGGTTACATTTTTAACCGTCCTATTAACATACTGTTGCATCTGTAAATACTGGTAAAAGTCTTGTTTTTCTAATAAGTGTTTCTCTTTGAGCATTTCAAAACTGAACAGTGTTCCTTCTTTCATTATATTGCAAATAGCTGTTATTTCTTTAGCTGTCCAGTCCTTAAATCTAGCATCCAGTTTATTCGGCGTAAAATCTGAGTCATATGCACACCATTTAAGAATTGCAATGTCTCTCTCTAGTTTATATTCTTTTATAATAGTTTTCCATATTTTAAGAGTTCATTTCACCCACAGTTTTTCAATATTATTTATGTAATTTTGTAGGTTGTTATCAGCCAAAGTTGCCTGTATGGGGATGGAAAGTATCCTCTCCTCAATGTTTTTCCATTGAGCGTCATATGATGGGTTGCACTGGCATATCACAGCTCTCAACTGTGCTGCAAAATAATAATCCCTAAGAGAAGGTAGGGCCCATCCCCCCCCTTTCTTTGGCTGATTGTAAAGTTTTGAGATGAACCCTAGGCCTTTTACCTTGCCATATATATCTCGATAGCATCTTGTTCCACTGATTTTGGTTAATCTCTATTGGTAGGGTCTGAAAGAGATATAGTAGTCTGGGCAGTATATTCATTTTAATAGATTCAATCTTTGAACTGAGACCAAGAAAAGGAATTAGGTTCCATCTTGCTATATTTTCCTTAATTTTTTAATATATAGGCTGATAATTAATTAAGCTGATATATATAAATATAGGCTGATCATTAAATTTGCAGATGATACCACAGTGGTGGGGCTCATCAGCAAAAATGATGAAACAATGTACAGGGAGGAGATCAAACACCTAGAGAGCTGGTGCAGGGATAACAACTTGATGCTTGATGTCACCAAAACCAAGGAGATGATTGTCGATTTCAGACGGTCTCAACCTGAGCACGCACCCCTCAGCATCAGCGGCTCCACAGTGGAGAGAGTGGAAAACATCAAGTTCCTTGGGGTGCAGATCTCGGACAATCTCACCTGGTCCAGGAACACCACTGGGTTTGTGAAACGGGCCCAGCAGAGATTGCACTTTCTGAGGAAGCTTAAACAAGCATCACTCCCCACTAACATCTTAACTACATTCTACAGAGGCGTGGTTGAGAGTGTGCTGACCTTTTGCATCACAATCTGGTACTCCAGCTGCAGTGCTGTCAACAAAAAAGCCTTTCAGAGGGTGGTTAGGGGAGCAGAGAAGGTTATTGGGGTCTCCCTACCTTCTGTCCAAGACCTCTTTCAGAGTCGATGCCCGCCAAAGACACGGTACAACATTAAAGACCCCTCACACCCTCTTCATGAACTGTTGGTTCTTCTGCCATCAGGCAACCGTTACAGGAGCATCAAAACTAAAACCACAAGGCTACTAAACAGCTTCCTCCCACAGGCAGTCAGACTGCTAAATAGCTGCTCTACCTGACTCTGCTTTGGACACTTTTAACTTGCACTGGACACTTATAACTTGATTTTAACTGACATGTGGCTATTGTGTTTTACTATTTATTGTTATGTTTATTATTTAGTGTTGCGTTTGTTACGTTATGATTGCACTGCTCCTGAGAAACGCTGTCTCATTCTGCTCTGCAGAGCTGATGTATGGTTAGAATGACAATAAAGCTTTTTGAATCTTTGAATCTTTGAATCTAATTTTGCCAAATCTTTTTGCATAATGATGTCCAAATATTTGACAGACTCTGTTTGCCATGCCCAAGGATATCTACTTTCAATTTCTCTTGTTGGGCTATAGTTATATGAAAGTAGTTTGGTTTTATCTGTGTTGTATCCTGATAATTGGCCATATTGTTCAAAGGATTGCATCAATTTAGGTAAAGAGTATGTTGGTTACCCGAGATAGATCAAAATGTCATTCGCATAACATGCCAATATATGCTCTGTCTCTTTAATAGTAATTCGAATATCTTCATTTTGTCTGATGTAGTGAGCTAATGGTTCCAGATATAATGTGAAGAGTAGCGGTGACCATGCACAACCCTGTCTCGTGCCCCTTTCTAGGGTAAAACTATTAGATAAATATCCATTGATTTTAATCCTGGCAGTAGGATTGTCGTATAGTGCCCGTATAGTTTTAATAATTGTGTCATGTAGACCAAATCTATGTAAAACTCTATAGAGAAAATTCCAATTAACCGAATCAAATGCCTTTTGAGCATCCATGTTTATCACCATTGCTTCAATTTCATTTTTTAAAATATGATCCATAACGTGAAGTGTCCTTCATATATTGTCTTGTGTTCGGTGTTGTTGTATAAAACCTGTCTGATCATTATGTATCAGTGTGGGTAGAAACTCTTCTAATCATTTGGCCCTGATGGAGGTTAATATTCTATAATCTACATTAACAACAGATATTGATCTAAATGACCCACATTCCATTTTATTCTTGCCTTCTTTCAGTATAGCTGAGGTTATTGCCTCCTTCCAGCTGGGTGGCATTTGCACCTTTCTTAGGGTCCAGTTCAGTGTGGGGAGTAAAATAGGAATTAACTCACTTCTAAACTGTTTATTCCACTTTGCCGTATATCCATCTGATCCTGGTGACTTGCTTAATTTAAGCCTACTAATTGCAGTTTTTAGTTCAGCTTCAGTTATGTCAGCAGTCATTGTTCTATTTTGCTCTTTGCTTAAAGCGAGTAACTCTAAAGAATTCAGGAAGGAGTCAATTTGGGTTATGCTTCCCCCTGGAACTTTGGAATATAGAGTTTTGTAAAACATTTCAAAAGCTTCTTGAATTTCACTTAGCTTATTTATTTTTAACACTTTTGTTCTTAGATCCCTTATTCTATGAATTGTATTTTCTGCTATTTTTTTTTTCAGTTTCCACACCAGTATTTTCATAGATTTAGATCCACTTTCATAGTGTCTCTGTTTCAGAAACATTAAATTTTTTCTAATTTCTTGTGCAGCCAAACTATTAATTTCATTCCTAATTTTTTAAAAATTTCCTCTAGTTATCCTGTGCCAAACTCAATTTGTGTTTTTTTCTAGTTCCTTCAGCTTATTTTGTAATTCCTCTGACATTCTATTCCTTATTTTTTTCTTATATGAAGATATTGCTATAGTTTTCCCTCTTAAGACAGCCTTCAGAATATCCCATAGAATGGGAGGTGAAACCTCTCCATTATCATTGAATTCTAAGTAAAGACCAATTTCTTTTTTAATTTGTTCCTTAAAATAGGGATCATTGAGTAGACTTGAATTTAGTTTCCAAACAGTATTCTTTGGTTGTAGGCCAAAATCAACAGATAAATATATAGGTGCATGGTAACTTACATCTATTGTCCCAATTCCACAGGTAATTATTTTGTCTCTATCTTTTCCAAATGTTATGAAATAGTCTATTCTTGTATATAGGGAATGGGGGGCAGAATAATGAGTGTAATCCGTTCTGTCGGGGAAAAGGTCCCTCCATATATCAATTAGACCAACATCCTCAAAAAGAGTGTTAACTTTCTTATGTAAGGACTTTGTTTCATAAGTTTTTTTTATTGGAAGAGCCTAATTTTGGTTGTAATTGTAAATTTAAGTCTCCCCCACATATCAAGAGACCTTCTGTTTCCGTTACCATAATATTAGTAATTTTCTGGAAGAAACTAATATCACTTCCTGGGGGTGTGTATATATTCAATAAAGTAACTGGATTTCCATCTATATTCTCCCTTACCAGAATATATCTGCCTCCTTATCTCCTATTTCGAATACTTTTTCAAAATTTAGCTTACTTGAGATGAGAATAGTAACTCCTCTTCTATGTCCTGATTTATATGAGGAGGAAAAACAAATTAGTGAAGCCCATTCTCTTTAATTTCCCATGCTCATTATCACTTAAGTGAGTTTCCTGTAAATATGCTACATGGGCTTGTTCTCTCTTTCATTTTTGATAGAATTTTACTGCGCTTGACTGGATTCAACAGCTCATTGATATTAAAAGAAATGAATTTTACTTTGTCCTTAGCCATGTGTATTTATCTATCAGTATATCATTGAAATTTGCAGAATATAACTTAATCGATCTACTCCCTGAACGAATAAGAGCCAAGAAACACCAATAATAAAAAAAAGGTAAGGAAGGTGTGATTCCAAGGCTGGGGTCTCTAGATGACCCTGGGTTGGGCTAGAAGAAAAGTCTAGCCGTGGGGGATAGCCCCTCCTACCTGTGGGTTGAGGGCCCCCACTGCAGTACCTACAAAAGTAAGTAAAAAATACTGTGTCCATTACACAGAAATGATTTCACTGTGTATTCCTTCCATGTATATATTCTCATTTAGGTGGGGAGAAAGGAACGAATAAATGAATTTAAAAATATTGAGTAATATAAAATCCACATTATAACATGTATTTCTCGAGATAGGTATATCACTGTCTATTTTTGCTTCCATTTAGTTTATCAGCACTTTTAAAGTTAGCCAAACCTTAAGGCTCTTCTGGAGGAGGTAAGGGCTGCTCTTGGAGAACTGACAGTCTCTTCCTAATATCATTCTCTCGTCCTGCTCCCATCCCCTAACTGCTCAACCAGACTTTCCTTTGGTTTGACCACGCTAATAGACAGTCCTCTGTTGTTCATGTCTGTAGTCGCCTCTTCCACCGTCTGGTATAGTCGTATCCCTTCTTGGTAAAATACCCTCAGTTTAGCAGGACTTCCCCTATCTCCTCCAGAATCCTTGTCATATTTGCTGCTTTGCCTGCACGAGGCCCCGCGTCAGCCTCGCCGCCACGCGCACATGCAGGAGAGCCGCGTGCTATACCTCTCTCTTCCATAGGCTCCACAGTGATACTTTTTTTATCTCCATTCCTTTTCCCCCATTCTTGCCCCCCTTTTCAATTCAGATATTTTCGAAAGATCTTGTATTTGATGGATTAACGGGGCAAGATGTGTGTTTTTCAAGAGGAGCTGTTGATTTAAACTGCCATTCTGAATGAAGAAGAAAGGGGTCACTGGAATCCCTTTCTTCTTCTTCTATGGCCTGGATGGCGGGGGTCCTTGATGCTGGATGTTGCTTTTCTGCAACGGCACTCCTTCTAGATGTACTCAGTGGTGGAGAAGACTTTACCTGTGATGGGCTGCGCTGTATCCACTACTTTTTGTAGGATTCTCCATTCAAGGACATTGGTATTTCTATACCAGGCTGTGATGCAACCAGTCAATATGTTTTCCACACACATCTATAGAAGATTGTCAAAGTTTTAGATGCTGAATCTTCACAAACTCCTAAATCCCCTCAAAGTAGAGCCACTGCCATGGTTTCTTTGTAATGGCAGTTACATGCTGGATCAGGGACAGATCATCTGAAAGCCAAAAATTTAAAGTTGCTGACCCTCTCCACCTCTGGTCACCTTATGAGGACTGGCTCATGGACCCCAGGTTTCCTCCTGCTGAAGTCAATAATCTGCTCCTTGGTCTTGCTAACATTGAGTGAGAGGTTGATGTTACGGCACCACTCAGCCAGATTTTCAGTTTCCATTCTATATGCTGACTCATCACCACCCTTGATTCGGCCAACGGCAGCTAACTCAAATATGGCATTGGAGCTGTGCTTAGCCTCACAGTCACAAGTGTAAAGCAAGTAGAGTAGAGTGCTCAGGAGACAGCCTTGTTGTGCATCTATGCTGATGGTGATTTTGGAGGAGATGTTGTTACCAATCCAAACTGCTGGGGTCTGCAAGTGTGGAAATCGAGGATCTAGTTGCATAAAAAGGTATGAGGCCTAGGTCTTGAAACTTATTAACTGGTTTTGAGGAGATGATAGTATTGAATGCAGAACTGTGGTCAATGAAGAGCATCCTGATGTACGTATCTTCACTGTTTCAATATTCCAGGGTTGAATGAAGAGCCAGTTAAATGACATCTGCTACTGTCCTGCTGTGACAGGATCCAAGGCGCTCTTCATGCAGGAGTAGATAAGTTTCATCACTGGCCTCTCAAAGCACTTCATCATATTGGCTATAAGTGCTACTGGGTGGTAGTCATTGAGGCAGATTACCACATTGCCCTTGGCCACTGGTACAATTGAAGCCTGCCTGAAGCAGGTGGGTCCCTCCAGACTGCTGAAGTGATAGGTTAAAGACATCAGTGAACAGTCCAACCAGTAGGTCAGCACAGGTCACACACATAAAAGTTGCTGGTGAACGCAGCAGGCCAAGCAGCATCCCTAGGAAGAGGTACAGTCAACGTTTCAGGCCGAGACCCTTCATCAGCACAGGTCTTCAGGATTCAGCCAGATGCTTTTTGTGCTTTCACCACCCTGAAAGATGCACTCACATCAGCCTCAGAGACAGATGTCACAGGGTTGTCAGGGACCATGGGAGTTTGTGAAAGTACTTCCATGTTTTGTTGGTCAAAGTGAGCCTAAGAGGCGTTAAGCTCATCTGTGAGTAAAACCTTGTAGGTCGCTAGTTTTACTTTTTAAATTCTGCCACAGCTGTCAATCCAGTTTGGTCCAGAATTGGTCTATTGCCTGTGAGATGGCATTGCAGAGATTGCTCCTGGATCTCCTGTACTTTACTTGGGCACCAGACCTGAATGCCACTGATCCGGCCCTTAGCATATCACAGATCTATTGATTTGTCTGGGGATTTTGGTTCTGGAAGGCAGTAAATGATTTTGTCAGGACACACTCCGTCCATGACTGACTTTATAAAGTCCACGACAACTGTGTTGTATTAGTTCAGACACTCTGTTGAGTCCTTGAACATGGACTTGCAGCAGTCCCGTAGCCATAACATCCCAATTCCTGTACTCAATACTTTGATTTATGAAGGCCAATGTGCCAAAAGCTTTCTTTACAATCCTATCCACCTGTGATGCCACTTTCAAGGAATTATGGATCTGTATTCCCAGATCCCACTATTCTACTGCTTTCTTCAAATGCCCTACCGCTCACTGTCCTCCCAAAATGCAACACTTCACACTTGTCTGCATTAAATTCCATCTGCCATTTTTCAGCCCATTTCACCAGCTGGTCTAGATCCCACTGCAAGCTTTAATAGTTTTCCCCCTGTCCACTATACCTACAAACTTGGTGTCATCCACACATTTGCTGATCCAGTTTACCATATAATCACTCAGATCACTGACATAGATGACAAACACCAATGCCCAGCATGTATATCTGCGGCACACCACACATCACAGGGCTCCAGTCAGAGAGGCAACCATTTACTGCCAGGACAATGTTTAATCCAACTTACTACCTCATCTTGAATGCCAAGTGACTGAACCTTCTTGACCAACCTCCCGTACGGGAATTTGTCAAAGGCCTTGCTAAAGTCTATACAGACAACAGCCTCTGCCTTGCCTTCATCAACTTTCCTGGTAACTTCCTTGAAAAACTCTATATGATTGGTTCGGCACATCCTAACATGCACAAAGCCATGCTGTCTATCCCCAATCAGCCCCTGTGTATCCAATACTTACATATCTGATTCCTTCGAATACCTTCCAAAACTTTCCAACTACTGATGTCAGACTCATCTGCCTACAATTTCCTGTGTTATTCTTAGAGCCTTTCTTAAACAATTGTCACACCACCAGGTTCAGGAAGAATTACTACACCTCAACCATCAGGCTCTTGAACAAAAGGCATAACTACACTCATCTTAAGATTCTTTTATCTTCTTATTTTATGCTCATTATTTATTCCTATTTACAGTTTGTTTACAGTTTAGAGTTCCTGATGCTTACAGTTTACAGATCCTGTTTACAGTTACTGTTCTATAGATTTGCTAAGTATACCCACAGAGAAAGAATTTCAGGGGTTTATGTGGTGACATGTATGTACTCTGATAATAAATTTTACTTTGAACTTTGAACAATGGACCAACATTAGCTATCCTCCAATCCTCTGGCATCTCACAGTTGCTAAGTATGTTTTAAATGTCTCTGCTAGGGTCCCTGCAACTTCTGTACTAGAGTCCCACAAGTTCCGAGGGAACGTCTTGTCAGGCTCTGGGGATTTATCCAGCCTAATTTTCCTTCTGACAGAAAGCCTTCCTCCTCTGCAATCTGTATGACCCCACTGCTGCTTTGCCTCACTTCTATAGACTGTGTGTCCGTCCATCTCCTGTGTAAATACAGATGCAAAATATCCAATTAAGATCTCCCCGTTCTCTTCTGGTTCCATGCATAGATTACCACACTGATCTTCAAGGGGACAAATGTTGTCCCTTGCTATCCTTTTGCTCTTAATATATCTGTAGAAGCCCTTTGGAATTCTACTTCATCTTGTCTGCTAGAGCAACCTCATGCCTTCTTTTAGCTCTCCTATTTAAGTGTTCTCTTGCATTTTTTATACTTCTCAAGTACCTTGTTAGCTCCTTGTTGCCCACACCTGCAAAACACTTCCTTCTTTTTCTTAACAAGGGCCTCAGAATCTCTTGAAAACCAAGGTTCCCTCACACTTTTCCACCTAATCTTCACGGGTGAAAGGCCATGCAGTAACTGAAATGTTCCTGCACACGTAGCCTTTGTTGCTATGCAGCCAGAATTTTCTTTTTTTATGATGTCAATATAATTTTCAAATGATGCTAATATAATTTAAACATTTATGTAAATATAATTATGAAACACCCTGTCATTAATTGTTTCATGAATATAATCCATATATTTTCTGAGTAATCAATGTACCTGAGATATTTTAGAGTTTCAACATATTTACAGTACATTGTTAGTATTTCAAGTTACAACACTGTTACAAATTGCAATAATAAACACAGAAGGGAAGTCAGTAGTTCATCATTAATAAACCGTCGGCCCCTGAGTGCCGATACTGTCTAGTCAAGACATTTTACTTTTGCCTTTCATTTGTTTTGACTGTCTGACATTGTTTGCTTATGTTGTGAGTTGTGGTTAGTGTTTGTTTGATGTGCATATTACAAAAAAAAAGCATTTAAAGTGTCACACAGTTTTTCAGGCCATGTACAAATTTCCTGCTCAGAACAATGGTTTGTCCACACAGCTGTAAGAAAATTAGAGGGAATGGTGTTCTCTAAACTTCTTATTCTTGCCTTTTATTCTGACAGAAACACACAAACTCTTTACTCTCAAAATTTCATTTTTGAAGTCCTCCCACTTACCAAGTACACCTTTGCTAGAAGACAGCCTATCCCAATCCATACTTGCCAGATCCTTTCTGACAACATCATAATTGGCCTTTTTCCTATTTAGAATCTCAATCTGACCTATCCTTTTCCAAGATTATCATGAAACCAATGGCGTTATGATCACTAGCTGCAAAGTGTTCTCCTAAACAAATTTCTGTCACCTGCCCTGTCTCATTCCCTAATAGGGTATCTAGCATCACACTCTCTCTTGTTGGGAACTCTATGTACTGATTAAGAAAACTTCCTTCAATACATTTAACAAACTCTATCCCATCAGGCTATTTTATAGTATAGGAGTTCCAGTCAATATGTAGGAAGTTCAAAATCACTTATTATCACAACCTTATGTTTCTTGCAAACAGTCTACAATCTCTCTACAAACTTGCTCCTCTACATCCTGTAGATGGTCTATAATATAATTCCTTTAATGAGATGAACTCGCTAGTCTGTCCTGTTGGAGAATCTACGGGACATTTTCCCTACTAGTAATGCCATCCCTCCCTCTTTAATCTCTCTTGGTCTATCACATATAAAACAATAGAGCCCTGGAACATTAAGCAGCCAGTCCTGCCTCTCCTGCAACCAAGTCTCACTAATGGCTACAATGTCATAATTCCACCTAAACTCATCCACCTTTCTTTCAATACTTCTTGCATTGAAATATACGCAACTCAGAACATTAGTCCCACCATGCTCAACTTTTCGATTCCTGACTTTGTTTGTAGGCTTCACAACACCTTTCCCTATAACAACTCCGGTATCTGCTCTGGTGCTATATTCCCCATCCCCCTACAACTCCAGTTTAAACACCATCACCCCCTCCCGAGCAGCACTAGCAAACCTCTCCAGTTCAGGTGCAAACCGTCCCATCTGTACAGGTCCCACTTTCTCTGGAAGAGAGCCCTCCCTCCTGCACTATCTTCTCAGCCATGTTCTAAGCTGTATAACCTTCCTATTTTTGACCTCTCTAGCATGTGCACGGGTAACAATCCTGAGATCACAACCCTGATCTTAAACTTAGTACTTAACTCCCCAAACTCACCTTGCAGGACCTCGTTACTCTTTCTAACCATGTTATTGGTACTGACATGGACCATAACCTCTAGCTGCTCACCCTCCCACTTAAAAATGCTGTGGGCTTGATTCAAGGGGTCCTTGACCCTGGCACCCAGGAAGTAACATACCATCCTGGAATCTCATTTTCGCCTGCAGAACCTCCTGTCTGTTCCCCTAACCAATGAATCCCCTATCACTACAATTTGCATCATTTCCCCCATTCTCTTCTGAGGCACACAGCCAGGTGTATTGATTTGCTGCCGCTTGAGTGACTGATCAGATAGTTGCAAAAACAAGCTATTGTACCTAATAAAGTGGCCACAGTGTGCATCGTGGCATTGGTACAATAGACTGTGTGCCAGTGTTGCCATTACAAAACAGTGTGACATTTACCTCCCATAGTTCAGTCAAGTATTCATTGTAAAGGTTTCTGCACGTTTTGAACAACTTCACTTTTCAATAGTTTCAAATCGTTTTTCCTCAATTTTGTTTCAACTTGGGAGAAGTCTATTTTATATGAAATGATGGATGGTAATTTGCAAGACTCCAAATTGTACAGCAGCTCTCAAACATTCTATCGGGTAATAATTTATTTCCAGTACTTATTTATGCAGCCCCAGGATTGTACAACAGGATTATGACTTTAAAACCAAGTTGCTGAGAACTAAATAAAGTAGGTTTCCCTTCAGTTCCCAGCAGTTCCCAGCGGAAACTGAAAGTGCAATTAAAAAGATATCAACAAGTAACAAGCTGTTTGTTTGATATCTTTGCAATCAATATAGATTGTAAACTTTAATTATCGTTAAATACTTATAATTTGTGTTAACTGACAGAGTAATGTTACATAATTAAGTATCTGATAAGTAAATAGTTTGCTGAAAAGATTAAAATCTTACACTGTGAGTTGTAGGCTTAGATTTGTCATTGAGAAATGCTGGCATTACCTCATACAACAGAATCATAATCAGGTTTATTATCACTGATGTATGTCCTGAAATGCAGCAGCAGCACAGTACCATACATAAAATACAATAAATTATAATAAAAATAAAGTACATATGTAAACAAATCAAATTAAATGAGTAGTGAAAAGTAGTGAGATAGTTTTCATGGGTTTATGGAGTGTTCAGAAATCTGATGGCGGAGGGGAAGCCTATGTCTCTAAACCACTGAGTGTGTATCTTCAGGCTCCTGTACCTTCTCCCAGATTGTAGTAAAGAGAAGAGGGTATGTTCTGAGTGTTGGGGGTCTTTAATGATGAATGCTGCCTTTTGAAGATGTCCTTGATGTACTGTAAGGAAGTTATGAACTTTGGCAAATGTGTTTATAAATATGGATGTCCTGAACTTCCTGAGAGGTTCCTGCTGTTCGCATTTCTGATGATGGAGTCTGTCAGTTTTCTTCAGTTGATCAGCAGTTACACTGGAGAATCTATCCATAGAACTTTTCAGATTAGACCATCATTCATTTCAGTAGAAAGGAACAGCTGCAAGAGAGAAAGGAAGAAAGAGGTAAGTTTAAGTAATACATTTTCTTTGACTTAATTCACTAATTAAATTTAACTAATGAGTAGACTCCAAGACCTGGGCCTCAATGCCCACTTGTGCAATTGGATCCTGGATTTCCTCACTTGTAGATCCCAGTCATTTTGGATTGTGAAAGAACAATCTTCAATCTCCATCAGCACAGGAGCACCACAGGGATGTGTGCTTAGTCCTTTGCTCTACTCGTTGTACACCTCTGACTGTGTGGCTAAGTACAGATCCAACGCCATATACAAGTTTGCTAATGACAGTGCTGTTGTGGGCCATATCAAAGGTGGTGATGAATCAGCACCCAGGACGGAGATTGAAAATTTGCCTGGGCAGTATAATAATAGCAATCGCTCACTCAATGTCAATAAGACCACAGAACTGAGTGTAGACTTCAGGAGAGGGAAACTAGAGGTCCATGGTACTCACCAGAGGATCAGTAACTTTAAATTCCTGGGTGTCACTATCTCAGAGGACATGTCCCAGATCCATCATATAAAGGTAATTGCATAGTAAGCACAACAGTACCTCTACTTCCCTGACTCTGCGAAGACCCAGCATGCCATTAAAAACCTTGGCAGACTTCGACAGATGTCTGGTAGGAAGTGGCTGCATTAGAGTGTAGGATGGGAACACCAGTGGAAAATCCTACAAGAAGTAGTGGATTCTGCCCAGTACATCACTGGTAAAGCCCTCCCAACCTTTGAGCACATCTACATGAAACGATGCCATAGAAAATCAACATCCACCATCAAAGATCTTCACCACCCAGGTGGTGCTCTTTTCTCGCTGCTGCTTAAATTCCTGGGTGTCACAAGGTGCAAATGCCTCAGGGCTCACACCACCAGGTTCAAGAACAGTTACCACCCTCAACCATCAGGCTCTTGAACAAAAGGGGATAACCACACTCATTTGATTTCTGGTGCCCCCACAACCAATGGTCTCACTTTAAGGACTCTTTATCTTGTTATTTCATACTGGTTATTCATTTATATTTGCACTTGCACAGTTTGTTGTTCATCAATCCTTTTACAGTTACTGTTGTGTAGATTTGCTAATTATGCCCGCAGAAAAAAGAGTCTCAGGGCTGTATGTGGTGACATGTATGTACTCTGATAATAAATTTTACTTTGAACTTTTGAACTCTGACTTAACATATTACAAGTTATCGCACACAAGATGCCGGAGAAACTCAGCAGGTCAGGCAGCATTTATGGAAAAGAGTAAGCAGTTGATGTTTCGGACTTAAACCCTTCTTCACAATTATTGCATGTATTTTCTAATGTATGTTTCAATTCTCAATTCTTTCAATATTTCAAAATTTTAAAGTACTTGATCAATGCAATATTCAGACCTATTGACACCTGTAAATCATTGAGGGCATGGGGATGGGGGAAGGATGCATTTTTAAAGTCCATGGATAATGAATTTCTCGGGCAGGGCTTGATGCTTATAGTGGACCAAGCTGACCAAAGTTTCGTATCACTGACACATGTTGTGAAATCTATTGTTTTCCCACAGCAAAACAGTGCAATACATAAAAATACTACAAAGTACAATAATTAAGTAAGTAGTGCAAAAATAGAGTAATGATAGTGAGATACTGTTCATGAGTTGGTTCATTGTCCACTCAGAAATCTGATGCTAGAGGGGAAAGAACTGTTTCTAAAGCATTTAGTGTGTGTTTTCAGGCTCCTGAACTTCCTCTCTGGGCGGTGGGAGTGCTTATTGATGGATGTCACCTTTCTGAGTCATCGCCTTCTGAAGGAGTCCTTGATGTAAGTGAGGCCAGTGCTCATGATGGGGCTGTCTGAGCTTGCAGCCCTCTGCAGATTTACCCATACCCTCTCCAGACAGTGATGCAATCAGTTAGAGTGCTCTCCATGGTACATCTGTAGCAATTTGCTAGAGCAATTATCGTCTTCAGTGATGAGTTTGAGTACAGAGAGGAAATGAAGAACCTGGTGGCATGGTGCGAAGACAATAACCTATCCCTCAACGTCAGCAAGACGAAGGAATTGGTTGTTGACTTCAGAAGGAGTAGCGGACCGCATGATCCAATTTACATCGGTGGTGCGCAAGTGGAACAGGTCAAAAGCTTTAAGTTCCTCGGGGTCAATATCACAAATGACCTGACTTGGTCCAACCAAGCAGAGTTCACTGCCAAGAAGGCCCACCAGCGCCTTTACTTCCTGAGAAAACTAAAGAAATTTGACCTGTCCCCTAAAACCCTCACTAATTTTTATAGATGCACCATAGAAAGCATTCTTCTAGGGTGCATCACAACCTGGTTTGGAAGTTGTCCTGTCCAACTTGGTATGAAAGAAGCTGCAAAAGATCATGAACACGGCGCAGCACATCACACAAACCAATTTTCCGTCCTTGGACTCACTTTACACCACACACTGTCGGAGCAGTGCTGCCAGGATAATCAAGGACACGACCCACCCAGCCAACACACTTTTTGCCCCTCTTCCCTCCGGGGGAAGGCTCAGGAGCTTGAAGACTCATATGACCAGATATGGGAACAGCTTCTTTCCAACTGTGATGAAACTGCTGAACGGATCCTGACCCGGATCTGGGCCGTACCCTCCAAATATTCAGACCTGCCTCTTGGTTTTTTTGCACTACCTTACTTTCCATTTTTCTATTTTCTATTTATGATTTATAATTTAAATTTTGAATATTTACTATCAATTTGTAATCCAGGGAGCGGGAAGTGCGGAATCAAATATCGCTGTGATGATTGTACGTTCTAGTATCAATTTTTTGGCGACAATAAAGTATAAAGGTAAACGTAGGTGTATAGATAGGGAACAGCAGGTCTGGGCAGCTCAGTGTCCCTGGGAACTTTCAGGCCAGTTCCTTGTGATTACCTGACAGTATTAAAATAGAATACATCTTAAAACTGCAAATGAGAGGGATTCAATAACTGACTATTCTGGTTGGATTTGGGACTGCCCATTATAGCTTGGGCTCTCACTGTGGAATGCCTATTGGTAATTTATCTGCTAGCAAATACCAAGTCATCAGAGGAACCTAACCAATCTGTAAAATAAATATAAAACTATAAAGGGCACTAAAAATGATAATGATTATGCGTTTCCACTTAATTCATGCGACCGGTTAGAAACATAGAAACAAAGAAACATAGAAAATAGGTGCAGGAGTAGGCCATTCGGCCCTTCGAGCCTGCACCGCCATTTATTATGATCATGGCTGATCATCCAACTCAGAACACCACCTCAGCCTTCCCTCCATACCCCCTGACCCCCGTAGCCACAAGGGCCATATCTAACTCCCTCTTAAATATAGCCAATGAACTGGCCTCAACTGTTTCCTGTGGCAGAGGATTCCACAGATTCACCACTCTCTGTGTGAAGAAGTTTTTCCTCATCTCGGTCCTAAAAGGCTTCCCCTCTATCCTCAAACTGTGACCCCTCGTTCTGGACTTCCCCAACATTGGGAACAGTCTTCCTGCATCTAGCCTGTCCAATCCCTTTAGGATCTTATACGTTTCAATCAGATCCCCCCTCAATCTTCTAAATTCCAACGAGTACAAGCCCAGTTCATCCATTCTTTCTTCATATGAAAGTCCTGCCATCCCAGGAATCAATCTGGTGAACCTTCTCTGTACTCCCTCTATGGCAAGGATGTCTTTCCTCAGATTAGGGGACCAAAACTGCACACAATACTCCAGGTGTGGTCTCACCAAGGCCTTGTACAACTGCAGTAGTACCTCCCTGCTCCTGTACTCAAATCCTCTCGCTATAAATGCCAGCATACCATTCGCCTTTTTCACCGCCTGCTGTACCTGCATGCCCACTTTCAATGGCTGGTGTATAATGACACCCAGGTCACGTTGCACCTCCCCTTTTCCTAATCGGCCACCATTCAGATAATAATCTGTTTTCCTATTTTTGCCACCAAAATGGATAACTTCACATTTATCCACATTAAATTGCATCTGCCATGAATTTGCCCACTCACCCAACCTATCCAAGTCACCCTGCATCCTCTTAGCATCCTCCTCACAGCTAACACTGCCACCTAGCTTCGTGTCATCCGCAAACTTGGAGATGCTGCTTTTAATTCCCTCATCCAAGTCATTAATATATATTGAAAACAACTGAGGTCCCAGCACTGAGCCTTGCGGTACCTCACTAGTCACCGCCTGCCATTCTGAAAAGGTCCTGTTTATTCCCACTCTTTGCTTCCTGTCTGCTAACCAACTCTCCACCCACACCAATACCTTACCCCCAATACCGTGTGCTTTAAGTTTGCACACTAATCTCCTGTGTGGGACCTTGTCAAAAGCCTTCTGAAAATCCAAATATACCACATCCACTGGTTCTCCCCTATCCACTCTACTAGTTACATCCTCAAAAAATTCTATGAGATTCGTCAGACATGATTTTCCTTTCACAAATCCATGCTGACTTTGTCCGATCATTTCACCACTTTCCAAATGTGCTGTTATCACATCCTTGATAACTGACTCCAGCAGTTTCCCCACCACCGATGTTAGGCTAACCGGTCTATAATTCCCCAGTTTCTCTCTCCCTCCTTTTTTAAAAAGTGGAGTTACTTTAGCTACCCTCCAATCCTCAGGAACTAGTCCAGAATCTAAAGAGTTTTGAAAAATTATCACTAATGCATCCACTATTTCTTGGGCTACTTCCTTAAGCACCCTGGGATGCAGACCATCTGGCCCTGGGGATTTATCTGCCTTCAATCCCTTCAATTTACCTAACACCACTTCCCTACTAACATGTATTTTGCTCAGTTCCTCCATCTCACTGGATCCTCTGTCCCCTACTATTTCTGGAAGATTATTTATGTCCTCCTTAGTGAAGACAGAACCAAAGTAATTATTCAATTGGTCTGCCATGTCCTTGCTCCCCATAATCAATTCACCTGTTTCTGTCTGCAGGGGACCTACATTTGTCTTTACCAGTCTTTTCCTTTTTACATACCTATAAAAGCTTTTACAGTCTGTTTTTATGTTGCCTGCCAGTTTTCTCTCATAATCTTTTTTCCCCTTCCTAATTAAGCCCTTTGTCCTCCTCTGCTG
The DNA here is from genome assembly GCF_030028105.1 of Mobula birostris. Lineage (NCBI taxonomy): Eukaryota > Metazoa > Chordata > Chondrichthyes > Myliobatiformes > Myliobatidae > Mobula > Mobula birostris. The sequence continues at coordinate 131,373,618 of NC_092370.1, forward strand.
AAATCTGAATTTCTCCCAGTCCTCAGGTGAGCCACTTTCTCTGGCTAATTTGTATGCTGCTTCTTTGGAATTGATACTATCCCTAATTTCTCTTGTCAGCCACGGGTGCACTACCTTCCTTGATTTATTCTTTTGCCAAACTGGGATGAACATTTGTTGCAGTTCATCCATGCAACCTTTAAATGCTTGCCATTGCATATCCACCGTCAATCCTTTAGGTGTCATTTGCCAGTCTATCTTAGCTAATTCACGTCTCATACCTTCAAAGTTACCCCTCTTTAAGTTCAGAACCTTTGTTTCTGAATTAACTATGTCACTCTCCATCTTAATGAAGAATTCCACCATATTATGGTCACTCTTACCCAAGGGGCCTCTCACGACAAGATTGCTAATTAACCCTTCCTCATTGCTCAAAACCCAGTCCAGAATAGCCTGCTCTCTAGTTGGTTCCTCGACATGTTGGTTCAAAAAACCATCCCGCATACATTCCAAGAAATCCTCTTCCTCAGCACCTTTACCAATTTGGTTCACCCAATCTACATGTAGATTGAAGTCACCCATTATAACTGCTGTTCCTTTATTGCACACATTTCTAATTTCCTGTTTAATACCATCTCCGACCTCACTACTACTGTTAGGTGGCCTGTACACAACTCCCACCAGCGTCTTCTGCCCCTTAGTGTTACGCAGCTCTACCCATATCGATTCCACATCTTCTCGGCTTATGTCCTTCCTTTCTATTGCGTTAATCTCTTCTTTAACCAGCAACACCACCCCACCTCCCCTTCCTTCATGTCTATCCCTCCTGAATATTGAATATCCCTGAATGTTGAGCTCCCATCCCTGGTCACCCTGGAGCCATGTCTCTGTGATCCCAACTATATCATAATCATTAATAACAATCTGCACTTTCAATTCATCCACCTTATTACGAATGCTCCTTGCATTGACACACAAAGCCTTCAGGCGCTCTTTTACAAATCTCTTAGCCCTTATACAATTATGCTGAAAAGTGGCCCTTTTTAATGCTTACCCTGGATTTGTCGGCCTGCCACTTTTACTTTTCTCCATAGTACTTTTTGTTTCTACCCTCACTTTACACCCCTCTGCCTCTCTGCACTGGTTCCCATCCCCCTGTTGTGAACTAACCTCCTCACGCCTAGCCTCTTTAATTTGATTCCCACCCCCCAACCATTCTAGTTTAAAGTCACCTCAGTAGCCCCCGCTAATCTCCCTGCCAGGATATTGGTCCCCCTAGGATTCAAGTGCAACCCGTCCTTTTTGTACAGGTCAGGCCTGCACCAAAAGAGGTCCCAATGATCCAAAAACTTGAATCCCTGCCCCCTGCTCCAATCCCTCAGCCACGCATTTATCCTCCACCTCATTGCATTCCTACTCTCACTGTCGCGTGGCACAGGCAGTAATCCCGAGATTACTACCTTTGCGGTCCTTTTTCTCAACTCCCTTCCTAGCTCCCTATATTCTCCTTTCAGGACCTCATCCCTTTTCCTACCTATATCATTGGTACCTATATGTACCACGACCTCTGGCTCCTCACCCTCCCACTTCAGGATATCTTGGACATGATCAGAAATATCCCGGACCCTGGCACCAGGGAGGCAAACTACCATCCGGGTCTCTGGACTTCGTCCACAGAATCGCCTATCTGACCCCCTTACTATCGAGTCCCCCATCACAACTGCCCTCCTCTTCCTTGCCCTACCCTTCTGAGCTACAGGGCCGGACTCTGTGCCAGAGGCACGGCCACTGTCGCTTCTCCCGGGTAAGCTGTTATTGTGAGGTGTTGAGCAACTGAAGCTGAATTTGGATGAGTCAAACTGATATGCAGCCAGTAGTTTGTGTGCAATCCTCAGGTTCGCTTAGCGGCTAAGTCTAGGAGAAGACAGCCTCCGCCCACCAAACTTGAGAAATTTCTTTTGGGTGGATGCTGTGTGATGTGTTCCCCTGTTACAAAACAGTACCACGAAATAACAAACAGTACACAATACGCAATTAAACGACTGAGATTTATAATTCTTAAGTTGACTATATTGTTAGGAAAGAAACAGAAAAAGGAAAGGGCCCATTCACATGAAGCAGTCCAATGTGCAACGTTGGAGCTCACAGTTCCGTCCATTCGTACCCCCTCGACCTCCTCCGAGCGTTGCCGACCCTCGGACCCTCGCTCCAAGTCCACTCTGTCTGGCTGTCTACCATTCTCTCTCCATTCGCATCTTCTCTCTTCGTCTCTCGCCGACAAGAGACAGCGAATCCTTTCAGTCCCACAAGAAAGAAACAACACGCCTCTCATTAGATGGCGCACATTCCAAAGTCCATGTTATCTCTAGTCATAACCCAAACATTGCTGCTACAGAGAAACTATTACATTAGCAGTGAAACCTTGCAGCGTGTTACATGTGTAAAAGATTGATTTTTTTTTCCAAGTACTAAATTCTATACTTAAATTCAGATAAGAGTTAATGAGTACTTGATAGCTCTTTTCCAGGGAGCCTCTTGGAAACAGGAAATATTATGTTCTTTCATCTCCCCTCCTGACCTGTTCTCCCATGAAGTCTTTTAACCTATATGAATCTTTCTTCAACATGCCAAGTTTTATGACTCTATCCACACGCAACGACCTAAATTCTTACACAGAGGCTGCTGGGTGTGTGGCTGCTGGTAGAGGCAAATACATTAGAGACACTTAAGAAACTCTTAGAGGGTCACATGGATGAGAGGAAAATGGAGAACGATGTGGAAGGGTAAGGTTAGATTGATCTTAGAGTGGGTTAAAAGGTCGGCACAACATCACAGGCCCAAGAGTCTGTTCTGTGTTGTAATGTCCTATGTTGTATATATGGTCTTTAGCAGGGTCCACATAATTTTATTGGCTTAATGGTCAAAACACAAAGCCGTTGAAAGCATCAGGTGACATTTTAGTGGCACACAGGTCAGTGCCTCACGATAGGTCAGTTAATCCATCCCTACCCCTTTGTCCTTTCAGGCCTCCAGTCTCTGGAGCAATTGATCATATCTCTTTACCTCAATTAACCTCATGACTATAAACTTTGTTCACAACCTTTCTAAGCAGCAAACAGACGAATGATTACACTATGTCATCACATAGATTTAATGCATTTGATTCGTAAGAGTGACAAAAATAACGGGAAGGCATGAGAATAGGGTTTATAGGGATAATAAATCAGCAATGATAGAATGACAGATCAGACTTAATGGGCCAAATGGCCTAATTCTGCTCCTATGTCTAATAGTCTTATGGTCTTATCCAGCAAATGGTCTTTTACAGTGCATGTGTTAGTTCTGCAGCATCTCTTCAGATCATTAAATGGAGCCATACTTAATATAAACACCAGCACATGCATAGTTTAAATATTAGCTATAAAATCCTTTAACCTTTAACTGGTTTAACAAAGCTTTCTTATGTGTTTTATGATTACAATTTTAAACTATTCATGAGTAAAGGACCAGAAGAGCTTTGCTCGGTACTATAGGTTTCTAATATTGGGCATTGTCGCTTTTTTTTCCTTGAGCCAATTGTGTTTTGTACATCCAAAACCCATTTCTGTTTTTGAGCTTATGGTAGGAGAACATGTATTATTATAATCTGATGAGGGAGAATGCCTGCACTATCCAAATCAGAATTGTCTTAATCTAGAGGGAAAGAAGTGGCATTGCCAAAAATAATAAATAGGGTACATTTTTTAATACTCTTACTTCTAATGTGAAGCTGTTATAGTGCAGATGCCATCTGGGCCCAACTCAGATCCAAAGTGAAGGAGACTTATGCTCATGGTGTTTGCTTCAGAGTGCATTTGAGCCTTGACATGTAATTTACATGGTTTGGCGCTAGAGAGCCACAGCATCACTTTCCAATTACTAATCTCCATGTGGTAAGGGTGGGCTCTTCTGGATATTTATGCAGTGCATGGCAGAAATACACGAGAAATGTCTACATTGTTTATTTTTGAATTTGCACTGGAGTTGTAATAAAAAGCCTGTGGAAATTCTACTCCCTTCATTTTGGTGAACCAGGAGAGTATAATTGTGCGAAGAATGTGAAAATTGAGATGCCGATTGACCTGCTGAGTTCCTCCAGCATTTTGTGCGTGTTACTCTGGATTTCCAGCATGTGCAGAATCTCTTGTGTTTATAACCTCTAGTCAGGCTACGCTTGCAGCATTGTGTATCGTTCTGTGCACCATGTTTCAGGGCAGATGTCATCAAACTAGAGAGGATGCAGATGCTGCCTAAATTAGAGGACCTGAGTTATACTGTAAGGCCACACTGGATAGTCTGGGACCGCCTCCAAAGCAAACTAATCTGAGAAGTGACATAATAGAGATATATACATTAATGAGCTGCAGATTGGGAAGGCAGTCAAAGTCTGTTTCCCATGGTAAGGCTGACTAGAACTCCAGGGCATGAACTTAAAGTGAGATAGAGGATTTTTCTACTCCATGTTCTGTCATATTTACTCTGCTCTGCACTGAACTGAGGCTGAGGTTGTGGCCTGCTCTGCCTGCTCTGGGCTTTGTGTCTGTGGACTCACTTATGCTCTAGATGCTAGTTGCTTACGTTTATTGTTTGCACAATTTGTTTTTTTTCCCTCTCTGCACATTAGGTGTTTGACAGTTTTCTTTTTTTAATACGTTCTTTTGGGTTTCTTTGTTTTGTGGCTGCCTGTAAAGAGACAAATCTCAAGGTTGTATAACGTTTACACACTTTGGTAGTAAATGTGTTTTGAACTTTGGATTTGCAGGGGATTGGAGGCATAAACTTTTAGCACAAAGAGCAGTTGATATTTGAGCATACAATAGGACAGCGCAGAGATGGGTCCTTCAGTCTAATGCTGGCCATGACTCCTAGTTAATTTAATCCTATCTATCTTCATAGAGGACTTATTGGAAGCAAGAACATATTTATGAAGGTTCTCAGTCATCCAGGTCATTGTATATCAAGCTGTAGTAAATCAAGGCAGCTGGACTTGCTGTGTTGTCTGGAAGACATTTCGCCACTCATCCGAGATGCTTCTTCAGTTCTGACGCATGGTGGGTAGTTTTCCAGCTTGTAAGCTCTGTGAGCTGTTTAAAGGTATAGCAATCCCATAAGGGTTATTAACAGTCATAGATGCAATGAGAGAGTCATTAGTCTTGTCTTTGCATGAATGGAGGTGTGAACTGTTGCAGCGGACGCTAAGGTGGAGATGTTAGGACTGCATTGTAAGTAACTGATAGGTGGTGTTGTACCCATCCCCCCTGTTCAGGGATGGGTTTTCCAGTTTGACAAAGATGGTTTCTTTAACCTCTCTTTCAAACCACCTGTCCTCCCTGTCCAAAATGTGCACATTGTTATCACCAGTGAAGTGTTCCTTGTTTAGGTGTAGATATACAGCCGAGACTTGACCAGAGGTCCTGACGAAGGGTTCTGGCCTGAACCATCGACCGATCTTTTCCACGGATGCTGCCCGACCTGCTGAGTTCCTCCAGCGTGTTGTGAGTGTTGCTTTGACCCAAGCATCTGCAGATTATTTTGTCAACACACATCAAAGTTGCTGGTGAACACAGCAGGCCAGGCAGCATCTCTAGGAAGAGGTACAGTCGACGTTTCAGGCCGAGACCCTTCGTCAGGACTAACTGAAGGAAGAGTGAGTAAGGGATTTGAAAGTTGGAGGGGGAGGGGGAGATCCAAAATGATAGGAGAAGACAGGAGGGGGAGGGATGGAGCCAAGAGCTGGACAGGTGATTGGCAAAAGGGATACGAGAGGATCATGGGACAGGAGGTCCGGGAAGAAAGACAAGGGAGGGAGGGGAACCCAGAGGATGGGCAAGGGGTATATTCAGAGGGACAGAGGGAGAAAAAGGAGAGTGAGAGAAAGAATGTGTGTATAAAAATAAATAACAGATGGGGTACGAGGGGGAGGTGGGGCATTAGCGGAAGTTAGAGAAGTCGATGTTCATGCCACCAGGTTGGAGGAACAACACCTTATATTCCGTCTGGGTAGCCTCCAACCTGATGGCATGAACATCAACTTCCCTAACTTCCGCTAATGCCCCACCTCCCCCTCATACCCCATCTGTTATTTATTTTTATACTCACATTCTTTCTCTCACTCTCTTTTTTCTCCCTCTGTCCCTCTGAACATACCCCTTGCCCATCCTCTGAGTTCCCCCCCCCCACTTGTCTTTCTTCCCGGACCTCCTGTCCCATGATCCTCTCGTATTCCTTTTGCCAATCACCTGTCCAGCTCTTGGCTCCATCCCTCCCCCTCCTGTCTTCTCCTATCATTTTGGATCTCCCCCTCCCCCTCCAACTTTCAAATCTCTTATTAGCTCTTCCTTCAGTTAGTCCTGACGAAGGGTCTCGGCCTGAAATGTCGACTGCACCTCTTCCTAGAGATGCTGCCTGGCCTGCTGCGTTCACCAGCAACTTTGATGTGTGTTGCTTGAATTTCCAGCATCTGCAGAATTCCTGTTGTTTGCAGTTTATTTTGTGTTTACTTGACCAGAAGTGTTAGCCCTCCTATGTTGGGCCATCTGTTTGTGAAGTGGCTGTTTTGTCTCACCAATATACAGATCTGTGCAGTTCTGATTGCATTGGATAGCATGTACAATTTTGTTCTGTTTATGTTTGGGGTGGAGGATCCTTGGGGATGAGTATAGTCATCCCACATGTAGCTGGAGTTTCAGAGAAACTCGGAAGGATTTTCAACAAATGCCAGATCCCTGTGTTTTTCAAACCTACAAACACACTCAGACAGAAACTTGTCCATGCCAAGGGTAAGGAATTAATGAAGGCAAGTGGGATTAGTATAGACAGGCATGATATTTGTGAATGTCCATGTATCTTTGTGTGTGTTAAACTCACTCAGCAGACTCTGGCCATCAGTTGCTTTGGACCCCTTCGTGACTGCAGCAAGGCTTTGCCTTGTCAAGTCCATGTGGTAACTGATGTACAAAGACTCCACATTAGAACAAACAGAAGGATTCTCCTTGGGAGCATGAGGAGGCTGAGCAAAGTATACAGCAATCCATTGTACCCACTCAGCAACCAGTCAGCCTGTTCCTTCACTACAGATGATGGTTATTAGTCACTTCAGAATCGACAGAGATAGTGGGATCCCTGGGGACCGCCTCAGAAGAATGCATATGCGCAAAGTGTTATATCTTAATCTGCTGCCCAACATAACTTGATGGATATTGAGAGGATCCCTCAAGTCTAGAGCAACTTAGAAAGTACTAGAATGTAAAGCCTGCTTCAATCAGGTGTATAGCATATATACACTTCATAGTAAACGCAAAATACTTTGCAGATGCTGGGGTCAAAGAAGCAACACTCACAACACGCTGGAGAAACTCAGCAGGTCGGGCAGCATCCTTGGAAACGATCAGTCAGGACGAAGGGTTCCGGCCCAAAACGTTGACTGATCATTTCCACGGGTGCTGCCCGACCTGCTGAGTTCCTCCAGCGCGTTGTGTATACATTTCATAGGATGCTTAACAAGACGAGGAGGACAAAATGAAGTGAAAGTAGGTGTCGTGGGTAGCTTAATGCTTTACTGCTCTACTGCTGTCTGTAGGGAGTTCGTACGTTCTCCCCGTGGCCGTGAGGGTTTCTCCCAGGTGGTATGCTTTCCTCCTACGTTCCAAAAAACATATGGATTAAGTTTAGGAAATTGTGGGCAGGCTATGTTGGTGCCTGAATAGTGGTGATATTTGCAGACTTCTCCCAGCACATCCTCAGACTGTATTGGTTGTTAATGAAAAAGTAACATTTGACTGTATATCTCTAGTTACCTACAGCGTTTACCTTTTCCTTTAGAGGTTGAGGGGGATAAGAAGTTTGTGTGGAGCAGGAACTGGCATGGGACATATGGGTTGACATATCAGTTCACTGATAATTTCACTTAATTTTATTTCCAAAGTTAAATATATTGGAACATGATGACTTTTCACATCGCATAATATGATGTGCAAGTTGACTCAAACTGAAGTGAATGATGTAGCAATTTATTAGTTTTTGTTGCTTTATTAAATATGAAGTACAATATTTTATTCTCTGAAAGTTTTGCCTTTTATCTTGACAATGAAGTTTATTTTGATTATATTATGCATATTATATGATGATTGGTTGTCCATCGTATCCAATGATGACAGTTTGATTTGTGCAGTTCTTATGATGTGAACTGCAAGAGGAAACCCGTGCAGGAGAGTTTTTAAAGTGGAAAAGCTGTTGCTCTGGGGCATTTCCACTCTCTCGATCCTGGGGGTCTGGGTCCAGTGGGACAAGTAATCATCACAACTGGGGTCCTCCTGCAGTGGATAATCATAACTTCTTCTGGGCCTTGTTATCGAAACATAGAAAATAGGTGCAGGAGTAGGCCATTCGGCCCTTGTCATGCCTTCAGTCTCCATGAAGCGTTGCAGAACCACCTCCTTGGCTGTTGGATCTCACTGTAGATCTCATCTGCCCAGTCCGCTGGACCTGACTTCACATGCATGTCCCTATCTCATGGGGGTATGATGCCTGCCTGCTAGCCTCACCTGGTTTAGCCCGCCTGTCTTGCAGTGGTCTACCGGGAAGTAGCTGCCGTCACATGTAAACAGCTACTTGAAGCCACGGGTGAGAGCTGAGTGTCCGGTGGGGACCAAAGATGAGTGAGCTGCCCGGGATGGACATACATGCCAGAGGTGCTACCCCTCCCTGGACACACCGTACACCCCTTGTAATGATATATGTTTATATGACAATACACTCAATATGAATATTTATTCAGATACTGGCATATTTTATTAGTGATATACAACAAAACAATAAATCAAAAATGACACAGCCTTCCACCTAAAATGAACTTATAACAGAGTGATCGCTATACAAATTAATTATATACCTCGCTTTTCAGCGTGGGTTAAGAAAAGTGAAAAAGTTGCTTTTTAGTGAAACTTCATTTTCTTGACTCAACATTGACTTGCCCTCACATGAAGAAAACTAAGTCAGTCCTGATGAAGGGTTTCACCCCAAAATGTTGGCTGTTTACACTTTTCCATAGATGCTGCCTGGCCTGCTGAGTTCCTCCAGCACTTTGTGCGTCTTGCTAAGAATACTCAGTACCTCAGCATCACAGCGGCATGCTGACAGCAGGGTATCGTAGTGGTTAGCATAACGCTATTACAGCGATAGCGACCTGCGTTCATTTCCGGCCTCTGTCTGTAAAGAATTTGTGCATTGCTCCTCATGACCGTGTGGGCTTCTTCCGCGTGCTCAGGTCCTCTCCCACGTTCCGAAGACGTAGAGGTGACCAAAGGCATAATCGGTCACACGGATGTAGCTGGGTGGCTCAGACTCATTGTGCTGAAAGGGCCTGTTACTGTGCTGTATCTCAAAACAAAATAAATAAATGAGTAAAATGTTTATGTAACTCTCGCTTTGGCTAGCAGCTTAATGTAGGGGATGATAGCCCTCACCCCGGCCCGGCCAAACTTGAGTAATCTTGTTTGGGTGGATGCTGCGTGATGTGTCCCCTGTTACAAATCGGTACCCCGAAATAACAAACAGTACACAATATACGATTAAACGATTGAGCTTTATAATTCTTAATTTGATTATATGGTTAGTAAAGAAAGCAAAAAAAAAGGGTCCATTCTCATGAAAGAGTCTAATGTGCAATGTTGGAGCTCACTGATAAGGCCTATCATCCACCATCGACCTCCTCCAATCGTCGCTGACCTGTGGACCCTCGCTCCAAGTCCACTCCGTCCAGCGGTCTACCAACTCCCTCCATTCACGTCTTCTATCCTCATCTCCCCCTGGCAAAAGATCGCGAATTCCCCGCTCCACAGACACACAAGAAAGAACAACATCCCGCTCATTGGCTAGCATGCCCTGTTCTTTCTAGTCATAACCCAAACATTACTGCTACAGAGAAACCATTACCTCAGCAGTGGAACATTACAGAGTAGCCATTACATTAGCAGTGAAACATTACAGCATGTTACATTTATCTTATGAATGACTTATACTTTGCTGGGAAAAAAATCACTGTTTAATATAAAAAAAACACTAACTGAAGGGTCTCGTCCCGAAACATCTACTCTTTTCCGTAAATGCTGCCTGGCCTGCTGATTTCCTCCAGCATTTTGTGTGTGTTGCTTGGATTTCCAGCATCTGCAGATTTTCTCTTGTTTGTGATTGGACTAACTTGTAAAAACTGCATTGAAGTAGGCCTAAATCCCTATTTGTGCAGTTTAAGTTCTTTTCACTTTCAGTAATATTTAATATTTTTGGTATTTAATTTAAGTGACCATGATTACAAGATCCATGAAAATACTTCAGGGAAAATGAGGTACTATAAATCAAATTTATGGTATTTGCAGAGAAATTCTATAGTGCTCCAAATTAATGCCAAAAAAATCTTACAAATGACGGAGAACAGCTAATCAAATATTTTAAAGAGCAAAGTATTAAAGGAGCAGTTTTTCTTTTGTCTTGTGGGAGAACTTAGAACAAGGTGTCACTTTTTAAAGATGAGCGATCGCCTATTTAAAACAAGTGCTGCAAAACTATTTTCCCTCACTGTGATGCGAGGTTTTGGAACTCTCCTCTTCAAAGGGTCGTAGAAATGGTTCTTTGAATATTTTTAGCACACAGATTCAGATTCATTTATTTATCACATGTACATCAAAACATACAGTGAATGGTGTCATTTGCTATGACAACCAATACAATCTAAAGTTGCGCTGGGGGCAGCTGCAAGTGTCGCCACATATTCTGGTGCCAACGTACATGCCCACCATGTTCACAGACATCATAAGCAGCAACAACAGAACAACAGCAACAAAAAACAACAGCAAAACAAGCCCCATTCCTCCCTCCCACCTTTGCACACACACACACACACACACACACACACACACACACACACACACACACACACACACACACAGCCCACACACAGTCCTCCAACCCCAGGATAGGCTGTCTCTGGGCCTTTTGCCACTGGGCCTCAACTTCTAGACTTCTGATCAACCTATGGGCTTTCGTCGTTGGTATCAACCCTAGGACTCGCTGATGATGACAATGAGGGTCCCCAAACTTCAGGCCTCGACCTCCTGTGTCACCAGTGAGGGAACCCTGAACTCCAGGGCTCAAACTCCAGACTCTCCAATGAACAGGATACTGAACACTGGGCCTCGAACTGCGGTCTTGCCAACTTGTATGCCAAGGGGGTCACCAGCTTTTGGACTGCCTGTTTGCATGGGATTCCAGTCCTGAAACTGCCACAATCCACTGAGCTGGGCTGGATGGCTGGGGGTGAAACCAGCACCTGTCTGGGAACTGGGATCCAGTTAAGATGGTATTATTACGGAAGGGCCTAAAATCACAAGAAATACAAACAAGTATATACCTTGTGACCTTATAATTATTTGATCCCAGGAGGAAAGAATGCAGAGTTATTTGTGATGATAGTAAATGGTTGAGGGGCTAAGTGACCTACTCCAGTTCATACTTTGTATGTATGTATGTTCATGTGTTACAATCAATCTTCACATTAAGATTACTATATCTTATTGATGTAAATGATTCTGAAACCACAGACTATGTTTAGGGTCTACTTTCAATGCTACTCTCCATCTTATGAGGCTTTAATGAGCCTCATACTCAGACCAGAACAAACTTGTGCAACTCTACCTAGAGAGAGCATCCTCACATCAGCCATTACTGTCTGGTGTGGTGCAGCATTCTCACAATGTATACAAAACTAGAGCAAACTGCCAGGTCAGCTGAAAAGGTCATTGGCCACAGTCTACCATCATCGTAGGACTTGTATGCGTTCAGGACAAAGAAGTGGGCAGGAATAATCATTGCTGACACTAATCATCAGCAACACTACACTCCTAGTAAACTGCCTTTTCCAAAAGTTCCCTTCTGGAAAACATTAGAGTGTTATTAAAACAGAAACTTCATGCTATCTTAAAAGTTTCTTTCTCCAGGCAGTTAATCTGATCAACCATTCTAATTAATCCCCCCCACTCCCCTCTGTGTATCCCCCCCGCCTACCCCATCACTGCACTGCACTGTAAACAGTTTAAAACACTTTTTATAAGGCTGTTTACATTTTAAATACAAGCTGGTTTTTATTGATTTATGCACATTTCATTCCATATTGTCACTTCTAAGTTTATTTAATATAATTCCCCTATTCATCATAATTGTGGAATGTTCTTTTTTAGTTGCATGTAGTGCCAATGGACCACAGCACATTCCTAATACTTGCAAGTGTGTATGGCGAGTAAAGTTGATCCTTGATCCTTGAGATGTTGCAATTAATCTTCACATCAACGTTATATATCATATTGATGTACAGTAAGTGATTCTGAAGCTACAAACTAGGGTCTTCTCCCAATGCTACTTTCCATCTTGAGACTTCTATCAGCCTCCTTCATTTGTGATAAACTCAAGAGATTCTGCAGATACTGAAAATCTGGAGTGACACACACAGAATGGTGAAGGAACACAGCAGGTTAGGCAGCATCTATGGACGGGACTAAATAGCCGCCGTTTTGAGCTGAGATCCTTCATCAGGACTCACCTCCCTCCCTGTAACCTGGGATCTGGGTCTGGTAATTCTTCCCCACAAAACTGACTCAAGACCAAGCCTCATTCTGATTCTCCATCTCGCAGCCCGGGGACCCCAACACCTCCTCATGAAAGACCAGCTCTTCTCCACAGGGAATCCATCAAGTCAATCAGTATAATTACAAAAGGACCTAAAGTCATAAAAAAACAAGCAAGTACACACCTTGTGGCCCTATAAATCTACTCTGCTCTTCAACTGGATAACGGCCAATAATCTACCAACTCTATTTGTGTACCTTATCCTAATATCCCCTTTATAAATACATGAAGCCCACTCACCAGTCTCGTATAGAAAGTTGGCTCATTAACTGGCCATGTTAATAGCCACGTGACTCAGTGGTGACAAGGCCACCTTTCATAATCAATATAGGTCTAGGGTCGGTGTGATTTGGGTCCAACAAAACAGGGAAGTTGTGATGCTTTGATTAACGGAATCCCAATTTGAGCGAAAGCTGTGTAAATTCTGTCCATATACAATTATCCGTCAGCAAGAAATAACAGATCTACACCACATACAATTATAAAGAATTTGCATTTACTAATTTCAGCTTGATCAAACAGGTTTTAAGAGGAAAAGAAAAAAGAAGCTCTCATCTTGGACTCTTCCGTCTCGCAAAGCACTCCTTGCAATCACGTCTTCCCATTGATTCGAGTCCTACCGCCATCTCTCCTGATCTTCTCCTCCCTCCATCTCCCGCGGAAGGGGCCCCAAACCCCACCAGCGTCCATCATAAATCTCTCTCTGCCCAGCTTTCATTAGAACCTTTCCCCAATTCCGCCATCCTGATTGGCTGACACAACCGTCCTGAGGTGAACATCGCGGCCCTTTATCTTTAACCAAAACCCAAATACTGTCAGCAGCACACATGCTTCTGCAGAAAGCTACTAAATGAAATACCCGACAGCACTAGCAGTACAAATCTTAACCAAGGCTTTACATATAGAAAATATTGAAATTCGAATCCATTTTGCTGAAACTTAATGGATGTACTTTCAACTCAGAAATCTAACACCATAAGACATAGAATTAGACCATTGAGTCAGCTCTGCCATGTGATTATGACTGATTTATTTTCCCATCAGCTCAATTCTCCTGCCTTCTCCCCAACTTTCTGAACGACTTGCACAAAGGATCGATACTGTACTTCGGCTGTGTAGCGCGAGTGAATTGTCAATCTCTCCTTATGCCAGGTCAGATCTCTGCAGGGTCCCATGAAATTCAAACAGGGTCAGAGTATGAAGAAGAATAAGGCCAATACCTTGGGTTGGGGGAGATGTGGGCAAGAGAAAATAGAACCATTATCTGCACCTTGGATTGGGGAAAGACAGGTCTCAGATCTGAGGTGATGATTGGTGCAAGGCTGGAGGTGTAAGGAGTGTGGACAGGGTCCCAGGATCAGAGCATTATATCAGCCAAGGAAACGTAGGGGTGCCAGGACTGGTGCAATTAATTCGTTAAGGATGGTGGAAGATGACTTGGAATCAGGGCATCAGTTGATCATTGGTGGGGGCGAGCACCAAATTAGGCCCGTTACTTATTGTGCAGAGCAAAATCTACAATGGTGTAATATGATTAAACTTTGTTACTGTGTCTTGCTATTAATGGAGCATGCTGGGTAACTTACAGTATGAGAATGAGGCCCACCAGACGAAAAGCATGCGCACTCGAAAGCCGGTGTCCCGAAGAGAGATACCTCTGCGTGTAGGCGGCCCAATCAATTCTCTATGTGATCAATGAGATGCATGTGCACTCACAATCCATCTGATACAGCACAAGGTCTGTGGTTAGTCGGAGAGCAGAGCATGAGTCCAGAGCTAGAGCTATGATCTGTTGGCTGACAGTAGAGAGGAAAGTGGATTTTGTAAAGCAAGCCTCTATCGGGAGCCTTGGTGAGATGCAGTGAGTGAGAGTGTTATTAGTGATGTTGACAGCCACATTGAATTTGCAGTGTAGATGTGGAGGTGGTGATGGTAAAAGTTAAGAGATTTCTTTGACTTGGGCTTCAGCCCATCATTGTGTTGTGAAGATAGCTAAAGACCGTCCAAGAGTAGATGCATTCAAGTTAACTGAATCCAAATTCCCTCACGTTGTTCAAAGGAGGACACTATACAAGCGATGGCATCATGCCAAAGTGACCAGTTGAATCTCCAGAGTGAAATGACCCAGAAATAATTGTTATTGCAGTTCTTAAAATTATTTTGTTTTCCCCAGGACATACTGATGGACTTCTACACTGCCATCATAGAGAGCACCCTCACATTAGCCAGTACTGTCTGGTTTAGTGCAGCATCCTCTCACAGTGTACAAAAACGACAGCAAACTGTCAGGTCAACAGAAAATATCACTGTCTGCAGTCTACCATCACCACAGGACTTGCATGTGTCCAGGACAAAGAAGTGGGCAGAAAGATCATTGCAGACACGACACTCCCTACAAATTGCCTTTTCCTAAAACTCCCTAAGAAAGCACTAAAGGGCTATCAAAACAAAAACTTCAAGCAATCCTAAAAGCTTCTTTCCCCAGACAGTCAATCTGATCAACCATTCTCGGTACACCACCACCCCCTCTATCTATTACCCCTGTCACTGCACTGTTAACACTTTCATCCACTTTTCATAATGCTGTTTACATTGTAAATACATGCTGCTATTTATGTATTTATGCACATTTTATTCCATATCCATACCTTAACCTCTAAATTATTTTATATACCTCTTTATTTTTATAATTGTTGAATGTTGTTTCTATCTGCATGTTGTGTCCTGACTAACGTACTATAGCAAATTCCTAATACATGTTGATCCTTGAAACCATGTTCCAATCTGGCAAAAGAATGATTTACAATGGTCTCATGCTGACTTAGCAATATTATGGTATTGAATTTCCAAACAGTTTATGTTTCTTTTGCGACCTTCAGGGTCATTATGAGCAAAGTAAAACAAGGGATATTTTCTAGTTTGTGCAATGGCACCTCTTTTCCTGTCAATTAACATCTATCAAATATCGTCTCCTTGTTACTCATTTATAAATCTAACCTTTAACATACACTCACCCTTGTTTGTAAGGCATGTGGTTAGATGTTTGTGTTTCAATTAGTTCTGCAAATCAAGTGGATTACAGAGCAAAATGCACCGGAACGTAAATGTTAATTAAGATCCATTTCCATGAGAAAATATGCCGATGCTGGAAATTCAAGCACTGCACACAAAATGCTGGAGGAACTCAGCAGGCCAGGCAGCATCTATGGAAAAGAGTAAACAGTCGACGTTTTGGGTTGAGACCGGAGCACCTCTAGCGTTTTGTGTGAGCTACTATTTACCCTTGCTGAGTTGTCAATAGCAGCGCATCGAAGGGGTTCACTAATGTTTTATTTTGTTTAGAGATACAGCACAGTACAGGCACTTCCAGCCCACTACTTAACCCAAGCCTAATCACAAGACAATTTACAATGACAAATTAACCTGCTAATTAGTACGCTTTTGGATTGTGGAGGAAACCAGAGCACCCAGAGGAAATCCATGTAATCACGGGGAGAACGTACTTACAGATGGCGCCGGAATTGAACTCCGAACTCAGGAATGCCCCAAGCTGTAATAGTGTTGCGCTAATCACTATGTTAGTGTGGTTAACATGATCAAAGATTAGAGGATTAGGAGACTGAAGTGCAACTGCAGATCACAAGCTTTGAAAAGATTATGCTGTTGACCAATATGAACATTGCACACGTCCTTATAAATGAACCTCGGGCCCTGCAAAGTTGAAGAAGCTGTTTCTTGCAAAGCACACGCAGAAAATATGTGCCGTAGAATTTTGAGATAGAACATTACTGACAGATTGTATTTCACGAAAAAAATGGAGTCATGAGATTTAATGGCAAAGTATAAAATAACAGTAATTATTGAATTTTGAGTGTGTGTGAGACATTCTGTGGTTTATAATGAAAGAGTTATGGGTGATTTAAAAAAACATTTGAACTTCTCTATTGAAATATTATGGATGACTTGAACACAGAATGTCACTGTTAGATAATCCATACAAATTGTAAAAAGACGCAAGAATTTCATGTAGTTATATGGAGAGATATATTAGATCTAACCTTGGCATCACCCCAAAGGTTAATTATATACAATAGCTTGTGGTTTCTGCACTACGTTTTAACTGATACGTTGTAAAAGGTGTAAGATTTATATCAGCCGTACCAGAGTAGAAAGACACTCAGGCCAAGAAATTTGTCCACACAGTTTCCAAAAATATTGTTGCAAAAGTCAGGTTAATGTGGGATTAATCAAGAGTGCACATGTTTCTTTGTGATTTAATGCTGGTCTTTGAATCTACTTGCAGGCTGTCTAATCTAATACAGTGCAGCAGCCAGGTAACACCATCCCTATTGTAAGTATGGTGGACGCAGCATTATGCTATGGGGATGCTTTTCAGCAGCAGGGATTGGAAATCTGGTCAGGATTGATGAGAGGATGAATGCTGCTAAATACAGAGATATCCTGGATAAAAACCTGCTCGCCTCTGCCAGAAAGCTTAAACTGGGGAGGAAGTTCACCATTCAGCAGGACAACGACCCAAGTACACTGCTAGTGCAACCATGGAGTGGATTCGATAAATAATATTGATGTCCTTGAGTGGCTCAGTCAGAGTGCTGACCTCAACCCGACCAAACATTTCTGGCAAGACCTCAAGATTGCTGACAGCCGCACGTCCCCAACTAACCTGGCACAGCCTGAGGAATTTTGCAAGGAGGAATGGGTAAATCTTGGTCCACCACATTGTGCAAAGCTAATAGTGACATATCCAAAAAATAAACCACTGGCTGTAATAGCTGTGAGAGGTGTTTCAGCTAAGTACTGATCAAAGGGGGATGAACACTTTTGAACTGCTGACATTTCAGCTTTTCATATTTTACAGTTTTTCCTGTTTTCTGGGCTCTACTGTGAAAAAAGGAGCATCTGATTCACAAATAAAAGTTCTCAGTTAAATTGATCAAAATCTCCGGTTTAATACTCATTTTTGTGAATAAAGGGTTGGGGGCTGAATACATTTTCGAGGCCCTGTGCATGCTTGTATTTATGCACATTTATTCCTTATCGGAACCTCCAACTTTATTTTTATATAATGTTTTTTGTAACTGTTGAATGTTGTTTTTTGCTGGCTGTCACACCATGACCAGCACACTACGGCAAATTCCTAATACTTGTCCATGTATATGGTGAATAAAGTTGATCCCTTGATCCTTAATCCTTAAAATGATGGGCTTTTGCTGGCCACTAAATGCTTGCTCTTTTTTAACTAGAGTTTTATTTCCTATTCTTTCACTGTTTATGGTAGATCAGGGAAAATTTAGTAGATGTGCGCACAGGTAATTGTTTGTGTAAGTTGACGTGTTCTGTTGAGATAATAAAGGTGCTTATCAATATTTACAGATTCTCTCTGTGCCTCCCTGATCATTATTACAAGGGGTAATTCCTGTAACAGAGCCATGTAACCTGTTTTAGAATACTGGCCAGAGATGAATCTCTGGGCATTTTTTCCAACATGTGTTTGAGCTATGGTGCTTCACCAATTGGCACAGTGGTTAGTGTAACACCACTCACAGTGCCAACAACAGGGGTTCAATTCCCACCACTGCCTGTAAGGATTTGATATGTTCTGTCCATAACCGCATGGGTTTTCTCCAGATGCTTTGATTTCCTCACATATTTCCAAAAACATATGGGGTTAGTTGGTCACATGGGTGTAATTGGGCAGTGTGGGCTCAATGGGCCAGAAGGTCATACTCTATCTCTAACTAAAAAATAAAATAAAAATAATCAGTTTCAAAGTACAGTGCAGCAAAAAAACTGTATTTAATTAACAGCTATCCAAACATCATTAGAGCCTTGTGCCTTGAATAATGGAACCGTTCTTCACAGTCTTCAGATTTGTAAAATACAAATTACTCAAACTAGCCAGCTACGGTTATTTTAAGGTCTGTAGACTGTGGGTGTGAACTAGCGGCAGGGAAGATGGTTCTGCAATGCTTCATGGAGAGGAAAAGGTATGACAAGGCACAGAAATAGTCATGGGTCATCCACTGCAACGAAGGAAGACCCCAGTTGTGACGACTACTCGTACCACTAGACCCAGACTTCCAAGGTCAAGAGAGTGGAACTGCCTCAGTGCAACAGGTTTTCCACTTTAAGATCTCTCCAGCACAGGTTTTATCTTGCAGTTCATGTCATGTCATTCAAAGAAGGCTTTAACAGTAGCTCTGTGACCAGTCCCAGGACAGTTTCCATGTCCTTATTGTGGACATCCATGTCACTCACAACTTGGACTCAACAGCCACCTTTGACGGCACAACAGAAGAACTGCACAAAACTAACTGCCATCAGCAGATTTGACACAAACTAATCACTCAATCAATCAGTCGCACTGAGGGTTACACTGAAATGCCAACCATCAGATTTTAAGCTTCAGAATGGATAACTGCTTTCACATTTGGGAGGTTGCAACCCTATGTCTCAGCTCTGAATTTCATTAGGCAGTGTTAGCTTTGATGGGTTTATAAAATAGTCGAAAGCAGATTGAGAATTTTTTACACATTGTGTCCATTACACAGATTAGAAAGTGAATCTGGTTGGGCTGCTTGATCTCCCACTGCTTGTGTACGGCTTCATCCAGAAATAATTTTGATTGAAATTGTTGGACCACAACATTGACTGATTTTGGTGAAACATCAGTTTTATATTCCATTCAATATTACAGTCCTTTGATTTCAGTGGAAATTAAAATGAGTAGGTTGTAAAAGTAGGTTTCTACCAGATCCCACCAGTGTCCTGATGAGAGGGATAGGTTAAATTTATCCTTGTGGTGCTTCTCTACTGATCTAAAAAAAAATCAGAGTGGTACTCACAGCAGAGGAGCAGACCACCTAGACCAGCATGTATGAGCTGTTTTTATCCTGCACATGAACAAAGGGTTATAATATCCCTGTACGTCCTCACCATGAAATGCACAGGTTTATCCCAGGTGCCTGATTTCCTCCCACAGTCCAAAGGCATATTGGATGGGTTAATTGGTCATTGTAAATTGTCCTATGATTAAATTAGGGTTAATTGGGTTTTTTGGGGGTTGCTGTGCTGTTATGGCTCGAAAGGCTGGATAGACCTAATTCACAGTGTATTACTAAAATTTTTAAAAAAGCTATTATTGACTCATATTTACAACAAATTGTCTTCATTTTAGCTCTAGCCTCTCAAACTATCTCATTACCGTGAAGATTTCAGTCCCACTCAAACTTGTTTTTCTTATTGCCAGGGGAATAGAAGAATTTCATCTCACTTAATCTTTCCCAGTAAGTATTACTTTCTGGTAAACTTCCTAAACGTCCATGACATTAAGCATATAAAGTTAAAGATGAAAGATTAGCTTTATTTGTTACATGTGCATCAAATCACATAGTGAAATGAGCTGATTTGCATCAAATCTGTGAGTTTTGTGCTGGGCAGCCTGCAGGTGTTGCCATGCTTCTGTGCCAACATAGCGTGCCCACAGCTCACTGACTCTAACCGTACATCTTTGGAATATGGGAGGAACCCAGGGCACCTGGAGGAAACTCATGTGGTCATGGGGTGAACAAACTCCTTACAGAATCAGAATCAGATTCAATATCACTGGCATATGTCGTGAAATTTGTTATCTTTACAGCACCAGTACAATGAAATACATGATAAATGTAGAGAAGAAAAGCTTTGTTACATAAGTATATATATGTTTTTAGATTATGAGAACACTCAGTCCTCTTTTATTGTCATTTAGAAATGCATACATGCATTGAGAAATGATACAAAGTTCCTCCAGAGTGATATCACAGAAAACAGGGCAAACCAAAGACTAACACTGACAGAACCCACATAATTATAACATATAGTTGCAGCAGTGCAAAGCAATACCATAATTTGATGAAGAACAGACCATGGGCACAGTAAAAATAGTCTCCAAGTCCCCAAGTCGATTGGATCCCAAGTCCCCCATAGCAGGCAGCAAAAGGGAGAAACTCCCTGCCATAAACCTCCAGGCACTGTCAACTTGCCGATGCCTTGGAAGCAGCCGACCACAGCCGACACTAAGTCCGTCTGTCCGAAAACTTCGAGCCTCCAGCCAGCCCCTCCGATACAGCCTCTCGAGTGCCATCCTCTGCCGAGCGCCTTCGACCTCGCCCCGGCCGCTGAAACACGCAAAGCCGAGGATTTCGGGGCCTTCTGCTCCGGAGATTCCGGTTACCACACAGTAGCAGCGGCAGCGAAGTGGGCATTTCAGAAGTTTTCCAGATGTTCCTTCGTGCTCTCACGTCTGTCTCCATCAAATCAGAATTGTGCACAGTCCCCTACTTGACAGATAACAGACATCACCACCGAAGTGGCCGCGCGCACTGCTGTCACGCTGCCATCTTCTCCTCCTCCTATGTTTATTAAATAGTTAAGGTAAAATAAATAGAGCAAACAAACAGAAATAAAAAAGTAGTGAGGTAGTGTTCATTGGTTCAACGTCCATTTAGAAATCAGGTGGCAGAGGGGAAGAAGCTGTTCCTGAATCGGTGAGTGTGTGCCTTCAGGCTTCAGTACGTCCTTCCCAACTTACAGTGTGACGAGGGCAAGTGCTGGGTGATGGGGGTCCTTAATGATGGACGCCGCTTTCCTAAGGCACCGCTCCTCAGCAGCAGGAATTAAACTCCAACTGGAGATTGCTGGTGCTGTAGTAGCTTTGTGCTAACTGCTACATGACCATGCAGCACATGAAGTAGGTACAGAGCAGAGGTCAGAGGTGAGTGGTGAGTGCATGGAATGGGCTGCCGGGGACGGTGGTGGAGGCAGATACGATAGGGTCTTTTAAGAGACTCTTTGACAGGTACATGGAGTTCAGAAAAATAGAGGGCGATGGGTAACCTGAGGTAATTTCTGAAGTAAGCACATGTTCGGCACAGCATTGTGTGCTGAAGGGCCTGTATTGTGCTGTAGGTTTTCTATGTTTCTATGTTTTCTATGTGCATTATATCATACATTTAATAGATTAATTTGACCATTTAATAGAGTTATTATTGGCCTGCCATGCCCATGCCAGCCATCAAGTGTCCATCCATACTGACCCCATTTACCAACATTTGATCTGTAGTCTCCCATGTCTTGGCCTTTCAAGTATTCATCCAGGTACTTCTAAATGTTGCGAGAGTACATGTTTTCAGCACCCTCTCAGGCAATTCGTTACTGCTTGCAACCATCTTCAGAATGGAAGAAACTTATTTTCCTTATATGCCTTGCTATCTAAAGATAAGATTAGTTTTACTTATCACATTGTCAGCAAGACATACAGAGAACGTTGTTTACATCAAATCAAATCAGTGAGGATTGTGTTGGACAGTCTGCCACTGTCACCATACTTCCACCAGCAACATAGCATGCCTACAACTCACTAACCCTAACCAATATGTCTTTGGAATGTGGGAGGAAACTGGAGCACCCGGAGGAAACCACGTGGTCATAGGACCAACATAGCGTGCCCACAACTCACTAACCCTAACCAATATGTCTTTGGAATGTGGGAGGAAACTGGAGCATCCGGAGGAAACCACGTGGTCATAGGACCAACATAGCGTGCCCACAACTCACTAACCCTAACCAATATGTCTTTGGAATGTGGGAGGAAACTGGAGCATCTGGAGGAAACCACGTGGTCATAGGACCAACATAGCGTGCCCACAACTCACTAACCCTAACCCATACATCTTTGGAATGTGGGAGGAAACTGGAGCACCCGGAGGAAACCACATGGTCATTGAAGAATGCACAGACAGCAGTGGGAATTGAACCCCAGTCTTACAGCTAGTTCTGTAAAGCACTATGCTGCCCGGAGCAGCACAGTATCATCATGTTTAGCACAACACCTTACTGTACCAGTGACCTAGGTTCATTTCCTGCCGCTGTTTTTAAGAGATTGTACGTTCTCCCCGTGACCGCGCGGGTTTCCTCCGGGTGCTCCGGTTTCCTCTCTCAATCTAAAGACGTACCAGTTGGTAGGTTAACTGGTCATTATAAATTGCCCTGTGATTAGGCTAGGGTTACGTTGGGGTTGCTGGGGGGGTGTGGCTTGAAGGAGCTATTCCACCCTGCATCTCAATAAAATAAAAGTTTCAAAACTGTTTTGCTACCATGCTACCCTACACCTGTTTTTATTGATCACCGTAAATCCTTGCCGTCTCGTTATAAACATCACTGTTACTGGCAAAAGTTTTCCCCCATCCTGTCCTTGGCTTTCATGATTTTGCTCACCTCTATCAGGTCTCCAGCTCGCCCTACTCCCCTCAAAACAAACACACTTTTCTAGGCAGCATCCTGGTGAATCTCCCCTGATTCACCTTCAGTGTGTTCATATCCTTTCTGCGTGGTGAACAGGGAGCTTGAATTGATCGGTGTAAATATAACTCACCAGCGATTTTCACAGAAGGCTTGCATAGGTTGCAGCAGTTTTAACAAATGTTTGCTGCTATTTTATCATATATTCATATGCCATATTAACTCAACTTGCTTTGTGTATGGTCATGTATTCATAGAATAATTATGGAAACAGGCCATACTGCCCAGCTCATCCATGCCTACCAAAATGCTCCTCTATGTGCCTACTTTTTGCACATTTCCTTCTAAACATTTCCTCTCCATCTATGTGTCCCATTTACTGTTCACTCTTCCACATTAACATCGTATGGTGAAAAGGCATTCCTTCTACAATGTTTCTTTGTGGGTAGAAACGGAGCACTTCACCATCATGCTGCACGCATGGCACCCGCCTTCACACCTTCCCGAACCGGAGGTTACACATAAGACGCGGTAAAACTGGAGGTGACGTCATCGCATGCCGCGATATACCATAGACAATGAATTTACCTTTGTTATACTGTAACATAATTATCAACCCTTAACTTTAACTGGAATACAGTTACAAACAAATCATTTAAAACGTAGACCCAACAAAGTCAAATAAATGCGTTAAGGGCAACACAATCTCACTCCTGGATTTAACATTATGCTGGGGATGAGTGGGGGGCAGAGGTGTGGCTGGAGGAGGATGGTGCGAAAGAAAGAGCAAATTTTGTCAATTTTTATTTTTAATCTCTAAGTACTGTTGGGCATTAAGATTTGGAAATGGCATCGTCTGGCTGGCAGTCATGGCCTAGTCCCGCTTTTGCCATGCCCCCTCCTGTCTGAGGATGTGCGAGCAGTCATCTCAGACTGCACATGACTCGTGGATTAGGAAGGGGCTTACAAAGTGCGGATAAGGAAGGGCCTGGGCCCGAAATGTCGACTGTACCCTTTCCATAGTTGCTGCCTGGCCTGCTGAGTTCCTCCAGCATTTTGCACGTGCTGCTTGGATTTCCTGCATCTGCAGATCTTCTCTTGTTTGATTTTAGGGAGAGGCACAAGGTTTGAGGATCGAGGATCATGGGAGAATATAAGTGTAGGAGTTCAGAGGGACAAGTGTGGTGATTCAGTGGAAGTAGAGTGAAGGCCAAGGGATTACCTTAAGGAGACACAAGAGCCTGTGGATGCTGGATCAGCCGCGGCTACTGAGGCAGCATGTTGGAGAATTTCTTAAAGACAAATTTCTGTAACCTATCAGCTGTATCAAGTCATAGGGAGAAACAGCACATAACACGCTTTAGCACAACACTTTACAGTACCAGCGACACAGGTTCAATTCCTGTCACTGTCTGTAAGGAGCTTGTACATTTTTCCCATGACCACATGGGTTTCCTGTGGGTGTTCCAGTTTCTTCCACAGTCCAAAGACACACCACTTGGTAATTTAGCTGTTTATTGTAAATTGCCCTGTGGTTAGGCTAGGGTTAAATCGGGTGATTGCTGGGCAGTGTAGCCTGAAGGGCTGGATGGGCTTCTTTGGGATGTGCGATGGAACTGCAACTGGCAGAAATGCATGGGCTACAGGGAGAATGTAAACTCCACACTGAGGCCGGGACCAAATGCAGGCTCCTGCTACTGTGATACAGTACTTCCACCAGCATTATTCTGTATATCCCGACTGAAGCAAATAGAGGCCTGTATGCTTTCGCAAATAAAGCAAGGTAAGGCGTTTTATGTTTAATGAAGCCCATAACACATTTATTGAAATTCAAAAACTAAACAGAAAAGTGAGCTAAAAATCTTTATGTAAGAACGTCATCACAACAGACCAGCCTCTTAAAGTGAAACCCCAACTCAATGTCGGCGGCTGTGAATTATGTACGTTTCTCCTAAATACGTTACCCTACACAGACATTCCTCCCCACCCCAGAATTCACTAAAACTGACATTGTGAGCCAGTCTGGAGCTGTTCATGACTGAATGTGTAATAAGATTACAGAGCTTCAGTCTGAACTGTTGATCGCTGGATCAGCAAACTGTTCTCCATGTTTACCCATCCTGTAATCCTGCATTGCAGCTTCACCAGGCTGGCATCCTGCCAGCTCTGGGTGTGCCTGCAGCTGCTCTTTTGGCAGAGCCAATAGCCAGTGTCTGAACTTAACTCTGCTCTTCAAAAGATTCAAAACCAGTTAGCGTGCAGTTAGACTGCTGATTTGCAATAATTTATCTTCTGCCTTTTAAACAGAATCAATTTCACCACCATGTAGTTTCCCAAGAGGAATAACTGAGTTAAAACATGAAATAAAATACTATTATCACAGTCTTCTTTTATCTAATGACATTTTATCTAATAAAATGAAATTTTATCTTTTTTGTCTTAGTGTTTGATCTATTGAATAATATTGGTACTAAAATGGAAATGCCTAGAAATAGTTATTGTCATTATACAGTAGATGTATCTATTGAAGCACCTCAGTGATTGGTCCTTGGCAATTATTATTAATGATAACTTGTTATCAGACCATCACAGGGGTTGCAGAGCGAGCCTCCAGATGGCTATGGATCAAGAGGTATGACCCATGGACCATCACTTTTGGGACATAAGCTGGGACATGATCAACCCTGCCTGGTCACCTGGATGAGGGTGTCTGATGTTGAATGACCTGAAGCACCTGATGACTCCAGGTTACTTCACTGATGATGTGTCTCAGCATCATTGCATTGTAGTGTAATTATTAAAGTACCTTAGTGATTGATTCATGGCACTCAGTTATTAATGATATTGACCTGGAGGAGGGGTGAAATGTAAGCTGCTGAAATGTGCCGGATGGCACATGACTAGGTGGAAGAGCACATTGTAATGAAGATGCTATGACCCTGCAATAGATAGATTGAGTGATTGTGCAAACTATTGACAAATGTAACAAAGTGTGAGGTAATGCAATCTGGTAGGAGGGGTCAAAAGGCGGATTATCATCTAAATGGAGAATGTTTCAGTCCAAAATGTCGACTGTTTATTACTAACCATAGATGCTGTCTGACCTGCTGAGTTACTCCAGCATTTTGTGTGAGGTGTCCTGGATTTCCAGTAATTGCAGAACCTCTTGTGGTTAAAAATGGTGGGAGATAGGTGTTCAAGTGCATGTATCACCAAACATTAACGAGCAAGTCCACCAAACAACGAAGAGTGCAAACAGTAAAGGGTTTGGTATTTAATAGGGGGGTATTGTTACAATTATGATGTCACACCTGAAATATTATGCATAGTTCTTATCCCTGTAACTAAAAAAGTACCTAATAGCAGGGAGACAGGCCAAAGCAGATTCACCAGGCAAGATTCTAGGATGAGAAGGTTGCTATATTAAGAGAGATTTAACAGTTTAGGTCTGTGTTCTTTGGACACGTAGGATTATGAAGAGCCATAGCAGGATAGATGTTGAGATCTTTTCACTCGTGGGACAGCTTCAAATGAGCAGATACAGTAACAAGATAAAGGACCAGTCATATTTTATTCCATATCCGTACTTTAACCCCTGACTTTAATTTTTATATAATTCTTATTCTTCATAATTGTTGAATGTTGTTGTTTATGTTGCATGTCGCGCCCTGACCAAGATACTACAGTAAATTCCTAATACTGTACATGCAAATGTATACGGCGAGTAAAGTTGATCGTAGATTCTTGATTTTAGGCTGTTCAGTACACACACAGTCCACTGAACAATCAGCTGGGCTTTACATGGATTTCAGTCAGACATTTCATACAATAGAATTTCTAATGCAACATTAACATAGAAACATAGAAAACCTACAGCACAATACAGGCCCTTTGGCCCACAGAGTTGTGCCGAACATGTCCCTACCTTAGAAATTACTAGGCTTACCTATAGCCCTCTATTTTTCTAAGCTCCATGTACCTATCCAAAACTCTCTTAAAAGACCCTATCGTAACCATGAGGAATATTTTGTTATATCACGGCAAAATAATTTGTAAATTTAAGCGTTAAGATTCAAGTTTATTTGTCATGTGTACTTCAAAAACACAGTGAAATTCATCACCTGAAAGTATGCTGGCGACTGCCCCACCAGTATTGCCATACATCCTGGCAGCAACATAGCATGTCCACAATTACTTTTCCAATTGGCCTGTCACACTATATGTATCATCCAGAAAGAGGCAGCCAGTTTGTCAAAGTTTGAATCAAAGTGTTAACAAAAAAAAATTCCAAATATTACAGAGATTCTCTTATGTAGCATCTGGGTTTCAGATTTACAATACCATTCAATACTACAATTGTCTATAGCTTTGTTTATTTAAATAAATGGCTTTCTGTATGTGGTCCGTCTAATTAGACATCTGTAATGAATTACTTCAAGTCATCTGTGTAGCCTTTCTCTTTTCCTGCCATATTGAGGAGGCGTAAATTAATTTTATATCTATTTAGCAGTTTTTTTATTATTGCAGACATTATTTATTAAATTTCTAAAATAATGATACAGAAATTAACCATAGAAAATGCCCTCTGCCTAACCTCTGAAACTTAATGTGGTTTCTGTTAACGATACAGAAATAGATTTAGCTTCTTCAAGTTACGGGTTTATCTGAAGAATGCAGCCTCCTTTGTGCAGTGTGGATCTGTCTTCCCTGAAAGAAAAGTTTGACCCACTTAACCTGCGTCAACAGTTCTTGTGAGATGTTTTTCATGGATTTGCAGAATGTGAGAATATGTGTTCTATTTTATAAATTCTTTGAACTGAAACCGCAGCCACATAGCATTCTTTCCATATTGACTTTATGAAGATATGATGGTTCTGGGTCACTAGTGGGAAACAAATTATTGCAGCTTTCTTTAGCTGTTTAAGAAGAGTCACTTATGAAAATGTACTAGCATGCTAAGTTACTATCCACAACTTTTGGAAGGATCTGAGGAAGATAAAGCAGTTTAACAGAGTACGTATAAGAGTTTATCTTTTTCTGGCAATAATCTATTTGGAGCCTAGTGCTTCTAGTTATTCTGCGAAAAAAAAAGAATGCTTTAAATTATTAGATATTTGCTTGCAAAGTAGAAACTAACTTAAATAGCTTATATGAATATAAGAAAACCTGTTGTACGGGTCAAATTTTTGTGATCAGAATACTTTTATCCAACCAAGTCTGTACATACTCGAGTTCTGAAACATACCTTTCTTAAAGCTAAATGAATTTTGTTGTGTAAATTATATATTAACAGGTATTTTGTTGGAAGTGCTTTTGTCAGTCATACTTTTATACTTCACGCCTTAATTTGACATATGCTTTTTTCTATTTAACATCTGATTTTGCTTTTGGTGTCAACCATTTATGCACATGCAAAATCACTAATACAAGAACTTTGAAAATTTTATACATTATTTGTGTCAATTTGCCTCAGCCATAAGTTGATGCGCCTCAAAATTCTGGAATGCCAGTTTTAGTAAATTTAGTTTTCATCTGGAAGAAAGGGCTCCTACTTAAAAATTTGGTGCCTTAAATGAAACATTTGCTGGCTACTGAGGGGCTCGAGGGCAAGGTGCCAGAAAAATTTCAAATGATTATAAATTGGGCTGGTGTCATCAGGGTGAGAAGACATATTTTTTTTGTCTGGCCTCGAAGAAGTGCTGAATTTTCCATTGATCATGTGGAAAGGAGCTTAAGATAACGTTGAATGTAGTTTTTCCATTGTCATTTAGAGAAAGGGAGAGCTGTGAGTATTAACTTGGATCAGATTCAAGCCTGTTTAAGTTTGGACTGAAAGCTTATAAACTGATTAATTTTTCCTGCCCTTATCTAGTGATTTAATCAAGAAAGATAAAATGGAAATCTCCTTACATATCTTAGGTTAGAACAGGATCCTCGATTTCCTCACTTACAGACCCCAGTCAGTTCAAATTGTCAACAACATCTCTTCCATGATTTCCATCAGCACAGATGCGCCACAAGGCTGTGTCCTTAACCCTCTGCTCTACTCACTTTACACTCATGACTGTGAGGTTAAGCACAGCCCCAAAACTCTATCTGAGTTTGCCAATGACACCACTGTCATTGGCTGGTGAAGAATCAGCATATAGTTCAAAGTTCAAAGTAAAATTTATTATCAGAGTACGTACATGTCACCACATACAACCCTGAGATTCTTTTTCCTGTGGGCATACTCAGCAAATCTATAGAACAGTAACTGTAAACAGGATGAATGAATGAAGAAGAGCAGAGAAGCCAACAAAGTGCAAATGCAAATATAAATAAATAGCAATAAATAACAAGATCATGAAATAACAAGATGAAGTCCTTAAAGTGAGATTGTTGATTGTGGGAACATCTCAGTAGATGAGTGTAGTTATCCTTTTTTGTTCAAGATCCTGTTGGTTGAGTGTCACACGAAAGCAGCATCCATCATCAAGGACCCCTTCCATGCAGGCCATTCTCTCGCCTTGCTACCATCAAGGAGAAGGTACAGGAGCCTCAGGATCTGCACCACCAAGTTCAGGAACAGTTATTACCTCTCAGACTCTTGAACCAGAGGGTTAAATTCACTCAAGTGCACTCGCCCCATTGCTGAACTGTTTCCATAATCTCTGGATTCACTTTCAAGGATTCTTCATCTCATGTTCTCAATACTTATTGTTTATTTTATTATTATTATTATTTTGTTTTTTTCTTTTTGTATTGGAACAGCTTGCTGTTATTTTTCACATTGGTTATTTGTCTGTCCTGTTGAGTATGGTCTTTTATTGATTCTAGTGTGTTTACTGTGATTGCCTGCTAGGAAATGAATCTTAGGGTAGTATATGGTGACATACAGTATAAGCATTTGAAAAGTAAATTTACTTTGAACTTTGAATAATGCATCATGTTATTTACTAACTCATACATTGTGGGAAGGTCCTTGTTTTGACACCTCCTCTGTAATGAACCACTGATTGCAAATAAAAAGCTGTAGGAATTTATGAAGAAGATGTAATCACCTTCAGGTCATATTGTGTAGCAAACCATTATGGACTCTCTTCACACAAAATGACAACTTTAGGAGAATGTAATGAAGTGCTTCAAGAGGTCGGTTATAGCCAGGATCTGGAGCTGCAGCAATTTACCTCCTGTAGCAGCAGCTCTACAGTGGACACTAACTCTCCACTGCTTTGGAGTACTTACACAACTGGAAGATATACATCAGGCTTCTGTGTATTATTTACAGCTCAGCATTCAACACCATCATTACCTCATACTACTAACCAGACTTCAAATATGGGCATCTGTACCTCCCTCTGCAACAGACTTTCTTATTGGGAGATGACTATCAGTGTAGATAGGTAATATAATCTCATCTTCACTGTCAAATAACACAGGCACATCTAAGGATGTGTGTTAGCCCCGTTTTCTACTCTCTCCACACTCTTGATTGTGTGGCCATGCACAGCACAAACACCACCTATAACTGCAGTGTTGCCAGTAACTCCACCGTCGTTGGCTGAATCACTGGAAGCTTGCAGGAACAAGGGAGATCACCTAGTTGAGTAGTAGCATAAAAACAACCTCACACTCAAAGACAGCAAGAGCAATGAACTAATTGTGAACTTCAGCAGGAAGGTTGGGAAAACACACACCAATTGACACCGAAGGAGCAGCTGTGCAACGGATGAGAATCTTTAAGTTGTGCGGCGTCAAGATCACAGAATATGTATCCCAGGCCAACACACTACTGCAATCATGAAGAAGCCGTGCCAGTGGCTCCCATCATTGAGAACATCTTCAAGAGGAGATGCCCCCACCCAAGGCATTCCCTCTTCCCAGTATTACACCATTAGGGAAGAGATACAGGAGGTCAGAGTCCCACATTCAGTGAATCAGAAACAGCTTCTTCCCCTCTGTCATCAGATTTGTGAATGGTCTATGACCCGATAAACACCAGGCTGTTAATTCGTCAATGTTTCAGTCTGAAACCCTTCATTCAGGTCTCAGTCCAAAACATTGACTCTTTATTCCTTTCCGTAGATGCTGTCTGACCTGCAGGGATCCTTCAGCATCTTGAGTGGGTTACTCTGGATTTCCAGCATCTGCAGAATCTCTTGTGGTTACCCTGTTCATTTTTTTACACCATTTCTTTATTTCCATAATCTATATATTTTTGTGTCTTTGCACTGTACTGCTGTTGCAAAACACGACATTTCGCATCATATCTCAAATCGATCAAAGTCAAATCAAATCAAGTTTAATTATCATTCAAACCATACATAGATACAGCTGAACGAGACAGTGTTCCTGTGGAGCCAAGGTGCAAAACATTCAAAGTAGCAAGCAAACATTCAAAAATAGCGAGTAACATAGTTCAATTATCAAGCAAGAAGCATATCCACATAAAAAAACCATATATAGTCCAAGATCCTGAGCGGCAATGTCCAGCAATTGATGGTACAGTCTCCCAGCTGTGTACAGACACATGCAATCCAGCCTGTCATTCCATTGCTCGAACACAAGAGGGTAGCACTGATGGGTGAGGCCAGGCCCCAGCTGTGCTCAACTACATTGTAGTGCTTCTGCGTCTCTCACTTGGTCTGCAGCAGCAGGCAAGCCCGAGGCTTGAGGCCTAGTACTCGCTACAACTGAGGCTACACAGCAACCCATGTTGACTGCCGCTCCACCAGACAAGGGTAACAGGCCTGCGGCAACATACATTATCACTGTCTAACAGAGTCTTGCGGTTGCAAGTGAAATGTCCGAGACAATCTCCCGGGGTTATACTACACCAGCTCTGAGGCTTCCGAGAAGCAGGGAGCAACACAGTCTGCAGCAAGTCCAGGTCCTCCGAACCCAACCAGTCTCCTCCGATGCGCTGGTAGGCTCCTGTGCCATCCCAACTGGCTCTTCCGATACCCTGACGGGTTCCTCCAAAATCCTAACTGGCTCCTTTGATATCTTGATGGGCTCCTCCGATATCCCAGTGGGCTCCTCCAGTATCCCGATGGGCTCCTTCGATATCCTAACTGGTTCCTCCGATATCCTAATGGGCTCCTCCGATATTCTAACTGGCTCCTTTGACACCTCGGCTGACCCCTTCAACTTCTCAGCCAGCTCCGCCACCGACACCAATCTAGCTACTCTGATCAACGTGCAGCATGCTGATGGAATAGGCCTGTAGTACCCGATGTTCTTGCAGTAGAATTGTCTTTGGATCATTAAAAAAAACTGCAAAGAGAAAAGAACCTTTTGTTGGCCCCTGAGAGGCTATTGCGTTCACATGCGACGCCATCTTATGTCCTCTTATAAAGATATTTATCACAAAGATAAATAAAAATTCTGATTATGGTTCTCAATGTCATTTTAAGGCACGGGAAAGATTAACAAAAAACGCTATTGAGTAATTAGTTTTTCCTGTGGACACCCAAGATGCGGATATGGGGTAGACACTGTAATCCCTGTGAACATTAAGGTCACTGTTGTTTGGGTTAGCCGCCACTGGTGATATGTGGTAATTTAATAAATAGCAAAACTAAGAATAAGATCTAGATACTGTTGGTAAAATATCAATTGAGATCTTACCTTGTCACACCAACCCTCTTCATAGCTTCCTTTCCAGCAATTTTTCAATTTCTCAACAAACTACCTGCAAGAATGGAATTAATTTTCAGGAACATCAAGAAGATGTTCAACCTTAGCCACCTCTATTCTCTTCTCACAAGGTCACTCCAACCTCAGTTGTTCAGTTACAGTATAATTCTCACATGATGATAATGATGATGATGCCTGGTTCTTCGCTTGCGAAGATCAGGAGGGGACTCTATCGCTGTAGGATTTTTCTTCCTTTCCTAGGCTGTGTAGGTTTATAGTGAAGATCGGTGAGCGTGGACCAATTCCACTCTTTAGGCCAGGGATGCGTCCCACAATGGCACAGTGAGCTACAATGACCACAAGGATGTAGGTTGAGTATCAGAGTTTTCCTTCTCCTAGACAGACAGCCTGGCAAGGCTAACGAGTTCCATCCACCGGGTTTGGAATCGAAATTGTCCTTCTCCTAGGCTAGCTGCCAACCAAGGCTGATGACCCCAGCCTGCCTGCACAGTTATACCGCTGGACACTCGGTTGTGCCATGACATAGGAAACTCCATAAGAACAGGGACACCACATAAAGGCGTTGCTATGGACACAGTAGTGTAGGAGAGGCCATATGCCAGTGATCTCCTGCATGGCAAATCAAACTTGTTGTGATCACTACACCTAGAAAGGAGGGGCTATGGAAGATGCTTCACTTTCCTTAAGTGAGCAGGACGTCCAGCCCAGGACTCAGCCACCCCTATTCTCACATAATCCCTGTATATATACAAACTGATAAGTCAAGACCAAGTCAAAATAAATTTATTATAAAAGTGCACATACTAGCTTGAGATACATTTTCTTGCAGTCATTTACAGGAAAGTAAAAAATATAACAATTCATTAAAAACTACACATAAACAAAAGTTGATAAGCAACGAATGTGCAAAAGAAGACAAATGAATGAATTAATAAATACATAAATAAATAATACTGAAAGCATGAGTTGTAGAGTCCTTGAAGATGAGTCTGTAGGTTGTGGAACCAGGTCAGAGTTAAGGCGAGTGAAGTTATCTACACTGGTTCTGGAGCTTGATAGTTGCGGGCTAACAGCTGTTCCTGAAGCTGGTGGGTGTGGGACCTATGGCTCCTGTACCTGCTTCCTGACGGTTGTAGTGAGAATACGGAGTGGACTGGTTGGTGGAGGTCCTTCATGAGAGGTGCAGCTTTTTTTGTTGCAGTGCTGCTTGTAAATGTGACTTTGAAACTGTGCTGCAAGCCACCACTGATTCCCTGACTGAAATTTCAGAGGGTGATATGTCTTACACTAAGGTGGAATACGGAAGTCCTCTACCATTCTCTCCCTACTGCACAACTCAATCCACTGAAAGCCAAAATCCACGATGGACCTTTTTTTTTTCCAATAGTCATTTTTTACTGAAGGCAGTCACTGATGACAAAATCCACTATTGTGTTCAATATGTCAATGTCTTCAGTTACCTGTTAAAAAAGGTGTCCAAAGATGAAGACATGAAGATGAGGACTAAGCTGGTGGTCTACTGAGTAACAGTGATCTTCATCTTCAGTAATCGTTGGAGAATAACACACACAAAATAGTGGAGGAACTCGACAGGTCAGGCAGAATCGATGGAGAAGAATAAAGAGTTGACTTTTCAGGCTGAAACAATTCATCAGGACTGGAAAGGAAAGGGGAAAAGCCAGAATAAGAAGGTGGGGAGAGTGGAAGGAGTACAAACTGGAGATTATTGATGAGGCCAGGTGATGGGGAAGGTACGATAGGTGGGTGGGGGGGGGAGGAAAAGAAGTGAAAAGCTGAAATAATCTTTGGAGACATAGATAGCTTACATTAGATGTCTCAAAGCATTAGAGAAGCACCACCAATTCTCCCTCTAAAAAATTCTCCAAAGCCATCAGAATGATAGGCAAATCAATGTTAATGTCCTCTCCAAAATGAAGGCTTAAGACACAAAACCTCCAAAGCAACCAGTTTCATCTGTGCTCTGCTACATGAGATTTGCTGATTTTATGCTTTAAAAACTGGAGTATCAGGTAGAGCATTGTGCCAACCAACTGACATCTTTAATCTCTCATTGCTCTTTACTGGTTCCCAACTGCCTCAAAAGGACATCAATCATACCAGTGTCCAAGAAGAACAGGGTGAGCTTCCTCAAAGACTATTGACCACTTGCTCTCACACCTACTTGATGATGCACTTGGTGAGGTTGGTCATGGTTAGAATTAATCTAAACAAGCATTTGGACCTGCTGCAATTCGTCTACCCTTATAATAGGATGTCATCTTACCGAGCTCCAGTCAGCCTTGGGCACCTGAACAACAGCAATACCTATGCCAGGCCTCGGTTTAGATTAGATTATGAGGACATGCAGTACTCTTTTATTGTCATTTAGTAATGCATGCATTAAGAAATGAGACAATATTCCTCCAGTGTGATATCACAGAAACACAGGTCAGACCAAGACTGAAAAACTGACAAAAACCACATAATTATAACATATAGTTACAACAGTGCAAGCAACACTTTAACTTGATGAAGAACAGGCCGTGGGCGCGGTAAAAAAAGTTCAAAGTCTCTCGAAAGTCCCACATCTCACGCAGATGGGAGAAGGAAGGAAGCTCTCCCTGCCATGCCCGACCGCAGTCTGATTCTGAATTGTCTGAAAATTTCGAGCTTCCGACCAGCCCTCCGACACCAAGCACCGAGCACCATCTCTGCCGAGCACTTCAACCCCAACCCCGCCCACCAGCAGCAGGCAAAGCCGAGGATTTGGGGCCTACCCTCCGGAGATTCTTGATCACACAGTAGCAGCAGCAGTGAACTGGGCATTTCAGAAGTTTCTCCAGATGTTCCTCCGTGCTTCTCACAGCTGTCTCCATCAAATCAGAATTGTGCACGGTACCCTATTTAACAAATACGATATCACTTCACCGGAGAGGCCGCGCACGCTGCGTCGCACCGCCATCTTCTCCTCCCGCCTTTCCTTTTTTGATTACAATTCAGCACCCAATGCCATTATTACCTCAGAACTAATCAACCGCATTTAAAACCTGGCCTCTATACCTTCCTCTGCCAATAGATCCTTGACTTCATCATCGGGAGATCACAGTCAGTGCAGATTGGAAATAGCGTTTCTTCCTTGCTAACAATCATCACCAGCACACCCCGTCAATGCTTACTTAGCCCACTACTCTCCTTTTTCTACACCTACGACTGTGTGGACAGGCACAGAGCAAGTGCCTTTTATAAATTCACCAACTGTTGTCAGCAGGATCTTTGATAGTGATGGGGAGGTGTACAGGATCGTGTTAGATCAGCTAATTAAGAGTAATCATACAGCCTTGCACTCAATGTCAGTAATACCACAGAATTAATTGTGGACTTCAAGAAGGGAAGGTTGAGTGAACACACATCAGAACTCATTGAAAGGTTGGTAGTGGAAAGGGTGAGCAGTTTCAAATTCTTGGACATCAACATCTCTGAAGATCTATCCTGGTCCTCACATATCGATGCAACCTTGAAGGAAGACATGCCAGCATTAGGAGGCTGAGAAGATTTGGCATATCACCAAAGACTGCAGCAAATTTCTACAGATGTACCATGGGGAGCATTCTAACTGGTTGCATCACCGTCTGGTATGGTGGGGCCTCTGCAGAGGGTTGTAAACTCCATCAAGGGGTCTAGCCTCCCCACCATTGAGGACATCTTCAAAAGGCAATGCTTCAAAAAGATAGTGTCCACCATTAAGGAACTCCCTTCCTCCCTCATCACTACTCAGACCATACCTAGTTCTCATAACTACCATCAGTGAGGAGATACAGAAACCTGAAGACACACGATCAGTGTATTAGGAACAACCTCTTCCCCTCCACCATCAATTTTTTTTTATATTTTATTATTGAAAGAATGACACACTACAGAATACATAATACCTTACATTTTCCTCCATTTTACTTTTATATCTTACCCCTAAACAAAACTCCCTTCACCCACTCTCCTGAACATACCATGGCAGCTAATGTATTTACAATGCAACACTTCACGAATACAAGTACGGACATTTCACAGCCATACCCCTACATTCCTTCAACATGAAGGCCCACACACATCCATAACAGGTTAGATGATCCAGAATATACTCATATTACAATGTATCAACCACCCTGTGAGGTAAACCATATGCGTGTTAAAAGGGGGCAAATCCCCAAGTACAATCAAATGCCTTCAACTGGTAGGTAATTCCTTAAGACTCCCAAAATATGACAGGAAAGGTCCCCATTTTGAGTAGAACTTTTTCACAGACCCCCTCAGAGTAAATTTAACCTTTTCTAGTTTCAGAAAAAACATTACGTCCTCTAACCAAGCAGCAGCAGATGGGGGAGTGGCAGATTTCCAGACCAGCAAGATTCTCCTACGGGCCATAGCAATGTAAATGCAATGATATCTGTCTGGTTTGCATCTAAACCCAAAACATCATCTGCCACACCAAATACAGCTATAAGCAGGCAATGTCTCAGTGTCACCCCCAAAACCTCACTGATAATTTTAAAAACCAGCGCCCAATAGTCATCAAGCCGAGGGCAAGACCAAAATGCATGCACTAAACCAGCCGGAGAGAAGGAACACCTGTCACAGCCAACGTCTGTCCCAGGATATATGTCAGCAGGCCTGGCTTTACTTAAATTTATCCTGTGTAAAACCTTAAATTGTATGAGCTCCAGTCTAGCACATGTTGACGAGGAATGAACCCTATTCAATGCTTTTGCCCAATATTCCTCAGCCAGGTCCATACCAAGGTCATCCTCCCATCTAATCTTAGTTTTGTTTAGATCTCAAACTCGCAAAGACATCAGCTGAGAGTACAGTACAGAGATCAGCCCTTTATCATTAAAGCTAAGAGAGAGTTTTCCTCACAACATAACAGGTGGTAGATCAGGAAAAGAGGGAAATTTTCACTGTCACATTTCTGAAAGGACAATGAACCCATGTATGCCACCCCACTATGTTCCTCTCTTTTGCACTACTTAGTTATTTTTAATATATTTCTTTTGGTAATTTATGTTATATTTTATACACTGCACAGTACTGCTGCTGCAAAACAACAAATTTCATAACATATGTCGGTGATATTAAACCTCATTCTGATTCTGAATACTCTGGATTCACGATTTGGCCATTCTTTTCAGAAATGAATGTTATTTTTATTGTATTTTGCCAAGATGTCAATCACGTTCAATCATTGCACATACTTAAACATCTATCTGTAAATCAAATAATTCGCTTGGGAACAAAGGGCCAAGTGTCAATCAACATAATTCTTAATATGTTCAATCTTGAAAGGTGGTTTACATTGCAACATTGCTTCCAAGGCCTCTTTAGCTCTGTTGGTAATAAGCCCATTGCTGAGTTAGAAAGAGAGAAAAATGTATCTTTATTTACTTTTGAAGATCTTGGCATCAGTGGAAAGTAATTCCTGTTTTCCCTGGAGAAGGTGGTGAGCCACCACCTTAAACTCCTGCATTCCTTCTGTGAAGACAATCTGGCAATGCTGTTAGAGAGTTCCAGGATTCAGACCCAGCAAAAAAAGACCATTAGACTAAAAGATATAGGAGCAGAATTAAGCAATTCAGTCCATTGAGTCAGTTCCACCATTCCATTATGGCTGATTTACTATTCCTGATAACCCAAATCTCTTGACTTTTCCCTATAATATTTGACATACTGACTAATCATGAAACCTATCAACCTCCACTTTAATTATACTCAATGACTTGGCCTTCTCAGCTGTCTATGGCAATAATTTCCCCAGATTCACTACTCTCTGGCTAAAGAAATTCCTCCTCATCCCTATTCTAAATGGACATCCCTCTATTCTGAGGCAGTGCCCTCTGGTCCTTGACTCATGCACTACAGGAAACATCCTCTCCAAATCCACTCTACCTAGGCCTTTCAATATTCAATAGGTTTCAATGAGATCCCTCCTTATTCATCCAAACTCCAGTGAGTACAGGCGCAGAGCCATCTAATGCTCCTCATAGGTTAACCCTATCATTCCCGGAATAATTCTCATGAATCTTTTCTGGACTCTCTCTGCACATCCTTTCTTAGATAAGTGGCACAGAACTGCTCACAATACTCCAAGTATGGCCTGACCAATGCCTTATAAAGCCTCAGTGTTACACCTTTGTGCTTATATCTTATCCTCACGAAATAAATGTTAACATTGCATTTGCCTTCCTCACCACCATCTCAACCTGCAAGTTAATCTTCAGGGAATCCTGCACGAAGACTCCCAAGTCCCTTTGTACCCCTGATTTTTGAATTTTTTTCAACATTTGAAAAATAGCCTATGCTTTCCTTCTACCAAAGTGCATGACCATACACTTCCCTACACTATATTTAATCTGCCACTTCTTTGCCTATTCTCCCAATCTAAACTTATTGGCAGACGTCCTGCTCCCCCAACACTACCTGCCCCTCCTCCTATCTTAATATCATCCGCAAACTTGGTCATAAAATCATCAATTCTGTCATCCAAATCATTAACATATAACGTGAAAGGAAGTGGTGTCAACACCAACCCCTGTGGAACGCGACTAGTCTCCGGCAGCCATGAGGAAAAGGCCTCCTTTGTTCCCACTTTTTGCCTCATGCCAGTCAGCCAATCTTCTATCCATGGTAGTATCTTTCCTTGTAATGCCATGTGAACTTATTTTGTTAAGCAGCCCCATGTGCAGCACCATGTCAAAAAAAGCAGTTATACGATTCCAAAGTAAGGTATTTTGTAACTGGGTATTTTTTTCAAAAATTGGGAAGTACTGTAGGATGCCACTTAGCGTGGAACCTATGGTGGTGCTGTCCTTATCCTTGGTGGTGGAATCATGAGTGTGGAGGTGTTGTCAGAGTGGCCTGGCTGTCTTGTTTTATAGAAAGCTATGATGTACTTACAGTAATTGATATTCAACACATCAACCTTACCATTGTTACACCTTGACTGCAACCTGGCTGATACTGACCTTGCATGTTGTGGGAGCTATATTCTTTTAGGCAAGTGGATGGTAATCCTTTGCTCTCCTGAATGTCAAAAGGCCTAGGAGTGCGTGAAGGTAATTTTTCATTGCAGTTACCCAATTTCCTGACCCTTTTTGGAGCAGCGGTATTTTGTGGCTGGTCAAGCTGAATTTGTGGTAACTTCCAGGATTTTGATAGTGGGAATCTGGTGATGTTCATGCTATAGAATGTCAAGGGTAGATATCTGGTCTTGCTTCTGTCAGAGGTGCAGTCTTTCAGATAAGTTAGTAAACTGAGATTCCAGTTACTCTCGGAAGTTCTTTAAAATATCATATGATTTTGTTTAAAACGTATATTTGTATTATACGGAAATATTTATCCCTTAGTCAATGGTGTAAAGAGATAATCAGTTCATAATCATGTTGCCAGTTGGCAGAACTTGCTAACTGTATATTGAATGTGATGCTGCCTACAGGGAAGTACAAAGTACATTTGCTATAAAGCACTTTGGGATTTCCTTGTGATCATGATAGCATTACAGAACTATAAGTCTTCCATTCTTTCTCAAATTTGCTGGAAAAATCCTGTACATGGTGATTATCCAAGTACATTTTTTCCCAAAGGCATCATTCATCCTGTGAATAAGTGCATTTGTAATTTGATCATCCGCACCAAAAGAAAATAAACTTTGTACTCCTCATGTTTTGATATAATTACAGTACATGAACATTTTAGTGCAATAAGTTCCAGAAACAACACAGATATACGCATTCAAAGTTCGAGGTATTTAGACTTATTTTCAAAGCACGGATGTTTCACCATATATTACCTTGAGCTTAAGATTCGCTTTCTTGTGGGCATTCACAGTGGTAGCGCAAAAAGAATCAATGAAAACTTACACACAGAGACTGACAGAAAACCAGTGTGCAAAAGAGACAAACTGTACAAATAAAAATAAATAAATCAAAAAATAAATAATACTGAGAACATGAGTTGTTGAATCCTTGTAAGTAAGTCCATAGGTTGTAGAATCAATTCAGAGTGAAGAGAAGTTATCCATGGTGGTTCAGGAGCCTAACGTTTGTAGGGTAATAACTGTTCCTGAACTTGGTGGTGTGAGACCCAAGTATACAGTACATGCACTCAGTGGACAATTTATTAGATACTTCCTGTATGCTTATGGTCTTCTTCTGCTGTAGCCCATCCACTTCAAGGTTTGATGTGTTGTGCATTCAGGGATGCTCTTCTGCGCACCACTGTCTGGTTATTTGCGTTACTGTCACCTGCCTGTCAGCTTAAACTATCCTGGCCATTCTCCTCTCACCTCTCTCATTAGCAGGTATTTTTGCCTACAGATGTGCCGTTTACTGGAAGCTTTTTGTTTCTCGCGCCATTCTCTATAACCTCTAGAGACTGTTTTGCATGAAAATCCCAAGAGATCATTTGAACCTCTTGACCATGTCTGCAGGCTTTTATACAAAGAGTTGCTACCACATGATACCTGCATTAACAGGCATGTGTATTAGTGTACCTCATAAAGTGGCTACTGAGCGTATGTCTGAAGATCATTATTGTTGGACTACATCATGTGTTCTGAGCACTTGACTGGCTGCTGTTTCAGCCAGTTGGCTATATATTTTGACAGTACCATAGAATATGAAAAGAAATGTACTTTTCTTGCTACACCTAGAATTTGGAAAGTATCCAAATTTGTAAAACCTGGTCTAGATCTGTCATTTAATCATTAAACTATTTTTAACAGTAAATTGTTTGAGTTGTTTCAAATTAATTAAGTATTGAATGCTATTTATGTATCAGGCCAAAGTTTAGACAAGTTGAGTTATAGAGTATCTATGAACTCAGTTAGG
Source organism: Mobula birostris (assembly GCF_030028105.1). Taxonomy (NCBI): domain Eukaryota; kingdom Metazoa; phylum Chordata; class Chondrichthyes; order Myliobatiformes; family Myliobatidae; genus Mobula; species Mobula birostris. Next base: position 131,415,131 of record NC_092370.1, read on the forward strand.
CTGCATTGTGCAGCAGATGGAAGATATTACATGGACCAGCAGCCTCAGTTGTTTGGCAAGTTCCTGAGGTCAGGAGGTTCAGTGCTGCTCTATTTTCTAAGCTTCAATCTCAGAACATTTTATTTTTAGTTTGAAATGTCTGTAGCAACTGAATGCACTACTGCATTCAGTTTTACATTTTTATTTCACACTTAATAATATGTTTCAGCCTGAATGATTGGAAGGCTAATTGGCTGTTGAATAACACGAGAAACCCATGCCTGGATTTTCTTTATTTGGTCTTTTCATTTTAAAGATAATAAGTGTTTCATGAGGGTAACTTGAATATGACTTCTGTTTTCTCCAAACATAAGTGGATGCCAACTGTGTAAAACATGCATCCATTTCCTTTGCTATAAATACATTAGAATTAAGTAGGGGCTGTATAAACCATGTTCCCGTGTACAGTATTAGTAGTGATTATGATGTTCTCCTAAGGGTTGTCTATTGGTGGGTCCTCAAGGAGGTTGTAGAGACTGATCTGGGACCCATGTATTCTGGTGCAGTGTGGGCAGGAGTAAGTGGTGGCTGTGATTGGTGGTTGGGGCATTTGGTTGTTTAGTCTCTCTTTTCACAGTTGTAGCTTGTTCTATGTGGCACAGCGGAGGTCGCTGTCATGTACCGCCGCTCCCTTTTGAACAGATTTCTGCCAGATGTATTTATCGAGTGCAATGTCTTCCCAGTTTTTACTTGTAATGTTGAATTTCTTCGAGCTGATTTTGATGTCATCTTTGCAGAGTTTCCTTTACTCACCAGTGGCTCACTAACCTTCCTTGAACGGGAAGATGGAACCAGCAAACAACAGAACCAAGGGTGACACCCTCTAGAAGGTTCACAAAACTACTTCTTTCATTTCTTTAACATCTTCTTTTTCTTTCAAATGTGGTTCTGCTGTTGTTGAAGCTTGTGATCTACATGTTGCTGGTGTGTTTTTGGGCCAATTGAGTGATCTGGTGCTTTGCTGTTCCATGAGGCTTTAAGTGAAGCATTCGGTCTTGAGGCCAAGAGGCCTGGAAATGGGGCATTAGCGCATGATCCACTCCATTTCTCGCCAATTTCGTCTATTAAAGGACTGACGAAGATTGAAATCGAGATGAGTGCAGAAGGAAAGCGGGTGTTCAGCATCATCTACCAGCCTCTCACTCTGCTGCTAGAGGAAATTGTCTGCATGTGATGGTCTCTCTCTCTCTCTCTCCCTCTCAGTTGTTGTTCTCAAAGAAAGGCCCCCGTGTTGAAATGGTCTCTCTCTTCTTTGATGCTGTTGGAGGATGGTACCAGATTCCTGGGTTTTGGGCAAGGGTTAATTGACGTGGTTTGTGGATCGGATTCTGTAGTTCACGTTATGATGTGTCGTTACTGGCCGTTCCTTTTTTGTTGCTAGTTTGGGTGATTTTGATCGGGAAAGCCTGCAGATAACAAACACTGATCTGAGTATGCCTGGACTCTTTTGATTTTGTGTTTTATATTCTGTGTTTTTCATTTGCTTTTTTTTTTGCTGTTTGCATAGTTTGTTTCTATTTGCATGTGCTTGATGTTTTTCTTTGAATGGGTTCTATGGTGTTCTTTGTTTTGTGGCAGTCTGTGGGGAAGACGAATCTTAGGATTGTATACTGTATACATACTTTGATAATACATGCACTTTCAATCTTTGAGAAAAGGATCTGTTTGGGGAGATGTGAGTTAGGCATCTGGATGACATGACCTATCCATCGGAGTTGGTGGTGTTTTATCATGGAGGAGATTCAAGATCGAAGATTGTTTAATGTCATTTCCTATGCATAAGCGTAGAGGAGAACAAAATAATTATTTCTCCCGATTTGATGTAGCACAAGAAAGCACAAAAGATAAAGAATACAGTAATAATAACAAAGCTCAATAAACTTCAGAGGTTGGTAAGTTGATGGAGCAGATCCTGAGAGGCAGGATTTATGAACATTTGGAGAGGCATAATATGATTAGGAATAGTCAGCATGGCTTTGTCAAGGCCAGGTCGTGCCTTATGAGCCTGATTGAATTTTTTGAGGATGTGACTAAACACATTGATGAAGATAGAGCAGTAGATGTAATGTATATGGATTTCAGCAAGGCATTTGACAAGGTACCCGATGCAAGGCTTATTGAGAAAGGAAGGAGGCATGAAATCCGAGGGGATATTGCTTTATGGATCCAGAAATGGCTTCCTCACAGAAGGCAAAGAGTGGTTGTAGACGGGTCATATTCTGTATGGAGGTTGGTGACCAGTGGTGTGCCACAGGGATCTGTTCTGGGACTCCTATTCTTTGCAATTTTTATAAATGACCTGGATGAGGAAGTGGAAGAATGAGTTTGTAAATTTGCTGATGACACAAAGGTTGGGGGTGTTGTGGATAGTGTGGAGGCTGTCAAAGGTTACAAAGGGACATTGGTGGGTTGCAAAACTGGGCTGAGAAGTGGCAGATGGAGTTCAACCTAGATAAGTGTGAGGTGGTTCATTTTGGTAGGTTAAGTATGATGGCAGAATATAGTATTGTAAGACTCTTGGCAGTGTGGAGGATCAGAGGGATCTTGGAGTCCGAGTTCATAGGACACACAAAGCTGCTATGCAGGTTGACTCTGTGGTTAAGAAAGCATACGGTCCATTGGCCTTCATCAATCGTGGGATCGAGTTTAGGAGATGAGAGGTAATGTTGCAGCTATATAGGACCCTGGTCAGACCCCACTTGGAGTACTGTGCTCAGTTCTGGTTGCCTCACTACAGGAAGGATGTGGAAACCATAGAAAAGGTGCAGAGGAGATTTACAAGGATGTTGCCTGGATTGGGGAGCCTGCCTTATGAGAATAGGTTGAGTGAACTCGGCCTTTTATCCTTGGAACGATGGAGGATGAGAGGTGACCTGATAGAGGTGTATAAGATGGAGAGGCATTGATTGTGTGGATAGTGAGAGGTTTTTTTCCTAGGGCTGAAATGGCTAGCATGAGAGGGTACAGTTTTAAGGTGCTTGGAAGTATGTATAGAGGAGATGTCAGGGGTAAATTTTTTACGCAGAGAGTGGTGAGTGTGTGGAATGGGCTGCCAGCGGCAGTGGTGGAGGTGGATACGATAGGGTCTTTTAAGAGACTCCTGGATAGGTACATGGAGCTCAGAAAAATAGAGAGTTATGGGTAACCCTAGGTAATTTCTAAGGTAAGGACATGTTCGGCACAGCTTTGTGGGCCGAAGGGCCTGTATTGTGCTGTAGGTTTTCTATGCTTCTATATAGTATTGTGCAAAAGTCGTAGGTACATATACATAGCTACAGAGCCTAAGACTTGCGCAGAGTACTGTAATAATTTTATGTATTGCACTGTACTGCTACTTCAAAACCAAAACAAATTTCATGACGTATGTGAGTGATTCTGATATGGATCTCTGTTGAGGACTGAGAGCGGGAAGGGGGCAGGTTGAGGGGAATCTTGGTTAGGAAAAGGGGAAGGGAGAGGAGGGAGTGGGAAGTTGTAATGACATTTTGTAATGTCAATAAACCAATTGTTTGAAAATAAATGACCTTGCCTGGTGTCCCAGGGCTGGATGTGTCTGCACCCATGCCACCCCCGACCCTGGCACTGCTTCTCTACCACCCGTCCCACACCCCACCTGTGGTGCACCACCCTTGCCATTCCCAACATCTTTTGCTCCCGCCAGATTTACAAACTTACTCTCTGCTCCAGGTTGACAAGTACTGTACTGAGCTCTTCAGGTTTCTGATGGCACCGTGGACCTCTTTTATACTGGAAATTTCCCCCATGTCTTCTCTCGCAGGTCTCTAGAGGATTTGGTTAGTAACCTCTGGTCCAGCAATGTTGTCATGGCTAAGAAGTTCTTGAAAGTGTTCATTAATCTTTGATACCCTTCCAATCCTTTGGCAAGTTCTTCCCATTCTTTGAGTGTGGGGGGTTTAATCACAGTAACCTGGACCATATAATTGCCTTTGTGGCACTGAAAAATGCTCTAGTCTCATCAGAGTCTGCCAGACTCTGGATTTCAGGGCTTTTGAGGTCTACCGTAAATTCTTTAGCTTCCTCACCCTGTGCTGGGCATTTTCCTTGGCCCTCGAGTAAGCCTCTCTTTTGGCCTCACTGCCAATGTCATTTTGCCAGGCACAAAGGGCTTTCCTTTTCCTGGAGATAAGTTGTTCTGGATCCATATCATTATCATCGGGCCCATTCCGATGTTTTCTGGACTTGTACCCAAGGATGTTCTTGCAGGTATCGAGGATGGTGGATTTAAGCAGACCCAGTGTTCTTCAATATCCGCTGGATATTCTTGTTGGAGTTTTCCCCAAACAAAGGCACTAAGGGGCTGTTGGGTGGCAGTGTCAAGCAGGCTCTTGATTTTTAGTCTTGGCCTGGTCTGCTTCTTATGAACCCTTCTCTTTTTCATGAGTCTAATGGATGTGGTGCTGCAGATCAGTCATCCATGCCAATCATAGCCCTTATAATATTGACATCATGGGAGTCCCTAGCTTGGACAATGACAAAGTCAATGAGATGCCAGTGTTTTGATTGAAAGTGCTGCCAAAACATCTTGAATTTGTTTTTCTGGTGAAAGAGAGGGCTCGCAATGATAAGATTGTGCTCATCCCATATAGTGAGAAGTAGTACTCCATTTGAGTTGATGTTGCCAATGTTTTCCTCTCCTATGGCGCCCTTTCAAAAGTTGAAGTCAAAGTCCAAAGTTCAAAGTAAATTTTATTATCAAAGTACATATATGCCAGCATATACAACCCTGAGATTCATTTTCTTGCAGGCATTTACAGTAAATGCAAAGAACACAATAGAATCAATCCCCAACAGGATGGACAAACAACCAAAAGGTAAAAAACAACAAACTGTGCAAATACAAAAAGAAAAAGAAAATAAATAATAATAATAATAATAATAATAATTAATAAATACATACATACATACATAAATATCAAGAACATGAGATGAAGAGCCCTTGAAAGTACATAGATTGTGAAAACAGTTCAGTGATTGGATAAATGAAGTTGAGCAAAGTTATCTCCTCTGGTTCAAGAAATTAAAGTCCTAACTATCCCTGGCATTGAAGTCCCCTAAGAGAATTATCTTATCCTCCTTGGAGATGCTCAACAGTCACATGAATCCATAGTTGGTATATGAGCACTCATGATGGTCTCCACCTAATTCTTGGTAAGCATCTAATAGATTATCATGAGAAATTCACTGATCTCCAAGTTAGTTCTTTATTGCAAACCCAACACCATGGATCCTGGGCTCGCAGCTGCTTCCCTTTCCCAAAGAAGGAGTAACCACCCTTCTCCATCAGTTGCCCTTTGTCTGCCAGACAGGTTTCAGAAATAGCACCTAGGTCAACCTAGCATCTCCTCAGTTCCCTGATGATGATTGCATTCTTCCTCTCTGGCCGATCACGAGTTGCCCGATTTATCAGAATGTGCATATTCCAAGCATCAAAAGCCATGTTTTTTTTTGTTTCTGACTGCATATGGTGATCCCTCAGGACATGGGATTCAGTCAGGAGGTTTTGAGGTAGGCTATTTTTAGGGCACTTTTTCTGGCCCCTTTCCCAAGTGGTGTAAGCAGAGTAAATCCTCAGTAGAGCTGCTGCCAAAGTCTTTCTGCCTCAGTCCAAGTCCAACAGTGACTGAACGAAACACCCATGTTCCAGCTTATCATCTCCTGTTAACAGTCAATAACAACATATCTCAATATTAACACTGATCAATATCCATCATACATCACCTTTATTATCACAAAATAGTTCAAAGTGTTTCACATGAGATAGAAGTTGACATCAAAATACAAAAGAGTTGAGAACAAATAAGCAAAAGTGGCAGATCAGCTGAACATTGTGATATGTCCTGCAGTGGTGTATATTGCATTTGCGGTTCAGACACAACCAATGAGTAGGTGGAATTAACTATTTCTCTATTCAAGCAAAAGATTATCATGATAAAGAAAGAAGACTAAAATAGAAATTCAAAATTTCTATCTCTTTCAGATTTTAGATCACTGGTGCCTTTGTAACCTCTAGATTTGTCTACTCCAATCCTCCCCAGTGTGTCTCCATAGTTCTTCTCTCTATCTAGATCATCAAAAAATGGTCGGACTTGCATCAGGTTACTTCGGAATCATATTGTCAAAAGAAACCAATGTCACCCCTATGTTTAAATACCTACTCTTGTTCTCAGTTAGACGTTATCCACATTTGAAGTGTATTCTTGTTTTCAGATCCCCAGCTGGTCTTGCCTCTCTTCATCTTTATAATTTCTAATTCTTCTGTAGTATCTGTGCCAGTCTCATTCTGGCTTTGTGAGCATCGTGAAATTTGATTATTTCACCGTTATTACTACATAATTATTTAACTGCCAAACCTCTGGACTTTCCATTTGTGAGCAGTTTGGAGCTCCTTATCTAAGAAAGAATGCCCTGGCATAGGAGAGGCTCATGCCAATGATCCCAGGAACGAAAGGGTTAACGTGGTGAAGGACAGAATATTGGGTTGAGTGGGATCCGGGATCAGCCAAGACAGAATGACAGAGCAGACTCAATAGGCTGAATGGCCTAATTCTGTTCCTATGTCTCGTGGTCTTATGGTCAAACATCTGAGAAGCATTTGATACCTCTGGTTCTGTACCCACTGGAGCTTAGAAGAATGAGGGGAGATCTAATTGAATCTGAAAGAGAACTAGAAACACTCTATTGCCAGTATGCAAAACATACCAGAATTGGTTGTGGTTCAGAGCCAAGCATAAAACAGAGGACAATACCACAACAGACAACACAATAACAAATCAACAGTTTACAAAACAATAGTGCAAACAGCCATGAATAATCAGCAATTGGCAGAATGCTCACATGTACAGATGTCAGTATATGAATAATATCAAAAGAATAATGAGAACAGAAAAGACCACTTAACAGATGTTGTGCAGGGATATTTAGGGTATGACCCCTGAGTGAATTTTGTTGCGAAGCTGGATAGCTGCAGGGAAGAAGCTTCGGAGATGATGTGTAGTCCTTTTGGCGGTGGGCTTATGGCGTCTCCTTGATGGCAATTTGGAGAATAAGTGAGACTGCTCGGCTGGGTGAAGTCAGCAGTAATTTTTCATCTCTTCTCTTCACTCTGGCAATGAACAGGTCTTCTAATGTTGGTAACTGACAGCCAATGATCTTTGCAGAGTGGACCACTTGCTGAAACCTGGACTCGCAGAGGGAGGAGACAGTGGGAAATCAAGCAGTGATTGAGGTGGTCACAGCAGTCACAATGCTGGCTGAGTAAAAATTCCTCAGGGTACACCCTGAGATATTAAGTTTCTTAAGCTGGCATTAATAAAACACCATTGTCATTTCCACTGTCCTGTTAGCATTAAGCTTTAAGTTTTTACAAGTACATTGTGTTGCAAGATGGTCCACCTCTATTTGGTAACATCATTATTAGAGATGAGACCAATTACAGTTGTGTTATCCATGAACTTTAGCATTTTAATGGATTCATCTGTGAAGGTACAGTCATTTGTACTGTATAAAGTGAGAACAGGAAGGGCAAAAGAACACAACCCTGGGGAGAAGCTGTGCTTATAGACATTGGGCCTCTTATGCCTTATGGTCTTATGGTCTATGAACTTTCCTCCCTAAACTTAATCTCCTTTGTACCTTTCTTTTCATCTTCAAGACACTTCCTCAAACGTAGCTCTTTGACTGAGCTTTTGTCAATTTTAACATTACAATCGTGGTCTTAAAAGACATGGTCTATATCTTATGGTCTTATGTTCTAATGATCACCAAAGTGAGACAGATGACACCTTAATGTAGCACTGCTGTATGTGATATTTCCAGTGATGTCTTTTACCTTTATGAAGGTAGTTTGATAATGCTCCTTTGGAACACTTTGGATAGTTTATAGTTTATTTAACATAGGGAATGGTGTGAAAAACAAAAAAGAAACATCCAGTGAGCAGCAGTTCTGTGGGTAAGAATGCCTTGTTAAAGAGAGAAGTCAGAGGAGAATGACCAGACTGGTTCAAACTGACAGGACGGTGACAGTAACTCAAGTAACCACATGTTACAACAGTGATGTGCAGAAGAGAATCTCTGGATGCATAACACCCCTAACTTCAGAGTGGATGGGCTACAACAGCAGAAGATTACAAACATGTACTCCTCCTGTACCTAATAAAGTAGCCACAGAATCCACATAACTTGATCTTGTTCTTTGCATGAGTAAAGGCTCTGGTTTAGTTCTAATTGTTCTTTTTAGCAGTCATCCTAATAGATGTCTTATTTCACCCATAAGTAATAGGAGAACGGAATAAAAATAGGTAAAGATGACTCATGTGAGTGGTTTGAAAAAAATATAAGTATGTATTGAATTATGAATTGGTTTCTAGGAATTTTACACTGTCCATAAAGGAGCTGTAAATGGCTTCCAGTTCCAGTTCTGGAGAAGACCAACAATATTGTGTTGCTCATGAGGCCCAAGAGGTGTTGTACTAAATCAACTAGACTATTCTTTCAGAGGAAGAGAGCTAGACCAGTGGTACCCAACCACTGGGCCGCAAAGCATGTGCTACCGGGCAGCGAGAAAATGATATGAGTCAGCTGCACCTTTCCTCATTCCCTGTCACGCACTGTTGAACTTGAACATAGGGTTGCCAACTGTCCTGTATTTGCTGGGACATCACGTATATTGGGCTAAATTGGTTTGCCCCCCCATATGGGACCACCCTTGTCCCGTATTTCCCCCGCTAAGGTAGAGCGTTCCTATGAAACTTTTTGTGCTGAAATGACGCAAAGTGAAGAAGCAATTGCCAGTCATTTATATGGGAAAAATTTTTCAGCGTTCCCAGACCCAAAAAATAACCTATCAAATCATACCATAAAACCTAAAACCTAAAATAACACTAACATATAGTAAAAGCAGGAATGATATGATAAATACACAGCCTACATTAAGAAGAAATAATGTATGTACAGTGTAGTCAGGAAGATTAAGCCAAAACCGATTTGTGGGAAAAAAATCGGCACATACACACATGTGCACATCACATATGCGCATGTCATGCATGCGCTCACAGGTGCCCGCGCAAGGCTTCATGGTCATGGTAGTCTTTCCTGGGGTAAACACAAGTATCTGGTATTTGACTGCTACTTTTGTCCCTTATTTGGGAGGGAGAAAGTTGGCAACCCTAACTGTAAAAGACATGTTGAGGTGAGTTTAACCCTACTTGAACAGCGACCCCCCCCCCCGCCCCAATCGGCTGGTCTGCAAGAATATTGTCAATATTAAACTGGTCCGCAGTGCAAAAAAGGTTGGGAACCGCTGAGCTAGACATTACAGATAGGAGGAGATAAAGATTAGGAGAGTAAAGTAATGGAATAGAGAGAGGACAGGAGGTTGGAGACATTTTGGGGAGTGTATAAAAAGATTTGGGCTAGATTGGGGTGAGGATCAGCTGAAGAGAATATTGGGTGATGGTTAGAGGTCAGTAGGAGGTATTCAGGTCAGTAGTGGAGTTGGTTGACAAAATAGATAGAAGTGTGGCTTGGGTAAAGCCGTTCATGGGGACTGGGTGGAACTGAGACTGGGGTTTGTGTAGGAGGAAGAGATATCTGGGGCCCTACGAGAGTGTTTAGATTGTGTGGAACCATGAAACAAACGACCTACATACATGGAGAGCAATAGATAACTTTGAACTTCCCAACAGAACTGGATATAAAGTCAGGCTCCATTTAAGTCATGCTGAAGCATACCTCAAGCCTTCAGTTAATTCCTGTTTTAACTTTGTTTAATTCATACCTTTTGATGTTGTTGCATTTACCTGTTGGTCTCTAATTTAAGGCCATGCACCACAGTTACAACAAGTATGTTGATGTTTTTCTGATTAATTTCAGTAAGGTAAAGCCCAAGATATTGTTGTCAGAATATACATTGGTTCACCAAAATACATTCACCATGTTTATAAAATAACCGAGATCATTCATTTGTAGAAAATATTTTTGCAAGCTTATTTCATACATTGTGTGGATAATGCCTTTGGAATTTTTGAATGAAGAGTCCAACTATGACTCACAAAATAGTGCTGGACTTTGGAAGTACACACTGCATATAATGTAATTTGGACTGCAGTGCATCAACCTGCCCTTGGCTTTGAATCATTTGTGGAACTCTGATTTCATGGTACTGATATTACCAATAAATCCACATTGCAACCACAGATTTCTTTATTCACAGATGGTAGTCCACTTGCAAAAGTGAAAGGCCTAGTAAATCCAGGGTTTGTTCACTGCCAGAAATTGACCAGGTAGCCCAATTCCATTGATCTCAACGTTCAAAGTAAATTTATTGGCAAGATACGTAGATTTCATCAGATACTACCCTAGAATTCATTTTCTTGCAGGCATTCATGGTAGAACAAAGAAAAAAATGGAATCAATGAACAACTACACTCTATGACTGACAACCAGTGTGCTAAAGAAGACAAACTGTAAAAATACAAACAATAAATAAATAACACTGAGACATGAACTGTAGAGTCCTTGGAAGTGAGCCTGTAGGTTGTGGAATGAGTTGAGTGTTGAGGTGAGAGGTTATCACGATGGTTCAGGAGCCTGATGGTGTATAAACCGTGTTATGTAAGGTCAGAGAAGGAATTCTGTGGGTGAAAGACACAGCTGGAACTGACTCACAGAGTCCCAGAGTGTGGAGAAAAACCCTTTCACCACACTGCTACATTTCACTGTGTCGCACTCTGCAGAAGTGCCAGTCAAAATTGGTCTAGCCAAAAGAATAATTTGATGACTTCATATGGCCTCTTGCAAAGATTTAAACTTTCAAGCCGTTCTTCAGGCCCTTTACTGTTGGAAACTCATTATCTTTATTGGCTTATAGGCAAATCTCACTATTGCCATTGGCCAGTATTATAGATAAATTTGGTGAATTGGTGCACATCACCCTGTTTTCAATAAGAATCCAAGAAGAAGAACTCATGACTTAGACAGTCTTCATTTTAACCCCATCCACTAACAATGATGGCTTTCCAGGTACAAAGAGAACTTCTACTCCAATTGGGTTATTAGGCCATGATCTGGGTTGCCCATTTTAATTCTACTTCCCATCCCATTCCAACATGTTGGTCCATGGCCTCTTCTTTGCCATGATGAAAACATTCGCAGGTTGGAGGAGTCGATTTCTCTAACTTCCGATAATTTCTCCCCCTTCCCCTTTTATCTTTTTTCCTTCCCTATTCTGGTTCCCCCTTACCCCTTCTATTCTCTTCACCTGCCCATCACCTCCTTCTGATGACCTTCCTCCATTCCTTTCTTCCATGGTCCACTCTCCTCCCCTATGAGATTCCTTTTTCTTCATCCCTTTACTCCTTCCACTTATCACCTCCTAGTTTCTCATGTCATCCCTCCTCCCCCACACACCCATCTTTCCCCCTCACCTGGTGTCACCTACCACTTGCTAACTCAGGCTTTTTACCTCTCCTTCTAGTTTTGATGAAGGGTCTTGGTCTGAAACATAGACTGTTTATTCCCTCCATAGATGCTGAGTGACCTGCTGAGATTTTTCAGCATCTTGTGTGTGTTGCTCAGGATTTCCAGCATCTGCAAAATCTCTTGTGCCCGGATCCTTTAAAAACTTTTTGGTAAAGAATTTTGCACTGGAAGGCCTACTTTTTTCGGGCATCTGTTAATGACGGCAAATACTCTGAAGGCAAAAGGCGGCATAAAACTTACTTATTCTAATGAACAACTGGATTAAATTTTTAAACTGCACAGTTTTATGGTGGAATATAATGGGGAATTTCTGATGGGGATAAATGCTAATGCAATTGTTTCAATTTCTGATTGATCTCTATTTTAGATTGGGCTCTTTTTCAAAGAATTATGCTCAAATCTCACAAGTTTGCACCTCCTTTGAATACTGTTTTCTGCACATTTATGCTAGTCATTCATATGAATTCCTCCCAAAGTCAATGATTCCACAAGTAAGGTTTTTTTTCTCAGCAAAATTAATCAAATTAAAACAAAAGATGAGACATTTCAGGCATGAATTCTATCCAGTGCAGGCCTATTTCCCATGAATGTCTGTGCTGGTTTAAATAACATTACAATATTGCCGGTACATCCATCGTCAGTTGATTATCACTGAGTCCTGATAAAGGATCTCAGCCCAAAACGTTGACATTTTATTCCTTTCCATGGATGCTGCCTGACCTGCTGAACTCCAGCACTTTGCATGTGTCACTCTGGATTTCCAGCATCTGCAGAATCTCTCGTGTTTATGATTATCACAGTGACTTTTACTGAATGAACCGATTTATGTTTTTCATCAGGGATCATAACGTTGAGTGTTTTATTTGTGATGGACAATACGAAGCAACATTTTTAAAAATTGTTGAAATACGTAAAAAACAAAAACTCACTGGGGTACAATATTGCATGAACAATTCATTCTCAATTGTTTGTTCAGTTACTTAAAATTTCTTTAGCCAGAGGGTGGTGAATCTGTGAGTTCCTTGTCGCAGATGGCAGTGGAGGCCAAGTCACTAGAGCAGATGTTCACAGGTTCTTGAGTTTTAAGGACATCAAAGAATACAGGGAGAAAGCAGGTGAATAGGGCTGAACGAGATAATAAATCAGACATGATGGAATGTTGGACCAGACTCGTTGGGACAAATGGCCCAATTCTACTCTTATGTCTTATGGTCTTGTTGTCTGAAATCAGGTTTACTCACAAGAGCTGATCAAGCCCTCTTGTTAAATGCTTACGTCTGGTGATAATTACCACACAAATAGCAATAATATTCTACTTCACTATCCAAGTATCTAGTTTTCAAATGAATTAATACTTAAATCAGTTTCAGCAGAAACTTGAGAGAAAAATTGTTTCTCATAACAATCAGTTTTGAGCAATGATAATTTTTGCATCAAAAGCAAAAGTCCTTCTGTCTTTTTGCTTTGAGGTGATCTGCGACTTTCTAAATTCCAGTATTGGAACCAAGAGACCTGTAATATCCATTTACAATATGATGATTGTGTCTCTTACATATGTTGCTATAAGCAATCCTGAAAATATTTTGAAGTAAAAATAATACTAAGTAAGATTAGATTAATTGCTTTACAACAAGTAAATATGCAAAGCGAAAGTAGAGACTCAACTTGTTTAAACCTGACTACACCAACTTCACGGAATGCAAACCTGAAACAAGTCTTTAATTATCCTCCCATATTTCAAACTTTGAGCTTTTTCCAACTGCATCCATAAAGCTTTTCATTTTAAGTGTGTTATTGTGGAAGGTTTTGTGTGGGTTGCAACAAGGGAAGGGGTGGAGGGTTGGTGTGTTCATAACATGATGTGTATGGTAGTGGTTTGAGGGGAGGGTCATGTCAGACATCAAAGTATGTACGGCATATATATAACTTCGAGATTCATCTTCTTGCAGGCAGCCACAGAAAAAAGAAACACAATAGAATACACAAGGAACTGCCCACCACAAACACAATCATACATCTAATGTGCGAAATAGAAAGAACAAATTGTGCAAGACATTAAAACAAGCAAACAAATAATCCACAGACTATGAATCTCAGAGTCCCCAAAAGTAAGTCTACAGTCTCAGAGCCAGTTCAGTGCTGCAGCTGGTCCTGGAGGCTGATGGCTGTAGGCCACAGCCGCGGAGTCAGGTTCAGTGCTGAGGCAGGTACCAACGTTTACAGGCCACAGCCGCGAAGCCAGGATCGGTGCTGAGGCAGGTACCAACGCTTACAGGCCACAGCCGCGAAGCCAGGATCGGTGCTGAGGCAGGTACCAACGCTTACAGGCCACAGCCGCGAAGCCAGAATCGGTGCTGAGGCAGGTACCAATGCTTACAGGCCACAGCCGCGAAGCCAGGATCAGTGCTGAAGCAGGTACCAATGCTTACAGGCCACAGCCGCGAAGCCAGGATCGGTGCTGAGGCAGGTACCAACGCTTACAGGCCACAGCCGCGAAGCCAGGATCGGTGCTGAGGCAGGTACCAATGCTTACAGGCTACAGCCGCGAAGCCAGGATCGGTGCTGAGGCGGGTACCAATGCTTACAGGCTACAGCCGCGGACTCAGGTTCAGTGCTGAGGCAGGTACCAATGCTTACAGGCCACAGCTGCGGACTCAGGTTCAGTGCTGAGGCAGGTACCAATGCTTACAGGCCACAGCTGCGGACTCAGGTTCAGTGCTGAGGCAGGTACCAATGCTTACAGGCCACAGCTGCGGAGTCAGGTTCAGTGCTGAGGCAGGTACCGATGCTTACAGGCTACAGCCGCGAAGCCAGGATCAGTGCTGAGGCAGGTACCAATGCTTACAGGCTACAGCCGCGAAGCCAGGATCAGTGCTGAGGCAGGTACCAATGCTTACAGGCTACAGCCGCGAAGCCAGGATCGGTGCTGAAGCAGGTACCAATGCTTACAGGCTACAGCCGCGAAGCCAGGATCAGTGCTGAGGCAGGTACCAATGCTTACAGGCTACAGCCGCGAAGCCAGAATCAGTGCTGAGCCGGGTACCGACGCTTACAGGCCACAGCCGCGAAGCCAGGATCGGTGCTGAGGCAGGTACCAATGCTTACAGGCTACAGCCGCGAAGCCAGGATCGGTGCTGAGGCAGGTACCAACGCTTACAGGCTACAGCCGCGGACTCAGGTTCAGTGCTGAGGCAGGTACCAATGCTTACAGGCTACAGCCGCGAAGCCAGGATCAGTGCTGAGGCAGGTACCAACGTTTACAGGCTACAGCCGCGAAGCCAGGATCGGTGCTGAGGCGGGTACCAATGCTTACAGGCTACAGCCGCGAAGCCAGGATCGGTGCTGAGGCAGGTACCAATGCTTACAGGCCACAGCTGCGGACTCAGGTTCAGTGCTGAGGCAGGTACCAATGCTTACAGGCCACAGCTGCGGAGTCAGGTTCAGTGCTGAGGCAGGTACCAACGCTTACAGGCCACAGCCACGAAGCCAGAATCAGTGCTGAGCCGGGTACCGATGCTTACAGGCCACAGCCGGGAAGCCAGGATCGGTGCTGAGACGGGTACCAACGCTTACTGGCCACAGCTGCAGAGTCAGTCCAGCACTGAGGTGGATAAAACCTCAAGGAGTAGTGAGCTGATTCTTCCATTACTCTTGGCCTTGACGCCTTAATCATTTAAATCTGGCTTGGTGCTTAAACTGGCTGAACATCAGTTTGTTATCTGTTCTTAGCCCTGGGCCCTGCCACTTCGGTCTGGTCCCAGGTCTGCTCGAGAACTGGCTGGTGCCACCATATCTGCATAATCAAGAGTCCAGTCCACTACTTCAGGATACCAAAAAAATGCCATATCATAGAGACGGTTCAAGCACACGTCATCCAGTGGGAAATTACAGCCTGCAGATTGCATTGATTGTAGTCCTGATAAAGTTTATTAGCACCGTTAGTAGTTTTGTTAGTTACCTGTAACATGTCGCCATTTCTTGCAGCACCATCTTTGCTGTAATCTTTGATTACATGTTGTAATCATGACCAATCCATATTGTTCAGTTACTTTGGAAACTCACTGAACCATCACAAAGTTATTCAGTTTTTTTTTGCATTGACTTACTTTCTAACAAAATTCTTACTGTTGATTACGTCTTCATGAATCAAACTTCTAATATATGATTTAGTCTCATGTTTCAAGAGAATTCCTGTATTTTGTAATAAGAAAGTGTTTATTTAATTGGAAGCTTGTGTCTGCTAACTCTACACAATTATAGAATGATCTTATTGTTTTATATCTGTGTGGGTATAAAATACAAATGCATTTCGGAAAAGTAGTCAGTTCCCACCTATCTGAATTTTTTCTTTTGGATTAAAACAGATGAATGATTCAACCCATATAAAATCCCTTCAGTATTTTTTAATCAATGTTAAACATCAGGAATTCTGTTGGGAAAAATCTTACACATAGTTTTAGTTTTTGAAGATTAATTTGGAAGGAGTCATAGATAGTTATTTTTGTGGCTAATTAGGGACATCCAATTAATACCTCAGGATTTTGTCTGGGGCAAAGATAAATTTGGAAAAGAACAAAGAATTAAATTTGTTAAATTCACATCTTCCTTCTTTTTTAAATTTGACATGCTTCCAAGTAGTTGAAAGAGGAATTCCAAGTCTGCGATTAGTTCCATAGCTCCTGGAAATGTAAACAATATTGACAAACTCTGCTGCAAGTTTTGAGCAGATTAAACAGAGGAAGATGGGCTGGCTATATACTATTAGGCAAAAGCAGAAACTAGTATCCTTCCTAAACATATACATACTATTGACTTCAACGTGGCTGAGTTTTGGGTGAATGAGAAGCAAACACTGATTTTGAAGAAGAAGGTTTTAGAAAGTAGGAAGATGTAGATTTTGCAGTCAGTCTTGAACCTGCAGATAATTTTGTCAGGAGCATTCTTCGGAAGTCAAGAATGAGATGCTAATCTTATGGTAACAGTCATTTTATTAGATGCTCAGCACAGTACAGGTCAGACTTTGAATGTGGAACAATTGTTGGTGCCAGGTGGGCTGGTTTGTGTATCTCAGAAACTGCTGATCTCCTGGGATCTTCACATACCACAGTCTCTAGAGTTTACAGCTAATGGTGTGAAAAACATACAAAAAAATATTCAATGAGTGTCAGTTCTGTGGGTGAAAATGCCTCCATAAGGAGAGAGGTCAGAGGCGAATGGCCAGACTGATTCAAACTGACAAGAAGGCAACAATAACAGTGGTGTACAGAAGAGCATCTCTGAACATACACCATGTCAAACCTTGAAGCAGAAGACCATGAACATACACTCAGTGGCCACTTAATAGGTACAGGAGGTACCAAATAAAGTGGCCGATGAATGTAGTTGTGGGTGAGTAATATTTGTAACTTTAATGAACAATGGACATGAAATGAGTAGTAGTTCTCATGCAGAGTAGCTCGTCAGCAAAAGTCTTAGGAAAAATGTGCTGTGTGAGTAAAATCAACCCCAACATACACATTTAACAAATTTATTTTGAAGAAATGCAACTTGTATATTACCCAGGTTATCAACATAAGTACATACAAGAGATTTGCAAATGTTGGATATCCATAGCAACAAATGTAAAATGCTGGACAAACTCAGTAAATCAAGCAGCATTTATGGAAAGGAATAAACAATCAATGTTTTGGGCAAAAGCTTCCTGATATGCTGAGTTCCTTCAGAATTTTGTGTGTGTTTTTACTTAAGTGCTATCATTGTCTTTCAAAAGTGAGATTTTCAAACATTTTGGTAGTAGAGAAGATTGCAGGTCTATAAACTGCATTATTCACCTACTTGCATATTTTGTGCATTACTGCCAGATCCATTCTTGCAACTGCCATGTAATGAGAAATTTAACCAGTGCTTTTAACTCTGATGTGAGATTTTTTGGCGTTGTTACTTAAAGGAGAATGAGTTACTGCAGAAGCTGGTTTTTAAAAGGAAGCTAATAAAATGGGAAAATAAAATGCTATTGTGGGAAACTTTGATATTCCTTTCTCAATGACTATAAATAATAAGAATTTGTTGGCCAGCTTGGCAATCGATGAAAGAAGCCAATTGTGTTGGCAAGCATTTGGTCCCTTTCTGGTTGTGAGCCTAGGTCGATTGGAAACAGAGTTGGGCACGGAAGCAGGTCCACCAACTTGAAATCTGTCGGGTAAGACAAACAGAAGAATATGAGGGTGGTGGTTAGTGTAATGCAGTGATGTGGGTTCAATTCCTGTTGTTGCCTGTCAGTGGTTTGCACGTTCTCCCCATGCCTGAATAGGTTTCCTCAGGGTGCTCTGGTTCCCTCCCACATTCCAAAGACGTACGGGTTTGTAGGCTAATTTGTCACATGGATGCAGTCGGGCTGGAAGAGTTTGCTACCATCCTGTGCTATATCTTCAAGTAAATCAAAAACAGAAATAAATAAGGGAAATCCTTGGCCAAAACACAGAACTTATTTGGGTACATTTGTTGTTTCATATCAATACATTATTAGAAAGTAGACCTACAAAAGTAAACAAATCTGAAACTACTTTGTATTTTTTATTTCTTACAGCTTGAAAGTTTAAAAAAAATATGGTAGAAGACAATATCATGTGCTTTTGGGTGTTCACTAAACTCTTACACCAGCTTATGCATTCACATAGTTATAATAAATATCCCCAACATATGAACACCTGGCTTATAGGTATACTCACCAACTCTTTCTCCACCACGTCGATGACTGGTTTGGTGCTGCCTCATACATCCATGCAGAGCTTGTCAATTTCATCAGCTTTTACCCTGCCCTCCAGTTCATTTCTGAACAGTCCATCAACCAATGAACACTATCTCACTTTTTCTGCTCCTTTTTCACCACTTATTTTTTAATTATATATATTTCTTACTGTAACTTATTGAATAGTATATGTTTTTCACTGTACTACCTCTGCAAAACAACAAATTTCAGGACATGTGTTATTGATAATAAACCTGATTTTGATTCTGGTCCATTTGTGATGCCTCTTTCCCTTTCTCGCTATCTTCATCTCAGGGGACAGATTATCTACGCACATCTTTTACAGACCTACTGACTCCCATAGTTACCTCAACTTCATATCTTCTTACTCTGTTATTTGTAAGGATGCTGATATCTCTCGGTTTCTCTGTCTCTGCTGCATCTGTTCTCATGATGAGGCTTTCCACTCCAGAACATCCAAGATGTCCTCTTTCTTCAGAACATGGGGGTTTCTCTCTACTGCTACGAATATAGCCCTCACCTGCACCTCTGCATCCAACATATAATTCTCTGTAACTTCTACCATCTCCAATGGGATCCCACTACCATGCTCATATTCCCCTTTTCTCTCTACTTACTGCCATAATTATCTCTCTGTGACTCCCTTCCCTGCTTGTCCTTCCCCATGGACCTCCTTCTAGGCACTTATCCCTGCAACCATGCCCCCTCCCTCAAGACCATTCAGGGCGCTAAACAGTCCTTCCAGCACTTGTGAATCTATTGGTGTCATTTATTTCATCTGGTGCTCTGGGTGAGGCCTTTTCTACATCGGTGAGACCAGGCAGAGATTGGGGGATGGTTTCATTAGCACTTTTATTGGCCTTACCTGCCAGGATCTCCTGATGGTCAGTTATTTTAATTCCTCCTCCCATTCCCACAGTGATAGGACTGTCTACAGCCTCCCCCGCTACTAAGTTGAGACTAATTGCGAATTAGAGGAACAATATCTCATGTTCTGTTTTAGGCAGTTTCCAATCTGATGGCATTATCATCAATTTCTCTAACTTTTGTTAACCACTATCCTCTGGCCCCACCTTTTCTTCTCCCTTATCTCTCTGACCCCTTTACCCTTCTTTTTCCCCTACCCACCCTCACGACTTGCCTACCACATGTACTTTCTTCATTCTGGTTCTCCACCTCTGTCCCCACCAGCTGATTCCATTCTGTCACCCTTTTACCACCTCCACCTATCACCTCCCAAGTTCTCACTTCATTCTCACTTCCCCTCTCCCCCACCTACCCACCTTCCCCCTCTCCTGTATCACCCCTCAGCTCATGATACTCCCCTCCTCCTTCCCCCTTTTTATTCTGAATTCCACCCCCTTTCTTTCCAGTCCTGATGAAGGGTCTTGGCCCAAGACATGGACTCTTCATTTCACTCCATATATTCTGCTTGACCTGCTGAGTTCCTCCCATGGTTTTGTGTGTGTTTGTCCAGGTTATGAATAGTTCACAGCGATGGAAACCTCTTGTAACCTGGGGATGGCCTATATACATTCACATCGTTATACAGTGTATTAGGCAGCTGTATATCAAGGATTATCTTTATTCACCATATACTTTACATGTATTAGGAAATTGCTGTGGTGTGTTGGCATGACATGCAACAACAACTGATAATTATTCAGAATAAAGAAATATACAAAATAAAGGTTAAAATATGGATATGGAATAAAATGTGCATAAATGCATAAATATCAGCATGTATTTACAATGTAAAGAAAATTATAAAATTATAAAAAGCAATTGAGGTAATGGATAGAGGGATACACACACACAAAATACTGGAGGAACTCAGCAGATCAGACAGCATCTATAGAAAAATTAAACAGTTGACATTTCGGTGGAAACATCGACTGTTTACTCTTTTCCATAGATGCTGCCTGGCCTGCTGAGTTCCTCCAGCATCTTGTGTGTATAACTTTGATTTCCAGCATCTACAGATTTTCTTTTGCTTGTAATAGATGGGTGGTGGGGGGGGCTAATTAGAATGCTTAATCAGATTAACTGACTAGGGGAAGAAACTTCTAAGATGGCGTGACGTTTTAGTTTTAATAGCCCTGAAGCACTTTCCAGAAGGGAGCTTTTGATATTATGATTGTCTCCATAATCATAAAATGATTGATCTGCTTACAAGTAATTGTGCTGGGTACATGAGAAGATACTTTTGGCAATATTATTATGATTATGAGGACACACAGTCTCCTTTTATTGTCATTTAGTAATGCATGCATTAAGAAATGATAAAATGTTTTTCCAGAATGATATCATGAAAAACACATGACAAACCCAATTAAAAACTAACAAAAACCACATAATTATAACATATAGTTACAACAGTGCAAAGCAATACCGTAATTTGATAAGAACAGACCATGGCACAGTAAAAGTCTCAAAGTCTCTCATTGTAACTTATAGTTTCAGCAGGACAAGAAAACAGATTTTAACAGCTGACCCACTGGTAATATACTCCCTTCTCCACAACTTGATTTGCATTCCCTTGGAAATTGTGTGAGGCCAAAGCTTTCAGAATGGAAGGTTGACTCCTCTAGTGAGAACCAGTAAAGTCTGAAACAAAGGTTGTAACAACAAATAGTTTATATTTAATCTTTTTATCTAGAGTTAAGAATGACAGGGATCTGGGCAGGGAACACAGATCACTCTGTAGGGAAGAAAGTTTGGGAATCTCCTACAGAAGAGTATACTTTATTGGTTATCCCACCATCCCATAGTACAACACTGTAGCATTGTGGTTCATGTAATGCTATTACAGCACCAGTGATCACCAACTGGTGTTCAATTCCTGCTGCTTCTGTAATGCGTTTGTATGTTCACTCCTTAACTGCGTGGGTTTCCTCCAGGTGCTCTGGTTTCCTCCCATATTCCAAAGGTGTATTGTTATGGCTAATGAGTTATGGAAATGCTATGTTGGCACTGGAAGCATGGTGACACTTGCGGGCTGCCCCTAGTACATCCTCGCTGAGTTGATTTGACGTGAACGCTGTATTTTGCTGTATGTTTCAGTGTATGTGAGGCAAATAAAGCTAAACTTTAATCCTTCCTGCTCTCCTCTGGAACCTGTGTGATTCTCTGCCCAATGAAGCAGTGGAGGCTACCTCAGTAAATATACTTAAGACAGGTTGGGTAGATTTTTGAATAGTAGGGGAATTAAGGGTTATGGGGAAAAGGCAGGTAGGTGGAGATGAATCCGTGGCCGGATCAGCCATGATATTGAATGGTGGAGCAGGCTTGACAGGCCAAATGGCCTACTCCTGCTCCTATTTCTTATGTTCTTATGTTCTCCTCAGACTGAATTGCCTCCCCTATATTTCATTTAGATTTTGGACCTTTTAAGTTTGTATATTAACAGCATTTAAAAGATGACGTAATTAGAAATATTTAAAGTCATAATGAATTAAAACAACACAGGAACAGAAAATATCTGGTTCACCAACACAAATATTGGAGTGGGGGGAGGAATGTCAGTCTACAGTATTATAATAGGAACATC
Source organism: Mobula birostris (assembly GCF_030028105.1). Lineage (NCBI taxonomy): Eukaryota > Metazoa > Chordata > Chondrichthyes > Myliobatiformes > Myliobatidae > Mobula > Mobula birostris. Next base: position 131,436,988 of record NC_092370.1, read on the forward strand.
TCTGTGGATACTTTGAAATGTGGACCACTGTCAGAGATAATCAATCCCTTCACAAGGTACAGTATGTTATAACAGACCATTGCTGATTCTACGTGGCATTGAAATCAGTGAAATGGGCTGAAGAATGATTATGTCTCATGATATAGTCATTAAAAAAACTAGAAAAAGGAGTTGTGATAAATGTTAGTTACTGCCAAAGAGCCTCCCTGCCGTTGAAAATGTAGTGATAAGACAAAATGTAGTGTTATTCTTTAGAAGTTAATCTATATACTACTAAAATTCTCATGCTCTGTTTGTCTGTTTGTGACCTCCAATTAGGCCAAACAGTGCATTATAGCAGCACTTTTTTTGACTAAGTCAACTTAAAATGTGCTAACTTACAGAATGCAAGCAAAGTTCAGGGTTATATATTTGTATAAAATTGCTCAACAGGCCCTGTCTTCCTCAACCCAAGCCGATCCAGCTTTGAAGGAAACCGTGACGCGACACCACGTCGCATGTGCACAGCCAGCCTCAGCAGTTCCTCATGATGCTCACAGCAGTGACACCAACCACGGCAAAAGGGCAGGGCTATCATGTCCATTTAGGAAAGCGCTAACCACATCATCAAGAAAAATCAGCATGCTGTAGGCTTTGGTGTTACTGCTTCATATCTTCTATCAAGCATTAGAGTAAAAAAATATGGACAGCCTAATTATGCCGCGTGGAAAGAGAAGGGGGAAATTATGGTCAAGAGATGATGCCAAATGTCGTCGGGAAGCGGCAAGGAGAGGGAGAGAACAACAATCAGATGAAGCCATGGCCGCACGATGCCAGGATCAAAGAGTCAGGACAAAAAAGATGAGAGAAGGAGAGACAGAGGAGGAGAGGCATGCACGTCTCCAAAATGACAGCAACTGGCACAGAAGCAGGAGAGAACAAGAATCGGGTCAGGCCAGGACCGCGCGACTCCGGGATCAGAGAGAAAGAACAAACGGTAGAAGAGATGAAGAGATGAAGGATGAAAGGGCTGCACGTCTCCAGAATAACAAAAACAGGCAGAGAAGGAGGAGAGAGGAAGAGACAGAGGAGAAAAGGAAAGATCAACTCGAGAATATGTGGCAAAGAGTACCCTATTGAATAATGAGCAAAGAGAAGTATATGAATATGTGTGCAATTACATGGAAAGGAATCGCTCTTCAATGATTTTCATTGATACACCAGGAGGAACGGGCTAGACATTTATCATCAACTTAATCCTCGCTAAAGTTAGGGGAGATGGAGGTGTTGCTATTGCTGTAGCATCGTCAGGTATTGCAGCAACATTGATGCCTGGTGGTAGGACAAGAAAATACCCCTCAAAGTCAATGAAGATGACCTTTGTAACATCGATAAAAACACCAATACTGCAAATTTACTCTGAAATGTGAGACTTATTGTCTGGGATGAGTGCCCCATGATTAGGAGGGAGAGCTTCAAAGCCGTGGACCGGACTGTTCGTGATGTATGCAGTAAGAATGAGACCTTCGGAGGCATCTTAACCATTGCTGTAGCGATTTCCATCAGCTTCTAGCAGTTGTGAAACGCGGAATTGATGCTGATGTGGAGAATTCATGCATTAAAAAACCCTACTTATGGAGAAGCTTCTTCAAGCTTCAATTGAAGAGAAACATGCGACTGAATGAGGGAGAAGGACGATATTCTGAGTTCTTATTGGATGTTGGAGAAGACAAGATTGAGAAAAATGAAAACGATGAAATCGAATTACCTGCAGATATGATTCTGCCAGCAAAAACTATGGAAGAATGCATTGATTTCATCTACCCGACATTTGACAATCCTGCAGAACTGTTCTCGAGGAATTCTATCTTGGTTCCTCTCAATGAAGTGATGCAAAAAATAAACTTCACATGCATTAGACGCTTCCTTGGAATCATGAAAGAATACTGTTCCTTCAATGCCTTAAGTCAGTGGTCCCTAACCACCGGGCCTTGGACCGGTACCAGGCCGCAAAGCATGTGCTACCAGGCCGCGAGGAAACGATATGATTTGGCGGCATGATGAGTAAAAGAACAGATGTTGCTTGAGAGTTTCTTTGGAAGAAGTGGTAGGGGACATAAAAGGCCTAACAACGATGATAACGCAGAGACAGATGAGGCCGCAAAAAAAAAAGAAAGCTTCCTTCAGCAGAAAATACGGTGAGTCGTACATAAAGTATGGCTTTAATGCGACCAGTTTCTTGCACGCTCCAAGCCCCTTGTGTGCAATACGTGGAGACAAGCTGTCTAATGAGGCAATGAAGCCCTCAAAACTGCTTCGGCACCTTGAGTCCAAGCACCCTGCACTTAAAGATAAACCCTTTGAGTTTTTTGAGCAGAAAAAATATGAGCAGGCGGGACAGAAGCAAGTGCTGAGAGCAACCACCTCCACAAATGCTGCTGCTCTGAGAGTGTCGTACTTAATGGCTAACCGTATTGCTAAGGCTAAGAAACGTCTGTTTGAGCAGCTTTACGAGGAAATAGATGCAGAGCACAAACGCCTTCTCTTACACACTGAAGTCAGGTGGCTATCAAGGGGCAGAGACCTGGCCAGGGTTTCTGAGTTAAGAGCAGCTACAGAGACTTCTTTCAGGAAAAAGGTCACCTTCAGTGATGAGGAGTGGATAGCAAAACCCGCTTATCTGTGTGACATCTTCAAACTGCTCAATGAACTCAATTTGTCACTTCAGGGGAGAATGACAACTGCCTTCAAGTTGACAGATAAAGTGTCTGCTTTCAAAGCCAAACTGGAACTGTGGGAACGGCGAGTGGGCAGGGGCATACTGTATTTGACATGTTCCCAACATTAGCTGGGATTTTGGGAGAGACTGAGGCTGCACTGTCTTTCTCACAGCTGGTGCACGATCAAAAATCTTCACAGTCGACAGAATTCGAGCGTTAATTCCCAACCACAAATGACCGAAGACGTGCAAAGGAATGCGTCCGTGACACATTTGTGAATGTCCCCGGTGAATCATCCATTTCAGCATGGGAAGAAGATCAATTTCTTGAGCTTGTAAATGACTGTGGGCTGAAAAGTATGTTTGACATAACATCTCTGCAGGCATTCTGGATCAAAGTCAAGGCTGAGTACCCTGAGATAGCCACGAAAGCACTGAAAACGTTGCTTCCATTTCCAACATCATATCTCTGCGAAGCGGAATTTTCTGCAATGAATGCAATGAAAACTAAGTTGAGGAATAGGCTGGATATAAGGAACCCCCTTCGAGTATCGCTGTCTCCCATCACCCCTCGATGGGATTGTCTTGTTGCAGGGAAACAAGCCCAGGGCTCCCACTGATTCAATGATATTGGTGTGTTGCAATGATTTTATATGTTCATACGAGGAAAATATGCGCTGTGTGTTTAATATCCAAACTTTACTTAAAATGATACGATGCTATTGATTTATAAGTGACTTATAATTGACTTATCACTATATTCATACAAGGAAAATATGCGCTGTGTGTTTAATATTAAATTCGTTAGATAAGCACTTTTAGAAATGAAATTGAGTGTATTAACCACTCCCACCATCCAGGCCATGCTCTCTTCTCACTACTGCAACTGGGCAGGAAGTACGGGAGCCTTATGTCCCGCACCACTAGGGTCAGGAACAGTTATTGCCCTTCAAACATCAGGCTCCTGAATCAGTGTGGATAAATTCACTCACCCCAACTCTGAACTGATTCATAACCAATGAACTCATTTTAAGGTCTCTACAAATCGTTTCAATTAATTATTACTGTATTTTATCATTACTATTTTGTTTTTTATTATTTGTATTTGCACAACTTTTTGACTTTTGCACATTAGTTGTTCATCAGATTTTGTTTGTGTGCAGTTTTTCACTGATTCTATTGCACTTCTTTGTTCCACTGTGAATGCCTGCAAGAAAATGAATATCAGGGTAGTATATGATGAAATTTATGTACTTTGGCAATAAATTTACTTTGAATTTTGAAAACAGGATAGCTTATATCAAACATTGAACCAAGTTTTACTCTAAGCTAACATAAGCCTTTATAAGTAAGGAAATCAAGACCAAAAATAATTGCGTAGTTTGCGGGCTGCAGAGGGAGCCGGGAGCAGAGTGAAGGCTTAAGGGCTTTGGCTAAACGGGCAAGGTGAAGAGGGTTTGGTTTTTTCATTTTTTTTCCTGTTATTTAAGGAGAGGAGGAAGTATGAGTGTGAGGGCAGATTGTTGTTCTCAGTGCCGGATCTGGGAGGTAGTGGAGTCTCCCAGCCTCCCGGATATCCACATCTGTGCCAGGTGTGTTGAGCTGCAGCTCCTAAGAGACCGTGTTAGGAAACTGGCGCTGCAGCTCGATGACCTTCATCTTGTCAGGGAGAGTGAGGAGTTGATAGAGAGGACTTACAGGCAGGTGGTCACACTGGAGCCACGGGAGGCAGACAAGTGGGTCACGGTTAGGAGCGGGAATAGGAAGAATCAGGTAATAGAGAGGACCCCTGTGGCTGTGGCTGTGCCCCTTGACAATAAGTACTCCTGTTTAAGTACTGCTGTGGGGGACAGCTTACCCGAGGGAAGCAACACTGGCCGTGCCTCCAGCACAGAGTCCAGCCCTGTAGCTCAGAAGGGTAGGGAACGGAAGAGGAGGGCAGTAGTAATAGGGGACTCAATACTTAGGGGGTCAGATAGGCAATTCTGTGGATGAAGTCTGGAGACCCGGATGGTAGTTTGCCTCCCTGGTGGCAGGGTCCAGGATGTTTCTGATCGCGTCCAAGAGATCCTGAAGTGGGAGGGAGAGGAGCCAGAGGTCATGGTACATATAGGTACTAATGACATAGGTTGGAAAAGGGGAGAGGTCCTGAAAGAAGAATATAGGGAGTTAGGAAGGGAGTTGAGAAAAAGGACGACAAAGGTAGTAATCTCAGGATTACTGCCTGTGCTACGCGACAGTGAGAGTAGGAATGCAATGAGATATAGGATAAATGCGTGGCTGAGAGATTGGAGCAAGGGGCAGGGACTCGGGGTTTTTGGATCATTGGGACTACTATTGGCGCAGGCATGACCTGTACAAAGGGGACGGGTTGTATTTGAATCATAGGGGGACAAATATCCTGGGGGGAGATGTGCGAGGGCTACTGAGGTGACTTTAAACTAGAATGGTTGGGGGGAGGGAATCAAGTTAAGGAGACTAGGAGAGTGGAGGTTGATGTAGGGGAAAAGGAAGAAAAAGATAACAAAGTTTGCTCAATTAAGGATAAACAGAGAGTGGGAGGTGGAGAGTTTCTTAAATGCATCTATTTTAATGCTAGGAGCATTGTAAGAAAGGTGGATGAGCTTAGAGCATGGATTGATACCTGGAAATATGATGTTGTAGTTATTAGTGAAACGTGGTTGCAGGAGGGGTGTGATTGGCAACTAAATTTCGTTGCTTCAGGTGTGATAGAATAGGAGGGGCAAGAGGGGGAGGTGTTGCATTGCTTGTCAGAGATTATATAACAGCAGTGCTCTGGCAGGATAGAGTAGTGGACTCGTCTAGGGAGGCTATTTGGGTGGAATTGAGGAATAGGAAAGGTGTTGTGACGCTTATAGTGGTGTATTATAGACCACGTAACGGGGACAGAGAACTGGAGGAGAAAAATTTGTAAGGAGATAGCAGATATTTGTAGTAAGCACAAGGTTGTGATTGTGGGAGATTTTAATTTTCCACACATAGACTGGGAAGCCCATTCTGTAAAAGGGTTGGATGGTTTGGAGTCTGTAAAATGTGTGCAAGATAGTTTTTTGCAGCAATACATAGAGGTACCAACTAGAGAAGAGGCAGTGTTGGATCTCCTGTTAGGGAATGAGACAGGGCAGGTGACGGAGGTATGTGTTGGGGAGCACTTCGGGTCAAGTGATCACAATACCATTAGTTTCAGTGTAATTATGGAGAAGGACGGAACTGGACCTAGGATTGAGATTTTTGATTGGAGAAAGGCTAACTTTGAGGAGATGCAAAAGGAATTAGAAGGAGTGGATTGGGACAATTTGTTTTATGGGAAGGATGTAATAGAGAAATGGAGGTCATTTAAAGTTGAAATTTTGAGGGTTCAGAATCTTTATGTTCCTGTTAGGTTGAAAGGTTAAAAGTTTAAGAGAGCCATGGTTTTCAGGGGATATTGGAAACTTGGTTTGGAAAAAGAGAGGGATCTTCAATAAATATAGGCAACTTGGAGTTAATGAGGTACTCAAGAAATATAAAGAATGTAAAAAGAATCTTAAGAAAGAAATTAGAAAAGCTAAAAGAAGATACGAGGCTGTTTTGGCAAGTAAAGTGAAAATAAATCCAAAGGGTTTCTACAGTTATGTTAGTGGCAAAAGGATAGTGAGGGATAAAATTGGTCCCTTGGAGAATCAGAGTGGACGGCTGTGTGCGGAGCCAAAAGTGATGGGGGAGATTTTGAACAATTTCTTTTCTTCGGTATTCACTAAGGAGAAGGTTATTGAATTGTGTAAGGTAAAGGAAACAAGAAGGGTAGTTATGGAAAGTATGACAATTAAAGAAGAGGAAGTATTGGCGCTTTTAAGGAATATAAAAGTGGATAAGTCTCCGGGTCCGGACAAGATATTCCCTAGGACCTTGAGGGAAGTTAGTGTAGAAATGGCAGGGGCTCTGACAAAAATATTTCAAATGTCATTAGAAACGGGGATGGTGCTGAAGGATTGGCGTATTGCTCATGTGGTTCCATTGTTTAAAAAGGGTTCTAAGAGTAAACCTGGCAATTATCGGCCTGTGAGTTTGACGTCAGTGGTGGGTAAATTGATGGAAAGTATTCTTAGAGATGGTATATATAATTATCTGGATAGACAGAGTCTGTTTAGGAACAGTCAACATGGATTTGAGCGTGGAAGGTCATGTTTGACAAATCTTGTTGAATTTTTTGATGAGGTTACTGAGAAAGTAGATGAGGGTAATGCGGTGGATGTTGTCTATATGGACTTCTGTAAGGCCTTTGACAAGGTTCCACACGGAAGGTTAGTTAGGAAGGCTCAATCGTTAGGCGTTAATATGGAAGTAGTAAAATGGGTTCAGCAGTGGCTAGATGGGAGACGTCAGAGAGTAGTGGTGGATAACTGTGTGTCAGATTGGAGGACGGTGTGTAGCGGTGTTCCTCAGGGATCTGTACTGAGTCCAATGTTGTTTGTAATATATATTAATGATCTGGATGATGGGGTGGTAAATTAGATTAGTAAGGATGCAGATGATACTAAGATAGGTGGCGTTGTGGATGATGAGGAAGGTTTTCAAAACTTGTAGAGAGATTTAGGACAGTTGGAAGAGTGGGCTGAAAGATGGCAGATGGAGTTTAATGCTGAAAAATGTGAGGTGCTACATTTTGGTAGGACTAATCAAAATAGGACATACATGGTAAATGGTAGGGCATTGAAGAATGTAGTAGAACAGAGGGATCTAGGAATAATGGTGCATAGTTCCCTGAAGGTGGAATCTGATGTGGATAGGTTGGTGAAGAAAGCTTTTGGTATGCTGGCCTTTATTAATCAGAGCATTGAGTATAGGAGTTGGGTTGTAATGTTGAAATAGTATAGGTCATTGGTAAGGCCAAATTTGGAGTATTGTGTACAGTTCTGGTCACCGAATTATAGGAAAGATGTCAATAAAATTGAGAGAGTACAGAGGAGGTTTACTAAAATGTCGTCTGTGTTTCATCTCCTAAGTTACAGAGAAAGGTTGAACAAGTTAGGTCTTTATTCTTTGGAGCGTAGAAGGTTGAGGGGGGACCTGATAGAGGTGTTTAAAATTATGAAGAGGATTGATATGGTTGACATGGATAGGTTTTTTCCATTGAGATTAGGGAAGATTCAAACAAGAGGATATGAGTTGAGAGTTAAAGGACAAAAGTTTAGGGGTAACATGAGGGGGAACTTCTTCACTCAGAGAGTAGTAGCTGTGTGGAACAAGCTTCCAACAGAAGTAGTTGAGGCAGGTTCGATGTTGTCCTTTAAAGTAAAATTGGATAGTTATATGGACAGGAAAGGAATGGAAGGTTATGGGCTGAGTGCAGGTTGGTGGGACTAGGTGAGAGTAAGAGTTCAACACAGACTAAAAGGGCCGAGATGGCCTGTTTCCATGCTGTAATTGTTATATGGTTATATGGTTGTAAAAAACTACCTATCTGCCTGTCTATCTATCTATCTATCTATCTACTATTTATACAGTTTGTATATGGTGACATATCAGTACTTTGATAATAGATTTACTTTGACTTTTGAAAACAAATTGTTTGTAATGGTCCAGTCTGTGAACTGAAGTATTTGGCAGTAAGGTTTGTACCTTATCTGGTAAATTACATCAGGTTTTCAGTATAATCTTTATGGTGGAGAAATATCAACACGATTAACTGATTACATTTTTACAAAGTTGTCCTCTTATGACTGAATTGTGCTATTTCAAAACAGTGGCAAATAAATCATGAATTGCATTTGAATGTTTGCTAACTGGTAAGAATGTGTGTTTTAGGACTCATAATCCTAGTCTCATAATCTCATAAAGCCTACATTAAGTAAATTGCGATTTTCTAGAAACACATTTAAGCACCTAATTACTGCATTGTATAAATGTTTTAAGATGTAACATGGCCAAGTGAGACGAGGACCCCAGTCACTTGTGGGTTTTTGTATAACAACTGCGGCAGTTACAATAGTACACTTATCTGCAAACCCTAACTAGAAGCAGGAAACTGGTACAATCTTACAGTAGATAGGAGATGAAGATAGGCAATCTGATAAGAAGCTGCCGGTGAAGGATTTTGTGCATCCTAAAGGTATGTTTAACAGTTTTGACCCCTTATAAGCTCATCTGTCCATAGTACTGAGGCATTTATGACCTGTTGCTTGATAATAAATCATTGTTTCAGGAACATGTACATGACCGGGTGCTCTGGTTTCCTCCCACATTCCAAAAAGACTTACAAGTTAGGGTTAGTGAGTTGTGGGCATGCTACGTTGGCACCGGAAGCGTAGCAATACTTGCAGGCTGCCCCCAGCACATCCTGGCACTGTGCTGGTCGTTGATGCAAACACTGTATGTTTTGATGTACATGTGGCAAATAAAGCTAATCTTTAACCTTTTGCAAAGTTTTGACATGGCTCTTGATTGCAATAGTGCCCTGCAGGTTGTTGACCTGATAATGCGCTCCTTACCTTTACTAATCTCTGTCATCTGTGGAGTATAAAAATAACAAAAATATTGCAGAAGCTGGAAATTTGGAACAAACGCAGAAAATTCTGGAAACACTCAGCAGGTTAGGCTGTGGAAAGAGGAACTTTTTTTAGTTTCACAATATATACTTCATTCATAAAAATGCAAAACAGGAAATGCAATCAAAGCACAGCCTTCTTTGCATTCATTATCAAATCATCACATTCTCTTACCAAAGCCAATCATATAAGCTTCTCGATTAAGAAGTACAGAAGACATCAGTACTCTGTCTTCTTCTTCTTGGGTCCTTAGCTCCCAGTGGAGCAGAGGCCATTAATGACCTCCTATCTCCATCATCCAAAATTGATGGTCTGGTTGGAGTTCATCAAAGTTTCTGTAATCCATTGCATTCACTGTACAGGGATTGGCCTATACAGCTTCATCAGAGCCCTGTTGGTCGGCCTTACCTGTTTCCATGTCTCACAATGGGGATGTAGGGTTGGACTTTGAGAGGCATCACTACTCTGTAAAGCTTTACAAATTGACTCTACACTACCATAGTAATCACATTTTGGTTCATTAACAGCAAAGTGCTTTTGGACGGCCTGAAGCAGTAGCAGATAATATGTAAGTGCCTCTTTTTTTATTCTGTAGTTTACAAAGGCTTGAGAAGCTTATCTGTTAAAATAGACCATAGATTTCCCAGGAAGGAAATATCAAATATTAGCAGGCATAGCTTTAAAGTGAAAGGGGGAAAGGAGAGCTGGAGGGCCTGTTCACTATATCTCTAAATACAAAAAAAAACTTAAAAGAGATTTACAAGGCATGTTTTTTACACAGAGAGTGGTAAGAGCCTGGAACATGGTCCAGAGGAGGTGGTGAAAGGATCAAGGATTGAATTTATTCACCATGTACACTGTGGCCATTTTATTAGGGGCCTTCTGTAGCCACTGAGTGTACAGCACGTCTGTAGTCTTCTGTTTCTGTGGCCTAAAATTAGTCAAGTGGTGGTTAAAATTAGGCAAGTAGTGGATCAAACATTTCAAGGACTTGCTCTCTGTACAACAAGTAAACAACTTCAGTGCTAGGCTGCATTAATTTAAACATAGAAACGTGGAAAACCTACAGCACAATACAGGCCCTTCGGCCCACAAAGTTGTGCCGAACATGTCCCTACCTTACTAGGCTTACCCATAGTCCTCTATTTTTCTAAGCTCCATGTACCTATCTGAAAGTCTCTTAAAAGATCCTATCCTATCTGCCTCCACCACCGAATGAGGTAAATTGGTTTATTATTGTCACATGTACCAAGAGAAAATCTAGTCTTGCATATCATTCACAGAGATCAATTCATTATAACAATGCATTGAGGCAGTACAAGGTTAACAAACACAGAGGGCAGAATCTACATCCAGTGGCCACTTTATTAGGTCTCTCCTATACCTAATGAAGTGGTCACTGAGTGTATGCTCGCAGACTTCTTATGATGTAGCCCACTCATTTCAAGGTTCAATGTATTGTATGTTCAGAGATGCTCTTCCGCAGCGGTCCCCAACCACCGGGCTGCGGACCGGTAGCGGGCCGCAAAACATATGCTGCTGGGCCACGGGGAAACGATATGATTTGGCGATATAGAGCGATATGGGTGAGCTGCACCTTTCCTCATTCCCTGTCATGCCCACTGTTGAGCTTGAATGCACGTGAGGTCATTACGGCCACGCTGGACATCACACACGCCGGAGGTCATCAGCCAGTATGAGTAAAAAACAAACGTCGCTTGAGAGTTTCTTTGGAAGAGATGGCAGAGGACATAAAAGGTCTTACGATGATGATAATACAGAGACAGCTGAGGCAGAGACTGCAAAAAAAAAAGAAAGCTTCCTTCAACAGAAAATACGACGAGTCGTACATAAAATATGGCTTTATTGCGACCGGTGACTCACACGCTCCAAGCCCCCTGTGTGTGATATGTGGAGACAAGCTGTATAATGAGGCAGTGAAGCCCTCAAAACTGCTTCAGCACCTTGAGACCAAGCACCCTGCACTTAAAGACAAATCCGTCCAGTTTTTGGAGTGGGAAAAAAAAAACGTGAGCAAGCAGGACAGAAGGAAGTGCTGAGAACCACCACCTCCACAAATGCTGCTGCTCTGAGAGCGTTGAACTTAGTGGCTAGCCGTATTGCTAAGGCTAAGAAGCCTTTCACCGTTGGTGAAGAATTGATTCTGCCTGCTGCCAAGGACATGTGCCGTGAACTGTTGGGAGAAGCTGCAGCTAACAAGATGGCACAGGTTTCTCTTTCAGCTACCACAGTTTCAAGGAGAATCGATGACATAGCGGAGGACATCAAAGCACAGCTGTTGGAATGGCTTAATGAGTCACCATGGTATGCTATCCAGGTCGATGAGACTACCGATGTCGACAACAAGGCAATGCTGCTGGTTTATGTGCAATATATATTTCAAGACAATGTTCAGGAGGATATGTTGTGTGCACTGCCGCTGCCAACTAACACAACTGGGGCAGAACTATTCAAGTCTTTGAATGACTACATGTCAGGCAAACTGGGCTGGTCATTCTGTGTTGGAATATGCACAGACAGGGCTGCAGCTATGACTGGACGTCTGTCTGGTTTCACTACCCGAGTCAAAGAGGTTGCTCCTGAATGCCAGTCTACACACTGTGTCATACACAGGGAAATGCTGGCTAGCTGAAAAATATCACCTGATCTTAACAGCGTATTGAGTGGTGTTGTTGAAGTTATCAATCACGTCAAAGAAAAAGCCCTTAACTCAGGTCTGTTTGAGCAGCTTTGCAAGGAAATGGATGCAGAGCATAAACGTCTTCTCTTACACACTGAAGTCAGGTGGCTATCAAAGAGGAGAGCCCTGGCCAGGGTTTTTGAGTTAAGAGCAGCTACAGAGATTTCTTTCAGGAAAAAAGTCACCACTGGCAGCACACTTCAGTGACAAGGAGTGGATAGCAAAACTCACTTATCTGTGTGACATCTTCAACCTGCTCAATGAACTCAATGTGTCACTTCAGGGGAGAATGACAACTGTCTTCAAGTTGGCAGATGAAGAGTCTGCTTTCAAAGCTAAACTGGAACTGTGGGGACGGCGAGTGGACAGGGGCATATTTGACATGTTCCCAATATTAGCTGGGATTTTGGGAGAGACTGAGGCTGCACCGTCTTTCTCACAGCTGGTGCGCGATCACCTAACTTCACTGTCAAAAGAATTCTTGCATTACTTCCCAACCGCAAATGACCCAAGACGTGAAAAGGAATGGGTCCATGACCCATTTGTGAATGTCCCCAGTAAATGATCTATGTCAGTGCAGGAAGAAGATCAATTCCTCGAGCTTGCAAATGACGGTGGGCTGAAAAGTATGTTTGACATAACATCTCTGCCGGCATTCTGGATCAAAGTCAAGGCTGAATATCCTGAGACAGCCACGAAAGCACTGACAATGTTGCTTCCATTTCCAATATCATATCTTTGCGAAGCGGGGTTTTCTGCAATGAATGCAATAAAAACTAAATTGTGGAATAGACTGGACATAAGGAACCCCCTTCGAGTATCGCTGTCTCCCATCGCCCCTCGATAGGATCGTCTTGTTGCAGGGAAACAAGCCCAGGGCTCCCACTGATTCAGCGATATTGGTGTGTTGCAATGATTTTATATGTTCATACGGGGAAAATATGTGCTGTGTGTTTAATATCCAAACATTACTTAAAATGTTATGATGCCATTGACTTATAAGTGACTTATAATTGACTTATCACTATATTCATGCGAGGAAAATATGCACTGCGTGTTTAATATTAAATTCGTTGGATAAACCCTTTTAGAAATGAAATTAAGTATATTAGTCACTTTTAAGTGACACAGTTGACTTATCACATGTATTCTGGTCGTGATTAACACCCCCCCCCCCCCCAGTGTTACCAACTGTCCCGTATTAGCTGGGACGTCCCGTATATTGGGCTAAATCGGTTTGTCCCATATACGGGACCGCCCTTGCCCCATATTTCCCCCGCAAAGATAGAGCGTTCCTATGAAACATTCGTACTGAATTGACGTAAAGCAAAGAAGCAATTACCATTAATTTATATGGGAACTTTTTTTTGAGCATTCCCAGACTCAAAACATAACCTACCAAATCATACCAAATGACACGTAAAACCTAAAATAACACTAACATATAGTAAAAGCAGGAATTATATGATAAATACACAGCCTATATAAAGTAGAAATAATGTATGTACAGTGTAGTTTCACTGAACAGTATCGCTAAAAATGATTTGTCGAAAAAAATCGGCACGTACACGCATGCACACACAGGTACCCGTGCGAGGCTTCATGATCATGGTTGTCTTTCTCGGGGTAAACACAGCGTACTTACTGCTACTCTTGTCCGTTGGCAACCCGACCCCCCACCCCCCAGGCCGGCCGGTCTGCAAGAATATTGTCAATAATAAACCGGTCCGCGGTGCCAAAAAGGTTGGGGACCCCTTCTCTTCTGCACACCAGTGGTGTAACATGTGGTTATTTGAGTTACTTTCGCCTTTCTGCCAGCTTGATCCAGTCTAGCCATTCTCCTCTGATCTTTCTCTTAACAAGGCATTTTTGCACCCAGAACTGCCACTCACTGGATGTTTTATTTTGTTGCGCCATTCTCTGCAAACAATAAAGACTGTTGTGCATGAAAATCTCAAGAAATCAGCAGTTTCTGAGATACTCAAGCCATCCAGTCTGGCACCAACAATCATTCCACGGTCAAGGTCACTTCAATCACATTTCTTCCCCATTCTAATGTTTAGTCTGAACAACAACTGAACCCCTTGACCATGTCCGCCTGCTTTTATGCATTGAGTTGCTGCCACATGATAGGCTGAATTAGATATTTACATTAATGAGCAGGTGTACGGGTGTACCTAATAAAGTGGCCACTGAGTGTAGTGTTACAGTGAAAGTACAGTGCAGTAGACAATAAGTTGCAAGGTCATAATGAGGGAGATTGTGAAGTCAAGAGTACATTTTAAGCAGATGACATGAAGGTTGGACAGATGACACAAAGTTTGGTGGTGTTGTGGATAGTGTAGAAAGTTGTCATATGTTACAACAGGACATTGATAGGTTACAAAGTTGGGCTCAGGAGTGGCAGATGGAGTTCAACCCGGAAAAATGAGAAGCAATTCACTTCAGAAGATCATAACTGAAGGCAGAGTACAGGTTAAAGATAGGATTCTTAGCAGTATGGAGGAACAGTGGGATCTTGGAGTCCATGGATCCTTCAAGTTTGCAGTGGTTAAGAAGGTGTATGATGTTTTGACCTTCATTAGTCAGGGGATTGAATTCAAGAGCAGTGAGGAAATGTTGCAGCTCTGTAAAACTCTGGTTAGGCCACATTTGGAGTATTGTGTTTAATTCTGGTTGCTTTATCATAGGAGGGATGTGGAAGTTTTAGGAGAGTGCATGGAGATTTACCAGGATGCTGCCTGGATTAGAGAGTGTGTCTTATGAGGATAGGTTGAGTGAGCTCAGGCTTTTCTCCTTGGAGCAAAGAAGGGTGAGAGATTACTTGATCGAGGTGTATGAGATGACCAATGGCACAGATAAAGTCAAAAGTTAAAGTCAAAATACATTTATTACCAAATATGTATACAGAATACAATTCAGATTTATCCTCCTGCTGGCAGCCATGAAACAAAGAAACACCATGGAACCCTTTCAGGAAAACATCAAACACCAAATGCATGGAAAAAAATAACAAATTGCACAAACAATGCATGGAATACCAACACCACACCAGGAGTCCAGGAGGAGTCAACTTAATTCAATTCAATGCCACACTGATAGCTGACTGCAGGCCGTAGAGTCAGTCTTCACCGCAGTGCCCCAGTCTGCAGCAATTGCCCTGATCAAATTGCTCAAAATCAGTAAAAAAATGAGAAACAGAATCCAGAAACACGTGCAGCATGAACATCAAAGTCCTCCGAAACAAGTCTACAGCCACAAGCTCCACTGATCAATCACGCAGTGTGGATTCCAAGACTCCTGCACATTACTCTAACAGTACCTCGCGAGAGAGAAAGGAAGACCAGTCAAATGCAGGTAAATTGCGCTGAAACCACGCCCATCTCCACTCTCGGCTTGGTCAACTTCAACCTTGCTCGCCACGTCAATTGGAAAAAAGCAATCGAGCTGATCATGGGCTCACACCCTGCATCCAGGCCTGCAAGCTGCTCGCAAGCTCACCAAACTCCCTCGGAGACAGCAGAGCACCGGATCACTCAACTGGCCCAAAAACACACCCTTAAAATGTAAATCACAGGCTCCAATTGCATGCAAATTAGTAGTAGAATCATATTTAAAAGAAGTAAAAGAAATAAAGAAGAGAGAGCATCTGGGGTGGATAAGTTCTTTGATTATGCTGTCTGTTTTACTGACGCATTGAAAAGATTAGACAGAGCCCATGTAGAGGAGGCTGGTTTGGTGATGTGCTAAACTGTGTCCACAGCTCTATAGTTTCTTTCAGTCAAAGGCAGAACAGTTGCCGTACCAAGCAGTGCTACATTTGCATGCTTTCTATGATGGGGAGGGTCAAAGGAGACAGGCTAATTTTTTTTAGCCTCCTGAGAAAGTAGAGGCATCTCTGAGCTTTTTATCTGTGGTGTCCACGTGGTGTCCATTGGATCAGGACACGCCATTGGTGATGTTCACCCTTTGGAACTGAAAGCTTTCAATCATCTCAATCTCAACCGCGTTAATGCGCACCAACCCCACCTTCCTGAAGTCAATGGCCAGCTCTTTTGTTTCATGGACATTGAGGGAAAGGTTTGCAGAAGGCAAAGAGTGGGAATAAATAGGGCCAATTCTGGTTGGCTGCCATGACCAATGGTGTTAGTGTTGGGTCCATTACTTTTCAAATTATAATGGAATAATGATAATGGATAATGGAACAGGTGACTTTGGGACCAAATTCGACTTCCCATTCCCATTCTGATGTGTCATTCTATGGCTTCCTTTACTGCCATGATGAAGCCATACTCAGGTTGGAGAAGCAACAGCTCATATTCTTTCTGGATAGCTTCTAACCTGATAGCATGAACATTAATTTCTCTAACTTCTAATTCCTTACCTGATTTTGGCTTCTCTCCTATCCCTTCACCTCTCCTCATCTGCCTATCACCTCCCTGTTGGTGAGGAATGATATTCAGTCCCTTGCGAGGGGGGACATAGGATCAGGAGACGTAGAGTCAGTATGGATAGAACTGAGAAATTCTAAGGGTAGAAGGACCCTAATGGGAGTTATCTACAGGCCCCCCAAACAGTAGTCTGGATGTAGGGTGTAAGTTGAATCAAGAGTTAAAGTTGGCATGTCGCAAATGTAATGCTACAGATTTTACAGGGGATTTCAACAGGCAGGTAGATTGGAGGAATCAAGTTGGTACTGGACCACAAGAAAGGGAATTTGTGGAGTCCCTCTGAGATGGATTCTTAGAACAGCTTGTACTGGAGCCTACCAGAGAGAACGCAATTCTAGATTTAGTGTTGTGCAATGAACCGGATTTGATCAGGGACCTTGAGATAAAGGAGCCATTAGGAGGTAGTGACCATAATATGTTTAGTTTTAATCTACAATTTGAGAGGGAGAAGGGAAACTCGGAAGTGTCACTATTACAGTTCAACAAAGGGAACTATGGTTCTACGAGGGAGGAGCTGGCCAAGGGTCAATGAAACAATACCCTAGCAGGGATGACAGTGGAACAACAATGGCAAGTGTTTCTGGGAATAATGCGGAAGGTGCAGGATCAGTTCATTCCAAAGAGGAAGAAAGATCCCAAGGGGAGTAAGGGGAGGCTGTGGCTGACAAGGGAAGTAATGGAGAGTATAAAAATAAAAGAGAAGTATAACATAGCAAAGACGAGTGGGAAGCCGGAGGGTTGGGAAACTTTTAAAGAGCAACGGAAGGTTACTAAAAAGGCAATACGTGGAGAAAAAATGAGGTACGAAGGTAAACTAGCCAAGAATATAAAGGAGGATAGTAAAAGCTTCTTTAGGTATGTGAAAAGCAAAAAAATATAGTTAAGACCAAAATTGGGCCCTTGAAGACAGAAACGGGTGAATTTATTATGGGGAACAAGGAAATGGCAGATGAGTTGAACAGGTACTTTGAATCTGTCTTCACTAGGGAAGACACAAACAATGTCCCAGGTGTAATAGTGGCCAAAGGATCTAGGGTAATGGATGAACTGAAGGGAATTTATATTAGGCAGGAAATGGTGTTGGATAGACTGTTGGGTCTGAAGGCTAATAAGTCCCCAGAACCTGATGGTCTGCATCCCAGGGTACTTAAGGAGGTGACTTTAGAAATCGTGGACGCATTGGTAATCATTTTCCAATATTCCATAGTTTCAGGATCAGTTCCTGTGGATTAGAGGGTGGCTAATGTTGACCCTCTCTTCAAGAAGGGAGGAAGAAAGAAAACAGGGAATTATAGACCAGTTAGCCTGACGTCAGTGGTGGGAAAGATGCTGGAGTCAATTATAAAAGATGAAATTACGACACATCTGGATAGCAGTAACAGGATTGGTCTGAGTCAGCATGGATTTACGAAGGGGAAATTGTGCTTGACTAAGCTTCTGGAATTTTTTGAGGATGTAACTATGAAAATGGACAAGGGAGAGCCAGTGGATGTAGTGTACCTGGACTTTCAGAAAGCCTTTGATAAGGTCCCACATAGGAGATTAGTGGGCAAAATTAGGGCACATGGTATTGGGGGCAGAGTACTGACATGGATTGAAAATTGGCTGGCTGACAGAAAACAAAGAGCAGTGATCAATGGGTCCCTTTCGGAATGGCAGGCGGTGACCAGTGGGGTACCGCAGGGTTTAGTGCTGGGACCGCAGCTGTTTACAATATATATTAATGATTTAGATGAGGGAATTAAAAGTAACATTAGCAAATTTGCCAATGACACAAAGCTGGGTGGCAGTGTGAAATGTGAGGAGGATGTTATGAGAATGCAGAGTGACTTGGACAGGCTGGGTGAGTGAGCACATGCATGGCAGATGCAGTTTAATGTGGATAAATGTGAGGTTATCCACTTTGGTGGTAAGACCAGGAAGGCAGATTATTATCTAAATGGAGTCAAGTTAGGAAAAGGGGCAGTACAACGAGATCTAGGTGTTCTTGTACATCAGTCACTGAAAGCAAGCATGCAAGTACAGCAGGCAGTGAAGAAAGCTAATGGCATGCTGGCCTTCATAACAAGGGAATTGAGTATAAGAGCAAAGAGGTCCTTCTGCAGCTGTACAGGGCCCTGGTGAGACCACACCTGGAGTACTGTGTGCAGTTTTGGTCTCCAACTTTGAGGAAGGACATTCTTGCTATTGAGGGAGTGCAGCGTAGGTTCACAAGGTTAATTCCCGGGATGACAGGACTGTCATATGTCGAAAGATTGGAGTGACTGGGCTTGTATACTCTGGAATTTAGAAGGCTGAGAGAGGATCTTATTGAAACATATAAGATTATTAAGGGATTGGACACGCTGGAGGCAGGAAGCATGTTCCCACTGATGGGTGAGTCCAGAACCAAAGGCCACAGTTTACAAATAAGGGGTAGGCCATTTAGAATGGAGTTGAGGAAAAACTTTTTCACCCAGAGAGTGGTGGATATATGGAATGCTCTGCCCCAGAAGGCTGTGGAGGCCAAGTCTCTGGATGCTTTCAAAAAAGAGATAGATAGAGCTCTTAAAGATAGCGGAATCAAAGGTTATGGGGATAAGGCAGGAACTGGATACTAATTGTGGATGATCAGCCATGATCACAGTGAATGGTGGTGCTGACTCGAAGGGCCGAGTGGCCTACTCCTGCACCTATTGTCTATTGTCCTTCCTCCTTTCTTCCATGGCCCACTCTCCCATCAGATTCCCTCTTCTTCAGCCCTTAACCTTTTCCTCTCAGCTTCTTATTTCATCCCCACTCCCACACTCCTCCACATTTCCTCTCACCTGGTTTCATCTATCACCTGCCATCTTGTACTCCTTCCCCTTCCCCACTTCATTTTACAGGCATCTTCTCCCTTCCTGTCCAGTCCTGATGAAGAGTCTTGGCCTAAGAAGTGGAATGCTTATTCCTTTTCCTAGATACTGCCTGACCTGCTGAGTTTCTCCAGCACATTCCATGCGTCCCTCAAGATTTCTAGCATCTTATGAATCTCTTGTGTTTATGATGCAATGTTGATACTTTCTAGACATTGGTCAGACCACATTTGGAGTACAGTAAGCAGCTTTGGGTGCCATATCTAAGGAAGGACTGGTGTTGAAGAGATTCCAGAGGAGGTTTACAGGAATGATCCTGGGGATGAAAGGGATAACGTAAGTGGAGTGTTTGATGGCCTGGGGCTCTAATCACCGGAGCTTAAAAAGATAAAGGATGATCCCATTGATTGGACGATTGAAAGAAGTGGATAGAGTGGATATGGAGAGAGAACACTTCCAGTCGTGGAAGAATCTAGGACCAGAGAGCACAGCCTCAGAATAAAAGGATGTTCCTGAGAACTGAAATAAGGAGTAATGTATTGGCCAGAGGGTGGTGAATCTCTGGAATTCATTGTCACAGACAACTGTGGAGGCCAAGTCATTGGGTATATTTAAAGAAAAGTTTGATGGGCTCTTGATTAGTCAGGGCATCAAAGGTTACGGGGAGAAGGCAGGAGAATGGGGTTGAGAGGGACAATAAATCAGCCATGATTGAATGGACAGGCAGACTCGATGGGCTGAATGGCCTAAATCTGTTCCTATGTCTCATGGTCTTATGGACCAGCTTCTTGAAGCATTTCATGATGGGGATGTCAGCCACTGGGCAGCAGTCATTAAGGTATGTTATCTTGTTTTTTTTGGGTACTGGGTTGACAATGGTCTTCTGAAAGCAATGTGGGAACCTTATATTTAAGTAGGGAATAGTAAAAACGTCTGCACCGGCTGATCTACACAGGATCTGGGTTAGATGCTTTTCCCAGATTCAGTCTCCAGAAGACTGATCTTATGTTGGCAGTAGTGCCTGTGGGTTTCAGAAGCTATTGGGTTTGGTGGAGACATTCCAATCCTCTCATGTTCAAACCATTCATTGAAAGTGTTAAGCTGATCGGGAAAGAAACGCTGTTGTTGGCGATGCTGTCTGACTTTGTTTTGTAACCCATTATAGCATGTAAGTTCTGTCATAACTGATGACTGGAAGTAGATGGAAGTTGGAAGTTGTATTTATTTTTGATAACTACTGGGGCAGCAAAGCAATGCAAGGCTTTACAATGTCAGGAGTAAAATTGATTGGGGTTCAATTCCTGCTGCTGTCTGTTAGAAGTTTATACATTCTGCCTGTAATAGAATGGCTTTCCTGCAGTTGCTCTGGTTTCCTGCCACATTACAAATATGTATAGGTTGGGGTTGTGAGTAGTGGGCATGCTATGTTAGCATAGGAAGCATAACGGCATTTGCCGGCTACCCAGAACAATCCTCATCTAATCTATTGACTTCCATGGCAAATATCTCTCTGTGTAATTTAGTCAGACTTATGAAAATGAAAAAAAACACATGATCGTCAAAGTTTGCTGAGGATTTGCTCAATGCTTTCCTGATGGGATCCACCCTTTGATCTTCAGAGACCACTGCCTATTATCAAGTTGAACTGAGGATAGTCTAAGAAGTTGCCTGATTTCCTGGTACTTTTGCCTAAACAGGACAGAATCTATTGTCTTGAATTATTTCACCTCTTAGTCTATACTTGCACCTACATTTGGTGACCACTTTATTAGGTACACCTGTAAACCTGCCCGTTAATGCAAATGTCTAACTAGCCAATCATATGGCAGCAACTTGATGCATAAAAGCATACAGACGTGGTTGAGAGGTTCAGTTGTTGTTCAGATCAAACATAAGAATAGGGAAGAAATTTGATCTAAGTGACTTTGACAATGGAATGATTGTTGGTGCCAGATGGAGTGGTTTGAGTATCTCAGAAACTGCTGATCTGCCGGGATTTTCATG
This sequence comes from Mobula birostris, assembly GCF_030028105.1. Classification (NCBI taxonomy): domain Eukaryota; kingdom Metazoa; phylum Chordata; class Chondrichthyes; order Myliobatiformes; family Myliobatidae; genus Mobula; species Mobula birostris. Next base: position 131,458,227 of record NC_092370.1, read on the forward strand.
CACAACAGTCTCTAGAATTTACAGAGAATGGTGTGAAAAACAAAAAAGCATCCAGTGAACAGCAGTTCTGTGGGCAACAACACCTCGTTAATGAGAGAGGTCAGAATAGAATGGCCAGACTGGTTCAAGCTGGCAGGAAGGCAGCCGAAACTCAGATAACAATGCATTACAACAGTGGTATGCAGAAGAGCAGCTTCGAACACACAACATGTAAAAACCTAATAAAGTGGCCACGAGTGTATGTTCTTATTTTTCAGTAACTCAGTCAGGGAATTCATTGCCTGGCTTCCAAATGGAAACAAAACTTACCGATTTGTTCATTTAATCCTCAACATGATTCTAATTCCTTTACCAACCACAGAATGATGAAATAAGCCACTCCTTTATAATAGCAATAGGTATATCAATTAATGATCCAGTGAAAAAGAACTCTTGGTATATTCCAGGATCTTTTCACTATTACATAGAATTACCAACTATATTTGGTGCGTACTTAATATTTCAGTTATATTTGAGTAATCTTGTGTGTGTACATATATATAGGTTGATTAAGCATTCCTGTTCGATTAAATCATTAATTATGGGTTATATATGAAAATATGTTAATTGCATACTTCATCATGCTAGCACATGATACACATGCGCCTCGTTTGAAGTAAACCTGAAGTTAGACTCACTTTTCGGACTTGCATCTCTTCCTTTGAATTAGTTTCATGTTTTAAAGTTACAAAACATAACAATTGGGTAAGTAAAAGTTTGTTTTGCCTGACTACAAAAATGTAACTTAGTTAAATAATGGTTCACAGTCTAACCTCTGATCTCCAAAAAGAAACTAAAGAGGCAAATATTTAAAATCATAGTTTGCATTAGCTTTAGGCTAGTTTAAATCTGATCCAGATTTAAATTCTGGAAACAGCAAGTTGTTTACAGGAAAATTATAGAAAATGCATAGTACCTAGACCACTCTTTATTACTTGTACAAAGGTGATGTTTATAACCACTGTTGTTTTCAACCCTGGAGTGCTTTTATTATATTGATGATCTCTTATCTGATTGCTTCTCATGTAATCAAATAACAGTGAAGGTTTCATGATTTTTATTTAATATTCTTTGGATTCTTGCTGTCTTGCAATGGAAAAAGAAGTTCAAAGTAAATTTATTATCAAAGTGCATATATGTCACGATATACTCAAGAGAGTCTGCAGATGCTGGAATTCCAGAGTAACATACACAAAATACTGGAGGAATTCAGCAGGTCAGACAGCATTTATGGAAAGGAATAAACAGTTGACGTATCAGGCAGAAACCCCTCATCGGGGTAACGAGGGTTCTCAGCCTGAAACGTCGACTGTTTATTCCTTTCCGTAGATGCTGCTTGGCCTGTTGAGTTCCTCCAGTATTTTGTGTGTCACCATGTTCTACCTTGAGTTTCGTTTTCTTGCAGGCATTTATAGAGAAATATAGAAATTCAATAGAATTTATGAAAAATAATAAATAACAAAGACTGACAACAAACCAATGTGCAAGACAAATCATACAAATAATAAAAAAGTAAATAATATGTACTGAATTGTGGAGTCCTTGAAATTGATTCAGTTAACTTCTTCAGGAGAATGATGGTTGCAGGAGTGATGGTTGTAATAATCTTTTGGTTGTAGAGTCAGTTCACTGTTGAGGTGTATGAAGTTATCCACACTGGTATTTTACATAAGGTATTTTACCATCAATTATAAGTGACATATACTTTATTGTTATATCTATAATAATTATAAATTATTATAATTGTATTTTAGTGGTGTAGGTCAGGGTACTATTAAAGTGCAAAAGTCTTAGGCACATGTATAGCTAGAGTGTCTAAGAATTGTGCACAGTACCGTATTTGTCAACGTGGAGTGGAGAGCAAGTTTGTAAATCTAGCAGGAGCAAAGGATGTTGGGAATGGGAAGACTGGAGTGCCGCGGGAGAGGTGTGGGACAGGTAGCAGAGAAGGAGTTCCGAGTGGGGGTTGGCGCGGGTGCAAACTCACCCAGCTCTGAGACATGAGGCAAGGTCATTTGATTCCAAACAATTGATTTATTGATCATTACAGAAAGTCTCACTGGTACTTCTTGCTCCCTTTCCCCCTTCCCCTTTTCCCAACAGTGATTCCCCTTCCCCTGCCTCCTTCCATTCTCAATCCACAGTAGAGACCCATATCAGAATCAGGTTTATCATCACTCACATATGTCATTAAATGTGTTTTTTTTGTGGTAGCAGTACGGTGCAATACATAAAAGCATTACAGTACTGTGCAAAAGGTTTAGACACCCGAGCTGTATATATGTGCTTAAGACTTTTGCACAGTACTATACTGTAGAATAAGTTGAAGCAATAGTACTCATTATTTCTTAATTTGTACAGTAGAAGGTGGCTTAGTGGCGCAGTGGTTAACTCAATGCTTTACAGTACCAGCGACTCAGGTTTATTTCCTGTTGCTGTCTTTAAGGAGTTTGTACGTTTTCTCCCCGTGACCGCGTGGGTTTCCTCTGGGTCCAAAGACCTACTGGTTGGAAGGTTAATTGGCCGTTGTAAGTTGTCCCGTGACTAGGTTAGGGTTAAATCGATGGTTGTTGGTCGGCGTGGCCTGAGGGTCCGGAAGGGCCTATTCCACACGTTATCTCATTGAATAAATAAATAAATAAAACTACAATTATTTTCAACTACAGATTAAAATCTTTGGCTATTTAAAAGGTCTAAAGCTTATCTGGTTTTGTTGCATTGATACAAATTGTAATTCCATGTGAATGGCCCAGTACAAAGGCTTCTATTCATCAATGGAATGTACAGAAACGCAAAGCATAACTAACTTTTAATTGAGTAATTTTGATATATTTCCTGTGTACATGCACATTGGCATTCTGTGCCTGATTGAGAAATGACCTTGTAGCAGAGGAAACTTATGGCTGTCATTTATTTCTTTGTAAAGGAAACAAAAAATGTGCCAAAAGGAGGGAAATAGGAATAATGGTACTGGGAACCTCAGATGCACTAAGGGAAACTGTAAGGTTATGTAATTTTTTTGGTAATTATACAAATGTTTGAGTGAAATTTTATGTAATTGCTTTGGAGGTGCTATGAGTTGGTAGCATTCCTGAATTGAATTGAAAATACACTTGGACTAAGACGTTAACTGTCCTGTGCTATTACCAGTGGGATCATCTGTTGATCTGCCACCTGTCTTCAGGAGTTTCGGCCCACTTACGATCAAGACTCCCTCAAGGTGGTGGGACAGCAGTGCTAAAGCACCACTTCCCACTGGTGAGCTTAAAACTTGGCATCTGCCTCTATCAGAGTTGTGGGTTGCTTCCATCCAACAGATAGTCTACTCTTCAGGTGTCTATGCAACTACTGAAGGGTTTGCAAAGGATGGATACACTGCCTGACTATCTGCCCCTGTGGACATACTTGGTCCACACCCATGATGATCCTGTCTCTGCTGCCTCAGCTACAGCCCTGCTGGTTGACTTGATCTCTCTTCTAGTGAAGCCAAGGTCACGCAGCCACTTCTGGAGAGTGAATGTAATAAACCCACGGCAGCCTACTTCGAATGGATAGCATGAGACCTTCCACCCTCTGTCTCTACACTCTGATCTTAATTCTGCATACTTGGTTAACTTGTGCTCATGGGCTTCATCGATGTTGTCTTCCCAGGGGACTGTGAGTTCACCAATAACCACTTCTTATGGTGTCAGACCATACGATTATATCTGGACACAATGTGGTGAAAGTATTTGCTCCGGGAAACTGCCTTTCCCATGCAGGTCGTCCTTGACACACCAATCATTGGCTGAAGAAAGTATGCTTGATCGTGAGCCTGTGCTGTACACCCTTGACTTGGAGTCTTCTTTCACAAATGATATGTGATGTTCTGTGCAGCATGGGGAATGAGATAAGTTGTGCTGCAGTACTCTCTGCTCAACCGCTTCTGTTACAACTTTGAGAACGTTGTTATGTATCCAAGTGTATATGCCGCTGGAAAGATTGACTCTGCATGCACTCAAAATATGTCGAAGTGTTCCCTTCTTGCCACACGCAGCACACCTATCTGTCTTACCTTCATACCAGGTGCTGAGGTTGGGAAGTGTTGGGAGCAAATCGTACGCTGCTCTGGATAAAAAAGAAATGCAGAGCAGTTCCATCTGCCACAGAACATTCCAAGATAGATGTCGTTGTTCAACACTTTCCCACCAGGTCCAAGCCCCTTGTTTGGCCAGGCCAGCTGTTTTAGCTAACCTCTTCTCCTCTTCTACCTCTCGTATTTCTTGTGTTACAAGCTCACGGCACTCCTTATCTGTAGAAGATGACCACCACTTGTGGGTTGTCCATCCAAGTCCCTGGCGGCCTAGCTGGGTAGCCCCAACCGTCTCTTTGTGCTTCAATCTAGACTCCGCCTCATCAACTGCTACATGGACTGACCACTTCCTGCCCGATCTCACATCCAGCTGAGTGTTCTTGATGACAGGGTCTTCTGAGTCCCGAAGCATCAAGAATAATCTTACCTTGGCAACCTTGACCTCTTCAACAAGGGATTGCACTGGGATGGTAAGCTTTGTCTGGCTACTGTGGATTGCAACATTAGTGAGGCTGTTCGGTACTTCAAGTCATTTCTTCACATACTTGTTGATCTTCCGGTCCATTGCCTCAACATGGGACATTGCCACTTCATAGACAGTTAGTGGCCACGTTATCTGTGGTATCAGTCCGTACTGCAAGCACCACAACTTCAACTTGCCAGGCAAGCCACACTTGTCGACAGACATCAGACCTCTGCTGATCTGTTCTCCTGTCTCTTGAACCCTCTTGGTGTCTCTCAGCTCCTCTGTGTACCATTGCCCGAGGCTCTTAACTGGTTGGTCCTGAATGGATGGAATCTCCTCTCCACAAAGGATGAAATGAAATTCAACCAGCTTTCCTCTCCTAAGAACAAGGCTCCTTGACTTTTTGGTCTTGAACTTCATTCTTCCCCAATTCATTAGCTCTTCGAGTCTAGATAGTACACTTTCCACTGCCTCCGTGCTAGGACCCAAAAGGGTGAGATCGTCCATGAACGCTCGTATTGGTGGTAACTCCCCTCTGCCATCAATGTGAATTTAATGAAAATTAATATGAATCGAACAATATCAATAATGATGTCAATATCTCTAACTTTCTTCCTATATGATAAAATATTGCCAGGACTCCAGCGGGTTGTATGTACACCATTGTACATGCAACGATGCAGATAGTAGGAATCTGAAATAATAACAAAATGCTGTGAAAAAATCAACAGATCAGGCAGCATCCATGGACAGAGAATCAATCCAATAACCTTTCATTAGAACTGCAGTTGTTTTGATTCTGTTTGTTTTAGATCAGGGTATTTGGGCCCAGCAAGTCCCTCACATCACCATCTCAAAGGCCTGGTTCAGCCAGGAATGCGGAAGGGACTCTTTCCTTCGATATCAGCACCTTAGTGGAATTTTAACTGGTCCATCAATTTACATAATCTGGCTACAAGAGTTGATCAAAGTCTGGGTGTGACTTGTCAAATGATTTACCTTGTTTCATCTAAGGCCTCTTCAACAGCTACAAAAGCAAAGACAAAGTAAATCTATTATCAGTGTCATCATACACTATCTTAAGATTCATTTTCTTGCATGCATTCACTGGAAAAAAAGAAATACAAGATAATTTATGAAAACTATACATAAGCAAGGACTGACAAACACCAACAAACAACCAATGTGCAAGAATGTACAAACTGTGCAACTAAAAAAAAATTAATGCTGACAACATGAGTTGTAAAGTCCTTGGAAGCAGCTCTTTAGGTTGTGGAGTCAGTTCGGCATTGACATGAGCGAAGTTATCCTTGTTGATTTAGGAGCCTAAAGGTTGTAGGGTAATGACTGTTCCTGAATCCAGTGATGTGGGATGTAAGTCTCCAGTACCTCCTACGCAATGGCAGCAGCAAGAAGAGAGCTTGGCCTGGATGGTGGGTGTCCTTGATGATGGATGCTGCTTTTTTATGACTCTGTTGGTCAAGAGGTCAATAGTATATTCTCCACTTGCCTTGTTCCATGTTACTTGAATAACCTTCAAGCAGAGACAAACATAGTGCAGCACAGCCTACTGGGCTCGCACTGCATCTGTCTTCTTAAAACATGTGCTCTTTTCATCACAGCACAGCAGCTGCCCACCTACAAGATATGCTCCAGCAACTCCTTATGGCTCCTTTGATGTCACCTTGCAAACCAGTGACTTCTACCATGAGGCAATGGAAAACCACCATTGCAATGTTCCTCTGCAAATTCACAACATGCCTTTATTAACATTGCATAAAAATCCTCAAACTCTCCACCCGGTAACATCTTCTGGTGTGCGGATCTGGATGGGAAATAAATCCTAGCCCTTCGGATAATATTGACAAGTACAAAATAGAGACAATTAAATAAGGCAACTTTTGAGCTTGCTTTATTTATTATGACATTTCCATGTGTATAAACCTTTATGAATAATATTTAATTTCTAGCATAGAACAAGGTTATTTAAGGTTGTCATAGTCAGGGGGAGTAGTGGGGATATGCTCCCAGCACCTATTGAATGCTCCCAATGGCGTCTGTCTCAAATAGCCTCTGATAAGCCAAGTCCAGTTCCTGGCATTCACATGTGGCTTAGCTACTAAGCCCAGCAGAACCATTTTTACTGACAGAAGAAAGGGCAAGGGTGGGTTACTGGTGAGTCAGTCGCTTTGACTAGATGGGGCTTGCCAGCTGTAGGAGAAAGAAAACTATAGGAGGAAGAAAGCTCTTATTTCAAACTCCTGTTGCCTTGCGGCTATACCCACTCACGGGGAAGGCTTTGGGAGTAAACCTATGGAAAAATATGGAGTTGGAGTCCCTAAGGCAGTCCTATATTGAGTTCAACGCTGACTGGCAACTCCAGTGATGATGCTAGTGCCAAACTGTATTGGTGTCTGCCGTTCCTTTGGCTTCATCACCTATGCAGAGAGGGGGAGTCTGCTGCGTGAGTCTTGCCCTGGCTTACAGAGGCAGCTAGGATGCCACATCCATGGTCAACCCTGCTCAGAGGAGGGTCTACTTCATAGAACACCTAGATGATAAATGTTACAATGCCATTATCATCTTGAATAACACTTAAGGATTCTGAAGAGTTTTGTTTGACAATATTTTGAATGGCATTTAGGCTGCATAGTCAACACAGTGGATTAAACAATTTTGTGCCAATAGATTTTTCCATAAAATTTTGGGTACTAAACTTGGCTCCATTGTGTCTACCTTTCAATCTGCCAAAAGGGTAGAATTTGTCTTGGAGGAAGACAAGTTTGTAACTTTATGTAGTACATGATTTTAAAATAGTTATATTCTCTGAGGTAATCAAAATTTGCATGTCTAAACATATACTGTAAGTATGTGCTGACTGGGCATGTTCGGAATGGGCTGATTACAATGCAACCTGGTCTTTGGTTCACTCAGTAAATTACTGTAGTTTATTTTGACTTTAGAGTATAATGTAAAATTAACCCTATTTACCCAGTCACTCACATTACACCATCTCATTTTCCTTTCCTTTGAGAAATAAAAATCAAGAAATTTGTGTAATGTGTGACTGAATTTGTAACCATTCTCTTACAGAGCTCCCAGCAAGAAAAAATGTCTACACTCACTATTGGTCCTTAATTGTAATTCCTGCTGGTAGGTTGACAGAGAGAGCTTTTAAATGTAGACTAGGTAATAGTGTGATTTGTAGTTTGCTGAAGCATGTTGCTGGGATGATTATAACAAATCAACTAGCAGGATAATAATGAGATCAAACTAATTGTCTTACAGTGATGTCCAATATTGCTTCTAATCAGCTTCAATATAAAGTAAACTTGTGAGGGTTAGGTTGAAGTAAACCCTATGATTTTTTTTTGAAGTTAGTACTATTTACCATTCTTAGATTCTAGGAGCTTGAAGTCACAACCTTGTAGATCAAAGTCACAGGTGGGCATCAAGTCACTGCAGAGGACCCAGTCAAATGTTTTGATGCAATGCAGTTGGACCCAATCCTCAGAAGATCTCGGAAACAATGGGAGCATGTCAGGAACATAATTCTGGCACTCTTCAGGTTCCAGACTCCATCAATTTCTTGATACAAAATGCTGATGGGGTTATAAACTTCCGAAGTCCGAACCACTGCAGACTTGATGTACAGTGTTAATGGCAGTATGAGTACATGCTTATCACTCACAAGCTCAACCTATCTGCTGACTGAAGTTGCATTGTTTAGAGCTCGAGTAGCCTCAGGGTGCTATGGAGATTACAAGTCGCTTCTATTGCTTTTGTTGGAAGTCAATGCCATTCTGATCAGATTTTGTAGGCATTTGCTACTCACTAGTGTTGTGTGCAGACCCCCTCTGAGATGTCCAGGCACAATTCACTCCATCTACAATCACTCTCTGCCTTCTATGGGCCTGCCAATTCTGAATCTGTGTTGCCAAGATTCCCCGAATCCCATGCCTTCTGACTTTCTGAATGAGCTTACTGTGGGGAACCCATCAAATACCATACTAAAATTCCTAAACACCGCACATACCAGCCTAGCTTCATCAATTTGTCACCTTCTTGCAAACTCAGTGTCCCTTTCACAAAGCCATGCTGATGGTCCCTAATAAGGCTATGCTTTTCCAAATGCTGGTTAATCCTGTCACTAAGAATCCTCTCTGCTGACTGGGTTATCATACAAGGAACGTTTGATAGCTCTGAGTCTGTACTTACTGGAATTTAGAAGGATGAGGGGGAATCTCATTGACACCTTTCAAATGTTGAAAGGCCCAAGGAAAGTAGACATGGAAAGAATGTTTCCCATGGTGGGGGAGTCTAGGACAAGAGGGCACAGCCTCAGGATAGGGGGGTGTCCATTTAAAACAAATGCGGAGAAATTTCTTCAGCCAGAGGCTGGTGAATTTGTGGAATTTATTAGCACAAGCAGCTATGGAGGCCAGGTCGTTGGGTGTATTTAAGGGAGAGCTTGATAGGTACTTGATTGGACATGGCATTAAAGGTTATGGGGAGAAGGCTGAGAAATGGCGCTGAGAAAGGGAAAGGGATCAGCCATGATTGAATGGTAGAGGAGACTCGATGGGTCAAATGGCCTAATTCTGCTTCTATGTCTTATGGTCTTATGTTAAGACTTACTGGTCTGTAATTCCCAGGGTTATGCCAGGGTTTTCTTGAAGAATATTTGCCAGCCTCCAATCTTCTTGTTCCACTCCTGTGACCAGGGAGAACACAAAGATCATCGACAATACCCCAGCAATCTCTTCTCTAACTTCTTGTAGTGACCTGGGATATATCCCATCTGGCCTTATCTATTTCCATTTTTTTTCAGAAACTCCAACACTACCACTTTCTTAAACTCAACGCGCTCCAGCACATAAGCCTATTCTATACTGACCTCACATTTGTCAAAATCCTTCTCACTGCTGAACACTGAAGTATTCATTAAAAACCTCCTTCTTCAACTATGTTTCCCCCTTTAACTGTGAGTAGTCCTACCATCACTCTAGTCATTCTCCTGTTCTTCATGTAATTGTAGAATGCCCTTGGGTTATCGCTAACCCATTCCATCAAAGCCTTCACATGTCCCCTTCTAGCTCTCCTAAGTCCCTTCTTAAGTTCATTCCTGGCTACGTTATTTTACTCAAGAGCACTACTTGCATGCTTCCTTCTTCCTCTTGACTAAATGTTCCATCTCTCTTGAGTACCATTCCTTAATGGGACAAACCTATCCCGAATCCCATGCAAGTGCTCCCGAAACAAGCTCCAAATTTCTGCTGTGTATTTCCCTGAAAATATCTGCTCTCAATTTACGTTCCTCAGTTTCTGCATAATACAATCATAACTAACCACCCCAATTAAATTCTTCCCTATATCACCTGTTCCTTTCCTTGTCCATGGCTATTTCAAAAGTCAGGGAGTTGTGGTCACTTTCTCTGAAATGGTCACCCATAGAGAGATCTGTCACCTGACCAGGTTCATTACCTAGCACTAGATCCAGTGCGGCCTCTCCTCTAGTTGGCCTGTCTGCATAATGTGTCAGGAATCCTTCCCAAACACACCTAACAAACTCTGCCACATCTAAACCTTGTGCACTAAGGAGGTCCTAATCAATGTTAGGGAAATTGAAGTCACTCCTGACACCAGCTCTAATTCTGGACCTTCCCAAGATCTGAATACTTACAGAATCTGCCCTTCAATGTCCTCGTGCCTATGGTGGGCCTCTAGAAAACTCCCAATAGAGTGCTCATAACCTTCTTGCGTCTGACCTTCCAATTACACTGAGTCAATAGGCAATGCCTCCACAATATCCTCCCTTTTTGCAGGTTTCCTGACCTACCCCTGACTAGCATTGCCATAACTAGTATTTCCTCCCCATCTCTTTTGAAATATCTAAACCCTGGAACATTGAGCTGCCTTGCAAAAACCAAGGAATTCCATGCACCGACCCCTGCTGCCAGTTCAGCATTTCCATATATGCTGATTTACTCATTGGAGACAGAGTCAATTCACCAACGATGAAGTTTATTTCTACGACAAATTTTGATTTGAATACCACTTAAATCCAGCACAACACTGTTATATTAATGTAATCCCACTAGAAGGTTACAGAGTGCCATATATATTTTGAACTTTATTATCTAGCAACTGAATTGGCTATTTTTCATCATTATTTTGTTTTGATAATGAGGTCAAAAGTTGTTAGTTCCGTAACTCTCCTGTAAATCTAGGTAATAAGCCCACAGTCCACAGAATATATGCTACAGGACCACGTGATGGATTGCCCAACTTCCGTAAGTCATGATGGGATGTGAATGGTGAACCCCTTCCATATTTCCAAGGGGTTTATAAGATTCATGAAACAGAGCTCATTTTACTTTCACAGGTTTTGAGTAATGTTCTATCCCTTTATATCCAGGCAACAAATACAAACGTTTGTATAGACAAAGGGGCAAACGTGCTGGCAAAATATTAGCCCGCTGGAGGGTCTCGGCCCGAAACGCTGACCTGTACTCTTTTCTATAGATGCTGCCTGGCCTGCTGAGTTCCTCCAGCATTTTGTGTGTGTTTCCAGTATCTTCACATTTTCGTTCTTTGTGATTGGAAAAAAATAAACCAGTACTTTAGGGAGAATAAAAGGGGCAGCATGAATTGCAAATTTTCAAAAATCACTGTCCGACATCTTTGTGCCACTGTTTATTTCTTTTAAAGATTGTCGCCCTAACCCTTTTGGTTACCTATAAGGCATACACGAATTGCCCCGTGTTTCAATTTATTTATTTACTTAATTATTTATTATTAATATTATTATTATAGGTTTCTTTTTGTATTTGCACAGTTTGTCAGTCTTTGCTTGTGTGCAGTTTTTTCCATTCTGTCCATTGTACTTCTTTGCTCTACTGTGAATGCCTGGCAGAAAATGAATCTCAGGGTTTAATGACATAGGCACTTTGATAATACATTTACCTTTAAGAAAGCGCCAACATGGTTAATAATGCAGAAGCCCCACTTTAAGTAAAGAATAGGAAAGTCCAACATTTCAGCCAGTGCTTTGAGTTAGCTTTTTAAACTCCCGAACATGCGTGCGTATAGGTCGTTGAAATTTAAACAACTTCAGAGCTATCCTGACCCGCCCACTTCTAGCATCGGATCGGAGACGGGACAGGGAATGGGTGGGCGGTTCGCTCCTAGGACACCGAGGTAAAATCCTAAAAGCAGTCAGTGCGCGTTCACTTTTTTTTTTGACGGACTTCTTATTCTTTCAGTGTTTCGGCTGGGCGTCTCGGGACTCGGGAGTTAAAAGGAGGCGCGCAGGTTCGGATCCATGATGTAAGTGCGTTTACAGCACAATTCGGGAAGCGAAGCAGCTAAGGGCGAACTCCGGCTTGCCTGCCAGTGACCGAGCTGCCACCCCCACCCCCCGCATTATATTCATGATGAACGATCCCTCTCTGTTCCTCCACCTCAGGATTTTTCTACCAGACGACTCCTGCCCCGAACTTCCTCAATCGCCTTCCCTGTCCACAGTGCTTCCAGCTCCCCCCACACACACACACCGCTCCGCAACCCTAGATACTTCCTCCCACTCCTCATTGTTGCACCAGGCCACGATTCCTTCCTCTCTCCTTCCTCAAAAGATCAATCTCCGTCAGCCCGCATTGCCCCTGTCCCCGATCTCTTCCACCCCCACTTTCCAGAAGCTGCCCGCTCCCGATTCCCTGCTCCACGCCGTCTCTTTTCTCCGGCCGCTTTGCCCCGACTTGCCGCCTTTCCCCCCTGTCAATAACCTGTCAATCAGGCAACCAGTCCGGCTGTGCAAAATCCGTCCCGCTGTTCCGGTATTAATCGGAGATCCGTACTGTTGGGTTTCTCACTGAGTATTCCTCACCGTAACCGTGCGAACGTACCATTTTCTTTTTGATCGGGGAAAGAAAGTTGCTTGTAAATGCAGAATCTTCACTGATAAGAGTCACTCATCTTGTTTCTGTGTGGATATTCCTGACAATTTGAAGAATTTTGTACAAGAACGTTACAAGTTGAACTTTTAACCAGAGTTCAAGGATAGCGACAAAAGTTTTAATTTCATATTTCAAAAATGTACAGCACTGCGTTTATGCTTACACATAGGCAGTAATGAAACGCTATTCATAAATTTGTTCTTTAAAAGCCATACTAATATGAAGCCTTAGCCTAGAGTAAAGCTGCATCTTTCAATGCAAGTACGTCCCTTTTATATAAATTACATAACAAATAATTTTACTTCCTAATTTCTTGTAACAAAACATGATTCTGAGTAGTCTTTGGCTACCGGCAAGTTATTTTTCAGAGTTAAGGGTAAACATAAAAACAGCAGTCAGGAAAATAGGAAGCAAGATTCATTAATGTTCTGATTAGCTGAGGTATTTCATTTCTTGATAAAGAGAAAATGAGGTGGGGTGCTGTTTGTCTGATCGGGAGCATCACATTGAGAAGATCCAATGTGATTATGTTTTTTTACCAGTAGTTTTTGTGGAGGGCATTTGACATGGCCCTTAAAGTCTTCAATTAGACTATATTCAACTTAAACTGGTCTGGAGATCCATTGAGGGTCATACTTATTAAAGAAAAAACAAAAAAATGCCTCATACTGCAGCTGTAAGATCAATTATCAAAGAGGAAAAGGAAATCTACTAAAATTAGGATTGAATAAATGGCATTGTTATAACTGCATTAACTATTCAAGGTCTTGGATTTCAGACTATATATAACTGACCAAGTACAGATCACTAATTTACAGTGTGTGCACTCATATTGGCATTGGTATCAATTCTGTACCTACTAAAGTGGCCACTGAGTGTATGTTTGTGGTATTCTGCTTCAAAGTTTGGCGTGTTTGCATTCAGAGATGCTGTTCTGCACACCACTGTTGTATCATGTGATTATTTGAGTTACTGTTGCCTTCCTGCCAGATTGAACCAGTCTGGTCATTCTCCTCTGACCTCTCTCATTAACAAGGGGATTTGGTCTACAAAATTGCCGATCATTGGATGGGTTTTCGTTTTTTGCACCTTCCTCAAAAAAAACTCGAGACTGTTTTCCGTGAAAATCCCAAGAAATCAACAGATTCTGAGATACTCAAACCACCCCGCCTGGCACCAACAATCATTCCATGATCAAAGTCACTTAAATCACATTTCTTCCCCATTCTGATGTTTGGTCTAAACACCTATTGAATCACGTCTGCAAGCTTGGGTTGTTGGCACATGATTGGCTGATTAGGTATTTACATTAATGAGCAGGTGTACAGGTGTGCCTGATATAGTGGCTTCTCAGTAAAGATGTGGAAAGGAAATTCTTTGAAGAACTATCAGAAAGTGTTGACTAGGGTCATGCAGTTTGAACTCTACATTTGTGGCTATAACTCAGATAACTACTGAACCTTGTTTGTACAGGAAGTTGAGAACTAAGCAATGGATACTGAAATGATGACAAAGGGGTAGTGAAGATTAAGGATTTCACCAGAATTAAATCAGTGCGACTGTTAGTTAAGGGCACTTGAGAGATTGTTAATTGGAAAAGAAACAATCAAGAAGACACTTTATATGATCATTAAATTTATAGGATGGAAGAGATCACCTAAATTTAGGGGGAAATTATTGATAGTTTGGAACATATCATGTGAAATAGTTGATTGTGGCAGCTCGCCCACGCGGCAAGCGAACCGGCTCCAGCAGTCACGGGCGAGTCTGCAGCCAGCGGCAACCGAGAGGGCACTAAGTGCGGGGCAGACCTCGGCCTGGAAGCTGACGTCACTTCCGCCCCGCAAAGAGCGGGGGATGCTGGGAGCGGGCACTTAAGTATGCGCGGATTTAAACAGTAAACAGTTCAACCAGACCCTGCTCGACGCAGTGTGTTGCTTTCACTTGTTGCGTATCAGCGCGACTACGTGATACAGATTTGAGAAGTTTTGATGGATGTGTAAAGGAGCGAGGATTAGAACATAGAACAGTACAGAATACTTCTATAGATATTGTGGAGAGCATTCTGACAGGCTGCATTACTGTCTGGTATGGTGTTGGGGGGTGGGTGGCTACTGCTCAGGACCAAAAGAAGCTACAGAAAGTTGTAAAATTAGTCAGCTCCAACTTGGGTACTAGCCTCTGTAGTAACCAAGACATCTTCAAGAGGCGGTGCCTCAGAAAGGCGGCGTCCAGCATTGAGGACCCTCATCACCCAGGTCATGCCCTCTTTTTTACCGTCGGGAAGGAGGTACAGAAGTCTGAAGGCACACACTCAGTGATTCAGGAACAGCTTCTTCCTGTCTGTCATGTGATTCCTAAATGGACATTGAACCTATGAACACTACCTCACTTTTAAAAAATATATATATATTACTTCTGTTCTTGTACTATTTTGTACTGTTTTTATATGTACATATATACTTACTGTAATTTATTTACTTCATTTTATTTCTTTCTATATTATCATGTATTGCACTGTACTGCTGCTGCTAAGTTAACAAATTTCGCGACACATGCCAGTGATAATAAACCTGATTCTGATTGTACGGGCTATTTAGCCCATGATGTTGATGTCAATTTACATTAGATGTCCTCCTCCTGTTTATTATCTATACCCCTTCAAATGCTTTTTATTTCTCTGTCTAGTTAAAAGCTGCTTGAACTCCATCAACCGGCCTAATTTCAGTACTACCCCTTTAAACTATTCCAGGCAGACCGCACACTGTACTTAAATAAAAATTGTCCCTCATGAAACTTTTTAAATTTCTCCAGTTTGGAGGGAGCTGATTGGGAAGTGGCAATTAGAGTGGGAGGAGGTCTTTGTGGAATATAAACAAAGCATGAGACCAAACAAGTATAATATATAGTAGTAATATAAAAATGACTAGTAAGAGTGCACTACTGTAAAAATATTAAAGATTAGCTTTATTTGTCACACATACATCGAAACATCAAAATATACTGTGAAATGTGTGGTACAGTCTGACAATGTACTGGGGGCAACCTGCAAGGTTTCCCATGCTTCTGGCACCAACACAGCACGCCCACAACTCACTAACTCTAATTTGTATGTCTTTGGACTGTGGGAGGAAACCGGAGCAACCGGAGGAAACCATGTGGTTACGGGGAAGAGGTATAAACTCCTTACAGACAGCAGTGGGAATTAAACCTGGATAGCTGGCTCAGTAAAGTATTATGCTATCTGCTACACTAAAGTGCTGAAAAAACTTCATATTGAGAAAAATTGGGTGACCATCCCGATGCTTTCTGACCATTAAATTAATTAGGTAAATCCGTAGACCACATCACCATTTCTGTAACTACAGCCTTTCTGAGGAATAGAGAGCTATGAGCGGAATGCAGTGTGTTTCCTTGGTTGACTTGGCTCATTTGACAGTGATTTCTTTGTGGAAAGATTGTGGTCTCTATAGTATTCAGACATTGTTTAGCTTTTGTTCAGGTAAGACATTAAACTATTAGAATCAGGTTTATTTTCACCTTCTTATAGAATCATAGAGCACTACGACACAGAAACAGGCCCTTCAGCCCATCTAGCTTGTGCCAGCCTGGTCCCATCTACCTGCACTTGGACCATAGCTCTCCATACCTCTCATCCGTGTACCTATCTAAACGTCTCTTAAATGTTACAGCTGAACCTGCCTCTACCATTTCTGCTGGCTATTTGTTCCATCCTTTGAGTAAAGAAATTCCCCATGATTCCCCTTAAATATTCACCTTTCACCCTAAACCTCTGACCTCTAGTTCTAGTCCCACCCAACCTGAGGGGAACAAAGTGATGCGACATTAATGGTTTTGTGACGGCAGTACAGCACAAAGTATAGCTTATAAAATTAATAAATAATGTAAACAAAGGAATGGCAAGATCGTGTTTCTGTGTTCATGGACCTATCTGGTTTATTAGTTGTTTGCTAAAGATCCTATAGGGCAGGGGTTCCTGACCCTTTTTTTATTGCATGGACCAATACCATTAAGTAAGGGGTCTATAGACCCCAGGATGGGAATCCCTAGTATAGAGGAATTTCACCTTTTGCTGTTCGTGGTGTTGACCGTGATGTAAGTGGATTGAGCTCCACTTCTAAGATTTGATTCTACAAATTATGGAAGTCGAATTCAGTGTGGACACGTGAGTCCATAAACAAGCATCTGGGCTTCTAACTCTGAAATTCAATGGAAACTCTATTGCTTTTCTGCAGCAACTATTGACAAAAGTCATGAGCAACACCAGCCTCCCCATTTAAAATTACTTGGTAAAGCCAATGCACTAATCGTACCAACCGTCCTGAGAAATTGGCTGCCAACGTCTGTGCCACAGGCATAATCACACTTTCCAGATGGAAGGAACTGTGGAACACATCTAATGCCAGGGGGGAAAATATCTCATCACTAAATCAAATTAGAGGTATGGTTTCAACCTCCCCTTGAGCAGAATCACTTGGGCTGTGATTACTGTACCAGCCTGCTCCACAAGTGGGAGAACCCAAAAGGCAACATGGTTTCAAACCATCATGCACCCCATTTTAAGATCTCATGTAGGAAAAATCTCATTTCCCCATTTGGCATCTTGGGAGTCCATTGACTGGATGTCCAGTATGAGGCTGTCCATGGAACATGAGAAGAAATTGAGTAACTTCGGCAGAAAGCAGCCAAAATCAACACACGTAGCCATGCATTCTTATTTGTCAATGAGTTGTGGGTGGGTGGGTGGGTGGAAGGGAGGGGAGGAGCTTGTTTTGGTGTTGTTTTCTTGCTGTTCTATTGTTATTGTTTGTGTGTTCTGCGAACATGGTGGACTTATGGACTCACTTCCAAGGACTCTACAACTCAAGTTCTCAGTATTATTTACTTGCTTTTTTTATTTGCACTGTTTGTCTACTTTTGCACATTGGTTGTTTGTCAGTCTTTGTGTGTAGGTTTTCAATGATTCTATTGTATTTCGTTGGCCTACTGTGAATGCCTGCAAGAAAATGAATCTCAAGATAGTATATAGTGACATGTACATAACTTTGATAATAAATTTACTTTGAACTTTGGTGGTGAGCATGCTATGTTGGTGCAGGAATATGTGGTGACATGTGTGCCTCCCACAGCACATTATTTACTATATGTCAAACAATATTTCATTTATGACTAATACACACAGATGACTGGAGTTTAGGCTGTACTTACTGAAATTTAGAAGAATGATGGGGGGGGATCTCATTGAAATCTATCAAATATTGAAAGGCTGGAGTCGATGTGGAGAGTATGTTTCCCATCGTGGAGGAGCCTAGGACCAGAGCGTACAGCCTCAGAATGGAAGGGCGTCCCTTTAGAACAAAGATGGATCAACTAGCCTAATTCTGCTCTTAATAACTCATGGTCTTACTAGTCACAGAACTTGAGCATGGGGCACCAAACTCTTTGTGAGATGGAGAAAGGGGTGAGGGGGAGCAGTTGTTGATGGAGGATTGTAAGACTTATTACATGGGTCCACATATCGCATTTGGGGCAGTAGAGAATACAATGTGTGATCCTGCTCAAAGGTAAGTCGATTCTCAAAGGTCAGGATTCTCAGAATTCTTAGAATGTAAAAGAAAGGACGTAATGTTGAGGCTTTATTAAGCACTGGTGAGGCCTCACTTGGAGTATTGTGAGCAGTTTTGGGCCCCTTATCCCAAAAAGGGTGCGCGAACATTAGAGTGGGTTCAAAGGAGGTTCATGAAAATTATCCTGAGATTAAAAGGAGTGTTTGCTGGCTCTGGGCATCTACCCAGAGGAATTCAGAAGAATGAGAGCGGACCTCATTGAAACCTATTGCATGTTGAAAGGCCTCAATAGAGTGGATGTGGAGGGGATGTTTCCTATGGTGGGGGTGTCTAAGACGAGAGGATACTGCTTCATGCTAGAGGAATGTCCTTTTAGAAAGGAGACGAGGAAGAATTTCTTCAGCCAGAGAGTGGTGAATCTGTAGAATTTGTTGCCACCGGCAGCTTTGGAGGCCAAGTCATTGGGTATATATAAGGCACAGATTGAGAGATTCTTGATTAATCAGAGCATAAAGCGATACAGGGAGAATGCAGGAGATTGTGGCTGAGAGGCAAAATGGATCAGCCATAATGAAATGGTGGAGCAGACTCAATGGGCCAAATGGCCCAATCCTACTCTTATATCTTATGGTCTAATTATAAATTAGGCTACATTTAAGTAGCATTCATGTCTGACCTAGTAATTTTAGTGACAGGAAGCATTTTCACTCTATCAGTGCACAAATAATGGTATTTGGCATTCATTTCTTCCAAGCACGTGATCAGTTGTAATATTCTGGCATTTTGTGGTGTTTATATTCCAGCCATTCAAGCAAATTTGGAATGAAGCTGTGTTAAGATGGCTGTTTGATGCTCAATGATACACTTTTTCCTCACAGAAAAAATTCATACGAACACCTCTGCAAGCAAACAGAGGAAAGGCAACTATAACAATAGTGTGATAATATACATGCAGTGGCCACTTTGTTAGGTGCACCTGCTCTTCAGGGCAAGTATTTAATCAGCCAATCATGTGGCAGCAACTCATGCAGACCTGGCCAAGGGGGTCCGTCGTTGTTCAGACCAAACATCAGAATGGGAAAGAAATGTGATCTAAGTGATTCTGAGCGTAGAGAGATTGTTGATGCCAGACAAACTACCGATCTCCTGAGGTTTTTAGGTACAACAGTCTCTAGAGTTGACAGAGAATTTTGCGAACATTTAATAAAAATCCAGTGAGTGGCATTTCCATGTGCAAAAGTGCCTTGTGAATGAGAGAGGTCGCAGGAGAATGGCCAGACTGTTTCAAGCTGACAAGAAGGTGACAGTAACTCCAATAACCACATGTTGCAACAGTGGTGTGCAGAAGAGCGTCTCTGAATGGACAGAAGTCGATCATTGAAGTGCATAGGGTACAGCAGCAGAAGATCACAGACATACAGTCAGTAGCTACTTTATTCGGTACTGGAGGTACTAATGAAGTTGCCACTGAGTGTAGGTTCCAGCCCTTTAGCATTCATGGGAACTGGAATGAAGCAACATGTCAGGATAGGTATTTGAGGGCCCAGTAACACACTTTAACCTCACAGCAACCGTTCATGCAAATACCTCTGCAATTAAGCAGAGAAAAAGGTAACCTACTGGTATGAGCATCGGTTTCTCTAAATTATGGCAATTTATCCCTCCCAGCTTCTCACTTCACCCTCCCTCTCCTGGCTTTCTCTCCCTTCCTTTCCAGTCCTGATGAAAGAAGGGTCTTGGCCTGAAGCGTTGAGGGTTTATTCCTCTGATTAGATGCTGCCTGACCTGCTGAGTTCCTGCAGCATTTTGTGTGTCATTTCCAGCACCTGCAGAATCTCTTGTGTTTATGCCTTGGCTTCTTGCAGAACTTGCTAAACTTCTAATTACACCATAGGTCTGTAATTTAATAAAGAACTATTCAGCACATATAGTATCCTGGATAGGTGCCCAGCTCCAACTACATTGAGCCCTAAATCCTACCCCTATTCTGCAGCATCATGCTCCTGTTCTTCAAAGTTCAAAGCAAATTTATTGTCAAAGTACCTATATGTCACCATATATTTCCTTGATACTCATTTTCTTGCAGGCATTCAAGGTAGATACAAGAAAATACAATAGAAGCATTGAAAAACTATGCACAAAGATGGACAAATGTTCAAAAGAAGACAAGGTTCTAATGTTCAAAAGAAGACAAACTGTGAATGCACAAAAAAACCCAATAATGATAATAATAATAATAACCACTTACTGCCTGCTACATGTGCTAGCGTTTAGGGCAACAATAAAGGTCTTCTATCTCTGGCGGAGTTCAGGGTTTCCTTCATCATGTCAGTAGCTTCCTCTCGTTTTTCACTATTGTCAGTCATGCAAGTCCCTGGTTGAGACTCAGGAATACCATATGTAGAAGGGTTCTTCATAGCTGTCCTGTAACAATTTTGATTCACCAGTCAGGGTTGTTAGCCTTGAGCTGAACCCCCTGAACCTGGAGGACCGGCAGACCACTCTTAGTCTGGCCTCTAGCCTTTGACCTATTTGGCATGAGTGACCCTATGAAGAGCCAAAGCATAATGCCCTGACTCCAGCCAACATAGCTCTCCTGGTTATTGAGGCATGCAAGCCTCCAACCCCTACGACAAGGTTGTGCGCCTCTTGGAGGAATAGTAGTAAATACTGTAAGTAATAAATATTACTGAGACCATGAGTTGTCGAATCCTTGAAAGTGAGTCCATAGTTGTGGAATCAGCTCAGAGGTGAGTGAAGTTATTCATGCTAATGTAGGATCCTGATGTTTGTAGAGCTTGTAACTATTCCTGAACCTGGTGGTCTGGGACCAAAGACTGCTTTACTTCCTTGCCATTTCTTTTCCATTCTGAAGCAGATGTTTGTTGCAGCATAATTACTTGTTGGCGTGTGGCCAAGTGGTTAAGGTGTTGGACTAGTGATCTGAAGGTTGCGAGTTCGAGCTTCAGCTGAGGCAGCGTGTTGTGTCCTTGAGCAGGGCACTTAACCACAGATTGCTCCTGCACGTTTATAGCCTGGCAGCGGTTGGTGCAGTAGGAACAAGACAGGACTTTGTAGGATTAATGCCCCACTGGAAAATAATAATGTTTTAGCTTCAGCTGGAGTACAACTCAGCTGACTTGTAGAAAGTAAACTTAATGTTTCAGGCTACTGACCTTTCACCACGCAGAAATGACAGATGTTAGCGAAGTAACAATGTACTGAGCAGGGAAGATGGGAGGATGAGCAAAATAAAAGGGCAATCTGTGACAGGGTGGAAGGCAGCAGACATTAAATCATGCTAGTAGGAGAATATAATGCAAAACGTTAATTTAAATAGTGGTTGTGAATCCTTGGATTTGAGGTGAACTTATAAAGAATCTCTCTTACTTAAGGTCTGGCAACAATTATGAAAATCATAACTATTCGTTTTAAATTCATTTTGTACTTGCAATTTCAAGATGTGCACAATACAAAGAACGAATTCAGAAAATACAGTGACTGTACACTGCTCTTGACTGTGAAGGAAGGGACTGCAAAGGGAGCGGTCAACAGGTTTTGAATTACTGCTTGACAGGCTTTATTAAAATCAGTGTGCTGTCTAATGCTGATAAGAAATGGTAGCATGTTAATCTGCAGTAAGTTTAGATGACATTTGTTCTGTAAAGTTTTATGTATTAGTAAGGATGTCAAAGATTACAGGGAGAAGGCCGGAGAGTGGGGTTAAGAGGGAAAATAAATCAGCCATGTTTGAAGGTGTAAATCTGCTCCTATGTCTTATGGTTTTATGGACCAGCTTCTTGAAGCAGTTCATGATGGGCACGTCAGAGCCATTGGGCGAAGGTTGGCAGGTTTCTTGATCAGTAAGGGAAATTAAAGGTTACGGGGAGAAGGCAGGTGAATGGGGTTGAGAGAGATAATAAATCAGCCATGATGTAATGGCAGAGGGGATGATGGGCCGAACAGCCTAATTCTTCTCCTAGTTAAAACTTTCTTCCTTTCTTTCTGCAGAAAATTAAAGATGAAAGGCTTTAGCAAGTGGAAGAAAAGCTGAATGAGAAAGCACTTCAGACAGAAATAATGAGCTCAAATCCTACTGCCAAACGAGGAGAAGGGGCACAGACCCCAAAAGTTCAACAGCCTCCAGCTAGACAACTGTATGGTCAGTTTGGCCAAAGCAACCAGTCTGAGAGGATGCTGACCCCCGATTCATCTGCTCACAGTTTTCCGTCTCCGTCTCCTTTACCGCAGCAGCTGAACAAGCAGCATGTGGACGTGTGTAGTGACTGGGACAGCATTGAAGGGTTGTACCATAGGGAGCTGGAAGAGGTTCGAGCCAGAGCTGCTCAGATGGAAAAGACCATGCGCTGGTGGTCGGACTGCACTGCGAACTGGCGAGAGAAATGGAGCAAGGTGAGGGCGGAACGAAACAAGGCGCGCGAGGAAGTCCGGCAGATGCGGCAGAAGCTGGAGTCGGTTGCGAAGGAGTTAGCTGCCA
This sequence comes from Mobula birostris, assembly GCF_030028105.1. Classification (NCBI taxonomy): domain Eukaryota; kingdom Metazoa; phylum Chordata; class Chondrichthyes; order Myliobatiformes; family Myliobatidae; genus Mobula; species Mobula birostris. Next base: position 131,480,848 of record NC_092370.1, read on the forward strand.
TGAAACGAGAAAAGCAGGAGCTGTTGGACGAAAATGAGCGGCTGAGAAGGGCAGCCAAGCCAACAGAAACGCCGCCAGCAGCTCTGGTCAGACTGGAAGAATACGAACTCAATGTACTGGAACAGGAACCCGTCAAAGATGTTAAAAATAATAAAAACCCATCATCCCCAAACAAATTCACTGGTTCACCCAAGAAGGTAAGGAAGACAAAAGCTCTACTGATTAATACAGCAACAATACACTGGTGTTTACAAACTACAGTAATTAATTCTACATATAATGGAACATCTTTAGGTACCACTAGTCCCAACCTCTGCCCTCTGTTTTATTATAAGACCATAAGACATAGGAGCAGAATTAGGCCATTCAGCCCATCAAGTCTGCTGTACCAGTCTATCATGGCTGATTTATTATCCCTCTCAAGCCTATGCTGCCGCCCTCTCTCTATAACCTTCGATGCCCTTACCAATCAAGAACCTATCAACCTCTGCTTTAAATAAAATCAATGACTTGACCTCTACAGCTGTCAGTGGTGATGAATTCCACAGTTTCAGTACTCTCTGGCTAAAGAAGTTCCTGCTCGTCTGTTCTAAAGGGGTATCCTGAGCCAGTGCTACACTTTGCCCAAGGGTGACCTGCAGGCTAGTGGAGGGAAGCAGAGCCTTACACTTCCTTATAATGCACAATAATCAATTGTTATCAAAGGTACTTCAACTAAACATAAGAAGCTCACCTAAGAGGGAAATCATGAGGGCAAAAAAAAAGAGGGCATGAGATGAATCTGGCAGGCTAGGTTGAGGAAAATCCCAGGAGATTCTACAGGCATAATAAGAATAAAAAGGTGACTAGGGAAATATTAGGTCCCCTGAAAGACTAGCAAAGCCATCTGTATGTAGGGCCAGAGAAGACAGGTGAGATTTGCAATGAATTTTCCTCATCAGTTTTTTACTGTGGAGAAGGTTATGGAAGCTGAAGTTTGGTGGCAAATAAAATGTGATGTCTTGGACCATTTATAAATTGCTAAAGATGAGGTGTTGGTGGGTCTAAGGCACTTTAAAGAGGATAAGTTTTTGGGATCTGACCAAGTGCATTCTAGACCTTGTAGGAAGCTGGAGAAGAAATTGCAGAGGCCCTTGCAGAGATATTTGAATCATCTTCAGCCAAGGATAAAGTTCTTAAAAATTGGACCCTTGCTAATGTTGTACTGTTAACTAAGAAGGGCAGCAAACACAGTCCAGGGAACTACAAGACAGTGAGTCAGGCATGATTAATGGGCAAGTTGTTGGAGGGAACTCCGAGAGATAAGCACTTGGATGATACAAGGCTGTTCAGGGATAACCGGAATGGCTTTCAGCATGTTAAATCATGTCTCACAAATCTGTTAAAGGTTTTTGAAGAGGTAACCAAGAAGAGTGATGGGGGAAGGCAGTGGGTGTTGTCCATGTGGACCTCTAGAAGAGAGGGACCAAGGAGTAGAAGTACATAGTTCCCTGATGGTAGAGAGGATGGTGAAGAAAGCATTTGGCATTTATGCTGGCCTTCAACAGTAAGTATAGGAGCTGAGATATTATTTTTCAGTTGGACGAGACATTGGTGAGGCCACACCTGGGGTATTGTGAACAGTTTTAGTAATCTTGCTATAGGGAAGAAGTCGCTGTCAGAAAAAGCGCGAAGATGATTTGTGAAAACATTGCCAGGACCTGAGGGCCTGATTTATAGGGAATGGCACAGCAGGCTAAGACTTTCATCAAAGTTGCTGGTGAACGCAGCAGGCCAGGCAGCATCTGTAGGAAGAGATGCAGTCGACGTTTCAGGCCGAGACCCTTCGTCAGGACTCGGCCTGAAACGTCGACTGCACCTCTTCCTACAGATGCTGCCTGGCCTGCTGCGTTCACCAGCAACTTTGATGTGTGTTGCTTGAATTTCCAGCATCTGCAGAATTCCTGTTGTTTGAGGCTAAGACTTTGTTAATTGGTGCATAGAAGGTTGAGGGGTTACGTTATAGAGGTGTGCAAAGGCCTGAAAGGCATAATTAGAGTGAATGCGCACAGTCTGTTACCAAGGGAAAGAGAATCAAAAAATAGAGGGACAGGCTTAATGTGAGAGGGGAAAGTCTCAAAATGGAATTGAGGGGCAACTTGTTCATGCAGAGGGTGGTGTATATATGGAATGAGCTGCCAGAGGAAGTGGCTGAGGCAGGCACAATACAACTTGTATGAAGCATGGCTACAGGCACATGGATCAGAAAGATTCAGTGTGTTTTGTAGATATACTCATTGGTGGCCGGAATGTGTGGCAACACTTCCAGGCTGCCCCCAGCACATCCTGAACGCAAATGACACATTTCACTGTATGTTTCCATGTACGTATAAATCGCAATCTGAATCTTGTGCTGCCAGGAGATGAGTTACTTTCCAGAGTATCCCCATGCTCCGAGCTTCACATACAGCCACAGGGCATATGTGGATTATGCAGCTGAGTTTCTAGTCAGTGGCAACCTTCAGAATATTGATGATGGGAAATCTTGGCACAGGTAATACCTCTGCATATCAAGAGTGGATGGTTATAGTTTCACTTGGTGGAGGTGATCATTATTTGGCATTTTTGTTCGATTAATGATACTACTTGTTAGCCCATACCTGAATGTTGTTTCTAAATGGGGAACAAGGTCTAAAATCAGAGGTGCAAAGGGATCTGGGAGTCCTAGTGCATAATTCCCAAAGGGTTATCTTGCAGGTTCAGCCAGTTATAAGGAAGGTAAATGCAGTATTAGCTTTCATTTTAAGAGGACTAGAATATAAAAGCAAAGATATAATGTTAAAGCTTTATAATGCATTGGTCAGACCGCATTTGGAGTATTGTGAGCAGTTTTAGGCCCCTTTTCTAAGAAAGGATGTGCTAGCATTGGAAAGGGTCCAGAGGAATTTCATGAGAATGATTCTGGGAATAAAAGGATTAATGTATGAGATGCTGTTAATGGCACTGGGCCTAGACTCACTGGAGTTTAGAAGAGTCGGTGGGGGGGGGGGGGAGGTGGATTTCATTGAACCCCTCGAATATTAAAAAGCCTTGATAGAGTAGATGTGGAGAGGATGTTTCCAATAGTGGGGTAGTCTAGGATCAGAGTGTACAGCCTAAGGATAGAGGGACAACCCTTTAGAATGGAGATGAGTAGGAATTCGTTTTGCTAGAGGGTGGGGAGCAAGCCAATATATGACCATTGCTGGAGATGAGGCGAGGCAGAGTCGATGCGATAGGGTCCGGGCTTGAGAGTGAGGAACAAGCTGACATTTGACCGATTTAAGTGCCGGGCCAGATTGGAAAGGGTGGGCACGGGCCGAATCGAGACGTGGGTCCCGGGCCTGAGAACATATCAAAGCCGCAGGGCACTAGTCCAAGATCAAGGAATAACCAGCTGGTTAGTGAATTTGAGTGCCAAGCCAGATTGAAAAGGTTGGGAGTATTGGACCTATGGGCGAGGGGCATGTCTCAGTGACCTGGGAAACAGCAGTGAAGAATCCTTATACCTCTGAGTGTGACAGTATTCCTGAGTCTCCACCTGGAGCTTATGTGTCAGAGGGTAGTGAAAACTGAGCTACTGACATGACGAGAGAAGCCCTGAACCCCTCCAGAGATGGAGGACCTTCATTGCTGCCCTAAAGACCAGCGGCATAACAGGTAGTAGAGAGAGTGACCGTTCAGAAATCTGATGGCAGAAGGGAAGAAGCTGTTCCTAAAATGTTGAATGTGTGTCTTCAGGCTCCTGTACCTCCTCCCTGATGGTGGTAATGTGAAGAGGGCATCATGGGTGGTGGGAGTCTTTCATGCTGGAGGCTACTTTTCTTTGAGTCATTACCTTTTCTATTTGTATTTTTATTTGTTGCTTTATTAAATCTGGTCTTTTTGCATGGGCTCACACCCAAAAGCATCTGAAGAGAATTTGGGTGTCACTGACTCTTCATTCCTCCAGTGAAAGCGATGTTGGAAATTTCTGAACACAGTTGGCTTTGCTGGGTCAGTAATTTAAAGTGCAAGGGCTTTCTGTTGTGAATTTCACTCTCCACCAATTTAGATTATGAGAACACTCAGTCCTTGTTTATTGTCATTTAGAAATGCATACGTGCAACAAGAAATGATACAATGTTTCTCCAGAGTGATATCACAGAAAACAGGACAAACCAAAGACACTGACAGAACCACATCATTATAACATATAGTTACAGCAGTGCAAAGCAATACCATCATTTGATGAAGAACAAACCACGGGCACGGTAAAAAAAAAGTCTTAAGTCCCTGAGTCGATCGATTCCCGAGTCCCCGATAGCAGGCGGCAAAAGGGAGAAACTCCCTGCCATAAACCTCCAGGCACCGTCAACTTGCCGATGCCTTGGAAGCAGCCGACCACAGCTGACACTGAGTTCGTCCGTCCGAAACTTCAGGCCTCTGACCAGCTCCTCCGATCTCCGATACAGCCTCCCGAGCACCATCCTCTGCCGAGCACCTTCGACCTAGCCTTGGCCGCTGAAACAAGCAAAGCCGAGGATTCGGGGCCTTCTGCTCCAGAGATTCCAGTTGCCACACAGTAGCAGTGGCAGCGAAGCGGGCATTTCAGAAGTTTTCCAGATGTTCCTCTGAACTCTCACGTCCGTCTCCAATCAAATCAGAATTGTGCACGGTCCCCTACTTGTCAGATTACAGATTTCACTCTCTGCTTTTAGTGTGGTGGTTACCTTCACGACAAAGGTTGTTAGTCCACGAGCTCACTGCCGATGATTCATGCAAGAATGCTTTTGGTAATAATCTGCTTCAACTCACTGACTGATTTGCTCCCCAGTTTGTACTGAAGTACATGCAAATAACGCAGCCTCGTTTTCAAATCCATCTGCCCCTGAGAGCAACCTCAGGGGTTCCGGAGTGACCAGTTTCTGTCCTCTGAGCAACTGCAATGGACCTGGCTCTTGACAGTATTCTGCTTTAAAGGGAACTGGTTCTGTTAACACACTCCTACACAGCTTTTGCTTACACGCCACAAAGCAGCGGGTGGGAAAAATCGTTGCGGACACTACTCGCCCTGCAAACTGCCTTTTCCAAAAGCTCCCTTCTGGAAAGCACTATTAAAATAAAAACTTCATGCCATCTTAAAAGTTTCTTCCCTAGGCAGGTAATCTGATCAACCATTCTAGTTAGCCCTGATCCCCCACTCCCTGTATCTATTGCCTCATCGCTGCACTGCACAGCTCTGTAAACACTTGAAACCACTTTTCATAATACTGCGTACATTGTAAATACATGCTGGTATTTATTGATCTATGCATACTTTATTCCATATTCTTTAACCTCTAACTTTATTTGTTTAAGATTTAGACTGTATGTACTTCTTCATTCATTATAATTGTTGAATATTGTTGTTTTTTGTTGCATGTCGCAGCCTGACTGATACACCACAGCAAATTCCCAATACTTGTAAATGTACTGAAGAATAAAGTTGATCCTTGAATCATAGGCCCCACTTCTAACCGAAGCTGCAGTTTTAGATGTTTATCCAGCTCATGATCTTTGTTTCTCGCCCTGTGCTACAAGCTTTGTTTATTGTGTGAAAAATGCATAAACAGTAATTCCAAGAATACAATACAGTAATACAGACAGTAGAGTATGTGTTGAAATTAGAACAATAAGTTACTAATTTCAAGGGACCACTTTTTTTCCCTCCCCCCCCCCATTCTGCTGTGAGTATACAAATCTGAGTGAAGGGAGTAGTGATAAGTATTAAATTACCTCAAGAACATTGTAAAAATCCAAAGAAAAATTACCTGACAATTATAGAGCTAGAAAATAACTAAAATGCTGCAGGTGTTGGAAACCTGAACTAAAAACATAAGGTGCTTGAAACACTCGGCATGCCAGGTGGCAACTGTGGAAAGATAAACAATGTTAAGATTTCATATTTAAAAACTTTTATCAGAATTGTACTGGTAGGGCCAGAGTATTCCCTTGAAAATTCCCAGCCATAGTGAAGAATTTGATTGAAGTGAATAATATAGATGTATTTCAGAAAGCTTATGAACAAGAGGGGGAGAGAGTCAATCTGATAGATTTAGACCAGGAAAGTTGGGAGGAGGAGTGAGTTGGCACAGAAGGTCCAACATGGAATAGTTGGGCTGAATAACCTGTTTCTGTGCTGTCGATCCCAAATATTCCGTGTGTTATGCACAGAAAATGCTGGAGGAACTCAGCAGGTCAGATCCGATCCATGGAGGGGAATAAACAGTTGACATTTTGGGCCAAGACCCTTCATCGGGACTGGACCGGAAGGGGGCAGAAGCTAGAATAAGAATGTGGGGGGAGGGGAAGGAGTGCAAGCTGGAAGGTATTAGGTGAAACCGGGTGAGGGGGAAGGTGGGTGGGTGATGGAGGGGGTGTGTAATGAGAAACTGGGGGGTGGGAGTTGAGAAGTGGAAAAGGTATAGGGCTGAAGAATCTGATAGGAGAGGAGAGTGGACTCTTTGAGAAAGGGAAGGAGGAGGGGAAGCAAAGGGAAGTGATGGGCTGGTGAGGAGAAAAGATAGGGTAAGAGGGGAGCCAAAGGGGCGAATGAAAAAACGGAGAAGGGGAAGGGGGAAAATTACTGGAAGTTAGAGAAATCAGTGTTCATGCTGTCAGGTTGGAGGCTACCCAGACAGAATATAAGGTGTTGCTCTTCCAACCTGAGGGTGACCTGATCGTGGCAGTAGAGGAGTCCATGGACCAACATGCTAGAATGTGTGTGTTGCATTGAATTTAACAGCAGTTTTTCACTTCACCTGATTTCATTTTTAATGAAGTAGTATTGTGAGTTGTTAATGGAGTAATTTAATGTGGGGAAAATAATATTACTATTACTGCACGAGAATGCTTTCTATCCAGTTTCTCTGATGGAGGACGTGTAGAGAAAAATATTACTATTGCTACATCAAGTTACTTCATCAACTACTCACCGTAGTTGCAGTCGTAGCATCTTCATAGAATTAGAAGTTGGATTCAAAAAATGTTTCTTTCTGTCATCGGATCTGTAGGATCCTGATGCCTTTGTGATCCAGAGGTTCTTCAGAAGTCAAGAATGAGGCATAAAACTTATTGCTAGCAATTTTATCAAGTCTTACACAAGCAAAGAATGACCAAAGAAAGGCAAAAGAAAACGTAGTCGTGTTGTCTCATACTATGACTGGAGATAACAATAATTCCAGCGATAGTAATTAATCCATAAAACAGCCAGATTCCAGTGGTGTGACACCTGCTACTGATGGCTAAGAAGTTTCTATAAAAATACAGAAGCATCTGCTTGTAATTACTAGAAAAATCACTGGACAATTAGCTGTGCACAGGTGATTGTATAAAATTAGCAGCAAGCATAAAAAAGTTAAACTACATGAAAAATGACAGTTCTACATCCCAGCAGATCTGAGCATAAGTCTAAAGGCTTGACCATGTAATGTCATTAGAAATATTAAGCACTGTTTTCTTTAGCAACTGTATCATACAGTGAGGCATTGGTCAGAATTAATCAGAACGACATATCATGTGTTTAAAAATAAATTGGATTTCCTGTTAGTAAAAGGCTACTTATCCTATTATTCCTTAAAATTGATTTTAAAAAATTAATTTAATAGAGTAATACTATCTGTTCATTGGTATTCTTGGATGACTAACAATAAAATCACTAAACTGACAAAGGCTGAGTTTACTGTGAACAAAGTAGTCATGTTGAAAAGAGCTTCCCAGAGGTACCGTATACCACGTTCAGACGTACCAGGTACAGTGTTTCATTTGGAAACGTTGACTACTTTTTCCTCTCCGTAGATGCTACCTGACCTGCTGAGTTTCTCCAGCATTTTGTGTGTTACTCGGGGTTCCAGCATCTGCAGAATTTCTTGTGTCCAGAAATACTACAGGTTTTTTTTTGAGTTATGTGCAAATTACCAAAGCCGACAAGATAGGTGGCCCTTTAGGAACAAGCTCACTTGGGTAAGGTTTTCTGTTTGTAACACAAAGGACATTAGGCAACAGTGAGATACTTTTCAGCAGTTTCCCTTACTGACACCTTAATTGGCAAAGGGCTATTACGTAACCCGATGGCCCTTTGAAAGTCACGTTTCTGGGGCTGGAATACTGGCAGTATCTCTCAAAGATGTGACAACGTATGACACAGCTAGTACCCTTTCTATAGTTTTTCTTGATTCCAAATGGAATAAGATGTAACACATTTTTCGAGAAGTCCATTTTTAACAATTGGAAAATACACTCAGTGGCCACTTTATTGGGTACACCTGTACATCTGCTTGTTAATGTAAATACCTAATCAGCCAATCGTGTGGCGGGTACTCAATGCACAACAGCCTGCAGACATGGTCAAGAGGTTCAATTGTTGTTCAGACCAAACATCAGAATGGGGGAAGAAATGTGATCTAGCTGACTTTGACTGTGGAATGATTGTTGGTGTGAGTATTCCAGAAATTGCTGACCTCTTGGGATTTTCACGCACAAATCTCTAAAGTTTACAGAGAATGGTGCAAAAAACAAACAAACAAAAAAATCCAGTCATTGGCTGTCTGTGGGTGAAATTGCCTTGTTAATGAGAGAGGTTAGAAGTGGATGGCCAAACTGTGGTTCAAGCCTACGGGAAGGTGACAGTAACTTAAATAACCACTTGTTACAACAGTGGTGCGCAGAAAAGCATCTCTGAATGGGTGACACATTGAACCTTGAAGTGGATGGACTACAGCTGAGAAGGCCATACCTGGCTCCACCCCTGTACCTAATAAAGTGGCCGCTGAGTGTATTCCGGTAAAACGAGAAGTTTAAAAAAAATAATGCTATCTCTGTTATTTCTATTATAACCATGGTTAATGCTGTAAAGATTCCATGTGGCTTATTTTCAGGATATTGATATAATTGACAATATACTAAGAGAGAAACAAGATGGAGGAGGACAAAGTCTGGAGACTTCAACCATCTGCTCTGAAAGACCCAAGCATCTGCTGGAAGATACAATGCAACCTTTTGAGGATGACTCCATTAAAACCATGGCTCTGCAGTTTCGTCTGGATGAGTCACAGAAAATCCTACAGAAAGAAAGAGAGTAGGTGAAAGCTATAATAATATTATTGATACTGTTTTGTGCTTTAGACCTGCACGTTACACAGTCCAGCATACAGCTGGACTACTTGAAGAATGGTTCAGATATGTGAGTCATATTCAGGAAGTTTTATGAGTGATATTTGTTGATGGCTTGTCAAAATAACAGTGGTGTCAACCACAGAATACAGTCGTGGAAAGAGATGTACCTAAATCCTTGGTCCAATATGCAGATGGAATGGTCTAATATGTTTATTATGTGTTGGATAACTGTATAGTTTGTTTAGTTAATAAGTTATTTATCAACACAAGAGATTCTGTAGATGTTGGAAATTCAGAGCAACAGACACACACAATGCTGGAGGAACTCAGCAGTCCAGTTAGTAACATGGAGAGGAATATAAGCAATTGACAGTTTGGGCCAATATTCCTTCATTGGGACGGGAAAGAAAGGGGGAAGAAGCTGGAATTCAAAGGTGGAGGGAGGGGAAGGACTACAAGCTGAGAAATGATATGTGAAACTAGATGAAGGCTTCCCCTTCCTTTCCATTACTGGTGAAGGTTCTCGACCCAAAACATTGACAGATTACTCAAAACCCTGATCTGAACACTCGGTGGCAAGAGGGGAAGGGGTGAGGCAAGAAGCCACCGTGACAGTGCCTGTCTTTTGTTGTGGAGTTTGGACTTTCATGGGCATCATAGACCCAGTGTGTCAGGTACCACTGAACAGGTCACCCAGTTCTTGTTGCACACTGCACCAGTGTCCAGTGCTGATGGGATGGGGGGGGCGCGGGAAGTCCAAGATCTCAGTGTTGGGGGTTGTAGGGCAGGGGTTCCCAACCTTTTTCATACCATAGACCAATACTATTAAGCAAGAGGAAGGCTACTCATTGAGGGAGGGGGTTGCAAGCGTGGATAGGTTTTCTTTTATCAATCGCAGCTTTCTAGGGCAGGGAACATACAAGAATGAATTATTTATGTTTGTGTGTTAGAGCACTGAGGTCGCAGGGCGGATTTGGCATAGAGGCTAGGGGCCCAGGGTGACTGAGGGCAAGGGCTGGGGGTTTGATTCACCTGAGAAACATAAGTTCAGGGAGAAGGTGTCTGACAAGAATAACTTAACTCACTTAGATAAGAATAACTTATATAGGCATCCGTTAGTTTCGTGAGACCATGGATTTGCGCCTTGGAAGGTTTCTAGGGCACAGACCTGGGCAACGTTGTATGGAAGACTAGCAGTTGCCCATGCTGCAAGTCTCCTCTCTCCATGCCACCGATGTTGTCCAAGGGAAGGGCATTAGGACCCATACAGCTTGACATCGGTGTCGTTGCAGAGCAATGTGTGGTTAAGTGCCTTGCTCAAGGACACAACATGCTGCCTCAGCCAAGGCTCGAACTAGCAACCTTCAGATCATTAGATGAACACCTTAACCATTTGGCCACGCGCCAACAAATCTGTGGACTCGCTTTCAAGGTCACATGGGTGTGTTTAGGCAGTGTATGCTTGTAGGACCTGTTACTGTTATAGGACTGCATCTCTAAGGAAGACTCGACAACTCATGTTCTCGGTATTACTTATATATTTATTTATCTATCTATTCATCAGTTAACCAGTTAATTAATTTTTGTATTTGCACAGTTTGTCTTTTACACATTGGTTGTTTGAAAGTCTTTGTAGTTTTCATTGATTCTAGTGCATTTCTTTGTTCTACTGTGAATACCTGCAAGAAAGTGAATCTCAGGATGGTATATAGTGACACATACATACATAGTTAATAAATTTACTTTGACCTTTGAATTTTGAAGAGGAGGTGAATAAATAACAGGGACATACCTGTATTAATATTAGCTCTGATTCTGGAATGGTTCAGGAGGACTGGAAAATTGCAAATGTCACTCCATTCTTTAAGAAGTGAGGGAGGCAGAAGAAAGGATATTATAGACCAGTTATCTTGAATTCAGTGGTTGGGAATATGTTGCAGTCCATTATTTAGGATGAAGTTTCAGCGTACTTGGATTCACATGCTAAAACAGGCCAAAGTCAGTATGGTTTCCTTGAGGGGAAATGTCGCCTGACAAACCTTTTGGCATTATTTGAGGGAATGACAGATAGGATAGACAAAGGAGAATCAGTGGATGTTGTTTACTGGGATTTTCAGAAGGCTTTAGACAAGGTGCAGCACACGAGGCTACTTAACAAGATAAGAGCCCATGGTATTATAGGAAAGATGCTAGCATGGATGAAACAGTGGCTGACTGACAGGAGGCAAAGAGTGGGAATCAAGGTATACTGCATGGATCAGTGTTGGGACTATATATTTTCACATTATTGATCAGTGATTTGGATGATAGAATTGATGGCTTTGTGGCCAAGTCTGCAGATGATACAAAGATCGTTTGAGAAGCAGATAGTGTTGAGGAAGCAGGGAGTCTGCAGAGTGATTTAGACAGATGAGGAGAATGGCAAATAAGTGGCAGATGGCATATCAATATACATTATGGTAGGAGAAATAAAGGTGTACACTATTTTCTAAATAGGGAGCAAATTCAGAAATCAAAGGTGCAAAGGGACTCCGGAGTCCTCGTATAGGATTCTCAATAGTCAATGGTAAAGAATGCAATGTTTAACGTTCGTTTAAGAGGACTAGAATATAAAAGCAAGGATTTAACACTGAGGTTTATAAGGCACTGATGATTAGACTGCACTTGGAATATTATGAGGAGTTTTGGGCCCCTTATCTTAGAAAAGATGTGCCAGCATTGGAGAGAGTTCAGAAGAGGTTCATAAGAATGAGTCTGGGAATGAATGGATTAATGCATGAGGAGTGTTTGGTGACTCTGGGCCTGTACTTGCTGGAGTTTAGAAGAATGAAGGGAGATCTCATTAAAACCTATTGAATATTGGAATGCCTAGATAGAGTGGATATGGAGAGGATGTTTCCTATAGTGGGGGAGTCTAGGACAAGAGTGCACAGCCTCATAATAGAGCAAAGGTTTCCAATCTGGGGTCCACAGACCTCTTGGTTAATGGTAGGGGTGCATGGCATAAAAAAGTTTCGGAACCCCTGTAACAGAGAGCCATTCCTTTAGAACAGTGATGAAGAAGAATTTCTTTAATTAGAGGGTGGTAAATCTGTAGAATTCATTGCCACAGATAGCAGTGGAGGCCAAGTCATTGGGTATTTTTAAAGTGGAGATTTGTAGTTTCTTAAAGAAAACTAGCCATGATGGAATGACAGAGCAGACTGAATGGCCTAATTTTGCTGCTTTGTCTTATGGTCTTATAGAATGTATTGATAGGGTGCATCAATACTGATACTTCCACATTCCTCATTATTGCATAATACCCAAAGTCAGGCCACAAGAGCTGAATCACTTTGCAAAAGCCAGCAATCATGTGGCAATAAAGTGTTGTCAAGATTGTCTCTCTCTGAATGAACTATGCCAGACCTTGCTCTACGATTATGCAAATTTCCACTCTTGTCTGAGTCACTGTCAAGAGCCTCTGTTAGCGTACTGACATAATTCTATGTGCATACAGAGCAGAGAGATCACATTTCCTGCACTGATGCCAGATGAAATATAGAAGTGTAATCCCAAAATGTAGTAACAGCTTGTCTTCATCCAAACAAAATCCGTTTAACTGAGGAAATTCAACTGTGTGTGGTAATTCTGAAGTTTAAATAGTGATTTTCTTAGAACTTTCATCTGGGTTGATTATTGTATTTTATATACATTCATCTTTGTGTCCATTACTATGACATCAAAATCTGTAACATAGAGAAAAGAGCTCCCACAACTGCACTTAGTTAGACATTTAAAAATCATAAAGATATGATCAATAGCTTGTTGATTTCAAATTGAGTTTAAAAAAATGTAAATACATGAAGGAATTGTAAGAATTAAAGTTTAAAGCTCAAAACAAATTTATCATCAAAGTACATATGTCACCATTTACAACCCTGAGATTCTTTTTCTTGTGGACAGTCATAGAAAATACAAGGAAACAAGTAAAATTTAAAAAATTGATAATAATAAATAAATAAGCAGTAAGTATCAAGAACATGAGATGAAGAGTCCCAGAAAGTGAGTCCAGTCCATTGGTTGTGGGAACAGTTCAGTGATGGGGCGAGTGAAGTTATGCCCTCTGGTTCAGGAGCTTGACGGTTGATGGGTAATAACCGTTCCTAAATCTTGTGGTGTTGGTTGAGAAGAAAGCATGGCATGGGATAGTGTTGGTCCTTGATGATTGATGCTGCTTTCCTGTGATAGGGGTCTGTGTAGATGTGCTGAATGGTGGGGACGGCTTTACCTGTGGTGGACTAGGCTGTATCTGCTATTTTTTGTAGGCTTTTCAATTCTAGACCGTGATGCAAATAGTAAATATCCTCTCCACTGCACATCTATAGAAGTTTGTCAGAGTTTTAGATGACTTGCCAAATTTTTGTAAACTTCTGAGAAAGTAGGGGTGCTGCCTTGCTTTCTTTGTAGTGGCACTTGCATGCTGGACCCAGGACTGAAATGATCCTCTGAAATGATTGTGATTGTACGTACTCCAGTACAGAGTCATAGATCAGAAACAGGCTGTTCGGCCCATCTAGTCCATGCTGAATTACTAACCTGCCCTGCCCTATTGCCCTGCACCCAGATTATTTGCCTCTATACCCTTCCCATCCATGTACCTATCCAAATTTCTCTTAAATATTGAAAATGAACTGGCATACACCACTTCTGCTGGCAGTTTGTTCCACACTCTCACCACTTTCTGAGTGAGGAAGTTCCCACTTATGTTCCCCTTAAACATTTCACCTTTCACCCTTAACCCATGACTTGCTCTATTCTCACACAACCTCAGTGGAAAAGGACTGTTTCACTTTACCCTATCTATACCTCTCATAATTTTGTATAGCTCTGTCAAATCTCCCCTCATTCTCTTTAGATTCTGGTGAATAAAGTCCTAACCTGTTCAACCTTTCCCTATAACTCAGGTCCTCAAGTCCTGGCAACATCCTTGTAAATTTTCTCTGCACTCTTTCAATCTTGTTGATCTCCTTCCCGTAGGTAGATGATCAGGATTGGGCACAATGCTCTAAATTAGGTGCCACCAACGTCTTGGACAACTTCAATGTGTTTATTCTGAACATGGGTGTGATAATTATGTGATCACTTGTACAACTTTGTCAGTGTTTTCTGTGACAAAAGAACCAGTTATCAGAAGGTTGATGCCAATAAGAGGACAATGGGGGAACATGCAAGGTGCTAATAAGAGAGAGACGAGGGAGATTACCGAAAGGAGACACGGTTCCGAGTATTGTCAGAGACTGGTGGCTTTGAACCCTGAACTGTTTGAAGTTTGATGGACAGGCGATACCCCAGCAGGGGGATAAAAAGGGACAGGTTCGCTAAGGCAACAGACACACGACTCCACGAGGTAACGAGACCCTGAAAGCGGTGTGCCCCCCCCCCCCCCACAAGTTGGTGGGAGTTTTTGAGGTCTGGTCGCGGGACCAGCCATAGACGCACAGGGTAGAAAGGTACGGGTCGGCGGGAACCTGGTGTGTGTGTCGGCTCTTGCCTGAGTGCCGGGTTCACCGCAGAAGAACGATCGTATCTGGAACGGAGGGGTCACAATCGGTGACCTCAGAAGACATTACAAAGGGCTCGCCAGAAAGCTAACTGCGAGGAATATCGAAGGTTTGTGTGGAATCCGATTTGCATATTCATTCGTTCTCTCTCTCTCTCCCCAACGGCACGACGACGATTACTGCGAACTGAATTGAACTGAACTCTGTGTCACTTGATGACTGATCATTTTACCCCCAGACTACGATAGAGCTTGATCGATCCTATTATCCTAGTTCTGTGTACATGTGTTTTATCATTGCTAAACTGTTGCATTTATATCCTTTTGATTAGAGTACTGTGTTGCTTATTTCTTTAATAAAACTTCCTTAGTTCCAGTAATCCAGACTCCAACTAAGTGGTCCATCTCTGCTGGTTTGGCAACCCAGTTACGAGGTACGTAACGTAAGTGGGGTTCTCGTCTGTGATTTTGAACGCTAAATTTGGGACGGAGTAAATTGATTGGGTTAAAATTAAAAGGCAAACAGCAGAAATGGAGATTGAGGAATTTCTAAAGGCGCCGACCTTGGAGGCATTAGGGGATGCCAGGAAAGCGGAATTGGCAGCTGTGGCCAAACGGTTGAATCTTGTTAAGGGGAAGTCGACAATGAGGAGACAGGAGATACACAGAGCTATCGTAGAGCACTATGTATCTAAAGGTGTGTTTCCCCAAGGGGAGCTGGAGGTGATATCTGTTGGAAAACCTGGTGAAGACGCAGTACAGGTGCAGCTTGAAAAATTGAGACTGGAGCACGAGTTCAGGGTATGACAGCTAGAACACGAAGAGAAACAGTTAGAACGACAACGAGAAGAGAGAGAGAGACAGTTAGAACAGCGAGAGAGAGAGGCAGTTGGAGCGAGAAGAGAGGGACAAACAGTTGGAGCGAGAAGAGAGGCAGTTGGAGCAAGAAGAGAAACAGAGGGAAAGGGAATTCGAGCTGGAGAGGTTAAAGATAAGGGCAGAGCAGGGGCCCATGCCGAACCAATGTGGAGGGTTCAGGGCGACCCAGGAGGTTAGGCTGGTTCCCCCATTTGACGATACCGATGTGGATCGGTACTTTCTCCATTTCGAAAAAGTTGCTGCAAGTCAGGACTGGCCGAGGGATAAGTGGGCTGTTTTGCTTCAGAGCGTACTTAAAGGAAAAGCCCAACAAGCTTACTCGGCTTTGTCCGCGGAAGATGCCCAGAGGTATGAGGTGGTGAAAGAGGCCATCCTCAGGATTTATGAGTTGGTCCTGGAGGCATACCGGCAGAGGTTCCGGAATGCGAGGAAGCAGTGGGACTGCACGTATTTAGAATTTGCCCGTGAGATGCAGACATATTGTGAGCGTTGGTGCGCCTCGAAGGGGGTAGATGGGGATTATGACAGACTGCTACAGCTGATCCTGATTGAGCAGTTTAAAGGTTGTGTCCCTGACGGTATGAGACCCTACCTAGATGAGAAAGAGGCAGACACTTTAGCCACAACTGCTAAGTTAGCGGGTGAGTACGCGTTGACACATAAAACGAAGTTTGCCCCGAGTAAAGGCTACTAGAAGGGTATTCGGGACGGCGGGGAGAGTCCGCCAGAAAAGTCAGAAAGTAAGCCGGGGACTAGTGAGAAGGATAAGGTAGACCGGGAGCAGTCTGGTAGGAAGTCTCCTGGGGTCGTATGTTACAATTGTGGGAAAGTTGGACACTTTGCGTCCAGGTGCTTTGCCCCAAAGAAGGAGACGGGAAAGGGAAAGGCGGCGTTTCCGACTGGCTGTATTGAGCTGGTAAGCAAACCGCTAGGCGAGGAGAGGGCTAACAAAGTTCAGGAAGGGCGCGAGAGGTTTATCTCGACCGGATTGGTGTCGGTGAAGGAGGGGTTAAACCCAGTTCCAGTACGGATCTGGAGAGATACTGGAGCGTGTCAGTCATTGATATTAAAGAGTGTGTTAGAGTTTAGTTCAGAGACCCAGACTGGGGAGGTCAGGGTCAAAGGCATTGAGCAAGGGACTGAAGCAGTGCCTTTGCACGAGATACACCTACAAAGCGACTTGGTCTCTGGACCGGTCACGATAGGGGTGAGGCTCGAACTACCGGTGAAAGGCGTGGAGATCTTGCTCGGTAATGACCTCGCCGGCGGGGAAGTGTACCCAGCAGTGAGATTGACAGGCCCGCCTGCCAGCATTGAGGCCCTGCCCATGGACTCACAGGTTTATCCCGTTTGCGCAGTGACTCGGCGTGTGTCCAGGAAGACTGCCAAAATAGCTCTAGCTGAGACGTTTCTACCAGCCTTGTACCAGGAGGGGGTAGGAAGTGAAACAGGAGGAAGTGAGGAAATTAAGGTAGATTTATCATTAGAAAGGAGGGAATTTGTGCAGGCACAGGAGCGAGACGAGGAGCTGATGGTTTCGGCGGGGACAGCTCTCTGAAGCAGAATTAAAAAGGGAGCCAGTAGGCTATTGTGTGGAGGAGGGAGTGCTAAGGAAGAAAGGGAGACCAAGACCAAGCCCGCAGATGAGGAATGGGGGATGGTGCCAAAAATTTATGGGGTGAGATTCTTAACCTGGCCCACAAGATACCCCTCGGTGGACATTTTGGGGGGAGAAAAACAGTCGGCGGAATCATGAAAGAGTTTTACTGGCTGCACAGGAGGAAGGATGTTATTGACTATTGCAGACGTGAGTTAACACAGTTGGAGGATATTAACATGTTAAAAGCTCACCACGATCAGGAAACAGATCTAGCTGGTGATATCATGAAAATTAATGAGGCTAGGGTGCCACCTGATAAGGGGAAAGCCCATTTTGAAAAGATAAGTGTGGTGCTGACCAGATGGGAGAACTCTATTGTGTTGACCAACTTTGCTGTTGAGTTCTCTCCCTTAATCCCCGAACAAAGCGAACCGCTAAGAGAGCTAATTAAACGGCACGCCCACATAGGTCCAGATGTCCTGAGATGATGCAAAGAGCTGGGACATGGAGCTGTTGCCACATCAGGTCAGCCTAGTGAGCAACATCCCTGTAGAATGATTAATTCAGTGACAAAAGAGCTAAAGAAGTGTATATTGGCGATGTAGTGGTCTGGAGTAACACGTGGTAGGAGCTGTTTAAACGGCTGTCTGAAGCCAGCCTGACAGTGATCCTCGCAAAAAGTGAGTTCGGCCGCGCGAAGGTCACTTATCTGGGATTTGTGGTAGGACAGGGGCAGCTGGCTCCGATGCAGGCTAAGGTGCGGGCTATCTCTGAAGTCCCCACCCCGACAGACAAGAGAGCCCGGAGAAGGTTCTTGGAGATGCTGGGGTACTATCGGAAGTTTTGCAGAAAAAAAAACAACCTTGCGGATATTACCCACCCTCTTACTAAGCCCTTGCCAAAGAATGCTAAGTTGGTATGGGACGACCCTTGTTATCTGTGTCTGGGGCAAAAACCACTGAGAAGTTACACTGATCACAATTCATTAGTGTTTTCGGCCACTACGAAGTTTGCTAAGTTGGAGCCTGGTTTTAGAGGATTATTAAAATAACACATATAAAAGGAACATAAAATGTGATTGCTGACTGTCTGTCAGGTGTTGACAACTTAAAAGTCTCTGTATTAGCCAAATAGCTGATAAACATGTATATTTGTGTGTATCTAAGAATGTATTCCAGCCTATTATTTTTACCCCGGTAAAAATCCTTTGAAGCGTAGGGATGTGACAAAAGAACCAGTTATCAGAAGGTTGATGCCGGTAAGAGGACAATGGGGGAACATGCAAGATGCTAATAAGAGAGAGACGAGGGAGATTACCGAAAGGAGACACGGTTCCGAGTATTGTCAGAGACCAGTGACTTTGAACCCTGAACTGTTTGAAGCTTGATGGACAGGCGATACCCCAACAGGAGGATAAAAAGGGACAGGTTCGCTAAGGCAACAGACACACGACTCCACGAGGTAACGAGACCCTGAAAGCGGTGTGCCCTCCCCACAAGTTGGTGGGAGTTTTTGAGGTCTGGTCGCGGGACCAGCCATAGACGCACAGGATAGAAAGGTACGGGTCGGCGGGAACCTGGTGTGTGTGTCCGCTCTTGCCTGGGTGCCGGGTTCACCGCAGAAGAATGATCGTATCTGGAACGGAGGGGTCACAGTCGGTGACCTCAGAAGACATTACAAAGGGCTCGCCCGAAAGCTAACTGCGAGGAATATCGAAGGTTTGTGTGGAATCCGATTTGCATATTCATTCGTTCTCTCTCTCTGTCTCTCTCTCCCCAACGGCACGACGGCGATTACTGCGAACTGAATTGAACTGAACTCTGTGTCACTTGATGACTGATCATTTTACCCCTAGACTACGATAGAGCTTGATCGATCCTATTATCCTAGTTCTGTGTACATGTGTGTTTTATAATTGCTAAACTGTTGCATTTATACCCTTTTGATTAGAGTACTGTGTTGCTTATTTCTTTAATAAAACTTTCTTAGTTCCAGTAATCCAGACTCCAACTAAGTGGTCCATTTCTGCTGGTTTGGCAACCCAGTTACGGGGTACGTAACATTTGGTTCCAAGCGTGCAAACGGACCACATTAGCAATTCAGCAGATGTCCAAGGTGTGCTGGGTCAAATATCCAAAGCAGAAAAATGCAAGTTTAGGTATTCATCATGAAAGATGCATAGTTGATGGTAACCAAAATGTATATATACACTTTGTAAATGGTTAAAACTTCGGCAGATGAGAAGTTGTTATTATAGGGAATGATTAGGGTCACTGACCACTGGAAAGGACCATATCCCAGCTCTCCCCATGTCGATCTCTGGTAGAAGCTCCAACTGCAGTTCACCCCCACCGTCCTGAGTGATCCACAGCATAAACTTCACTCCCTCTTGCACTGACCCATATCTGAACAAAGCCATGGATGTAATCAGGTCTAGAGTTCCCAGCCATGTCTCCCACCTTGTTCTTGAGTAGCGTGCAACTTTCCCTGTTTAGTTCCCCCTGCGGTCTTCGATGCACTGGAATTTTTTCAGTCATGGGTTCAGTTACATACTCTTTTGGATTGTGGGAATGGTGACCAGTATGTACCTCAAATTGAGACTCACTTCAGATTTATACATGAACATTGTGCTTAGTAATATGAATTGTATTGAAGCGTTGTGTGCCCTCCAGAGCTATGTAAAACACATACCACAGAGCAATGTAAAATTACTCATCAGACAGACTATAAGTGATTAATTAAAAGTGTTGTAGTCGTAGTTGGATCACTGGAGTCGAGTCTGATGTTTTCCTGAGGAGTTGTTTATTGGTGGGTCTTCAGGTGACTGTAGGTGCCGATCCGCCCCCTTTGACATGTGCTGGTCTCCGCAGGACTTAGTCTGGGGGTGGATTCCCTTAATGCAGAACGCCTGCATGTGACTTTGTTTAACGTGTGGAGACTGATGCATGGGCAGCCAACACATTGTCCTTGACAGAGCGGAGTCAGGGTCTTGTGTCATGGAGTGCAAGACCACTGTAGACCCTTCCTCCGCTTTCACTGCTGTTCTGATGTGTCATCATCTTCCTCCCGTTCCATCACTGAGGTTTTATTTGGAACCTTCTCCTTGACTTTAACACCATGGGTGACCTCACTAGGAATTAAGCACTAGATAGCTAAATTCCAGACGGCATCACTCTCGGGATCTCAGGATCTCACGTGCCTCTCCACCACATCAAGGCGACAATCCTTGGAGAAGATGAAGTGTTATAAAGTGACGCGATCAGAAGACAAGTGATTAATAAGAGTTGTTTGACCTTCTGGTTGATGTTACTTGTTTTAGATACGCAGAGTATCAGTGTTGGGAATGCAGCTGTGTTTTCAATTAGCAGGTATTAAACTTTCATAATGCCTAAAGCAACAAATGTATCTGATAACCAGTGTCTGTAACTCATATGTGGAAAGCTTAGCAGCCCTGAGAAAGGACCATACAACATTCTGCTTTCATGAAGACTCTAGACCTCAGGGCAATTCTGTTTAAATTATTCTCATCAATTTTATTAGAATAATAATCGTGAGCATCATGGGAAACTTGAAGGATTAGAAAGCTGAAAGAGGGGTAATATTACACTGGTGAATTTTAGCTATCTCCTACAGTACTATGTACACTATAGTCTGAGGCTACTTTGTTAGGTACCTCCTATACTTAATAAAGTGGCTACTGAGTGGACATTCACGGTCTTCTGCTGTTGCGGCCCATATGCTTCAAGTCTTGATGTGGTGTGTGTTCAGAGATGCTCTTCTGCACATCACTGTTGTAATACATGGTTATTTGAGTTACTGTCGCCTTCCTGTCAGCTTGAACCAGTCTGTCCATTCTCCACTTACCTCTCTCATTAACAAGACGTTTTTGCTCTCAGAACTGCTGCTTACTGGATTTTTTTTTTTGTTTCTTGCACCATTCTTTGTTAAATCTAGAGACTTGTATGTGAAAACCACTGGAGATCAGCAGTTTCTGAGATGCCCAAACCACCCTGTTTGGCACAAAAAAGAACATACTGCAGCTAAAGCATTCTGATCACATTTCTTCCCCATTCTGATGTTTGGTCTGAACAACAACTGAACCTCTTGACCATGTCTACATGCTTTTATCTATTGAGTGGCTGCCACATGATTGGCTGATTAGGTATTTGCATTAACGAGCAGATGTACAGGTGTACCTAATAAATTGAGTGTATTTCATTATCTTGGGACATTTGTACATTCAGTTCCTTGCTTCCTGCTCCTGGTGTCAGAGACTTCAATTGCCTAGACCATACACAACCTCTTTAAAATTCTTCTCTTTTCTTTGCTTTTGGTTTTTGCTCATATTATCTTACTTCCAGATCAGGAGTCTTTATCTCATTTTCGATTTCATAAGGTGACATTGATACTAAATAACTGGTGGTTAAAGATACCAAATAACTGGCAGTTTGAGGGCATTTCAGAGAATCTCTGTACCTGTGACACAGGATTATTCACTCGTACTTGTAGCTTATTATGTCTCATCACCCAGGATTACCACCGGGACAGAGGTATGGAAGCCTGAAGGCACACACTCAGTGATTCAGAAACAAATTCTTCCCCTCTGCCATCCGATTTCTAAATGGACATTGAACTACCTCACTCTTTACAAAATCATTTTTGTTTTTGGACTACTATTTTTAATTTAACTATTTAATTGCATTGTACTGCCGCCACTAAGGTAACAAATTTCATGATATATGTCGGTGATATTAAACCTGATTCTGATTCTGAATATTGCCATGAGACATGACTAGACTACCCATCACTCCCAGTTTTTCACTTCATCCACCCCTCCCCGGGCTTCACCAGTCACCTGCCAGCTTGTCCTCCTTCCCCTCCCCTCACCTTCTTATTCTGGTTTCTTTCCCCGTCCTTTCCGGTACTGATGAAGAATCTCAGCCTGATCTGAAACATTGACTGCTGATTCCCATCGGTGATGTTGCCTGACCAACTGAGTTCCTCCAGCATTTTGTTTGTATATGTGTGTGTGTGTGTGTGTGTGTGTGTGTGTGTCTCTTTTGTCCTTTTCTGTAAGAACTGCACCACTGCTTTTCAAAGGTAGCTTGTGTTGCATCATGCTTTCTGCTCTCCAATTTGAGGAGTAGATAAGCTAGTAGTAGTTTCCGTTTGTGTCTCCAAGCAAATTTATTTTGTTATTCTTGGGGTAGGATTTCAAAGACGTGACTGGAGGATACAAGTGTTTTTGATATTTATCTCTCTTTGATTTTGTTCTATATGATCACAGATTGTTGATTTTAAAGGTACTTTCAGATCATGGAATTAGAAAAGCTTCTTTGTCATCGGTTATAGTGAATTTTGTACATCAGATGTTGCAGATACTTAATTCTCACTTCGCCTAGAAGAAGAATCATTGAGTTTATGTACGGCTCAAATCTGAAGTTTGGTTGCTGCTTTCCACCTCACATGATGGGGATGATGGGTTGGACTTTGAGAGGCATTGCCGTGCATTACAACGGGACACTGACAGAATGCAGAGCTGGGCTGAGAAGCGGCAGATGGAGTTTAATTTCGACAAGTGTGAAGTGATTTGTTCTGGAAGGTCGAACTTGAACAGGGATAATGGCAGGATTCTTAACAATATGAAGGAACAGAGCGATCCTGGGATCCGTATCCTTTGAAGTTGTAGCTCAAGTTGATAGAGTTGTTAAGGAGGCGTATGGTGTGTTGGCCTTCATCATTCGGGAGATTGAGATCAAGAGCAAAGAGTTAATGCTGCAATTCTATGAAATGCTGGTTAGACCACACTCGGAGTATTCTTTTCAGTTATGGTTGTCTGTGAAGGGATGTGAAAGCTTTAGAGAGGATGCAGAGGAAATTTACTATGTTACTGCCTGGAATCAAAATCATGTTTTATGAGGACAGGTTGAGCACGGTAGGACTTCCCTCTTTGGAGTGAAAGAGGATGAGGTGACTTGATGAGGTGTGTATAATGCTAAGTGGAATAGTTAGATGGAGCAGTCAGTGTTTTTCTCCCAGGGTAGATATGACTAATACATGAGGGTATAATTTTAAAGAGATTGGAAGAATGTATAGGGGGGATGTCAGAGGTAGGATTTTTTTTACACAGAAAGGTGCTGAGGAGACTTGCTACATGGATGAATGAACGAAAAATGAAGGACTACGTGGGAGGGAAGAATTAGAATGATCTTCAACTGTCGGCAGAACATCATGGACCGAGGGGCCTGTACTGTGCTGTACTGTTCTATGTTCTTGTCCAGTAATTGCTTCAAGAAATTTCAGAATGGTTGGGAAAGTGGAAAATGGCAGACAGGAAGGCTGTACAATGGGTAGTGAAAACTGCCCAAAGCATCACCGGCACCAGCTTACAAGGGCATATATACAGAAGGGTGCCGAAAAAGGGCCAGGAACATCATGAAAGATCCCACTCACCCTGCTTATGGACTGTTTGTCCCACTCTTAGCAGGGAGGAGGCTGTGCTGCATCCATGCTTGGACCACCAGACTCAAAAACAGTTATTTCCCTGAGGCAGTAGGGCTGATCAACACCTTCCCCACTGACTCACAACCCTATCAACACTACTTTATCATTTCCTGTCAGAGTCACCTTCTATACGGACACTCCCGTACTTAGCATCCCTTAATGGACATGCAGTTAATTTATGTATTTGAGCTAGATTTAGGATTTACATTTATTGTGTTTTTATTAATACTGCATTCTTTATCTTAGTGGGTTTATTTTTTTGTCCTGCATCTGATCCAGACTAACAATTATTTCATTCTCCTCTACACTTGTGTACTGGAAATGACATTAGACAATCTTGAATGTTGTTTATTAGCAATAGTCTCTTTTTAACAGCAGGCTAATTTTGAGGGGCCTTATTCACCTATCTATCTATCTATCTATCCATCCATCGATCCATCCACCCAACAACCTACAGGCCCTTCTGGCCCAACGTGCTATGCTCCCTAGCGACCCACCTATTTAATGCTAGCTTAATCACAGAACAACTTACAGTGACCAATCAGCCTATTAACTGACACGTCTTTGGATTGTGGGAGGAAACCAAAGCACCCGGATGAAACCCACGCGGTCAAGGGGAGAACGCGAGTCACTCTGATTCTTTACGGGTTTCATATCTATTGTGCTCCTCGACTTTCTTTTCACCTGCTTACATTATACGTACAGCGCATTCACACATGACTGGTCCAACAATTTTGACAACGGACATCTCATTATACATTTACACTGATTGCTCGGTTGTGGTGAGCAGTTATTTAGCATAAAAACTGTATTTATTTTGTTAGCACTTGTAATCCTAATTGGGAGAGGGTTTTTTTAAAAGATGCTGAAAATCTGTTATTATCAACTCTCTCCAGAGGTTGAATGACAATAGAAAATAAAATGGTTTTGTCTTCAACAACGTGTCTGTTCTAAGTGTGCTCAGTGGCCAGGGTTATAGTCAGGCTTCCAGACCCCAGTATTCAGATTGGCAACACAGAAGACCAGGATGAATAAGAGGTTTAAAGATGGGCTTTATTGGTCATGCAGTGAAATGCGCCATTGTGCATCAACAAGCAACACGGTCTGAGGATGTGCTGGAGGCAGCCCGCAAGAGATGGCACACCTCCAGCGCCTACGTAACATTACTAACGGTAACCTGTCCATTTTTGGAGTGTGGGAGGAACCCACACGATCACAGGGAGGACGTACGGGCAGTGGCGGGAATTGAGTGATCGGCGGTGCTGTAAAGCGATTGCGTGAACTACTATGCTACCTGACAGTATTCATGCATGCGCTGATAGTTGGCAAATAACATTCATGTCACTGGAGTGTCACACACTAATCTTCTCCATCTAGGGAGAGTTTGACATTCATTGGTGTCACCATTATCGAGATCCCACCATCAACCACCTGGATATTGCCACTGACCAGGAACTTAATTGGACCAGATTAAGCTGGAAATATTCAGCAGGTCGGCCTGCATCTGTGGGAAGAGAAACAGAGACAATGTTTCAGGTCAAACACCCATTGAGCGCTGAGCTAACTGCTATGTTACTGCGGCTGCCTCAAAGTACTGTGGCTGAGGAATGGATCGAGCTATCGTTCGTCAGTGGGTATGATTCCATTATGTCTGTGACAAAGATATCCAGATTTACTATTCGTGCATAGGTACAGGAATAAACTATTTCACTGCTCTGGCCTGTTCTACCATTTGATTAGGTCATGGCTGATGTGAACCTTAATCGCATAACTATTCCAGATGGCTGCCCAGAAAATCTGCCTCTTTGTGTCCCTTTTGTGTCGGGATCAGGGAGATGTGGAAAGGTTATCTCAGTGTTTGTTCTGAAAAATCATTCGAAGTTCCTTGCTCTTTCCGAAGTGTTTGATGAGCAGTATGTGAAGCCCCCAGAATGCTTTTGTTTTGAAACACTTTACTAAAGGACAGGACTGTAATAACTTATTAATTCACTCAGTGGCTACTTTATTAGGTATATAATGAAGTGGACATTGAGTGTATGCTGTTGCTGTAGCCCAACCATTTCAAGGTCATAGTCATAGTCATAGTCATAGTGATACTTTCTTTATTGATCCCGGGGGAAATTGGTTTTCGTTACGGTTGCACCATAAATAATAACTAGTAATAAAACGATAAATAGTTAAATAGTAATATGTAAATTATGCCAAGAAATAAGTCCAGGACCAGCCTATTGGCTCAGGGTGTCTGACCCTCCAAGGGAGGAGTTGTAAAGTTTGATGGCCACAGGCAGGAATGACTTCCTATGACGCTCTGTGTTGCATCTCAGTGGAATGAGTCTCTGGCTGAATGTACTCCTGTGCCCAACCAGTACATTATGTAGTGGATAGGAGACATTGTCCAAGATGGCAATCAACTTGGACAGCATCCTCTTTTCAGACACCACCATGAGAGAGTCCAGTTCCATCCCCACAACATCACTGGCCTTACGAATGAGTTTGTCGATTCTGTTGGTGTCTGCTACCCTCAGCCTGCTGCCCCAGCACACAACAGCGAACATGATAGCACTGGCCACCACAGACTCGTAGAACATCCTCAGCATCGTCTGGCAGATGTTAGGGTTCAACTTGTCGTGCATTGGGAGTTGCTCTTCTGCACACCACTGTTGTAGCGTGTAGTTATTTGAGTTACTGTCTCCTTCCTGTCAGCTTGAATCAGTCTGGCTTTTCTCATTTGACCTCTCTCGTTATCAAGGCGTTTTTGTCCACAGAACTGTCGCTCACCAGATGTTTTTAATTTTTCGCACCATTCTCTGTAAACTTGAGAGACTGTTGTTTGTGAAAAGACGAAAAATCACTCTGTCTGACACCAACAATCATTCCACCGTCAAATTCACTTTGATTACATTTCTTCCCTATTCTGATGTCTGGTCTGAACAATAATAGAACCTCTTGACCATGTCTGCATGCTTTTATGCATTGAGTTGCTGCCACACGATTGGCTGATTAGATACTTGCATTAACGAGCAGGTGTACAGGTGTACCTAGTAAAATGGTTACTGAGTGTAGGTGAAATAATTCAAGACGATAGATTCTGTCCTGTTTGGGCAAAACTACCAGGAAATCAGACGACTTCTTGAACTATTCATAATTGAACTATCCGTTGTTGTAGGGTATAATTGAGGATAATGTACTTTTTTCTTTAACTGTATTTATTTGAGATTCTGGTATTGTTACCATTGGCAATACTGAATGTACGGTACATTGGAAATCAATGGACTATTATTCAGGACATGGAACACTAAGGAGTTGCCAACAATGGCATGGTTCCAAAATTTTAATAGGAATTCATTTCAGTAAAAGATACTGATGACTTCCTGAATATCTCGTCACTTGAAAGAAGAAGCTCTCAGCTTGCTAATAACATTTTGTTTGATTTTTGTATAATTGGGCTACCGAGAGTCAGAAAAGCCTAATGATCGAGCCATTTCCTGCCAAGATCAAAGTTCATAAAGTTGAGCCTTCAGCATCCATCAATTGGATCACGTTTTCTGCAAAATAAAAACAATTATTTTGAGTCGCTTCTATAGTGAGTGATGTATCTTTACTACATTTCTTTCAAAGGTTTTTTTGCCATATTTACACTGCGTTGGATTAACACTTTAGAATGAACATTGACAATGACAGATTCTGGATTTCAAAATACTGTGCTGCTTCCAATAAATCAGCATGAAGCTTCACCCCAGTCATATCACACAAAGCAATATCTTGCATTTTGCTGTTTCTTTAGAGGTGGTGCCAAGTTATAAATCAAGCAGTTTACCACAGGGTGAATCACTATGTGGAATCACCTGGAATTGAGCAGGTACATTGCTTGGTTGATTAGTGCACTGGAAGTGTGTGCCGAATTGTTCATGATGTCAGGGGATGTTCAGTAGAACAGCTTTAAGTAGTGGATATAGCCCAGTCCATCACAGGAGAAGCCATCTCCACCGTTGAGCACATCTACAGAGAGCACTGCCACAAGAAAACAGCATCTGTTATCAAAGACCCCCACCATCCAGGCCAAGCTCTCTTCTCACTGATGCCATCACGAAGGAGATACAGGGGCCTTGAGTCCCACACCAACAGGTGCAGGAACAGTTATTACCCTTCAATCATCAGGCTCCTGAACCAGATTGGATAACTTCACTCACCTCAACACTGAACTGATTCCACAACCAATGGACTCGCTTTCAAGGAATATACAAACCATTTTATCAATAATATTAATTAACTAATTATCTATTCTTGTTTCATATTTGTATAGTTTTTTCTCTTTTGCACATTGGTTGCTTGTCAAGTCTTTGTGTGTAGTTCTCTTGTATTTCTTTGTTCTACTCTGAATGTCTGCAGGAAAATGAATCTCAGTAGTATATGGTGACATATATGAACTTTGATAATAAATTTACTTTGAACTTTAAGGGGAAAAGAGAGATGAAAATAAAAAAAGGACCGAAGTGTTTTTTGAATGGTTGAGTAACAAAACATTGATCAGAAAGGCTGCCATTTTCACTTGGCATTACAATGCATTGAATTTGCTCACTTCAGTCAGGAGTGGACAAGGGAAGATAACGTTAGCATCAACATCTCTGAGCCATGGAAAGGGTAAAATGGGACACGATTCCCACCCCAGCTTCTCCACCATCAAGGAAATCTCCAAAAGGCAATGCCTCAAAAAGGCAGCATCCATCGTTAAGAACCGGGCCATGCCCTCTTCTCATGACCATCAGGGAGGAGGTACAGAAGTCTGATGACATATACTCAACATTTTAAAAACAGATTTTACCCCTTTGCCATGAAATTTCTGAACAGCCCATTTTGTTGCACCATTCTCTGTAAACTCTAGAGACTGTCGTGCATGAAAATTGCAGATCAGCAGTTTCTGAGATACTGGAACCACCCTGTCCGACACTAAGATTGATTCCATGGTTAAAGTCACTTAGATCATATTTCTTTCCCATTCTGATGTTTGGTCTGAACAACAACTGACTATGTTTGCATGCTATTATGAATTGAGTTGCTACACATGATTGACTGATTAGATATTTGCATTAACAAGCAGATATACCTAATAAAGTGACCATTGAGTGTGTGTATGTGTCTGTATATTTTATGTATTGCACTGTACTGATGCCACAAAACAACAGATTTCACAACATATGTCAGTCATAGTAAACCTGATTCTGATTCCCCATTAACTGTTCTGATCTGTAGCCTATGCTGCACATTCACAAATGCATATCACAGAAGCATGTGTGTATACTAATGTTATAGCCCATGTCACTAACTAATTCGAAGGAGTGAAATATTGGACAGGAAATAGTCAAATGAAATGGCATCAGTGTTTTTATTTCTAGATCACAAGATATCAGCATCCTTTTCTGAATTCTTATTTTAATTTTTTTTAAAAGATACAGCGCGATACCAGGCTCTTCTGGCTCAATGAGCCTGCGCGTCCAAATTGGCCAATGTGACCAATTGATCCACTAACCCCTACGCCTTTGCAATGTGGGAGGAAAACGGAGCACCTGGAAGAAACCCACGTGGTCATGGGGAGACAAGCATGGCACAAACTCCTTATAGACAGCGGTGGAAATTGAACCTGAGTTGCTGGCACTGTTATGCTAACTCTATGCTATTGTGCTGCCACTCACTCTATTTTCTCATGAGAAGAAATTTGTAAAAGGAGTGCTCCCTCGACCAGATAACGAGTAGAAAGTTATGAGCTGCGTACCGTCAATTCTGTGCGATTAAATAAGCTGTTACCATGTCCTGTTATGAGTATAAAGCCATAGACACTGCCCTGAGAAGGTTCAGATCAAGGATGTTATTGATATCTGTCATACATAGAATAATGTTTCTAAGAGCTTAATGAAATAGGACTTGAATTTGAAAATAAGGATATAAGGGAATGAACTAAAACTGTTTGAGTGTTTGAAAATGATTTATAAACCGCTAAGGCTCAATTCTGAAGGTCTATTGCATTATCTAAATCCCTGAAAAAGAGCTTTTGTTATTGGGTATCCCTGAAGCTGTCTGTTACACTGTACAGTAGGCACTGTATCTAGTCATTTCATTGTCAGAATACTATGGCCCTTTCAATGAGTCAGGAGGATGTAGGCATTTTGAAGCTTCTTGTGGGGACATTGAGGATTCTTGTTTGAGACTGCAGCTGAAAAGTGCAGAACTAAGTTTCATGGTAACAGCTCTTTACCACCCATTGAGAAAGTCAGGTCTATAATGATAGCCAGCTGTACGGCTTTTCTTGGTTATTTACTGCTAAGTGTTTTATAATCTTATATAACATTCCCATTTCAGTCAGATTAACCACTTAAACAGATAAGACTCATAAAAAATATACTGTATGTCTCTGTTATACATTATTTATTGTCAGTCAGTATTGGATTAATATCTTACCTTAAAATTCTGGTATGTCTTTGATCTTGGGTAGTTTCTTGTGTTTGAAGATGGCTTTTGCTCTGCCAAACGTGATATGATGCAGTAGACCATGTCAATATTTGATGTTATTCATAATTGCAGGGGTTATTGTGGAAGTGATGAGGATAAACCCAGCCTGCTTGCTGCCCCCTCGACCAAGGCACTTACTGTCATACCCAAAAACTTCAGAGCCATTCCATTCCCATTTCAGTTGTCTGTTTCCCATTCAGACTGACATTTGGAATGATTTCCAGCACTTCCTTCGACCACAGTACTCCTAGTGCTTCCTTCCTTCCTTCCCTTCTTAAGTCTTTAAACAACTTAAATAGGACATTACAGTGCAGTACAAACCCTTCGGCACACCATGTTGTGCCAACCTTATAACTTATTTTAAGATCAATCTAACCCTTCCTTCCTATGTAGCCCTCCATTCCTCTGTCAGTCATGCGCTTGTCTAAAAGTTACTTAAATGTCCCTGATGTTTCTGCCTCTACCACTGCCAAGGGGGTAGGTGTTGCATTCCCCATGCCCATCGCTCTTTCTGTAAAAAAAACTTAACTCTGACGTTCCTTATACAGTACTTTTCTCCAGTCACCTGAAAATTAGGCTCCTTATATTTAGCTTGAATACATTACTTTTAAAAGGTTACACAGCAGGTCATCTGCACGTTTTCCAATGCGAATACAAGGAAATCTAGTGTGAAAGTGAGGAATTGGAATACAGATAAACATTGTATTAATAGAACATTACAGCACAGTACAGCCCCTTTGATCCACTTTTCTAGTATCGAAGAGTCTCTCAGATGCCCCTCATGTATCTGCCTCTACCACCATCCCTGGCAGGTCGTTCGAAGCATCCATCACGCTCTGTAACCAAAGCTCATCGGGGTAGCTGGAGGAAGATGATGTCGCATCACAACGGTAGAGGAGGCAGAGGAAGGCTGCAGCTGTGAAGAGTCTGCAGTCATTTTATGCTCTGTGCCCCTGGATTCTGACCCCAATCTGCCAAGGACTGTGTGGTGGCTGCCCACTCATCATTCTCCTCACGTTAAACAATATCATGTACAGGCTTTCGCCGTTAAGGGAATCCGTCCTAACATCCCGGATTAGATCTCAGTGCGGGAGAACATCATGCTCGAGTTGAGTGATTGTGTTGTTACGTACCCCGTAACTGAGTTGCCAAACCAGCAGAAATGGATCACTCAGTTGGAGTCTGGATTACTGGAACTAAGAAAGTTTTATTAAAGAAATAAGCAACACAGTACTCTAATAGTAAGGATATAAATGCAACAGGTTAGCACTGAATAAACACACATGTACACAGAACTAGGATAATAGGATCAATCAAGCTCTATCGCAGTCTAGGGGTAAAATGTTCAATCACAAGTGACCAAGTTCAGTTTAGTTCAGTTTGCAGCAATCGTTGTTGTGCCGTTGGAGAGAGAGAGAGCGAATGCTGATATTCAAAATCGGATTCAACAGACCTTTGATATTTCTCGCAGTTAGCTTTCGGGCGAGCCCTTTGTAATGTCTTCTGAGGTCACCGACTGTGACCCCTCCGTTTTCAGATACGATCGTTCCTCTGCGGTGAACCCGGCACCCAGGCAAGGGCGGACACACACACCAGGTTCCCGCCGACCGAATCTTTCCACCCTGTGCGTCTATGGCTGGACCCATGATCAGCCCTCCAAAACTCCCACCGACTTGTGGGGGCGCACTGCTGCCAGGGTCTCGATACCTCGTGGTGTTGTGAGTGGTGTCTCGTGTGGTGTCTGTTGCCTTAGCAAACCCGTCCCTTTTTATCCCCCTGTTGGGGTATCGCCTGTCCATCACTTCAAACAGTTCAGGTTCAAAGCAAACCAGTCTTGACAATACCCAGACCGGTGTCTCCTTCCGTTAATCTCTCTTGTCTCTTCATTAACATTTCCAAATGCTGCTCCATTGTCTTACTTATCTCTCTCCTGAAGACAGGTGGCAGATCAACTGTTGATCCCACTGGTGATAGCACAGGACAGTCAACATCTTAGTCTATGTATACTTTCGTCACAGTATTATTATCACAATGGGAGACTGATAGGGTGCAGAGCTGAGCTGAATTGTGGCAGGTGCAGTAAATCTGAAGAAGTGTGAAATGATCACTTTAGAAAATCAGACTTGAAAGCAGAGTGTAGGGTTAATGGCAGGATTCATAGCATTATGGAGGAACAGAGGGAGCTTGTGGTCCATGTCCCCAAACCCTCCAAAGTTGCTACACAAGTTGATAGGGTGGTTAAGATAGTTGATGGTGTGTTGGCCTGAACTATTAGGGAATTGAGTTCAAGAGCAAACAGGCGATGTTGCAGTTCTATAAGACTCTGGTTAGATCGCACTTGGAATACTGTGTCCATTATAGGAAGAATATGGAAGCTTTAGAGAGGGGCAGAGAAGATTTCTCAGGATACTGCCTGGATAAGATAACATGACTTATGAGGATAGTTTGAGTAAACTAGGGCTTTTTTCTTTGGATCAGAAGAGGATGAGAGGTGTCTTGCTAGAGTTGTATACGATTATAGGAGACAAAGACAGCTGGAGACTTATTCCCAAGGCGGAAATGGCTCATACAAGAGGGCATAATTTTAAGGTGATTGGAGCAAAGTGTAGGGGAAGATGTTAAACCTGAGTTTCTTTTCCCACAGAGAGTTGGTAGGTGTGTAGAATGCACTGCTGGGAGTGGTGGTAGATGCAGGTACATTAGGAAGGTTTAAAAGAGTCCTAGCTAGGCACATAGATGAAAGTAAAATGGACGGACGTCTATACATATATATTATATCAGTTTACAAAGACCAATTAACCTACCAACCGGTACGTCTTTGGGCTGTGGGAAGTAACTGGAACACCCGGAGGAAACCCACACGGTCATGGGGTTAATGTACAAACTCCATCTCGCAGCGGCGAGATGTAGGAGAGACATGTTAGATTGATCTGTGAGTTGGTTAAAAGGTCGGCACAACATTTTTGGATGAATGGCCTGAGCAGCACTGTTCAATGTTCTAAAATCTGGGATGGAAAATTAAATATAGGAAAGGAAGAATGATGGGATTAAGGGGGAAAGAATTAAGAGAGATGGACAAGAGAATTAATAAAACTTATATCTTATTTCTTTTCAATCTTAAACCATAATTCAGATCTGAATAAGTGTGACTGCATATTTGCAAATGTAAATTTTCAGAACTCGTGGATTTGTTTGATAGATGTTAAGAGAATGGTAGCATTAAAGTTCATGTTGACTTAAATGGGTGTTTTTCATGGTATTCGGAGATACCTGATGGAGAAGTAGTCCAACCATCTTCATAACTTTTGTGCACTCAATGCCTAGTGATCAGAAGCTGCTGGATCAGAAACTTCTGTATTTGCAGGGTGTCTCTGTGAGGCTGCTGGGGAAGTCGAAGGTCCAACATCTGCAAGCCTAAGTCTGCTGGCGACAAAAGAGGCCTGCCCTGGGTTGGAGGACTATGGGTGTGCGTGGGTGGGTGGGTGGGAAGGTGTTTGGGAGGTAGGAAAGGGGGCCTGTTTTGCTGCTATACTTCATTAGGAGTTAGAAGAGATTTGGCATGACAACAAATACATTCAAAAACCTTTATAGATGTACTGTGGGGAGCATTCTGACAGGCTGCATCACTGTTTGGTATTGGGGGGGGTGGTTGTGCGCTACTACACAGGACTGTAAGAAGCTGCAGAGGGTTGTAAATCTAGTCAGCTCCATCTTGGGTACTGACCTACAGAGTACCCAGGACATTTTCAGGGGGCAGTGTCTCAGAAAGGTAGCGTCCATTGTTAAGGACATCCAGCACCCAGGGCATATCCTTTCACTGTGTAGGAGGTACAGAAGCCTGAAGGCACACACTCAGTGATTCAGGAACAGCTTCTTCCCCTCTGCCATCCAATTCCTAAATGGACAGTGAACCCTTGGGCACCACCTCACTTGTTTTAATATACAATATTTCTGTTTTCTGCACGTTTTTTTAATCTATTCAATATATGTATAATTGATTTACTTATTTATTATTATTTTTATTTATTTTTTTCTCTTCTATGTTATGTATTGCATTGAATTGCTGCTGCTAAGTTAACAAATTTCACGTCACATGCCGGTGATATTAAACCTGATTCTGATTCTGCTGTTATTTTGTCACTTTTTCTGTTTTTGTTGTGTCCTGTGTTGCACTGCAGGCATGCTATCCTGGTGCCAGAATGTGTGGCAACCCTTGCAGGCTGCTCCCAGCGCACCCTCGGGTGTGTTAGCTGTTAGTGCAAGTGACACATCGTGCTGTACGTTTTGATTTTATGTGTGATAAGTAAATCTGAATCTTTAAATTGGATTTCTGTAGTTAGCTTTGAGTTTGCGGGTGTTTGAAGAGTAATGTCCAATCTGCTTCTCAGTAATGTTGACTTCACTGCTCGTTCTTCTTCCACATCCATGTCAACATAGAACGATGTGAGTCTGAGCCCACTGGAAGATGGGGAGATATTTGCTGGGCTGATTTCCACTGTAATTCTGAGAGACCATTGTATGTGTTGACATACATCACTCTTTAAGCTGATCCCTGTAGACTTGTTTCTGTGATTCAGGCGAGCATATTGTTTTTTGAAGAAAAATAAGAAAATAAGTGAAAATAAGTCAGGCAGCACAGCAATGTGGGTCAGAATCAAAATCTGGTTTATTATCACTAACAAATGTTGTGAAACCTTTTCTACAGTATCAGTGCAGTGCAAGACCTAAAATATATCATAAGTTATAATAAGAAGTATACATATATATATTTAAAAAGTTACCATAAAGAGCTATAAACAGTAAAAAAAACTAAATCAAATCAATATTTGGTGTGGTTAATTGTTCCATCGGTTCATTAGCGTAGTTGCTTATTTAGGGCAACTTTTAAAGAACAAAATCTAATTGAGAAAATAGCTGGGATTCCCTTTATTTATTTCAGACTATTTGTGGTTTAATTGGAACCGGACACTGTTGCCAAACAGTTTCTGAGGAGGTTCAGTCGTGTGAATTTGTGTGGCTGTTAGACACTACTCTGTGCTTGGAACACCAGTTGTGTTCAAAAATGCAGTGATTTTTGTCACTGATAGTTGGTGAGAAATAAGCAGTATGACGATTCAGAGTTGTTTTGCTGACTGCGTTTCAAGCCTTCAGGCTTGGAGATGCCAGAAATGGCCGGGAGTGAAAATGAAATGATATTACTACTTCAACAAACATGAGAGATTTTGCAGATGCTGGAAATCCAAGCAATACACACACAAAATGCTGGAGGAACTCAGCAGGTCAGATAGCATCAATGGAAAGGAATAAACAGTCAACATTTTGGGCCGAGACCCTTCTTCAGGACTGGAAAAAAAGTGTGTGGCCTCATTGCAGCAGTAGAGGAGACCATGGACTGATGTGTTGGAATGGGAATGGGAAGTAGAGTTGAAACGGGTGGCTACCAGGAGATCCTGCTTTTTTCGGCGGATGGAGCGTAGGTGTTCGGTGAAGTGGTCTCCCAATCTATGTTGGGTCTCAGCGATATACAGGAGGCCACACCGGGAGCTCTGGATACAGTAGATCAGGGGACCCCAACCTCTTTTACACCATGAACCAGTTTAATATTGACAATATTCTTGCGGACCGGCCGACCGGGGGGGGGGGGGGGGGGAGGGTTGTTCAAGTAGGGTTAAACTCACCTCAACATGTCCTTTACAGTTAGGGTTGCTAACTTTCTCACTCCCAAATAAGGGACAAAAGTAGCAGTCAAATCCCGGGACACTTTACCCCAGGAAAGACTACCATGACCATGAAGCCTTGCGCGGGCACCTGTGTGCGCATGCGTGACATGTGCATGTGATGTGCGCAATGCGCGTACGTGCCGATTTTTTTCCCCCACAAATCGGTTTTGCCTTCACCTTCCGGACTATCCTGTACATACATTATTTCTACTTCATATAGGCTGTGTATTTATCATATCATTCCTGCTTTTACTAAATGTTAGTGTTATTTATTTTTGGTTTTATGTGTTATTTGGTATGATTTGGTAGGTTTTTTTGGGGTCTGGGAATGCTCAAAATATTTTCCCATATAAATTAATGGTAATTGGTTCTTCGCTTTACGCCATTTTGGCACAAAAAGTTTCATAGGAACGCTCTACCTTAGCGGGGGAAATACGGGACAAGGGGGGTCCCATATGGGGCAAACCAATTTAGCCCGATATACGGGATGTCCCGGCAAATACAAGACAGTTAGCAACCCTATGTTCAAGTTCAACAGTGTGTGACAGGGAATGAGGAAAGGTGCAGCTGACTCGTATCGTTTCCTTGCGGCCTGGTAGCACATGCTTTGCGGCCCGGTAGTTGGGGTCCGCTGCAGTAGATGACTCCAACAGACTCACAGGTGAAGTGTTGCCTCAGCTGGAAGGACAGTTTGGCACCCTCAATGGTAGTGAGGGAGGAGGTGTGGGGGCAGGTGTAGCACTTGTTCCACTTGCAAGGATGAGTGCCAGGAGGGAGATCAGTGGCGAGGGATGGATGGACAAGGGAGTCACGGCGGGAGCGATCTCTGTGGAAAGCGGAAAGTGTGCTTAGTGATGCGATCCTGTTGGAGATGGCGGAAGTTTTGAGAATTATGTGAGTTAAGTGCTAACTTGTTGAAGAACAGTAAGAAAAGTAAAAATAAGTCAGTGGCATGGTAACGTAGGTTAGAGTCACAATTAGGTTTGTTG
This sequence comes from Mobula birostris, assembly GCF_030028105.1. NCBI lineage: Eukaryota > Metazoa > Chordata > Chondrichthyes > Myliobatiformes > Myliobatidae > Mobula > Mobula birostris. The sequence continues at coordinate 131,517,739 of NC_092370.1, forward strand.
TCACTGACAGATATTGTGAGATTTGTTGTTCTACAGCATCAGTACAGTGCAATACCTAAATATACCATGTATTATAGAAGAAATGTATATATCAAAAAATTTACTATAAAGAACAACTTCAACAAGTTAGGAACTATGAAGAATTTGAAGGTATTGACAATCATTTTGAATGTCACAATGAAAATGAAGATTTGGAGATGCAATTATAATCGAAAGCATTCTATGAAGGCACTAGGTGTCTGTGTTAATTTTGTTCATTTGCAGCCTATCAAAAACCAAACTGGAACAATTTGACTCTCTCGACCTTGGAAGTTTGGGTCCAGTGGTTCGAGAAGTTGTCACAAACTGGGGTCTTCCTTGGTTGCTGTGGATAACCATGTGTTCATCTGTGCCTTATCATGCACGTCGCTCTCCTTGAAGCGTTACAGAATTGCTTTCTTGGCCGTTGGATCTCACTGTTGATCTCATCTGCCTAGTGCGCTGGAGTTGACTTCACATGCTGGGACAGACATTTCTCTATTTCATTGGGGTTTGAGGCCTGCCGACTAGTTGATCACCACTCATTCTTCATAAAATCAGTGATCACTGCCCCTGAATCATCAGACGTTTCTCACACCCGGAATAATTCCCCTGTACCTCCTCTGGACCCTCGCCATTGCCAGCACCTCTTTTCTTAGATGAGGAGCACAAAACTGCTCACAGTACTCCGTATGGTCTGACCAATGCCTTTTAAAGCTTCGGCATTGCTCTTATATTCTCGTCCTCTCAAAATGAATGCTAACATTGCATTTGCATTCCTTACCACCGACTTAGCCTGCAAATTAACTCGTAGGGAATCCTGCATAAGGACTCCCAAGTTCCTTTCCTCCTCCGATTTTTGAATTTTCTCCCCGTTTAGAAAATAGTCTGTGCCTTTAATCCTTTTACCAAAGTGCATGACCATACGCTTCCTGACACTATATTCCATCTACCACTCCTTTGGCTGTTTTCCTAATCCGTTAGATCCTTGTGCAAACTCTCTGCTTCCTCAACACTACCTGCCCCTCCACCTATCTTCGTATCGTCTGCAGACTTGGCCACAAACCCATCAATTCTGTCATCCAAATCATTGACATGTAAGCTGAGAAGAAGCTGTCCCAGTACGGATCCCTGCGGAATACCACTAGTCACCAGCAGCTAACCAGAAATTCCCACTCTTTGACTCCTGCCAATCAGCCAATGCTCTATCCATGTTAGTATCTTTCCTGAAATACCATCGGCTGTAACTTGTTAAGCAGCCTTATGTGTGGCACCTTGTCAAAGGCCTTCTCAAAATCCAAGTACGCAAAATCCGCTGATTCTCCTCTGGCTATCCTGCTTGTTATTTCTTCAAAGAATTCTAACAGATTTGTCAAGCAAAATCTTTCCTTATGGAAACCATGCTGACTATGGCCTATTTTATTATGTACCTCAAGTACCCCAAAACCACATTCTTAACGACCCTAGTATCTTCCCAACTGCTGAGGTCAGACTAACTGGCCTGTAATTTCCTTTCTTCTGCTTCTCTCCCTTCTTGAAGAGTGGAGTGACAGTTGCACTTTTCCACTCCTCTGGAACCATGCTAGAGTCCATTGCTGTTTGGCCTTCTGCATTCACCGGCAATTTTTATGTGTGTTGCTAGAGTCCAGTGATTCTTGAAGGATCACTACTAATGCCTCCACAATCTCCTCAGCTATCTCCTTCAGAACCCTGGGGTGTACACCATCTAGTCCAGATGACTTGTGTACCTTCAGACATTTCAGTTTCCCAAGCACCTTCTCCCTAGTATTGAAAATTACAATCACTTCTGCCCACTAATGCTATTGAACTTCTGGCATGCTGCTAGTTTCTTCCGGGTATGTTACTGGGCCCGCAGCTTTACGTGGGATGACCTTGTATAGGGTCTTCCTCACATCAGCTGTGGCCACACAGTGCCTGCTCCTCAGGTGAAATGGAGGTCTTGCTCGCTGGCACATTGTTCCATGCATCAAGCTGTGTGTAAAAGACATTCAGCTTATCAGGAAGCGAGGTGTCACTGTCGTTTATCTGCAGGGTGGACTTGTAGTCTGTTGTGGTTTGAAAGCCCTGCCACATGTGCCTCGTACCTCTAGTGTCACAGAAATGGCTGTATATTATCTGTGACTTATCACCTTCTGCCTTCCTGCTGGCGTGGGAAGGCGCAGCTCTTGCTGACCTGAGAGCCATCTTATCTCCCTGGTCTGAAGTCAGCATCCCAATTTCTCAGCCGTGCCCGCACCTCTGCTGTCAACTTTAACTTCTGATTTGCCCTCACGTAGATGTGTTTAATTACAGCGGCATCCTCTATGCATTTTTCTCTATAGCCAGTCACAGATCCCGCATATTCATCAATGTTAATGTAATGGTTGTAGGTAGTCACGTCCCTGAACGTGTTCTAGTCTGCGTTTTCAAAACAGTCCTGTAATGGTGAGGTTGCTCCTTCTCGCCAGGTCTTTATCTCCCTTTGAACTGGTTTGACTTGTTTGATGAGCAGGAATTTAGCATTACAGATAAGTGGACAGAGAACACCGCCAGAGGTGAACAGTGGGTCATTACTACCGAAGTGTTCCCTCACCAGTTCTTGTAAAAGTAGATACACAGCCCTCCTCCGTGGGTTTTTCCGGAGGTCACAGAATTTCTATACACCCAAAAAGAGATAAGACCCGCTTGCTGAATGGCCGCTTCAGGGGTGGTACCCTGGAGCACGTTTCATTCAGGATGAGGACGCAGAGGCCGCTTGTCTGAGTCACAGATGCAGGTGATCTAGTTCATTTTCCAGTGGTTGAAAGTTTGAAAGCAGAGTCGACGGGTGAGCTGATCTGCAGGGTTTCACCTTCAGTCTTGCATGAATACCAGCTGGTTTCCTCGAATACTGCTTCCAACGCCGTCTCCCCGGGTGGGACGAAACTGTTCTCAATAAACCCATGCTGCTCTGCTCCTCTGCTATCCAGACACTCGCCGGTGAGGTAGACCTGCAGTATCCGTTGTTCTTGATGTCCAGCGGTGTCTTGTCTTCATAAAGGATGAACTGTTACATCATTAGTTGGAGCCAGAGTGGCTGCTGCAACTGGGCGCACCACCATTTTGGAACATTGAATTATATTGGGTTGTGCTTGTCTGGGAGGCTGGAGTTAATGTGTGCCATGACCAGCCTCTTCAAGCACTTCATCATGGTGGAGGTCAGGGCCACTGGGTGGTAGCAAGCTTAAGAACGTTAAACTACCAGAAAAATAACAATTCAACATACCCCAGATTGCATCTGTCGTTACACGCCCTGATAGGATGAGCTACAGAGTAAATCTGGCACGAGTTTTATAAGCAAATCTCTGACGGTTAAAAAAAACTCCACGCACAAAGGAGTGTGAAAGGGCAGAGTGTGATAAGAGTGTTTATTCATTGCTTGACAATATTTTTACAAAAAAGGATATTTAAATGTACTATAGATATGTAATCTTTATATGAAGCTGGGCGATGCAGTCAGTGAAGATTTCATCAGTTTTAGTGAATCGTTTTATATCATACTTTGAGTGATTATGGTAGCCCTATGAAAAAGGTGATCAAGCTAAAGATGATCTTTATTTGTCACATGTGTCACATGTACATTGAGACATCGAAACATACAGCGAAATGTGTTGTTTGCATTGAAGCAGTGAGGATGTTGCTGAGTAGTGCAGTGTTACCACACTTCTGGCTCCAGCATGGTATGCCCACAACTCCCTAACCCTAACCGTACACACTTGGAATGTGTGCGGAAATCCCACCCGGTCACCGGGAGAATGTAAAAACTCACGGTGGATCGGTGATTGCTGGTGCTGTGCCAGTGGTTATTCTACTGTGCTGTTTCTAGTTACACCCCACAGGTACAGGTAGGAAGATTCAAATCCATTACTGAGAACCACAGTGAACCTGCTGAAGAGTGCACACGACGTAGACATGTTGAAGTCAACATATTACGATGCAATCCCAGCCGCTGTACACAATGAACTGGCAGTGTTAGTGGTCATGTACATTTGGCAATTAGCTTCAAGAAGTATTGTGTCCTGGGATATTCAGGGGGTTTATCAATGTGATCAGTACAGTAATAGCCGTGGTGATTCAAAGCATCGGTGAAGATAGACTCGATTTGAAATTCTGTTGTAGACAAGATATAAGGGAGCCAACTGAGAGGTGCACAGCTAGTTCAGGATCCATGGAAGCATCTTCATGTCTGGGAATGGTGGGAACTAACAGAAGCATAGCTATGACATGGCTGTTCTTTTGCATAGTTGTTGATCAGTGTAATTTTTAGATTAGGTTAGGTTATGAGGACACGCAGTCCTCTTTTATTGTCGTTTAGTAATGCATGCATTAAGAAAAAATTTTCACTCCGTAGATTGGGTTTCTTTACTTTTCAAAAGTACAGCAAATTTATTTATTATCAAAGTATATGATAATCAACATTTTTTATCAAGGTATGTACAGTATATGTCACCATATACTACCTTGAGATTCATACGAGAACGTGTGCGGATCTCATTGAAACCTACCGAATGTTGAAAGGACTCAGCAGGGTGGATGTGGAGAGGATGTTTCCTATGGCGGGGGTATCCAGAACTAGAGGGCACAGTCTCATAATTGAGGGGCAACACCTTAGAGCAGAGGTAAGGAGAAGTTTTTTTGACCAGAGAGTAGTGAATCTGTGGAATGTTTTGCCACAGACTGCAGTGGAGGCCGTCTGTGTGTATACTTAAGGTGGAAGTTGATCATTACCTGATCGGTCAGGGCATCAAAGGATATGGCGAGAAGGCAAGGGTATGGGGTGGAGTGGGATCAGCCATGATGGAATGGCGGAGCAGACTCGGTGGGCCAAATGGTCTAATTCTGCTCCTATGTCTAATGATCCTATGGTCATTTAAATTTTTTCTTCTTCAATATTTTTATTAATTTATATATAAGAATACAGAGTACAGGAAAAAATATATATGCCAATATATTAAACTAAATCGCATATAAAGAGTCCTTACCCTATATTCGTACAATTCAATTAGTTCGTAACATTGAAAAATAATAATTTTTTTATATTAAAAAAATTTAACCCACTACCAAGACCGAAGCTGATTAATAGAGAAAAAAGAAAAAAGATTGTTAGTCATCATCTGTGCTTTGACAGCAAATTCAAAGGTTTTGAAAATAATTCAGAACGAGTCCCCACAATGTTTGAAAGTCTTGATTAGATTCAAAGATTGAACATCGAATCTTCTCTAAATTTAAACATGACATCACATCACGTAACCATTGGGTGTGAATAGGAGGGGACACATCTTTCTATTTAAGCAAAAGCATCCTTCTGGCTATAAGAGACGTAAAAGCCAAAATATGCAAATCAGATGGCTCCAAAATAATATCCTTTCCTCCAATAATACCAAATAAAGCAGTCATGGTCATGTATCTTGCAGTCATTCACTGTAGCACAAAGAGATACAATATAATTAGTGACAAACTACACACAAACAAAGATGGAGAAATAACCAATGTGTAAAAGAAGAGAAACTGCAAATACAAAAATTATAAATAAATAAGTAAATAAATAATCCTGAGAACATGAGTTGTAGAGTCCTTTAAGAGTGATTCAACAGATTGTGGAATCAGTTCAATGCTGAGGTGAGAGAAGTTAGTTGGTTCAGGAGCTTGATGGTTGAAGGGTAATAATGGTCCCTGAACCTGGTGATGTGGGACCTAAGGCTCCTGTACCTCCTGCCCAATGGCAGTAGCAAGAAGAGAGCATGACTGGATGGTGGGGTCCTTGCTGATGGATGCTGCTTTCTTGTGGCAGCACTCCTTGTAGATGTGCCCAGTGGTGGGAAGGGCTCTGCCGGTGATGGACTGGGTTGTATCAATGCACAAGCTGTTCATGTTAGAATTGGTTTATTGCTTTTCCAATGTTGTTCTTTGTGCTGTTGGTCCACATTTTTGAGCGATCTCCTCACAGCTTTTATAGAGCTAAATGCTGTTAAACCCATTTAGTTCAGAAATTACTGTTTTTGTATTATTTCTGCATGTAATTTTGTACAATTTTCAGTTGTGGCATCAATAACTGATGTTCCTTATTTGAGAAATGTCATGGAAAATGGGTTGCCGACCCGTGAAATTGTATTTTCAATGACCAGCTGTTCGCCTGAATGAACGATGTAGGGCCATGTGTTCACCACTGTGACAGTTGTGGAATTTTAATTTTATTTTTAATGTCCACAGTACTAATGGATTATCATGCTCACACATTTGGTTTGCTAATGTTCTGTAGGGGAGGAAGTCTGTCATATCTCCCTGGGCTGACCAGTGTGCAACTCCAGATTGGCAGGAATGTGGTTGACTCTGAAGTACCTGATGCAGCAGCCTTGTTAAATGAAGAATGAGAATATTGTCCAGCATTGACCAGGGACCAGACTCAGAGCCTGGGATTCTTCATCCAGGCAGACAGCTGGTCTTTGAAAATACAATTTCACCGATTGGCCGCTCATCTTTCATGCCATTTCTCAAATAAAGAATAAAATTTATTAAGGTGGCTGTGGGAGAGTCTAGGACCAGAGGACATAGCCTCTAAATAGAACAGAAATGAGGAAGATATTTTTTAGCCAGAGGGTGGTGCATCTGTGGAATTCATTGCCACATGTGACTGTGGAGGCCAAGTCATTGGGTATATTTAAAGTGGAGGTTGATAGGTTCTTGATTAGTAATGGTGTCAAAGGTTACGGGGAGAAGACAGGAGAAAGGGGTTGAAAATGATAATAAATCAACCGTGATGGAATGTTGGAGCAGACTTGATGGGCCAAATGGCAAAATAGTGTTCCTATGCAGACTTGATGCACCAAATGGTCTAATTGTGTTCCTGTGCAAACTTGATAGGCCAAATACCCGAACTCTGTTCCTGTGTCCTACGGTCTTATGGTTAAACTGGACACAGAAGAATCATTCCCAGAACAACTGACTTTACAAGGATCTCCTCACAAGAATCAGCTACTGGTATTGAACTTTGAAGAGATTTCCCACACATTGGTCATGTAGCAGTCAACATGGTAGTACTGATAGAATCATACATTATAGATGGCATGACAGTTTCCTCCGTCACAGTCCCTGGGGATGTCCAACCCCACTGGCAGGGCTTACCTTTGGGAGAGGAAGGGACATCTGCGGGTCTTGAGTGTTGACCCCACACTCATAGTAGCAGTTTACCCATGGGCATGAAATCAAGATGCCAATTGTTATCTACTGTCCTCTGTCAACTGTCAAATCAGCATATTCTCTCTCACAAACCCATCAAATTCCCTGTGATTTTATTTCTCACTAAGGGGTGATTACAGTAACCATTTAACCCTCTGTCACATCTTTGGGATGTGGGAGACAAAGTGAACACTCAGATAGTGACAGAGAGAATGTGCAAGTTGCACATGTACTGCACCAAGGCCAACATTAAGCCTTAATTATTTATTTAATATACATTTTATTATTATTCGCACAATTAGTCTTTTGCACATTGTTTGTCTTTGTTATGCATAATTTTTTATTTTCCTGTGAATACCTGCAAGAAAATGTTTCACAGAGTTGTATATGGTGATGTACAGTATGATAATGAATTTACCCTGAACTTTGAAATCCAGGTCCCTTGAGCTGGAACACTTATCTGTTGTCCTGTTACAGCCACGGTTATGTGTGGCTCTTCGGCCCCGGAATATTGATGGTAGAAGAGTCTTGTCGACTGTTTATTCCTCTCCCTAGATGCTGCCTGACCTGCTGAGTTCCTTCAGCATTTTGTGTGTATTACTCTGGAATTCCAGCATTCCGCAGGATCTCCGGCGTTATTGATGCTGAAGGACTGGGTATTGGTAATGTTAAGGAACATCAAGGGTAGTAGTTTGATTCTGTAATCTATTTCCTGGTACTTTGGTGACATGGTTGTTATTTGTCACTTAATCAACCCATGCCTGATTGTTGATTTGGAGATACAGCACAGAATAGGCCCTTCCGCCCCTTTGAGCTGTACTGCCCAGCAACCCTCGACAGCCCCCGATTAACCATGACTTAATCATGGGACAGTTTGCAACGACCAATTAATCTACTAACCAGTATGTGTTTGGGAGGAATCTGGAGCACCCGGAGAAAGTCCACACATTCCATGTGGAGAACATACAGTCTCCTTACAGAGGATGCAGGGATTGAACTCCGATCTGACTCCCTAAGCCGTAATAGCATCGTGCTAACCGTTATGCTGTCGTGTCGGAGCCTTGCAGGCAATGGATTGCTTTATTTGTTGAGGAGTTGTGAATAGAACTGACCATTGTGTAATCATTAGCAAACAGTGCTATGTTCACCTTATGATAAAAGAAATGCTGCTGCTGAAGCAGCTGGAGATGTTTGGGCCCACTTAGTGCAGTGTTACCCAATGGGGCCAGGATGAATAATTTCCTACTAGCAAAACCACCTTTCTTTTTTTAAAAAATTTTATTTAGAGATACAGCACAGTAACAGGCTCTTAAGGCCCAACGAGCCCACACTGCTTAATTATACCATGTGACCAATGAACCTACTCACCTGTCTGTCTTTGGAATGTGAGAGGAAACCCGAGCCTCTGGAGGAAACCCAAGCGGTCACGGGAGAACATACAAACCCTTTATAGTCAGCGACGGGGATTGAACCCAGGTCTCTGGTGCTGTAATAGCGTTATGCTAACTGCTATGGTACCATGCCGCCCCGCAGTTGTGAAGTATGGATCCACAATTCGAGTGCTTACACCTTGATGACCATTGTCTTTCATTTTATCAGAGCTCCTGGACTCCACATGTCTTCAAATGCTGCCTTGATGCTGAGGGGAGTTACCCACGCCTCATCTCAGGAATTGAGCTCTTTGGTCCATGCTTAACGTTAAGGCGGCACGGTAGCCTAGTGGTTAGCATGACACCTTACAGCACAAGTGACCTGGTTTCGATTCCCGCCACTGCCTGTAAGGAGTTTGTAACGTTCTGCCCGTGACCGTGTGGGTTTCCTCCCACAGCCCAAAGACGTACTGGTTGATAGGTCAGTTGGTCATTGTAAATTGTGATTAGGCTGGGATTAAATTGGGGGATTGCTGGGTGACGTGGCTCGAAGGGCCGGAGGGGCCCACTCCATTCCGTATCTCAGTAAATAAATAGGAATGGTCCCGAGAAAATGCAAATTATTAGACCTGTATTTTAGTCTTCTGGAAGGCGTGGTAAAACCACGTTATCGGACTGTTGGAATATGGGAGCGTGGTAGTGTAGCAGTTAGCTTAAAGCTAATACAGTGCCAGAGATGACCGTTCGGGCTCAATTTCCGCCGCTGTCTGTAAAGATTTTGTACGTTCTCCCCATTACTGCGTGGCTTTCCTCCGGGTGCTCTGGTTTCCTCCCACATTTCCAAGACATATGGTTAGAGTTAGTGTGTTGTGGGCATGTTATGCTGACACTGGAAGAGTGGCTGCCCAGCACAGTCCACAGTCAATGCTGATTTGATTTGGTGCAAACGATGCATTTCACCGTATGTTTCGATGTATTTGTGACAAATGAACCTCATCTTTAAAGCCTTTAATCTGGGGAATGCTAAACTTCTGTAACGAGGTCATGGACCACAATGTTTGTGGCTCATGCTGGCAGTGTGTATGATTTAATTGCTTTAATTTGATTACTGCTTTTGCTCAGATGACTCAAATAAAAAGCTCCCAGAATCAATGGTCCAGGGAAAAAGGGAAAACTAGGAAGAATGTACTACTAAAGAAATGTAGACAGATCCTGGGTTACATAAGGGTTCTGTTTCCGAAAACTGCCTGTAAACCAATTTCTTTGTAGCCAGGGATGTTTGTTTTCTATAGTTGCTCATATCATATCACTTTACGTATACTTGCTGTACTCTCCCATTGAACAGTAATAGTGCGATACTCCAGTCGAGGATGGTATTGCCTTAAGGGGTCGTCTATTGATGGGTCCTCAGGTGACTGAAGCGGACGATCTGCTATCCATAAAGCTCTGCGATGTTAGGGCGGATTTCCTTAATAGAGAATGCCTGTGCATGACTTTGTTTAATGTGGAGAGGCTGAATCATAGCCAGCCGCCCCACAGTCCTTGACAGAGCGGTGTCAGGGTCCAGTGGTGTGGAGTGTGAGACGACTGGAGACCCTTCACTGCTGTTGTGATGTGCCGTCAGCTTCCATCAGCTCCATCACTGAGGCCTTGGTTGGGTCGATCTTTATCTGGAACCTCTGCCTTGACCTTACCGCCATGGGTGACCCTACCAGAATCTAGGCTAAACTGCAGACAGCATTGGTCTCGGATCTCAGGAACTCACAAGCCTCTTTCTCCCCCATGGCGGTCCTTGGAGAAGACTCGTTCTCAGTCAATAATTGCCCTTAATGCTTCTCATAATTGAAGTATTGGTGTAGATACTTTATTCGGTTATTAATGAATGTCATGAAACCTTTTATTGTTGTTATTACTGGCTAAAACAATGTTGTACAGTGCTGTACCTGTAAGTAAAATAAATTTTCTTTTTTTTTGTAATTTATTTTTTATAAAATAAAATTTTAATACATACTCACACAAGCTTGCAAATAACTTGCAATAAATTAATGTAGACAGTTCCTCTTAAAGAAAATATCGCTGACCCATATCAGTGAAAGTACACTTATTCCTGTGACACACACTGAATGCTGGAGGAGCTCAGGTCAGGCAGCATCTATCGATAAAAGTAAAGATTCATTCTTTATTCCTTCATTCTGTGACCCTTCTTTTTTCCTGTGATGTGGAGAAATAAACAATAAGGGATCTAAGGGTTGCCCTTAGGTCCCTGGTTAATTATTTCCAATATCTTAAATTTAGTAATACAGTGTGGAATTGGTCCTTTTGCTCCTTCGAGCCACGCCGCCTGAGTAACCCCACAACCCTGATTAACCCTAACCTAATCACGTCGATTTACAAATACCAGTTAACCTACTCGTTTTGTCTTTGGACTGAGGGAGGAAACTGGAGAATCCCGGGAAAACCTACTCATTCCACAGGGAGAATGGAGAGGCTCCTGACAGAATGGCGCCGGAATTGAACTCTGAACTCTGGAACGCCCCAACCTGTAATAGCGTTGCACTAACCGCTATGCTACCGTGGTGCCCAGTTATCGTTGTTAAGCTGATCTTCAACTTATAAGCATTTTCTATAGGAAATCATTTTTACTGTGCACTGTTGCTATAATGTATTTCAGATAGGAAATACCAGGAATGCCTCCAATCAGAGTGGGAGTCACAAAAATCCAGCTGCATAGTATTACACTTTTACTTCCCTCAGGAAGGACAGTTTGAAAAAGATATTTTTGCGTGGTTCCAAAACTGCCATTAGACATTTGCTTTCTGCACACAAACTGCTGGAGGAACTCAATGGCCTTTCAAGGTTACTGGTCTTCATCACTGGATTAATTAACCTAGTAATATAAACCCCTGTTTATGCTGAAGAAGGCAATACGTTAGATCATAAGACCTTAAGACCATACTATAGCAGCAGAATTAGGCCATTTGGCCCATCAAGTCTGCTCCCCATTCCTTCACAGCTGATTTATTATCCCTATCAACCCTATTCTCCTGCCTTCTCTCCGTAACTTTTGATATCCTTACTCATCGAGAACCTAACAATCTTTGATTTAATTAATTAGCTGATTATTTGAGCCATACTGCCCACCAACAACCCCGATTTGACCCTAATCACTGGACAGTTAGCAATAACCATTTAACCCACCTGGGAGGTCATTGGACTGTAGGAGGGAGGAAACCTTGCAGAGTTTCCTTGCACCCTCCTTCCCCTTTGCAGTCATGAATCTTACATATTTTAATTTCATTTTTGGGATATGGATGTTGCTATCATGGCCAGCGTTTATTGCTCATGCCCTTGATGGGGTAGTGGTCTGTCAACCTCTTCAATGTAGCAGTTCACCCAGTAGGTTAGTGGGGCTTTACTGCTGACATCAGCTCGTGAAGCGTCTGGTATCCTGTCTTCCCTTAACAGGAATATGAGCCATGCAAAATGCACTTACAGGGCCAGTTTGTGGAACTTGCCTGGGTACTTGGCAGGCTTTATGAGAATTTATGGGTGGCACAGTGGTGTAGCGGTGCGCAAACCCGTTACAGAGACAGCAATCACCGATTGGGGTTCGATTCTTGCTGTCTGTAAGGAGTCTGTACCTTCTCCCCATGACCACGTGGGTTTCCTTTCGGTTCTTCTGTTTCCACCCACATTTCAAAGAGATGCGGGAAGGGTTAGGGTTATTGAGTTGAGGGCATGCAATGTTGGTGCCGGAAACATTTGCAGGCTGCCCCCAGCACAACCTCGGACTGTGTTGATCAATGACACAAAGCAATACATTTCACTGTATGTTTTGATGTACATGTGACAAATAGAGCAATGTTTTATCTTGAAAGATTGTCAAGTTGTGCATATTGTTGCTGAAAATATATGCTGGATGACAGCCGGATATTGGGCTGGACCATTGAGCTCAATAACTTGATCTCCAGAGGACTGGATTTGTACAAACTCTATAGTTCTCAGCTAGTGAAGGAAATACTGAAAATGCTCCAATCCAACAGCATCTGTGGAGAAGGAAACAGATTAGAGTTTCAGGTTATTTATGTTTTATTTTCTGGCCCAATGATCTGCAACTCACCTATTTAACCCTAGCCTAATCACAGGCCAATTTACAATGATTAATTAACCTAACCAGTACAGCTTTGGACTGTGGGAGGAAACCAGAGCACATGGAGGAATCACACACACTCACAGGAGAATGTATAAACTCCATTAGAAACGCTGCCACAATTGAACTTCGAACTTTGGAATGCCCTGAGCTGTAATAGTGTCAGGTTAACTACTACGCTGCCAATATCCATCTCAAATTTCAAAAGTAAAAATCTCACAGTAAATTTATTATGAAAGTATGTATATATGTCATTATACCTTGAAATTCATTTTCGTGCAGACAATCACAGTAAAACAAAAAAGTACACCAGAATCTAAAAAGTACACAAGACTGACAAATCCTAATCCTAAATGTGCACAAATCCTAATGTGCACAAGTCCTAATTTGAGGCATTGCTCATTGAAGATGATGTGGGTACTACAGAGGCCAGTGTGCGTGATGGAGCTGACTAAGTTTACAACTCTCTGCAGCTTACTACGATCCTGTGCAGTAGCCCCTCCCCCACCCCAATACCAGAAGGTGATGCAGCCAGTTAGAATGTTCTCCACAGTACATCTGTAGAAATTTGCGAGTGCTTTTGGTGACAAACCAAATTTCCTCAAATTCCTCATGAAATATAGCTGCTGTCATTCCTTCTTTATAGTTGCATGGATATGTTGGGTCCAGGTTAGATCCCCAGGAAATTTAAGCTGCTCACTTTTTCCACTTCTGCTCCCTCTGAGGATTGGTGTGTGCTCCCTCGTCTTACTCTTTTTGATGTTGGATCGGAATCAGGTTTAATATCACTGACATGTTGTGAAATTTGCTTTGCAGCAGCACTACAGTGCATTACATAAAAACACTGTAACTCACACAAAGAAATATACACTCAGTGCCCACACCCAGTACCTCCATAACCTATTAAAGTGGCCACTGAGTGTACATTTGTGGTCTTCTGTTGCTGTAACCCATCCACTTCAAGGTTCTACGTGTTGTGCGTTCAAAGATTCTCTTCTGCACACCACTGTTGTAACGTGTGGTTATCTGAGTTACTGTCACCTTCCTGTCAGCTTGAACCAGTCTGGCCGTTTTCCTCAGAGCTCTCTTATTAATAAGGTGTTTAATACCCCCAGTGTTGGCGCGTGGCTAAGTGGTTAAGGCGTCGGTCTAGTGATCTGAAGGTCGCTAGTTCGAGCCTCAGCTGAGGCAGCGTGTTGTGTCCTTGAGCAAGGCACTTAACCACACATTGCTCTGCAACGACACCGGTGCCAAGCTGTATTGGCCCTAGTGCCCTTCCCTTGGACAACATCAGTGGCATGGAGAGGGAGACTTGCAGCATGGGCGATTGCTGGTCTTTCATACAACCTTGCCCAGGTCTGCGCCCGGAAATCTTCCAAGGCGCAAGTCCATGGTCTCACAAGACTAAAGGATGCCTATAAATATATATACCCCCAGAACTGCTGCTCACTGGATATTTTTCGCACCATTCTCTGTAAACTCCAGAAATTGTTGTATGCAAAAAAAACACCAGATCAGCAGTTTTTGAGATACTCAAATCATCCCTACTAGCACCAACAATCATTCCCGGTCAAAATCACTTGGATCACAGTTCTTTCCCGTTCCGATGTTTGGACTGAGCAACAACTAAACCTGTTGGTCACATCTGCATGCTTTTATGAATTGAGTTGCTGCCACGTGATTGGCTGATTAGATATTTGCATTAACGAGCAGGAGTACAGGTGTACCTAATAAAGTGGCCACTAAGTGTGTATATTAAAATCTTAAATTCAATAATTAGTGCAAAAAAGAGCGAAAATGGTGAGGTTGTGTTAATAGGTTCATTGTCCCTTCAGAAATCTGACGGCAGAGGGGAAGAAGCTGTTCCTAAAAAGTATGTACCTTTAGGCACCTGTACTGTACCTCCTCTCTGACAGTAGTAATGAGAAGAGGGTCGTGGGGGGGGGTGGTCCTTTATGATAGATGTGACCTTTTTGAGGCATCATCTTTTGAAGAGGTCCTCGATGGTGGGGAACCTAGTTTCTGTGAGAAAGCTGGCTGAGTTTGCACATTTTTCTGATTCGGTTAAGTGACCCCTCCATACCAGGTGGTGATGCAACCAGTTAGAATGCTCTCTATGATACATCTGTAGGAATTTGGTGGACTCTTTGTTGACATAACAAATCTCCTCAATATCATGCAATGTGATGGGCTGTGACAGAAGCAGTATACGCCCCCTCTCCTTCATCAGTCCTGATGAAGGGTCTCGGCCCGAAGAGTGGACGGTTTACTCTGTTCCATAGATGCTGCCTGGCCTGCTGAGTTCCCCCAGCATCTTTGTGTGTTGCTTGGATTTCCAGCTTCTGCAGATTTTCTCTTGTTTGTGATTCGCCCCCTTTCCTTGTGTCTGGCTGCATGAGTTCAGTGGCGGGTTATCACCATAGAGATAATTCTGAGGTCTGGAGAGCTGTGCAGTGGAAGAGAGCGGGAGAGAGGAATTTTCATCATACCCAGTTGCTGGTGAGGAGAAAGGCAATCAGACCAAGCCACAGTGGATGCTGCCAGTTTCTGCTCATGGTTTGTAGTCAGCATGCTGGTTTCGGTGCAGCCCTGAGCCTCATGTTTTCGTGCTGACTGTCTCCATCACTCATCCTGGCTTGTCCCTCACTGGCCACCCAGTGATGATTCTTTGCTTAGGGAACACCAGTACAGTCCAGGGGTTTGTACCAGTTTCCTGCCACAGTAGCATACGGGTCAAGATTGGAAATCCAGTTAGAGGCCTGGACTTCGATTGGAGGTCCAGAAATCGAGGCCTGATGTCTGGAGCCCCAAATCTGCAAATCTCTTCAAGTCTGCTAGGGAAGTCGAAGTTCAATATCTGCAAATGTATGAGCCTGCTGGAGGCTGGTCGCCGAAGAAGATGACTTCTCCTGCAGTTAAGGGAATGTGTATGTGTGTGGGAGGGATGAATGGATCTTGGTTTGCTTCGTTGCTTTGTTATTTGGTATGTTTTGTTTTGTTGTTTTGCTGAACATTGTGGTCATGGCGCCGGAATTTGTGGTGGCACTTCAAAGAATTGAGAAATCCTAATCGACAACCATTTGTGATTGGAAACACCTTCATCTCTATGGAAGGATTGTAGACAACTTTGTGAATCTGTAATGGACTGGCATCAATCTATCATTGACTGAATCTGTAATGGACCACCATCAACAGCTTTGTGAATCTGTAACAGACTGCCATCAATCTGTAATGGACTGAATCTGTAATGGACTACCACCAACTTGTAATGGAATGATTCTGTAATGAACCACCATCGACAGCTTCGTGAATCTGTTATGGACTGCCATCAATCTGTAATGTACTGAATCTGTAATGGACCACCACCAATCTGTAATGAACTGAATTTGTAATGGGCTGTCACAAGCAGCTTCATGAATCTGTAATAGACAGACACCAATCTGTAATGAACTGAATTTATAATGGGCTGTCACAAACAGCTTCATGAACCTGTAATGGATAGACACCAACTTGTAATAGACTGCCACCAACAGCTTTGTGAATTTCTTATGGATTTACACCAACGCTAGGTTATCCTTTTATAAGTAAGAGTTCCAGAACTGTACACAGTACTCTAGGTGTGACCTCACCAAAACTCTGTACAATTCTGGTATTTCCTTATTTCTGTATCCCGAACCCCATCGTGCCACTTGCTTTTCTGACTGCTTGTACCTGTACCTGTTCAAGTTTCATCTGCAATACCTGGACCCCTCTGTACTCTACTCATTTGCAATCCTTAGATAATAATTGATTTGAGCTTTTTTGTGTGAAAGATCGAATACCTCAGAGGAATATTGTACCCATGTAATCTCTTAGAAAGAACTGTGTGATCGGTTTCCCGGGCAGGTCCTGTTTCAGGTGATTTAATTTACGTGAAGTGCTTGGGGCATCCTGAAACTATGAAGGAACAACACATAAAGACAATTATTTTATTCAGCTCTTCAGAATGGACTGTTACAAGCATATTCATTATTTGATACCTTGGCAGATACTGATTGATAAAGGAATATTTCTAAATGGTAACAAAATCTGGATGGTAGAAGAGCTCATTGTTTCGAGCAGTGTCCATGGAAGGAGCACGAGAGGTTCTGCAGATGCTGGAAATTCTGAGCAATACACATATCCGAGCACCTCTGCACCATCTGCCGTAACAGGTGGCATTTCCTGGTGGCCACCCATTTTAATTCTACTTCCCATTCCCACTCCAACATGTCAGTTTATGTTCTTCTCTACTGCCACGATGAGGCCACTCTGAAGTTGGAGGAGCAACACCTCATATTCTGTCTGGGTAGCCTCCAAACTGATGGCATGAACATTGGTTTCTCTGACTTCTGGTAGTTTCTCTGCCCCCCCCCCCCTTTTATTCCCATTCTGATCTCCTCTTATTACCTCCCTTCCCCTGAGCCACCCACCTATTCTCTAGTGCCCCACCTCCTTCCTTTTCTCCCATGGTCCACTCTCTTCACCTTTAGGATTCCTTCTTCAATCCTTTACATTTTCCACCTATCACCTCCCAGCTTCTTACTTCTTCCCCCCACCCCCACCTGGTTTCACCTATCACTTTCCAGCTCGTCCTCCTTCCTCCCCCCCGCCCCCACCTCCTTTTTCTGGCCTTTCAATCCTTCCTTTCCAGTCCTGATTCAGGGTCTGGGCCCAAAATGTTAACTGTTCATTCCCCTCCATAGATTTTGCTCGACCTGCTGAATTCCTCCAGCATTTTGTGTTCTCCATAGAAGAAGATTTAAGTTGACGTTTTGGATCTTAGATGCTGCTTAATTCACCAGTTCTTCCAGCATTCTGTTTTTTATTCCAGTTCCAGCATGTGTAGCCTCAAAGTTGCGCATTCAAAATAAAATATAGGTAATAATTTATTAGTTGTTTATATAAAATATAAACAGCTAATGTAAAATTTGGGCATGTACAGACATAAGTGTTCATATTACATAATTATTGTTGGCTGCACTTCCATTATTGAACTATAAAATTCTTTTTAAACCTTCTTTTCCACACAGGGATAAAGCTGCACTTGGAAGGCAGATTGAGAAACTAGAAGCTGATTTATCTCAGTGGAAGATCAAATACGAAGACGTGAGCAAATCAAAGCAGGAGGTCCTTAAACAGGTGTGATACTATAAGAGGGCAGCGGATGCTCACTTAGACCATTTACTGGATATTGGGGATTCTGTTGTTCTCTTTAACTGCCTGGGAGTCTGGCAAGTCATTCTTGTGTCAAGAAATTACGGGGCAAAACTGGGTCGTCACGGTGGCATAGCGGTCCGTGCGAAGCTGTTGCAGCTCGGGGTGTCGGAGTTCAGAATTCAATTCTACCAGAGAGGAGTTTGTTTGCTCTCCCCGTGACCACATGGGTTTTCACCGGTGCTCCGGTTTCATTTCACAGCCCAAAGACGTACTGATTAGTAAGTTAATTGTCCTGTGATTAGGCAGGTGATTAAACAGCTATGCTGGTGGGTGGTGCTGTTCATAGAGCTAGAAGGGCCTGTTCCACACTGCATCCCTAAAGAAATAAAAATGAGGTAATAAGCTATTTAATTTCTGACTGATAGTTGGGAATAAAAGTAAGGTTTTGTTCTTGTAAACACAAGGAAATCTGCAGATGCTGGAATTTCAAGCAATCACACATCAAAGTTGCTGGTGAACGCAGCAGGCCAGGCAGCATCTCTAGGAAGAGGTACAGTCGATGTTTCAGGCCGAGACCCTTCGTCAGGACTAACTGAAGGAAGAGCTAGTAAGAGATTTGAAAGTGGGAGGGGGAGGGGGAGATCCAAAATGACAGGAGAAGACAGGAGGGGGAGGGATGGAGCCAAGAGCTGGACAGGTGATTGGCAAAAGGGATATGAGAGGTTTTGTTCTGCTCTGTTTAAAAATACACTCAGTGATCACGTTTAGGTACCTTCTGGCCTTAATTAAATGGCCACTGACTGTATATTGTCTTACGAACACTTTGTGTGAACTCTGAGATATAAATTGTAATTTACAAAAATTACAGTGAGCTGTCAGGTCAGCTGTAAAGATCATCGGCTGCAGTCTACCATCACTGCAGGACCTGTACGTAGATTGTGATAACAACACTGTAGTGTAATTGTGCTGTAGGACTGAGCCATGTTTTATACATTAAAGCCAGTGCATCATTTGCTACAATTGTGTAACTTTACCTGTTTTCTAACCTAGAACCTGTGTGCTTTGTGCAGGTATCTGGCGATGCATTTTTCATGTACTTCTGCATAAAGACTGACATACAAAAGAAAGAAGGATTAGCTTTATTTGTCATGCACATCAAAACATACAGTGTAATGTGCCGTTCGCATCAAATCAAATCTGTGAGGATTGTGTTGCCAAATCGCAGTGCTACCCCACTCTTGGTGCCAACACAGCATGCTCACAGCTCACTAACCCTAAACCTAGCCTTTAGGTATACAAGATGATAAGAGGCATTGATCGCGTGGATAGTCAGAGGCTTTTTCCCAGGGTTGAAATAGCTAACACGAGAGGGCACAGTTTTAAGGTGCTTGGAAGTAGGTACAGAGGAGATGTCAGGGGTAAGTTTTTATGCAGAGTGGTGAGTGCGTGGAATGGGCTGCCGGCAACGGTGGTGGAGGCAGACACGGTAGGGTCTTTTAAGAGACTCCTGGATAAGTACATGGAGCTTAGAAAAATAGAGGGCTATGGGACACCACCGGTAATTTCTAAAGTAAGGACATGTTTGGCACAGCATTGTGGGCTGAAGGGCCTGTGTTATGCTGTAGGTTTTCTGTGTTTCTCTGTTAGCCGTATATCTTTGGAATGTGGGAGGAAACTGGAGCACCTGGAGGAAGCTGACAAGGAAAATGTACCATTTGGTTTCCCGCTGACCCCTCCAGACTGCTGGGAGTTGTCCACTCACCGGAGAAGGTCATTGGCTTTCAATTACTGACATTAAAAGACCTGTTTATTGCCAGAGTGAAGAAAAGAGCTAAAAAGGTTACTGCTGACTCCATCCACACTAGCATCACCTATTCACCAAATTGCCATCAGGGAGACGCTACAGACCCATCAACACCAGGATTACACCTCATCTCTGAAGCTTGTTTCCTGTAGTGATCCAGCATCCCAGCAAAACTCACTCAGCTGTAATATCCGACTCCCGGCACAACATCTGTTAAGTGGCCTTTCCTGTTCTTGTTGTTCTGTTGGTAATTATTGTGTCTGTTCATATTTATTTAAGTTTGATTATTAACGTTTGTACATGTCATCATTCTGCTAATTGTCAATTGCTCTTGGCAGTTTGCACTACTGTCTTGTAAATTGTTGGCTGCTATTGTGTTGTCTGTTATGATATTGTCCTGTGTTTTATGCTTGGCACCGAACCACAATTAATTCTGCTATGTTTCACATACTGGTAATAACGCGATACTGATCGGTGAATGGCGACAATACAGAGGCTACGTCTACACTATGCCGGATAATTTTGAAAACGCCGGTTTCGAGTAAAGACGACAGGTGTCCACACTAAGCGTTTTTCAAAATATCTCTGTCCACATTAGATGGATATTTGGGCGAATCTCCTCCTACTGGGCACGCGCAGGACACACAGAAAACAAACGAAGAGAAAACGATATACTTGGTGCGCGTTTGTCCAGTTACAAAGTAGAAAAACTTAAAAGGAATTGTTCTTGGATCTCGCAGGAGGACTTAAAACTAAAAAAAAACAAATACTGGAGCGTATGGAGGCAACCGACAGGGAGTTCACGGACAGTATAACCCGGCTGACGATGAACATTGAAAAACTGACTAACTCTGTTGCAGTAATAAAGCACCTTGTTAAATGTCTGCATCAGTGTTATCTTGTATTTCCATACAATGTTACATTAAGCTGTTACACATCTATTGTCAGAGAAGTACTTGCATAAATAGGTAAACCACCTTCATACAAGCAAGGACAGAAAACAGGGCAAAGTGAATATACTTATTTATTCAGTAAGCTACGGGTCAAAGTATTTGGTGAGTACATTTCTAACTCTTCTGGCTTCAGTCTCGTTGCCATCTTGTTAGGTTATGTGGAGGGTTGCATTCAAGAAAACAATGAAATGCCGTGCTGCGGCCATCTGTTCCGGCACGTCATGACAGCGTTTTTAAATAGTCAAAAAAGCTCAGTTTACAATTTAACTCTCACGCCGTTCACACCAACTGCGCGTTATAACAGCCGTACGGCAGTGCCTGCGCAGTACCAAGCAGAAGCAGAAAAGCGTTGTTGTTGAGGTGTTGTCATGACAGCGTTTTTAAATCTCTCCGGTTACCCCGTACACACTACAACAGATATTTGGCGTTTTCAGATTTATTCACTCTGGAGACCGTTTCTGAAAACCTCCGTTTTCGGGGGTTGAAAACGCCGGCTCAGTGTGGATGGGAGGTCAAAACGAAGAGAAAAAGCTTTGTTTTCAAAATTATCCGGCGTAGTGTGGATGTACCCAGAGGCTGTGTACAAGAAGGGCTAGAGTTGCCTCTACTTCCTGAGAAGACTGTGGTCCTTTGGAGTATGTAGGCCTCTCCTTCACATGTTCTACCAGTCGTTGCCAGTACAATCTTCTATGGGTGATGCCAACAGGTTCAATAAACTGATTAGAACGGCTGGCTCTGTTCTAGGAGTCAAACTGGACACACTGAAGACTGTGGTAGAACAAAGGACCCTACGGAAAATCATGGCAATTCTGGACAGTGGTTCTCACCCTCTGCATGCCACCTTGGCAGAAGAGAGGAGCACTTTTAGTAATAGACAACTGCACTGCTCAAAAGAGCGCTATATGAGGTCATTCTTATCCTCGGCTATTAGGCTCTATAATGAGTCCACCTATAGCTGGGAAGGTGATGACCTCCTCCTGTTAAGACTGTTTGAGGTAACTTATATTTTTTATTCATTCTTACTTCTCTTCAAACCTCTGTATATCTGTGCACTTGTAATCCTACTGTGACACTGTATCTTCCTTTGGGATCAATAAAGTATCTATTTATTTATCTATCTGATTGCTGGCGTGGGGAAGTGATGTGTTAACTACTACACTACCGTGCTGCCCATTGGTAACTGACGGTGACACCTTCAGGGAGTGCAGTTTCTGTGGGAAAAGAGGTCACCATTACTATAAAGTATCGGGTACAGTATCATGCTTTTGGAATATTGAAAGAATTCGATATCTTGCTAGATAGAAGCTGAAGGAGTAGAAATGGTCAGAGGGAGCCCTGAGCTGGCAGTGCTACCCAACAAAGGACTTCAGGAAAAAAATCTCCTGACGTACTTCAGATGTCTTCAGGTCAGTAAGAAGCTCTGCACTGAAAAATGTGGCATACTGTGGCCATAATTACGTTCACAGAGCTTTGTTAGTACCCACTAAGGCCATAATGACCGTAAACTGTGCCTTACACAGATTTCTGCTACGGCTATTAACACAAGCAGCAAATGCCAGTTTGCCTTCACTGTTGAATAGGGCTATGTCCACACTACGCTGGATAATTTTGAAAACAAAGCTTTTTCTCTTCGTTTTGACCTTCTGTCCACACTGAAATGGCGTTTTCAGCCACTGAAAACGGAGATTTTCAGAAACGGTCTCCAGAGTGAATAAATCTGAAAACACCTAATATCCGTTGCGGTGTGTACGGGGTAACCGGAGCTTTTTAAAACCGCTGTCATGACGTACCACAACAGATGGCGGCAGCACGGCATTTCATTGTTTTATTATTATTATTATGATTACTTTATTGTCGCCAAACAGTTGATACTAGAGCGTACAGTCATCACAGCGATATTTGATTCTGCGCTTCGCAGAACCTAACAATTTCAGAACAGATGGCAACAGGAATGAAGCCAGAAGAGTTAGAAATGTACTCACCAAATACTTTGACCCATAGATTACTGAATAAATAGGTATACTCACTTTGCCCTGTTTTCTGTCCTTGCTTGTATGAAGGTAAGGACAGAAAACACCCTCCGCCACCTCCAGTTTAAATTCCATGCGGAATGTTTTGGAGGATCAAGAACAAAGAACCAAGGTAGTTTACCTTGCAAGTACTTCTCTGACAATAGCTGTGTAACAGCCTAATGTAACATTGTATGGAAATACAAGATAACACTGATGCAGACATGTTTTATACATTTAACAAGCTGCTTTATTAATGCAACGGAGTTAGTCAGTTTTTCAATGTTCGTCGTCAGCCGGGTCACACTGTCCGTGAGCTCCCTGTCGGCTGCCTCCATACGCTTCAGTATTTGTTTTTTTTTTAAGTCCTCCTGCGCGAGAACCAAGAGCAATTCCTTTTAACTTTTTCTACTCCGTAACTGGACAAACGTGCACCAAGTATACCATTTCCTCTTCGCTTGTTTTCTGTGTGTCCTGCGCATGCCCAGTAGGAGGAGATTTGCCCAAATATCCGTCTAATGTGGACAGAGATATTTTGAAAAACGCTTAGAGTGGATGCCTGTCGTTTTTACTCGAAACCGGTGTTTTCAAAATTATCTGGTGTAGTGTGGACGTAGCCTAAGAAAGACCACAGACCCTCTCTACGTTCCATATTACTCAGTGTAACCCATTGTCCTACGTGCACCAAAGGCATGTACAATAAATATGCTGTATACCAGGTCTGTACATTCCCCATGGTGCAGGATGCCCTCAGTTAGATCTATATCATTATACGAATGTCATAAGTGAATTTGAAGATATAATACAATATACAAAAACTATAGCGAACTGTCGGGTCAACTGAAAATATCCCTGGCCGCAGTCTACCATCACTGCAGGACTCGGAATGTGTCCACGAGAAAGAAATAGGCAAAAAAAATCATTGTGGACACACCCACCCTGCGAACTAACTTTTCGAAAATCTCCCTTCTAGAAAGTGCTATAGGGCTATTAAAACAAAAGCTTCACGCCATCTCAAAAGTTTCTTCACCCAGACAGTTAAGCTGGTCAACCATTCCAGTTTGCCCACCCCCACCGTTCCCTCGGTAACTGTCAACACTTTAAACCAGTTTTTCATAATGCTGTTTACATTGTAAATACATGCTGGTATTTATGCACATTTAATTCCATATCTGTACTTTAACCTCCAAGCTTTTTTATATAATTCTTATAATTGTTGTTTATTTTATTGCATGTCTTGCCACCACACCACAGCAAATTCCCAATACATGTAAACAGTGAATAAGGTTGATCCTCCTTGATCTTTGCATCCACGGAGGTTTAATTTGAAATTCAACTTCCTATGTGTGCAGTTCGAGTGTGATCATATCTTGTACCTCGTGCAGGGTAGTGCTCGTCATCCAGTCAGTTGTCCCGATAGCAAATGGTGGTCTGCTACCTGTCAGTATCCTGGATCAGAGTGTCATGTGTAGTCCAGGCACGTGTATACCAGAGAATCCAGGGAGTGTGGTAGAGCAGACCAGCATACTGAAATAATGTTTCCACTGTCAGCAGCACCCCAGAGGAGCTCAGCTGTAAGACCGCACCATCATAAAGTGTAGGAGCAGAACTGGACCATTTGGCTCTTTGAGTCTGCTGTGCCATTCCATGATGGCTGATGTGTCATCCCTCTCAATACCATTCTTCTGCCTTCTCCCGTGACCTTTGACTCCCTTACAAATAAAGAGCCTATTAACCTCCACTTTAAATATACCAATGACTTGACCTCCAATGCTGTCTGTGGCAATGAATTCCACAGATTCACCACCCTTCAGCTAAAATTCCTCCTCATCTCCATTCTAAAGCGCCATTCTTGTATTCTGAGGCTGTGCCCCCTGGTCCTAGACTCCCCCACAATAGGAAATGTTCTCTCCACACCCTCTCTGGGGCTTTTAATATTCGATGGGTTTCAATTAGATCTCCCTTCATTGTTCTAAACTCCAGTGACTACAGGCCCAGAGCTATAAAATACTCTTCATATGCTAACTCTTTCATTCCTGGGATCATTCTTGTGAACCTCTTCTGGACCCTCTCTAATGCCAGCACATCTTTTCTTAGACAAGAGGTCAAAACCTGCTCACAATTCTTCAAGTGCAGTCTGACCAATACCTTATAAAACCTCAGCATTACATCCTTGCTTTTATATTCTATTTAGTGTTCTGCATGCAAGAATGAGACTCTGAAATCACAAGAAACATTAGTAATAGATAATTAAGGCATAAATATCTAGAACATGAGATGAAGAGTCCTTGAAAGTGAGTACATAGGTTGTGGCAGCAACTCAATGATGGGGCAAATGAAGGTGAGTGAAGTTATCCCCTTTGATTCGAGAGCCTGGTGGTTGAGGAGTAATAACTGTTCCTGAACCTGGTGATGTAAGTCCTGAGGCTCCCGTACCTTCCTCCTGGTGGCAGCAGTAGACAGAGTGTGTGACCTGGGTGGTGGGGATCCCTGATGATGGATGCTGCTTTCCTGTGACACCGCTCCATGTAGATGGTGGGTAGGGCTTTACCTGTGATGGACTGGGCCGTATCCACTATTTTCTGTACAATTTTCCATTCAAAGGCATTCGTGTTTCCATGACAGGCTGTGATGCAGCCAGTCAATATACTCTCCACTAAAAATCTATAGAAATTTCTCAATGTTTTAGATGTCAGCTGAATCTTTGCAAACACCTAAGGAAGTAGGGCTTTTTTCATAATTGTACTTAATGTGCTGAACCCAGGACAGGTCCTCTGAAATATAATAACTCTGAGGGATTTAATGTTGGTTACCCTCTCCACGTCTGATCCTCCGATGAGGACTGGCTCATAGACCCCTGGTTTCTTCCTCCTGAAGTCCATAATCAGCTCCTTGGTCTTGCTGGCATTGAGTGAGAGGTTGTTGCTATTTAACTGTTGAACCATATTTTCAATCTTCGTCCGATATGCTGATGGGTCATCACCTTTGATTCAGTCTATGACAGTGGTGTTGCCAGCAAGCTAGAATATGGCATTGCAGCTGGGCTGAGCCACATAGTCATAAGTGTAAAGCGAGTAGAGCAGGGGGCTGAGCACAAAGCTCTGTGGTGCACCTGTGCCGGTGGAGATGTGGAGGAGTTGTTGTTGCCAATCCAAACTGACTGAGGTCTGCAAGTGAGGAAATCGAGAATCCAATTGCATGAGGAGGTATTGTGGCTGAGGTCTTGAAGCTTATTGAAGAGTTCTGAGGGGACGACTACAATTCATAAACATTTACTTTTGGAGTCACAATCAGGATCAGGTTGTGAATTTTGCTGTTTGTGGTGCAATACATCAATCTACTATAAATAGAACATTACAACAAAGGGCAGGCCTTTTGGCCCACAATGTTGTGTTGATCCTTTAACCTGCTCGAAGATCAATCTAACCTTCCCCTCTACTAAAAGTGAAATCTAACATAAGAAATATATATATATGTATATTAAATAAATATACTATAATATACTTCAGTATAATAAAAATAAATGTAAATATATTAAATATTTGATGTGCTGACGTTGGAGAGGGTAGAGAGAAGATTCACTAGAATGATTCCAGGAATGAGAAGGGTTAACATATGAGGAACGTTCGTCAGCTCTTGGACTGTATTCCTTGGAGTTTAGAAGAATGAGGAGGGACCTCATAGAAACATTTCGATGGTTGAAGGGCATGGACAGAGTGCATGTGGCAAAGTTGTTTCCCATGATGGGAGAGTCTAGTATGAGAGGACATGATTTAAGGATTGAAGGGCGCCCATTCAGAACAGAGATGCGAAGCAATATTTTTAGCTGGGGATGTGAATCTATGGAATTTGTTGCCACGGGCGGCAGTGGAGGCCAAGTCATTGGGTGTATTTAAGGTAGAGATTGATAGCTATCTGAGTACCTAGGGCATCAAAGGTTATGGTGAGAAGGTGGGGGAGTGGGACTAAATGGGAGAATAGTCATAGTCATAGTCATAGTCATACTTTATTGATCCCGGGGGAAATTGGTTTTCATTACAGTTGCACCATAAATAATAAATAGTAATAGAACCATAAATAGTTAAATAGTAATATGTAATTTATGCCAGTAAATTATGAAATAAGTCCAGGACCAGCCTATTGGCTTAGGGTGTCTGACCCTCCAAGGGAGGAGTTGTAAAGTTTGATGGCCACAGGCAGGAATGACTTCCTATGACACTCTGTGCTGCATCTCGGTGGAATGAGTCTCTGGCTGAATGTACTCCTGTGCCCATCCAGTATATTATGTAGTGGATGGGAGACATTGACCAAGCTTAGACAGCATCCTCTTTTCAGACACCACAGTGAGACAGTCCAGTTCCATCCCCACAACATCACTGGCCTTACGAATGAGTTTGTTGATTCTGTTGGTGTCTGCTACCCTCAGCCTGTTGCCCCAGCACACAACAGCAAACATGATAGCACTGGCCACCACAGACTCGTAGAACATCCTCAGCATCATCTGGCAGATGTTAAAGGACCTCAGTCTCCTCAGGAAATAGAGACGGCTCTGACCCTTCTTGTAGACAGCCTCAGTATTCTTTGACCAGTCCAGTTTATTGTCAATTCGTATCCCCAGGTACTTGTAGTCCTCCAGCAAGTCCGCACTGACCCCCTGGATGGAAACGGGTCACCGGTATCTTAGCTCTCCTCAGGTCTACCACCAGCTCCTTAGTCTTTTTCACATTAAGCTGCAGATAATTCTGCTAACACCATGTGACAAAGTTTCCTACCGTAGCCCTGTACTCAGCCTCATCTCCCTTGCTGATGCATCCAACTATGGCAGAGTCATCCGAAAACCTCTGAAGATGACAAGACTCTGTGCAGTAGTTGAAGTTCAAGGTGTAAGTGGTGAAGAGAAAGGGAGACAAGACAGTCCCCTGTGGAGCCCCAGTGCTGCTGATCACTCTGTCGGACACACAGTGTTGCAAGCACACGTACTGTGGTCTGCCAGTCAGGTAATCAAGAATCCATGACACCAGGAAAGCATCCACCTGCATCGCTGTCAGCTTCTCCCCCAGCAGAGCAGGGCGGATGGTGTTGAACGCACTGGAGAAGTCAAAAAACATGACCCTCACAGTGCTCGCTGTCTTGTCCAGGTGGGCGTAGACACGGTTCAGCAGGTAGACGATGGCATCCCCAACTCCTTGTCGGGGCTGGTAGGCGAACTGGAGGGGATCTAAGTGTAGCCTGACCATAGGCCGGAGCAGCTCCAGAACAAGTCTCATGGATCAGCTTGTGATAAAATGACGGAGCAGACTCAATGGTCTGAATGGCCGACTCCTGCTCCTTTGTCTTATAGTCTTATGGTCTTATAAATAGAGCAAAAATAAAGCAAGAAATTATAGTGAAGTAGGATTATTCATGGGTTCATTGTGTGTTCAGAAATCTGATGGCGGAGGGCAAGAAGCTCTTACTAAAATTTTGAATTCAGGCTCCTTTACCTCTTCTCTGATGGTAGCAAGGAGAAGAGGGCGAGGTAGTCCACTGAATGTTTAACTAGTGCCAGCCACATTTGAAATATGCAGGTTCATCACTTCATGCTGAAGTAGTTCGACAGATTTGTTAATGAATAGGCAGTGTGAAGTTCATAAACACGAGAGATTCTGCAGATACTGGAAATCTAGAGCAACGCACACAAAATGCTGGAAGAACTCAGCAAGTCAGGCAGCATCTGCGGAGAGCTGTAAACAGTCAAAATTTGGAGCCAAGAATTCTAGTCAAATATACAGTTGCTTAATAATACCTCAAAGTCCCCATACTGATCTTGAAGTTCTATTCCACCTAAGTTTTTTTTGAAGAAGGGACCATGTTGGGGCTTTACTTTCTTTAGGCGGAGATCAAAAATTGGTCTTCAGTTGCAGAAACAATTGCGGCTCTAGTCAAGTCATTCTAGTGCGGGGCCAACACTGGCAACTACTCGGCAATGTAAATTTACCCCAGTATGTCTCATTTTCAAAAAGGACCACATACATAAGTGCAGAATTAGGGCATCTGGCTGGTCAAGTCTGATTTGCCATTCCATCATGATTTATTAGCAATCTCAACCCCATTTTCCTACCTTCTCCCTGTGACCTTAACGGCACTCTGATAGCTTTAGGCTAACCACTGCACTATTGTGCCACCCCATTACTAGATGTTCAAGGTAGTGATCTGCCGCCTTCTTCTCAAGGGCTGTCAGTGACAGGCACTAAATAGAAGCCTTTCCAGTAATGCCTCGATCCCAAGACATGACTAAATCAATGTAACTTGAATGGAACTAAATGTTGCAAGTGATTAGGTTAATGCTACAGTATTTCCTGTTGAGTGTATACCGTTTAGGTAAAGACAACTTTTACCACAGGGCCTCCACCTTGTTTTCAGTTTGTAATGTGAATTGCAGTCCTCTGAGTATTTAGCAGTGTTACTTAGCTGCATTGGAAAAGTCTCTGGTATTTGAGCAAAAAAGAAACTGAAGTTTCACTGAAACAAATCTTTTTATGTGCTTTCTCCCTTGAGCCAGCGAGTCTAATCTCACTCTGTTACATGTCACCTGCACTCTTAAAATTACCCTTCTTCCACAATAAATTGTCGACTTACATTTTCAAACTTACTTAAATGCTAGTATATGCTAACTGTGGTAAAAAAGCATTCCATTAGTCTGTGCTTTTTGAAATTAGAACAAGAAACGTTACAGCACAGTACAGGCCCTTCGGCCCACAATGTTGTGATGACCTGTTAACTTACTCCCTACATTTTCCTTCCACATAGCCCTCCATTTTTTCTTTCATCCATGTGCCTATCCAAGAGTTTCTTAAATGCCCCTAGCAGAGCATTCCACACACCACTCTTTGTATAAATAACTTATCTCTGACATCCCCTCCCCCATCACCTTAAAATTATGCCAATTGTGATGGGTTTACCTAATCTGTTGCTGTAATCAGTAAAATGTGATTTGACATTGTTCTGATTCTTTGGCAATTCCAGCCTCCAGAAGAGCAAGTGATGTTGCTCTGCATGTTGGAGCTATTTTAGCAATCAAAGCTATCTCAGTGCTGTTTACTCTGTGCATACTTTGATAATAAATGTACTTTGAACTTTGATCGTGTACTTTACTTTAGTATTTAACTGATTCTTCCTAAGCCCCCCACGCTGATTGGGGCACAGGCTGCTGACAGCAGCTCACCAGAGTTCTCTGTCCTGGGCCCGTCCTTCGAGTCCAGGTGTAGCCCATCGAAGTGAAAGTTCTTCATCTGCCAGGGATGAGGTCTTTGGAGTTTCTGTAGCTCTGGGTATTTTATGGGGTGGGGTTGCTAGTTCCATGCCCAACCATCCCCCTTTCACAGCTGAACTTGAGATCGTTCATGGTGGAGTTATTTAACTGATTGGTTCTTCTTTACTTAACAATGTTTGCTCAGATTAACTCATTAGATATTCTGTTTTGCCGGATCCTATTAACTTTTGGATTATTTCTGTTTATTTATCTAGAAGCTTCTCCCTCTGCCATCAGATTTCTGAATGGGCCATGAACATTTTTTTTGCTCTCTTTCTGCAGCTACTTATTTATTTTTTTATATATAGTTCAAAGTTCAAAGTAAATTTTAATATCAAAGTACATAAATGTCACAGTAAACAACCCTGAGATTCAT
This sequence comes from Mobula birostris, assembly GCF_030028105.1. Taxonomy (NCBI): domain Eukaryota; kingdom Metazoa; phylum Chordata; class Chondrichthyes; order Myliobatiformes; family Myliobatidae; genus Mobula; species Mobula birostris. The sequence continues at coordinate 131,548,103 of NC_092370.1, forward strand.
TTTCCTGTGGGCATACTGAGCAAATCTAGTCTTTTTTTTAAAAAACTGCTCGGGGAGAAGGGTCTGCACTGCGCAGGTGTGTGACGTAGCACGCTAAGGTTTAAAAAGGGAAAATTTCAATGGTCTTTGTTTCAGTCGAAGCAAGAGCTGAAGAAGTGAGTGGAAGAATTCGGGTCGAAAAAGTCGTTTTTTTAAAAAAACTGCTCGGGGAGAAGGGTCTGCACTGCGCAGGTGCGTGACGTAGCGCGCCAAGGTTTAAAAAGCAGACCACCATATACAGCGGCCATCATTGTAGCGGCCATCGTCGGAGTGGACTGAGTCAGAGTGGGGTGGCTTTGGCTCAACAGGCTTCGGCGAGAACAGGCAGAGGCCAGGGTAGGTTCCGGTAAGTTTTTTGTTCAGATTGTCTAGCATAGAGAGAATGCCAGGCAGGATGTTGGAATGCTCCTCTTGCAGGATGTGGGAAGTCAGGGAGCCCTCCGGTGTCCCTGACAACGACACCTGCAAGAAGTGCATCCAGCTGCAGCTCCTGACAAACCGCGTTAGGGAACTGGAGCAGGAGCTGGATGACCTGCGGATCATTCGGGAGAATGAGGAGATTATAGATCGTAGCTACAGGGTGGTAGTTACGCCAAAGGAGCAGAGGACAGGAAATTGGGTCACTGTCAGGCGAGGGAAGAGGAAAGGGCGGGCAGAGCAGGATTCCCCTGTGGCCATTCCCCTCAACAGCAAGTATACCGCATTGGATACTGTTGGGGGGGATGACTTATCTGGGACTAGCTGCAGTAGCTGGATCTCTGGCACTGAGTCTGGCTCTGCAGTGCAGAAGGGAGGGGGAAAAGAGGAGAGCGGTAGTGATAGGAGACTCGATAGTTAGAGGTGCAGATAGAAGGTTCTGTGGTCGTGACAGAGAATCCAGGATGGTTTCTTGCCTCCCAGGTGCCAGGGTCAAGGATGTCTCTGATCGATTGCATGACATTCTGAAGTGGGAGGGTGACCAGCCAGATGTTGTGGTGCACATTGGTACCAATGACATAGCAAGGAAGAGTGAAGAGGTCCTGGACAGTGAGTATAGAGAGCTCGGTAGGAAGTTGAAAAACAGGACCTCAAGGGTGGTAATCTCAGGATTGCTACCTGTGCTAGGTGCCATTGAGGGTAGGAATAGGATGCTCTGGAGGAGGAACAAGTGGGGGAGGAACTGGTGTAGGGGGCAGGGTTTCAGATTTCAGGATCATTGGGACCTCTTCTGGGGCAGGTGGGACCTGTACAAGAGAGACGGGTTACACTTGAACCACAGGGGGACCAATATCCTTTCAGGGAGGTTTGTTAGTGCTATTGGGGAGGCTTTAAACTAGATTTGCAGGGGGATGGGAACCAGAGTACCAGAGCTGACAGTGTGGCTGGGGTGAAAATAAATGATATTGAAAGTTTAAGCAAATACGCTGATAGAAAGGTTGTGAGTGGTGGTAAAAATCTTCTGAGGTGTATATATTTCAATGCTAGGAGTATTGCGGGGAAGGCGGATGAGTTGAGGGCGTGGATTGACACGTGGAATTATGATGTTGTAGCAATTAGTGAAACTTGGCTACAGGAGGGGCAGGACTGGCAGCTTAATATTCCGGGGTTCCGATGTTTCAGATGTGATCGAGGCAGAGGAATGAAAGGTGGGGGAGTAGCATTGCTTGTTAGGGAAAATATTACAGCAGTGCTCAGGCAGGACAGATTAGAGGGCTTGTCTACTGAGTCCTTATGGGTGGAGCTGAGAAACAGGAAAGGTATGGCCACATTAGTGGGATTGTATTACAGACCACCCAATAGTCAACGAGACTTGGAAGAGCAAATCTGCAGAGAGATAGCAGGCAACTGCAGGAAACATAAAGTTGTGGTGGTAGGGGATTTTAATTTTCCATACGTTGATTGGGACTCCCATACTGTTAGGGGTCTAGATGGTTTAGAGTTTGTAAAATGTGTTCAGGAAAGTTTTCTAAATCAGTATATAGAGGGATCAACTAGAGGGGATGCAATATTGGATCTCCTGTTAGGAAACGAATTAGGGCAAGTGACAGAAGTCTGTGTAGGGGAGCACTTTGGTTCCAGTGATCATAACACCATTAGTTTCAATTTGATCATGGACAAGGATAGATCTGGTCCTAGGGTTGAGGTTCTGAACTGGAAGAAGGCCAAATTTGAAGAAATGAGAAAGGATCTAAAAAGCGTGATTGGGACGGGTTGTTCTCTGGCAAAGATGTGATTGGTAGGTGGGAAGCCTTCAAAGGGGAAATTTTGAGAGTACAGGGTTTGTATGTTCCTGTCAGGATTAAAGGCAAATTGAATAGGAATAAGGAACCTTGGTTCTCAAGGGATATTGCAACTCTGATAAAGAAGAAGAGGGAGTTGTATGAAATGTATAGGAAACAGGGGGTAAATCAGGTGCTTGAGAAGTATAAGGAGTGCAAGAAAATACTTAAGAAAGAAATCAGGAGGGCAAAAAGAAGACATGAGGTTGCCTTGGCAGTCAGAGTGAAGGATAATCCAAAGAGCTTTTACAAGTATATTAAGAGCAAAAAGATTGTAAGGGATAAAATTGGTCCTCCTGAAGATCAGAGTGGTCGGCTTTGTGCGGAACCAAAGGAAATGAGGGAGATCTTAAATAGGTTTTTTGCGTCTGTATTTACTAAGGAAGCTGGCATGAAATCTATGGATTTGAGGGAATCAAGTAGTGAGACCATGGAACCTGTACAGATTGAAAAGGAGGAGGTGCTTGCTGTCTTGAGGAAAATTAAAGTGGATAAATCCCCGGGACCTGATAGAGTGTTCCCTCGGACCTTGAAGGAGACTAGTGTTGAAATTGCGGGGGCCCTGGCAGAAATATTTAAAATGTCGCTGTCTACGGGTGAAGTGCCGGAGGATTGGAGAGTGGCTCATGTTCTTCCGTTGTTTAAAAAAGGATCGAAAAGTAATCCGGGAAATTATAGGCCGGTGAGTTTAACGTCAGTAGTAGGTAAATTATTGGAGGGAGTACTAAGAGACAGAATCTACAAGCATTTGGATAGACAGGGGCTTATTAGGGAGAGTCAACATGGCTTTGTGCGTGGTAGGTCATGTTTGACCAATCTGTTGGAGTTTTTTGAGGAGGTTACCAGGAAAGTGGATGAAGGGAAGGCAGTGGATATTGTCTACATGGACTTTGACAAGGTCCCGCATGGGAGATTAGTTAGGAAAATTCAGTCGCTAGGTATACATGGAGAGGTGGTAAATTGGATTAGACATTGGCTCGATGGAAGAAGCCAGAGAGTGGTGGTAGAGAATTGCTTCTCTGAGTGGAGGCCTGTGACTAGTGGTGTGCCACAGGGATCAGTGCTGGGTCCATTGTTATTTGTCATCTATATCAATGATCTGGATGATAATGTGGTAAATTGGATCAGCAAGTTTGCTGATGATACAAAGATTGGAGGTGTAGTAGACAGTGAGGAAGGTTTTCAGAGCCTGCAGAGGGACTTGGACCAGCTGGAAAAATGGGCTGAAAAATGGCAGATGGAGTTTAATACTGACAAGTGTGAGGTATTGCACGTTGGAAGGACAAACCAACGTAGAACATACAGGGTTAATGGTAGGGCACTGAGGAGTGCAGTGGAACAGAGGGATCTGGGAATACAGATACAAAATTCCCTAAAAGTGTCGTCACAGGTAGATAGGGTCGTAAAGAGAGCTTTTAGTACATTGGCCTTTATTAATCGAAGTATTGAGTATAAGAGCTGGAATGTTATGATGAGGTTGTATAAGGCATTGGTGAGGCCGAATCTGGAGTATTGTGTTCAGTTTTGGTCACCAAATTACAGGAAGGATATAAGTAAGGTTGAAAGAGTGCAGAGAAGGTTTACAAGGATGTTGCGGGGACTTGAGAAACTCAGTTACAGAGAAAGGTTGAATAGGTTAGGACTTTATTCCCTGGAGCGTAGAAGAATGAGGGGAGATTTGATGGAGGTATATAAAATTATGATGGGTATAGATAGAGTGAATTAAAGCAGGCTTTTTCCACTGAGGCAAGGGGAGAAAAAAACCAGAGGACATGGGTTAAGGGTGAGGGGGGAAAAATTTAAAGGGAACATTAGGGGGGGCTTCTTCACACAGAGAGTGGTGGGAGTATGGAATGAGCTGCCAGACGAGGTGGTAAATGCGGGTTCTTTTTAACATTTAAGAATAAATTGGACAGATACATGGATGGGAGGTGTATGGAGGGATATGGTCCGTGTGCAGGTCAGTGGGACTAGACAGAAAATGGTTCAGCACAGCCAAGAAGGGCCAAAAGGCCTGTTTCTGTGCTGTAGTTTCTATGGTTCTATGGTAATAGTAACATAACAGGATTGATGAAAGGATAGCAACACACATCAAAGTTGCTGGTGAACGCAGCAGGCCAGGCAGCATCTGTAGGAAGAGGTGCAGTCGACGTTTCAGACCGAGACCCTTCGTCAGGACTAACTGAAGGAAGAGTGAGTAAAGGATTTGAAAGTTGGAGGGGGACGGGGAGATCCAAAATGATAGAAGACAGGAGGGGGAGGGATAGAGCCAAGAGCTGGACAGGTGATAGGCAAAAGGGGATACAAGAGGATCATGAGACAGGAGGTCCGGGAAGAAAGACAAGGCGGGGGGGACCCAGAGGATGGGAAGAGGTATATTCAGAGGAACAGAGGGAGAAAAAGGAGAGTGAGAGAAAGAATGTGTGCATAAAAATAAGTAACAGATGGGGTACGAGGGGGAGGTGGGGCCTTAGCGGAAGTTAGAGAAGTGGATGTTCATGCCATCAGGTTGGAGGCTACCCAGACGGAATATAAGGTGTTGTTCCTCCAACCTGAGTGTGGCTTCATCTTTACAGTAGAGGAGGCCGTGGATAGACATGTCAGAATGGGAATGGGATGTGGAATTTAAATGTGTGGCCACTGGGAGATCCTGCTTTCTCTGGCGGACAGAACGTAGATGTTCAGCAAAGCGGTCTCCCAGTCTGCGTCGGGTCTCACCAATATATAAAAGGCCACATCGGGAGCACCGGACGCAGTGTATCACCCCAGTCGACTCACAGGTGAAATACTTATTTTTATGCACACATTCTTTCTCTCACTCTCCTTTTTCTCCCTCTGTCCCTCTGAGTATACCTCTTGCCCATCCTCTGGGTCCCCTCCCCCATCTTTCTTCCCGGACCTCCTGTCCCATGATCCTCTCGTATCCCCTTTTGCCTATCACCTGTGCAGCTCTTGGCTCTATCCCTCCCCCTCCTGTCTTCTCCTATCATTTTGGATCTCCCCTCCCCCTCCAACTTTCAAATCCCTTACTCACTCTTCCTTCAGTTAGTCCTGACGAAGGGTCTCGGTCTGAAACGTCGACTGCACCTCTTCCTACAGATGCTGCCTGGCCTGCTGCGTTCACCAGCAACTTTGATGTGTGTTGCTTGAATTTCCAGCATCTGCAGAATTCCTGTTGTTTTCGATGAAAGGATAACCTGAGTACAGAAGGGAACAAACCATGCAAATGTAAATAAAAGCAAGTAGCAATAAATAACAAGAGCAAGAGATAATGAGATAAAGAGTCTTTAAAGTGAGATCATTGGTTGTGGGAACATTTCAATGACAGGCAAGTGTAGTTATCCTCTTTATTCAACACAAGATGGCGCCAGTGATCATTGGCGACATTCTGTGGGTTGCAGAAAATTGTTCCAAGTTCCTCTTAAATATATATTCCTTATTGTAACTTAGAGTATTTTTTTATGTATTGCACCAAACTGCTGCCACAAAACCAACAAATTTCACAATATATGCCAGTGATAATAAACCTGATTTCTGATTTCGATTTTAAGCCTAATTATTCAATCAAGAGAGCTGTGGAAACAAATGCTACCTTGTGGAAACAGAAGTTGGAGCAAAGGGGAGGGAAAGAAAAGCCAGTACATTATCCTTTATATTTATCTTTGTTCTGATTAGTGTACTAGTCAGGTTCCCACACTTGGTGCGTCTATCCCTTCTGGTTCAGTACAACATCCTCTGCTGATACACAAAAACCATGGCAAATTAAGCAGTAGGAATTATATGTGTCCAGGACAAAGAGATGGGCAGAAAAAATTATTGCAGACACTACCTACCCAGAGAACTGCCTTTTCCAAAAGCACTCTTCAGGAAAGCGTTATAGGGTATTAAAAGAAAAATCACACTACAGTATCTTAAAAGTTCATTCACCCAGGCAGTTAAGCTAATCAGTCATTCTGTTAGCCTCCAAACCACCTCTGTCTAGTCCCTCAGTCACTGCACTGCAGACACTTTAAACCAGTTTTTATAATGCTGTTTACATTGTAAATACATGTTGGTATCTATGCGCTTTGATTCCATATCTGTACTTTAACCTCTAAGTTTTTTAATATAATTATTCTTATAATTGTTTATTTTTTTTTATTGCATGTCTTGCCACCACACCACAGCGAATTCGAATACATGTAAACAGTGAATAAGGTTGACCCTCCTTGATCTTTGCATCCATGGAGGTTTAAATTGAAATTCAACTTCCTACATGTGCAGCTCGAGTGTGATCATATCTTGCACGTTGTGCAGGGTAGTGCTCATCACCTAGACAGTTGTCCTGATAGCAAATGGTGGTGTGCTACCTGTCAGTGTCCTGGATCAGAGTGAGTGTCATGTGTAATCCAGGCATGTGTATACTGGAGAATCCAGGGAGTGTGGTAGAGCAGACCAGCATACTGAAATAATGTTTCCACTGTCTGCAGCACCCCAGAGGAGTATTTGGAACTCGACTTTAATTCTTTGTTCTGAATCAGAATCAGGTTTATTATCACCAGCATGTGCTGTGAAATTTGTTAACAGTTTCTTCATAATTGTTGAATGTCATTGTTTTTTGTTGCAGTGTATGTCAAACCAACACACCACAGCAAATTCCTAATACCTGTAAGTGTACATGCGATTAAAGTTGATCCATGATGGTGAAGAGATTTAGTTGTCGTTCAGACCAAACATCAGAATGAGAAAATGTGGTCTAAATGACTTTGACTGCGGAAAGATTGCTGGTGCTAGACGAGGTGGTTAGAATATCTCAGAAACTGCTGACTGCTTGGTATTTACATGTGCAGCAGTGTCTAGAGTTTATGGAGAATGGTGTGAAAAACAAAAAAAAAACATCCAGTGAGTAGCAGTTCTGTGGACAAAAATGCCTTGTTAATGAGAGAGGTCAGAGGAGAATGGCCAGACTGGTTCAAGCTGACAGGAAGGTAACAGTAACTCAAATAACCATGTGTTACAACAGTGGTGTGCAGAAGAACATCTCCCGACACACAACACATTGAATTTTAAAGTGGGTGGGTTACAGCAGAAGAAGACCACAAACTTAATAAAGTGGCCACAGCAGACCATAAAACATAGAAGCAGAATTAGGCCATACAGCCCATTGACTCCGCACCATTCCACCATGAGTGATTCATTATCCCCCTCAACCCTATTCTCCAGCTTTCTCCCCATAACCTTTGATGTCTTGACTAATCAAGAACCTATCAACCTCCATTTTAAATATACTTGGTAACTTGACCTTCCCACTGCCTGTGGCAATGAATTCCACAGATTCACTACCCTCTGGCTGAAGAAATCCCTCCTCATCTCTGTTTTAAATAGACGTCCCTCTATTCTGAGGCTGTGCCCTCCGGTCTGAGACTCACCAACTGTCGGAAACTTCCTCCCCACATTAAGAGGTACCTAATAAAGTGGCCACTGAGTGTATGCTACTTTTCTGTTTCTTGTCTTGACAGCCACAATCAGAACACCCCTAATTGAAAATCCAACGGACCCCTGTGATTAGGAGATGATGTTAATTTTTTAGGGGTTTTTTTGCATGCTTGTTCCTCTCAGGCCCTCTGGCTTGTTTTCTTTCGAGATGGCGCCAAGCTGTGACCTCCGTTCCCAGTTCACTGTGGTCTCATTTCCCTTTTAGATTTTTTTTAGTGTTCTTTGGGTTAATGGGGATGGTTTTAGGAACAGAGGTGGGAGATTGGAGTCAGGTTAGGGTGTAGGGCAGGGATGTGGTGGGTGATTGGAGTCAGGTTAGGGTGTGGGGCGGGGATGTGGTGGAATTAGAGGGCAGGCTGGTCTGAAGTTTTCACTCTGTGTTCAAAGGCCAGCGACGTGGACGTGGGGCATCTGTGGGCCAGGCTGTGATGTCCGGCTGGATGTCAGACTGGCAGAACAGCCTAGATAAAGGCTGGTTGGGCCCCCCCCCCACCCTAGATCCGAGGGTCAACCTGTCTTGAAGCCTGTTAAGAAGACAGCCTTTTTTAGGATTAGTGCCTGTGTGTGTAGTTGGGGGGTGGGGGTGGGGATTGGGAAAAATGGGGCTTGTTTTGCTGTTGTTGTATTGTACTTGTGTTCTGTGATGTTCTGCTGAGCATTGCGGGCGTGCTCTGTTGGCACCGGAATGTGTGGCAACACTTGCGGACTGCCTCCAGCACATCCTCCGGGCCTGTCCTGGGGGTTAGAGGACTGTGTACAGTAGGTGCGTGGGTCGGAAAGAGGAGCAGGCCTTGATTTGCTGTTGTTATTTCGTCGTTATGTTCTGTTTTGTGGTGTTCTGAGATGTTCTGCCGAGTGTTGTGGGCAGGCAATGTTGGCACTGGGTGTGTTGGTTGTTAACACAAATGACACATTTCACTGTACGTTTTCATGTACATGTGACAAATAAACTCAAATCTTGAACTTTGAACTTCATATCAGCCACAAACTCTGATGCCAGCTTGTTTTCCTCCATCCAGTTAGCACTTCCAGGGAAGGCTGAAGTGGGACGTATTTGATCAGCCTGATACTCACCATTACCTTACAATTTCTTTTTTTTTTGAAATTTATTTTTTATTGAATTTCATCATCAAACAAACATTTTCATAAGATGTATTTCAGATACTGTACATATATATCATATAATCACATTTGTCACAAATCTCCACATAATATTTTTCTGAGGTATACACTTATAGAAAGGAGAGGAAAGAAAGAACAATCGAAAGAAGAAAACTATGTACAGAGTAGGGAGTGTTTTTTTTTACCACATATTCATTGACTTGTGAGAATAAAATCAGTCCTATGAGGTGTTATGTAGTTAAACCATTTTTTCCAGTATGAATAAAATTGTTCCAACTTATGATTAACAGATGCTGTTATCTCCTCCATTTTGTAAATGTCCATTGTAATTTCCATCCATACATTTAAAGTTGAGCTCTCCTGTGATAACCATTTCCTGGTAAGGGTCTTTTTACCTGCCACCAGCAGTACATTCATTAAATATTTATCTCTTTTCAACCATTCTTGAGGTATATACCCAAAATATATGGTCTTACTCTCTAAGGGTATTTCACATTTAAAGATGTCTAGTGGGGCATTAGTATCCCACTCCAATAGTCTTTGAAAATGGGGCATTCCCAGAAAATATGATAATGGTTTGCATTTTGATTTCCACAATTTCTCCAGCAAGCAGGGGAGTTACTGTTATAATGGGATTTCTGAGAGGGTGTAATAAAATATCTTATCGAGTTTTTCCACCGGAACTCCCTCCATTTCTGTGAACTGGTACACTTCCATTGATACCTCCATATTATTGTCCAGTCTTCCTCAGATATTATTATCCCTCCTTCCTTCTCCCATTTTGTTTTAATGTATGAAGTCGAATGTGTCTTAAGATTTGACAAACCCTTAAAAACGCTTGAAGTTATTCTACTACCATTGTCTGAATTATATGCTTTTCTAAATAGCTCTATCAGACATGTACTTGCCTTGGTTACATTTTTAACTGTCCTGTTAACATACTGTCGCGTCTGTAAATGCCAGTAAAAGTCTTGTTTTTCTAATAAGTGTTTCTGTTTGAGCGTTTCAAAACTGAACAGTTCCTTCTTTCATTATATTGCAAATAGCTGTTATTCCTTTAGCTGTCCAGTCCTTAAATCTAGCATCCAGTTTATTCGGTGTAAAATCTGAGTCATATGCACACCGTTTAAGAATTGCAATGTCTCTCTCTAGTTTATATTCTTTTATAATAGTTTTCCATATTTTAAGAGTCCATTTCACCCAGGGGTTGTCGGTATTATTTATGTAACTTTGTAGGTTGTTATCAGCCAAAATTGCCTGTATGGGGATGGAAAGTATACTCTCCTCAATGTTTTTCCGTTGAGCACCGTATGATGGGTTGCACCAGCATATCACGGCTCTCAACTGTGCTGAAAAACAATAATCTCTAAGAGAAGGTAGGCCCCATCCCCCGTTTTCTTTGGCTAATTGTAAAGTTTTGAGACGAACCCTAGGCCTTTTACCTTGCCATATATATCTTGATAGCATCTTGTTCCATTCATTGAATTGATTTTGGTTAATCTGTATTGATAGGGTCTGAAAGAGATATAGTAATCTGGGCAGTATATTCATTTTAATAGATTCAATCCTTGAACTGAGACCAAGAAAACGAATTAGGTTCCATCTTGTTATATCTTCCTTAATTTTTTATATATATATAGGCTGATAATTGCATTCTGATAATTTTGCCAAATCTTTTGGCATAATGATGCCAAAATATCCATTGATTTTAATCCTGGCAATAGGATTGTCGTATAGTGCCTGTAGAGTTTTAATAATTGCGTCATGTAGACCAAATCTATGTAAAACTCTGGAAAGAAAATTCCGGTTAACCGAATCAAATGCCTTTTCAGCCTCCATGCTTATCACTATTGCTTCAATTTCATTTTTTAGAATATGATCCATAATGTGAAGTGTCTTCGGTATATTGTCTTGTGTTTGGCGTTGTTGTATAAAACCTGTCTGATCATTATGTATCAGTGTGGGTAGAAACTCTTCTAATCGTTTGGCCATGATGGAAGTAAATATTCTATAATCCACATTAAGAACAGATATTGGTCTAAATGACCCACATTCCATTTTATCCTTGCCTTCTTTCAGTATAGCTGAGGTTATTGCCTCCTTCCAGCTGGGTGGCATTTGCACCTTTCTTAGGGTCCAGTTCAGTGTGGGGAGTAAAATAGGAATTAACTCACTTCTAAACTCTTTATACCACTCTGCTGTATATCCATCTGATCCTGGTGACTTGCTTAATTTAAGCCTACTAATTGCAGATTTAGTTCAGCTTCAGTTATGTCAGCAGTCATTGTTCTATTTTGTCCTTTGCTTAAAGTGAGTAACTCTAAAGAATTCAGGACGGTGTCAATTTGGGATATGCTTTGCCCTGGAATTTTGGAATATAGAGTTTTGTAAAACATTTCAAAAGCTTCTTGAATTTCACTTAGCTTATTTTTTTTTATCACTTTTGTTCTTAGATCCTTTATTCTATGAATTGTATTTTCTGTTATCTTTTTTTTCAGTTTCCACACCAGTATTTTCATAGATTTAGATCCACTTTCATAGTGTCTCTGTTTCAGAAACATTAAATTTTTTCTAATTTCTTGTGTAGCCAAAATATTAATTTCATTCCTAATTTTTAGAATTTCCTCTAGTGTATCCTGTGCCAAACTCAATTTGTGTTTTTTTTTCCTAGTTCCTTCAGCTTATTTTGTAATTCCTCTAATGTTCTATTCCTTATTTTTGTCGTATATGAAGATATCACTATAATTTTCCCTCTTAAGACAGCCTTCAGAGTATCCCATAGGATGGGAGGTGAAACCTCTCCATTATCATTGAATTCTAAGTAAAGACCAGTTTCTTTTTTAATTTGTTCCTTAAAATAGGGATCATGAGTAGACTTGAATTTAGTTTCCAAATACTGTAGTATTCTTTGGTTGTAGGTCAGATAAATATATAGGTAGGTATAAATATTTAGGTACATCTATTGTCCCAATTCCACAGGTGATTATTGTGTCTCTATCTTTTCCAAATGTCATGAAATAGTCTATTCTTGTCTCTATGGAATGGGAGGGGGGTTGCAGAATAATGAGTGTAATCCCTTCTGTCGGGGAAAAGGTCCCTCCATATATCAATTAGACCAACATCCTCAAAAAGAGTGTTAACTTTCTTATGTAAAGACTTTGTTTCATAAGTTTTTCTATTGGAAGAGTCTAACTTTAGTTGTAATTGTAAATTTAAGTCTCCCCCACATATCAAGAGACCTTCTGTTTCTGTTACCATAATTTTAGTAATTTTCTGGAAGAAGCTAATATCACTTCCTGGGGGTGTGTATATATTCAATAAAGTAACTGGATTTCCATCTATATTCCCCCTTAGCAGAATATATCTGCCCTCCTTATCTCCCATTTCGAATACTTTTTCAAAATTTGGTTTACTTGCGATTAAAAATAGCAACTCCTCTTCTATGTCCTGATTTATATGAGGAGAAAAACAAATTAGTGAAGCCCATTCTTTTTAATTTTCCATGCTCATTATCACTTAAGTGAGTTTCCTGTAAATATACTACATGATCTTGTTCTTTTTCATTTTTGATAGAATTTTACTGCGCGTGACTGGATTCAACAGCCCATTGACATTAAAAGAATTGAATTTTACTTTGTCCTTAGCCATGTGTATTTATCTGTTAGTATATCATTGAAATTTACAGAATATGTAACAATCTACTCCCTGAACAAATAAGAGGCAAGAAATGCGAATAATAAAAAAAAGGTAACGAAGGTGTGATTCCAAGGCTGGGGTCTCTAGATGACCCTGGGTTGGGCTAGAAGAAAAGTCTAGCCGTGGGGGATAGCCCCTCCTACCTGTAGGTTGAGAGCCCCCATTGCAGTACCTATAAAAGTAAGTAAAAAAAACTATGTCCATTACACAGAAATAATTTCCCTGTGCATTCCTCCTATGTACATATTCTCATTTAGGTGGGGGAAAAGGAATGAATAAATGAATTTAAAAAAATTGAGTAATGTAAAATCCACATTATAACACGTATTTCTCGAGATAGGTATATCACTGTTTATTTTTGCTAACGTTTAGTTTATCAGCACTTTTAAAGTTAGCCAAACCTTATGGCTCTTCTGGAGGAGGTGAGGGCTGCCCTTGGAGAACTGACAGTCTCTTCATAATATCCTTCTGTTGTCCTGTTCCCGTCCTCTGCTTTCTAGGCTCTCTTACTATTTCCCAAGCAGTTCAGGATAACTGCTTAGCCAGACTTTCCCTGGTTTGACCACGCTAATGGACAGTCCTCTGTTCTTCATGTCTGTAGTCGCCTCCTCCACCGTCTGGTACAGTCGCATCCCTTCTCGGTAAAATACCCTCAGTTTAGCAGGGTACGGGGTTTGGAATTTAATCTTTTCTTGCTTTAATATTGGTTTCACTTCAGAATATTCCTTCCGTTTCTGTAGTACTGCCGGGGGAGAGGGGGGTGCGGTGGAATCATGATTGAAGTATATTAACTTACCGTTCCAAAAAACCTTCTTCTTACCCCAGGCCCTTCGTAGAATCTCCGCCTTACTCTTGAATCGAAGGAATTTAAGTACTATTGAGCGCAGTTTACTTTGTCTGTCTCCGGGAGGCCGCTGGTCGCTGTGCCCTCTCTACAAAGTCCATCATCGACAATCCCTCCGCCTCTTCGGGAACATTATAAATCCTGATATTTTTTTGTCGCGATCTTCCCTCCTGGTGAAGCAATTTACTTTCCTGTTGATTTAATATTTTTATCATCTTACTTATTATCTGTTCCATGTTTTGCAAGCAGTCTTCCACCTTCTCAATTCAAGTCTCTGCCACTACTATTTTCTGTTTGACGTTGGCGAGCTCTGACTTTATATCATTGAGTTACTGCTTTATATCTTTTTGGACTTTTGGACTTTCCTTATACCTTCCAGAATCCTTATCATATTTGCCGCTTCGCCTGCATGAGGCCCCGCGTTAGCCTCGCCGCCACGCACACGTATAGGAGAGCCGCGCGCCACACCTCTCTCTTCCACAGGCTCCGCAGTGATGCTTTTTTTATCTCCATTCTTTCTCCCCATTCTTGCCCCCCTTATCAATTCAGATATTTTCGAAAGATCTTATACTTGATGGATTAACGGGGCAAAATATGCGTTTTTTTGAAGGAGCTGTTGATTTAAGCTGCCATTCTGAACGATGACGTCACCGGAACCCCATTACCTTACAATTTCAACACCAAAACTGATCAATGATGCACAGATTCCATCAGAAGGGGAAACTCTGGGAATCTTGGAGGTCTGTGAAAATGCTGGAGACCTAATATCCCTTCCTCCTTCGGATCTGAGAACCAAGCACTCCCCAAGCATATACACTTAGTGGTGCCTGTATTAGGTACAGGAATAGTCTTCTGCTGCTGTAGCCCATCCATTTCAATGTTCAAGTGTTGTGCATTCAGAGATGCTGTTCTGCATGCCACTGAGGTAATACAGTTACTTGTGTTACTACTGGCTTCCTGTCAGCTTGAACCAGTCTGGCCATTCTCCTCTGATCTCTCTGGTTGATCATCATCATTATCAGGTACTATGCCCAGATTGAGCTTTAACTGCCATGGCCCACACACTCCTGTTTTGGGTCAAGTGGATCAATTCATTGGTATTCATTTCCAGTTCTCTGGCTGCTGTTTCCATTATTATTTGTCTTTGCCTTCCTCTTGCTTTCTTCCCTTCAATCTTTCCCATAATTACCGTGCATGCTAACTCCTCTTTCCTAATCACATGTCCAATGAAGTTACGTTGCCTTTTCATGATCTCATATGTTATTTCTCTTTTTGTGCTTGCTCTGTTCATGACATCTTCGTTAGATATTCGTTTCGGTAATGCACCAATAAGCTGGGTGCCAACCGCTGTAAAACAAGACGGAGAGAGAGAGAGATGTTCGTTTCATCCATGATATTCTTTGCATCCTCCTCAAAAAATCACATCTCTGCTGCTTCAATTTGTTTCCTCATGTTACTAGATATTGTCTAACATCCTGATCCATATAACATAACTGGAGAAACGTAACATTTCAGTACTCTGAGGTGGGTTGTCATGCCTAGTTTAGTGTTGGTCATTATACTCTTCATTCTCGTAAAGGTGCCTTTTGCCATCCCTATTCTTCTTTTGATTTCCATGTCACACCTGCCATCTGATGTCACCCAGCTTCCTAAGTAGCAAAAGTTCTGTACTTGTTTTATGTCTTCCCCGTTTATTCTCAGCCTGCAGATAGGATTCTCCTTCTTTTTGCATATGACCATACATTCTGTCTTTTTGTGATTGATAAATAGACCCATTTTTGCACTTTCTTCAACAACTATATCAATTAAGTTTTGTAGTTCTTCCTCTGTACTTGCAATTAACACAGTGTCATCCACATATCTGAAATTATTGATGTTTTCACCACCAACTTTGATTTCCAAGATGTCTCTTACTTTTTGTAATATTGTTTCACTGTACACATTAAATAAGTCAGGGGAGAAAACACACCCTTGTCTAACGCCTCTCTTGATTTTCGTAAACTGACTCACTTCTCCATCTATTCTTACAGCTGCAGTTTGTTCCCAGTACAGATTTCTGATTAGGTGGAGGTCTTTCAAATCTAGATCTAGAGTTTCCTGTAATATTTCAAATAACTTATTGTGCTTCACTTTATCAAATGCTTTTGTGTAGTCAATAAAACACTTTTGCACTTGAATAGTTCGTTCTGATAATATCCTTAACATCAATATCGCGTTTCTTGTATCTTTGTCTTTCACAAAACCACATTGTTCTTTACCTATTTCAGCTTGTATCTTACTTTTAGCTCTTCTCATCACAATTCTTAGAAGTATCTTAGTGATATGACTCATTAAACTTATGGTCCTATGTAATTCACATTCTATTGCTCCAGGTTTGTTAGGAAGAGTGATAATACTGATTTTTTTCATCTCTTCTAGTATTATTCCAGTCTCATAAATGTCATTGATTAAATCAGTAAGTTTTTCAATTCCATAATCTTCAAGGGCAATAATTCGTTCTATTACTAATTCATCAGGACCTGCTGCCTTTCCTTTCTTCATCTTATTTATTGCATTACGAACTTCAGATTTTACAATACTTGAATCTTCAATGTTCTTTTTAATTTCTGGTTTTTCACCTCGATCGTCTTCAAACAATTCCTGAATATACTCAGTCCATCTGTTCATAATCACATCTTTTTCCATGATAATGGTACCATCCTCTGCTTTCAAACATCCACCTGAAGAACAGAGGAGCTTTTTACCAGTGATATTCTTGATTTGTTGATGCACCCTTTTTGGATCAATAATAGAGATTCTTTCTAGTTGCTCACATTCCTGATTTAAACATTCTTCTTTGGCTTTTTGACTTAAGCTTTTAACTTTTTTATCTAAGGACTTATATTCCATCGGATTTGCTTTCTTCCGTCTCCTTTCTTCCATTAAATTTTTGATTTCATCTGTCAAACATTTATTCTTTGTGCTTTTTTCCTTTTTAGGAATCACTGACTTTGCTGATTCTACCAAGGCATCCTTCAGAGAGTTAAACTTCATTTCTACGTGATTGCTATCATCTTCAACAGATTCTATTTCTAGACTTTGAGAATCTATTCCTTACTTCAATTGTAAATATTTGTCTTAAGTTTTCTTCTTTAATTGCGAGTAGTCAAGGGATTGGTCTTTAGTTAACAAGGCATTTTTGCCCACAGAACTGCCTCTCACTGGACGTTTTCCTGTCTTTTGCACCAAGAATAAAAAGAAGGATACCAGGAGATTTTTCGGATACATTAAGAGTAAAAGGGAGATGAGAGTGGATACTGTATTGCGGAAATGATAGCAGAGCCTTTCGCTGTTCCGTTGTTTGGTCAATTTAAGCACCAGGCCAGTTGACTGAAAAGACAGGGTGTTGGGATCTGAGGTGAAAACTGATTTTGCTCGGTCTCCGTGATGATCTCCTCACTCTCCATGGTACTGTGGCTATGCAGACTGCCCTGGCTGCTGTGCTTCATGCCCACTAATACGATAAACTAATAAGGGAGGCTTTGGGCCTACTCTGGGCTGCTCCAGGGTTCAGATCTAAGGACTCAATTTGGTTTGGAATGTTGTTGTTGACTTCAAATGTTTTCATGTTTGGAATTTTTCCCCCTTTCTCTTACACATCAGATGTTGGTCTTTTTATTTCTTTCTTTAGTTGGATTCTTTTGGGTTTCTTGCTTTGTGGCTACCTGTAAGCAGAAAAATCTCAAAGTTGTATAATTTACACATTCTTTGCAAATAAATGTACCATGAACCTTGAAGAAATGGTAGGTAATTGGCGATAAAGAAATGGAAGATGAAGTTAATAAGTATTTTGCGTCGGTCTTCATTGTGGAACACACCAACAGTGTGCCAGAAATTTGCAAGCGTCATGGAGCAGAAGTGATTGTAATTGCTATTACTGAGGTGAAGGTGCTTGAGGAGCTGAACAGTCTGAAGGTAGATATTTCACCTGGGCCTGTACTCGCTGGAGTTTAGACGAATGAGTGTGAGTCTCATTGAATGCTCTCAAATATTGAAAAGCCTAGATAGAGTAGATATGGAGAGGATGTTTCCTATCGTGGAGGAGTCTCGGACCAGAGTCTTGGAATAGAAGGACTTCCCTGTAGAACAGTGATGAGAAGGAATCCCTTCAGCCAGATGATGTTGAATCTGCGGAGACCAAGTCATTAAGTATATTTAAAGTGGAGGTTGATAGGCTTTTGATGAGTAAGGACATCAAAGGTTCAAGGAGAAGGCTGGAGAATGAGGTTGAGAGGGATAATAAATCAGCCAAGATCAAATAACAGAGCAGACTCGATGGACCAAGAGGTCTAATTCTGCTCCTATATCTTATGGTCTCCAGTCTTATCTTCGCAATCTCAGGTTGTTGGTAGAGTATTCTCCTATTGGCGTTTTTTTTTGTATTCTGTGTGTTTTATTAATTATATTGCATTTTTGCAGTTTGGGTTTTGTTATGTGTTATAGTTAGGTCTTCTCTGGTTTACATGTTAGTGCATGATAATTGGATAATACCAATTAATTCTCTCTGAGACTTTGCAGGTGTCTAAGTATCTTTGGATATTTGTCTCTTATCTGAATGGTTACTTGTAAGCTTGTCAAGAGCCTGGGGTTGTAATTAGCTGGCCACGAATTTCCTTGTGTCCTGGAGTGTATCTAAAGGGGCGGTGCTAACCCCCTGGGGGGCTCAATGGTACTGATCCTTGCTAGTGAAGTTCTGGCCGAGTTATTCCGATTTATCCAAGAATTCCCAAGTTCTACTATTTTGTTTTATCTCTTTTGTCAATAAAATTAGTTGTTTTATTTAACCCTTCCAAGCCTTCATGTGCAGTTGCGCTTGGGCCCGAAGGTGCGGTGTGACACTTAGCACGATGCTGCTTGATCTGCTGAGTTCCTCCAGCTTTTTGTGTGTATTTCTCTTGTCAGTGATCTTCTGTGATTACTCCCAACGTCACTCATATGCCTATCACAACGCAGTCTTCTGTTCTGGTCTTTCAAAATACTTTTCCAGTTTTCTCTTTGAGTTCAAAAGCTGAGAGGTAATGTTACAGCTGTATAGGACCCTGGACAGACCCCACTTGGAGTACTGTGCTCAGTTCTGGTCACCTCACTACGGGATGGATGAGGAAATTATGGAAAGGGTGCAGAGGAGATTTACAAGGATGTTGCCTGGACTGGCGAGCATGCCTTACGAGAATCGGTTGAGTGAACTTGGCCTTTTCTCCTTGGAGCGACAGAGGATGAGAGGTGACCTGATAGAGGTGTACAAGATAATGAGAGGCATTGATTGTGTGGATAGTCAGAGGCTTTTTCCCAGGGCTGAAATGGCTAGCATGAGAGGGCATAGTTTTAAGGTACCTGGAAGTAGGCACAATGAGATTGTCAGGGGTAAGTTTTTTACACAGAGGGTGGTGAGGGCGTAGAATGGGCTGCCAGCGACAGTGGTGGAGGCAGATACAATAGGGTCTTTTAAGAAACTCTTGGATAGCTACCTGGAGCTTAGAAAAATAGGGGGCTATGGGAAACCCTAGGTAATTTCCAAAGTAAGTACATGTTCGGCACAGCATTGTGGGCTGAAGGGCCTGTATTGTACTGTAGGTTTTCTATGTTTCTATGTAAAAGAAATTGTTTTGGATTTACCCTTTGATTTCTTGGTGACTGTCTTCAACTGATGAGCTTAAATTTCCTCCTTTTCACAAATAGCCACATACAATTTCAGTTTCAATACTGCTTGAATGACAGTAAAGTCAATATTGCTAATTGTCTATTATATGTGGTGCATCTTTTTTCACTAAATTCTTCGAAGACACAATGTTTCAATGAGTTTCTGTATAGATATCCTGTAAGCACTACACCTGTGTTTTAACCATTATAAAATTTGGAAAATAGGGTTAATGTGTATTATATGCATTATAAATGGCTCATTCCTTGTGTTTAAATTAGTTAGTGCAATGTTAATGTGTGACCTGCAGAGGACAGTACAGACACATTATTACTTTATCTGACCAGTGCATTCCAAAAATGCAGCTGATTTATCCACAATATTGCATTTAATATGAATTAACGAATCTGCATTTTGCTGACAAATGACCAAAATGTGACATTTCTATATAAATTTATGATCTCACACCTTAATCTCAGCCTGGCTTTGGCAGTCGTGACTGTGAGGTGTTGATCGGACTGTCTTAGATGTAATGGCTTTGGAAGTAATTGAAATCTCTTCTCTTCAGACTTTGTTGCTGTACCTCCAGCTACGGACATTCGGCATAAACAGCAATAAAACACTAATACAATTTTTCAGAGGTTGCCATCACAGCTGTGTAAAAGCCATGCCCAGGGTCTGTTTGACAGATGCTCCTTGTATAGTGTGGACATAAAGATGATGTTGGCACTGTACAGAAGAACAAAAGAGTGGGAGAACTGCATATCTTTAATTGAGCCTGTACTATTTTCTGACAATTAATACAAATTACTTGAGTAAAAAAAAGCGATCGTACTATGTGACTACAAAAATTGATGCCTGATTTGATTACTCTGCACTGCAAAGGTTCGTGAACAGTTATTACCCTTCAACCATCAGGCTCCTGAACCAGCGTGGATAACTTCTCTCACCCCAACCCTGAACTGATCACTGAACACAACCCATGGGCTCACTTTCAAGGACTCAAATTGGCAATATTACTTATTTACTTATTTATTAATTACTATTATTATTTGTTTTGTTTTTGTATTCCAGGCTGTCTTCTTTTGCACATTGGTTGCATGTAAGTCTCTGTGTGTCATTTCTCACTGATTCTGTTGTATTTTTTTGTTCTACTATGAATGCCTGCAAGAAAATGAATCTCAGAGCAGTATATGGTGACATACTGTATAAGTGCTTTGATAACTTCACTTTGAACTGGGAAGAATTGTTAAATTGGAGTGCATTAGAGAAGGTTAAAAAAAGTATTATATAATCTGAGAAAGGAGGCATAATGGCAGGGTAATGGCCTCTCTTCCAGAGAACAGAAGAGGGTCATTTTTCACTCCTTTGTAGTTTTAGCTGAATTATGTACCCCAAAGTTCAAAATAAATTTATTATGGAAGTATGTATACGTCACCATATGCTACCTTGAGATTAATTTTCTTTCAGGCATTGACAGGGAAGCAAAGAAATACAATAGAATTCCTGAAAAGCTGTAAGTAAAAAGACTGGCAAACAGCTAATGTGTAAAAGAAGGCAGCTCAAGTTCAAGTTGAATTGCCATTCAGCTATACCCATGGACTCCTCCGGGGCCGAGGTGCAAAACGCTGTACCATTAGTCACACAGCACGTAGCACATATGCCATACATAATTACAATAGCAAAAGACATGCAGTTGCATATTTATATAAAATCATGCAAATAATAAAAAAAATGGGTAAGTAAATAATACTGAAAAGATGAGATGTAGAGTTTTTGAAAGTGAGTCTATAGGTCATGGAGTCAGTTCAGCTTTGAGGATGAAGTTATCTACACTTGTTCAGGAACCTGATGGTTGTAGGTAATAGCTGTTCCTGAACCTGATGGTGTGGGACCTAAGGCTCCTGGACCTCTTGCCCTATAGTAATAACAAGAAGAGAGCATGGTCTGGATGTTGGGTGTCTCGATGATGGATGCTGACTTCCTTGTGGCAGTTTTCCTTGTAAGTATGCTCCATGATGGGAGGGCTTTGCCTCTGATGGACTGGGCTGCACCACCACTTTCTGGAGACTTTATTATTCCTTAGGCATTGGTGTTTCCATACCAGGCCACGATGCAGCAAACTGGGAAGTAAAAACGGTAACAAAACCAAAATAAAATGGTAATATGCTACCATAATACTACCTTGAGATTCATTTTCTTGAAGGCATTTACAGAAAAATAAAGAAATGCTATACAGTTTACAAAAAATTACACATAAACGAAGACTGTCAAAGAAGCAACCACTGTGCAAAGGTAGATTGCAATGCCTTCTAGCAGCATTACTCTGGGTGGGGGGTTAAATTTTTAAAAACTTATGTTAATAAGGACTGATTTTTTTCAATTCATGCTTGTGAGGATGATTTTTTAAAAAAAAATTGTTAATTTCTAAAAAGCATTTTAACACAAATTGCTTTTTAGAATTTAACATATATCGAATAAAAGGGAAAAAAAATTGTAATGGTGATGATGAATCTTGCATGAAATTTTCATGCACGGTTAAGTCACTGTAGTTTGTTTCTGCCCCAGAGAATGGTGTAGAAGCAGCTGGCGTATTTTTGGGAATAACATTTGTCAACACTAAAGCACACAGCTTACATCAGGCAATGATTTCCGTGGTTATTACTCCATCAGCAACCCAGGGGACTCTGTTGCCTTTGTGATGACATTTTCGTCTTATGTATTTCTACATCCCTGCCAGGAGCAAAGTGGTCAGGGTCAGACCAGTTAATAGCAGCATGCGTAGAGGCTGCACTTAAATCTAACCAAGTCCGTTCACCTCAAAACTGCAAAGTGCACCTGCCAGCAGGTACTCCTTCCCCCTGGTCCCACCACCTTATTCTGGCTTCTTGCCCCTTCCTTTTCAGTCATGACAAAGGGTCTTGGGCCCGAAACGTCGACCTTTTATTCCTCTCTGTGGGTGCTGCCTGAGCAGCTGTGTTCCTCCAACATTTTGTGTGTGTTGCTTTGGATTTCCAGCATCTTCAGAAACTTTGTGTTTATGCTATTCCTGGTCTCATCATTTGGAAAAGTAACAGCATGATCTAATTCTCACTAAACCTCAGTATGATACTTAACTGTACTTTGACTTTTTATAATCGTATATGAAAATACACACAGTGGCCACTTTATCAGGCACAGCTGCTCGTTAATGCAAATATCTAATCCACTGATCATGTGGCAGCAACTCAAAGCATGCAGACATGGTCAAGAGGTCCAGTTGCTGTTCAGATCAAATATCAGAATGGGGAAGAAATGTCATCTGTGACTTTAACCATGGCATGATTGGTGGTCACAAACAGGGCGGTCTGAGTATCTCAGAAACTGCTGATCTCCTGGGACTTTCATGCACAATAGTCTCTAGACTTTACAGAGAATGGTGCGAAAAACATTGAACAGCAGTTCTGTGGACGAAAACGCCATGTTATTGAGAGAGGTCAGAGGAGAATTGCCAGGCTGGTTCAAGCTGACAGGAAGGTGACAGTAACTCAAATAATGATGCATTACAACAGCAGTGTACCGAGGAGCATCTCTGAACTCACAGCTTGTCGAACCTTGAAGTGGATGGGCTACAGCAGCAGAAGACCAGAGAGGAGGTACCTAATAAAGTGGCCACTGGGTTTATACTAAAAATCGCATCTGAACTCGTGTGTGAAAAAATTGACGCATGGAACGTAAAAGGTTGGCCACCCCTGGTTTATAGCTTTGATTATTAAGCAACGGTAGTATAAAATCTTGCCCAAATAAGCTGGGAATCAAACATAGGGTTACTCATGATGTGATCTTTTCAGTAGCTGGGTATTGTGTTCCGCTCTGTCTGCTCGCACTCAGTCCAAGTACATGGATGCACAGCTAAATTCAATAATGTGTGCTATTGTCAGAACTCTGTAATTTGCACCAATTCACTGGTTATTGGTGCTGGTCAGTATTGCTCCAACAAAGGTGACTTATAGGAACAGTACCCTCTCCTCCCCTGTCTTGGAATTGAGGGCTCTAATAGCAAAGTTTTTACAGTACAAAGGTTAATGTTCCAGGGGATTTATTATCCAAGTACATATATGTCACCATGTATTACTCTGGGATTTTCTTTGCAGGCATTCTTAGAACAAAGAAATACAACAGAATCAATGGAAACCAATGAAAAGCAAAGACTGCTGAACAAACAATGTGTATCAGAAGGCAAACTGTGCAAATACAAAAAAAACAACAATAATAATATTAATAGTAATAAATAATAAATGATACTGAGCAAACAAGGAGCTTAAAAAGGGGATAAAATGGCAAATTATTTAATTATGACTTCAGAATCCTCTTGATTCAATTAATTCACACTTTAATCTAGAATATTGTGAGTTTGACACTATTACTTAAGAAGCGTGGTATGGGTAAATCAGAAATTTTAACCTATTTAAATTAATGTATGAGGAGTGTTTGATGCTTCTGGGCCTTTACTCACTAAAGGTTAGTAGAATGAGGAGGTACTTCATTGAAATCCATTGAATATTGAAAGGGCTAGATAGAGTGGACGTGGAGAGGATGTTTCCTATAGCGGGGGAGTCTAGAACCTCAGAACAGAGAGATGGCCCTTTAGAACAGAGATGAGGAGGAATATCATTAGCCAGAGGGTAGTGAATCTGTGCAATTTACCAGTGAAATCACACCACCAGAATGTAGATAACAGGCTGTAACAGTAGCAGAACTACATTTGGAATAAAACAAAGATGTAAAAGGAGTGAAAGGAGTTGCTTCGTGACCTGTCTAGACGATGTTGCCTTGTTTGCTGGTGCCGTGTACTTCTGGATGGGTATACCTAAAGCAGAGGCTGACAGGTTCTTGATTAGTAAGGATGGCAAAGCTTAAAGGGAGAAGGCAGGAGAATTGGGTTGAGAGGGAAAATAGATCAGCCATGATCGAATGGTGGAGTAAACTTGGTGGGCAATGGAGCCTAATTCTGCTGCTAAGTCCGATGGGCTTATGGTCTTATAAATCAATTAGTCTAACATCTGTCTGGGAAGTTACTAAATTTGTCATGAGGGAGAGAATAACATCAAAAAATATGAACTAACAGCCAATATAGATTTTTCATGAGTACATCTTGTCCAAGTTAGTTAAATAGACTTCAAGAGACCAAGCAAAAATGAACGAGCAGGTAATTGGACACAGCCATTTGTTTTTAGGGGATTAGTTATGAAACTGGAGACAGGAATTACAATAATGGTTGATACTACTTGCGTCCTCAGTGATTGAAAAGTGAAACTTATATTTTCAGTATACTTATCCATGACTTTAATAGAATAGCGGGTCGTATCTTTAAATATTCTGATAATGTTAAGTTGGGCTGGCTTGGTAAGTAACCTCAACAAACTGCATCAAGACATATTGATAGGTTGAGTGAGTGTGCTGGCTTGTATCATATGGAACTCAATGTGAGGAAGTTCACTGGGAGCAGAAGAGGTAGCTTTAAGGAAAGATTATCTACACATTCTTATAAGGCCCAGAAAAGCACTAAGGACTTGGACAGATTGGGAGAATGGGCAAAGAAGTGCAGGGAAGTATGTGGTCATGCACTTTGGTAGAAGGAATAAAGGTATGGACTATTTTCTAAGTGGGGAGCAAATTCAGTAACTGGATATGCAAAGGAACTTGGGAGTCTTCGTGCAGGATTCCCTAAAGGTTAACTTGAGGTTGAGTTGGTAGTAAGGAAAACAAATGCAATGTTAGCATTCATTTTGAGAGGAGAAGAATATAAAAGCAAGGACGTGATGATGCTGAGGCTTTGTAAGGCAATTGGTCAGATCACACTTGGAGTATTGTGAGCAGTTTTGTGCCTCTTATGTAAGAAAGGTTGTGTTGGAATTGGAGAAAGTCCAGAGGAATGAAAAGTTAACATTTGAGGAGTTCCTGATGGCTCTGAGCCTGTACGCACTGGAGTTTAGAAGAGTGAGAGGGGATCCTATCGAAACTATGTTGTGGTTTGCAGGCATGTGTGTCTCAATGACCTGGAGAACTACGTTGGCTGGAGTCTGGACTTGGTGCTTCAGCTCTTGGTAGGGTCACCCCTGCCAAACAGGTCAGAAAGTAGAGGCCAGGTTAAAGGTGGTCCACTGGTTTTCCGAGAATGGGGGTTTTGCTCAAGGCTACAACCCTGACTGGTCAAACATGACTGTTACGGAAACAACAATGAAGAATCTTTCTACATCTGTGTGTGATAAAATGTCCAAGGACAGACAGTGATGCAGTACCTTCTCTGGTGTCATAAACAAATGGCAGCAGGTGTAACGAGCAGTAAATAGGTAATGGGTCTGGGCCTGCACTCGCTGGAGTTTAGAAGAATAAGAGGGGACGTTATTGAAACCTATCGAATATTGAAAGGCCTAGGTAGGGTGGAAAGAAAAGGACGTTTCCAAAAATGGGAGAGTCTAGCACCAGAGAGCACAGCCTCAGGATAGAAAGACATTCCTTTAGAACAGAGATGAGGAAGAATTTCTTGACCCAGTGGGAGGTGGATCTCTGGGATTCATTGCCACAGACGGCTGTGGAGGCCAAGTCATTGGGTACATTTAGACCAGAGGTTGATAGGTTATTGATCACCGCAGGTGTCAAAGGTTGTGGGGAGTAGGCAGGAGAATGGAGTTTAGCCATGACTGAATGGAGAAGCCGACTTGACGGGCTGAATGGCCTAATTCTGCTCCTATGTCTTATGGGTTTAAAGCTTCATCATCTCCTGGTTCTTTCAGGGGAATGTAAATTGTTGCCTTCCTAGTCCTTGTCAAGCCCAGGTTTTCTTCTGATGTGCTTCAGTCTGGCAGGAGAGCGGAATTGACTTTACTGCATGAGCCTGAGTTAAAGTTCTCTTCGTGTCCTTCAGGTCCTTATTCCTCCCCCCTCCTGCATATCATTTTTGGGGAGAAGAAGTAATGAGATTCAACATTAAAATTGTTTTGGCTGCTTAGAGAAGCCTGCTGTTAAGTTAAATCATTCCTGAGCCTTCATAAAGACTGCCAAAGGGTTGAGATGACTTTTGCGACTTTGCAAAAACTGTGAATGTTCTTGCTACTTTATTGAGACATGTACTCTTAGACCTAGAAATTCATCTGCTCGGTGTCCTAAAGGATTAGATTACAGATGAACATTACATTAGCATGGTAGTAACAGAAAATACAACATTACAATACAGTGTAAGTTACTTAAAAACTAGTTTTTACAAAAGCTATGCAAACTGTGGTTAAAAAAATTGCATTAGCATGGTGTTAACCAATTTGGGCATGCTGCTCTGTGCATAAATCATCATCATCTTTATGTGCTGTGTTGTATGACATAGGCGATCAGGATCTTTCCAAGCCCATGATTATCTTTGGCAAATTTTTCGACAGAAGTGTTTTGCCATTGCCTTCTTCTGGGCAGTGTCTTTACAAGACGGGTGACCCCAGCTATCAGCAGTACTCCAGGGACTGTCTGCCTGGCGTCAGTGGTCGCATAAGCAGGACTTGTGATAAGCACCAGCTGCTCATCCGACTATTTATCACCAGCTCCCATGGCTTCACGTGACTCAGATTGGGGGGGGGGTGGGTGTGGGGCTAAGCAGGTGCTACACTTTGCCCAAGGGAGTCCTACAGTCTAGCGGAGGGAAGGAACACCTTACACCTCTTTCAGAAGAGACGTTATCTCTACCCCACCACCCGTTGATACGGGTGTTAATAAGGTTCTTCTCATTTGAGAATATCATGTATCCAGCACTGCTCTGGTGTTCAGCTGACCCAACTGATGTTAGTAGTTTTCGAATGCCCAAAATTTATTTCTGTTGAGATTTTCAATCTCATTGTTGTGAATCACAACAATGAAGCTATGGACTCGCAGAAGAAACAGATTTCTGTAACTCTGAAGGGCCACAGTGCACTTGAGTACAATATGAGACACTTAAGGATGCAAATGTTTCTCCTACAACCACTACATGAATGCTGTACATATGGCATTGTGAAACATACCTATGCAAATTGATCCAGACTGGAATCACAGTCATCACCTGGAGTTTTCTACTGGTTGTCCCTCAACATTAACCAGAAGGAACTTCTTCAAAATCGGAAGTGGTTCTGTGTTTATCAGATCAGTTAACATAGAACATAGAAATTAGAACATTACAGCTCCGTGCAGGCCCTTTGGCTCACAATGTCGTGCTGAACTTTTAACCTACTCCAAGGTCAATCTAACCTTTACCTCCTACATAACTCTCCTACACGAGCCCATCAACACTTTTCTTAAATGTCCCTATTGTATCTGCCTCTACCATCACCCCTGGCAGCACGTTCCAAACACTCACCACTCCCTGTGTGAAAAAAACTTAGCTCTAACATCCCCCCACCTATAACTTACTCCAATCACTTTAGAATGATGCCCCTTGGTATTAGACATTTCCACCCTGGGGAAAAAGTCTCTGGTCATCCATTTTATCAAAGATTTATAGATTCAAGGTCATGTATTATCAAGGTATGTATACAGAATACAACTCTGACATTCATTCATTCCACCCCCCAGGGCAGCCAAGAAACAGAGAAACACCATGGAACCCATTCAAAGAAAACATCAAACATCCAATGGGCAAAAAAAAAAGAACAAATCACGCAAACGGCAAAGTACGAGCAAATATCACACAGAATGTTAAACATTAAACAGCAGTCTTTGAAACGGCAAATTCCTAGACTGTTTCCACGCGGAAGCGTCCCAATCAAGATTGTGCAAATTAACAATAAGAAAAGAGTAACCAGGAACCAGAAACATATGTAATAGGAACCGCAAAGTCCTCTAAAAACAAGTCCATAACTGCAAGCCGCGCGAATAAAACCTTGCCCAAGATCCTGGACTCTTACACCTTCCTCTGGCGGCAATGAGTGAGAGATAGATGGAGACCTGTCAAATGCAGACAGATGGTGCTGGTCACCTGCTTGCTTTCTGCTCTCATCCTTGTCGATTTCAATCTTGCTTGATGCTTTTCTTGGCGAGATCAGTGAGTGATGGAACTGATCATGGGTTCGCACTCTGCCATTAGGTCGCACGCTCTCTCTCAACCTCGCCCAATTCCCCCAGAGACAGCAATAGTGCCAGATTGCTCAGTTGGGCTTAAAACACTTCATCAACCTAGAAATTACAGGCTCCATTTGCATGCAGTTTAGCAGTAGAAGCATATTTAAAAGAAGAAGGAGAAAAGAATTAGTTTTGCGAACTCTTTGGAGGCCGTTGCCATTGGTTGCTGGTGCCATCTTGATCCATCCCTCTTATCTTGTGCACCTCTGTCAAATCAACTCTTATCTCTTTCGCTCCAAAGTGAAAAGCCCCAGCTTGCTCAACCTATCTTCATAAGACATGCCCTCTCTAATCCAGACAGCATCCTGGTAAATCTCCTCCACACCTTCTCTAGAGCTTCCACATCCTTCCTATAATGAGGCAACCAGAACTGAACACAATATTCCAAGTGTGGTCTAACTAGGGATTTATAGAGCTGCAACATTACCTCACGGCTGTTGAAGTCAAACCCCTGACTAATGAAGGCCAACACGCCATCCACCTTCTTAAATATCCTTATGAACTTTTAGGACAACTTTGAAGAACCTGTGGACCTGGGCCCCAAGATCATGTCCTCACATCTCTGTGATATGAATAAGGAGCAAAAGAAATAGAGAAGGATTTCTGTCAAAAGAGACGGCTCTTTTGTTTGGAAGTGGCCAGAAAAATGTCCCTAAATCCAGGAATGTCAGCACCATGGAGAGTCCTGAACTGCACCAAGGAGTCCATACAGCTGCGAATGCAATAGGTGTATTTGTCAAATACACACAAACTGCTGGAGGAACTCAACAGGTCAGGCAGCATCTGTGTAGAGGAATAAACAGTCAACATTTCAGGCTGAGATCTGATGAAGGGTCTCGGCCCAAAACGTCGACTCTTCATTCCTCTCCATAGATGCTGCCTGACCTGCTGAGTTCCTCCAACATTTTGTGTGTACTTGACAGATTTTCAGCATCTGTAGCAGAAGTTTGTGTTTGTGACTAGTCAAATGCTAAATATTTCTCGCATTGATGGGGGCGGCTTGGTAGCACAATCGTTTTACGGCGCCAGCTGTAAGATTGGGGTTCGATTCCTGCCACTGTCATTAATGAGTTGTACGTTCTGTCCTGTCTGTGACTGTGTGGGGTTCTTCCAGGTGCTCTGGTTTCCTTCCACTTTACAAAGATGTACTGGTTAGTAGGTTAAAACACCACTTGAGTGTAATTGGGTGGCGCAGGCTTCTTGGGCTAGGAAGGCCTGTTCCCATGCTGTAATAATAATAATAGGCATCCGTTAGTCTCATGAGCCCATGGATTTGTGCCTTGGAAGGTTTCCAGGGCGCAGGGCTGGGCAAGGTTGTATGGAAGACCAGCAGCTGACCATGCTGCAGGTCTCCACTCTCCGCGCCACCGATTTTGTCCAAGGGAAAGGCATTGCTGTACCTCTAAGAATATTAAAATATTCTGTTGTAACAGTGTATAGAAAAGTGCTATAAGTGGCAAGCCTCAGCAAAAAACAACTTGCATGGATCCTGAGGGAAGGTTTGACAGAGTGAGAGTGATTTTAAATTGACTTTATTTCTTACATCCTTCACATACGTGAGGAGTAAAAATCTTTACGTTACGTCTCAAATGTGCAATGTGTAATCATAGTAATTTATAATAATTTATAACAAATAGAACAGTCAATGTTACATAGAAATATACTCAAATCAGCGTGAGTTAATCAGTCTGATGGCCTGGTGTAAGAAGCTGTCCCAGAGCCTGTTGGTCTTGGCTTTAATGCTCTGGTACCGTTTCCCGGATGGTAGCAGCTGGAACAGTTTGTGGTTGGGGTGACTCGAGTCCCCAATGATCCTTCGGGCCCTTTTTTCACACCTGTCTTTGTAAATGTCCTGAATCATGGGAAGTTCACAACTACAGATGTGCTGGGCTGTCCAGACCACTCTCCGCAGTGTCCTGCGATTAAGGGAGGTACAGTTCCCATACCAGGCAGTGATGCAGCCAGTCAGGATGCTCTCAATTGTGCTGCTGTAGAAAGCCCTTAGGGTTTGGGGGCCCATACCAAACTTCCTCAACTGTCTGAGGTGAAAGAAGTACTGTTGCACCTTTTTCACCACATAGGTGGTGTGCACAGACCACGTGAAGACCTTGGTGATGTGGATGCTGAGGAACTTACAGCTGTTTGCCCTCTCTCAACCCCAGACCATTGATGTCAATAGGGCTCAGGATCCAGCTGCACAAGGCAGGGTCAAAGCTGAGGTTTCTGAGCTTCCTGTCGAGCCTGGATGGAATTATGGTTTTGAATGCTGAACTGTAGACCAAGAACAGCATTCTCACATCAGCATCCTTCTTCTCCAGATGTGTAAGGACGGTATGTAAAACAGTGGCTGTTGCGCTGTCTGTCGATCGGTTATGTTGCTAGGCGAATCGTAGGGGGTCCAGTTTGGGTGGTAGCATGCTGCAGATGTAGTCCTGTCAGAGCATTTGCTTATTATTGAGATGTTGACTTGAGAGTGATATCAGCCGTTGTTTCTGGTGGTTGATGGGCTTCAGCAGTTTCGTGGAGCATTTGCATGTATTCCGATTGATCCAGCTTACTGATAGGTGGGTGACGGGGGAGTGTGGTGCCTTTAGCAGACAGTTGGATGTCTGTGGCATTTGATGATGTACATATTGACCTTCACTGTGTCATTGAACCTCCTGTGACAGTGCATCCAGGTTTGTGTTGCATAAGTTCTCCCATTAACTAAAATGGCTTCCACTGACTCAAGAGAGTTTATCCTGTGTGCAACCTGATTTCCTGACAAACTGTCATGTCTGCGCTCTCTACCGACTGTATGAAAATCTCAAGTGCAGCAGGAAGGTTTAATCCACATTGCTCTGTGGTGGAACGACAAAGAGGTTTTCCCAGCATGGGCTCCCCACTCCCTGTATTCCTCCTCTCCATAGTCCATTCTTGAAGTCCTGCCTGGATTGAAAGCGTTCCAGAATACTGACAGTCCAGCCTGTGACTAATGGTGTGTTGTTAATGGTCTTTTGTTGTTTATAAGACTGTAAACATAGGAACTGCATCCATGGAAAAATGTCTAGGCCTTTCAATATTCAATATGCTTCAATGAGATGTCCCTTCACTCTTTTGAAATTAGATACCGCAAATACTGAATTTAGATCAACCAGAGGTAATGGGTTAAGGGTGAAAAGTGAAAAGCTTGTAGATCCAGTTTGCCACATAATTATTTGGATGATAATGTGGCGAACTGGATCAGCAGGTTTGTGGATGACACCAAAGCTGAGGGAGTAGTGGACAGTGGGGAAGGGTATCAACACTTGCAGCGGGGGTCTGGACCAGCTAAAAAGTGGCAGGTGGGATTTAATGCAGACAGGTGTGAGGGGTTGCACTTTGGGAGGATAAACCAGGGTGCATATACATAATGAATGGTACTGAGGTGTGTGGTAGATCAAAGGGATCTGGGAATACAAATCCATAATCGCTTGAAAGAAGTGTCACAGGTTTGTGATTGGAAAGGGCATTGAGCATCAAGTCAATTGAAGTTTTTTGTCATCAACCATACACGTGTATACAGATAAATGAAACAAGGTTCTTCTGGGACCAGGGTGCAAAACACAGTACATACAGCACTGCAAAAGTCTTAGGCACATATATATAGTTAGGGTACCCAAGACTTTTGCACAGGACTGTCTGTATTTGTCAACGTAGAGTGGAGATTGAGTTTTTAAATCTGGTGGGGGAAGCAGAGGATATTGGGAATGTTGAGGATGGAGCACCGAGGGAGGGGTGTGGCGCAGGTGGCAGAGAAGGAGTTCCAGGGATGAGGTGAGTGCAGGCACACCCAGCCCTGATACACCAAACAAGGCCACTTGATTCCAAACAATTGGTTTATTGATCATTAGGGAATGTCTCACTGGTGCTCCCCGCTCCCTCCCTGCGCTCTTCCCCTTTTCCCATCTATGATTCCCCTCTCCCTGCTGCCTTCCCATTCTCAGTCCGTAGTAGAGATCCAAGTCAGAAACAGGTTGATCATCACTCACCTACTGTCTGTCTGTCTAGGTACCATATCCGGTGCGGACTTTGGTGACCATGGTTTTCCATATAGATCTATCCCTCGTTTTTTGGATGGCTTCCATTTCCTCGATGTGTAGCCACCTGGCTATGCTTTTGATGTACATAAGCCGAGGTCTTCCTCTAGGTTTGCTCCCCTCAATCCTTCCAGAGAGTATGAATTTTTCTAGTTCATCTCTCCGCATAATGTGTCCTAAGAGTTGTCTTTCTCTTATTGTTGGTATGAGTGATCGAACTGCTTGGGCTCTTCTGAGAACTTCTTCATTTGATGTGTGTGTGGTCCATGATAGTTTCAACATTCTCCTGTAGAACCATAATTCAGCTGATTCTAGTCTCTTTTCCATTGCTGGGGAAATGGTCTAGCATTCACTTCCATAAGTCAGGATAGGATAAATGTAGCGCTGCAGTATTCTGTTTTTACTGTATGTCATGAAATTTGTTTTTTTTTTGCGGCAGTAGTACAGTGCAATACATAAAATTACTATAGTACTGTGCAAAAGTCTTGGGCACCCTGGCTGTATAGATACGCCGAAAACTTTTGCACAGTGTTGTATTTCACATACAACACATGAAATAATGTTAATACAATAATGAAAAAATATTTTGTAGATGTTCAAGTTACATGAAGTAAATATACAACAGTATAATGCTACTGTCAAATAGTGTGCACTGTGTGGTAGCAGCGTGTTCAGAGTTTCACAGCCTGAGGGAAGAAGCTGTTAACCAGCCTACCAGTCCTTTTTCTTATACTGTGGTACCTTTGTCTGACGGTAGGAGGTCAAAGAGCTGATTGGATATTGTACCTATGGGATAGCTGAAGATATTGTAAATTAGAAAGCAAATGTATCTCCCAGTTAGTGTAATCTTAATTTTTATTGACATTGATTTTCAATCTGACTGTGGAGGTTGCTGATAACAAACTTGTTGAAAGCTTGTTATTGTGATCTTCACTGAGGAAAATGCTTCTACGCGGCAGGGAAGTGCATTGTGAACAGGAAATGAAAAAAAAATTGAAATCGGGAATAATCCAAGATAGAATAGTAAGGGAGTTTTTCATTTTGAAGATCACTTCAGAAGATTATCAAGTAGCATCTGAAGAACATCCTTTGAGTATAGTAGAGAGGAAAAGGAATGCATATTAGTCCAAGATAGTGCGAAGCTGTGATCTCCATTGAGTTACAACTCAGATTTAGTTTGGAAGCAACACACACAAAATGCTGGAGTAACTCAGCAGACCAGGCAGCATCTAGGAAAAGAGTAAAGTCGACATTTCGGGCTGAAACCCTTTAGCAAGTCTGTTGTTTTCTTTATTGCTTAGTTTTATTTTTTTTTAGGTTTGTAATGATGGTTTGGGACCAAGAGGAGAGTTAGCTGTCAGGTTAGGAACAGGTCAGGTTGGAGTCTGTCTCCACTTCTTGTTCAGAGACATCGGACACCTATGATAGTAGACGAAGACACTGCCAGGTCAGTGAGTTGTTGGCGGGTTCTACAGTCAGACTTCCGTGCAGACAGGAAGTACGCAAACCCCTGGGTTTGTGAATTGGTGATACCGCAGTCTGTGAATCTCTTCGAGGCCACTGTAGAGCTGAAGTTTGGTGTCTGCAGGCTCAAGTCCATGTCCACTGGAGGCTTGGGGCTAGACTGTGTCTGTGCCGGGGTGGTGGTGGGGGGAGGCGCTGGGTATGGGGCTTGTTTTTGCTGCTGTTATTTTGTTGCTTCTTGTATCTAGTGTTATTGTGCTGAGCATTGTGGCTCTGTTATGTTGGGGCCAGAATGTGTGGTGACACTTGTTGGTCGCTCCCGGCGTACCCTCGGGTGTGGTAGTTGTTAATGCAGATAGCATATTTCACTGTATGGTTCGATTTACATGATGACCAATAAACTTGAATCTTGAGCAATCTAGAATCTTAATCATAAACTTTGAATGATCAGAAGAGAATTTGTGATTGAAAATAATTTTTCCTTTGGAGTGAAGTGCACCATGCTTGAGATCAGTCTGTGGAGATACATCTATCTGGTGGAGCTTGGTGAAGGTAAGTTGATGGGTTTGTAATACCTTAAGAAGAAGACATAGATCTCAGCATTCATATCAGCCGGATCCTCTAAAACTTAGAGGTGGATAAGCCACAAAGAAGAACACGTATTCAAAGTCATCCAGGATGTTGTGAAGGTGTGGATGAGGAAAAAGTGCATAATGCAAGAAATCTTAACCAAGAACAAACTCCAATAGTAAATCTTCCTGTGTGTGGATTTGGAAAAGATTGATTGAACTATGCACTCAGTGGACTCTATTAGTTACCTCCCGTACCTAATAAAGTAGCCACTTAGTGTATGTTTGTGGTCTTCTGCTGCTGCAGCCCATCCACTTCAAGGTTTAATGTGTTGTGCATTCAGAGTTGCTCTTTTGCACATCACTGTTGTAGTGCGTGATTATTTGAGTCACCTTCCTGTCAGCTTGAACCAGTCTGGCCATTGTCCTCTGACTTCTCTCATTAACAAGGCACTCACTGGATGCTTTTTGATTTTCATACCATTTTCTGTAAACTCTAGAGACTGTTGTGCATGAAATTCCCAGGAGATTGGCAGTTTCTGAGATACTTAAACCATTCTGTCTGGCCCTAGCAAACATTCCACAGTCAAAGTCACTTAGACCACATTTCTTCCCAATGTTAATGCATGGACTGAAAAACAACTGAATCCTTTGACCATGTCTGTATGCTTTTGTGCATTAAGTTTCTGCCACATGATTGGCAGATTCTGTAGGTTCTGACAAAAGGATAAATGCAGACCTAGGTCATGTGGTTTCTGGAACCTGCTCCATCATTAAGACCTTTGCTCAGTTCACATAGAACACTACAGCACAGTAGAGGGCCTTCATCCCACAAAGTTGTGCAGAACCTTTACTCTACTCCAAGATCATTCCAACCCTTTCCTCCTTCTTCTCTCTTTTTCCATTCCTTGCTCTTCTCTTTTTCCATTCCCCATTCTGGTTGCCCTCTCACCTTTCTTTTCTCCTTTCCCATCCTGAAAGCCTGCTCATCACTTCCCTCTGGTGCCTTTCTCCTTCTCCTTATTCCTTGGTCCACTGTCTTCTCCTGTTTGAATCCTTCTTCATTCCTTTATCTATGTCCTGAATGTTTAAAGTGGTTTCGTTTGGCACTATATATGTGTGCAGTTAAATGACAATAAACTTGAACTTCGACCTATCACCCTTCAGCTTCTTGTATCATCCCCTCCTCCCCCTGTCACTCACCTTCCTCCCCCACCCTTCTCTTTCTTTCTTTTTTTTTTGGTGTGTGCATTTGTGCGTGTGCATCTGCGTGCGTGCGTCCGTGCGTGTGCGATGTTGGCGGGATCATGTCTTTTTTCATGCCTTTACAAGGTGAGGAGCAAGAGAGAGACTGTGTGGCGCGCCATTCCTCACACAGACATTTCGCAGTATCTTTCCCTTTATTTTACGAGGTCGAGTTGCGATCTTGATACTCAACCCCGCATGGATGGAAAGTGTACTCAGGAGCGGACTCGACTGAGTTTGAACCCAGGAACCTTCGTTCCAGAGTCCGGCGCTGATGTCATTGCGCCACCAGCCGGCCCCCCACCCTTCTCTTTCATTTGCTACTTTATAGTCTCCCTCCACCTCAGCCCACCTTCTTATTCTGGCTACTGCCCCCTTCCTTTTCAATCCTGATGAAGGATCTCGCCCTGTTTATTTGCCCTCATAGACGCTGCCTGACCTACGGATTTCTTCCAACATAGTGTATTTCTTATCATGTTCCTGGCCTTTCTCCATAACTCCTTGAATCTCACAGTGTACAGAAATCTATTGATCTATTGATGAAATATATCACCTCTCCATCCTAGGAGTCTTGTTCCTAAACAAGTTTTTAGATGGAGCCTTATCATATATCTTTTGAAATTTCAGATGCATTATGCATTAAGCACTCTCAATTTCAGTAGTTAATGATGAATAACCCTTCCAGTAGACTTTTTTTTCTCATTGAAATGCCATATCTAATGATGTAAGTAAATTTTGAGGTACTCTAAGTACTTGAGTTCGAGACTGTAGCTTTCAACCTGGATTGTATTAAGCTCAAGTTCAATGATAGATTAATGCAGTTGACTCCCCCCACCCTTTATGGGATTACTTACTTAGCCTGAGTCGGTAAACGAGAAAATTATCAAACTGTTCCCTAGATGAATTCATGGTCTGTTGCTCCAGGAAACTGTCCCAAATGTTTCAGCTGTACTAGATAAATGTTTGCTTCTGTTTTATTACAGGCCTGCATTGATACTCCAGAATCACTTTCAAAGACTCTCCAACTCATATTCTCAGTATTATTTACTTATTTATTTATTATTATTATTATTATTTCAAGATTGTTTAATGTCAACTCTAGTACATAAGTCTAAAGGAGAACAAAAGAATTGTTACTCTGGAGCTTGATGCAGCATATAAAAACAGACTAAGATAAAGAGCAGAATAATTAAAAAGCCCAATAAATATAAATACATAAGAGCTTATATACATAGATTGATTATATGTCCATAAAGTGATGTTAGGCACAGGCGTGTCTGTACATAAGGTGTCTGTGACAGGAGATAATAAAGTAGTGGTGGTGGGGGTTGTGGTAGAGTGGGTTTGTGGGTGGAGGTGTTGATCAGCCTTACTCCTTGGAGAAGGTAACAGTTTTTGAGTCTGGATGCTACGTAGCCTCCTCCCTGATGGGAGTGGGAAAAACAGTCCGTCAGCAGGGTTGGTGGGATCCTTCACGATACTGCTGGCCTTTGTCCAGCACCTTTCTTTGTTAATGTACTTGATGGCAGTAGGTTGGTACCGCTGAAGCATCGGGCAGTTTTGACTGCCTGTTGTAAAGCCTTCCTGTCTGCTACAGTGCACGTTTCTGTACCATGCAGAGATGCAGCTTGTTAGCATGCTCTCGACTGTGAATGTGTAGAAGGTTGTCTGCTCCTTTGTCTTACCGTTTTATGACCTTACACACTTAAGTATTTGAAGTTTTCTTCCACAAGGTCTGCTCTTCCAACCTTTATTGAGACAGTCAATATGGAATCAATTAATTGATGAGACCGATGTTTTTTTAGTTATGCTCTCTGTGAAATAAATGAAAATGTGATGCCTGCTTAAATGAAGAATAACTTCATTTTTATGACATACTGGGATGTATTTATTGCTGAATAACCTCGTGAGCCTGAAAAGTATGTGGTTTGTTTCTTCCACAGAATAACTATTTGAACATTCTATAGATCTAAAATAATAATGATTTACTATTTTTGTGTTTGACTATAACACATAGAAGAAGAATTAGACCATTTAGCCCATCGAATGTTCCACCATTCGATCACAACTGATTTTTTTTAAATCCCTTTCAATCCCATTCTCCTGCCTTTTCCCTGTAACCTTTGATGCCGTTGCTAATCAAGAACCTATCAACCTATCAAAACTCCACAGCATGCTTCGCAATGAATTCCGCAGATTCACCAGCCTCTCATGAAAGAAATTCCTCCTCATCACTGTTCTAAAGGGATGTCCTTGTATTCTGGGGCTGTGCCTTTGGTCCTAGATTCCCTCCTGAGACCAAACATCCACACTACATCCACTCTATCTAGGCCTTTCAATCTGCGATAGGTTTTGATGAGCTCTTCCCGCATTCTTGTAAACTCCAGTGAGTGAGGTGAGGTATAGTATTTTTTTTAAAAAGTGGTTTTGTTTGCTATACCGGTTTGCATTATTTTAGATGTTTTAAAAATTAATTTCTTATTTTATTTTTGTCCTGATGAAGAGTCTCCGCCCAAAACATCGACTGTGTATTCCTTTCCACAGATGCTATCAGACCTCCTGAGTTCTTCCAGCATTTTGTGTGTGGCATTCCCTGTTTTATTTTGAATTGTTTATGTATGTTTCTGAATATTAGAGGCATTCAGAAACACTCCAGAAGGTTGGGAGCTCTGACAGCTAGCATATTTCACCATGAAGCAGTTCTGGCTCAGGACCAGGTTCTGCATCCATGGCATATGTGGTGGCAGTCTGTGCTGGCTGTCTGACAGGCTGCTACATGGCGAGTGCCAGCGTGCCAGCCGTTGGAATACTCGTGAGAGAGGGCACCAGTTGCTCGGCTGACAGAGCGACTGGCACTCTCCCAAGGCCTCCCCTGGAGGATTGATTGCTGGACTACTCTGTGCCCTTTGCAGGCTCCCTTGAGCATACCGTGTGTAGCCTTGATGTTTGATATTACAAGTCTAAGTCCTAGTGCGACATTTAAATATTCACATGCTGGAATGAAAGCTGAAATCCTGGTGTTTGATGCTGCTTTGTTATTGGCTTTGCAGAGGTGCTGATTGAGTTCGCTGCGACTCTCATGTTGGAAAACATTAACATACTACTTTACTCTCTCTGTGTGGCTAGGCACAGTGCAAGTGCCATCTATAACTGCGCCGATGACACAATTGCTGTCAGCAGAGTATCAGATGGTGATGAGGAGGAGGCGTACAGGAGTGAGATAGATCGGCTGGTTGCACCAACAACCTTTCCCTTAGCGTTAGTGAGACCAAGGAATTGATGCTGAATTTGAGCTTAATAATAATCAATAATAAATTTGAGGAAACACACACCACACCAGTCCTCATCGAGGAATTGGCAGTGGAATGAGTGGGCCCAACATATTGATGCAATTATGAAGGAGCCCTGCCCGCGGCTATATTTTATTAGGAGTTTGAGGATGTTCGGTATGTCAATAAAGACTCTAGCAAATATCCACAGCTGTTACGATAGGTAGCATTCTAGCTTGTTGCATCACTGTCTGGTATAGAGGGGCCACTGCACAGGATTGGAAAACCTGTAGAAATTTACAAACTTGGCCAGCTCCATCATGGGCACTAGCCTTCGCAGCATCAAGGACATCTTCAAAAGGCGATGCCTCAGAAAGGTGGTATCCATCATGAAAGACCCGCTGGAAGCTTTCCTTACCCTTTCTGTTCCACATTGGCTAACAGTATCGCATATTTGCTGTGGATCTGTTATTCTGCTGGAAGTTGTCATTAGGAGATTGGTAGACTGAGGCCATAAAGGGACGTACATGCTCAGCAACAATACTCAGGCAGGCTGTGGCATTTAAATGATGCTCAGTTGACATTAAGGGGCCTAATGTGTGCCAAGAAAGCATTCCCCGCACTAATACTGCACTACCACCACCACCAGTCTGAACGGTTGATACAAGGCACAATAGATCCAAGTTCTGACCCTGCATGTTGCAACTGAAATCGAGATTCGTTAGACCAAGCGATGTTTTCCCAATCCTCAACTGTTCAGTTTTGCTGAGCTCCAGCCTCAGTTTCCTGTT
This sequence comes from Mobula birostris, assembly GCF_030028105.1. Lineage (NCBI taxonomy): Eukaryota > Metazoa > Chordata > Chondrichthyes > Myliobatiformes > Myliobatidae > Mobula > Mobula birostris. Next base: position 131,587,727 of record NC_092370.1, read on the forward strand.
CTCCGCTGACAGGCGTGGAAGCTGGTGTGGTCTTCCTGCTGCCCATCCACTTCAACGTTTAATGTGTTGTGCGTTCAAAGATGCTCTTCTGCAAGCCATTGTTACAATGTGTGGTTATTTGAGTCACTGTTATTACAAGCTCCAAGTAAATTGCAGAAACTTGTAAAATTAGTCAGCTCCATCATGGGTACTAGCCTCCGTTATATCCAAGACATCTTCAAGGAGCGGTGCCTTAGGAAGGCGGTGTACATCATTCAGGATCCCCACCACCCAGGACATGCCCTCTTCACACTGTTACCATTGAGAAGGAGGTACAGAAGCCTGAAGGCACACACTCAGCGATTCAGAATCAGCTTCTTCCCCTCTGCCATCTGATCTGTAAATGGGCATTGAACCCATGAACACTACCTCACTACTTTTTATTTCTGCTTTTTTTTGCACCACATATTTTAACTATTTAATAGACATAAGTATTCTTACTGTCATTCAGTTTTTATATTTATTTATCATGTATTTCATTGTACTGCTGCCATAAGGTTAAGAGGTTTCACGACATATGCTGATGGTATTAAATCTGATTCGGGTTCTGATTCCAATTCTGTTTGCTTTCCTGTCTGCTTGAATCAATCTGGCCATTCTCCTCTGACCTCTTTCATTCACAAGGTTCTTTCATCTACAGAACTGCTGCTCACTAGATTTTTTTTTTTGTTTTACGCACCATTCTCAGTAAACTCTAGAGACTGTTGTGCATGAAAATCCCAGGAGATTAGCAGTTTCTGAGATGCTCAAACCAGCCTGTTTGGCACCAGCAATCATTCCGCGGTCAAAGTCACTTAGATCGCATTTCTTCCTGTATTCTAATGTTTGGTCTGAACAGCAAGTGAACTTCTTGACCACGTCTGCATGATGGATGGAGTCGCTGCCACATGATTTGATGATTATATATTTGCATTGAACAGCAGGTATGCAGGAATATATATAAGTGCAATTCCAAGCTATGCACAAATCCTTGTTTGAGATTGGTGCTGGACCACATGCTGTTGGCATTTTGGTGGGCAAGCCAATGCACCAGGCATTCCACATGTCTGTCATCGACCTTGTTCTGTAGTCCGCCACATTAGTTTCATCAAAGTCCTCTGCAGCAGAACTCAAGCCGTCTCACTCTGGAAGGGCTGACACTTGTCTGAAGTGAACTGTTATCACCTGAGCTTTTTTTCTCACTTAGCAATACTGCACGGTAACACGCCCGTCCAGTGAGCTGGTGCCGCCCAATTACACCCACGTGTCCAATTACCTGCGAACCCATATGTCCTTGGATTACGGGAGGAAACCGGAGCACCTGGAGGAAACCCATGTAGTCTCGAGGAGAATGTACAAAATCCTAAACAGACAGCGGTGGGTTTTGAACCTGATTCGCTGGCTCTGTGACAGTGTTACGCTAACCGCTACACTACCAATTGCCACCTGAAGAAATTAATCCTACCATGTTCGTTTGGCTGACTTCTTGCCGATCTGACTGCGGGTCTGTTGCAGTTACTGCATATTTGATAGGAGGAAGGCATGAGGCATAATCTGTGGTGAAGCGAAGGGTAAGGGGTGCAGGGGATGAGTGGCCCTCCCGCCCATCTCTTGCACATTACAAATCCAAAGAGAGGGTGAGCCGTGGGTGAGACAATAGGTGAGAAGGAGCATGGCTGTTCAGAGGACACCGTCACTGTCAGTGGTTTCAGATCACAATTCAAGATTGTGATTCTTCAGTTCAGGAGTGTAAAGGAGAACAAAGTGATTGGTTACACTGGACCCGATGCCACATAAACATACGCAATAAAGATAAAGAACACAAAAAGCAAAAAAAAAATCACGATAAATACAAATATAAAAGCTATCCAATAAAAGACAGTTTGGACAAGTAACTTTTCTATACGTGACCGATTGTACATGAAGTGACTCTAGCTGATGTATTTGTAGTGGTAGTGGAAGGTGGATGGGTGGAGATGTTGATCAACTGCTTGGGGAAAGTAACTATTTTTGAGTCCAGTGATCCTGGCATGAATGCTGCGTAGCCTCCTCCCTCATGGGAGTGGGACAAGCAGTCCGTGAGCAGGGTGTGTGGGATCCTTCATGATGTTACTGGCCTTTTTTCCCCCAGCATCTTTATGTAATTATGTCCAGAATGGCAGGTAGGCTAGTGCTGCTGATGCTTTAGGTGGTTTTGACTACCCATTGTTGGAACAGATTGATGATAGCTGGGGGGGGGGGGGGGGGTAGATTAGAATGAATTGAACGGTTGCTGAGTCAGGTGGTGGAGTTGGTGGCATAGAATTTTGAAGATACTCTCACTGACCTCGATGACATGTTTGAGATCATCAAAATGCTGGATTTCTACTTTTGTAAAACAGCCCCTGTTGGATTGGGTCATAAAATTGTTAATTTTCTTGTAGTTTAACTACGCTTGCTTCTATTTTTATATAATCACTTGCGTGCAGGTGATTGTTCAGTGAGTTTTCCAGTAATTACAGTACAGTTGCTCCTGTATTTTTCTGGAAATGTATTAGTTTTAGCAGGTGTCACGCTACATGAATCTGGCTATTTTATAGATTATATGCAGAAGAGATTGTGCACATGCTTTAAATACTGAATAACACTCAATTGCTGGAGGAACTCAGCAGGTCAGGCAGCATCTATGGAGACGAGTCGAGTCCCTTCATCAGAACTATTTTGTAGGTTAATTGTAAACACTGGAATTTTTGTTATCTCCAGTCTGAGTATGAATATGAGATGACCACCACTGCTTTTTCCTTTGTCTTTTCTTTGTTAAGATCATAAGTCCCTAAGATATAAGAGCGGAATTAGGCCATTTGTCTTCACCATCCCATCATGTCTGATTTATTATCCCTTTCAACTCCATTCTCCTGCCTTCTCCGTGTAACCATTGACACCCTGACTAGCCAAGAACCTATCAACCTCTGCTTAAAATATACTTAATGACACGGCCCCTACAGCTGTCCATGGCAATAGATTCCACAGATTCACCAACCTCTGGCTAGAGGAATTCCTCCCAACTCTATTCTAAATGGATGTCCTTCTATTCTGAGGTTTGCCCTCTGGTCCTAGACTCATCCACTATAGGAAATATCCTCTTCACATCCACTCTGTCTTGGCCTTTCAATATCTGATAGGTTTCAACGAGATCCTCTCTCATTCTTATAACTCCAGTAGGTACAGGCCCACAGCCATCAAACAGTCCTCATATGTTAACCATTTCATTCCTGGAATCATTCTCATGAGCCTTCTCTGGACCTTCTCCAATACCACCACCTCTTTTCTTAAATAAGGGACGCACAGGAGGCTCTTCATTGGTTGAGGTTGACTAAGGATGTTACATCCTAGCTCTCAATATGATAGGCAAGCAGGGCAGTATGATACGGAGAGCAAGCTGCTGCCCATGCAACAGGCTGCCCCTCTCCATGCAGCTGATGAATCCAAAAGAATGGCAAAGACTGATACAGGGACACAAAGCTGTTCATCATACTCCGAAGTGCAGTCTGACCAATGCCTTATAAAGCCTCATTATTACATCCTTGCTCTTATATTCCAGTTCTCTGGAAATGAATGCTAATATTGCATTTACCTTCCTTGCCACCGACATAACCTGAAAGTTAACTTTTAGGGAATCCTACATAAGGACTCCCAAGTCCCTTTGCACCTCTGATTTATAAATTTTCTCCCAGTTTAGAAAATAGTCTATGCCTTTATTCCTTCTGCCAAAGTGCATAACCATAAATTTCCCTAAACTATATTCCCTCTGACACTTCTTTGCCCATTCTCCCAATCTATTTAAGTCCTGCAGACTCTCTACTTCCTCAACACTACTTGCCCCTCCACCAATCTTTGTATTGTCTGCAAACTTGGCCACAAAGCCATCAATTCCTTCATCCAACTCATTGACACACAACGTGAAAGGACACACAACAGCAACCCCTGCGGCACACGACTAGTCACGGGCAGCAAGAAGAAAAGGCCCCCATTATTCCCACTCCTTGCCTCCTGCCAGTCAGCCAATACTCTGTTCACGCTAGTACCTTTCTTGTAATACCATGGGCTCTTATCTTGTTAAGCATCCTCACATGCAGCACCTTGTCAAAGGCCTGAAAATCCCAGTAAACAACATCCACTGAATCTCCTTTGTCTATCCTGAATGTTATTTCCTCGGAGGATTCTGTCAGCTCTCTCTTGTTCATTTTCCGCTCTTGTAACCTTTAATAAAATGGCCAGAAGCAATGTTTTATGCCTCATTCTGGACTTCTTAAGAACCTTTAGATAACAAAAGCATCAGGATCAATACTCTGGAAGTACCGGGAGGCAGTGGAGATGGCAGCACCTTTAGTTCTTTGACAAGTTGCTGCCATCTTCATTTCACTTAGTCTAGTTTGCCTTAATATTCAGTCTTTGAAATTGGGATCCTTGAGCAATGAATTGTTCAAAGTTCAAGGTAGATTTATTATCAAATTTTGTATTTGTATGTCACCACATACAACCCTGCGATTCATTTTGTACAGGCATTCACAGTGAAACATAAAAAGTACAGTAGAAGCAATGAAAAATGACACACACAGACTGCCAAACATCCAGTGTACAAAAGAAGACAACTGTGTAAATAGAAAGAAAAAGTTAAATAAGAGTGAGAACGTGAGTTGTCAAGTCCTTGAAAGTGAGTCCATAGATTGTGGAGTCATTTCAGAGTTGTGTTAGTGAAGTTATCAATGGCGGTTCAAGATCCTGACGGTTGAAGGGTAATAACTGTCCCTGAACCTGGTGTTGTGGGACCTAAGGCTCCTGAACCTCCTGTACCATCTGCCCAACGGCAGCAGTGAGAAGAAAGCATGGCTTGGATAGTGGGATCCTTGATGATGGATGAATGCTATTTTTTTGTGGCAGCGTTCCTTGTCGATGTGCTCAAGAGTGGGGAGGGCTTTTCTTGTGATGGACTGGGTTGAATCCACCTCATGACTGTGTGACTAAGCACAACCCCAAAACCATATTCAAGTTTGCTGATGATGCCACTGTTGTTGGCCAAATCAAAGGTGGTGATGAATCAGCATAAAGGTGGGAAATTGAAAATCTGGGTGAGTGGTGCCACAATAACAACCTCTTACTCAATATCAGCAAGACCAAGTCCTCCTATTGACTTCAGGAGGAGGAAACTAGATGCCCATAAGCCAGTCCTCATCAAAGGATCAGAGGTGGAGAGGGTTAACAACTTTAAGATCCTAGATGTGATCATTTTTGAGGATCTGTCCTGGGTGCAGCATGTAAGTGCAATTATGAAGAAAGCATGACAGCGTCTCTACTTCCTTCGGAGTTGCGAAGATTGGGCGTGAAATTTAAAACTTTAACAGACTTCTACTGATATGTGGTGGAGAGTATATTGACTGGCTGTATCGCAGCCTGGTATGGAAACACCAATGCCTTTGAAATGAAAATCCTACAGTAGTGGATGCAGCCCAGTCCATCGTGGGTAAAGCCCTCGCCACCACTGAGCACATCTACACAAGGCATTGTCAAAAGAAAGCAGCATCCATCATCGGGGGCCTCCATCACTCAGGTCATGCTCTCTTCTTGCTGCTGCCATCAGGGAGAAAGTACAGGAGTCTCATGACTCACATCACCAGGTTCAGGAACAGCCTCAGCCATCAGGCTCTTGAAAGTGGATAACTTCACTTAGCTTCATTGAAATGTTTCCACAACCTGTCAACTCACTTTCAAGGACTCTTCATTTCATGCTCTCGATATTCAATGATATTTATTCCTTTATCTATCTATCTATCTACAAACGTTTGTATCTATCTATCTATCTATCTATTTATTAATTATTTCTTTCTTTTTGTGTTTGCAGAGTTTTTTGTCTTTTGCACACCGGTTGAATGTCTTCAGTTGGGGCAGTCTTTCATTGATTCTACTATTATGCTTGAATTTCTATTATGGGTTTAGTCAGTATGGCCATGGGAAAATGAATCTCAGGGTAGATTATGGTCATATATGTGTACTTTGATAATAGATTTACTTTGAACTTTGATTTTGAGGGGTTTTTCTGTTCTTGGCCATTGGTGTTTCTGTAGCAGACCTTGATGCAACCAGTCAGGTTACTTACTACTATAGAAGTTTGTCAGAGATAAGGAGAACAAAAAGGTTGTCATGGGAAGCAGCCGAGCGGCTACATGGTTGCGTTGAGTCAGTTGATTGGGTCGTGTTCAAGGAATCATCAGAAGTTGGGAACAAATACACCACAGTTGTCACAGAGTATGTCCCCACAAAATCATTCAGAATCTTCTCTAACCAGAAGCCCTAGATCTGCCTCTGCCAAGGGTCAGGTCATAGGCATTCAGGTCTGGCGACCAAGTAAAATACATTTCACGTGCGAAAGCCATCTCACATGTAAAGTGGCAATTCTGGACCAGAACTGGATCACTGAACAATGCTCAACAGCTGTGACAGGGCTTGCATGCCTTCACCTCCTACAAAGTGGAGCCAAACGACATCGGTGACAAAACTCTTTGCTTCCAGATGAACTCAATGCATACTTACTTATTCACCTGTTTATCTGTTTATTTATCCTGTGTGGAGGAGTGTGTGCCTACGAGAACTTACTGTATATACTCAAACCAAAAGCCGTGGATGAACCAGGAGGTTCATAGTCTGCTGAGGGCTAGATCTGTGGCATTCAAGTCTGGCAACCCAGGTGGGTACAAGAAAACCGGGTATGACTTGCGGATGGCTATTTGAAGATCTAAGGAAGAATTCTGAATGAGGTTGGAGGCGGAATCGGATGCATGTCAACTCTGGCAGAGTTTGCAGCCTGTGACTTCCTACAAAGTGAAACATAACATCATAAATGGCAGTGATGCTTTACTGCCTTTTATGCTTATTTTGAAAGGGAGGGTAAAGCTACAGCTGTGAGGATCCCTGCCGCACCCAGTGACCCAGTGATCTCTGTCTCGGAGGCTGACGTCAGGCTATCTTTCAAGAGGCTATCTCACAAGGTGACAGGCCCCTATGGAGTACCCGATAAGGCTCTGAAAATCTGTGCTAACCAACTGGTGGAGGTGTTCAAAGACATTTTCAATCTCTCATTGTTACAGTTGGAAGCTTCCAGCTGCTTCAAATGGCAACAATCTTACCAGTGCCCTAGAAGAGCAGGGTGAGCTGTCTTAAAGACTATCGTCCAGTAGCACTCATATCTATGGTGGTGATGTGCTTTGAGAGGTTGGTTATAGCTAGAATTAACTCCTGTCTCAACAAGGACCTGGACCCAATGCACTTTACCTATTGCCACAATCAGCATGCAGGAGGGAGATTGAAAATCTGACCGAGTGGTGCCACAACAACAACCTCTTACTCAGTGTCAACAAGACCAAGGAGCTGATTATTAATGTCAGGAGAAGCAACCAGGAGGTCCATGAGCCAGTCTTCAGTGGGGCATTAGAGGTGAAGAGAGTCAGCAATTTTAAATTCCTTGGTGGTGTCATTTCAGAGGATCTGTCTTGGCTCCAGCACATAAGTGCCATTTGGAAGAAAGCACAGCAGTGTTTCTACTTCCTTAGGAGTTTGCGAAGATTTAGCATGAAATTTAAAACTTCGACAAACTTCTATAGATTTGTGGTGGAGAGTGTATTGACTGGTTGTATCATGGCCTGGTGTGGAAATACCAATGCCCTTCAATGGAAGATCGTTCAAAAAATAGTGGATACCCATAATTCCACCGTGGGTAGCGCTCTCCTCACCTTCGGTCACATCTACACGGAGCGCTATCACAGGAAAGCAACATCCATCATCAAGAACCCCTACCGTCCAGCCATGCTCCTTGCTGCCATCAGGAAGAAGATACAGAAGCCTCAGGACTCACAACACTAGGTTCAGGAACTGTTATTACCCCTCAATCATCAGACTCTTCAACCAGGAGGGATAACTTCACTCAACTTCACTTGGCCCATCAATGAACTGTTCCCACAACCAGTGGACTCATTTTCAAGGGCTCTTCATCTCATGTTCCTGATATTTATTGCCTATTTTATTGTTAATATTATTTCCTATTTTTCTCTATTTTTGTATTTGCAGTTTGTTTTCTTTTGCTTATTGGTTGTTTGTCCTGTTGGGTGTGGCCTTTCATTGATTCTATAGTATTTCTTGTATTTACTGTGATATTGCAAGAAAATACACCTAAAGGTTGAAAATGGTGACATACATGTACTTTGATAATAAATTTGTTTTGAACTTTGAACTTTGAAGTTTTAAATGACATATGATTCTGCACAACCTCAAAAATACAGGCACTGTTGGATAGTTAGTGTTAGCTGGATGGACATATATTATTAGCCCGTCAAATTTGATTTTGTGTCTGATTTGCTCTGATTGGACAGGAGTTAATTATATGTGGTGATCCCAGCATGTGGCTTTAGGGGCAATAAGTTAGCCTCTTCTCCCACAGTTATATAGTGAACTCTGGCACTTGCTAGAAGCAAGAAGATTTAAGTTATAAAAAAAACAATGGCATTTTCACTGCGAGTTGCGTGGTGATGGACTGCAAGCTGAATGTGATCTTTGTGTAATAGTTATCCATGCATTTTAATATATAAAATTTTATCATCAAGTCTGGATGTATTTCAGTTAGCTTTTCAGTAGATTACGTTTTTCTATTTATCTATCTTGCAGCACCAAATATCAGATGGTACGAGCCCAACTTAATTAATAATGATAGTGATTTTATATCTTTAAGTTTTTCTGCAATTATAATTTACTATGAGGCATTAATCTAGTTAAAAAATTTGATTTTTCATCCTTTATTGCCTATCTGAACTAAGACCATCGTTTAGCTGGTACAGTATATTTGGAGGCTTCCTTTTAATGATTTGTAATCAGCTACCAAGATATTTCAGTAACAAATCCATAGAGGCATTAAAGGGACACAATTGTCAGACAGGCTGGTTTGAGTATCTCAGAAACTGATCTCCCGGGATTTTCACGCACAACAGCCTCTAGAGTTTACAGAAAATGGTGTGAAAAACAAAGGCATCAGTCCTGTGGGCGAAAGCACCTTGTTAATGAGAGAGGTCAGAGGAGAATGGCCAGACTGACACAAGCTGACAGGAAGGTGACAGTAAATCAAATAACCACACATTACAACAGTTGTGTGCAGAAGAGCATCTCTGAATGCTAAACATGTCGGACCTTGACGTGGATGTGCTACAGCAGCAGAAGATCACACCGGTTTCCACGCCTGTTCCTAATAAGTGGCCACTGAATGTAGTATTGAAGGTGGAGCTGTAATCCATAAATAACAGTGGAATTAGGTGTCTTTACTGTTAAAATTTTCCAGAGATGAGTGTAGAGCCAGGGACATGGCATCCGCCATAGACCTGTTTTGGTGATAGGTGAACTGCAGTGGCTCGAGGTTGTCTGGAAAGCTGATTTAATGTTGCCATGACCAGCTGCTTGAAACAGTTCTTGATGGTGTATGTCAGAGCCATTGGGCGGTAGACATTAGGGCACATTACCTTGTCTCTCAGAGCAGCGCGGTGAATGGGATAATGAAAATGAGGGTCAGAACTCCATGGGCCTTGGCAGATTGCTGAGTTAGCTGATTGTGAGATTGTGGTATCAGAGGTTTGTGATGGAAATGATGCAGCTATCGGGAGAGGTTGTAAAGGTGAGGGCCAAAACAACTAAAGGTAAGTTTAGAAACATAAATAAAATGGGCCCAAGTTCAGTGTAGTGTTTGGGTACCTTGGTTATTACGGAGATAAGCTATGATAGGTGCTTTCAAATTCACCTGCAATGCTCCTACCTAAATGAATGTTGCATCGGCAATGACATTGTTGCCTGTGCTCCTGATTGCATCGTGGTTTTAACTGTTACTCATGTTTGAGAGAGCCTGCTTCAATTTATTTTAAATGGTCTATTTCTCATGACCATTTGGCCCATTGATATAAACAGGCTATCCGAGCAGATTCACTGTTGGCCTGGAGGTTGGCTTGCCTGTTTCTTTAATTTTACACCATTGAAAATTGACCAGTGAGGAGAACGGCCCCCATCGCCCAGAACACGCCCTCTTTTCATTGCTACCATTAGAGAGGAGATACAGGATCCTGAAGGCACACATTTAATGTTTTTGGAACAGCTTTCTCCCTCCCTCCCACCATCAGATGTCTGAATAGACAATGAACCAACCATGAACTTTGCCTCACTAGTTTTGGTCCCTTTTGTACTACTTATTTAATTATAAACATATCGATTTCTTATTTTAATTCGTAGTTTGTTTTTATGTATGACACTACTGCTGCCACAAACAGGAAATTTTACCACATATGTCAGTGATATTAAATCTGATTCTGACCATTTCAGCCCACTTCGGACATTTGGTGCTGTACTCACAAGTGTGCCATCTTCCTACGGTTTCTTCGTCAATTACTCTGCACTGGGTTAGGTTCCGTAACCTAACCTGGTGCAGCAACCCTGAGGAAGGTAGCTAACTTGAAGTGAATGTATGTACTACTTTAAAATTAATTGAGTTAATTTAATTAATTTTAATAATTTAAATGGTTTAATTGATTTTGCCACTTTTTGCTACAATATCTGAAAATTTTAGTGTCATTTTAATACTTTTAACAGGCTGATTAATTTAGTATTTCTCAGTGTTTGTGTGAAACTATGAACCAGAATCTCCAAGCCTTTTGACCTTCGGTTGGCTGGTAAGCTTGGAGTCACAGCACCATCAGCTGTCAAAACATGCTTGAGGACTGAGCCTTATCACTTTCAGTGAGAATGACCTGAACTTTGCCAATTAGGAATGCGTTTTGGAAACTAAGTTAATTCCACTGGAATTAATAAAGGCTAATTAGTAAACTGGTACTTAAGGGACCATCGAGAAAGAGCAATCATAATATAATAGAATTGCATTTGTATATTGAAAGTGGCTGTTTAATTTGAAACTAGGGTCTTATATCTGAATAAACTCTGCTGGCAAGAGGCATGGGTTTGATATGGTAGATTGAGAAATTATGTTAAAGGCTATAATAATACAAGCAATGGTTAGCAGTAAGTCAATTAACACACAGTTTATGGGCGATGTATTATCTTAAAGGAAAAACAAACAGCACTGAGTTGCATGACAATAACTCTCTCTCTCTCTCTCTCTGGCTATCCATCCCATAGGATGATGATGGTTCCTTTCAGTCAGTTAGTGGGGTTTGATATGTGCGTCCTGGAGTGGCTGTACAGGCTGATCCTTGACAGGCACTGCTTGCCACATACTTGGCAGGTGAGGCCTGGAGGGGCAGCAGGGGCAGAAGCTCTGTTGTGGCGCTTCCTGCGCCTTTCCCCTGTCACCTCGTTGAGCTTGTTCTCAGCAGCGTCCACACCTTTTCTGATGGCGTCCCTCCACTGTGAGCGATCTTGAGCCAGATCCTCCCATGTTGAGGATCAGCTTCCTTGAGGCTCCTGTGCAGGGCATCCTTGTACTGTAGTCGCTGGCCTCCTCGTTTTCGGGTACCACTGGACAGTTGGCCATACAAGATGTCCTTGGGCAGTCTTCCGTCAGGCATTCTGACAGCACGTCCTACCCAGCGCAGTTTGGGCTGACATCACCAAGGTTGAAACTGCTGGCATTCCGGCTCGAGAGAGGACCCCAGTATTGGAGACCTTGTCTTGCCAGGTGATCTTTATCAGAGAACGTAGGTGACGCTGCTGCAGTTGGTCAAGCTGGCGTAAGTGACAATAACAATCAGTGCAACACTATTACAGCACCAGTTGTAAGGCCAGGATTCAGTCCTTGCTGTTTGTAAGGAGTTTGTAAACTTTCCCTGTAACTTTGTGAGTTTCCTCCAGATGCTCTGCATTCCTCCCACATTATGAAGATGTATGGTTAGGATCAGTGAGTTAGGGGCAACACTTCAGAATCCTCACTGATTTGATTTGATGCAAATGGTGCATTTCACTGTATTTTCATATTTTTTGGTGTACTGTACATGTGACAAAGCTAATTTTTTAAAAAATCTCAAATCAATGAAATAAGTACACCTCATAGCAAATAGCGGCATTGTGCAAAACCTGCACATCACTGAGCTGCACATTAACAAAAGGTTAAAGTTGACTTGTAAGTCTTTTTACATATGTGACCCCCTGGAAGACTGTTGCTATTTTCCTGGACAGACATTATTCCCTGAGGCTGACATTGACAGATTGCTGAATATAGAGAGTTTGATTGGTCTGATGTGGATAGCTACAGTATGCAGATTGCTTTTGTCATTAATGAATAATGAAACCTAGCCTTCTCTATAACAAATCTTATGCAGAATATTAATTGTATTTTTGTTGCAATGTTTGGATGACCAATCTGACCTGATTGTTGGCATTACCTCAAATGCCTCTGTGACTGATATATCTTTTATCAGAGGCTCACTCTATTCCTCCTGTAATCACATATCATTAAACCCTACTTGAAATAATATCTATAACTTCTTCTATGAAAATAATTAGGTAGCACCATTTTATTCCATATCAATATTTTAACCTCCAACTGTATATTAAATATAATTCTTTTTCTCTGTATTTGTTGAACATTGCTTTTGTTGCATGTCACACCATAGCTGTACCTATAAAGTGACCATTGACTATATGTTCACGGTTTTCTGCTGCTGTAGCCCATCCACTTCAAGGTTCGATGTGTTGTATGTTCAGAGATGTTCTTCTGCATGCCACTTTTGAAACACTTGGTTATTTGAATTACTGCCACCTTGCTGTCAGCTTACCCCAGTCTGGCCATTCTCCTCTGACCTTTCTCATTAAAAAGGTGTTTTTAACAATAGAACTATCACTCACAGGATGTGTTTTGTTTTTTACACCACTCACTGTACACTCCAGAGACTATTGTGTGTGAAAATAATAGGAGATCTGCAGTTTCTGAGATACTCAAACCACCCTATCTGACACCACGATCATTCCACGGTCAAAGTCACTTAGGTCACATTTCTTCCTCATTCTGATGTTTGGTCTGAACAACAAATGAACCTCTTGATTGTGTCTGCATGCTTTCATGCATTGACTTGCTGTCACATGATTGGTTGATTAGATATTTGCATTAATGAACAGGTGTGTGGGTGTACCAAATAAAGTGGCCTCTGAGTGTATGTTGTGAATAAAGTTGATCCTTGAGCTGTCAGTCAAAACCATTTAAAAATCAGAATTTTAGTTTAGAATTGTATGGCCTGTAGAAATATGTTCCAAAGTGGCGTCATGCACTGGATTCTCATAAATTTTTTGCTGGACTGCAGGTTAGTGATTATATTTTATTCAAGTAGCTACGTTTGCGCTTTGATTCCTTGAGCATCTGCATGGTGACAACTGGTCGGTGTGTGCAAATTCGGGTTTTATGGAGGAAGCTTGAACTTACATTGACACCTCTCATCGTGCTTGGAATGCTTGCATGCACTGTGGGGGACAGGAGGGCTCTACAATGTGTAGTTAAAACTTCCCAGTGGCACCAGCCTATGTGATATCAAGGACATATATACAGAAGAGCCCACTCACTCTGCCCATGGACTGTTTGCCCCAGTCCTATCAGGGAAGAGGCTATGGGACGACCGCCAGGCTCAAAACAGTTACTTCCCCCAAGCTGTCAGGCTGGTCAATACTTCCTGCCACTGACACACCCCAGAACCCTCCATAACACCATTACTTGATCTTTTCTTGTCAGAGTCACCTTATGTGTAGATGCTCCTGAACCTACCATGGTTTTCTTGGCCATGAAGGAATTAAAGTATGGAAGAAAATATTGAACTTGAATGAATCAAGGACAGTGGAAGGTCCAAGGTCTTTGTTCTTGCCAAGAGGTCAAAGGAATGGAGGCTACCATTTTGTGAAGCTGCTCTGTAACCTCCATTTTGTGAGCTGGTTTTGCTTAGGAATAGCTTATCAATGTGTTTTAATGTGGACACAATGACGTTCCTGATAATTTGCTTGACTAGAGATCATTTCCCAATAGGAAGTTATTTGTGAGGTATTCTTTGGTACGATAGAACATTCAGGTTTATGAACAGTGGAGTCTGTGTCTGAACCTGAGTAACTCGAACCTAGTAGCTGGCTGATTCAAAACCATGAGACATTATTTATGAGTTGACACTTGCAAGAAGGACAATAAATTGCCGCTGGCTTGGAGCAGAGCCAATAGGATGCTGACATGTTTGCTGGATAGGCCAGAGCCAATAGGATGCTGACATGTTTGCTAGATAGGCCAGAGCCAATAAGATTAAAACACAACATTTGAACTGATAACGCAAACATGAGGAAATCTGCAGATGCTGGAATTTCAAGCAACACACATAAAAGTTGCTGGTGAACGCAGCAGGTCAGTCCTGATGAAGGATCTCGGCCTGAAACGTCGACTATACCTCTTCCTATAGATGCTGCCTGGCCTGCTGTGTTCACCAGCAACTTTTATGTGTGTTATTTGAACTGATAAGGAGTGTACGTAAGTGAGAGGCTTCAAAGGCAGAGTAGCGGGAACTCTGGAGACTAATCTTCGCAAGGGAGACACCACCCCCCCTCCCCCCCCGCCACCACCCCTTGCCAAGGGTTGGGAGAAGGATCAATCGTTTGGCCAATGGGAAATCCCCTATTTCAGTGTTAGAAAATGGAGAAGTGGTATGAGTGAGTATTGGTACAGAAAGAATAGTAGAATTCATGTTCTAAATTGTTAGCCCTGGGGCCAACCTAGTTAGGTTGTTGTTTTGCAGAGAAAGTAAAGTGCAAGTTTTGATTAATTGGAGGTTGTGTAGTGAATTGTTTAACGTAGATCAGTTGATAGGTCAACAACTTTATGTACGTACAATCAGTCTATATACATTGTATAAGATAATCTTATATATTTATATTGTGGTGTTTTTGTTGCATCACATATGGAGTAACAGTTATTTTGTTCTCCTTTACACTTGTGTGCTGAAGAATGACAATAAACATTCTTGAATGTTGAATCTAAAAGCAGTGGCTATCATTGTTAGTTAGTCTGCCTCAGCTGGAATGCCTGAGCCAGAAGCAGTGGCTCAGGAGCTGGCATCCAGAGAAGGCTGGGGGATGCAGAATGCAGGTTAGGCAGCATCCATGGAGGGAAATGAACAGCCCATAACCTCCCTGTGGTTCCCCACCATCTTCCCTTTATTCCGTGGTCTACTGTTCTCTCCTACTAGAGTCCCCCCCCCCGACCCTTTGCCCTTTATCACCTCCCAGCTCCTCACTCTTCCCTTTCTGACCCCTGCCCCACTCACCTACCTTCCACCTCTAACCTGATTGTACCTATCACCTGCCAGCTGGTACTCCTTTCTGTCCCCCCACCTTCTTATTCTTGCTTCTTTCCCCGACCTTCCGAGTCCTAGTGAAGGGCCTGGACCCAAAACGTCGACTGGTTATTCCCTTCCATAGATACTGCCTGACCTGCTGAGTTCTTTCAGCTTTTTATGCGTGTTGTTTCCAGCATGTGCAGCACCTCTTGTGTCTTAGGTGCTGGCATCCTGTTTTTGGTTAATTAGATGATCAGATATCATGGCACTGTGCAGCATCTGAGAGTAGGTGATAGAGTGGTTGGATTCCAAGCCAGAGGTGGCCTAATGTTGACCATGAAGCCACCTGCTCATCAGTGAAGATTTAACTTCACTGGAAGACTCCTGATAATAGTTCTGGTACAACAAACCTGCTTACATTCAAATCTTTTGCCTTTAAGGCTTGCTTTTTCACTTGAAGCCCTTTTTCTGTTGTTATGTTGACACTAACTTGCAAAGACATCAAATGTTCAAATTTCAAATAAATTTATTATCAAAGTGCGTATATGTCACCATGTTGTACTGAGGTTCATTCTCTTGCAGGCATTTGCAGAAGAACAAGGAAGTATAATAGAATCATTAAAAAAACTACCTAGACTGGCAAACAACAAATGTGCAAAAAGAAGACAAGCACTGCAAATACAAAAAATATGGATAGAAATATATGTCAATAAAATAATACTGAGACCGTGGCAGTGTAGTGGTTAGCTCAACAGTATTTACAGCTCAGGGCCTCAGAGTTCAGAGTTCGATTCTGGCACTGTCTGTAAGCAGTTTGTGCGTTCTCCCTGTAACTGCATGGGTTTCCCCTGTGTGCTGTAGTTTCCTCCCACAGTTCAAAAGACACACAGGTTTGTAGGTTGCTTGGTCATGTTAAATTGCCCTGTGATTAGGTGAGCAATAACTAGGTGGGTTGCTGGATGGTGCGGCTCATTGAGCCGGAAGGGTCTGTTCTGTGCTGTACCTTCAAATAAATAAAAACATAGTTGTAGAGTCCTTGAAAGTCAGTCTGTAGGTTGTGAAATCAGCTCAGTATTGACGTGAGTGGAGTTATCCACACTGATCTGGAGTCTGATGGTTGAAAGGTATTAATTCTTCATGATCCTGGTGGTGTGGGACCTAAGACTCGTGTATCTCCTTCCTGATAGCATTAGTGAGAATCTTTGCTTTTTTGCTTTTTTGTGGCGGTCCTCCCAGTAGATGTGCTCAGAGGTGCAGGAGGGCTTTACCTGTGATGGACTGGGCTGTGACCACCACTTTTTATGGGTTCTTCCATCCCTGGGCATTGGTGTTTCCATACCAGGTCATGATGTAGCCAGTCAGAATATTCTCCACTGTGCATCTGTCGAAGTTTTATCGGAGTTTTATATGACATACTGAATCTGAGCAAACTATAAAAAAGTAGAGGCAGAAGTAGATGTGCCTTGCATATTGCTGCTACACACTCACAGTTCAATTTCACACCGCTAAAAAGTGCCTATGATGTTTCACACTCAGTTTTGTCATTCAAGTTAGTTGTGTAATTATAAATAGATGTACCACACAATTGTGTTTCCAGGCCATCAGTAGGAGGACTGCGCTCACTCGAGTCGAGTATGATGCTCTCCTGAAAGGGGTAGTCTGTCTGTGGGTCTTAAGGTGACTATAGAGGCCGATTCTGGGATCCACGTATTCTGGTACAGTGTCAGCAAGAGCAACCATCCTTCTTGTGCAAGGTTGTTCTTTGTAAACCAACGTCATGGATCCTGGACTCGTCCAGACCTCATAGTCCTGCCTCCTTCCCCACTTGCTGATTGCCATGGGACGTAAACCAGAATGTTAGGGTGGATTCCCTGAATGGAGGACAGCTGAGCATGAGTTTGTTTAACGTGGGGAGGCTGATGCATAGGTCGCCACCAAACACGCCTTGACAGATCGGGTCAAGGCCCAGTGGCACGGAGAGCAAGCTGACTGGGGACCCTTCACTGCTGCAGCCTTCCTCCACCTTCACTGCTGTTGTGATGTGTCGTCACCTTCCACCAGCTCCACTGTTGAGGGCTTGGTTGCATCCCTCTGCTTCAGAAACCTCCCCCTTGACCCTGCCGCCATGGGGGAATCCGAGCAGGAGCTTTGCACCAGATGGCATCACTCTTGGGATCTCAGAAACTTACAAACGTCTCTGTCACTACAAGGTGACAATCCTTGGAGAAGAGGCCATCAGTATTCTTCTTAAAAACTTCAAGACATAGAATTACGTTTCATGCCTGTTGCAATTTAGTTATCCCTCACTGACAAACAATGATGACTGCTTCAAAATATTATTTTAAAATACAGTGCATGTTTACTTGTAAAGGTTAGTTTCTTCACACTTTCTAGTGTAATTTCTCCATTATGTAATCTTAAGAGTTATTTTCCTTTATGCCAGGTTGATTGTCAAGTCATTGGAAGTATCATGTTTTGTACTTTCATATGTGATGTCTGATGTGTGGTCCATTACAATTACAACATTGCTATTTGCCCAGTGTGGTAAACTGTCAAAGTTATGCCATGTTCACAGAAAGAAGACAAATCCAGTTCGGTCACTTTACTAGCCAGAGAGTATTCCCAAACATGGTTATCAAGTGGCACCTACTCACTGTTAAACAGTCCATCAGCACCCAGTTTGTGTTTGTCTGCAGGCTTCCCATGTTCATATGTTTCTTTTTGTATGTAACCCTCTCACCGGGCTCGTATACAGACTTGGCTCGTTAACTAACTCTGCTAACAGCCACGTGACTCAGCGGAGAGTAGGCCACCTGCCAGAACTAACACACATCTTGGGCCAGTATGATTTGGGTTCATCCAGACAGGGCAGTTGGGATGTTTTGATTAAGGAGCATTGATTGTGGCGAATGCTGTGTAAATACTGCCCCTTGCAAAGTTATCATTCGCCAGAAAAATAACAGGTCATACACTGGCATAAAATTACAAAGGAAATATATTTACCGATATTTCAACTTTAACAAACAATTAACAGAAAAAATGAAAAGAAAAGTAAAAGGGCCCAATACAGTTAAACCAGTCTAAATGTGCACATAAACGTTGGAGCTCATTTCTTGTTTCCTGCGTTTTCTGCTCCCTGTCCACCCTGACTGTTCGACTGAGATCTGCAGTTTGCAAAGACCCTTTAACATTTTCCAAAGTGTCCTGGTTGAAATACTTGCATCCCTGAAAGCTGCGGTTCTGTAGTGCACAGCACCTTTGTATCTAGCTGTTGTGTTTAATACCATTGGTCTAAACAAAGACTTGAATTAATGCTTGACTGAGTACATCAATATCGATTCTGTTTGCTTTCAGCAACTACAATGTTTGCATTTTAACTCCAATTGTATAATTGCATGAGGCCCTTACATCCAATCGAAGGATGTCTCGGAAATTCTTTCAACATCTTTCACCAACTTCATTCTGTGATCCCTCAACTTTACTCTCATCACGAGTTATCCATTTGTGCTTTCTCTCAACCACACAAATATTATTACTTAATGGCAGGGGAAGAAATTTATACCATTGTTGTTTTACTCCCTCTGAACAATAGAGGTGATTCTTTGTAAGGCTAAGGAATTTTAAAAAGATCTGTCGTATCTGACAATGATAAGAAACCTGTGCAGAAGAGTTTTTAAAGCAGAAAAAGCCATTGCATTGGGACAGTTCCATTCTCTCAACCTTGGAAGTCTGGATTCAGTGGTATGAGTTGTCGTCAGACCTGGGGCCCTCCTCGTTTGCAGTGGATGACCATGACCACTTCTGTGCCTTGTCATGCCCTTTGCTGTCCACGAAGCATTGTGGAATGGCCTTCCTGGCTGGTGGATCTCACTTTTGTTCTCATTCGCCCAGTCTGCTGAAGCTGACTTCGCATGCTAGGACAAGCGTGTTCCTATCTCGCCGGGCTATGATGATTGCTGGCTAACCTCACCTGGTTTAGCCTGCCTATTGAAATGGTGTACAGGGGTGTGGCTGTTGTCACATGCAAAAGGCTAGTTGGAGCCACAGGTGAGAGTTGAGTGCCCAGTGGGGACCAAAGGTGAGTGAGCTGCCCCAGAATGGACACGACACGCCCCTTCTCCAAAGGTGCTACCCCTCCCTGGACACAATATACACCCCAACTTATTAATAGATAAAGCCCGAAGCATCATGTGTATCAGTTTTTATCGGACATTTCATTTTAATATTGCTTTGTGGCTGAAATTCATATTCCTGCAACAGACTATGAGCTTTACTTCTCTACTTCCCAATCAATATTGTTCTATCCATCAAAGTTCAGTCCTGACGCTGTCTGTAAGGAGTTTGTACGTCCTCTCCACGTTTACTCTGGGTGCTTCAGTTTCCTCCCACATTCCAAAGACATAACGGTTAGGGTTAGTAAATTGTGGACATGCTGTATTGGCACTGGAAGTGTGGTGACACTTATGGGGTGCCTCCCCACAATTCTCAGAGTGTGTTGGTTGTTGATGCAGACTGTCTTAACTTGCTCAAGCTTTAGTCATAAGACATGCTCCCTAATCTAGGCAGCATCTTGGTAGATCTTTTCGTCAGTCTTTCTAAAGCCTCCACATCCTTCTTAAAATAAGGTGACCAGAACTGAAGACCAATACTCCAAGTATTGTCCAACCAGCGTTTTATAGAGCTGGAATGTTACAGCTCCTGGACATAGCAAAGATGAACAAATAACCCATGTGCAAAAGACACCAAGTTCAAGGTCCAGTTCAGTTTATTGTCATTCAATCGTACACATATGTACTGCCATATGAAACAAAGTTCCTCTGGACCAAGGCGGACAACACAGTACATATAACTCACATACAACGCATAAAGTAATATTGCCACTAGTAAATTAATAAATAATGAACATTTCTGACACAAGTTAAAAAGGAAGTAGTATAATGTCACTGGAGCTACAACTTGTGTAATTTTAGAAAAGTGAAAAAAAATCATAACTATCAAGAACATGAGTAGTAAAGGTCCGGCATGGGAGGTTAGTTAGGAAAATTCAGTCGTTAGGTATACATGGAGAGGTGGTAAATTGGATTAGACATTGGCTCAATGGAAGAAGCCAAAGAGTGGTAGTAGAGAATTGCTTCTCCGATTGATGATAATTGGATCAGCAAATTTGCTGATGATACAAAGATTGGAGGTGTAGTAGACAGCGAGGAAGGTTTTCAGAGCCTGCAGAGGGACTTGGACCAGCTGGAAAAATGGGCTGAAAAATGGCAGATGGAGTTTAATGCAGGCAAGTGTGAGGTATTGCATGTTGGAAGGACAAACCAACGTAGAACATACAGGGTTAATGGTAAGGCACTGAGGAGTGCAGTGGAACAGAGGGATCTGGGAATACAGATACAAAATTCCCTAAAAGTGGCGTCACAGGTAGATAGGGTCATAAAGAGAGCTTTTGGTACATTGGCCTTTATTAATTGAAGTATTGAGTATAAGAGCTGGAATGTTATGATGAGGCTGTATAAGGCATTGGTGAGGCCGAATCTGGAGCATTGTGTTCAGTTTTGGTCACCAAATTACAGGAAGGATATAAATAAGGTTGAGAGGGTACAGAGAAGGTTTACAAGGTTGTTGCCGGGACTTGAGAAACTCAGTTACAGAGATAGGTTGAATTAGGTTAGGACTTTATTCCCTGGAGCGTAGAAGAATGAGGGGAGATTTGATAGAGGTATATAAAATTATGACGGGTATAGATAGAGTGAATGCAAGCAGGCTTTTTCCACTGAGGCAAGGGGAGAAAAAAACCAGAGGACATGGGTCAAGGGTGAGGGGGGGAAAGTCTAAAGGGAACATTGGGGGGGGCTTCTTCACACAGAGAGTGGTGGGAGTATGGAATGAGCTGCCAGACAAGGTGGTAAATGCGGGTTCTTTTTTAACATTTAACAGGTACATGGATGGGAGGTGTATGGAGGGATATGGTCCGTGTGCAGGTCAGTGGGACTAGGCAGAAAATGGTTCGGCACAGCCAAGAAGGGCCAAAAGGCCTGTTTCTGTGCTGTAGTTTCTATGGTTCTATGGTTCTAAGTCCTTGGAAGTGAGTCAATAGGTTGTGGAATCAGTTTGATGATGGAGTGAATGAGGTTATCCACTCTGGTTCAGGAGCCTGATGGTTGATGGGTAATAACCGTTTCTGAACCTGGTGGCGTGGGACCTAACACTCCGATACCTACCTCCTGATGGCAGCAGCGAGAAGAGATGATGGCTTGGATTCTGGGGGTCTTTGATGGTGGATGCTGCTCTCCCGCGACAGCGCTCCTTAATTGTCTGTTCATGGGAAGCACTTGAGGACAATTTTGTTTTCATTTTTTCATTTCTTAACACTCTATTCCGTCACTTGCTTAGTTCCTTCAAAAATGATGATTGCAGTGTCTTCCAGTCCAGGGGTTTGTTGACCTTTCAATCCATTGGAGGCTCTTTGAAGGAGCTATTAATTAGTCCCACTTCCTGAATCATTCCTTCTAACTATTCAAACCATGTTAGAAATTTAATACTTTATCTACTATCACATTTCCAGCTAGTATATTTTAAATCAGAATTATTTGCCTGTAAAGCAACTCACCTTTTGCCTAAATCAGTTCTAATTGTTTATTATCATCCCCAATTCTCTCCTTTCCTGCACCCATTTTAAAAGTGCTGTTAGTTTATACTTCTTCAGTTTACCTTTCCAAGGTATTTCCGTACATTGAAAAGCAGAAAAGAAAAACACCTCAAAGTTCAAATAAGTTTATTATCAAAGTGCGTATATGTCACCGTGTACTACCCTGAGACTCGTTTTCATGAAGGCATTCACAGGACAGCCAAGAAACACAATGGAATCATTTAAAAGCTAGACTGACAGACAATCATACGAGGGTATAAAAGCAGAAGATCTTGAAAATACTCAACAGGTCGGAGTTAAAATTTCAGATCAGCAATACGATTTCAGTCTGAAGTCTTAATTTTATTTCTCTCTCCACAGATACTGCCTAAGCTGTTGAGTATTTCTCACCTGCAATCTTGAGTCATTATTACACATACACTCAGAGATCACTTTATTAAGTACCTACTGTGGCTACTGAGTGGATGTTCATGGTCTTCTGCTGCTGTAGCCTATCCACTTCAAGGTTTAATGTGTTGTGTGTTCGGAGATGCCCTTCTGCAACTCACTGTTGTAATGTGTGGTTATTTGAGTTACTGTTGCCTTCCTGTTAGCTTGAACTAGTCTGGACGTTCTCCTCTGACCTCCCTCATTAACACAACCTTTTCGCTCACAGAACTGCCACTCACTGCAGGTGTTTTGTTTTTCACCCTGTCTGGCACCGACAATCATTCCACGGTCAAAGTCACTTGGATCACATTTCTTCCCCATTCTGATGTTTGGTCTGAGCAACAACTGAACCTCTTGACTATGTCTGCTTGCTTTTATGCACTGAGTTGCTACCACATGATTGGTTGATTAGATATTTGCATCAAAAATCAGGTGTACAGGCATACCTAATAAAGTGGCCACTGTGTATATGTTGTGTTGTCATGTTTCCCGTAAGAGTTGTTATATTCCGGACAAGTTTTATCAATGGAAGTGGGCCGACATTGTAGGCTGCAGTGTTGTTCTATGTTGTAAATAGAACAGCTTTTAACGTCCCCATTTTTGTTGTTATGACTTACAGCTGGAAATCAAGCAGCAAATAAGGTTTAAAAATAAAATTATAATTATATTAATTAAACTAACTTTATCTAAGCCTTTATCATGTTCCGTTGTTTATCACATTGGCTCATTGCTTTTATTATTTTTCTTCCCTTCCTCCCTCCGTCTCTTCCTCATTCTCACCCTCCCTCTCTTCCTCTCTCCCTTCCTCTCTTTCTCCCATCTTCTCTTCCTCCCTTCCTGTCTTCCTCCCCCCTTCTCTTACTCCCCCTCTTCTCTTCCTTCTCCCCTCTTCCTCCCTCACTGCCTTTCTCCATTCCTTCCTCCTTCCCTCTTCCCTCCTTCTTCCTAACCCTCCCATCCTTTCTCTTCTTTCTCCTCTCTCTTCCTTCCCCCTCTTTCTCTTCCTACCCCTCCCTCCTTCCTCCCCCTCCCTTCCTCCCTCCTCCTTTCCTCCCTCCTCCTTTCCTCCCTCCTCCCTTCCTCCCCCTCCCTTCATATCCTTCTCCTTCCCACCTCCCTTCTGGCCTAATGAGCCACACCACCGAGAAACACACCTATTTAACCCTAGCCTAATCACAGGAAACCTTACAATGGGCAATTCACCTACTCTCCGGTACGTCTTTGGAATGTGGGAGGAAACTGGAGCACCGGGAGGAAACCCATGTGTTCACAAGGAGGATGTAAAAACTCCTCACAGACTGTTCCAGAATTGAACTCTGAACTCCAACTCTGGGAGTTGTAATAACGTTGCGCTAACTGCTGTGCTAATGTGGCGCCCTTGGCAAGTCCCAATTAAATGCCTAAGGGACAAAGGTTAGTCCAAAGTAGACACACTTGCAGTTGGCTTTGCAAAGGAAATCTTGGCGTTTTAGGTTAATCAAAACTGCGTATTGAATCTAGACGTTCCAAGCTGTATTGTATTGACAAAAACACACTGCATCTCAGGGCTGCCATGCTAAGCTCATCTTCATTTTCAAGCTTGTGCATTATTTTAATATTTCTATTTGGTGTGATGTAGATAATGTCATTTCACGGCAGCATGGTGGTTAGCATGCAGCTCGGGGCGTTGGAATTCAGAGTTCATTTCCGACACTGCCTGTAAGGAGCTTGTACGCCCTTCCTGTGATTGCATGGGTTTCATCTGGGAGCTCTGGTTTCCTCCCACATTCCAAGGATGTTAGTAGGTTCATTGGTCACTAAATTGTCCTGTGATTAAGCAAGGGTTAAATATGTGAGTTGCTGGGCAGTGTGGCTTGTTGGGCCGGAGGGGACTGTTCTGTACAGAATCTCTGAAAGTAAAATAAAAAAACAAAAATATATTCATTTTACTAATGCAAAACAAATTATGAAATGGGTATGTTTAATTTTAATATGAATTATGAAGTCATACTTTGCAAAAGTAGGAGGTTGAATATTTTACATAATTGTATAAAATAATCAATGTGAATAGAAGAAATATACTGTGATTTCTTTGGGGAATTGGATGATAAATGTTCAGAACATTCTCCTACAGAATGTAATTAATTGAGGTAGACCCTGGTGACTGTATTAAGAATATCTTGTTCACTCTGCTTCTCAGTTGACCCTTCTCCGTGATGCTCATCAGAATGAGCTTGGGCGAATCTCGGAAGATCTGGAGGATGAAGTCGGAGCACGATCAAACATGGACAGGAAACTGGCTGATCTTCGTGCTGAGGTAGTATTAGACCTTTGTTTTAACTGGTGGCTTAACATGAAAATGCAACAAGATTTCCAATTTAAAAGCTTGTCATTGGAGTGAACTTGTTTATCAGCAAAACCGTTTTTCTCTATTAGGACTCTGTGTTAAAAATCTCCGTTCGTAAATTCCAGTCTGTTGGGGGTGACACAGTAGCATAGCGGCTGGAACATTGGTTTACAGCTCCAGGGACCTGGGTTCAATTCCTGGCGCTGCCTGTAAGGAGTTTGTACGTTCACCCTGTGACCGCGTGGGTTTCTTCCCACGTCCCAAAGACATACAGTCGGTTAATTGGTCACATGGATGTCATTGGTTAGTGCAGGCTGGTTGGGTTGGATGGGCCTGTTACCGTGCTGTATTTCTAAATAAATAAACGAAATAAGGACCTCCAGCACCCAGGGTATGATCTTTTCTCACTGTTACCATCAGGTAGGAGGTACAGAAGCCTGAAGGCACACACTCAGCGATTCAGGAACAGCTTCTTCCCCTCTGCCAACTGATTCCTAAATGGACATTGAACCCTTGGACACTACCACACTTTTTTTAAATATACAGTATTTCTGTTTCTGCACATTTAAAAAAATCTATTCAATATACATAATTGATTTACTTGTTTATTTATTATTATTATTATATTTTATTTATGATTTTTTTCTCGGCTAGATTATGTATTGCGTTGAACTACTGCTGCTAATTTAACAAATATCACGTCACATGCCAGTGATAATAAACCTGATTCTGATTCTAAAACCTAGCAATGAAAGCTACTCATCTGAATATTTTTTGAGGGCATACATTCTTCCACTATTGGTGAGATTGTAATGCATCAATTTTGTGATCTTAGCTCTTCAATATACCATGGAGATACAGGTTTATAATAAACTGTCTATTGTTCAAATGTTGTTATTCAAATTTACAAGGCAATTGCCAGGGCTTGAGGATCTGAGTTATAGGTAAAGGTTGAGCAGGCTAGGACTTTATTCCCTGGAGCGTAGGAGAGTAAGAGGAGATTTGATAGAGGTATGAAGAATTATGAGGGGTACGGATAGGGTAAGTACAAACAGTCTTTCCACACTGAGTTTTTGTGAGACCAGAACTAGAGGTTAAGGATGAGATGCCAGCCCAGAGAGATGGATAGGCAAGATGTCGCGAGTCAGGTGAGGTTGGATCGCGCTAACGCTGAGCCGATTTGGAGAGGTTGAAAGTGGGTTCTTCGGCAGTGAAATCTAGGCCTGGAGTGATGTGCCGTGGTGAGGCCCAGTTCCTAGTGTGAGGTTCGGACAATTTAAATGCTGGCCCCGATAGACCGGAGGCTCACTCTCTGCGAAACTAAGGCTATGAGACTGCCCCGGCTGCTGTGCTTCGTGTCTGTGAACTGTGTGGCGACTTGCTCTGCTAATATGATGAACTGAATACCAAGGCCTTGGGCCTACTCCACGCTGCTCTGGGGATTTGGATCTAAGGACTCAATTTGTTTCAGAAACCTGTTGCTGTTTCTGGCTTCTATTGTTTGCATGATTTGTTTTGTTTTTATTTCTCTTTTTCTGTGGGAACTGGGGGTTGGTCTTATTTTTTTAAAATTGGGTTCTTTTGGGTTCCTTGCTTTGTGTCTGCTTGTGAAGCAAACAAATCTCAAGGTTATATAATTTATACATTCATTGATAATAATTGCACTTTGGTCTTAACACCTGGTAGGTAGATAACCAGCATTATAGAAATTATTCACTTTTCATTTCCACTGAAATCAATTTAAATCAATCTGCAAAAGAGTTAAGGACTTTTAAGTATTTATATGTTAGGTTGCAAGCACAGACAATTTGGAAGGTAAAGGGCAATAGAAAGAGTGGTAATTAAAGAATGAAATAAAAATAGATTACAGGTTCTTAAAACTGAGGAGGTGTCTTCAATTCAGTTTTTGATTAAAATCAATGGACAGAGGCCAAGATGATTTAATAAGAAATTTAAGAAAACTGTGAGGAACTAAAGACAGGAGGAGTTATTGAAATGCTCAATTGGAAGCTATGTTCTTTTTGTCAGTATTGCACTGCAATAAAACTCCAACGTCTTGAATACTTTAATTTTAATTTATTGATCTAGTAGTGACATTTGACTTTTTTAGACAATACTTCCAGGAATTATTTTTGTTTAAATAGGAGTTAAAGAATGGCAATTAAGATTAGTAAAGCAAGACCAAACACTATTAAAAAATAATGAAAAAGAAACAAAGATAGTGTTAGTTGCTTATTAGCTGCTTTTTGTACCAATTTATTTGATTTTTGAATTCATTAAACTTATCTTCAATTGAATATTCAAATATAGGAATGTCAAACTGTATTGATTAAAAAAAAGTTTAATTCTAATTGAGAATAAAGGCAGTTGATAGAAACTGCAGCAACAACTAGAACATTTATCCATGCTTGCCATTGTTCTGAATTTTTCTTCACAGATTTCTCGATTGCTAAAGACCTATAAGAAAGTTCCTGCAGGGTTGTAAATTAACTCTATAATAGTTCAGGTTCAGATACAGATACATTTATTTATCACATGTACTTTGAGACATACAGTGAAATGCATCGTTTTTGTTAACGACCAGCACAGCCTAAGGATGTGTTGGGAGCAGCTCCTGAGTGTCGTCTCACACTCTGGTGCCAACGCAGTGTGCCCGCCACGCTCGGCACAACACCACAGAACGCAGTAAACGACAGAACAATAATAGCAAAACCAGTGCTTTTCCTTCCTCCCTCCCACCACACACAGCGACAGTCCTTCAACTCCAGGGCAGGCCTCCAAAGATTGCAAATGGTGCATTTTGCTGCTGCTTCTTATTTCCAAACTAGGATCTAGATTCACGTTCAAATTTATTTATTTATCACTTGCACATCAAAACCTATAGTGAAAGGTTTGCATTAACAGCCAACACAACCTAAGGATATTTGGGGATGGGAGGCACGCGAGCCAGTTCTAACATAGCATGCTAGTTTATGCAACCTGCCACAACAGTTCAGCTAAAACCTTCATTATCTTTGTGAAGGAAGACATTTTACTTTCAAAACTTTGACAACTCCTTTTTGAAGTTCACTGTTTAATTTGTCATCATTGTCTATGTCAGATTCTTATGGTCAAAGTATTGACCATAAGACATAGGAGAAGAATTAGGCCATTCAACCCATTAAATCTGCTCCAGCATTCCATCCTGGCTGATTTATTAGCACTCTCAATCCTATTATCCTGCTTTCTACCTATAACCTTGATGCTTTTACTGATGAAGAACCTATCAATCTCTGTTTTAAATATACTCAGTGACTTGGCTTTCACAGCAGCCTTGGCAATAAATTCCTTAGATTCACTAGCCTATGGCTAAAGAATTTCCTCCTCATCTCTGTTCTAAAGGAACATCCCCTCTGGTCCTAGACTCCCCTACTACAGGAAACATCCTCTGTGCGTCCACTCTATCTAGGCCTTTCAGTATTCGATAGGTTTCAATGCGATGCCCTCTCATTCTTCGAAACTCCAGTGAGTATGGACCGAGAACCATGAAATGCTCCTCATACGTAAACCCTTTCATTCCTGGGGTCATTCTCGTGAATCTTCTCTGGACCCTTGTGTGACGGGGCCCTGAATTACCCCGCTGAACTGTACTTTTGAAAAGAGAGAGAGAGACAGAGAGAGGTGCCCAACACAAAACCTTGTTAAAAAGAGAGAGAAAGAAAGAGAGAGAGAGGCAAAGAATGCTCACAGCATGTGTATACTTTCTACAAGGACAACGCCTGCTTAGAAATTCTTGCAGAGAGGGAAGGGAGGAGTTGTTTGAGAGACGGAATTCAGCAGGTGGAGATAAATAGAAGGTTAGATGATAGACCTGGAGACACATGGTTTAGGACACTGAATGAGCTTTGTTGTGCCCACAGAAATGGTGGGTTTTTGGAGGATCGATCAGGTAAATCGATCAGTGGCTCTCACAGTGTGAAAAGGGGTGTGACCGGTGGGAAGTTATTTGTGCCATGCCTCGCCTGGGTTGATAATTCCACCACAGGAGAATGGTCCCCTTTGTTGTGGTCACAGTCTGTGACTTCTAAAAGAATTTGAAGGACAACGGGAAGATCGACGGTGTCAGCTCACCTGAAGACTCAACTCTCTCCCTCTCGCTCTCTCTCCATGATTACTCAACTTAATACCACGAACTGAACTTTACTTATCTTCGTAAGACTATCTATTTACCCTTAGGCATGAAGAAGCTTGGTTTTCATATATTTCCACACTTACTTATATATAATCATTGCTAACCTGTTTGATTTAACTGCATTTATATTACTGTATTGCGTAGTTACTAATAGATACCATTAGTTAATAACAGTACTGGACTCCAAAGTGTTTTCCATTTCTGCTGGATCTTTAACCTGTCACGGGGTCCCTATCAAAATTGGGGCCTGTGTCCGGGATATGAACAAATTGTGTGGGGGCTTGTTTGAATTGATTGGGGGAAATCCCTTTTGATTTGGTTGTGTGGAAAAACAGCAGAAATGGATGTTAGGAAATTTCTGTCATCGCCAAACCCTGTGGTTTTGAAGAGAGCTAAAAAGGATGAGTTGCGGACAATTGTTGAGGAATTGGAACTTAAGACAGTAAAGAAGGATATGACTAAGGTAGGAATTCAAAGAAAAATAGTTGAATATTATATTTTGACGAAACAATTTACTGAGAATGTGTTGAAAATGTTTGCTGAAGGTAAAGTGCTTCCTGAGGCTGAGCTGCAGCTTCAGTTGGAAAAATTAAGAATGGAGCGTGAGTTGCTGCTGAAACAGCTCGGGGCTAGAGAGACAGACAAACGGAGAGAAGAGGCAGAATGACAGAGACAGTTTGAGAGGGAGATGTGGCAGCTGAGAGGTTTAGTGTCGGACGCTGATGATTTTTACAACTTGGAAGAGCTTGTTTTGTTTGATGAATTTAAAAGTTGTGTCCCCTGTGATGCAAGGGCACACCTAGATGAAGAGGATGCTGCCACCCTGCGGGAGTCTGCTAAGAGAGCAGACAAAGTTGTTTTAACCCACGAGGTTGAGTTTCCTCCAGATGAGAGTTACCTAGAGAGTAGCTGGGAGGTTCAGGGTGACCTTGAATTTGAAACTGGGGCAAGTGATGAAAGCCCAGAAGGGGCAGCTGTCCAGATTGCCTGTGTTCAAGTTGTGAAGTACCTGTGGATTCACAGTGTACTGAACCTTGTGTTGAAGCTCAGTTAAGGTCTGAGGTGTCTGACTTGGTTGGAAAGGAATGCAGTTCTTTTGTGTTAGATGGTTTTGGTTCAGTGAATAAGGGGTTAACCTTGGTATCAGTGGAAATTGAGAATTCTGTCACTTGTATTAGACAATGTTCTAAAAGTTAGTGATGAGATAAAAATTCGTGAGGTAAGTGTTACTGAAAATATTGAGAAAAGGGACTGAGACTTTTGAATAAAGTACTTGTGAAGGTTGTATTGGTTTCGCGACGTTTGACCCTGCTTGCAGGATAAGGGCCTACTGAGGAAGTAAGTGCCACTGTGTTGAATTTTGTTTTGACATTGGGAGGTAAACACCTTCAAGGTTATGATGTTATTCACGATGATGTTGTGGAGAAGAAGGAGGATTGTTATGGTTTTGAGGAGATGTCACTGGTGGAAGTTGTTATGGAGACAAGTCGAAATAAAGGTCATAGAAATGAGATAAGGGGATTGTTTGGCCTCTTCCACAATGTACACATGATTTTTATAAATCTGGTGATGGTGCTAAGTTTAGTAAACTATATGGGGAGATTGACACCTCTCCAAGGTATGGTTGATTTAACAATTCAACTAATGAGCCAAGCTGTTGCTAATGATCCACACAGAAAGACTGATGTTTATCCCACATGTGCAGTTGCTCGAAGCATGTTTAGGAAGTCTGCTGTAGCAAAACCAGGGGTTTAAGGTATGATGATCTGCCACAGACTTCTCTACCTTCCATGTTACAACAGGATTTGGAGGGTAAGGTGTATGAGAAAGGTTTGTCCTTATCGAGGAAGGAACTTATAAAGGAACAGAATAAAGATTCTGAAATGGTGGCTTTAAAGGAGACAGCTTTCACAGGAGAGGGGGTTCAGAATGAGTCAGTGGGATATTACCTTAAAGATGGGGTGCTGATGAGGAACTGGAGACCAGCCACTGTGCCTGCAAGTGAGGACTGGGCCACTGAACATCAGGTAGTCGTTCCAAAAGTTTACATGACTGAAATTGTAAACATGGCTTATGGTATGCCTTTAGGTGGACATTTTGGAGTGAGAAAGACAGTGAATGGAATTATGAAGGAATTCTACTGTCCTAATTTAAGAGAGGATGTTGTGAATTTTTGCAGGACTTGCCATACCTGCCAGACTGAGGAGAAATTTAATCAGGTTATTCAAGTAACACCACTTAAACCGATACCTGCTTTTGGTGAACCTTTTTCTAGGGTCATAGTGGATTGTGTCGGCCCATTGCTAAAGACTGCAGCTGATCATCAGTATCTGTTAACAATTATGTGTGCTGTGTCTAGGTTCCCTGAAGCTGTGCCTCTTGGAAACATCAAGGCCAAGACTGTGGTAGATGCATTCAGTAAGTTTTTCACACTGATAGGTCTGCCCAAAGAAATTCAATTTGACCAGGGTAGTAACTTTACTTCGAGAACATTCCAGGGGATAGTTGGAGAACTGGGAGCTAAGCACATTGTGCCATCTGCATATCACACAGAGTCCAAGGGAGCCTTGGAACGGTTCAACTCCACTCTTAAGACCATGATTAAAACATATTGTGTGAAAAATGGGAAAAACTGGGATGGGGGGTTCCCCTACTCTTATGTGCTGTTGGAGATATGATTCAAAAATCGTTGGTGAGTAGTCTGTTTGAACCTGTGTTTGGTCACAGGCCAAAAGGACCTTTGACCCTACTCAGAGAACTGTGGTCTAATTTGGAAATATGGGTCAATGTGCGGAAGAGATTTAATAAGGTTTGTGACCTTGCGAAGGAAAGTTTGCAGAATGTTCAAATTAAAATAAAACACTTGTTTGATAGGATAACATCTACGGGTACTGTTATGAAAACAAATGGAGTTGTGGAGGCTGGAAATGAAATGAAAAATCATTTTAACCCACTGAATCTAGTATCAACAAGATTTAAGAATCCCATTGTTTTGAAAAATATTACTGACAAGGTCCATCAGTTGGAACTTACACTGCAAAAACAATTGAAGGAATTAATTAGCAAGCATAAAGATTTATTCCCTGACATTCCAAGACAGTGTACAGCTAAAGTGCATGATGTCATAGTAAATTCTGCCCAGCTCATCAAGAGCATCCTTACAGAATGAATTTAGAGGGAAGTAAAATGGTTGAACAAGAAATTGGAAAACAAGAAGAAACAAAGAAAGAGAGTGGGTGACTGTATTGATAGAGTAGGAAAGACTAAGTACCTGACAAAAATTGACTTGTTAAAAGGATATTGGGGTGTTCCTTTAACAGAAAGGGCTAAAGAGATATCAGCATTTGTGACACCATCTGGACTGTATGAATATAGTGTTTTACCCTTCGGGATGAAAAATGCTCCGGGGACATTGCAAAGAATGATCAATTCTGTGATTAGAGGTTTAGAAAACACAGGGGCTTACATCGATGATTTAGTGGTCTGGAATGACACGTGGGAAGAGCATATTGCAGGGGTAGAAAAATTGTTTAAAAGGCTGTCCAAGGCCAAACTTACCGTGAACCTTGATAAGAGTGAGTTTGGTCATGCTACAGTTACATATCTGGGCTATGTTGTAGGCCAGGACTAACTGGCTCCTGTACAGGCCAAGGTTCAAGCTATTGCTGAGGTTCTTATTCCAACCAGCAAGAAAGCTTTAAGATAATTTTTGGGAATGGTTGGGTATTATCATAAGTTTTGTCAGAACTTTGCTGATATCGCTCTCCCCCTAGCAAAACTCCTAGGGAAGAATGAAAAATTTGTATTGAGTGATCTTTGCCAGGAGGCACTTGAATGTCTGAAAACCACCCTGTGTTATCATCCTGTGTTCAAGGCACCTGATTTTTCCAAGCCATTTTCTACGGCAACAGACGCTAGTGATGAAGCTGCTGGAGCAGTAATGTTACAGAAGGGAGTGGATGACATTGAACACACAGTAATCTATTTCGAAAGAAATTTAATGGGCACCAGAAGAATTATTCCACTGTTGAAGAGGAATTACTAGCACTTATTCTGAATTTACAACATTTTGAAGTCTATGTTTGTTCTGCCCAGAGACCACTTGTGGTTTACACGGATCATAATCCATTGGTGTTTCTAACTAAGATGGAGGATAAGAATAGAAGGTTATTAAATTGGAGTCTGATATTGCAGGAATATGACCTGACAATCAAACATGTGAAAGGTACTGACAATATTATAGCTGATTGTTTATCCAGGTGTTAAGTTAGAAATTGTACACGTTTTTGCTCTGTCATCTGATGATTATACATGTATTGTTTCAAACTCTGAAATTTCCAGTTAAACAAAAATTTTGCCTTCGTCAAAATTTTTTTTGAAGGAAGGGGGTGTGTTGGGGTCCTGAATTACCCCTATGAACTGTACTTTTGAAAAGAGAGAGAGAGGTGCCCAACACAAACACCTTGTTAAAAAGAGAGCGAGAGATGAAGACTGCTCACAGCATGTTTATACTTTCTACAAGGACTCCGCCTGCTTGGAAATTCTTACGAGAGAGAAAGGAGGAGCTGTTTGAATGACAATTGGTTTTCAGCATGGGGAGGTAAATAGAAGGTCAGATGATAGACCTCAGACACATGGTTTTAGACGCTGAATGAGCTTTGTTGTGCCCACAGAAAAGGTGGGTTTTTGGAGGGTTGATCAGTGGCTCTCGCAGTGTGAAAAGAGGTATGACCGGTGGGGAGTTATTTGTGTGGCCAACCCTCACATGGGTTAATAATTCCTCTACAGAATAATGGTCCCCTTTGGTCATAGTCGGTGACTTCTAAAGGAACTAGAGGACAACAGGAAGATCGACGGTGTCAGCTCACCTGAAGACTCAAATCTCTCCCTCTCTCTGTCCATCACTACTCAACTGAATACCATGAACTGAACTGAATTTTTTAGCAATACTGGACTCCAAAGTGTTTTCCATTTCTGCTGGTTCTTTAACCCGTCACGGGGTACAAGACACTTGCAAATGGTAACACATAATTTCTTAGATAAAGGGTCCAAAATTGCACACAATATACCTGGACATTTAAATTGTATTTAATATCATAAACCTGTTTAGTTACCAAAAATATACAGTATACTATAGCCTCCCATAGTAATCATTTCTCAAATATAAATATTTTGCTCCTAACTTTAAATACTGGTAGCAGTGCCCTCTTCATTTTCCCTGTGCCTGCTTTTTTGATATCGTTCGTGGGTCTGCATTATTTTGTGAACAGCTATCTTCTGATCTTCCTCCTATTCTGTGTAATAATAATTCGGGCTTGTTTTCTTTGAAGTGAGGGGAGCTGAGGGGTGACCGGAAAGAGGTATATTAAATGACAGCAGCATAGGGTGGACACTCAGAATCTTTTCCCCATGGTAAAGGCATTAAAAACAAAAGAGTATGATCTGAAGGTGAGAGGGAGTACTTTTAAAGGAGATCTTAGGGTTAAGTTCTCTATACAGAGGATGGTTGATATCTGGCAGGTACCGCCTGGTGGAGAAAATATAATTATTATGTTTAAGAGATTAAAAGATATGGAACCGTCTAGCATGCCATGATTTAACCCTAGCCTCGCCATGGGACAATTTTACAATGACCAATTAACCTACCAATCAGTACGTCTTTGGACTGTGGGAGGAAACTGGGGCAGCCGGAGGAAAACCATGTCATCACGGGGAGAATGTACTGGCAGCGGCAGGAATTAAACTCTGGTCACCTGAATTGTAAGTTATTGAGCTAACTGCTACACTACTGTGCCCTCATTTTAAAAGACTGTCCATAGTAGACTCCTCCAGAAAGTCAGGAGAGCATGGGATATAGGTAAACTTGACTGTGTGGTTTCAGATTTGGCTTGCATGGAAGGCAGAGGGTGGAAATCGATGGAGCGTATTCTGCCTGGATGTTAGTGACCATGGAAGGTGGACGGTGGAAGTAGATGGATTTTATTCTACCTGGAGGTTTGTGAGTGTGGAAGGCAGTGGTTTGAGGTAGGCAAGTGAATTATGCCTGGAGGTTTGAGGAAGATGAGTGAATTTTGCCTGGAGGTTTGTAACCATGGAAGGTGGAGGGTGGAAGTAGGTAGATTGTATTCTGCCTGGAGATCAGTAACCAGGGATGTTCTGCTCTTTGTGATTTTTATAAGTGACTTGGATGAGGAAGTGGAGGGACGGATTAGTAAGTTTGCAGATGACACAAAGGTTGGGGGAGTTGTGGATAGTGTAGGGTTTTGTTGGAGGTTGTACCAGGGCATCTTGTTTCCTTACAGTGTAGAATAGACCCCTTTGAGCCACGCTGCCCATTAAACCCCGGTTTAATCCTAGCCTAATTACTGGGCGATTTACGATGACCAATTAACCTAACAACCAACATTTCTTTGGACCGCAGGAGGAAACCCACGTGGTCACGGAGAGAACAAACAAACTCCTTACAGCCAGCAGTGGGAGTTGAACCTGGGTTGCTGGTGCTATAGAGCGTTGTGCAAACCACTACGCCACTGTGCCGACCTCAAAAGGATGCAGAGCTGGGCTGAGGAGTGGCAGATGGAGTTCGGCCCAAAAAAGTGTGTAGTGGTTCGCTTTGGATGGATGGATTGGAGAGTAGAATGCAGGGTTAATAAACACAAGAGATTCTGAAGATGCTGGAAATCCAGAGTAACGCACTTAGCTGGAAGAACTTAGCAGGTCAGGCAACATCTATGGAAATGAGCAAACAGTCGACATTTCGGGCCAAGCCTCCTCTTCAGGACTGGAAAGGAAGGGGGAAGGTGGCAGAATAAAAAGGTGGGGGAGAGGAAGGAGGACAATCTGGAAGTTGATGGGTGAAGTCAGGTGGATGGGAAAGGTAAAGAGCTGGAGAAGAAGGAACCTTATAGGTGAGGAGAGAGGACCGTAGGAGAAAGAGAAGGAGGTGATAGGCAGGTGAAAAGAAGGTGTAAGAGGCCAGAGTGGGGAATAGAAGAAGAGGGAAAGGGGTTGGAAAGATTCTGAAAGGAGAAATCAATTTTCATGCCATCGGGTTAGAGGCTACCTAGATGGAATATAAAGGTTGCTCCTCCACCATGATAGTGGCCTCATCTTGGCAAAACAGGAGGTTATGGACCGACATGTTGGAATGGGTATGAGGATGGGAATTAAAATGGTTGGCCACTGGGAATCCCAGTTTGGGCAGCTGGAAAGGAGGTGCTCAACAAAGCGGTCCCCCAATTTACGTCAGGTCTCACCAATATAGAGGAGGCCACGTCATGAGCACCAGATACAATTGACGACTCCTGCAGATTCACAGGTGAAGTATTAACTTACCTGGAAGGACTGTTTGGGGCCCTGAATGGAGGCAAGGGAGAAGGTAAGAGGGCAGGTGTAGCATTTTGATCGCTTGCAGGGTTATGGGCCAGGTGGAAGATTACTGGGGAGGGACGAATAGACAAGGGAATCTCGGAGGGAGTGATCCCTGCGGAAAGTGGAGAGTTGTGGGAGGTAACATTGGATCCTGTTGAAGATGGCGGATGTTGCAGATAATGATGTGTTGGATGCAGAGGCTCATGCGGTGGTAGGTAAGGACAAGAGGAACTCTATCCCTGTTATGAGGTCGGGAAGATGGGGGGAGAACAGATGTCCAGGAAATAGAGGAGATACGGGTGATGGCAGCATCAATGGTGGAGGAAGGGAAACCCTGTTCCTTGAAGCAGGCTGACATCCTGGAAAGGAAAGCTGCATTTTGGGAACAGATGTGGCAAAGACAAAAGGAACTGAGAAAAGGGAAGAGCGTCTTTCCAGGAGACAGGGTGGGAAGAAGTACAGTCAAGATAGCTGTGGGAATCAGTAGGTTTATAAAAGATGTAGGTAGATAGTTTGTATCCAGACAGCTGTAGTGCAGGAAGTGTTGGAAGCCATTACCATGGAAGGCTTGGAAAATGAACTGTTCTATGTAGCCAACGAAAAGGCAGGCATAGCAGGGGTCCATGTGGGTGCCCGTGGCTACCTCTTGAGTCCGGAGAAAGTGGGAGGAGCGGAAGGAGAAATCGTTGAAGGTGAGACTAGTTCTGCCAGATGGAGGAGGGTGGCGATGGAGGGAAACTTGTTGGGTCTTTTGTTGAGAAAGAAGAGGAGAGCTGTAAGGCCTTCCTGATGGGCGATAGAAGTGTATGGGGACTGGAAATCCATGGTGAAGACGATATGATTAAGGCTAGGGAATAGAAGTCTTAGCTTGCTCAGCCTATCCTCATAAGACATGCTCTCCAGTTCAGGCAGCATCCTGGTAAATCTCCTCTGCGCCCTCTCTAAAGCTCCTACTAGCTTCTTTTAATACAGCGACCATAACTGACTGCAATTTTCCAACATGGTCTAACCAGGGTTTTATAGACTTGCAACTGTCATAGTCCGGTCCGTGAAGTCCATATCCAGTTCACGGTCCGGTCCATCGACCCTTGCTCCAGGTTTTCCTATCTACCCTCTTTCTGTCTTGTTGACCTTTAATTGAGTCAGCTGATGCTAGTTGGGGCTGGCTGCATAAATACATCCAGACACCAGGGCATGGCGGCTGGATTGTTCTTGTCCTTACTCCTTGTATCCCTTCCCCTGCCTTCTGTTTCCTCGCCTGAAGCCTTGCCTTGCCTTGCCGGTAACTCTCGCCTCGCATGAAGTTCTGTCTCGCCTTGCTTTGCCTGAAGCCCTGCCTTGTCTTGCCGGTAACTCTCGCCTCACCTGAAGTTCTCGTCTTGCCTTGCTTTGCCAGTAGCCTTGCCTTGTCTTGCTGTCTGGTCCTGGAGCGACCCTGTACCTAGCTCCTTTCCTGTCCCTTGCCTCCGCCCAGGTAAGCTAGGCTGTCTTGCCGTTACCTGGAGTTGGTTCTGTCCCTTCCTGTCCCTTGCCTCTGTCGGGTGGTGATCTGCGCCCTGCCCAGGATGAGCCTGCCAAGCCTCGCCTCAAGTCTCCAGCCTCCAGCCTGGCCTCACCTCAAGTCTCCAGCCTCGCCTCAAGTCTCCAGCCTCACCTCACCTCAAGTCTCCAGCCTCGCCTCGCCTCAAGTCTCCAGCCTCCAGCCTCGCCTCGCCTCATCTCCAGCCTCCAGCCTCGCCTCGCCTCGCCTCGTCTGCAGCCTCCAGCCACGCCTCGCCTCATCTGCAGCCTCCAGCCTCGCCTCGTCTGCAGCCTCCAGCCTTGCCTCGCCTCATCTGCAGCCTCCAGCCTGGCCTCGCCTCGTCTGCAGCCTCCAGCCTCCAGCCTCGCCTTGCCTCGTCTCCAGCCTCCAGCCTCGCCTCGCCTTGCCTCGTCTGCAGCCTCCAGCCTCGCCTCGCCTCATCTCCAGCCTCCAGCCTCGCCTCGCCTCGCCTCGCCTCGTCTGCAGCCTCCAGCCTCACCTCGCCTCGTCTGCAGCCTCTAGCCTCGCCTCGTCTGCAGCCTCCAACCTCGCCTCATCTGCAGCCTCCAGCCTCACCTCGCCTCGTCTGCAGCCTCCAGCCTCGCCTCGCCTCAAGTCTCCAGCCTCCAGCCTCGTCTCGCCTCAAGTCTCCAGCCTCCACCCTCGCCTCGCCTCAAGTCTCCAGCCTCTAGCCTCTTGCCAAGTCTCTAGCCTCTAGCTTCTAGCCTGAAGACTCCAGCCTCGTCCTTGCCTAGTTCTGGGGTCCGAGCCAGAGGCAAGACCCAGGTACTGGGTCCTTGTCCAGTCTCTGGCTCGGAGTCCAAGCCCGGGCTCCTAGCTCTCTTGTTCAGTCCTGTTCCAGGTTCCTGGTTTTCCTGTCCATGTCCTTGCCATCGCCTTGTATCCTAGTCCTGTCCCTAGTACTTCAGTGTCTGTGTCTTGCACTTGGGTCCGTTCCCAGCCACCTCCTTATGACAGCAACATTACATCACGGCTCTTGAACTCAATCCTCCAACGAATGAAGACGAACAGACCACATGTCTTCATAACAACACTATCAACTTGCATGGCAACTTTGAGAGATCTATTGATGTGGATCCCAATATCCCTCTTTTCCTACACATTGCCAAGAATCTTGCCATTGTCAAAGTCAAAATAAATGGATTATCAAAGTACATATACAATCTGTGACCATATATTGCCCTGTGATTCATTTTCTTACAGGCATTCATAGCAAAAATGAAGAAACACTATAGAATTTATGAAAATCTATACATAGGGAAGAACTGACAAGCAACCACTGTGCAATAGAAGACAGATTGTGCTGATTGGAAAAACAAATAGATAGCTAGTGAGAACATGAGTTGTAGAGTCCTTGAAAGTGAGTCTGTAGGTTGTGAAGTCAGTTCAGAGTTGAGTTGAGTGAAGTTATCCACGCCGGTTCAGGAGTCTGGTGGCTGTAGGATGATAACTGTTTGTGAACCGGATGGTGTTGGACATAAGGTTCCCGTACCTCCTGCCTGATGGTTGTAGTGAGAAGAGAGCATGGGCTGGGTGTGGGGATCTTTGGCGATAGATGCTGCATTTCTCATAGATGTGTGGAATGGTGGGAAGGGCTTTGCCTGTGATGCACTGGACTGTATCTACCACTTTTCCAATCTTGGGCACTGGTGTTTACATACTAGGCTTCAACTATTCCCAGTTCTAGTGAAAGGCTACCAATCTAAAACATGAGGTTAAGGCTTCTTATTACAGAGGCTCTCTGACCTACTGCACAGT
This sequence comes from Mobula birostris, assembly GCF_030028105.1. NCBI lineage: Eukaryota > Metazoa > Chordata > Chondrichthyes > Myliobatiformes > Myliobatidae > Mobula > Mobula birostris. Next base: position 131,627,300 of record NC_092370.1, read on the forward strand.
TTCGGTTTTGAATCACAGAATATCTTCTCTTTTTATCTCTGAAAATTAAAGTTCCAGCTTATTCAACCATTGTTCATGTCTACTAGGCACATTATGTTTAAAAACCTGCAACTGGGAAAAGTTTTCAGTTTTTAATGTGATTTATCCTGAGAGCATAAAAACAAACTTAAAGATATAAACTGCACAGCAGATCTCACAAAAAGCAATTAAAAGAAAATCAGCATGATTGCTGCGAAACACCCGAAAGGTGGCTGTTCCTTGCCAAACCTTATAACCTAGTCATACCTTAAAGAGGACTTGGAATTTTGACCCTATTTTAATACAGGAGTAGAAATCTGTAAATATAAATAAGGAATCATTTCTCACCCATTTAATGTATTAAAATGATAAACCTATTATCAGAGAATTGCAGTTTTTTAAAGTAGTTTAAGGGTGTTTTAAAACAGGTCCATCATAGACACAGTAAAATGTCTACTTTTTGAGAAATTCCTACATTCAGCCTGCAAAATAAAACATTCCAGGGTATCATTCTAAATATACAAAAGATTTTTAGTATTTCATGAGAGAGGGAAAGCACTATCTCATTCCATCCATTGACTGCTATCTTTGTCCTTATTATGTGTAATCTCAGATAGTTTCAGTTGGCAAGATACGGTTTCTTGACCTGTGGAAGTCACACAGGTAAGGCTGTAGGATGGGGAGAGAGCAGGCAAGAGCTGCACGATTTTACAAGCTGCAGCTTGTAAATCGGAAGGCATTGCAGGATTAGGGGCAAGTAGAACATGCCGTTGAGGCTAGTCACAAGTAGATTTAGATTTATTTATCACAGGTATATCTGGACATGCAGTGAAATGTGCCATTTGCGCCAACAAATAAGAGAACCTAAGGGTGCGCAGGGAACAGCCTGCAAGTGCCACCAGCATAACATGGCCACAGTGCTCGGCAGAACAACACAGAACACAACAAAACAGAACATACCAAGCAGCAAGGCAATAGCGAAACAAGCTCCATTTCTCCTCCCCATGCACATGCACTGTCCCCTATCCCTGTGACAGATTGTCTTCATCCTGCAGCAGTCTTGTGGATTTGCAGACACTGGGTCCCGACTTCCCTAATGGACTCATAGGGATTCTCAGACCCAGGCTCCGCCCAGCGGGACTCCGCATCTGGACTTCTAATTGACTTTTGGGATTCACCTTGGACCTCCAGTCGACCTTTGGGTTTCAATCTGGAGCTCTTATTGCCCTTCAGGATTTGATCCTCAGTATAGATCGAGGACATGCAGACGATGGCGAATGAAGACCCTGGATAAGGTCCCGAACTCCAGGCTTTGAACGCTGCACTCACCAGTGACGGGACCCCGAAAACTACACCTTGAACTCCAGTCTCGCTGATGGTGTGACCCTGAAGTGATCTGCTACTGTCTGGACATTGGTCACACCCTCCCTGCTGGCCTTCGAAGACAGAGTGGAGGGTTAGATTCTGTCCTGTCCTCCAATTCCCCCACTTCCCTGTCCATAAACCCTAACCTGACCCCTGGTTCCTCTTTCTGTTGCAAAAACCCTAAAATAAATACCCAAGTCTGAGCTGTGACCTCAGAGGAGATCACAGCTCAGTGCCATCTCTTCTCACAGGCCTCTGCCCAACTTGAACCAGTGCTTTCCATTTCACATTGATTGCAAAGGTCTTCTCCTTTGAACCAATTCAACCACAGTCATTCCATTGCCGATCGACTGTTCATGTGACACCTTTACCTGAGAGGGAAAGGGAAGCATGTTAGTGAGGTTATTGCATTGTGCTTGAGTAGTGTGTTCTCCTTAGCTGAAACAAAGGCAGTGCGTGAAAGCTGGGAGATGAAGGAGTTAACAGGCAAAGGAGTGTTGAGTGAAGGAACGTGCACTGGAATATATAAATATCATTAACACAAGAGATTCTGCAGATGCTGGAAATCCAGAGTAACGCACATAAAATGCTGGAGGAACTCAGCAGGTCAGGCAGCATCGAGGTGGAATAAGCAGTCAGTGTTTCAGGCCTTCAACAGGATTGGAAAAGAACGGGAAAGAAACGAGAATAAGAAGTTTGTGTTCCTCCAGCATTTTGAGTGTATACGCTCAGTGGCCACTTTATTAGGTATACCTGTACACATTAATGCAAATATCTAATCAGCTAGTCGTGTGGCAATTCAATGCATAAAAACACGCAGACTTGGTCAAGAGATTCAGTTGTTCATACCAAGCATCAGGATGGGGAAGGAATGTATCTAAGTGACCATGGAATTATTATTGGTGCCAGATGGGGTATCTCAGAAACTGCTGATCTCCTGGGATTTTCATGCACGATGGTCTCTAGAGTTTAAAAAAAACATCTGGTATGCAGTAGTTCTGTTGGCAAAAATGCCTTGATAATAAGAGAGATCAGAGGAGAAAGGTCAGACTAGTTCAAGTTGACCAAATAACTATGTGTTTTAACAGTAATGTGCAGAAGAGCATCCCTGAATGCACAACACATTGAAGCTTGAAGTGGATGGGCTACAGCAGCAGAAGTCAATGAACATACACTCAGTGGCCACTTTACTAGGCACAGATGGTACCTAAAAAAGTGGCCACTGTATGTAAACGTCAATTCTGTGTCCTGCTTGATGGAGATTGTTATTATATGAGCGGGTGGGGATGTATTTCAATGAGCTAGTTCTGTTTCTGAGCCAACTAAAGGCGAATTGACCTTGACCACACATGTGAAGACATTAACCTGCAATAGAACACTGGATTCACTCTTGACATTGACTCTGTTCCTGCTGCTGATTAACTTGTGCTCTTTGTGAACAGAGCTTATCTCTCCTTACAACTTTACGTACATGAGAATGAGCTTAATGTATGAGGAGCATTCGAGGGCTCAGAGATTATTTTAGCAGGAGTTTAGAAGTTTGGCGGTGGGGGTGAATCTCATTGAAACCTATTGAACATTGAAAGGCCTAGATGGAGTGGATGTTGAGAGGATTTTTCTTGTGGTGGATTAGTCTAGGACATGAGGGCACAGCCTCAGAATAGAAGAATGTTCCTTTAGAACAGAGATGAGGAGGAATTTCCTTAGTCAGAGTATGGTCAACCTGTGGAATTCTTTGCTACAAACGGCTGTTGGGGCCAAGTTATTGAATATATTTAAGTTGGAGGTTGATAGGTTCTTGATTAATAAGGGCGTGAAAGGTTATGGCAGGAGGCAGGAGAGTTGGATTGAGAAGGATAATAAATCAGCCATGGTTAGATGATAGAGCAGACCTGATGGGCTGAATGGCCAAATTGTGATCTTATGTTTTATGGTCTTATCCATTAGTATTGGAGCAATACCTGAAAATTATAGAAAGGAGAAGTGAGAATTTGTCTGAAGGTGTTAGTTCACTCCTTTTCTCTGTGCTCTCATCTGTGAAATGATACCTATTAAATATTTGCAGACACAAGACACCTTCTGATATAAAACCCATCATTGACAACCTCTGAGTGGCAGTAGCCACTCCAGAAACTGAGTATAGGCCAGCAGTAAGTGATTAGTATTGGGTGGTTGCTATAGTCACGAGAAGGAGATCTGATATAAATTTTATGTGTTAACCCCACTGACTCATATAAGCAGTGTTTTCTGTTTCTCTTACTTGTTTTTGGTGGATTCAGATTCGTTTTATTTATCACACTTACATCAAAACATTCACTGAAATGCATTGATTGCTTTAACAACCTACACAACTTAAAGATATGCTGGGGCCACAAATGAAGCCACACATTCTGGCCTCAGCATAGCATTCCCCCAATGCTCAGCAGAACAACACCGAACACAATAAACAGAGCCCAGTAAGCAACAAAGCAACAGCAAAAATAAGCCTTGTTCCTCCCTCCCACCCACCCGTCCACACACATAGACAATCCATCAACCCCATGATAGTCCGTCTATGGCCTCCTGCCTCCAGTGGACTCGCAGAGTCACAGATCTTGGGCTTTGACTTCCTCAGAGGACTCAAGGTTCTGGCTGTCGGGCTTCAACTTCTGGACTTGCGATTGTCCTTCGTGCTTCAATCTTCAGAATCAACCCCAGGACTGTGTCATAAATAGCATCTCTTGTTGAGGATGTACTGCTTTGAAAGTATTCTTCCTGTTCTTTTTCCTAAATGAAAATTAATGAAGGCTAACAGGTGATGTGTTTTAGTTGTTCTATCTCTTCATGTGGCAATTAAATTCTTGCTTATGTCCTGTGGAGTTATGTGGATTACTCAGTGCCTGAAGAAAATCATCAGTCAAAGAATGAGGGTCCTTATCGCTGTGCTTGCATAATCAAACTTCCACAGATTAATTTTCTGTAGTTCATTTTTAAAATGTACTGTTTAAAAAGACTGCATGAACATTAGGAATTAATTCATTCTACTGTGGAATTAGTGTGAACATCTCTACAGATATGAATCATAGGTGATATATTACTCAGAGATCTTCTGCTTAATTTCCTTATCCCCTCGACATTAAGTTTAGTGCCATCAGAACTCCATAATTAGTGAAGTATTTTAGTGCTTACAGGATGCTGAAATTCACAGGAACTTTACTCTCTCATTTTGACACCTTATTTTTCACGTTCACCTAAACAGATCCGTTAACTAGTCTATGGAAAAATAATCTACACTCAGTGGCAACCTTATTAGGTACACCTGTACATCTGGTTATTATCACAAATATCTAATCAGCCGATCGTGTGGCAGCAACTCAATGCATAATGGCATGCAGACGTGGTCAAGAGGTCCAGTTGTTGTTCAGACCAAACATCAGAATGGGGAAGAGATGTGATGTAATTGACTTCAACTGTGGAAATGGTGTTGGTGCCAGATGGGGTGTTTTGAGTATCACAAAAACTGCTGATCTCTTGGGATTTTCATGCACAACTTTTACTGGAGTTTAAAGAGAATGGTGCAAAAAAAAATTTTAAAAAATGCCCAGTGAGCAGCAGTTATGTGGGCAAAATATCTTGTTAATGAAAAATATCAGAGGAGAGTGGCTGGCATGCTTCAAGCTGACAGGAAGGCGACAGTAACTCAAATAACCACAGGTTACAACAGTAGGGTGCAGAAGAGCGTCTCTGAATGCTCAGCATGTTGACCACTGGAAGTGAATGGGCAACAGCAGCAGAACACCATGAACATACACCCAGTTACCATTTTATTAGAAACAGGCAACTAATAAAGTGGCCACTGAGTGTACTGTATACACCACTTTCTTCAAGTGGAAGATATTCTCGACTTTATTCCTGAAAAACCTGACTCAGGTTTTAATGCTTCTTTTCCTAGTTTCGATTGCTAAGCCAGGGATGCAGTTTGTCTCTATCTACTATATTAGTGCTCCTTAATATCTTGAGAACATTCATAAATCATTCCCTTAATATTCTTAAATGCTAGGTTGAAACTCACTTATTTTTGTGAGTAACCCTTGGAATCCATGCATCATCTTAGTAAATCAATACTGCATTTCATCAAAGGCAATATGTTCTTCCTAAGATGTAAAAGGCAAAAGTGAGCACTGTCCCCCTGATGTAATGCTGTTGCATGTCTTCCAGCCCACTATATATTTAATCCTCATAATGGTTTAAACACGAAATTCTTCAAATGCTGGATATCCAGATTTATACACACAAAATGTGGGAGGAACTCAGCAGATCAGGCAGCATCTATGAGAAGGAATAATGAGTTGAAATAATGGGTCTTGGCCCGAGACATCAACTCTCTATTCCTTTCATAGATGCTGCCTGGCCTGTGATGTAAACGGCATGCTTCCATTATCCTTTTTAATTTTTTTCTACCTGCCCACTTCATTTTATTTTCTACAATTTCAAAAGTACTTTTTATTCATAGAACATAGTAAATTTAATTGGTACCCTTTTTCTTAAGATTTGTTGAATATTAGTTTCATAATTCCCTTACAATACATCACAGCCATTGGATTTTAATGATGCATGTACATGATGGTGTTTTTGGATCAATGGCTCTTTCACCCTTTGTAAATATTCTTAAGGTCAAAGGGAATGATCTATATTAAAATCAATATGCCATCATTTAGCCTAGTCTTTCAACTTATTAATATCAATTTCCATTATTTTATCTATATTGCTAAAACACCATCTCTCCTGTGTGGTGGGCAGACTTAATTAACTCAGCTGAGTGAACATCTGACTGAATATGGCCTCAAGGGCCCCCATCATCCAGCCATGTTGTCTTCTTGCTGCTGCCATCAGATTCCCATACCACAAGGTTTAGGAACAGTTATTACCCTACAACCATCAAACTCTTGAACCAGCATTGATAACTTTACTCACCTCGACACTGAACGGATTCCACAACCTGTGGTCTTACTTTCAAGGAATCTGCAACTCAAGCTCTCAATATTTATGTATTTATATATTATTATATTATTTTTTTTCTTTTTGCATTTGCACAATTTGCTGTCTTTTGCACATTGGTTTTGTGATAGATATTCAATGTTAAAGATCACTGGGGGCCTCTTGTTTTTTTTTTAATCAAGATCAGCTTTCTAAACACATGTAAGGATAAAAACTGATATTTTGATTAAGTTAAAATTTCATCTAATACTTTTTGTTTAGCTTCTGGTCGTAAACAGAAGCTAGCCTTCAGTTCTTAATGTAAATAGCAGGCAGAAGTCAGTTTGAAAGGACAGATTTGCAAACAAGCACTTTCTGTAGAACAGACTACAGGCTACAGCAATTCTCATTGCTGAAGAGATGCAGTATAAATCAATGGCTTGTTTAATATGGCTTGTTTTTAACAAGACAATGCTGGCTAAGTTGTTTAGTTAACGAAGCTTGCAGACCAGATGTGTAATATTACTTAGCATATTAATAGTTGATCTGTTTATACTTAGAAGGTTTGTATGCTAAAAGAATCAGCTACACAGCTTTACTTGTGGACACATGGGATCTCTGGCTCCAGAAGCTTTTTAGACCACTTGTGTTAAAAAGGCATCTGAAAACCTGTTGTGTGTGGTATAAATTTAGAGAACAGTTTAGGCTTATTAGCAATGGTCCAGAAACATCTTGAAGCATGAAAGAAACTCGGGGTGAGCTAGAATCCATCCCCCTGGCTTTCGATTTCTGCGACGGATGACTAGTTTGTCTTTTTTTTTAAGCCTAGGAGTTGTACCTGCGTTTTGTGAATTCTTTGTGTTTTAGAAATCGTTTGTAATTATTACAAATTATTAAGGACCTCCAGCACCCAGGGCATGCCCTTTTCTCACTGTTACCATCAGGTAGGAGGTACGGAAGCCTGAAGACACACACTCAGCGATTCAGGAACAGCTTCTTCCCCTCTGCCATCTGATTGCTAAATGGACATTGAACCCTTGGACACTACCTCACTTTTAAAAAAATGTATAGTATTTCTGTTTTTTGCACAAGTTTTAATCTATTCAAGATATGTGTACTGTATAAAGTATACTGAATAAGATTTACTTAATTATTATTTTTTTTCTTCTTCAATTTTATGTATTGCATTGAACTGCTGTTACTAAGTTAATAAATTTCACGTCACTTGCCGGTGATTATAAACCCGATTCTGATTATAATGTGGAAATCTTTTAAAAGACAGAAGTCCGCTGTGAGTTTTAAATGTGTTTTACGAATTTTGTCTGGATTTAAATGCGTGTCACTGAAAATAAATGAACTGAGTTTAAATCAATTTGTTACTAGGAAGTATCTCCTCCTTGGCAGGGAGGGGGGGGACCCACCACTCAGATGGTGGGTAGCGCAACTAAACTCACCATGGATGATAAACAGGGAAGTGGGCTAGTCTTTGAAGAGTTGGTAGTTACAGTATAACCTCCCTATTGCGAGGGTGCCCATGGCTATCTATATCAGATAGGGCTTAAAGTCTTCATCTGAGTCTGGAACTTTGCAGTCAGCAAACCCAATACCATCACAGTTGTTTGTGTACAGTTTTATTCATTGATTCTATTGCCTTTCTTCATATTTACTGTGAATGTACACAAGAAGAAGAATCTCAGGGTCATTTATGGTGACACGTAGATGCACTTTGATAATCAATTTACTTAGAACTTTGAATTTTGGGTTCAGTCCTGAAACAGATTCCTGTTGTATGTCACTTGTCGGGTTGTGTAGTTACGATAACAATCTGATGGAGTAACTCATCTGCAGGAGGGAAAGAATTCTTGGTGTTTCGGGTCAAAGCCCTGCATCAGGTCGACCATTCCTTTCCTCCCGCAGATGCTGTTCAAACTTGATGAGTTCCTCCTGCAGGTTGTTGCCAGATTCCAGCACCTGCAGTTTCTTGTGTCCCCTGTGAAATTAGTTCTTGCGTTTATCACTGATCTTCACTTCTGCCGCTCAGCAACTCTCCAACCTGGCTAATAACTCCTGCAAACTCCTACTTTTACTATTATCATCCTATCAGGACTTTATTGAATGCCTTCTGATAAAACCACCATGGACAATTCCCTGTTGACCATTCATAAATATAAATCGGGTTCATTGTGCATAATCTGCCGCTTTAAAGCCATGAATTTCTGATCAACTGAAAAACATGAAGGTGTTTGTTCACCCTCATGCAGACTCCAAAAACTTATTGACAACAGATACTGGTATGGAATTGTCTTTCAGAATAATAGAAAATGGATCAGGTTGCTGGTACTTACTGCTGCGGCATATGCTGCTGAACTAGATGATATCAAAGACTGCAGGGAGTTAGTGACGAATATCATGTGGTCTCACATATCACGGATCCCAACTGCAAGTTTGAAAGGGGCTTGTCCCAGGGAGGCCAGTTCATGAAATTCCGTGTGAGCGAAAGGAACCCTAACTACTGTAATTACTCCCTATCAGGGCTTAACTCTCTGGAAAACATTTTTTGCTGAAGTAAAAAAAAAGGTATTGAATAATTCTTCAAATCTGAAAACTAAGAAAACTTGAAAGACTATGTTCCAGATGTTCCTTTTATTTTTATTATTAAAAATAATCTTTATAGATTTACTTAACACTACCGTGGGATAAAATCCTGTTTAAGTGTCTGTCCTAGAAAAGGTCCACTTCAGTTGATGGAATCATAGTACTGTAACCTGGGACATTTTCCACATTCAATCCGCTTCAAATCCTGGAATCTGTAAACATGAGTCCGTTGACAATGACTTTCAGCTGTTGTCTGTGTTTCCTTTGGGGTTCCCTCAGAGGCCTGGCTGGCTTTGGATTGTTTGTATTTCAACAATTGCAGCCACTTATCTATTTATGTATGCTAAATAATTTCAAGTGTGCTCATGCAGTATGCAAAAATGTATACTTTCGCTTCATTTCTTGCAAAAATCTGTAGCTTTTTTTTTCAAAATATTGGCTATGGGTACTTTCAAAGAGAATTAAAAATCAACTTTATTTGCTATATACATTTACATGTATTAGGAACTTGCTGTGATGTGCTGGCACGACATGCAACAAAAATAGCCTTATAAAATTATAAAGAGTTACTTAAAAATAAATTTAGAAGTGCGGATATTGAATAAAATGTGCATAAATATTTAAATACCAGCATGTATTTACAATGTAAACAGCAGTATATAAAGTGGTTTAAAGTGTTTACAGTGACTGAGGTAATAGACAGAGGAGGGTGGGGAGGGTTAGCTAGAATAGATGATGGGCTTCACTGCCTGCAGGAAGAAACTTTTTAAGATGGCATGAAGTTTTTTTTTGTTTTAATAGTCCTATAGCTCCTTTCAGAAGGGAGCTTTTGGAAAAGGCAGTTTGCTGGGTGGGTAGTGACCCCAGTGATTTTTCCTGCCCACTTCTTTGTCCTGGACACATGCAAGTCCTGCAGTGATGGTAGACTGCAGACAGTGACCCCTTCTGTTGACCTGGCAGTTTGCTGTAGTGTTTGTACATTGTGAGAGGACGTTGCACTAAACCAGACAGTAATGGCTGATGTGAGGGTACTCTCAATGATGGCAGTGTAGAATTCCACTGGTATGTTCTGGCAAAGATAGATTGTTACCAATTGCCACAAGAAGTACATCCTCTGCTGAGGGTTTTTGTTAATGCAGGGATCTCCCTCAGAAAGAATGATGAAATAATGATGCCCAGGAACCTAAATATTGAAATGGCGCTAACTGTAGAATTGTTGATGGTGAGTGAGTAGTTGGAGCGGAGACACATTTCTTCTGAAGTTGCTATCAAGTTTGTTCAGTTTATTGTCATTAACTAAATACATGTAGACTGCCAAAAGAAAGGATGTTCCTCTGGACCAAGGTGCTTAACACACACATGTAATAACTTACATACACGTAACACATAAAGTAATATTACCACAAATAAATTAATGTATAGTATAATAAGGTGCCATTATGACTCAAGTTAAAATGTAAACAGTATAACATTACTGGCGCTTCATATGTGAGGAGACCTGGGTGGTGGCAGGGAGTTCAGTAGACTTAAGGCTGGGATTTAGGAAGTTGTTCCCCATCCTAACAGTTCTTGTTCTAATGCTGTGCTACCTCCTGCCTGATGTTATGTGGTCAAAGAGATTATTGGAAGGGTGAGGGTTATTATTGACAATGCTCGGGGCCCTGCATATGCAGTGCTCCTGATAAATATTTTTGATGGGTAGGAGGGAGACCCTGATGCTCCCCTCAGCAGTCCTTGCAAACTGTTGTAGGATTGTCTGGTCAGGTGCCTTGGAATTTCCGTACCAGATGGTGATGCAGCTGGTCAGGATGGTCCTTCTGTAAAAATTGGTTAGAATGGAGGTGGGTGGAGGGTGAGCCTCACTCATCTCAATCTCCTCAAGAAGTGGAGACACTGCTGCGATTTCTTGACCAAGGAAGTGGTGTTGAGGGACCAGGTAAAAGTACCTGTTTTTTACATGCCCGGAAACTTGGTGCTCCTAACTCAATAGGGGTGCTGTGTACGCACAGTGAGGAGTGGTCAGCCTGCATCTTCCTAAAGTCTACCATCATCTCTTTGGTCTTGTCCACGAGGGGACTCAAGTTGTTTTGCTCGCACCACTCTACCAGCCGCTCTGCCTCCTCTCTGTACCTCATCTCATCGTTGCTGTTGATCAGGCCAACCACCGTCATGTCATCAGTGAATTGGATGATTGGGTTTAAACTGGATCTAGCAGTGCAGTCATACGAGGGCAGACTGACCAGCTGCAGGACGAGCCACACAGCCCTGGGGAGTGCTGCCAACACAGACTGTCTATGGCCTTTCTGTCAAGTCCAGATTCCAGTTACAGAGAGAAGTGTTGAGACCTTACAAGGGCAGTTTACCCATCGGCTTCTGAGGGATGGTCGTATTAAACATTGAACTGAAGTCGATAAGCAGCATCCTGCCATATGAGGCACCATTTTCCAGGCGGGACAGCACGGAGCGGAGTGCAGAGACTATAGAATCATCTGTGGACCGCTTTGAGCAATAAGCGAACTGGCAAGGGTCCAACCTAGCAGGAAGATGGGATTTAATGTGATCCATTACCAGCCGCTCAAAGCACATTATTATTGCTGAGGTCAGTGCCACTGGGCAGTAGTCGTTGGTGCAGCTTACTGTGGCTCTCTTTAAGCCTCAGGATGATGGTGCCACCTTGAAGCCAGAGGGGACAGTGAACTATTCCAGAGAGATGTTGAAGCTGTCTTTTAGAACCTAGGTTAACTGGGTATATGCATTCTAACGATAGGATTCATTCACCCCAGTAGTAGGAATCCTTTGTAAATTCCAGAGTGCCACAAGAAAAGGATGCAGCATGGTTATATTCTTCCCAGTACAGTGAATATTATAGTAATCAGTGCAGCAATTTAGCACTACTTCTGCAAATTTGATGTACAAATTAAACCATTATTTTAAATAATAAACACATGTTGGACCTTTACTTGTCATCTGCCAGCTTGTGCTCCTTCCCCTCCCTCCACCTTCTTATTCTGGCTTCTTCCCCCCTTCCTTTCCCGCCCTGATGGAAGGTCTCGGACTGAAACGTTGACTCTTCATTCTTCTCCTTAGACGTTACCTGACCTGCAGATTCCTCCAGCATTTTGTGTGTTATTTTAAATAATAGATGTACAAATATTTCTGTACATAAAAAGCACTTCAGCATTTTGCAGTATCTGTAGTAAATTAGCTCAGACCTCTGTACGTACATTACATTTCTGTTCAGATTAGAAAAATAGCCACTGGGAATTTGTTGTTGCAGCCAGTACTTCCAGTGATTGTTCTTTCCAACACTTGAGTATTCCTATTTTCTAAGCAGCCGCTCTACATACAGATTTTGAGATGTGTCATTTGAAATGGTATGAAGTGTACATGCATGATTGACTAAGTAGTGATGGGTGCTGAGTTCTGACCTCTCAGCTGGGACACCTCAGTTCACATTTCAGGCGTGTTCTGAAATTTGCCCCGAGGCCTCGCCTGAGGTTTTCAGTCTAAGTAAATATAATTTTGGAAAAGATCCCTTGCTCGCTATGTTAAGTAGAGTAACAGCAACTTATATTTATATAGTGCCTCAATTAGTGTGATATCCCTAGGTGCTTCAGTTTGAGATGGTATTCTATTAGAGGCATTTGAAGAGCTCCTTCCCCTCCCTGCCTCCTTACTCTGGCTTCTTCTCCCCTTCCTTTCCAGTCCTGATGAAGAGCCTTGGCCCGAAATGCTGACTGTTTATTCCTCTCCATGGATGATACCTGATCTGCAGAGTTTCTCCAGCACCCTGTGTACGTTACTCTGGATTCCCAGCAGAATCTCTTGTGCTAGTGGAAGAACTTTGCGGCTTCTGTCTCGTCATCCTGACGTCCCAAGTTTACAGTGGAGGGGTTTTATCGAGCAAAATTTGTCAGCCTTCTATGGATATTAGGCCATTTGACTATAAGTTTAGCCAGAGGAGTAGGCTTTACTGTCTGAATGGAAGAAAGAAAGGTTGAGGGTGAAACTTCCACAATGGCTAAAGGCAAATTTGCTAGTTGTAGAGTAATTAATATCAGAAACAACAGGAATTCTGCAGATGCTGGAAATTCAAGCAACACACATCAAAGTTGCTGGTGAACGCAGCAGACCAGGCAGCACCTCTAGGAAGAGGTGCAGTCGACATTTCAGGCCGAGACCCTTCGTCAGGATTAACTGAAGGAAGAGTGAGTAAGGGATTTGAAAGTAGGAGGGGGAGGGGGAGATCCAAAATGATAGGAGAAGACAGGAGGGGGAGGGATGGAGCCAAGAGCTGGACAGGTGATTGGCAAAAGGGGATACGAGAGGATCATGGGACAGGAGGTCCGGGAAGAAAGACTGGGGTTGGGGGGGGGACCCAGAGGATGGGCAAGGGGTATATTCAGAGGGACAGAGGGAGAAAAAGGAGAGTGAGAGAAAGAATGTGTGTATAAAAATAAGTAACAGATGGGGTACGAGGGGGAGGTGGGGCATTAGCAGAAGTTAGAGAAGTCGATGTTCATGCCATCAGGTTGGAGGCTACCCAGATGGAATATAAGGTGTTGTTCCTCCAACCTGAGTGTGGCTTCATGTTTACAGTAGAGGAGGCCGTGGATAGACATGTCAGAATGGGAATGGGATGTGGAATTAAAATGTGTGGCCACTGGGAGATCCTGCTTTCTCTGGTGGACAGAGCGTAGGTGTAGTTGAGACCCGACGCAGACTGGGAGACTGCTTTGCTGAATTATTAACTTTCCTCCAACTTTCACCTTGCCCTCAAGTTTACCTGGTCCATTTCCGACACCTCCCTCCCCTTTCTAGATCTTTCTGTCTCTGTCTCTGTCTCTGGAGACAGCTTATCCACTGATGTCTACTATAAGCCTACTTACTCTCACAGCTATCTGGACTATTCTTCTTCTCACCCTATCTCTTGCAAAAACGCCATCCCCTTCTCGCAATTCCTCCGTCTCCGCCGCATCTGCTCTCAGGATGAGGCTTTTCATTCTAGGACGAGGGAGATGTCTTCCTTTTTTAAAGAAAGAGGCTTCCCTTCCTCCACTATCAATTCTGCTCTTAAACGCATCTCCCCCATTTCATGTACATCTGCTCTCACTCCATCCTCCCGCCACCCCATTAGGAATAGGGTTCCCCTGGTCCTCACCTACCACCCCACCAGCCTCCGGGTCCAACATATTATTCTCCGCAACTTCCGCCACCTCCAACGGGATCCCACCAGTAAGCACATCTTTCCCTCCCCCCCTCTCTCTGCATTCCACAAGGATCGCTCCCTACGCAACTCCCTTGTCCATTCATCCCCCCCATCCCTCCCCACTGATCTCCCTCCTGGCACTTATCCGTGTAAGCGGAACAAGTGCTACACATGCCCTTACACTTCCTCCCTTACCACCATTCAGGGCCCCAAACAGTCCTTGCAGGTGAGGCAACACTTCACCTGTGAGTCGGCTGGGTGATATACTGTGTCCGGTGCTCCCGATGTGGCCTTCTATATATTGGTGAGACCCGATGCAGACTGGGAGACTGCTTTGCTGAATACCTACGCTCTGTCCGCCAGAGAAAGCAGGATCTCCCAGTGGCCATACATTTTAATTCCACATCCCATTCCCATTCTGACATGTCTTTCCACGGCCTCCTCTACTGTAAAGATGAAGCCACACTCAGGTTGGAGGAACAACACCTTATATTCCGTCTGGGTAGCCTCCAACCTGATGGCATGAACATCGACTTCTCTAACTTCTGCTAATGCCCCACCTCCCCCTCGTACCCCATCTGTTACTTATTTATATACACACATTCTTTCTCTCACTCTCCTTTTTCTCCCTCTGTCCCTCTGACTATACCCCTTGCCCATCCTCTGTTCCCCTCCCCCCCCCCCGTCTTTCTTCCCGGACCTCCTGTCCCATGATCCTCTCGTATCCCTTTTGCCAATCACCTGTCCAGCTCTTGGCTCCGTCCCTCCCCCTCCTGTCTTCTCCTATCATTTTGGATCTCCCCCTCCCCCTCCCACTTTCAGCTCTCTTACTAGCTCTTCTTTCAGTTAGTCCTGACGAAGGGTCTCGGCCTGAAACGTCGACTGTACCTCTTCCTAGAGATGCTGCGTGGCCTGCTGCGTTCACCAGCAACTTTTATGTGTGTTGCCTTAATTAATATCAGAGATCTTTTCCAAAGGTTGCCACCTTATCATGGTGGAGGGGTTTGTGAGATCCTGAGAGCGATGCCATCGGGAGTTTAGCTCCTGGCAGGGTCACCCATGGTAAGGTCAAGGAAGAGGTTTCAGGTAAAGAGCGATCCAACCAAGCCCTCAACAATGGAGCTGGTGGAAGGTGACAATAGCAGTGAAGGTGGAAGAAGGCTGCAGCAGTGAAGGGTCCCCAGTCAGCTTGCTGTCACTGGGCCTTGACCCGATCTGTCAAGAACTCTGCGGTGCATCAGCTTCCCCACGTTAAATGAAGTCATGCACAGACGTTCTCCATTAAGGGAATCCGCCTGATACAACCCCTTAGGAGAACATCATACTCGACTTGAGTGCTCACACTGCGACTAATATCAGAGATGCCTCCGTAATCATAATTAGCCAATTGTGGATATTATGCAGGGCCCCAGGTCTGAGGCAATTACAGAGGTAAGGAGGTACATTTACTCAGTTACTTCAATTTAAATTCCTTAAGCTGTCATGGTAGAATTTGAACGCAGGCCTCCATACCAAAATTGAAGTCCATTGGATCTAGTTCAATAATTGAAATCTTATACTGCTGCCACAAAATTGGCTGATTAGATAATTGCAGCAATGAGCAGATGTACCTAATAAAGTCAATACTGAGTTTGTCTGCCACCATATTCAGTGTAAAAGGCTTTGTTAGTTTGGGCAGGACAAGTTTTGAAAGAGGAGGAGAAAATTCCTTTGGAGCAAGGGGTTGTCACACTTCACCCAGGTTTTTGTCAAGCTATGATGTTGATGCAGTGATCTACAGTATGTTTATGGGACTGACTGGGGCCTTTTAATAAGTGAGTGGACAATCTACTCCAGGGGTTCCCAACCTGGGATCCATGAACCCCTTGGTTAATGGTAGGGGTCTATGGCATAAAAAACTTGGGAACCCTTGAAGTGCACTCAGATTTCCAGCATCTGCAGAATCACGTGCAAAAAATAGTGGACAGTTTCTCCAGCACCCCATTTTGTCCTGTGTTGTCATTGTTAATATTTAGCATGTTTTGTTGGTGAATATTAAATATTTTAAACTACAAACATGCTAATTACTAACAATAACAATTATTATAATTATCATTACTCACCTGCTTTTGGTGGGAGTATCTCGTGATGCTTTTTGTGGATTTTCTTGCACAGAGTTGAGGAAGTCTTTGCAGGTTAAACATTTATACAGATTTACAGTTCACATCTTTGGACTCAACTGAACATGACTGACACCTATAATGGAAGTGGTATAGTAACTCAAATTTCTCCTTGCAATGAGGCATAGTTCAATGTTCAAAGCAAATGTGTTATGAAAGTACATATATGTCACCATATACTACCTTGAGAATTATTTTCTTGCAAGCATTCACAGTAGTGGTTAAGTGGTTAAGATGCTGCTACCGAAGGCATGCGGCAGCTCTCTGGTAGTTAAAAAGTTAAGAAGTCAGACTAAAAACATCACTAAAAATACCTTTTCTGAGGTAAATTATGTTAAATTCTCGCCGCAAACAGTGAAGGGGTGAGCGATGGCAAGGCGAGTTTGGGGGATGAGCCAAGATGGTGTGTTGCAGAGTCATTGCAGATGGAGTTCCGATATCCATACAACTGGCCCAGGAGCAAGGCTCAATAGTTCAATAGTTCCATCTGATATCAGGAAAATGTATACAATATACATTCAGAAATTCTTTTTCTCCGCAGACATCCATGAAAACAGAAGAGTGCCCCAAAGAATAAGCGGTAGTTAAAACATTAGAACCTCAAAGCCTTCCTACTCCTCTCTCCCACGCACAAGCAGCAGCATGGCGAACCCTTCCTCACCCCCACCTATTTCTGCAAGAAAGCATCAGCGCCCTACACCTACCAAGCAAGCAATAGCAGGGCCCCCAATAAAGACCATGATCTGCAGTGCAACACAAACTAATCGTTCACTGAACAATTTGAAATGCCACAAACTCGCTGTCTTCCGAATAAAGGGAAAAAGAGCTGTCCCCTTTCACAGTGAGAGGGGAGACATAACAAAACAAGTGGATGATTTGCGCTGTTAAAAGTTTGTCGCACTGCTTTTCTTCCTGAGCTCTGTGACCCGAGAATCAGCAACAATCTCTCACCCACCAACGAGGGAGAGAGCACAACCCACATAGTACAGACCCTCTGACAGCTGATCTGCTGTTCCCAATGTTCCGTTCTCCCCCGTGGCGCTTCACTTAGCGGCACAAGCTTAGAATCAGCCCATCCACAGGGCCATGAAACCTCGGAAACCTGAAGGCATGCTCGTCTTCTGGGCCACGTCCTTGGGATATCGAAAAGCCGCCAGTCATGAGACCCCGAGAGTTGGACCCACCACTAGAAAGAACTGAAGTCTGAGTGTAGCGCCAGGTCAGGGTCTTCAACAGAACCCCGTCCACCTGGAAAGGGAAAAGGAGAGACATCAAAGGTAGAAATTAAGCTGTTTTTGTAGATGAAAATGAAAGAGTCATAATTTAGTACCATCATGACTCTGCCTCCGCCTATGTCTGGATTGCAGATTACTCTGGGCATGGAGCTGTTTTAAGAGTTTGAGAATGGCTTCAGGCTGAGAGGCAAAATCTGGGCCCGGAGTGAGTCACTGGATGGCGTTACCTTGGCCTGGAATCTTTCACTGCGGCCAAGCCTTAGTGCAAGGTATGATTCGCAGTTTGGACAATTCACACGTGGACCCAAAGGAGGCGAGAGCTGATTTCACTCGCTCTCCATGATGTTCAGCCCTCTCGCCTGAGCCCCAAAGCCTTTCACTGTCCATTGTCGGCCAAGTTAAATGCCAGCCCAGATGGACTGAAAAGACCGGGTGTCAGGATCTGGGATGAGAGCTGATTTTGCTTGTTCTCTGTGATGGTCACTCCTGTCTCCATGGCACTGTGGCTATGACGACTGCTCCGGCTGCTGTGCCCTGTGTCTGCTAATATGAGGAACTGATAAGCAAGGCTTTGGGCCTACTCCGGGCTGCTCCAGGGTTCAGATCTGAGTACTTAAATTTGGTTCAGATTTATTATTGTTTGTGTGATTTGTGTTTTTTCTGTTTCTCTTTCACATTGGTTGTTGGTCTTTTATTTACTTTTTTCTGTAATTGGGTTCTTTTGGATTTCTTGTTTTGTGGCTACTCAGACATCCCACCCTGCAAAAACTCACTTCAGGGAGGTAGCACCATCAATTTGCGGGAGACTCCCGGATCTTCCGGGAGAGGTGGAATGTCCGCAATAGAGTAGCTCCTTAGCAGCTAGCCAGCTAGTTTAAATAACATTAGCTATGCTAATGAACGAATGACACCTGTTAAACTCACCTCAACATGCCTTTTACAGTCTTAACTCACCACGGGCAATAGAAAAGTCACTGTTGCAAACAGCGCAGCAGGCAACACTGTTATTATTTTTGACCCCTATTAGGCAGGGGTACACCTTAGGGTAGTCTGGGGTGACGTACATTTTATATTTTCTTTTTTTGAAACACTCTGCCATGGCACTCGCTCTCTCTCTTTCTGTCTCTCTTGCTTTCTCTCTCTCACTCTCGCACTTGCTCTCAAAAAAATTGATTTCCGGGACATTGTATATAATTTGCGGGCA
Source organism: Mobula birostris (assembly GCF_030028105.1). Lineage (NCBI taxonomy): Eukaryota > Metazoa > Chordata > Chondrichthyes > Myliobatiformes > Myliobatidae > Mobula > Mobula birostris. The sequence continues at coordinate 131,646,041 of NC_092370.1, forward strand.
TCAGGGAGCCACTATTAATATGTGGGAGACTCCCGGAACTTCTGGGAGAGGTGAGATGTCTGGGCTACTTGTGAGCAAACAGATCTCAAGGGTGTATAATTTATACATTCTTTGAAAATAAATGTACTTGAATAATTGAGAATCAGTGAATAAAACTGCACAAATCAATTATGGACAAACAACTGTGATGGTATTGGCTTGCTGACCACAAAGTTCTCACTGGATTTTTTTTTTCACACTATTCTTTGTAAACTCCAGAGACTGTTGTGCATGAAAATCGCAGGAGATCAGCAGTTTCTGAGATACTCAAACCAACCAGTCTGTCAATTGTATCTCCGGAATTTGGTCACTGAAATATCTTGATAGCTGATTGCAAATCATTAAAAGGAAGCCTTTAAATGTACTGTACCAGCTAAACTATGGCCTTTAGTTCAGAATGGTCAGTAAAAGGAGAAAAAAAATCAAAATTTTTAACTAGATTAATGCCTCATAAATTATAACTGTAGAAAAATTTATAAAACCGCTATCATCATTAATTTAGTTGGGCTCGTACCATCTGATATTTGGGTGCTGTAAGATAGATAAATTGGAAAATGTAGTCCACTCTAAAGCTAATTGAAACTCATCCAGACTTGCTGATAAAATTTTAGACATTAAAATGCATGGATAACTATTACGCGAAGATCACATTCAGCAAGCAGTCCATCACCACGCAACTCAGAGTGAAAATGTCATTGCTTTTTTTTAACTTAAATCTTCTTGCTTCTAGCAAGTGCAAGAGTTCACAATATAACTGTGGGAGAAGAGGCTAATTTATTGCCCCTAAAGCCACATGCTGGGATCACCACATATAATTAACTCCTGTCCAATCAGAGCAAATCAGATGCAAAATCAAATTTGACATGCTAACAATATCTGTCCATCCAGCTAACACCAGCTATCCTGCCTGTATTTTTGAGAAGGTTGCACAGAATCGCATGTCATTTAAAACTTCAACGTTCAAAGTTCAAGGTGATTTTAGTATTAAAGTGCATATATGTCACAATAATACAACCCTCAGATTAATTGTTTGCAGGCATACACTGTTAATACAAGATACATGATAGAATCAATGAAAGCCTGCATCCAACAGGAAAAACAACCATTGAGCAAAAGACAACAAGCTGTGCTAATACAAAAGAGAAAATAATAATAATAAAAAATAAATAAGCAGTAAGTATCAAAAGTATGAGATGAAGATTCCTTGAAAGTGAGTCCATTGGTTGCGCTAACAGTTCAGTGATGGGGCAAGTGAAGTTGAGTCAAGTTATCCTCTCTGGTTCAGCAGCCTGATGGTTAAGGGGTAGTGACTGTTCCTGAACCTGATTGTGTGAGTCCTGAGGCTTCTGTACCTTTTTCTTGATGGCAGCTGCGAGAAGAGAGCATGGACAGGGTGGTGTGGGTCTTTGAAGAAGGATGCTGGTTTCCTGTAACAGCACTCCAGTAGATGTATTCAATGGTGGGGAGGGCCTTACCCATGATGGGCTGGGCCGCATCCACTACTTTATGTAGGATTTCACGTTCAGGGACATTGGCGTTCCATACCAGGCTGTGTTGCAACCAGTCAATGTACTCTCCACCACACATCTATAGAAGTTTGTCGAAGAACCTTTAACTGTCAATAACACAAGAAATTCTGCAGATGCTGGGAATCTAGAGTAGCACACACAAAATGCTGGTGGAACTCAGCAGGTCAGGGAACATCTATAGAGGGGACTAAACAGTCGACATTTTGAGCCATACCCTTAAGCAGGACTTGATAACATTTTTTGTGTATTACTTTAACCATGAAAACAATTTAAAACTATCTCAATTGGTATTGACAATGCCAAAACTAAAATGTATCATCACATTTTTAAGGATTTTGTCTTAATTTAGGTGATTTTTCACATTTCCATAATACATAGAAGCATTCAGTTAACAAATCCAGAAGGTTACTGGATGAAACTTGTGAGTACAATGTAGATCAATTCATTATCTACACTCACCAGTAAGTCCACTGGGAGATCCTACACATTGATTTCAATGGAACTGATTTAAAACGATTATTAACTCTTTAGGGCCAAATGCGTTCTGACTAAAATCAGCAAATGACTCAGTTTAGGATGCTGAGTAGTAGAAAGGTGCAGATGACAGGAATGCACAATATTTGACAATTGCAGACTTATTAAATTTTGTCAAGTGCCAGCTTTCTTTCAACACTGGAAGTATTGCACACTTGTGGAAAACCGCTTCTTACATAAAATGTAGAATTGGTGGCTGCTTTATTAGCTACCTCCTTTACTGAATAAATTGGCCACTGAGAGCATGTTCATGGCCTTCTGCTGCTGTAGGCCATCCATGACAAGGTTTGGTGTGTTGTATGTTCAGAGATGCTCTTGTGTACACCACTGTTATAACGCCTGGTTATTGAAATTACTGTCGCTTTCCTGTCAGCTTGAATCAGTCTGTCCATTCTCTTCTCACTTCTCTCATTAACAAGATTTTTCACCCACAGAATTGCCACTCACTGGAAGTTTTTTTAAAATTTGTTTTTGTACCATTCTCTATAAACTCTAGAGACTGCTGTGCATGAAAATCCCAGGAGGTCAGCAGTTTCTGAGATACTCAAACCACCGTGTCTGCTGCCAGCAATCATTCCATGGTCAAAATCATTTAGATCACATTTCTACCCCATGCTCATGTTTGGTCTGAACAACAACTGAACCTCTTGACCATGTCTGCATGCTTTTATGCACTGAGTTGCTGTCACGTGATTGGCTGATTAGATATTTGCATCAATGTGCAGCTGTATAGGTGTACCTAACAAAGTGGCCACAGAGTATATTTTTCAGTACTTCTGTTTGTACTTTTGGTGTAGTTCAATATTTGTTTTGAATTTTACTAGTGTTTAGCAAAATTAGATATATGCTTGATTATTAAAAATATAAATTTAGGTGATAAATCTACTACTATCTCTAAAGTCCAACTGAATTGAAATTGGAAATTATGCCAACATGTGCATATTCAGAGTTATTTGATTTTAACATTTACATTGCCAGTCAGCTCAGTACCATTACACAAATGAGAAGCATGCCCCTCAAACAAATGGGGTGGTCAGTGGGTAACATCTGCATTTTGAAATAAAGGTAATGAAAATAATATTTAAGAGCAGAATTAGGCCATACAGGTATCAGGTCTGCCTCAGCATTCGATCAAGGCTGATTTATTATTCCTCTCAACCCCATTCTTCTGCCTTCTCCCTGTAACCTTTGATGCCCTTAGTATTCAAGAACCTATCGACCTTGGCGTTCAATATGCCCATGACTTGGCCTTCACAGCTGCCTGTGGCAATGAATTTCACAGATTCACTATTCTCTGGTGAAAAAAATTCTTCCTCATCTCTGTTTTAGAGGATCATCCTCTTGTTGAGCCCTCTGGCCCTAGGTTCTCTCACGATTGGAAATATTCTCTCCACGTTGACTTTATCTAGGCCTTTCAATATTTGATAAGTTTAAATGAGATTCCTCCTCATTCTAATAAATTCTAGCAAGTACGGGTCCAGAGCTATCAACCACTCCTCATTTGTTCCTTTCGTTCCTGGGATTTTTTTTTGTGAACCCCTCTGGGCCTTTCCAATGCCAGCCCATTCATAAGGGGCCCAAAACTGCTCACAATACTCACGTGTGATCTGAATAATGCCTTGTAATAAGGCTCGGTAATAGATTTCTGCTTTTATATTGTAGTCCTCTGGAAATGGATGCTAATAATTGCATTTAAAATATACATGGTTGACATTTAATGTTTGCATGGAGAATTATTGGTAAGGAAAGCTGAAGACAAATTTTTCCAAGTAGGCCTTCAAGGATTTTTTTTGGTTCTTATCAGTTATCAAATTTAATTAAAATCTAAATGTTAATTCCTCAACACTTGCATGTTTCCTGCCAAGCTAAGGCAGGAGGGAAAATAATCATATGCAGCCTGATATCAATAGATTTTTGGGTACTAAGGGAATGAAGAGATAATGTGATTGACTTGCAAAGTAGACGAGATGTACTGGATCAGTTTCAAACTCACTGAATGACAAGACAGCTTTTGGGAGCTGCATGGCCTACCGGTGTTTATATTTCTTGTATTCCCATTTTACAATTCTACTGACAAATGTTTCTAACAGTGGAGTACACTCGAGAACATTGACTCCTGTCAGTCAGCCATCATTGTCCATACTAGTATTTTCCCTGTACTACCATGGGATCTTATCTTGTTTAGCAGCCTCATGTGCAACACCTTATCAAAGGCCTTCTGAAAATCCAAGTAAACAACAACTTCGGTCTCTTTCTTGTCTGTCCTGCCTGTTATTTCCTCAAAGAATTTCAACAGATTTGTCTGGCAAGATTTCCCTTTAAGGAAAATATCAGGCTTCTATACAAATGCTGTCTGGATCAGATTAGGTACAACATTAGCATCCTATTTAATGCTTAGCTGAGCTTCTGATCTTCTATACTAAATGCACCATCTTCTTCTGTCTTCTTAATGTTGTCCATTTTTTACCCTGCCTCATCCTAAGTGCTGCAGAAGCCTTTGTGTATGTTTTTATTTCCTCTGATTTCATTACTCCAATGCTCTCCCTGCTGGGCTTTCACTTCCAGTCTTCATTAATGTGCAGTTTTATTGTTTGCACCCTCATTTGAAGAACAATTTGATCTATCCACCTTGTTAGGCAGTCACTTCCACTAAAGTTCTCTGGATTCTGTGGTGTGTGATCTGTCCTTTGAGCGAACTGCAGCCTCTCCCGGAGAAATGGTAGGGTGGTGTTGGGTGATGGTGAGCGCAGATGGGCTCTTGGCCCAGCAGAAGTTTAGTTTGAACATTTTTCCAATCGGTTTCAATAGGTACATTTAATGTCAGAAAAATGTATACAGTATACATCCTAAAATTTCTTTTTCTTTGCAAACAACCATGAAAACAGAGGAGTGCCCCAAAGAATGAATGCCAGTTAAATGTTAGAACCCCAAAACCCGCCCTAAGTCCCCCATCCCTCACACAAACAGCAGCAAAGCAAACATCCCCCTCCCCCATGAGCACTCAAGCATGCAGCAAAACATCAATAAAGACACAGACCTGCAGAACCCCAAAGACTACTCATTCACCCGGTAACTCACCTTACCACAAGCTTTCCCTCTAATAAGGGAAAAAAGAGGTGTTCGCATTTCATAGCGAGAGGGGAGACATAACAAAACAATTCGCTGATTTATGGTGTTAAAAGTCTGTTGTGTTGTTTTTTTCCAAGCTCCGTGCTGAAAGAACTCTGGTCTCTGGGCATGCAGCCAGTTCGCTGCTTTTGATCTTCCGTGTACTCCCGCCTCCAGAGCCACGAAAATTCAGCACCCTGAAGACGTGCTAGTCTTCCAGGCCGTGTCCTTGGCATGTCGAAAAGCGGCTGGTCATGAGACCCTGAGAGCGGGTCCGATTTCCGCAAAGAACCAAAGTCAGTGCGTAACTCCAGCTCAGGGTCTTCAAAAGAACCTTGAAAGGGGGAAAAAGGAGATATCAAAGATAGAAATAGAGCTGTTTCCGAAGATGCAAGAAAAGGAGTCGCCGTTAGGCGCCATCCTCCTCCTACGCTCCACCCCGTCCTGTTGAATTCTTCCACAACTTCAATCCTTTCCATAACTACACACTTCCTCCAGCTCAGCAATCTTCCAAACACTGGTTGTTCTCCAAAGGTCTTTTGCCTTTCAGTTTTCAACTGCAGATCAATACATCCACACTCCAAATTCTGGTATTCGCTGTCTGGACTTCAGCAGGTTAATTCAATGCATGTTTACTGGAAGATCATCCAAGTTTTTTTCTTCTCTGTGAAAGCATTGACTCAGTCATTTGAAGTAATGTTTGCCTCCCACTAGCATCACAAAAGATGACTCAATTTATGATTTAGATTTAATTATGGAAACATACAATGAAATGTGCCATTCTCGTTAACAACCAACACACCCAAAGGTGCGCTGGGGGCAGCCCGCAAGCATGGCCACAGAATCCAGCACCAATGTAGCATTCCCACAATGCTCGGCAGCAACAGGGAACACAATAGACAATGAAAACAGCAACGGTGAAACAAGCTGCTTTCATCCCTCTGACCTTCTCTTCCACCCTCTTACACACATGGACAATCCCTTAACTCCAGGACAAGCAACCAGTCTCTAGTCCAGGCTTTGGCAATCAGGATTCCAATTCTGGACTTCCCATTGACCTTCGGGCTTTGATTTCTGGTATCAAATCTTTGACTAGCCGATGCTGAGACCCTGAACTTTAGGCTCAAGCCCTGGACTGACCAGTCCTCCCCATACCAAATAAGTTTGGTATGGGCCCTCTAATCCTAAGAACTTTCTACAGGGGCACAATTGAGAGCATCCTGACTGGCTCCATCACTGCCTGGTATGGGAACTGTACCTCCCTTAATCGCAGGACTCTGCAGAGAGTGGTGCGGATAGCCCAGCGCATCTGTAGTTGTGAACTTCTCATGATTCAGGACCTTTGCAAGGACAGGTGTGTAAAGAGGGCCCGTAGGATCATTGGGGACCCAAGCCATCCCAACCACCATCTATTCCAGCTGCTACCATCTGGGAAGTGATACCATAGCATAAAAGCCAGGACCAACAGGCTCTGGGACAGCTTCTTCCATCAGGCCACCAGACTGATGAACTCATGCTGATTTGAGTGTACTCTATATTACATTGATTGTCCTATTTATTATAAATTATTATCTATATACTACTATAACTCTCATGCTCTGTCTGTCTGTTTGTCTGTGACCTCCAATTAGTGCAAACGGTGCATTACAGCGGCACTTTTTTTTGGCTAAATCGAATTAAAATGTGCTAAATTACAGAATGCAGGCAAAGTTCAGGGTTATATATTCGTATAAAATTGCTCATTCACAAAAATCAACAGGCTTCCTTTCAACCCAGAGCCAATCTGCCATCATGGAAATCGGGACGCGACAGCCCGATGCATGCATGCGGCCAGCCTCAGCAGCGACACCTACTGGAGCAAAAGGGCAGGGCAGCTCTATTTCGAGGCGTCACATTCTGCTAGTCACCACCATCAGCATATGCAGGATTGGGACAGATCTAACTGCCACCCATCAATAAGAGATAATTAAATCTTATTGTAATGACGTACTTCGAGACACCCATAAAACCCTTTGCTGCAGTCAAAGGTCAGCGGTAACTATATCACATCCATTTAGGAGAGCCCCAACCACATCATCAAGAATAATCAGCATCCTTTGGTGCTACTGCTTCGTATCTTCTATCCAGCACTCGGGTAAAAAAAAATCGTCGGGAAGCGGCAAGGAGAGGGAGAGAACAAGAATCAGATGAAGCCAGGGCTGCATGAGTCCAGGATTAAAGAGTCAGGACAAAAACAGATGAGAGAAGAAGAGACAAAGGAGCTGAGAAATGCACGTCTCCAGGATCAGAAACAAAGAACAAACAGCAGAAGAGATGAAGAGACGGGGGATGAAAGGACTGCACGTCTCCAGAATGACAACGAGAAGCACAAGGGTAGCTGGTAAACCGGAAGTTATGCCATCAAAAGTGATCTTCGTTAAACGAGGAGGAGCTATACTTGCTTTGCTATGCGTCGTTCTTCTTTAATAAATTGAGGTTTTCTACTTCAGTTTCCAAAGCAGAGTGATACCAATAGCATTCAGGAAAATTTAATGTTCATTTTGATCACATCAGACTGCACCATCCTTCTCTCAAAGGGTCAGCCTGTTGTCTGGTAAATTACTATGACTGCACATTGCACATTTAGATGGAGATGTAACGTAAAGATTTTTACTCCTCCTGTATGTGAAGGATGTAAGAAATAAAGTCAATTCAATTCAATCCAATGCCATCTTCATGTCTCCTCGTGCCTTCTGTTCGTGTGACTATCCGATCCTGGGACAATCCAAGTGATTGTTATGGCTGTTCTTGTTGAATGATTGTTGTGTGTTTACTTGCACATATGGAATTGTAGAAAGTGTGGTAGCAGTAGACATTAATTCCATCAGGACTGAGGCTAACACCTTCGACTTTCATGGATGCTCACTCTACAGTGATTGCCAGTTTATAATCTCAACTCACCTCACTCTGCAGCTCGTGCTTTAAGCATTATTTATTTATTTGTCTATCTATCTGTGCATCTGTCTATTTAATTATGTATGCATATATATTTATTTATCTATTTTATTTGCATAGATTTTCTTGTGCATAGGTTGTTTGACAGTCATTGTTTGTGTAGAGATTTTCATTAATTCTATTGTATTTCTTTGTTCTACTGTGAATGCCTGCATGAAAATTAATCTCGAGGTAGCATCCCCGCACTCAACACTTTATTAGGTACATCTCTACACCTATTTGATAATAGACATATCTAATCCACTAATCATATGGCAGCAATTCAATATATTAAAGCATGCAGACATAGTCAAGAGGTTCAGTTGTTGTCAAACCAAACATCAGAATGGGGAAGAAATGAGACCTAAGTGAATTTAACTGTGGAATAATTGTTGATGCCAGATGGGGTGGTTTGATTATCTTAGAAACTGCGGACCTCCTGGGATTTTCACACACAAGTCTCTAGAGTTTGCAGAGAATAGTGTTAAGAACAAAAAAAAGCATCCAGCGAGCAGCAGTTCTGTGGGTGAAAACACCTTGTTAATGAGAGAGGTCAGAGGAGAATGGCCAGACTGGCTCAAGCTGACAGGATGATACCAGTAACTCTAAAGATCACGTAGTACGAAATAGTGGTGTTCAGAAGAGCATCCCTCATCACACATCACGTTGAAAATGGGTGGGCTACTGCGATAGAAAATCACAATCATACTTAGTGGCCATTTTAATGTGGCCACTGAGTGTATAATGAAATGTGAAGTTCAACTGATACTTCACCAATGTTTTTATTTTCCTTATAGTTGAGTAATATTTCTTTGTTTTATTGTGATTATGAAGCTTTTTTTTAAAAAAAGGATCTGTTTTTGCCCTGTAATGGATTAAACAGGATTACCATAGACTATAAGACATAGGAGCAGAATAAGGCCATTTGGGTCATCGAGTCTGCTCCGCCATTCAATCATGGCTGCTCCTTTTATTCCCCCTCCTCAGCCCCACTTCCTGGCCTTCTTCCCCTATCGTTTGATGCCGTGCCCAATCAAGAACCTGTCAAATACACCGAATGACCTGGCCTCTACAACTGCCTGTGGTAACAAATTCCACAAAGTCACCACCTGGCTTAAGAAATTTCTTCGCATTCCTGTTTTAAATAGACGCCCCTCTATCCTGTGGCTGTGCCCTCTTGTCCTAAACTCTCCCACCAGGGGAAACATCTTTACCACGTCTACTCTGTCCAGAGCTTGCAACATTCAAAAGGTTTCAATGAGATCCCCCCTCATTCTTCTAAATTCCAGCGAGTACAGGCCCAAGCTATCAAACATTCCTCATATGATAACTCTTTCATTCCCAGAATCATCCTTGTGAACCTCCTCTGAACCCTTGTCAATGCCAGCACATCTTTTCTTAGATGAGGAGCCCAGAACTGTTCACAATACACAAGGTGAGTCTTCACCAGTGCCTTATAAAGCCTCAGCATCACATCCTCGCTCTTGTATTCTTTTTTGCCCAGTTTCCTAATCTGTCTAAGTCCTCCTACAGCCTTCCTGTTTCTCAACACTATCTGCTTCTCCATCAATCTTCATATCATCTGCAAACTTGGCAACAAAGCCATCTAATTTCATCATCGAAATCATTGATATACAGCATAAAAAAGAAGCAGTCCCAACACCGACACCTGTGGAACACCACTAGTCACTGGCAGCCAACCAGAAAAGGATCCTTTTATTCCCATTCCTGCCTCCTACCAATCAGCCAATGCTCTAACCATGCCAGTAACTTTCCTGTAATACCATGTGCTCTTAACTTGGTCAGCAGCCTCATGTGTGTCACCTTGTCAAAGGCCTTCTGAAAATCCAAATATACAATATCCACTGCATCCCCTTTATCTATCGGACTTGTAAGCTCCTCAAAGAATTCCAACAGGTTTGTCAGGCAAGATTTTCCATTAAAGAAACCATGCTGACTTTGTCCTATCTTGCCCTGTATCACCAAGTACTCTATAGCCTCATCCTTAACAATTGACTCCAACATTTTCCCAACCATTGAGGTTAAGCTAACTGGTCTATAATTTCCTTTTTGCTGCCTCCCTCCTTTCTTAAAGAGTGGAGTGACATTTGTAAATTTCCAGTCCTCCAGCCAGAGTCCAGTGGTTCTTGAAAGATCATTACTAATGCCTCTACAATCTCTAACGCTACCTCTTTCAGAACCCTAGGGTGCAGTTCATCTGGTCCGATTAACTATGTACCTTTAGATCTTTCAGCTTTTGGAGCACCTACTTCCTTGTAATATTAAGTGCACTCACTTTCCTTCCCTCAAACCCTTCAACACCTGGCACACTGCTGGTGTCTTCCACAGTGGAGACTGATGCAAAATACTCACTCAGTTCATCTGTTGTCTCTCCTTGTCCCCATTATTATTTCTCCTGCCTCATTTTCTGATGGTCCTATATCCATTCTCATCTCTTTTATATTTTATATACTTGAAAAAGCGTTTTCTATTTTTCTTGATATTGTTTGCTAGCTTGCTTTCATATTTCACCTTTTCCCTCCTGATTCTTTTAGTTGCTTTCTGTAGGTTTTTAAAAGCTTCCCGATCCTCTATCTTCCTACTAATTCTTGCTTTATTGTATATCCTCTCTTTGGCCATTACATTAGCTTTGACTTCTATTGCCAGCCATGGTTGTACTATTTTGCCATTTGAGTATTTCTTTGTTTTTGGAATACATCTATCCTGCACCTTCCTCATTTTTCCCAGAAACTCAAGCCATAACTGACTTGCCTCTGCTGATCCAAAGCTGACTTTATAAAACTACATAATTACAGGTACCAGAACAGAACAATTGCAACAGAATCATGAGGAAAAGAAACATTTACAGATGTTCATCTTCTTAACAGCGGCCATAAAAGATTATTGTAATTTTGAAATCATGTTTTTCTTTAACATGAATATCTTTCCTTATGAGACTATCTTTGGTGATATCACTTATGTCCACATAGCTGATTTCTAATGAATATATTATATGTTGCAATGATTTTATTGGTTTGGCTTATAAATACAGAAGCAATCATTGTTCATGCATTAAGTCTCTGCAGGTTAATTTTGTAGTGTGTAAACACTGTTTTCTTTCCTTTGTCATTAGAGATCTATTGTTTTGTGCATCTGTGATGCAGTACTGTATGAAACAAAGTTAAAGTCAATTTTCTGTCTTGATTTTGAATTATGGTGTTGTATTTGAAGTACGATAAATGGCTTATTAAAAGAATGTGTGAATCATAGGTGCTGTTAAAAAAACCCATGAATAACTAACTTTTTCATTAAATTTGGTTATTAGTCATTTGGCTTCTGTCGGGTATATTTTGAATTAATCATTATTAAAAATAGAACACAATTTAATTTTACAAATACACTTAGTGGTCACTTTATTAGGTACCTTATGTACTCTCCCGTCCTCTCACCTCTCTCATTAACAAGACATTTTTACCCACCGAAGTGCTGCTCACTCAATTTTTTTTCACACCATTCTCCGGAAACTCTCAAGACCGTGGTGCATGAGAATTCCAGGACATCTCAAACCAACGATCATTCCACAGTCAAAGTCACTTAGATCACACTTCTTGCTCATTCTGATGTTTGGCCAGAACAACAGCTGAACCCCTTGAGCATATGATTTTTTTGCATTGAGGTACTGCCACATGATTGTCTAATTATATACTTGCATTAATGAGCAGATGTACAAGCGTACCAATAAAGTGGCCACAGAGCGTACATTATAACGTCTCATATTGTGCAGAAAAACATGTTACCACATTTTAATTTTACAAATACACAGACAATTTTATTCTCTGGCTCCTGACTTACCATAATTGCGTGATGTTTTTGCAGTAAACTCATAGATCAGTGTGATTAATACTTTGAGTCATTCTGGGGGCTCTGGGCTGCAGGGAGTCTGGTTTGATCCTGATTCCTGGTGCTTTCCCCGTCAAGCTTGCATATTGTAGTGACCCGGGTTTCCACTGTGTACTCCAAGTTCCCTCACATCCCACAAGTGTGCTTGGAGGATAACTGGAGACTGTAACTTACTCATCGGCATAGGAAAGTGGCCAAAAGATACAAAGTTCAAAGTTCACAGTAAATTTATTATCAAAGTACATGTCACCATATACCAAGATCAATTTTCTTACAGGCATTTACTGGACAATAATGAAATACAATAATATTTATGAAAAACCATAAATAACAATGACTGACAAACAACTAAAATGCAAAAGACAAATTGTGCAAATAGTAAAAATAAAGTAAATAAATAATCTGATAGAAGTTGTAGAGTCTTTGAAAGGGAGTCCATAAGTTGTGGAATCAGTGCAGAGCTGAGGTGAGTGAAGTTATCCACACTGGTTCAGGAGCCAGATAGTTGAAGGGTAATAACTGTTCCTGAACTTGGCGATGTGGGACCTAAGGCCTAGTACCCATTGCCCCAACGGTAGTAGTGAGAAGAGAGCATGGCCTGGATGGGAGGTGTTCGTGCCGATGGGTGCTGCTCTCTTGTGGCAGTGCTCCTTGTAGATGTGCTCACTGGTTGGGAGGACCTTTCCTGTGATGAACTGGGCTGTATTCAACGCTGGTTACAGACTTTTCTGTTCCTGGGTATTGGTGTTTCCATGCTGAATGGCAGCTGATGGGCGTTTAGAAACATAGAAAACCTACAGCACAATACAGGCCCTTCGGTCCACAATGCTGTGCCGAACATGTACTTACTTTAGAAATTACCTATGGTTACCCATAGCCGTCTATTTTTCTAAGCTCCATGTACCTATCCAGGAGCCTCTTAAAAGGCTCTATCATATCCGCTTCCACCACCGTTACTGGCAGCCCATTCTATGCATTCACCATCCTCTACACCTGACATCTCCTTTGTACCTACTTCCAAGCACCTTAAAACTGTGCCCTGTCATGTTAGCCATTTCAGCCCTGGGAAAAAGCCTCTAACTATCCACATGATCAATGCCTCTCATCATCTTATACACCTCTGTCAGGTCACCTCACATCCTCCGTTGCTCCAAGGAGAAAAGGCCAAGTTCACTCAACCTATTCTCATAAGGCATGCTCCCCAATCCAGGCAACATCCTTGTAAATCTCCTCTGCACCCTTTCTATGGTTTCCACATCCTTCCTGTAGTGAGGTGACCAGAACTGAGCACAGTACTCCAAGTGGGGTCTGACCAGAGTCTTATATAGCTGCAACATTACCTCTCAGCTCTTAAGCTCAGTCTCATAGTTGATGAAGGCCAATGCACCATATGCCTTCTTAACCACAGAGTTTGAGAGAGATTAATTGCAGGAATACAGAGGAATAAGAAAACGAGGAATGAGATTGATGACATTACGGCCCTGAAGTCTCCAGGGATCCAATGAATCGAATAGTTAAAAATAAGAAACACATGATATCCTGTGGATGCTGGAAATCCAGAGCAACACATATCAGGTGCTGGAGGAACTCAGCAGGTCAGGCAGCATCTCTGGAAAGGAATAAATCGTCAACACTTTGGGCTGGGACCCTTCCACAGTTAAAAGTGTAGATTGGATGAAATTCACTTTTTAGCACGAAACTTTACTTCTGATATAATTAGCTAAAAGACCTTCTAAAGGAAAAGCAAAATCAACTCCCTAGGACTGCACGGTTAGTGGTTAGTGTAATGCTAGTACAGTGCCAGCGAACACTGACCAGGGTTTGTTTCCCGCCGCAGTCTGTAAAGAATTTGCATGTTCTCTCCGTGACTGGGTGGTTTCCTCTAGGTGCTCCGGTTGCCTCCCACTTTCCAAAAGATGTAGGGTTCGGACTGGTGAGTTATGGGCATGTTATGTTGGCTTCAGAAGCAGAGTGACACTTGCAGGCTGCCCCCCCCCCCCCGCACAATCCTTGCCGATTTGATCTGATGCATTTCACTGTATGTTTTTGATGTACATATGAGAAATAAAGTTGATCTCTTTAGAAGGACAAAAGTAGAAATGTATTTCAATAAATTACACGAAGAAGGACAAAAGAAGCCCTGTGTAAGGTATAAATACAGAGGTTATCTTGTTGGGCCAAAGGACTTATTTCTAGACTGTAAAGTCAATGTAAAAATTCTGTTTGGTGCCCAGGATGTGCGAGTACCTTTGAACTATTTTAGTGAGGCTGGCATCTCTAATCTCAGTCTGGTCTGCAAGTTTACAGAGCTGAGGAACCCCAGCAGCTGAAGGGAATCAAGGACAGCTATGGGTTTCAGGTACTGGCCATTACCATAGTTGCAGGCTTCCACCAGACATCAAATTCCCTCACCATGGCAAAGTTAACCAAGCTCACTAGGTTAGTGGTTAAGGGTGGGTTTTCTACCATTAGAGTAGAGTCATTGAGCACTGCAGCACACACTGTAAGTTAGTCGTTTGGCTCATGTAGTCCGTGCCAAACTGTTACTCCATCTTACCCATATAATTCCACCTGAACCAAAGACCCTCCGCACCCCTTACATCCATGTACCTATCCATGGCACCTTATTCCATGCTCGTACCACCGTCTTAGTGAATCAGGTTAGTATTACTGGGGATAGATCTTGAAATTTGTTGTATTTTTGGCAGCAATGCATTATAATATGAAATAAAAACTATAATTTACAATAAACCATATAAAAAGAGAAAATTAAATAAGTAGTGCAACAAGAGAGGAAAAATTACTGAATAAGTGTTGATGAGTTCATTTGTCCATTCTGAAATTCTGATGGTGGCGGAGAAGAAGCTGTTCCTGAAGCCTTGACTGGATGTCTTCAGGCTCCTGTACCTCCTCCTTGGTGGTAGCAATGAGAAGCGGGTGCGTCAGGGATGATAAGGGTCCTTAATGATGGGTATCATTTTTTGAGGCATTGCCTTTTGAAGATGTCATGATGGGGAGGTTAGAGCCCATTAAGGAACTGACAAAGTTTGAGTTCCCCCTCAAATATTTCACCTTTTATCCTTAACCTATGACCTCTAGCTCTAGTCTCACCCAACCTTAGAGGAAAAAGCCTGCTTGCATTTACCCTATCTGTTGAATGGGTAAATCCTTGAATGGACTTCCTGGCTCAAGATTAGAGCTCCAGAGATCCGATTCCCTTCTGCTCCCTCTTGGTTGTAATCTGTAAAAGCAAATAGGGATTTGTGTTAATCCTCCCCATTTGTGTCTGCATATTAAAACTAACTCCTTTCTGTCTGACGTGAAGCTAAGCCAGTTAGTGAGGATGACTTCCAAGCAGGTAATTTGTCAGGCAAAGAGACATTTACTGTAGATTTTTAACTCCACCTGCCTGGATAACTAACTTTCCAGTTGAACACTGGATCATTAGTTTATCCCAGTGTCCAAACGTTGAGCTAAGGATAACCTGATAAAGGCAGTTTCTTAATGCCATACACTCAATTATTGATTCTGGGTGAGTTATAGATGGGCTGCTGACTTTTATTGAGCATTGCCTCAAAAGAGGAGAAAGAGGAGGGTCACACACAAAATGCTGGAGGAACTCAGCAGCATTAGGCCACATCAATAGCGAGGAATCCAGAGTAACACAGGCAAAATTCTGTTTTAGGGGAAATAAAACAGCACTTTGGAAAGCGAAATAAGTAATGAATGTTTTGGGCTGGGACCCTTCATCAGGACTGAAACATCAGCTGTTCTTCTCCTCACCTGCCTACCACCTCATCTGTCTCTCCTCCTTCCCTTCCTCCTCACCTATCAGATGCCTTATTCTTCAGCCCTTTACCTTCCACTTATGACATCAAACTGGGCAAATAAAATCAATGACTTAATTATCTGACCAATTAATTAATTCACACAAACTGAGACCATGAGTTACATTTTCCACGCTGATTCAGGAGCTTGATGGTTGTAGGGTAATAACTGCCCTGAACCTGGTGGTGTGGGACCCGAGTATCCCGTACCTGCTTGATGATGGTCGCTGCTTTCTAGTGACAGCATTCTTTGTAGATGTGTTCAATAGTAGGGAGGGCTTTTCCTGTGATGAACTGGCTGTAACCAGTAAAAGTGAAAAGCTTTCTCAGTGCTCCAATCAGTGACTCAAATTATGCTCTTTTTGTTTGCAGTTGGAAAGACTTCAGGTTGAGAACACTGCAGAGTGGGGGAAGAGAGAGCGGCTGGAGACGGAGAAGCTGGGCTTAGAACGGGACAACAAAAAATTAAAAGCCCATATTGAAGAGCTGGAGAAACTGCTGGCAAAGAGGAGTCAACAAGCCACAAATTTAAATGATTCGGACTTCAAAGCTATGCAGCTTGAACTATTTGAAAAAAATAAGGTAGGAATGGCATGTACTGGTGGATAATGGATTTCGAACTTAGAGTACACACAGTTATAATCAGTAGATGAGTAATGAAGGGAAAATATCTACAGTACGTGGCAAGTTTTAAGGGCTCTCATAGGAATTTCCTAGTCTGAGGGGTGTGTCTGTGGAACTCATTGCTGTGGATGGCTGTGTAGACAACGCATGTTGTTGGGTATATTTTAAACGGAGGCTGATAGATACTTGATCATAAGGGTGCCAAAGGGTACAGGGAGAAGGCAGGAAAAAACGGTTCAGAGGGATAATAAACCAGCCAGGATCAACTGGCAGAACAGACTCGCTGGGCTAAATGCCCTAATTCTGCTCCTATATTTCATGGTCTTATGATTATTAAGGGCGTGAAAGTTTACAGACTGAAGGCAGGAGAATGGGGTTGAAAAGAAAATTAATGGGGAGAGCAGATTCAATGGGCTGAATGGCCTAATTTCGTTTTTGTCTTTTACAAAAACACTGCATGGGAATGGGATGTTTGGATTGACTTTATGATACTGCTGAAAGGCTACTAGTTCGTTTTATGAATATTTTCGATGCCTCTGTAATATAACATAACTCACACAGAGAACAGAGAAAATGAAGCAGAATGGAGCTCAACATCTGGTTAAGTGATGTCCAGTTAGAGCAATTTGTGCATCTGTTTGAAACATGGCGTGCCGCCTGCTGGACAACATTACAACTTAGGCTGTTTCTCCGAGGACTTGTAAAACATGCTACAGGGGTGTTGGAAGATGGTAGTGTGTACTGAGAACATGCAACTGATGTGTTTCCTATTGCACTACTTTGCTCCTGGCCTCTAATAAAGGCAAGGCAACCACACAGTTAGTTGACATGCTTGTGAAAGTTGAAAATATTGCCTTTGCAAATGGTATTGAATATCCTGCCCTTGTAAATTATTGAATTTTCTATATGTATGGAATTCCCCAAAGAAATCTGGCCAGTTATCCCCCCTCTGTGAAGCAGACAGCTCCCATTCTGGCTCCCCTCTTATCTCTTCTCTTTTCCTTACCTGCCCATCACCCCCCTCTGTTGCCTCTCCTCCTTCCCTTATTTCCATGGTCCACTCTGCTGTCCTATCAGATTCCTCCTTCTTCAGCCCTTTACCTTTTCCACCAATCACCTCCCAGCTTCTCACCTCATCCTCCCTCCATTCACCCATCTTTCCCTTCACATGCCTTCACATATCACTGTACTCCTTCTTCTCCACCCACAACCTACCGGCTGCCCAGCACAATCCTCGTTGATTTGATTTGATGTATACAATTCTGTTCACTGTATGTTTTTATATACATGTGACAAGTAAAGCTAATCTTTATAAGAAAATGCTGGCAGAGCTATCAATCAGGTTGAGGAAAGTTCACGAGCAGGAAACAAAGAACATTTTACTAATACTTTTATGTAGTAAAATTATAAAGATTGGTACAAAATATAAAATTGGAACAAAAATACAAAATTAAGCTGTTACCTGCATAAATAACTTGTAAAAACACTTAAAATCCATTATATTTTAGAATATTGATACGTAAGAATTGAATTTTTGGCTTAGCTTTTCCTAAGTTTTCAAAGAAGTGTATTAAAAAAAAAGTGCTGAAACCACTCAGCAGATCAGGCTCCATCTGTAGAAGCTGAGGCAGGTTTGATGTTTCCAGTTGAAGGCCTTTCAGGAAAGCTTAGAACTTGGTGATTTCGAGCGTTGACAATAACTTCCACTTTTTCCTGAATTGGTTCAAAACTCACTGTTGTGTCCACTTTCAGGCTTAAATAAACCAGTTCTTTTTCAAAGTAACTTTATTATCAAAGTATGTATATGTCACCGTATACAATGGTAAAAGATTTGTTTTATAGTGGCGATTCTCAGTAATCTGAGAAACACAATAGAATCAATAAAATACCACACCTAGTAGGACAAACAACCAATGTGCAAAAGACAAACTGTAAATACAAAAGAAAACAATAATTCAGCAATAATGATCATGAATAGGAGTTGTAAAGTCCTTGAAAGTGAGTCTATAGGTTGTGTAACAGTTCATTGTTGGGGTGAGTGAAGTTAAGTGATCTTGTTTAGTTCAAGAGTCTGATGGTTGAGGGGTAATATCTGTTCTGGAATCTGGTGGTTTGAGTCCTGAGGCTCCTGTACCTTTTTCCTGATGAGAGCAGCGGGGAGAGAGCATGGGCTGGGTGGTGGGGGTCCCTGATAATGGATGCTGCGGGAGTGCTGTATCCACTACTTTTTGTAGTCCTTTTGTTGTACTTTTTGTGGAGAGTCAGTTCCTGCTCCAGAGATTAATGTCTCCTGAAGCCTCCTGAATATCACTGAGGCTCTCAGGATATTTGAGAATCAGCATATGTTGCGAAATCTGCGAAATCTGTTGCTTTGCAGTGGCAGTACTTTGCACTACATAATTTAAAAAAAGCTATAAATTGCAGGATATATATATATATATATATACACAGTAAATTTAAGTAGTGCAAAAGAGCAAAAAATAGTGTGAGGTAGTGTACATGAGTTCATTATCCCTTGATATCTGGTGGCAGAGGGTAAAATGCTGTTCCTAAAGTATTGAGTATATGTCTTCAGGTTCCTGTACCTCCTCTCTGATGGTAGAAATGAAAAGAGGGCATGTCCTGGGTGATAGGTTTCATTAATGATGGATGCTGCCTTTTTGAGGCATTGCCCTTTGAAGATGTCCTTGTTGCTGGGGTGACTAGTGTCATGATGGAACTGGCTGACCTTTTCAACTCTCTGCAGCTTTTTCCAATCCTGTGCAGAGGCCTCTCCATTCCAGATGGTGATGCAACCAGTTAGAATGCTCCCCATGGCACATCTGTAGAAACTTGCTAGCCTTTGGCGACATACCAAATCTCCTCAGACTCCTAATGAAATATAGCCCATGTCATTGCCTACATTGGGCACAGGATGGATCTACAGAGTTGTAGACACCCAGGAACTTGAAACTGCTCACCTTTTTCATTGCTGTTCCATTGATAAGGACTGGCATGTGTTCCCTTGACTTGCCCTTCCTGAAGTCCACAATCAGTTCCTTACTCTTACTGACACTGAGTGCAGGATTGTTGTTGCAACACTGCTCAACCAGCTGATCTATCTCACTCCCGAGCACCTCATCGTCACCATCTCAAGTTCTGCTAACCATAGTTGTGTCATATTTATAGATGGTGTTTGAGCTGTGCACAGTCACATAATCATAGGTGCAGATAGAGTAGAACAGTGGGTTATGCACATATTCTTGAGTTGCGCCAGTATTGATTTTCAACAAGGAGGTATTATTTCTAATTTGCACGGACTGTAGCCTCTCGATGAGGGAGTCAATGATTCCTGTTGCAGAGGGAGGTACAGAGGTTCCAGGTCTTGGAGTTTGTTGATTAATACTGATGGCATTTAAAACCGGGCAGTAATCAATAAACAATAATCAATATCTTTTTCATGCTTGGCAGTTGCAATTGCAGTATCATCTCGGTTGAATCAATAGCTTTGGACTACCTATAAGCATCTTGTCCATGGTAGCACAGAATATTTTGGATAATGACCAGGGCAGCTTGTTCATAAAGGTACATGGGGTTTTTGGTTAGATGGTGCTGGCTTTCTTTATCTGGGCTTCATTTTACAAATGTATGGGGCACGCCCACCTAGGTAAATATCTTGGTCTTGCTAATTCAGTATACAAATTTTACACTTGTTATCAGCAGGCATTGGTTATCCTTCACGTGTGGCATGGCAGTGTAGTGGTCAGCACAACACTTTACAGTACAGCGACCCAGGTTCAATTCCTGCCACTGCCTGTAAGGAGTTTGTATGTGCTGCCTGTGACCATGTGCATTTCTCCCAGGTGTTCCGGTTTCCTCCCACAGTCGCAAGACGTACCATTTGGTAAATTAATTGATCATTATAAATTGTCCTGTGATTAGGCTCAGATTAAATTGGGGGAATTGCTGGGAGGTGTGGTTTGAAGGGCCAGAAGGGCCTTTTCCATACAGTATCTCCAACAAGAGTTTTATTGTGGGTTAGTCAAATGTATATACAAAGCCAAGATGTCTTGATTGCTTTGGGCATGACAATTGCCTAATCAGGTAATCAGTTCACTCTTCAAGAAGGGAGGGAGACAAAGGACAGGAAGTTACTGCCGGTTAGCCTGACCACAGTGATTGGCAAGATGTTAAATTCCATTACGAAGTATGTGATTTTGTGATACTTGGAGGCACACACTCAACTAGACCAAAGTCATCATGATTTCCTTAAGGGGAAATCTTGTCTAACAAATTAGTTGGTATTCTTTGAGGAAATAACAGGCAGGATAGACAAAGAAGAGTCAGAGGATATTGTTTATTTGGATTTTCAGAAGACCTTTGACAAGGTAGTGCACAGGCTGCTAAACAAGATAAAAGCCCATGGTAACACACATCAAAGTTGCTGGTGAACGCAGCAGGCCAGGCAGCATCTCTAGGAAGAGGTACAGTCGACGTTTCAGGCCGAGACACTTGGTCAGGATTAACTGAAGAAAGAGCTAGTAAGAGATTTAAAAGTGGGAGGGGGAGGGGGAGATCCAAAATGATAGGAGAAGACAGGAGGGGAGAGATGGAGCCAAGAGCTGGACAGGTGATTGGCAAAAGGGGTATGAGAGGATCATGGGACAGGAGGCGGAAGGGATATGAGAGGATCATGGGATGGAATATAAGGTGTTGTTCCTCCAACCTGAGTGTGGCTTCATCTTTACATTAGAGGATTCCGTCTGGGTAGCCTCCAACCTGATGGCATGAACATTGACTTCTCTAACTTCCACTAATGCCCCACCTCGCCCTTGTACCCCATCTGTTATTTATATACACACATTCTTTCTCTCACTCTCCTTTTTCTCCCTATGTCCCTCTGACTATACCCCCCGCCCATCCTCTGGTTTTTTTCCCCCCTCCCCCTTTTCCTCCTCCCTGGGGCTCCTGTACCATGATCCTCTCATACCCCTTTGACCAATCACCTGTCCAGCTCTTGGCTCCATCCCTCCCCACTCCTGTCTTCTCCTATCATTTTGGATCTCCCCCTCCCCTTCCCACTTTTAAATCTTTTACTAGCTCTTTCTTCAGTTAGTCCTGATGAAGGGTCTCAGCCTGAAACGTCGACTGTACCTCTTCCTAGAGATGCTGCCTGGCCTGCTGCGTTCACCAGCAACTTTGATGTGTGTTGCTTGAAAATTTTCAGCATCTGCAGAATTTCTTGTGTTTGCGTTTTTTAGAAACCCATGGTATTACTTGAAGGATATTAGCATGGGCAGAAGATTAACTGACTTGCAGGAGGCAAAGAGTGGGAATAAAGAGGGCATCTTCTGCTTGGATATTGTGTTCCGCAGGAGTCGGTGTTGGGAACTCCTGTTCACGTCATATGCTAATGACCTGGATGATGGAATCAATGGCTTTGTGGCCAAGTTTGCAGATGATACAAACATAGGTGGAGTGGCAAGTGGAGTTGAGGAAGTAGGGAATCTGCAGAAAACTTGGTCAGCTTAGGAGAATGGACGAAGAACTGGCAGATGGCATATAATATAGGGAAGTATATAGTGATGCACTTTCATAGAAGAAATAAAGGTGTGGACTGTTTTCTAACTGGTCAGTTGTACCATATAGCTGTATAATATGGGACTATTTTATGTCGTAGTAACACGCTATTGAGCATGTGCTATTAGGCGCGTATTGATCTGTATATATGTGTTCAGTTCGGGTTCTGTAAGAAAACGCCCCTGTTAACTTAGCTCCAGTCTCCAGCATTTTTACTAATGATATTGTTGTGTAAATGGCCGCATACACAACAGCAGTGAGTTCAGAAATCAGAGGTGCAAAGGGACTTGGGAGTCCTGGTGCAGAATTTGCTAAAGGTTAACTTGCAGGTTGAGTCATTGCTGAGGAAGGCTAATGTATATGAACTTTGGCATTCATTTCAACATGACTAGAATACAAACGCAAGGATGTAATGATGCTGAGACTTTATCAAACATTGCTCAGACCACACTTGGAGCGTTGTGAGCAGTTTTGGGTCCTTATCAAAAAAAGAATGTGCTAACATTGAAGAGGGCCCAGAGGAGGTTCACTGGAATGATGCTGTGAATGAAAAGCATTTGATAGCACTGAGCCAGTATTCACTGGAATTAAAAAGAATTGGGGAGGGGGTGGATTTCATTGAAGTCTATCAAATATTGAAAGGCCTAGATAGAGTAGATGTGGAAAGAATGTATCCTATAGTGGGGGAATCTAGGACCAGAGGGCACAGCCTCAGAATAGAAGGATGTCCCTTTAGAACAGATGAGGAGGAATTTCTTTTGCCAGAGAGTGGTGAATCTATAAATTCTACTCATGTCTTATGGTCTAGTACATAATCATTGGATGCAGAATTGACCAACAGGTTGTGTTGTTTTGAATTTGCTCTATTCGTCCACTTGTGCCTTCAATGCACATGATTATAGTCAATGCATTTCAATTATATTTTGTTGAGTAACAGAACTTTAAATGTATTTCCAATATGCTCTAAAAGCTTATAAAGAACTGTTTTCAAAGTGCTCAGACTAAGTATATTCATTCAGTCTGGATTTAATTCCCAAACCGTTTTCTTCTAATATATCTGGTCTGTCTGTTATAATGGATGGTAGCTTCACTTCTTGTACAAAGGCAGACTCAGATCGCTTTCCTGACAGCATGTGGGTTTTGACTGAGAGGAGGATGGGTGCAATGATTAAAAGCCATTTGCTTAGAGCCATGGCTCTGACTCCTGTGTCACCACATTCCCTATCATGTCATGGTCTTTGTGGGAAACCTGCAGGCCACGATCCTGAGCATGTTTACTGTGGAACAGTGCACACCATATGGCTAGAGTTATCACTTCAGCCAATCTATTACATGTGAATGTGCTTTCACTTCCTGAATTACCGAGAAAGAAAAGACTAGCTTTACATTGAAACATGCAATGAATGCATTTGATCAAAGATTCAAAGTTCCTTTTTTTTATTGAAGTATGCATGCAGAATACAACTTTGAGGTTTGTCTTCTCCAGATAGCCATAAAGTACAGAAAAAAACCATGGAAATTGTTGAAAGAAAACCTGCCCCAACCCCCACATGGAAAGAAAAAGAAACAGAACTATTTTGTATCAATATATCCCGTGCAAACATAAATGAAACCTATCAATGCTTATCAAGTAGTATTTTCCTCCATATTTTCTATTAGTTGAAGAGAATTGCAGGGAATGTCAGTGGAAAAGCTCCACTAACCATCTTGTGGAATTGCCAGCAACACACACAAAAAATGCTGGTGAACGCAGCAGGCTAGGCAGCATCTATAGGAAGAGGTACAGTCGGCGTTTCAGGCTGAGACCCCGAAATGTCGACTGTACCTCTTCCTATAGATGCTGCCTGGCCTGCTGCGTTCACCAGCATTTTTTGTGTGTGTTGCCTGAAATTCCAGCATCTGCTGGGTTCCTCGTGTTTGCGTTCTGGAATTGCCTTCCTGTTAACCTCAGTATTGTGTTGCCCTCCCATCTGAGCTGAGGGACAAGTAATATCCAAATTATAGGGAAAGATTGATGGGTTAGAACGTTATTCCCTGGAGCGTAGGAGAATGAGGGCGAGATTTGATAAAGGTATACAAAATTATGAAGGATATATGGGCAAGCTTTTTTTATTGAGCTTACGTGAGACTAGAGAGAGAGAGAATGTTATGGGTTAAGGGTGAAAGGTGAAATGTTCAAGGGAAAACTGAACAGGAAAACTCTTCAGATTCTGGATTAGTTCCTGAGGATTGGAGGGTGGTTAATGTAACCCCGCTTTTTAAAAAAGGAGGGAGAGAGAAACCGGGGAATTATAGACCGGTTAGCCTAACATCAGTGGTGGGGAAAATGCTAGAGTCAGTTATCAAAGATGTGATAACAGCACATTTGGAAAGGAGTGAAATCATCAGACAAAATCAGCATGGATTTGTGAAAGGAAAATCATGTCTGATGAATCTTATAGAATTTTTTGAGGATGTAACTAGTAGAGTGGATAGGGGAGAACCAGTGGATGTGGTATATTTGGATTTTCAAAAGGCTTTTGACAAGGTCCCACACAGGAGATTAGTGTGCAAACTTAAAGCACACGGTATTGGGGGTATGGTATTGATGTGGATAGAGAATTGGTTGGCAGACAGAAAGCAAAGAGTGGGAATAAACGGGACCTTTTCAGAATGGCAGGCAGTGACTAGTGGGGTACCGCAAGGCTCAGTGCTGGGACCCCAGTTGTTTACAATATATATTAATGACTTGGATGAGGGAATTAAATGCAGCATCTCCAAGTTTGCGGATGACACGAAGCTGGGCAGCAGTGTTAGCTGTGAGGAGGATACTAAAAGGATGCAGGGTGATTTGGATAGGTTAGGCGAATGGGCAAATTCATGGCAGATGCAATTTAATGTGGATAAATGTGAGGTTATCCACTTTGGTGGCAAAAACAGGAAAACAGATTATTATCTGAATGGTGGCCAATTAGGAAAAGGGGAGGTGCAACGAGACCTGAGTATCATTATACACCAGTCATTGAAAGTGGGCATGCAGGTACAGCAGGCGGTGAAAAAGGCGAATGGTATGCTGGCATTCATAGCAAGAGGATTCGAGTACAGAAGCAGGGAGGTACTACTGCAGTTGTACAAGGCCTTGGTGAGACCACACCTGGAGTATTGTGTGCAGTTTTGGTTCCCTAATCTGAGGACTGACATTCTTGCCATAGAGGGAGTACAAAGAAGGTTCACCAGATTGATTCCTGGGATGGCAGGACTTTCATATGATGAAAGACTGGATCGACTAGGCTTATACTTGTTGGAATTTAGAAGATTGAGGGGAGATCTTATTGAAACATATGAAATCCTAAAGGGTTTGGACAGGCTAGATGCAGGAAGCTTGTTCCTGATGTTGGGGAAGACCAGAACGAGGGGTCACATTTTGAGGATAAAGCAGAAGCCTTTTAGGACCGAGATTAAGAAAAACTTCTTCACACAGAGAGTGGTTAATCTGTGGAATTCTCTGCCACAGGAAACAGTTGAGGCCAGTTCATTGGCTATATTTAAGAGGGAGTTAGATATGGCCCTTGTGGCTAAAGGGATCGGGGGGTATGGAGAGAAGGCAGGTACAGGGTTCTGAGTTGGATGATCAGCCATGATCATACTGAATGGCCGTGCAGGCTCAAGGGGCCGAATGGTCTACTCCTGCACCTATTTTCTATGTTTTTTTTTCTCCATTCTTCTGAAAAAAAACCCTCCAAATTCATTAAATAATTTTAGGAATGGATTCGTCAGGGTTAGATATATAAACCAATAAATCATCAGCGTAAAGAGAGACCTCCATTCTTCTTTACAAAACTGTTCAAGCTCTGTCAGATTGCATGGGAATCATGAGTGAACAGCCTTTTTCCAAGTCCAGCCACAAATTTTCAATTGGATTGAGGCCTGGACTCTGACTTGGCCACTCCAGGATATTAACCATGTTGTTTTTAAACCATTCTTGTGTTGCTTTGTCTTTATGCTTGGGGTCATTGTCTTGCTGGAAAACAATTCTTCTTAAGTCACAGACTGCATCAGGTTTTCCTTCCAGGATTTCCCTGTATTTTGCTGCATTCATTTTATTTTCTCCCTTCACAAGCATTCCAGAACCTGTTGCAGTGAAGCATCCCCACAGTCTGATGCAACCACCACCATGCCTCACAGTGGGGACAGTGTGTTTTTGATGATGTGCGGTGTTTGGTTTATGCCAAACATAGTGTTTAGTCTGATGGCGAAAAAGTTCAATTTTGGTTTCATCAGATCATAGAACCTTCTTCCAGCTAACTTCAAGGTCTTCCACATTCCTTCTGGCAAACCTTAGCCAAGATTTCATGTGAGTTTTTTGTACAACAGTGGCTTTCTCTTTGCCACTCTCCTATAATGCTATGACTGGTGAAGCACCCAGGCAACAGATCTATGCACAGTCTCTCCCATCTGAACCACTGAGGCTTGTAACTCCTCTGGAGTTGTCGTAGGTTTCTTGGTGGCCTCCCTCACTAGTCCCCTTCACTCACTTTTTGAGGACTGCCTGCTCTAGGCAGATTTACAGCTGTACTATATTCTTTCCATTTCTTGATGATTGACTTAACTGTACTCTAGGGAATATTCAGTGACTTGGACATGTTCTTGTATCCATCTCCTGACTTGTACTTTTCAATAACATAGAACATAGAAACATAGAATAGTTCTCTCAGAATTCTCTCAGAATTGCTTGGACTGTTTTTTTTATCTTCATGATATAGTTTTTGCCAAGATACTGACTCACCAGCAGTTGGACTTTCCAGATGCAGGTATATTTTTACTTCCATCAATTGAAACACCTTGACGGCACATGGTGATCTCTATTTAACTCATTATGTGACTTCTAAAACCAATTGGCTGCACCACTGATGATTTGGTGTGTCATATTAAACGGAGGTGAATACTTATGCAGTCAGTTATTTTGTGTTTTATATTTGTAGTTAATTTAGATCACTTTGTAGAGATCTGTTTTCACTTTGACACAAAAGAGTTTTTTTTCTGTTTATCAGTGTCAAAAAAGCCAAATTAAATCCCCTGTGATTGTTGTAAAACAATAAAACATTAAAACTTCCAACGGGGGTGGGGAAGAATACTTTTTATAGGCACTGTATCTCATTCTTGTATGCCTCCTCATCACCATTTGAGACTTCTTGATGGAGTGATTGGGGTTGTGGAATTAATTTTAATTTATCCCAATATATCAATTTCTACTAGGGTTACCATGGGACTGTTGACCCCGGGTTCCACTGGCTCACCTTCCCCCTCTCCTGCACACAGTCAGGATTAGGGGCCGGATTTGTCAAGTAACTTTTCATGAAGTGAGTGCCTGTTGAAATTTGTCCTTGTTGGTTTTACAGAATGTGTTTATTTTATGACCTCAGCCGAGCTTTGTGTTCTTCCAGTTTATTTCTGTGGGTGAAGTGATATCATTGTAGAGAGGGATTAGTACGGAATTGCACCCCAGGGACATATTACATTTCATTGATGTCTGTCAGCAGCAGACCTAGCTTTCAGTGTCATTCTGGTTGACTTTACATGCGCTACCAACTGCAGAGCACCAGAACTCTCTTTCTCAATTGAATATCTGTGAAGGACAAATACACCATCAACTCACCTGTTAAGGTTATACAAAAGAACTCATCAACGTCTTGTAACGTAGTGCAATAACACAAGAACAGCACCCTCTAAAATAAATGCAACCTTGCAGTAACTAATGCTACAAAAAAGAGAAAAAGATGGAGCTCAAATTGGAAACTTATTTAGAATGTCATGAAATTGATATATTGATTTTCTATCTCATCTGGCAATGACAACCAACTGTGCAGGAGAGTTATTTAAACGGAAAAGTCATCGCACTGGGCAGGTCTGCTCTCTCAGTCTAGGAAGTCGGAGTTCAGAGTAGTCGTCACAACTGGAGTTGTCACAACTTGGTTGCAGTGGCTGACCATGACTTCTTCTGTGCCTTGCCGTGCCTTTTGCTCTCCACGAAGCATTGTGGAACTGCCTTCCCCACTGTGGGATCACACTGTTGATCTGGGTCCACCCCAGTCCACTGGAGATGACCTTGTATGCTAGCACAGGCATGTCCCTATCTCATCGGGGCATGAGGCCCGCAGTTACCCTCAACTGGTTTATCCCACTCGTGGGTGCAGTGTACTGGCTGTCGCACGTAGACAGCTACTCGGAGCCACAGCTGAGAGCTGAGTGTCCTATGGGGTCCAAGGTGAGTGAGCTGCCCCAGAATGGACACAAGCCCTTTCACCCAGAGGTTAGAGTTCGTTTTGAGAGGACTAGAACATATAAGCAAGGATGTACAGTATTTTTGAGGCATTATAAGGCATTGGTCAGACCATGGTAAGCAGTTTTGGGCCTGTGATCAAAGAAAGGATGGGCTGGCATTGGATAGGGTCCAGAGAGGCTCATGAGAATGGTTCCAGGAATGAAAGGGTTAATATATAGTAGCGTTTGATGACTCTAGCTTTGTACTTGCTGGAGTTTAGAAGAATGATGGGGGGGGGGGAGAAATCTCATCGAAATCTGTGATATATTGACAGATAGAGTAGACATGGAGAGGATGTTTCCTATAGTAGGGGAGTGTAGAACCAGACGGCACAGCCTCAGTGTACTAAGATGTATCTTCAGAACAAAGATGAGGAGGAATTTCTCTGGAGGGTGGTGAATCTGTGGAATTTATTGCCACAGAAGGCTGTGGAGGTGAAATCATTGGGTATATTTAAAGTGAAGGTTGATAGGTTCTTGATTAGTAAGGGTTTGAAAGGTTACAGAGAGATGGCAGCAGAATGGAAGTGAGGGGGATAAATCAGCCCTGATGGAATGGCAGAACTGACTTAAGGTCTTATGGTTTTACAGTGCTGAGGATTGTCAGAAGGTCTACTGTTTGGATAAGATGATATCCTGAGAATTCAAGGAGACATGAGAAATCCTTCTGTGGCATCCAGAATAATGTTCTCCATTACCAATATAATCAATTAGGCTGTGTTGTTTTTAAGAGCACTGTGGGGCTACATGTTTCAAGCAAAGTCAATACTTGACTGCAATTCAAAAGTAATTTATTGTCAAATAAGTGCTTTGAGACATACTAATAACATAAAAGGCACAATGTTATTGAGAATTCTTTCAAAGCAAGCAGGAAATTTGAAACCCAGATTTGGAGTACCGTGCTTTATTGGTGTGACAATCATCCCACCTCTGTTGATTGAGTATCCTGAAATGCCATGATATGATTTATTAAATTTCTGGCATTACAAGCAGTACATTTTCCTTTTCACTAATAGTAATTTCATTGGTGTGTGTGATTTCCAGGGAGGGCTAGCACCTGTAGATCATAAGGCATGGAAGCAGAATTAGGCCATTCAGCCCATCGACATTGCTCCACCATTCCATCACGGCTGATTTATTTTCCCTCTCAACACCATTCTCCCGCCTTCTCCTTGTAACTTTTGATGTCCTTACTAAACAAAAACCTATTACCCTCCACTTCAAGTAGACCCAATGACTTGGCCTCCACAGCCAAATGTGACGATGAATTCCACAGTTTCACCACCTTTTGGCTGAAGGAATTCCTCCTGATGTCTGTTCTAAAGGAATATCCTTAAATTTTGAGGCTATGCCTCCTAGTCCGAGACTCTCCCACTATTGAAAACATCATCTCCACATCCACTTGATCTAGGACTTTCAGATCTTATAGGTTTCAATGAAATCCCCCCTCATTCTTCTGAACTCCAGTGAATACGGATCCAGAGTCATCAGACAATCTTTATACATTAACCCTTTCATCCCCGGCATAATTTTTGTGAGCCTCCTTTGGACCCTCTACAAATGTACTGAAATTAGGCGGCACGGTACATAGAACATAGAAATCTACAGCACATTACAGGCCCTTCAGCCCACAATGTTGTGCCTAGAATTTCCCTACCCTAGAAACTGCCTACTGCATAGCCCTCTCTTTTCCTAAGCTCCATGTACCTATCCAAGAGTCTCATAAAAGACCCTATAGGTAGTGTAATAATATTACAATGCCCATGACCTGGGTTCAATACTTGCCACCGTTAATAAGGAGTTTATATGTTCTCCCCATGACTATATGGGCTTCATCCTCTGGGTGCTTGGGTTCCTCCCCTCCACATTTCCAAAGACGTACGGGTTTGTAAGTTAATAGGTTATGTGTGTGTAATTTGTGTAATTAGATGGTGTGGGTTTGTTGGGCTGGAAGGAGGGGCCTGTCACTGTGTTGCATCTGGAAATTAAAATGGCAGCACACATTATGGGGTATTAGGATGAGGTATTTATAAATTTGGCTTATGGAGCAAGAGTAGCCACATTCACACCTGATAGTTATAACTTCATTTACAGGTACCTCAATGTTATTCTCTGGATGGGTGGGTAGACAAAATAATTTTACGACATGAAATTCACCTCAGAGAGAAAATAGCCCAGCAAGAAAGGTGTGCTTCAGACATGCAGGAGATACTTTAGCCTGTAATCCTACTTGGCACATTGAAATTAAGGTTGGCATGGTAGCATAGTAGTTAGCCTATCAGATTAAAGTGATCACAGATCGGGGTCCAATTTCTGCTGCTGTCAATAAGGAGTTTATTCGTTGTCCCCCTGGGTTGCATGATGGCATGGATTTCCTCTGGTTGCTTTGGTGTCCTTCCACATTCCAAAGACATAAGGGTTTAATGTTAGTGAGTTGTGGGCACACTATATTAGTGCCAGAAGGGTGACAATCTTTGCCCTCAGCACAATCCTTGCTGATTTGATTTGATGTAAACGAAAAATATTACTGTAAGTTTTGATGTACCTATGACAAATAAGGCGAATCTATAAAGTTAAAGGAAAAGTAAACAAACAAATTTATTGAGATCAAAATAAATAAATTAAATAAATATGCTATGATTGTTGTTGGTGTTTCCGCCCAGTGGTACAGACACCAATCACCATGAAGTGCTTTGAATAGCTGGTAATGGCACATATCAAGATATCTTGCCATACTGGACACTCACCAATATGCTTACTGACAGAACCACTCTTTGACAGATGCCAGAGCATCAGTCATGCACCTGGCCCTGACTCACCTGGAAAACAAGGACACACGTGTCAAATGCTGTTTCTGGATTTCAGTTCGGCATTCAGCACTATTGTCCCACAGACGTTGGGGAACAAACTCCTACTCCTCGGTCTAAATGCACCACTGTGCAACTCAGGGTTAGACTTCCTAACCTACTGACCTCAGGTAGTCAGGATGCACAACCGCTCCTCCCTCCCCATCATCCTCAACACGGATGCCCCCCAGGGCTGTGTGCTGAGCCCATTGCTGTTCACTCTGCTCACACACGACTGTGAATGTGACTGAAGTAATCACACTGTCTAATTCGATGATGATACAACAGCGGCGGTGCTCATCACCGACTATAACAAGGCGGCTTATGGAGAGGAGGTCGAAGAGTTCGGGGCCTGGTGCCAGGCAAGCATCCTCTTCCTCACTGTCAGCAAAACAGAAGATATGGTTATCGACTTCAGGAGAACTCATACCAGTTGCACCCATCTGTACATCGGTGGCACAGCAGTGGAACTCCTGCAAGTACACATCTTGAACAACCTCACATGGTCCCAGAACACATCCTGCACGATCAGGAAAGGTCACCAACACCTCTACTTTCTGGGGAGGCTGAAGAGAGCTGGACTATGCACATCTATACTCACTTCATTCTATAGATGTGCAATAGAGAGTATCCTAAGATGCTGCCTCACTGCGTGATACGAAAACTGCATTGCGGTGGATAAGAAAGCTCTACAACGGGTAGTCAAAACTGCCCAATGCATCCCTGGCACCAGTCAACCGCCATGAAGGATATACATACAGAAAGGTGCTGGACAAGGGCCAACAACATCATGAAGGATCTCACCCACCCTGCTCATGGACTATTTGTCCCTTTCTCACCAGGGAGTGTGCAATCAATGTATATAAGCTATCTTATGTATTTATATTTATTGTGTTTTTTATTATTGTGTTCTTTATCTTATTGTGTTTTTTTGTGCTGTATCGGATCTAGAGTAACAATTACTTTGTTCTCCTTTACACTTGTGTACTGAAAATGACATTGAACAATCTTGAATCTTGAAAAAAATTATGTTTTCCCTTTGTATTTATGCCATATTTATCTGATTATTCGTTTTGCATCTCAGATAAAACGATTAGAAATAAAATGATTAATAGCACAAGAGATTCTGCAGACGCTGGAAAATCAGAACAACACACAAAGTGCTGGAGGAACTCAGGAGGTCAGGCAGCATCTCTGGAGGGGAATAAACAGTTGGCAGTTTGGACGGAGACTCTTCATCAGGATGGGAAAGGAAGGCGTAAGAAACCAGAATAAGAAGGTGGTGGGAGGGAAAGGAGCACCAGCTGGAAGGTGATAGGTGAGACCAGGTAATGGGAGAAGTAGGTCGATGGGAGAGGGGGTGAAGTAAGAAGCTGCGAGGTAATAGGTGGAAATCGTTAAAAGGCTGAAGAAGAAGGAATCTGATTAGAGAGGAGAGTGGACCGTGGGTAAAAGGGAAGGATGAGGAGGGACCAGAGGGAGCTGATGGGCAGATGAGGAGAAGAGAAGGGGTAAGAGGGGAGCCAGAATGGGAAATTGAAAAAGAGAGACGAGAGAGGGGGCAGAAAATACTGAAAGTTAGAGAAATCACTGTTGATTCCATAAACTTTGTTTTCATTTATCTCACTTTCATTTTCTTTCTATTTGTGAAGGACTTTCTAGAAAGATCAGCTGAAATAGAACTATTCAAATTGATTCTCCTCATTTCAGTGTGGTCAAGACTCCATTTTCACTCTAGCCAATGGCTTGTATCAAATTATGCTGTCTGCATACTATCCTTGTAATGCCATAGAATGAATGATGCTTGATAAAAATTGATCCAAACAGAAGTAACCTGAAACCAAGGGTTGCACTTTTCTAAGCACTGACCGTCTTGGCTATAGAACAGTGAAGGCACTTGCATCTCTATTCTGACAGCAAGGACTTGTGTCAGTGGGATTTTTATTCCATGTACTTCCAGATCATTAGACTTTTAAATGCTACGTTTCTCATGACATGCTGTCAAACTGAAAGTTGATCTTAATCAATAACTATGTGTTTTAAATTTTTTATTAGTGTATTCTCCAAGGCTGCATACATTTACAGTTAACAATCAGTAATTCATTTGAATGAGGTAATGACGTGGAATTGGTTTTAAAAATTCATGATATTTTAGACCCTGACATCTTGGTGTCAGTCCTGTCTCAACACAAGCTGCCACTTGAGGAAAATCTCACAGAAGATTTTTGTAACGTCTTTATTTCATCTATTATTGAATCCTAGATGAAGAAATATAACCAAATATTTATTTTAAATAAATAATACTCATAATGTAAACAAATAATTTGTGATGACTCAAAATTCTGTCCCAGTGCAATCAGTACTATGGGGAATCCTTACCAGAGTGGAACACAGAAATAGATTCTGAATAACCCTGTATGATTCCCGTATTCAAACTACACTCAGTAGCTACTTTATTAAATACACCTGTACACTTGCTCGTTAATGCAAATATCTAATCAGCCAATCATCTTCATCGGTTCAAATGTTCATTTATTATCAATGTATACAGCTCTTGAAATTCTTCAGTTCTCCGCGTAGCCCTGAAACCAAGAAGGAAAAGAAAGGCAGCATGATGATCAACCACCACCCCCTCTCCCCAACACCCCCTTCCCACACAAAAAATGAACAAAAACACAACAGACACATCAAGTCCCAAGTTCCTCCTCCCCACACAAAAGAACAATCAAAATGGAATAAGCACATCGACCCCCAGATCCCCCTCCCCTGTATAAAAGAACGAGAAAGATTGGGCGAGAAACACAGAATATAAAAAATTATAAGACTGGAAAAAAGTCTGTGGTCCAAGTCCATATTGAAAACGCAGAACACCTGGGTGACATTCTGTGGGCACAGTGGCAGGCTTTCCCCTCTTCGGTAGCAGAGTGATCAAAAGGCAGGCAGCTGGCAGTCACCTTCCTCATTCACCTCCTTCATTGTTTTAATTGGCAATCAATGGGAGCTGTAATTGGCGAAATTGAGTCCAACATTGGTTTGCACTCTATCCCATGGCTTGCCGGCCATGAGGATTGCGCATGTTGCCTCTGTCTCCCAGAATCCTCTTGGAGACTGCAGAGCGCTGAAGTGCCCAAATGATTTCTGAACTTACACATTCACCTCGATGTTTCAATCTCCCTTGTTGCTTTAATCGGCAAAATGGTGTCAAATATCGGCTTGTGCCCAGTCCTGTTGACTGCCCATGCTCACAACCTCTGCTTTCTGGAATCCTCTGGGAGACTGCAGAGGACTGAAACACCCAAATGATCTCCAGACAGCAAATCACAGGCTCCAACATTTCCAGAATCACGTCCAAGACAAAAACATAAAATTTGTAAAGGAAGTAAAACATATAGTTTAGATTAGATTAGATTATGAGGACACGCAGTCCCCTTTTATTGTCATTTAGTAATCCATGCATTAAGAAATGATACAATGTTCCTCCAGTATGATATCACAGAAACACAAGACAAACCAGGACTAAAAAAACTGACAAAAACCACATAATTATAACGTATAGTTACAACAGTGCAAAGTAATACCGTAATTTGATAAAGAACAGACCATGGGCACGGTAAAAAAAAAGTCTCAAAGTCTCTTGATAGCCCCATCATCTCACGCAGACGGTGGAAGGAAGAAAAACTCTCCCTGCCATGAGCTTTCAGCGCCGCAAACTTGCCGATGCAGCACCCTGGAAGCACCCGATCACAGCTGACTCTTGAGTCCGTCCGAAAACTTCGAGCCTCCGACCAGCCCTCTGACACTGAGCACCATCTCTGCCGAGCACTTCGACCCCAGCCCTGGCAATAGGCAATAGGCAAAGCCGAGAACTTGGGGCCTTCCCCTCCAGAGATTCTCGATCGCACAGTAGCAGCGGCAGCGAAGCGGGCATTTCAGAAGTTTCTCCAGATGTTCCTCTGTGCTTTTCATGACTGTCTCCATCAAATCAGGATTGTGCATAGTACCTACTTAACAAATACTGATATCATTTCGTAGCAGCTGCGTGCGCTGCATCGCGCCACCATCTTCTCCTCCCCTCAACCTAGTTTCATGATCTATCCAGAAGATGTCGACCAAGGGAGCATTGTATGCAGGCGCCATCTCAACCAGAAGTGGCAGCAACTCCGTCCATAAAAGTATGCTGACATATTCAAGAGGTGCAGTTGTTGGTCAGACCGAACATTAGAATGGGGAAGAAATATAATCTAAGTGACTGTGGAATGTTCACTGGTGCCAAATGGGGTGGTTTGCGTCTCTTAGAAACTGTGATCGCCTGGAATTTTCACATACTACAGTCTCTTGAGCTTACAGAGAATGGTGTTAAAATCAAAAAAATATATACAGTGAGTGGCAATTCTGTGGGTGAAAACACCTTGTTAATGAGAGAGATCAGATGAGAATGGCCAGACTGGTTCAAACTGACAGGAATGTGACAGTAATCCAAAGAACCACATATTACAAAAGTGGTGTGCAGAAAAGCATTTCTGAATGCACAGCACATCAAACCTTGAAGTCGATGGGCTACAGCAGCAGAAGACCAGCAACAGGAGGTACATAATAAAGTGACCACTGATTGTATGTATAATATTTTTTGCGTGCTGACAATGCGTCACAAATGGAAAATTCCACAAGTCACCGGGAAGATTCCCAGGCAATGAGCAGGTGTTTGCGCATCACAGACAGTCCTGAAAAGTGACCTCACATGCGTATGAACAGAAGTTAATGAAAAGTAGAAAAACACTGCATAAAGCAAAATATGAAGTTCTTGATCGTATATCTTCAGCATTGGAGTGAACATATGCCACTTAATGGTATGCCGATCGTGAAATGAGAAAAGATCTATCACGACAAAATGAAAACTGAAGGCAATTGTGAATATTCAGCAGGCTGGTTGCAGATGTTTGAGAAAAGGGGCGGCATTAATTTTTTAAAGATTTTAATTTTAAATGATAAAGCGTCTGCTGATCACGAAGCATTAGGGAAATCCATTGATGAGTTTGTGAATGTCGTTGCTGATAAAAATGTAACACCAGAACAAATCTACAATGCTAATAATTTTTTTATACCTTAGATAAAAAGTAAAATACAAATACAGTGTACTGAAACCATTTAATCAAAACTCAGCATCGTAAGTGGAGACAGAAATCCTGCTGTTGTTTGTTGTTGTTCAACAGCTGATTCAGGTATTCTGCTGATGCTGCAGAGCTGCTTTTGTTACCCTGCACACATTATATTTTCATTATATTAATGGTATGTTATCATTTTTATTGTTGAGTACATATGTGTGATGAATAAGTGTGAGACAAAGATTGCTTACTGGTACTACATAAATTCAGAGTCGGAAATGTTGACAATCCCAAGTAATCTCATTATGTATTCCAAAATCCAAAACACTTCCAGCCTCATTAATTACTTCCACAAAACACTTCCAAATTACTTCCACAAACACAATACAAAACACTTCCAGACATTAATTATCATTGACATTATATACAAGTTGAGTATCCCTTATCCAAAATACTTAAGGGATACTCAACTTGTATATAATGTCAATGATAATTAATGTCAATTAAATAATATATAGTGTCAATATATTAATTACATTATAATATAAAATATATATTTCTGTGCAAAAGTCTATAACCAGGGTGCCTCAGAGTTGTGCAGAGTACTGCGGTAATTTTATGTATTGCACTGTGCAATTGCCACAGAAACAATTCATGATATATATGCAACACACATCAAAGTTGCTGGTGAACGCAGCAGGCCAAGCAGCATCTGTAGGAAGAGGTGCAGTCGACGTTTCAGGCCGAGACCCTTCGTCAGGACTAACTGAAGGAAGAGTGAGTAAGGGATTTGAAAGTTGGAGGGGGAGGGGGAGATCCAAAATGATAGGAGAAGACAGGAGGGGGAGGGATATAGCCAAGAGCTGGACAGGTGATAGGCAAAAGGGATACGAGAGGATCATGGGACAGGAGGTCCGGGAAGAAAGACAAGGGGGGGGGGGACCCAGAGGATGGGCAAGAGGTATATTCAGAGGGACAGAGGGAGAAAAAGGAGAGTGAGAGAAAGAATGTGTGCATAAAAATGAGTAACAGATGGGGTACGAGGGGGAGGTGGGGCCTTAGCGGAAGTTAGAGAAGTCGATGTTCAGGCCATCAGGTTGGAGGCTACCCAGACGGAATATAAGGTGTTGTTCCTCCAACCTGAGTGTGGCTTCATCTTTACAGTAGAGGAGGCCGTGGACAGACATGTCAGAATGGGAATGGGATGTGGAATTAAAATGTGTGGCCACTGGGAGATCCTGCTTTCACTGGCGGACAGAGCGTAGATGTTCAGCAAAGCGGTCTCCCAGCCTGCGTCGGGTCTCGCCAATATATAAAAGGCCACATCGGGAGCACCGGACGCAGTATATCACCCCAGTCGATTCTGCAGGGATCGCTCCCTACACAACTCCCTTGTCCATTCGTCCCCCCCATCCCTCCCCACTGATCTCCCTCCTGGCACTTATCCGTGTAAGCGGAACAAGTGCTACACATGCCCTTACACTTCCTCCCTTACCACCATTCAGGGCCCCAAACAGTCCTTCCAGGTGAGGCAACACTTCACCTGTGAGTCGACTGGGGTGATATACTGCGTCCGGCGCTCCCGATGTGGCCTTCTATATATTGGCGAGACCCGACGCAGACTGGGAGACTGCTTTGCTGAACATCTACACTCTGTCCGCCAGAGAAAGCAGGATCTCCCAGTGGCCACACATTTTAATTCCACATCCCATTCCCATTCTGACATGTCTATCCACGGCCTCCTCTACTGTTAAGATGAAGCCACACTCAGGTTGGAGGAACAACACCTTATATTCCGTCTGGGTAGCCTCCAACCTGATGGCATGAACATCGACTTCTCTAACTTCCGCTAAGGCCCCACCTCCCCCTCGTACCCCATCTGTTACTCATTTTTATGCACACATTCTTTCTCTCACTCTCCTTTTTCTCCCTCTGTCCCTCTGAATATACCTCTTGCCCATCCTCTGGGTCCCCCCCCCCCCCCCGGTCTTTCTTCCCGGACCTCCTGTCCCATGATCCTCTCGTATCCCCTTTTGCCAATCACCTGTCCAGCTCTTGGCTCCATCCCTCCCCCTCCTGTCTTCTCCTATCATTTTGGATCTCCCCCTCCCCCTCCAACTTTCAAATCCCTTACTCACTCTTCCTTCAGTTAGTCCTGACGAAGGGTCTCGGCCTGAAACATCGACTGCACCTCTTCCTATAGATGCTGCTTGGCCTGCTGCGTTCACCAGCAACTTTGATGTGTGTTGCTTGAATTTCCAGCATCTGCAGAATTCCTGTTGTTTGTTGTTCATGATATATATGAGTGATGATAAACATGTTATGGATCTCTATTGTGGACTGAGAGTGGGAAGGGCGGTCATGGTTGGGAAAGGGCGAAGGGAGAGAGGGGCGGCAGGAAGCATAAAAAAGGTGTTCTGTAATGATCAATAAACCAGTGTTTGGAAACAAATGGCTTTGCCTGGTGTCTCAGGCTGGGTGTGGCTGCAGCTGTGTCACCCCCCCCCCCCATTACACCTGGCACTCCTTCTCTCCAACAACCCTCCTGTGATGCTTCAGCCTCATCATTTCCAACATCCTTTGTTCCTGCCAGATTCACAAGTTCGCGCTGTGATCCACTTCGACAAATACAGTGCTGTGCAAAAGTCTTAGGTGCCTATATATATATATAGCTAGTGTGTCTAAGACAAATTTAGTACAATGATAACTTAATATATATGTATTTAGTATTTGATAAAAAGGTATTTGCTTTCAAACAATTTAATATGTGTCAATTCAGCATGATTTTGAGATGTGTGTGGACTGCTCAGTTCACTAGGTGGCATAGATTGTCCATGTGTACGGGTCATTGCTGGATAATTTAACAATCATCATTCATGTTGGCACTATTTATCTACACCAGTTGTTCTCAGGGCTGACTTGATGAATTAAATAAAGCTTAACTTCTTTAAGTCAATGTTGAAAATGTGTCTGAGGCATATCCCTGAAGAGCTCTAACATTGGTGTGGCCAAGAAAAGATACCTCAGAATGGGCCCAAATTCATTTGATCCAAGACCTTTAGATCTAATAGAACCTGAAAATGTTAATCAAGTAGGAATATATTTTAACTTCCTGTACAACTCTATGATTATTGTGTAAGGATTTGCAATTGTAAAGAACAGCAGACCTGTTGGGAAGTGCTGGTGGTTCCAGATTGTCTTTTTACATGAAGGCAGAAATCCTGAGCCAGCTGAGCCCAATTAGCTTATAAAACCCAATGTTAGGCAGGAACTTCTGCAGTTTCCTAGCAGTTGCACTGGTGAACTGCAAAGGAGTCTTTACTACAGTAGACCTCTGCAACTGAGTCTCTGCCACATTAGGCTTGCCACAGGAAGAAGATACCCTTTTGTTTGAATGGAGAGTAAAGCTTTTGTGAAAGAAGAGTTAGTATAAAGTGTTTTAATTTTTTAATGACTTTGCTTTGAAGTTCTTGATTGTTTGGATGTGATTTTATTTATTATTTTTCATTTTTAATAACTTTATACAATTTTAATTGTTTAATGTCTTTGGAGAGTTTAGGTGCTTCAGAGCAAAACTTTTGATGTGGCTTTGCTACCTGTCAGGGGTTTTCTCAGTTATTTCACCGACTTGTTAGTAGCATGCTGCACAGTGCCTTATCATCTTGCTGATTTGGTCATGGCAAGTTCGGGCCCATTAAGATCAACTACGTACTGGTTAACAGTTTTTTCATGTATTCAATGTGTCCTTAAAATCATCTAACGTAGGAGGAGAATTTAATGGCTCTGAGCCTGTGCTTGCTGGAGTTTAGAAGAAATGGGGAGGGGGATCTCATTGAAACATACTGAATAAAGTATAAGTATTGAAAGGCTTTGAAAGTATGGACACGGAGAGGATGTTTCGTATAGTGGGTGAGTCTTTAACCAGAGGGCAAAGCTTCAGAAGACAGGATATCCCTTTAGAAAAAAGATGAAGAGGAATTTCTTTCGTCAGAGGGTGGTAAATCTGTGGACTTCATTGCCATAGTGAGTTATGGTGTCCAAGTCATTTAGTATATTTAAAGCAGAGTTTGATAGGGTCTTGATTAGTAAGGGCATCAAAGTTTATGGGGAGAAGGCAGCAGAATAGGGTTGAGAGGGATAATAAATCAGCCATGATGGAATGGCAGAGCAGATTCGATGGGCTGAATGACCTAATTCTGTTTCTATGTCTTCTGGTCTTATGGTTTTCTTACTGGTCTTCATCAATCACTTTCACTGAAATAGCTGAAGCTTTATCATGATAGACTCATCTCTTTGTAGAAGCAGGTTTTTTTTGCTGTGTTGTATAAAACGCAGTGATTGATCCTGCGTTATTACTGTCACATATAAAGGTTGCACCATCGATCAGGAGGATGAAACTCTGGTGCTCAAGGAAATTGGTGCCTCTATTGCCTTCATTGAAGAACTATTGTGAACTTGGAGTTTCAGAGGGAAAATGTAAATGACACTGGACACCACTCTGCAGCGTTCTCCAGTACAAGGACAACCTGGATATTTTATTTTTATTGAGAGATACATTCAGACACCTGTTTCCATTTAGCTCGGATCTTAATTGTTGCCAGTAGGTGAATAACTAATATGAGACGGACACAAAAAGCACTGTCACATCACTTAATTCTCGTTTCTGTGTTAATTATCAGTATCCCAATCTTCGAGAAGAGGGCTTGTGCTTTGCTTAAATACACATAAATTGGTCTTAAGGTGGGAATTTCAGCAAAATGAGAGGGAGAATCAGTCGTTTCTTGGATTTTCATAGAGTCAATCTGCATGGGAATGGGCTCTTCAACCCACATTCTTTGTATAATCTAAATGTACTGCTTTAAGATTTAAAAGTAGAGATACAGCACACCTGCACCACAAATTATTCCCCTGTGACCAATTAATGTGCTAACCCATACATCTTTGGAACATGAGAGATATCTGGGGCACCCTGATGAAACCCATGTGGACGCGGAGATTACACAAGCTCCTTACAGACAGCGGCAGGAATTGATCCCCGCTTGCCGCTGCTGTAATAGCGTTACACTAACCGTTGGGCTGATGTGCCACCCTAGCGTGCCCACAACTTGCTAACCCTAACCCGTACGTCTCGGGAATGTGTGAGGGAACTGTAACATCTGGAGGAAACCCACGCGGACAGACACCTTTCAGACGGCAGCAAGAATCGAACCCAGATCGGCTGGAAAGGTATTGTGCCAATTGCTATGCGACTGTGCCGCCAGAGGTTAGCTTTATTTGTCACATGTACATGGAATGTGTCACTCTCCATCAGATCAAATCAGCAAAGCTTGCATTGGGCAGCCCACAAGTATCACCGTGCTTTCGGCACCAACAGGGCACACCCACATGATGTGATGGGCTGAATTTCACTGTTATCTTGACATAGAATAAAGGGACATCTTTTGCCTATCGTTGTGTTGCTGGGACTGTGTATTTTTAACAGGCGTGTACAATATTAATCTTCATATGAAGTTCCCACCCCATACTGAATAGTCTGTAAAAGTTTATTACTTGGACCTACCCACGAGGAGTGCCTGCTTAATTGCTACTGTGGACCACCAACTGACAATGAATCACAGAGAGGAGAAACTGGAATGTCAGAAATGAGCTACTTGCCAGTCATTTTCAGAATGAGATAAATTTCAAACTAAATTATGCATTGTGAAATCCATTTGGAGGAATCCTTTTATTTGAGCAGTCTGTTGTATCTTAATAATATACTTCTGAAAACAGAACTTACTTATAAAAGATGAGATTATTATCTTTTAGAGTTAACAGAAAATGCAGCAAATACAGAGCCAGTCAGTCAGCATCTAAAAATGTGGATGGATATTAAAAATACCATCCCCTTCTCTTAATTCCTCCGTCTCCATGGCATCTGCTCTCAGGATGAGGCTTTTCATTCCAGAACTATTGAGATGTCCTCCACCATCAATGCTGTCATCACCTGAATCTCTTCCATTTCGCGCATGTCTGCCCTCACCCTATCCTCCCGCCACCATACCAGGGATAGGGTTCCTCTTGTCCTCACCTACCACCCAACTAGCCTCCACATCCAGCACATAATTCTCCGCAACTTCTACCATCTCCAATGGGATCCCACCACCAAGCAAAACTTTCCCTCTCCCCCCCACTTTCCACAGGGCTCGCTCTCTATGCAACTCCCTTGTCATTTCGTACCTTCCCACTGATCTTCCTTCTGTTACTTATCCTTTGAGTCTGTTGGGGTCATTTACTGTATCCAGTGCTCCCAGTGTGGCCTTCTGTATATTAGAACATAGAACATAGAATAGTACAGCACATTACAGGCCCTTCGACCCACAATGTTGTGCCAACCCTCAAACCCTGCCTCCCATATAACCTCCCACCTTAAATTCCTCCATATACCTGTCTAGTAGTCTCTTAAACTTCACTAGTGTATCTGCCTCCACCACTGACTCAGGCAGTGCATTCCACGCACCAACCACTCTCTGAGTGAAAAACCTTCCTCTAACATCCCCCTTGAACTTCCCACCCCTTACCTTAAAGCCATGTCCTTTTGTATTGAGCAGTGGTGCCCTGGGGAAGAGGCGTTGGCTATCCACTCTATCTATTCCTCTCATTATCTTGTACACCTCTATCGTGTCTCATCCTCCTTCTCTCCAAAGAGTAAAGCCCTAGCTCCCTTAATATCTGATCATAATCCATACTCTCTAAACCAGGCAGCATCCTGGTAAATCTCCTCTGTACCCTTTCCAATGCTTCCACATCCTTCCTATAGTGAGGCGACCAGAACTGGAGACAGTACTCCAAGTGTGGCCTAACCAGAGTTTTATAGAGCTGCATCATTACATCGCGACGCTTAAACTCTGTCCCTCGATTTATGAAAGCTAACACCCCATAAGCTTTCTTAACTACCCTATCTACCTGTGAGGCAACTTTCAGGGATCTGTGGACATGTACCCCCAGATCCCTCTGCTCCTCCACACTAGCAATTATCCTGCCATTTACTTTGTACTCTGCCTTGGAGTTTGTCCTTCCAAAGTGTACCACCTCACACTTCTCCGGGTTGAACTCCATCTGCCACTTCTCAGCCCACTTCTGCATCCTATCAATGTCTCTCTGCAATCTTTGACAATCCTCTACACCATATACAACACCACCAACCTTTGTGTCGTCTGCAAACTTGCCAACCCACCCTTCTACCCCCATATCCAGGTCATTAATAAAAATCATGAAGAGGTCCCAGAACAGATCCTTGTGGGACACCACTAGTTACAACCCTCCAATCTGAATGTACTCCCTCCACCACCACCTTCTGCCTTCTGCATGCAAGCCAATTCTGAATCCACCTGGCTAAACTTCCCTGGATCCCATATTAGTGAGACCCAGTGTAGATTGGGCGACCGCTTCGCTGATCCCCTAAGCAGAATAATAGTTTTGCATGAACTAGATGGGCCAAAGAGCGTGTTTTTGTGCTGTTGAACTCTGTGACTCCCGATGTGG
The DNA here is from genome assembly GCF_030028105.1 of Mobula birostris. NCBI lineage: Eukaryota > Metazoa > Chordata > Chondrichthyes > Myliobatiformes > Myliobatidae > Mobula > Mobula birostris. The sequence continues at coordinate 131,689,906 of NC_092370.1, forward strand.
GTGAAGATTTCATTGAATATTTTTCACCTGTATTCATTAAGGTGAAATTCATTGAAGTCAGAGGTCTCAGTTGCAAAGGTAAACTTCTGAAGCATATTAAGATTAAAAAGGAGGTACTAAGTATCTCAGGAAGAGTAAAGGTGGATAAATCCCCAGAGTCTGAGGAGATGTATCCCAGATTGCTATCAAAGGCAAGCAATAAGAATGCTGAGACCCTGTTGGGAATATTTCAATCTTTGCTGCAGGTGAGATGCGATGTGACTGCAAGACAGTACATTTGGCAGCTATTGGGAAAGATCAGAATGGTAGTCAAGCCATATATATGGTGGGTGATCATAGTCTTTTTCCTCAGGTAGGGATGCTTAAATCTTAGAGGGTATAGATTTAAAATGGGGGATGTGAAAAATGCTTATATGGTTCTTACCTTTGCTAGCTGAGTCATTACAGCATGACAGCTTGGCTACACGTTCAAGGGCTCTACAACTCATGTTTTCAGTATTATTTATTTATTTGCATATTATTTTTCGGTCGTTATGTATAGTTTTTCATAAATTCTATTGTATTTCTTTGTTTTCCTGTAAATGCCTGCAAGAAAATGAATCTCAAAGTAATATATGATACCATATATGTATCTTGGTAGTAAATTTAGTTTGGCTTTTGACAGTGTAAAATTAAGATTTGTTAAGAATTAGCAACAGATTTTAAGATATAAATGCTATACCTTGCAAATGCTAAGTATATGACACAGCACTGCAAACCTATCCAATTCCTTACAAGTTATTGGATCATAAATGGCAATTTCTTGTTATTAATTTTAAATGTGAGTAATCAATATTTGGTAACAAAGTCACCAAAGGATACAAGTTAAGATAGGGGTATGAAACTGGTCGCAGATAAGCCACCACCTCACTAAATGGACATGCGGGCTCAGGGAGATAAATACCTGACTCATTTTGCTGTATTCCATCAGCTGCATAAAAGGAAATCTCTGACACTATTTGCAAGAAGTGTCATGGGTAATAGTCCAATCTCTAACGACACCCCTAGAATAAATTAACCATGTGTTTTTTTTCCATTTACCACCACATTTTTATATTGCTGCAGAGACTACCTTTCTTTGAAGTATGTAACTGGTTAGTTTTGTGTTATTGGTCATTGCTTTGACGTGATAAAGTACAATAAAGGTTCAAAGTTCAAAGTAAATTTATTATCAAAGTACGTATACATCACCATATACTACCCTTATAATAACTCACCCAAATTCATTTTCTTGCAGTCATTCACAGTAGACCAAATAGAATCAATCCAAAGTCTAAAACTTCGTTTATTTCCCATTTCCCTGTCAACTTGGTATTTCTGTGCATGTCTAGGCCGTGTGTTAATGAGAGAGTTCCAGGAACACTGTGATTGTTTTTATGTTTCCACCCTGTGATGGAACATCACGGTTGATCTTAACCCACCTCTACCTCTCAGAAACGCAGTAAATTTGCTCTCCAAGTTCCCCAAGTTGTTTCCCACCTGCAGATGCCAGAAGCTAATCATTGTAGGTTTTAGTTGAGAAAGTGTTAAGGAAATCAAACTTAGTCTAGTCAGAAGAACCATAGAACATTATAGCACAGTACAGACTCTTTTAAACTACTCTAAGATTAATCTAATCCGTCCCTCCATTTTCCTATCATCCACATACTGAACTGTCATTGTAGTTAATAACTAAGAGTCTCTTAATGCCGCTAATGTATCTGCCTTTACCATCATCACTGGCAGGGATTTCCTTGCATCCACCTCGTTCTGTGTAAAATATTTACCTCTGACCTTCCCACAGTACGTTCCTCCAATCACCTTAAAATTATGCCCACTCACGTTAGGTTTTTCTCCCTAGGGAAAAAGTCTTTGGTTATCCACTTTATCCATGTCTCTTATCATCTTGTACAGCTCTAACAAGTCAGCTGTCATCCTCCTTCACTCAAAAGAGTAAAACCTTGCCTCGTTCAACCTGTCCTCAGAGTTCATGCTCTCTAATCCAGGCAGCATCCTGGTAAATTTCCTCTGCACTCTCTCTGAAGTTTCTATATCCTTCTTATAATGAGATGTCTGGAACTGAATACAATATTCCAAGTGTGTCTAATCCATGAAAGTTAACCTTCTCAGAGTTTTTTATTTACTTTATCTTTGCTGAGAAATTAGAAAACAACCTCTTATCTGTTTTCACCAATCACCTACCAGCCTGTGGTTCTCATCTGCCAGCAACCTATATAACCATTGTTACTTACCCTCCCAGTTCCATCTATCACTTATTAGTCCCTGTCTCCTCCTTTTCCCCCTCTCCTCTTTATACTGGATACCTTTCCTCCTCTCTCAGTCCTCATTCCGTGTCTCAACTTGCCCGCCCCCCCCACCATCCAGCTCTGAAAAATCATCTTTATTCACCCTCCCAGTTCTATCTATCAAGCATACTTTCTTCAGCCAACGATTGGTGTGTCAAGGCTGACCTGGATGGGAAAGGCAGTTTCCCGGAGCAAATAGCTGTCACAACATTGTGTCCAGATATAATCGTATGGTCTGACACCAGTAGAGAAGTGGTTATTGGTGAACTCACAGTCCCCTGGGAAGACAACATCGATGAAGCCCATGAGTGCAAGTTAACCAAGTATGCAGAATTAAGATCAGAGTGCAGAGACAGAGGGTGGAAGGTCTCATGCTATCCATTTGAAGTAGGCTGCCGTGGGTTTATTGCGTTCACTCTCCAGAAGTGGCTGCGTGACCTTGGCTTCACTAGAAGAGAGATCAAGTCTACCAGCAGGGCTGTAGCTGAGGCAGCAGAGAAAGGATCAGCATGGGTGTAGACCAAGTATGTCCAGAGGGGCAGGTAGTCAGACAGTGTATACATATCTTGCAAACCCTTCAGTAGTTGCATAGACACCTGAAGAGTAGACTATCTGTTGGATGGAAGTGACCAACAACTCTGATAGAGGCAGATGCCGAGTTTTTAAGCTCACCAGGGGGAGGTGGTGCTTTAGCACTGCTGGCCCACCACCTCGAGGGAGTCTTGATCATAAGCGGGCCGAAACTCCTGAAGTCAGGTGGCAGATCAACTGATGATCCCACTGGTGATAGCACAGGACAGTTAACATCTTAGCCAACGTGTATTTTGTAACTCTTATGAACCCCTGTCTCTTCTGTTTATACTGGATACCTTTCCCCCACTTGGTTCTGACGCAGTGTCTCAGGATTCAAATTCAAGTTGACTTTTCACGTGTACATTGAAATATACAGTGAAATGTGTCATTTGTGTTAACAACCAACACACTGAAATAGTGCTGGAGCAGCTTGCAAGTGTCGCTGCACATCCCGGCACCAACACAGCATGCCCACAATGTTCGATGGAACGACACAGAACACAACAAACAACAAAGTAATAGTTCCTCCCTCCCACCCACGCATACAACCGTCCTCTATCCCTCGGTCAGGCTGTCTTCGGTCTTCAGCAGACTCCGACTCAGGCTCTGGTCATCGGGCCTCAACTTCCGAACATCCGATTGATCCTCGGCCTAGACCCCAGGAGTCGCTGACTCTGCAGCGTAGTGATTAGCACAACGCTTTACAGTACAGGCAACCCAGGATCAATTCCCATCACTGCCTGTAAGGAGTTTGTACGTTCTTCTTGTGACTGCATATGTTTCCTCTGGGTGCTCTGGTTTCCTCCCACAGTCCAAAGACGTACTGGTTGTTAGGTTAATTGGGCCTTTTGTAAATTGTCCCATGATTAGGCTTGGAGTAAGTCAGGGGATTGCTGGGCAGCAGGGCTCAAAGGGCCAGAAGGGCTCAAAGGGCCGGAAGGACTTATTCCATGCTGTGCCTCAGCAAATAAAATTGAAAATTGACAGGGCCCCAAACAGTCGGCCTCAAACTCCATTCTCACTGATTTATGGACCTAGGACGTCATCGGATCTCATTCTTCCTGTCTACATAGCACTCCAATTCTGCAACACACTGACAGTTCACTGAATTCACTGAACTGAGGTTGGTGGGGAGGTTGCCACCAGCCCTTATCAACACTCATCTGCCTGCCTGACATCTGACCACAGAGGGCCCACATCCATGCCACTGATCTTTGAACATGGTGTGGAGACTTCGACTCTGGCCTGACCTCAAATTTCCCCAACATTCCTGTCTCTAAACCCTAACCTGATGCCTAGCTCCCCTACCTGACCCGAAACCATCCCTATGAAGCTGAAAAGAAGAACTAAATCTGAGCCACAACCTTGATGGAGACTGCAGCTCGGCATCACATTGAATACGTTTGAAAAGTCGATGATTCCTTTCCTTCCACAGATGCCACTCGACCTGCTGAGTTCCCCAGCGGTTTTCAGCATCAGCAGTCTTGTATGCCTCCAGGAAGAAAAATGACCCCAGCAACAGCTCCAGCATGCTGCTATATTCCATGACATCCATAACAGTGACACATCCGAGCCTCTGCGGCTCCCTTATCCCATCTGCAGTACTGTTCAGACAGGCTTCATGGCCAGGACTAAGACTCTGCAGTCACTGTCACTCGTGACTTTGATGAAGGATATTAATCTCGAGTGTATAGTGACCCACTGGAGCTACCCCAGCCTCTCGATTCACAGGATTTGAGGGATTATTTCACATAAATACCCGACTAGATCACATAATGTGGCAGGTACGAAAACAGTGATTGCTGTGTAGGGTCTTCTGCAAATTGAAGGAAGTAATAGACAACATTCTGATATTTAAGGATATCAAGGCATATGGGATAAGTATAGAAAAACTGCGAGCAAAAGATCAGTTCTCATCTTTAGAGGACAGCGGGGCACTGGCAATCATAAGCCATAGTATCTCATTCCTGGTACAGGTGTATCATAAGACCATCAGACATACTGTAGAAGCAGAATTAGGCCATTTGGCCCATCAAGTGCTCCACCATAATAAATCATGGTTGATTTACTATCCCTCTCAACTCCTTTCTCCTGCCTGCTCCCCTTTACCTTTGACACCCTTACTAATCAAGACCTATCAGTCTCCACTTCAAATGTACCCAATGACTTGGCCTACGTGCGCATCTGTGGCAACAAATTGCATAATTTCATCTTTTACTAGCTAAGGAAATTCCACCTCATTTCTGTTCTAAAGCAACATCTTTCTAATCTGAGGCTGTGCCCTCTGGTCCTAAATACTGTAAGAAATTTTGTTCAGTTACATTTATTTTCTATTTCAATGCACATTACCTTACATAATCCAGAAAAGAGATCATAACTAATGACTTCATCCAAAAATCATAGAGTACCATTAGTTTCACAGTTTGGTTTCATTAACAAATATTATACATTTTTTTTCTCTTTCATGTAAATTAGGATTATCATAATCTTTTGGAGATTCAGGAGGAGTCCAATTCAAAACACCATGTGATAGCTTTTCTTTCACAGGAGCAGTTTGTCTTGGGTAAACTTTACAAATCGAATGCTTCCAGCTTTGGTCAACTCTAGAGGGCTAGAGTTGGAGGGCAGCCAATCAGACAAACTGATTTATGTGCATGCTAGTCCAATCTTTCTTCCTGTCAAATAAGTTTCCCACCAGGAATCCTGGCTTGTAAAATGTAGCCCTGTAACATTTCACCGTGGTCTTCACTTGCAAAACTGGGCATTTTTGTTTTACAAAATGTTACAAGGTTAGACCTGACCAGCAGTTTTAATGCAGAAAACACAGGATAGGGTAGTGGGTTAATGCTAGGACAACATTTATGATTACATGGTAAATTAGAAAAAATGCACTTTGGGGTAGAAATGTCTTCTGTAGGATGAGCATGTGTTCATTAGACTGCTTCTGAAATTACGCTCAGTGGCCACTTCCATACCTAATAAAGTGGCCATTGAGTGTATGTTCATGGTTTTCTGCTGCTGTAGCCCATCTGCTTCAAGGTTTGACACGTTGTGTGTACAGGAATTCCCTTCTGCACACCACTGTCATAACATGTGATTCTTTGAGTTACTCTCATCTTCCTGTCACCTTGAACCAGTCTGGCCATTCTTCTCTGACCTCTCTCATTAACGAGACATTTCTGCCCACAGAACTCTGCTCACTGGATGTTTCTTTGTTTTCGCACCTTTCTCTGTAAACTCTGTAGAGACAGTTATGTGTTAAAACCTCAGGAGATCAGCAGCTTCTGAGATACTCAAACCATCCTGTCTGGCAGCAACAATCATTCCACAGTCAAAGCCATATAGATCACATTCCTTCCCCATTCTGATGTTCAGCCTGAACAACAACTGAACCTCTTGACCATGTTTGCATGCTTTTATGCATTGAGTTGCTTCCACATGATTGGCTCATATTTTCATTAACAAGCAAGGTGTAAAGGCATACCTGATAAATTGAGTAGATTTGTGTGTGAGAAAACAAGTAGGAGATCCTGGTATTTTTAAATTACACACAAGTGTACCTTATTCCTTTGCTGGCCTTGTACTTGCTCAGATATGACTGCACTGGCAATCAGTTGCGTTACATTTGTTATGTACCCCGTAACTGGGTTGCCAAACCAGCAGAAATGGATCATTCAGTTGGAGTCTGGATTACTAGAACTAAGAAAGTTTTATTAAAGAAACAAGCAACACAGTAATCGAAAGGATAATAAATGCAACAGTTCAGCAATGATAAACACACATGTGCACAGAATTAAGATAACAGGATCAATCAAGCTCTATCGTTGTCTAGGGGTAAATGACCAATTTCAAAGTGATGCAAAGTTCAGTTCAATTTAGTTCAGTTCGCAGTAATCGTTGCCATAGCGATGGACAATGTTGGGGGGAGGGAGAGAGAGAACGAGAATGAATGATCATTCCAAAACGGCTTCCACTCACAGACCTGCGATATTGCTCACAAGCAGCTTTCGGGGTGAGTCCTTTGTGATGTCACTTGAGGTCACCGACTGTGACCCCTCCTCCAGATGCGGTCGATCCTCTGCATTGAACCCGGCACCCAGCAAGGGCGGACACACACCGGGTTCCCGCTGATCGTACCTTTCCACCCTGTGCATCTAAGGCTGATCCCGCGATCAGCCGTCCAAGAGCTTCCCACCGACTTGGGAGAGGCGCACCGCTTCCAGGGTCTCGTTACCTCGAGTGTCGTGTGTGTCCTGCCTTAGCGAACCTGTCCCTTTTTATCCCCCTGCTGGGGTATCGCCTGTCCATCACTTCAAACAGTTCAGGGTTCAAAGGGGGAGCCGCTCTTGACAATACCCAGACTGATGGCTCCTTCATTAACACCTCCAAATGCTGCTTCATTGTGTGCCTTATCTCTCCCTCCCCTGAGGACAGGTGGCAGACCTACTGCTGATGCCACTGGTGCTAGCCCAGGCCAGCAAACATCTTAATTTATGTGTATTCTCATCACACATTTCAGAAGCAAAGGTTGTTAGTGCATGATATCATAGCTGAAGAAACAATAATCTGATCTTGTGAACCAAGAACACAAATATACTTAAATGAAATACGTTCTGCAGTTTCATTGAGCTTTGATCCAATATTTGTTATCTGTAATACAATACTAATCTTTATCTTCCGAACTAATTACCTGAGGAGAAAGCTAGTTCCAAATATGAGAAATTTTACTTTGAAGTGAAGATATTTTCTTCGCAAGTCTCCTGTAATCCGTGATTAGCACCTCGGTTTGATTGGTAACCCTGTTGTCTCTGTAAGACAACCTTCAAAGTATTACCAACAGAAATCCAGTTAACTAATGTTAATCAACTTGTGAAGTCAAATATTACTGTGCACATTTCAGTCTGCAGCATACAAGAAACTGATGATATTGCTTTTCTGATTTTTATTAAGGAAGGCAATTTAGCTTTGTTACTCAGTCAGACAAATATGGTTGTGTTTCTTAGCAAGCCCCTTGGCTTGTCAAAATGCAGAATGTGTAGGTATTGATCTTTAGAACATGCTTGGTGTATTTTTGAATAGAAACTCACAGTGGCAGGAATCTAACCACAATCAGACAGCACAGCAGGGTACTTGAAGATATGAAATTCAGATTTAGCAGTTAGATATTTAGAAATCGGAATTCGTCCTTTTTGATGTGCTGAACGAAATTCTGCGCCACTTGGATGACCTGCAAAAAAAAATTGTTGAAGTTGGCAAAGAAAAGTAAAAAAATAATTCAGGTAATTTTCACCCTGAACTATGCATCAAATGGTTAGCTGCACGGTCCCTGAAGGCAGCTGTCGTATCGTGTGAAGGATGGGGATTGAATAAAAGCCTCAGAGACCCTCTCTGTATAGCGGCTACCAAGTGCAGAAAAGTCTGCCATGGATGACAGGAGAAGGGGAGGAGGACTTTGTTTACAATGTCTGTTCAGGGCCCCCTCCTCTAATCAGCATCACGATCACCTCCAGAAATCGAGACCTGTGCTGTGTGTGACTTACACGGTGGCACAGCACAGACTCAGCACTCTGGCAGAGATCACGGCCTGTAGCTCTTCTGTGAATATTGTGGAAACATGGCGATAAGTAATGAAACCAGAGACAACGCTGAGTGAGGGTGGTAAATGCAGAGCGCAATACATCGACAGGACGGCGGGGACTGTCTAAGTAATTTCTCTTTGCTGCTGTGCCGAGATGTTTGTTCTGGGTTATTGTCGCTCAACAGTACACATGTATGCCACTGCCTGTAAGGAGTTTGCATGCTCTTGCCATGACCGCGCGCAAGGTGCTCTGGTTCCCTCCCACAGTCCGAAGACAAACCGGTTGGTAGGTTAATTAGTCATTGTAAATTGTCACGTGATTAAGCTCGGATTAATTTGGGGGATTGCTGGGTGGCGTGGCTCGAAGGGCCGGAAGAGCCTATTCCGCGCGGTACCTCAACGAATAAGTAAATAAATGCATTCCGCTAAATGAAACATCGCTCCTCTGGGGCCAAGGTGTAAAACACAGTACATAGTCACACACAGCACATATAGTTACAATCCAGCGCAAACAGTCACAAGATAATATCAGCACAAGTCCCTGAGTGGCACGGGCTGAAGGCTGACAGGTTGACATAAAGTGTGAGGTGCATGTTTATCTAAGATAGTGTAATGTTACTGGCACTATTAGAATAAAACAAGCAGTTGTATAAATATGTGAAGCAGCAGCAATAAAAGATGAAACGTGACCGGTGCAGGATGAGAGTGTGCCTGTGAGTTGGGGAGCAGGAGGGGGTGGAGTTGGGGGTCTTTTGTACCTGTGTGCTGGGTGGCAGCAAGTCTAAACAGCCTGGGGGAAGAAGCTATTGTCCAGCTTTACAGTTCTGGTTCTTAAGTTGCCAATCCTTCAGCCTCACGGCAGGAGGCCAAGGAGATTTTTATATGAATAATAAACATATGTCATAGTTCATACATTCAATAGCCATTAAATCCAGTTGCTATGTACCCAGATGATGTTATCTACCGAACTGATACTGGACACACTTCAGAGGAAATTTCCTCATGGTTGTTAATTCATCCAAGAATGAGTGCTGATGGAATTTTAACACGAACAAAATAATTTTGAATGAGTAAATAGCAGAAATGAACACAATTTCTCTGCATTTATCTGAAATGAACAACAGTAATGGCATTGTGAACAGACTATCTCTCACTTATAATGCCTACATTTATTGGAACCGGTGCCATCATTAATAGCTGACCTGTACAGAATTAAGCATTTGTAGGAGTAATAAAAAGCTTTAAATAGCCGATTAAAGCAACATGTTCAAAACACAAAGAGAGTTTGCAGAATATGGCTGCATGCACTGTTCCTGAAGCATATATAAAATTCAACATTAGAAGTGATTTATATGTCAGTAGCCAGCTGCAGTGACAAATTTGGCCTGAATCCAGATGAAGGCTCTCAACCCAGAACAATGACTGTTCATTTCCCTCCTTAGATGCTACCCGACATGCTGAGTTCTTCCAGCATTTTGTGTGCTTTCCCATATCGATCCATCTGTTGTGACATACCATGCAGTAGTGTTTCTCTTTACCTTCCTGACAGGTCAGCAGGATAAGGCTCGTCAGGTTCAAGGAACGGAACGTACTGCTTGGAGATCAGGCAGTTCAGATCACGTTTAGGACATGGTATTAAAGATTAAAAGGTTAGCTTTCTTTGTCACATGTACGTTGAAATATCGAAACATTCAGTGAAATGCGACATTTGCGTCAAACCGGCGAGGATTGTGCTGGGCATGGCCACAACTCACTAACCCCAACCGTACCTCTGTGGAATGTGGGAGGAAACGAGCACTCGGACGAAACACACGCAGTCATGGGGACAATGTATAAATTTCTCACAGACAGCTGGTCACAGCGCATGTGAGAGAGACTCGTGGCACTGCAATTTCAGCTTTTGCTCTCCCAGGTAACATGTACACCCCTTTGTGTGTTGGATATGTTTCTGTGATCCATCCATACACTTGGTTCTCACCACATTTAGAGATGAGAGCCACAGAGTGCCAGGTTGTCTTGGAAACTGTCTCACTTCTTTCCATTGTGAGGGTAGCAAGTTCAAGTTCAATTTTACCTGTCATTCAACCATGCACATGTATACAGCTAAATGAAAGAATGTTTCTCCAGGGCCAAGGTGCAAAACACAGTAAATACAGCACCCAGCACATGCGCATGCAGTCACAAAACAACATTAGCACAAGTCCCTGTGTAGTATGGCCTGGAGATCGTTGGTGAATGGGATGTTGTCCTGGAGCCACGTTTCTGCAAGAACAAGCATGCAACAGTTCCTCATCCTGCACGGGGTCAGCCGCGGTTGAAGGCAATCATAGTCATAGTCATAGTCATACTTTATTGATCCCGGGGGAAATTGGTTTTTGTTACAGTTGCACCGTAAATAATAAATAGTGATAGAACCATAAATAGTTAAATAGTAATATGTAAATTATGCCAGTAAATTATGAAATAAGTCCAGGACCAGCCTATTGGCTCAGGGTGTCTGACCCTCCAAGGGAGGAGTTGTAAAGTTTGATGGCCACAGGGAGGAATGACTTCCTATCACGCTCTGTGCTGCATCTCGGTGGAATGAGTCTCTGGCTGAATGTACACCTGTGCCCACCCAGTACATTATGTAGTGGATGGGAGACATTGACCAAGATAGCATGCAACTTAGACAGCATCCTCTTTTCAGACACCACTGTGAGAGAGTCCAGTTCCATCCCCACAACATCACTGGCCTTACGAATGAGTTTGTTGATTCTGTCGATGTCTGCTACCTTCAGACTGCTGCCCCAGCACACAACAGCAAACATGATAGCACTGGCCACCACAGACTCGTAGAACATCCTCAGCATTGTCCGGCAGATGTTAAAGGACCTCAGTCTCCTCAGGAAATAGAGATGGCTCTGACCCTTCTTGTAGACAGCCTCAGTGTTCTTTGACCAGTCCAGTTTATTGTCAATTCGTATCCCCCGGTATTTGTAATCCTCCACCATGTCCACACTGACCCCCTGGATGGAAACAGGGGTCACCGGTACCTTAGTACTCCTCAGGTCTACCACCAGCTCCTTAGTCTTTTTCACATTAAGCTGCAGATAATTCTGCTCACACCATGTGACAAAGTTTCCTACCGTAGCCCTGTACTCCACCTCATCTCCCTTGCTGATGCATCCAACTATGACAGAGTCATCCGAAAACTTCTGAAGATGACAAGACTCTGTGCAGTAGTTGAAGTCCGAGGTGTAAATGGTGAAGAGAAAGGGAGACAAGACAGTCCCCTGTGGAGCCCCAGTGCTGCTGATCACTCTGTCGGACACACAGTGTTGCAAGCAGCTTGTCTTTCAGGGAACGAACACTGGAGAGCGTCACTGACAGGAAGACGGCCTGCAGAGGCCAGCCCACAACCCAGCGCGGATTCCAGTGCATCCATCATGCCTGTGTTCTCTTCCATATTGCCTCCAGCACCTCTTCCCCAGGTGGCTGTAAAGACGCCACCACAGCATGAGGGCCTGGTTCATGTAACAACCGAAGTCACTCAGCTCCTGCACCATCAGTCTCACCAATGAACCAGACCTGGTGGTGTTTTGTATTACCAATGTCCAACAGGGTCTTTCCATCACAAGAAGAACACAAGACAAACATTTGCACCATTTTTTGGACCAGGAGAAGCTGCTGTGGCCAAGCTGCCACCATCTAATTGGAAGTGGATATGCGAACCAATAATGGGACAATCCAACTGTCATCAGTATGATGGGAGTTGGATCACGTATGAAAAATATCAAAGCAATTCTTAATGTGACATACTGTATTTTCAAATTCTAATAGTTGGGCTAGAATTATTAATTCCCACCCACCTCTGTTAAATACAGAATAAGGTTTATTTCCAGCATCCTTGTGCTCTTATGTGACACTTGATAGAATGACTTGAATACTTTCACTTCCAACAGCAACTGTATGACCTACTTGACCATTTGAGCCTGCGTAAAGAATAACTTTGGAAAGGATTGTTTACTGTCAATGTTGAATGTAACAACAATAATTTAATATTCATGCACATATCCATGAATGAAAAATACACTCGGTGGCCACTTTACTAGGTACTCCTGTACACCTGCTCGTTAATGAAAATATCTAATCTGCCAATCATCTGGCAGCATCTCAATTCATAAAAGCATGCAGACAATATTTCAGTTATTGTTCAGACCAAGTATCAAAATGGGGAAGAAATATGATCTACGTGACCTTGACTGTGGAATGATTGTCGGTGCCAGACGGGGTGGTTTGAGTATCTCAGAAACTTGGTGAGTTCCTGGGATCTTCACACAGGAGAATGGCTAGATTGTTTGAAGACTTAACCCAAATAACCACTCCTAGCCTAATAAAGTGGCCACTGAGTGTATATAGAGTCTGTAATTTAGTGAACAGGACAAGACACTTTATGACCCAGCTGGTAGTGTAGTGGCATCAGTGCCAGACTTCAGGACGAAAGGTCCCGAGTTCGTATCCAGCCGGCTCCCCTGCACACTCTCCATCCGTGCTGGGTTACGAGCTGGTGGTCTCTTTGGAAACTCACCCGGCAGAAGGCAACGGCCAACCACTGCTGTAACTTGCCTCGTGGGCAATTTCCCACTACGTCAGCGAGGTGTGGAGGGAAATCATCCGCTAACCGGAGAAACTCCGGATGCGACATACGTTTCCTTTCCTATGAGCCTTATAAGAGGAAATAATCAGAAATTACTACAGGCCTGGTTAGTGGCATTGTGAAAGGATGAAGAAACTGAAGGAAGGAATATATACAGATAACTTGTTACAAAAATTCGAGATGAAATCAGGAACAGGATTGGGGGAAGCTGAGTGCAGCTTCTAGGTTAAAGGACTACTCTCCAAACATACAATAAAGGTTAGAATGTGATCCAGCCAAATGAACACTACCTCACTATTTTCATCTCTTTTGCACTACTTACTTATCCAGATAAAATAATCCAAAATGGTGATTTCATTTTAATGACATGCATAAAGTGCTGGCGGAACTCAGCAGGTGAGGCAGCATCTATGAAGAGGAATTATGAGCTGACGTTTCATGCTGAGACCTTTCTTCAGGACTGGAAAGAAAAGGGGAACAACAAGCTAGACTAAGAAGATAGAGGAGAGGAGGGGAAGGAGTACAGCTGCCAGGTGATAGGTGAATCTAGGTGAGCGGGAGGTTGGTGCATGGGGAAGGGAGGAAGTGAGAAGGTGCAAGGTGATAGCAGGAAAAGGGTAAAGCAAACACAAGAAATTCTGCAGATGTTAGGAATCCAGAGCAACACACACAGAGTGCTGGAGGAACTCAGCAGACCAGGCAAAACCTACGGAAAAGAGTAAACAGTTGATGTTTTGGACCGAGACCCTTCATCAGGACCGGAAAGGAAGGGGAGAAGTCAGAGTAGGAAGGTGGGGGGGGGAGGGGAGGAACAAGTACAAGGTGGCAGGTGATAGGTGAAACTGGGAGGGGGAAGTGGTAAAGAAAAGGGCTGGGAAGTTGATAGATGAGAGAGATAAAGGACTGGAGAATGAGGAATCTGATGGGGGGTAGAAGACCATGGAAGAAATGGAAGGGGGAGGAGCACCAGAGGGAGGTGATGGGCAGGCAAGGAGATAAGGTGAGAGAGGGAAACAGGAACCTGGAATTGGGAATGGTGAAGGAGAGGAGGGGGGCAATTACTGGAAGTTTGAGGAGGGAGATGAGTGGATGAGGGAGTCACATAGGGAGCGATCCCTGTAGAAAGTGAAAAGTGGTGGGGAGGGAAAGTTGTGCTTGGTGGTGGGATCCCGTTGGAAATGGTGGAAGTTATGGAGAATTATGTGCTGGACGTGGAGGCTAGTGGGTTGGTAGGAGAGGAGAAGAAGATCCCTACCCCTGGAGGATGAGGTGAGGGCAGATGTGTGCAAAATGGAAGAGATACAAGTGAGGGCAGCATTGGTGGTGGAGGAAGGGAAGCCCCTTCCTTTGAGGAAGGAGGAACACTCAGTTGTTCTGGAATGAAAGGCCTCATCCTGAGAGCAGTTGCAGTGGAGACGGAGGAACTGAGAGAAGGGGATGTCATTTTGACAAGTGACTGGTTGTGAAGAGGTACAGAGGTGAAGAAGAAGGAATCTGATAGGAGAGCAGAATGGACTGTGGGAGAAGGGGAAGGAGGAGGGGTACTAGAAAGGGGTGAAAGGCTGGTGAAGAAGAGCAAAGGTTAAGGGGGTAAACAGATTGGGAAAAGGAAAAAGGAGATGAGAGGGAGAGGGGAGAAATTACAGAAGTCGGAGAAATTGTTGTTCATGTTGTCAGGTTGGAGGCTATATATATGGATTATGAGGTGTTGCTTCTCCAACATTTTATGTATGTTCCTCCAGATTTCCAACATCTGCAGAACTCTTGTGTATATGACTTCATCTTACTCCCTTGTTTCAACAACACATCAGAAAAAATGTTTAATCAATGATCCATTGATATTTAGTGATGGAGAGGTGGGAGTGAAATGTGCAGTCATTTTGTAATACTTTTTGCCACACAGCAAGCGAGACTGGTAACAGAACTGTTTGGAAAAATCTGTGATTTATAACGGCCTCTTAAAGCATTGTTGATGAATTTTCAGGAACAGACATGCCAGTGCTGCTGGGAGAAATTAAAATAATAGCTCACCTGCTGAACAGTAGTAGCGTAATTAAGTTCTTTTTCATTCTGTGTGTTTGAACTTGGACTTTATTTATCACATTCATCTGGAAAGATCGAAACATGCAGTGAAATCTTGTGTTAGCTTCTGAGGATCAGAGTTTGCATGTGATTCTAAATAAATCTCTTCAGTTTTCTATAGCTTAAACTGACAATTTGTTAGGGTAGGGTTGGTAGCATAGTGGTCAGAACACTAGCTTTACTCTGATTGGGGTTCGATTCTTGCCGCTGTCAGGAGTTTGTAGGTTCTCCCTGTGACTATGTGGGTTTCCTCCAGATGCCCCAGTTTCCTCCCACACTCCAGGGATCAATGGGTTAGGTTTAGTAAGTTCTGGGCATGCTTTGTTGGTGCTGATAGTGTAGCGACTTTTGTGGGCTTCCTTCCAGCACATCCTCAGACTGTATTGGTTGTTGATGCAAAACAATGCATTTCACTGCATGTTTCTATCTTTCCATATGAACGTGATAAATAAAGTGAATCATTTTTACCTTTAAAAGAACCTTTAAACTCTCTGACGAATTGCATTCAACAATTTAATCAACTGAGCTGCACTGAAATGGAAGTAGATGAGCAATAACCTTCTTGAAAAATTCTGGTATAGTTGCTCCACGATATATTTCAATTTCTATCAATAAGAATCAAAAAATCTCAAAGTGTGAATGCTGCAATCAGTTACAGGTACCAAGAGTTATAGAACTAAGCAAGTTATTTTCCATGTGTCAGAAGAAGGTTTAAGGGATTTCTTTATACTGTCTGTAAGGAGATTACTATGTGTGGAGTGTGTACAAAGATCACTGAGCTTTTCCACCCAGTCGCATTTTCAAAAAAAATGGACATGACATAATGCCAATGCATAGAATCATAGAAATTAGAGAAAATCTCTGAAATACCTTAGAAGCTATGAGGTCCATTTTGTTTACACTTGTATTTGTGCTAGTTGCAGAATGATAACCAAACTGAATCTCATCATCCATCAATAGATCTGTAACTCTGTAGGTCATGGCTCTTCAAGTTTATGTCCAGGGTCCTGTCTAACTGCTGTTGAAAGGCGGTAATCTCTGTCTCCACCACCTTTTCATGAAGGAAGTATGAGACCCCTCTCATTCTCTAGTGAAATAATATTTCCTCATCTTCCCTCTAAACCTCTTTGCAATTACTTTATGCCCACATCCTTTTTATTTTGATGCTTCAACTAAGGGAAAAAAGGTCCTTTCATTTTGTTCTATCTGGGCCACTCTTGATTTAATACACCACAATTAAAGGTCCCATTTGTTGCCTCAGTTCCAAAGGAAGTATCTTCAGATTATTCAATTTTTCTTCAATACCAAGACTTTCTATTTCTGGCAACATTATCATAAATCTCCTCTGCATTCTCTCCAGTGCATTCTGTTTTGGAAGTTGCAAAGACAAAAAACAATGCCCTGTCTACCTGCTGAACCTGCCTTCTCCAGCACAAACCATTTTGTTGCAGGTATACAGAATAAACATTCTCAGATGAATGAAGGCTTGCACCGTGAATGGAGATTTCAAAGCTCAAAGGATGGTAAGAAGATTTACATTCAGTGGCCACTCTGTTAGGTACGCCTATACACTTGCTCATTAATGCAAGTATCTCATCAGCCAATCACGTGGCAGCAACTCAATGCATAAAAGCATGCAGACATGGTCAAGAGGTTCAGTTGTTGTTCAGAATGGGGAAGAAATTAGATCTAAATGACTTTGTGGAATGATTGTTGGTGCCATATGGGGTGGTTTGAGTATTTTAGAAACTGCTGTTCTCTTGAGATTTTCACACACATCAGTCTGTAGAGTTTACAGAGAATGATGCGAAAAACAAAAAAACATCCACTGTGCGGCAGTTCTGTGGCGAAAATGCCTTGTTAATGAGAAAAGTCAGAAGAGAATGGTCAGATTGGTTCAAGCTGACAGGATGGCAACAGTAACTCAAATAACCACATATTACAACAGTGGTGTGTACACTCTCAGAAATTCGCAGACTTGTCTACCGGACTTCTGATTCGATCCTCAGGCTGTGATCCTGGGCTTCAATCCTAGGACACACAGATCACTGAACACTAGACCCTGAACTTCAGACTCACTGATTCATAAACCTAGCGAGTCATCAGAACGTGTGCCTTCTGCCTGCAAGGAGCTCCAACTCTGGAACTTGCTGACCTGAGTGGGTCCTTGGTTTCTCAAACTCTCAAGATCAATGATCATGAGTTACCACAGCATCTTTACACTCAACATTGCTTCATTATTAAAGTCTTCTTCTTTGCATACAGCCAGGCACTTGGTCATCAATATTGTCAGTCCCATTCCTCCAAGCTTAATGAATACCAGATCATGAACTCATTTCCACTGTCTGCCCTGGAGCACACAAATTCAGTGGCTGCCTGTCTGGTCAATCATGCAAATCTCCAGTTGAAATCGCAAGGTTGAAATTTTCAAAAGTTTTAGAAGTTACTGAGATTTTCTGTTATGGAGGGGCCACTGCACAGAATCAGCTAGCTCCATCATGGGTACTAACCTCCCCAGCATTGAGGTTATTTACAAACGATGAAGCACGAACAAGGCAGCATCCATCATTAAGCACCCCCACCACCCAGAGCATTCCCTCTTCTCATTACCACCATCAGAGAGGAGGTACAGGAACCTAAAGAAAGTTACTCAGTATTTTCAGAACAGCCTCTTCTCCTGTGTCATGAGATTTCTGAACGGTCAATGAACGAATCCATGAATACAAACTCACTATTTGCTCTCTTTTTGCACGACTTAATTATTTTGTTATATATTCCTTGTAGTAATTTATAGTATATCTAATGTAATGCATTGTACTGCTACCACAGAACAACAAATTTCATAATATTTCAGTGAGATTAAATCTGATTCTGATACGGACGGTTGAAATTTCAAAAAGCTTTAAAATTCTGTACATAAACTTATAGTCATTGAGGTTAAGTATTTGGAAACTGAAAGGATCAGTGTTTGCCCTTTATGCTTCAGGTGGCATTTAATTTCTCGCAGCATACCATTCCATTACATAACAACGGCGGATTGATTTTGATGTAACTAAGCCTGCCAACAGATTGACTGAGCAAGTTGACTGGGTATTTCAGCTAATAGAAATTTGGAGAGCTGGCTAACAGAAGTTGATTACCATATGGAGACTAACCACCTTTAGAGAGTTATGTTAAATACCACAGGTATGAAGTGACCAGACTGATATGAATGTTGTCTGACATCTCAAGCGGCCCTGAGGGAGGAAACCATGGCTTTACGGCATCATATTTGTTAATTGGATTGTTATTTTCACATCTACTAAGTTATAGTGAAAAACTGTTCTGCACACTATCTGTGCAGGTTATTTCATTACAACCATATATTGAGGTATATAGAACATAGAAAACCTACAGCACAGTACAGGCCCTTCAGCCCACAATGCTGTGCCGAGCATTTAGAAGCTTTACTTTAGAAATTACTTAGGGTGACCCATAGCCTTCTATTTTTTCTCAGTTCCATGTACCTATTCAGAAGTTTCTTAAAAAAACCCTATCTTATCCACCTCCACCACTGTCACCGGCAGCCCATTCCACGCACTCACCACTCTCTGCGTAAAAAAACTTACCCCTGACCTCCCCTCTGTACCTATTTCCAAGCACTAGCCATTTCAGCCCTGGGAAAAACCTCTGCCTATCCACACGATCAATGCCTCTCATCGTCTTATACACTTTTGTCAGGTCACCTCTCATCCTCTGTCAAGGTAATAGAAGAAAAACTAACAGAATGTAGAATGAAGTGTTACAGTTACAGAGAAAGTTCAGTGCAGGTAGACAATAAGGTGCAAGATCATAACATGGTAGATGGTGAGGTTAACAGTCCATCTTATTGTACTAGGGGTCATTTGATAATTGTATAACAACGGGATAGAAGCTGTCCTTGAGCTTGGTCGTACAAGCTTTCAGGCTGTTGTTTCTTCTGCCTGAAGGGAGGGAGGGAGGAGAGAGTATGTCTGGGGTGGATGGGGGTCTTTGATGAGTTTGGCTGCTTTAATAAGGCAGTGAGAAGTGTCTAGAAACCGTGGAGGGGAGGCTGGTTTCTGTGATGTGCTGAACTGTGTCCACAACCCCCCTCAGTTTTGTTGCGGTCACTGGCAGAGCAGTTGCCATACCAAGCCATGACGCATCTGAATTGGATACTTTCTATTGGTGCATCAGTAAGAATTGGTAAGGATCAACAGGGACATGCCAGATTTCTGTAGCCTCCCAAGGAAGTAGAGGAGCTGGTGAACTTTGTTGGCGGTGGTGTCTATGTGGTTGGGGCAGGACAGGCTATTGGTAACGTTCGCTCCAAGGAATTTGAAGATCTTGGCACTTTGATGTAGACAGGAGCATGTGGACCGTCCTCATTCCTTAAATCAGTGATTGGTTGTTTTGTTTTGCTGATATTGAGGGAAGGGCGGTTGTCCATCTGTATTTTTGTTAACAGTGTTGCATTGATATTCTGCTAATTAAAGATTAAGATTAGCTTTATTTGTCACATGTACGTCAAAACATACCGTAAATTGTGTCAAATTGGGTCAAATCAAATCAGCGAAAATTGTGCTAGGCGACCTGCAAATGTCACCATGCTTCCGTTGCCAACGTAGCATGCCCACAACTCAGTAAGCCTAACCTGTGCATCTTTAGAATGTGGGCAGAAAGTGGAGCACCCAGAGGAAACCCACACAGTCATGGGAAGATCATGCACACACGTTACAGACAGCAGTGGGAATTGAACCCCGATCTTACAGCTGGCTGCCGTAAAGCGTGAGAACCGCCATCCTACCATCCCACTCCACACACTTTGCCACTAGGCTCTCTATCTCATTCCTGTGCTCCTATGTATATTCTTGTAGTGTCTGAATTCGTCACTATATGCCTGGCATTGTGGTTTTCTGTTAAAGATAACATATTGGAAAATGCAAATCTTTTGTTCAGCCATTGGGGGAGAATAGATTAATGCTATAGTTGGTTTTTGCCACATTTCAAAGTTTCTTAATGTTAGTGTTAAGATATCGGTAGTAATAAGCAGGCAGTGCCTGTTGTCTAGTTTCAAAGCAACATCAACTGGAAACTAATCAATGTTCACAGTAATGGAGAGTCACAGAGCTATACTTCATGGATACAGTCCAGAGTCAGGTTTAATATTACCGGCATATGTTGTGATATTTGTTGTTATGCAGCAGCAGAAGATTGCAATCCATAGTAATAAAAACTATAAATTATAATAGGAAGTGTATATAAAAATAAATTGAATACGTTGTGCAAAAACAGGCAAAAAAAGTACAAAGGAAGTGTTCACGGGTTCATTGTCTATTCAGAAATCTGGTGACAGAGGGGAAGAAGCTGTTCCTGGAACATTGAATGTACCTCTCCTGTACCTCCTTGTACCTGTACACTTTCCTGTACCTCCCCCTTGATGGTAAAAATGAGAAAAGCGCACGTCCCGGGTGATGGAGTCCTGAGGAATGATGCCACCTTTTTGAAGCATTGCCTTTTGAAGGTTTTCTGGATGGCGGGGAGGCTCGTGCTTATTATGGAACTGGCTGAGTTTACACCTTTCTGCAGCTTCTTCCGCTCCTGTGCAGTGGCTCCTCCGTACCAGGTGGTGATGCAACCTGTTAGAATGCTCTCCACTGTATATCTGTAGAAATTTGTGAGTGCCTTTGGTGACATACCCATTCTCTTCAATTTCCCAATGAAATATAGCTGCTGTTGTGCCTTCTTTGTAATTGCATCAATATGCCCAGCATAGAGATATTGACACCTTTGAACTTGAAACCGCTCAATTTTCCACTTCTGATCCCTTGAAGAGGACTGGTGTGTGTTCCTTCGACTTATCCTTCCTAAAGTCCACAATCGGTTCCTGGGTCTTACTGATGATGAGTGCGAGATTGTTGCTGTGACACCACTCAACCAGCTAATCTACCCCACTCCTCTATGCCTTCTCGTCACCATCTGAAATTTTGCGAAGAATAGTTGTGTCGTCAGCAAATTTACTCTTCTCTCTCTACACCCACGATTGTGTGGCTAAGCACAGCTCAAACACCGTCTATAAACTTATGGACAGTAGCCTTTCCAGTTTTCGAAAAGGAAGTCTGAGAATCGGAGCGGGAGTGCGGCGGGAGCCATTTTGATTTTCTTCTCATCAGAGTTCGGAGAGGCGGGACTGCGCAGGCGTGTGACATCGGGCAGTGAAGCGCGGAAGAGTTAAAAGGTCAGAAATCCTGATTCAGGTTTCATTTGGAGAAGGAAATCTGAGAATCGGAGCGGGAGTGCAGCGGGAGCCATTTTGATTTTCTTCTTCTCATCGGAGTTCAGAGAGGCGGGACTGCGCAGGCATGTGACGTCGGGCAGTGAAACGTGGAAGATTTAAAAGAAACACAGCCTCATACAGCTGGCAGTGTCGTTTTGCGGGCAGTGGAGTGAGTCAGGAGCAGAGCAAGGGCTTTGGCTCAGCGGGCTTAGGTGGAAACGGGCGAGGCAAAGTAGGTTTGGTTTTCAATTTTTCCTGCTATTTGAGGAAAGGGGGCAGAATGAGTGTGAGGGCAGCTTGCTGTTCTCGGGGTCAGATGTGAGAGGTCCTGGAGTCTTCTAGCCTCCTGGATGTCCACATCTGCACCAGGTGCACCGAGCTGCAGCTCCTAAGGGACCGTGTTAGGGAACTGGAGCTGCAGCTCGATGACCTTCATCTGGTCAGGGAGAGTGAGGAGTTGATAGAGAGGAGTTACAGGCAGGTGGTCACACTGGGGCCATGGGAGGCAGACAAGTGGGTCATGGTTAGGAGGGGGAAGGGGAAGAGTTAGGAACTAGAGAGTACCCCAGTGGCTGTACCCCTTGACAATAGGTACTCCTGTTTGAGTACTGTTGGGGGGGGATAGCCTACCTGGGGGAAGCGACAGTGGCCGTGCCTCCGGCACAGAGTCTGGCCCTGTAGCTCAGAAGGGTAGGGAAAGGAAGAGGAGGGCAGTAGTAATAGGGGACTTGATAGTGAGAGGGTCAGATAGGCGATTCCGTGGACGCAGTCAGGAGACCCGGATGGTAGTTTGCCTCCCTGGCGCCAGGGTCCGGGATGTTTCTGAGCGCATTCAAGATATCCTGAAGTGGGAGGGTGGGGAGCCAGAGGTCGTGGTACATATAGGTACCAATGACATAGGTAGGAAAAGGGGAGAGGTCCTGAAAGATTATAGGGAGTTAGGAAGGGAGTTGAGAAGAAGGACCGCAAAGGTAGTAATCTCAGGATTACTGCCTGTGCCACGCAACAGTGAGAGTAGGAATGGGATGAGGTGGAGGATAAATGCGTGGCTGAGGGATGGGAGCAGGGTGCAGGGATTCAAGTTTCTGGATCATTGGGACCTCTTTTGGGGCACGTGTGACCTGTGCAAAAAGGACTGGTTGCACTTGAATCCTAGGGGGACCAATATCCTGGCAGGGAGATTTGCGAACGCTACTGGGGAGACTTTAAACTTGAATGGTTGCAGGGTGGGAATCAGATTGAGGAGACTAGGAGAGAGGAGGGTAGTTCATGAATAGAGAAAGCTAGTAGACAGTGTGTGAGGGAGGATAGTCAGGTGGCAGAGAAGGGGAGCACTCAGACCGAAGATGTAGGGGAGAAGGAAGAAAAAGATAATAAAGTTGTTTGCACCATTAGGATTAAACAGAGAGTAAGAGGTGGAGAGTTTCTTAAATGCATCTGTTTTAATGCTAGGAGCATTGTAAGAAAGGTGGATGAGCTTAGAGCATGGATTGATACCTGGAAATATGATGTTGTAGCTATTAGTGAAACACGGTTGCTGGAGGGGTGTGATTGGCAACTAAATATTCCTGGATTTCATTGCTTCAGGTGTGATATAATCGGAGGGGCAAGAGAAGGAGGTGTAGCATAGCTTGTCAGAGAAAATATTACAGTGGTGCTTTGGCAGGATAGATTAGAGGGCTTGTCTAGGGAAGCTATTTGGGTAGAATTGAGGAATGGGAAAAGCGTAGTAATGCTTATAGGGGTGTATTATAGACCACCTAATGGGGAGTGAGAATTGGAGGAGCAAATTTGTAAGGAGATAGTAGATATTTGTAGTCAGCATAAGGTTGTGATTGTGGGAGATTTTAATTTTCCTGACATAGACTGAGAAACCCATTCTGTAAAAGGGCTGGATGGTTTGGAGTTTGTAAAATGTGTGCAGGATAGTTTTTTGCAGTAATACATAGAGGTACCAACTAGAGATGGGGCAGTGTTGGATCTTCTGTTAGGGAATGAAATAGGTCAAGTGACGGAGGTATGTGTTGGGGAGCACTTCGGGTCCAGTGATCACAATGCCATTTTGGACTTGGACCCAGTGTTGAGATTTTTGATTGGAGAAAGGCTAACTTTGAGGAGATGCGAAAGGATTTAGAAGGAGTGGATTGGGACAATTTGTTTTATGGGAAGGATGTAATAGAGAAATGGAGGTCATTTAAAGGTGAAATTTTGAGGGTACAGAATCTTTATGTTCCTGTTAGGTTGAAAGGAAAGGTTAAAAGTTTGAGAGAGCCGTGGTTTTCAAGGGATATTGGAAACTTGGTTCGGAAAAAGAGAGAGATCTACAATAAATATAGGAAGCATGGAGTAAGTGAGGTCCTCGAGGAATATAAAGAATGTAAAAAGAATCTTAAGAAAGAGATTAGAAAAGCTAAAAGGAGATAGGACGTTGCTTTGACAAGTAAGGTGAAAATAAATCCCAAGGGATTCCACAGTTATATTAATAGCAAAAGGGTAGTGAGGGTAAAATTGGTCCCTTAGAGAATCAGAGTGAACAGCTATGTGCGGAGCCAAAAGAGATGGGTGAGATTTTGAACAATTTCTTTTCTTCGGTATTCACTAAGGAGAAGGATACTGAATTGTGTAAGGTAAGGGAAACAAGTAGGGTAGTTATTGAAACTATGATGATTAAAGAAGAGGAAGTACTGGCGTTTTTAAGGAATATAAAAGTGCATAAGTCTCCGGGTCCTGACAGGATATTCCCTAGGACCTTGAGGGAAGTTAGTGTAGAAGTAACAGGGGCTCTGACAGAAATATTTCAAATGTCATTAGAAATGGGGATGGTACTGGAGGATTGGCGTCTTGCTTATGTGGTTCCATTTTTTAAAAAGGGTTCAAAGAATAAACCTAATAATTATCTGCCTGTAAGTTTGACATCAGTGGTGGGTAAATTAATGGAAAGTATTCTTAGAGATGGTATATATAATTATCTGGATAGACAGGGTCTGATTAGGAACAGTCCACATGGATTTGTATGTGGAAGGTCATGTTTGACAAATCTTATTGAATTTTTTGAAGAGGTTACTAGGAAAATTGACGAGGATAAAGTGGTGGATGTTGTCTATATGGACTTCAGTAAGGCCTTTGAGAAGGTTCCACACGGAAGGTTAGTCAGGAAGGTTCAGTCGTTAGGTATTAATATTGAAGTAGTAAAATGGATTCAACAGTGGCTGGATGGGAGATGCCAGAGAGTAGTGGTGGATAACTGTTTGTCAGGTTGGAGGCCGGTGACTAGTGGTGTGCCTCAGTGATCTGTACTGGGTCCAATGTTGTTTGTCATATACATTAATGATCTGGATGATGGGGTGGTAAATTGGATGAGTAAGTATGCAGATGATACTAAGATAGGTGGCGTTGTGGTTAATGAAGTAGATTTTCAAAGCTTGCAGAGAGATTTAGGCCAGTTAGAAGAGTGGGCTGAAAGATGGCAGATGGAGTTTAATGCTGATAAGTGTGAGGTGCTACATTTTGGTAGGACTAATCAAATAGGACATACATGGTAAATGGTAGAGCATTGAGGAATGCAGTAGAACAGAGGGATCTAGGAATAATGGTGCACAGTTCCCTGACGGTGGAATCTCATGTGGATGGGGTGGTGAAGAAAACTTTTGGTATGCTGGCCTTTATAAATTAGAGCATTGAGTACAAGAGTTGGGATGTAATGTTAAAATTGTACAAGGCATTGGTGAGGCCAAATTTGGAGTATTGTGTACAGTTCTAGTCATCGAATTATAGGAAAGATGTCAACAAAATAGAGAGAGTACAGAGGAGATTTACTAGAATGTTACCAGGGTTTCAGCACCCAAGTTACAGAGAAAGGTTGAACAAGTTAGGCTTTTATTCTTTGGAGCGTAGAAGATTGAGGGGGTACTTGATAGAGGTATTTAAAATTATGAGGGGGATAGATAGAGTTGACGTGGACAGGCTTTTCCATTGAGAGGTGGAGAAATTCAAACAAGAGGACATGAGTTGAGAGTTAAGGGACAAAAGTTTAGGGGTTACAATGGGGGGAACTTCTTTACTCAGAGAGCGGTAGCTGTATGGAACGAGCTTCCAGTAGAAGTGGTAGAGACAGATTCGATTTTGTCATTAAAAAAAAAATTGGATAGATATATGGACAGGAAAGGAACGGAAGGTTATGGGCTGAGTGCAGATAGATGGGACTAGGTGAGAATAAGCGTTCAGCATGGACTAGGAGGGCCGAGATGGTCTGTTTCCGTGCTGTAATTGTTATATGGTTATATGGTTATCCAGGACAGCTACAAAATGTGATGCCTCAAAAAGTCAGCACCCATCAATAAGGACTCCCATCACCCAGGACGGACCCTCTTTTCATTGCTAGCATCGAGGCGGAGAGCAACACAGGAGCCTGATGACATGCACTCAACATTTCAGGAACAGATTCTTCCCCTCCACTGTCAGATTTTTGAACAGACAATGAACTTATAAACATTACCTCAGCAGCACACCTAGCAAATTCTGCTCCAAAAATTTTTGTTGTAACCTTTTGTTGTAAGTGGCTGCCAGTCAATATCAGGGAAGTTGAAGTCCCTGATGACAACCCTGTTATTTTTGCACCTTTCCAAAATCTGCTCTGTTGCTATTGGGGTGGGGAGGTTTATGGAAAATTCCTAATAGGATGATCACTCCCTTCCTCTGACCTCCACTCGCACTAACTCAGAAGACAATTCCTCCAAGGTATCCTCACTTTCTGCAGCTGTGATACTATCACTGATAAGCAAATAATTGAATCTGTCCTCACAAATAAAACATTAAAATTGAAAATGACTTTGAGGAGTCATTGAGATTTACATACTGTGCATTTGTAATGGCTTTTTAACTATTGCAATGTAATTAATTACATCTTCTTAAATGCTGTAATAATTTGTGTAGCAATAACTTGAGTCATGAGTATTTCATAATTGCAGTAGTGAGCTGACCAGATGTTCTTTGCATTTTATTGTCAAATTAATAATAAATGCAACTTTCTATAATACCATTCTGCCTTCACCTTTGATTACACTGTGCTCATGTAAAATTTATTGGGGATACACTCAGTGGCCACTTTATTAGATACAGGAGTGGAACCCAGTGTGGTCTCTTCTTGCTGTAGCCCATCCACTTCAAAGTTGGACGTGATATGCACTCAGAGATGCTCTTCTACACACCCCTGTTCTAACACATGATTATTTGAGTCACTGTTGCCTTCCTGTCATCTTGAACCAGTCTGGCCATTTTCATCTGACTTCCCTAATTACAAGCCATTTTCATCGACAGAACTGCTCACTGTTTTTTTTTGCACCATTTTCTGTAAACTCTAGAGACTTGTGTGTGAAAATCACAGGAGATCAGTAGTTTCTTCGATACTCAAACCATTCATCTAGCACCAACAACCATTTCACAGTCAAAGTCTCTTAAATCACATTTCTTCCCCGTTCTGACATATGGTCTGAACTCCAACTGAACCTCTTGACCATGTATGCATGCTTTTATGCACTGAGTTGCTGATTAGATATTTGCATTAGCAAACAGGTGTACCTAATAAAGAGGCCACTATGTGTACTTTTCAGTTAGCATTACCAGCTTAAGTTAATTGTGTTTAACACCCATGATCAAGTTATCCATTTTTCTTGACCACTGTAAATGTTTAGTTTTTCAAGAATTTCACTGAACAGGCTGAGCAAGTATGTCTCAGTCTTTCACTGAGAAATCTTAGAACATTAACTGATGAAAGGAAAGATTTATTTTGGTATTTATCTATTCTGGGAGATGATCTTTTTACTCTTTCATGCCAACTGTAATGAAGCCATTCATCACAAATAAGAAGATGAAGGAGGTATCAATCCGTATTGGATCAATTTATACTATGCAGGATAAAACAAGTTTTTAACTGTTTTGGAAGAGGTGATCCCCCAAAAAACTATTATTGCCACGGAATTAGTTACACGTTCTAAAATGGCGTAATTAATTGTCTAGCAACAACAAAAGTCATGGCTGGCATGGGGCAGCATGGTAGAATAGTGGTTAGTGTAACACAATTACAGCATAGCAACCTGGGTTTACTTCCTGCCGCTGTCTGTAAGGAATTTGTACCTTCTCCCCATGAACATGTGAGTTTACTCTGGTTTCCTCTTATATTGCAAAGATATATGGGTTAGCAGGTAAATTGGCCGCATGGGTGCAATTGAGTGGTGTGGGCTTATGGGCCAGAAGGGCCTGATACTGTGCTGTATCTCCAAATCAAACTAAACTTCGGTATGCACAGTGTGCCTAATTACAGTCTCCTACTGTGTATGTACAGAGGGTTAATCACTGGAAGAGAGCACTTTACAGTGAGGGTATTCTAGTGGGATGTGTTTAATTCTTGATGGTGCTGTGTGTGGACCGCAAAGGGTAGGATTGACTGGAACTGTCAAGCTCAGCTAGGTTGCCACTGAAACTTGTTTGGTGTTTCCAAAGAGAAAAGACAGCTAGTTGATGAGATGGGGCAATTTGCCACAATCAGCTAGACCATAAGACATAGGAGCAGAATTAGGCTATCTGGCCCATGGAGTCTGCTCCACCATTCAATTATGGCTGATCTTTTCTTCTATCTCCTCCACAACCCCAGTTCCCGGCCTTCTCCCCGTAACGTTTGATGCCATATCCAATCAAGAACCTATCAATCTCTGCTTTAAATAAACCCAACAACCTGACCTCCACAGCTGCATGTGGCAACAAATTCCACAAATTCACCACCCCTTGGCTAAAGAAATTTCTCTGCATCTCTGTTTTGAAAGAGCGTCCTTCTATCCTGAGGTTGTGCCCTCTTGTCCTAGACTCTCCCACCATGGGAAACATTCTTTCCACATCTACTCTGTCTAGGCCTTTGAAAATGCAAAAGGTTTCATTGAAATCCCCCCTCATGCTTCTGAATACCAGTGAGTACAAATACAGAGCCATCAATCGTTCCTCGTATGATAACCCTTTCTTTCCTGAATCATCCTTGTGAACCTCCTCTGGACCCTCTCCAATGCCAGCACATGTTTTCTAAGATGAGGGGCCCAAAACTGTTCACAATACTCTTGTGTTCTACTTCTTGGGCCCTTGGCTCCCAGTGGAGCAGAGGCCATCAAGGACCTCCCGTCTCCATCCTCCTCTGTTCTGAGGCAGTTTCTCAAGGGTGAACCACGAGTATCCCCATCATCTAATTTCGGCCTCGATGTCTTGCCTCCATGTGTTCTTTGGGTGTCCCTTTGTCCTCTTTCCTTGGGGATTCCATTTTAATGCCCATCTGGTGATTTTGGTTGGCTTCCTCAACCTGTGGTCAATCCACTTCCATTTCCATTTTCATATTTGCATCTCTATGGATTCCTGGTTAGTATTGTCCCACAGTCTGGTTGGTTAACTTGCCAGTCTATCTGATGTCTAGATTCCTTCTCACGCACCACCTGCTGTTTTCGTAGTGTCTTTGTGGTTGTCTTCCAGGTGTCAGAGCCATATAGGAGCACTGTTTTAACATTTGAGTTGAAGATTCTGATTTGGTTTTCCGTGATATGACTCTGGATGCCCACCCTATCTTCAAGATGCTGAAAACTACTCTGGCTTTGTTGATCCTGGCTTTGACATCATCATCTGTTCCACCATATATATTCACAATGCTTCCAAGGTAGACAAAGGAAGTCACTTCTTCTAGGGTTGTATCTCTCATCACTATGGGTCTGCTGTTGGTGCAGTTTATCAATTTTTTTTATCTATATTTGATCATAGACCCAGCATGGTGGGTGGTCTTGTAGCTGCCTGTTTACATAAGGAGGCTCAGGGGATATGAGGGAGCTTGTAGAGCAGAAGCTGAGATTTATCTCATGGGGCCCATAATTGGCTTCCTGTGCCTCACTGGAAAAGGTTTTTCAATCTGGTCTCCAGTTGTCCTCCTGATTTCCCAATAACTGCACCTGACAGAGAAGACAGATAGATAGATAGGTAGATACTTTATTGATCCCAAAATAAATTACAGTGTCACAGTAGCATTACAAGTGCATAGGTATATAATATACAAATATTAGAAGAGAAGTGAGAAAGAATAAAAAATAAGTTACCTCAAACAGTCTAACAGGAGGAGGTTATCACTTACCCAGTTATAGGTTGACTCATTATAGAGCCTAATGGCCAGGGGTAAGAATTACCTCATTTAGCACTCTTTGGAGACACCCTCCTCAAAAAATTAATTAGAGATGACAGAGGGTCCTGTATGCATTGCAGGCAATAGCTTTAACCATTCTTTACGATTCAGGCTTCAAAATTGTTTATTGTCATTCTTCAGTATACAGTGCAAAGGAGATCAAAATGATTATATTTCAGATCTGATATAGCATAAAAAGACACAATAAACATAAATAACACAATTAATAGAAATATCTAAGATTAGCTTAAATACATAGACTGATTGTATGTAGGTAGAGGAGTGTGTGTACGTAAAGTGACTGAGAGGAATTGATATAGTAGTGGTGGTGAGGTGGGTTCATCGATAGAGGTGTTGATCAGTCTGATTAGCTTGGGGGAACTATTCTTAAAATTAAGTTGTGATAGAGTAACAAATTGGTGGGAGACATGACGGAGGGTGGTGTTGATGGCAGTATATGGGGCAGCCACGAAGCCATATTATTCTAACTGCAAAAAACAGCAATGCAACAAGAATAAAGAAAAAGTATAAACTGCTGCAGAATGCAGATAGTGTGCTAGGTCATGGTTAAGTTAGCTAAACCATAGAAACGTGTGCTGAAGAGCCACAAGTCTCTTCTCTGTATCTTCGACATAAGTTCTGGTGTCCTCACTGTTTTAAGCCTCTAGCAAAGAAAAGTGTTTTTCAATCTTAAAAAAACATGAAATAATGAAGATAGGTTTAAGAGACTGCAGTTGCTGGAATCTAGAACAAAAAATAAAACAAACTGCTAGAGAAACTTCAACACGAGGAAATCTGCAGATGCTGGAATTTCAAGCAACACACATAAAAATTACCGGTGAACGCAGCAGCTGTGGTAGCCTTTGCTTCTTTTAGTTAGTCCTGACGAAGGGTCTCGGCCCGAAACATCGACTGTACCTCTTCCTAGAGATGCTGCCTGGCCTGCTGAGTTCACCAGCAATTTATATGTGTGTTGCTGGAGAAACTTAGCTGGTTGAGCAGCATCATCAGTGGGAAAAAGATCTGTCAACACTTTGGGTCAAGACCATTTCTCAGGACTGAGAGTCGGAGGGCGGAGAGAAGATAGCCAGTGTATAGAAGTGATAGAAGGGGTGAGACAGGGTAGGTGAGGACCTGGGGAGGTTTTGAGTGAAGATGGGCTGATGGAGCCAGGTGGTGCTGGTGGGGTTGGTGATGGTGGGGATGATCAGGTAGTGGGGGAGCGAGGATGCTGTTGAGAGGCAGAGGCAAACAAATGATGCACTCAGAGGCCATTTTATTAGATACCCTGTACCTAAAGTAGTTACTGAGTGTAGGTTTGTGGTCTTCTGCTGTTGTAGCCCATCCACATCAAGGTTTGACGTGTTGTGCTTTCAGGGATGCTCTTCTGCACACCATTGTTGTAATGCTCAATTATTTGTATTACTGTCGGCTACCTGTCAGCTTGAGCAAGTCTGGCCATTTTCCTCTGACCACTCTCATTAACAAGGCATTTTCACCAAAAGAATTCTCGCTACTGGATGTGTTTTGTTTTTCAAACTCTCTGTAAACTCTAAGAGTTTACAGAGAGATCAGCAACTTCTGAGATACTGAAAACACCCTGTCTACCACCAACAATCATTCCATGGTCAAAGTCATTTAGATCACTTCTCTTCTGCCTTCTGATGTTTGGTCTGAGAAACAACTGAACCTCTTAACCATGTCTGCCTGCTTTTATGCATCGAGCTGCTACCACATGATTGGCTGATTAGATATTTACATTAACGGGCAGGTGTTTCTGATTAAGTGGCCACAGTGTGTAGACAAGGGAAAGAAAAGAAAATCAGAGTAGAGCTGGTGGAGCCAGAAAGAGGTAGGAAGGGTGAAGGTGAAGGCAGAGGCTAGATGATAGGGATGCAAAGGCTACCACAGCTAGAATCCAAATGGGAAACTTTTAAGGCAGAGATGGTCAGATGAAACCAGCTGGAGGAGAGGATCTGGTGGGTAAGGTGTGAGGGCAGTAGGTGGATGGTACCAGGAGGGGAAGGGGGCTAAATATGGGTTATGCGGGGGGGGGGGGGAATAGAGGGATGTATGGGAAATGGAACAAAAATGAGAGGACTAGAGGTGGATCAGAGTCTGAGGGAGAGAAAGAGAGAAGGGTTACCTGAAATGGGAAGTTCAGTATTCAAAGTTCAAAGTAAATTTATTTATCAAAAGAGTTAAAAAATACACGTTGGCTAAGATGTTAACTGTCCTGTGCTATCACCAGTGGGATCATCAGTTGATCTGCCACCTGTCTTCAGGAGTTTTGGCCTGCTTATGATCAAGACTCCCTCGAGGCGGTGGGCCAGCAGTGCTAAAGCACCACCTCCCACTGGTGAGCTTAAAAACGTGGCATCTGCCTCTATCAGAGTTGTTGGTCACTTCCATCCAACAGATAGTCTGCTCTTCAGGTGTCTATGCAACTACTGAAGGGTTTGCAAGATATGTATACACTGTCTGACTCTCTGCCCCTCTGGACATACTTGGTCCACACCCATGCTGATCCTTTCTCTGCTGCCTCAGCTACAGCCCTGCTGGTTGACTTGATCTCTCTTCTAGTGAAGCCAAGGTCACGCAGCCACTTCTGGAAAGTGAATGCAATAAACCCCCAGCAGCCTACTTTGAATGGATAGCATGAGACCTTCCACCCTCTGTCTCTGTACTCTGATCTTAATTCTGCATACTTGGTTAACTTGCGCTCATGGGCTTCATCGATGTTGTCTTCCCAGGGGACTGTGAGTTCACCAATAACCACTTCTCTACTGGTGTCAGACCATACGATTATATCTGGACGCAATGTTGTGACAGCTATTTGCTCCGGGAAAAAATGCATATGTCACCATATTCTATCCTGAGATTCATGTTCTTGCAGACATTCACAGTAGAACAAAAAAAATAGAATCAATGAAAAACTACACACAAGGATTGATAAACAATCAATGTGCAAGAGAAGATGTGTACAAATGCAAAAAAATGTGAATAAATAATACTGGGAACATGAGTTGTAATGTTGAAGGTAAGTCCATAGGTTCTGGAATCAGTTCAGTGTTGAGCTGAGTGAAAATATCCACGCTGGTTCAGGAGTCTGATGGTTGAAGGGTAATAACTGCTCCTGAACCTGGTGGTGTGGGACATAAGGCCCCTGTGCCTCCTACCCAGTGGTCGTAGAGAAAAGATAGTGTGGCTTGGGTGGTGGGGCAGATGCGGCAGGAATGCAGTAAGGGACGGTGTCCTTACAAGAGACATGACGAGGAGAGGTGTTATCGAGCTAGCTGTGGAGTCAATGAGCTTATAGTTAACACCAGTGGATAGATTGCTTCCCAAGATCCAGAAAGCAGAGAGAGGTGTTGTAAATGGTCAAAGTGAATTTGAGTGAGGTGGAAATTAGTAGTGAAGGTGATAAAATTGACAAGTTCCACACAGGGGAAGGAAGCAGCGCCAATATAGTCATCAGTTTAGCAAAGAAAAAAATGGAGATAATATCAGGATTGTTGAGGCTGGAATATTAGCTTTAATGGATATTAGAAGAATACTATAAAATCCTGGACATTCAGGAAAAGAAAAGGGATGTTTTGCCATATTGAGAAATGCTTGTTCGAGGAGAGAGCAATATTATGGATCTGGTATTTAAATGTCAACAGAAGTAAGGACACTTTAATAGTGTAAGCATAATAAATATTGTAATAATGAAGGTGTGGAGCTTGATATCTCGTGAGGGTCCAATAATGCTCTCAAGAAGTGTAGTTTCTCTGCAAGTCTCCGACCTAGTGTCTGTCTGAAATCAGGGATGAGTACCATGTCTCACTCAGGGTTTATTTATTTTTGAGCTCGTTTACCTTATCTGTGACTTCCAGATCAGTTACAACAAAATGATTTCTTTGACTTTGATTATGTCTGTTTCTGGAGGGCATGCTAACCTTTGTTAACAACTTGGAGGAACTAATCATTTAGAATATTGGCTGTCTTCTGCAGTTTATCAGTTTTGATGCGATTTGCATTTTTATGGTTTTTACCCAATCTCTGTTATAGCATTTTCAATTTTTATGTTTATCTGCTTCTATATCTTTCCTTTCCTCAGATTATTTAATGTTTTAATATATTTTCTTAGGTTTTAATGTATAGTTTAATGACCTCTTCCTTTACTTTCTGCAGAAATTTTAGCCACTAGTTTTCTTGTAATCTCACTTAAAATTGCTCTTTCAAACATTCTGTTTCATATTTGTTCAGACTAAGCTAGTTGATTTTTGTTGTGTACATTCTAAGTTTTTGACCTTTCTCTTTTATTTTAATAGTACCATATCTTCAAATAATAGGTTGAGCGATCTCTATTTGCTATCGTTTTTGCCTTTTTCTTATTTTTAATTAGCCTTTTAAATGTTACTTACCTTGCTAATTGTCATATGTATCCTGATGAATAATTCAGAGACAAGGACTACGAATGCAGGCAATGTGGATTTCTTTTTGGAGATACAGCGCGGTGACCGGCTCTTCCAGCCCAAGTGCTCGTTTGGCCCATTTGCACCCGTGTGACCAATTAGCCTACTAACTCGTACGACTTTGGAAGTGAGAGGAACCAGAGCACCTGGTGGAGTACTGTGCGGTCACGGGGAACACATGTAGACTCCTTACAGGGAACGGTAGGAATTAAACCCGGGTTGTTGGCGCTGTAATAACATTTTTTAACTGTTATGCCACTGTTCACAGTTTCAAGAAAGCTTCAAAATAATCTAGAGAGTAAAAGATGGTATCAAGATTCAAATTTCAAATTCATTTATCATGTGCACATCGAGACATACAGAAATGTGTCATTTTGTGTTAACAACCAACACATCTGAGGATGTGCTGGGGCCAGACGGGAAGTGTTGCCCTACATGCCATCGCCAACGCAGCATGCCTGCAGTTCTCAGCAGAATAATAGAATACAACAGGCAACAGAATAGGCTGTTTTCGGCTTCCAGCCTCCAGCGGGCTCATTAATGAAGTGGTTAAAAACCTAACAGGCTCGCATATGTCCTTCAGGAAAAAGTAACTTTGTCCCACACGAATCCCTGGGCCAGCAAGCCAGGATAGCTATATCAGACTTCTGCAGGAGTTCCTAAGGGCCTTGCAGCAACTGGGGACAGACAACAACAACTGCTGTACCAGTGATTGCATCACTAGAAAAGAAATGTAAAAGAAACAACTTTGTTTTATATGATTATTGTATAATTACTGCTCTTCAGGTATAATAACTCATTGTTCTCTTCTCACGCCATCTGTAACCAAAGCCTTCATGCATGTAGTGCCTAAATGAAATAACATTTCTCCCTCCAGAGACAAGTATTTCAACGCTTTCTCAGTCAGTCTTTCACCTAGATCCAAGTCAGCCATTACCCTTTTGCTTCTTGGCTTACGTTGGCTCCCGGGCATTGGATAATGGCACTTTGTGTTGTCTAGGTTCCCTGTTTTGAGCACAGTGCTTTACAGCATCAGGTGTAAGATTAGGGTTTGATTCCTGCCACTGTCTGTAAGGAGTTTCTACGTTCTCCCCGTGACTGTGTGGGTTTCCTCTGGGTGCTCTGGTTTCCTCCCGCATTCCAAAAATGTGTGGTTGAGGTTAGTGAATTATGGGCATGCTGTGTTAGCGCTAGAAGAGTGGTGACATTTGCGGGCTGCCCCTCGCACAATCAAAGCTGATTTGATGAGAACGACGCAATTCACTGTAGTTCCAATGTTTTGATGGACATGTGACAAATAAAGCCAATCTTTATCTTTACATTTCCACCTTCGTACATTTCTCCCCTCTCTCAAGATATTCCCTGTAAGAAGTAGTGCGATCACTCGAGATGGCTGTGATGTTCTCCAAAGGCGTTATTCCACAATGGAGAACACCAGTTTGTGACTTTCCTTAATGTGAGGAGGCTGATGTATGTGCATCCACCACAAGCTCCTTGACAGATCAGGATCAGGGTCCAATGGCATGAAATGCGAGACGATTGTGGACCTTTCCCTGCTGCAGCCTTCACTGCCATTGCAATGTGTCACCATCTTCCATCAGCTCCACCGCTGAGCTCTTGGATGAATCTGTCTTTGTCTGGAACCTCCCCTTTGACTTTACTGCCATGGCTGACCCTACCAGGAGCTAAGGTCCAGATAGAATCGCTGTCTGAGTCTCAGGAATTCACAGACCTCTCCAATACGAAAAGGTGACATTCCTCAGATAAGATTCTTATAAACTATTGCTTTAATCAAGCATTTGGCCACATGGCCCAATATCTCTTCATGCATCTCAGTATCAAATATTAATTAATGATGCTGCACCAAAGCCTTATCAGATGATTTTCTACATAAAGGGTGCTATATAAATGCTAGCTGTTGTTTTATTAGGATTATTTATATCCTCAGTGGCATCTTTATTAGGTACCTCCTGTTCATGGTCTTCTGCTGCTGTAGCCCATTCACTTCAAGGTTCAACATGCTGTGCATTCAGAGATGCTCTTCTGCACACCACTGTTAAAACACACAGTTAATTGAGTTACTTTCACCTTCTGGTCAGTTTGAACCAGTCTGGCCATTCTCCTCTGACCTTTCTCATTAACAAAGTGTTTTTTAACCCACAGGACTGCCACTCACTGGATGTTTCTTTTTTGTTTTGGCACCATTCCCTGTAAACTCTAGAGAGTCTTGTGCAGGAAAATCCCAGGAGATCTGCAGTTTCTGAGATACTCGAGCCAGCCAGTCTGGCACCAACAATCATTCTACGGTTAAAGATATTTAGACTGTATTTCTTCCCCAGTTTGACGTTTGGACTGAAAAATAACTGAACCTCCTGATAGTGCTTGCATATTTTAATGCATTGAGTTGCTGCCACATGATTGGCTGATTAGATATGTGTATTAATGAGCAGGTGTGCCTAATAAAGTGGCCACTGAATGTATACACCTTATCAAGATTAGTTCTCTTTCCCAGTTCTGATGAAGGGGTTTTTACCTGAAATGTTAATTATTTCTCTTTCCTCACGTGCTGTCTGTCCTGCTGGGTGTTTCCAACAATTGGGGGACCACTTCGTCGAGCACCTTTTCTCCATCCACCTGAAGAAGGGTCTCGACCTGAAACAGATGTTTCCTGTCCAGCTGAGTTCGTCCAATATTTGGTGTGTGTTGCTTTGGATTTCCAGCATCTGTGGAATCTCCCGTGTTTATGTTTCCAACATATTCTGTTTCCGAGCATCTCCATTGATGTTTTGTGTATTTCAAGACCTAACATCCAGGATATTGATTCTGTCATAAGTTGAATTCAGTGTTACTGAATGAAAGCTCTTTGCACTTTACTATCTGATGGATTTAGGACTTCCCTTGCTGTTTATGGACTGAGTAGGAAGTGGAGGTGGCAAGAATGAGGGCATGGAGTGGCAGTTGTGGATTGGGGATTAGGTTTTGGCGGGGGGGGGGGGGTGCACATCCATTGTATTCATCAGGTCAGCAGTGTTCCAAATACTCTGAGAATTAATGATCACCAGCTCAGCCATATTAGGATATTTGAGCATCTCATCTCCTGCTCTTTCTCAACACTGTGGCAGCTCCCCGCAGAGCTCAACCTTCGCTCGCAGTCGGCCATCCTGTGTTTTGAAGGATTGCTTTGACAATGGCTGGCTTGTTTGCACGTTCTGGTGTTCTTGAGTCTAATTTCCATTTATTGAACAATTCTACCCTGCAGGATTTAATGGCTAGGTGCAGAAATAAAAACAGAAAACGCTGGAAAACGCTGGGCAGGTGCGGCAGTATCCATGGAGAGGGGAATGGGATTAATCTTCCTTGTTGACCTTTTCTCAGAAAAGATGGAGGTGCACAGATTTTGTGGTGCAGAAATGGGGAGGGAAGGAAGGAATAAAGGTGAAAAGTGGAAGATGGAAAGATGACAGATTATTCTCTTTAGAGATGCAGCACAGTTATGGGCCCTTCCAGCCCCATGAGCCCACACCGCACAGTTACGCCCATGTGACCAAGTAACCTACTAACCCATACATCTTTG
The DNA here is from genome assembly GCF_030028105.1 of Mobula birostris. Taxonomy (NCBI): domain Eukaryota; kingdom Metazoa; phylum Chordata; class Chondrichthyes; order Myliobatiformes; family Myliobatidae; genus Mobula; species Mobula birostris. Next base: position 131,727,613 of record NC_092370.1, read on the forward strand.
GAATGTGGGAGGAAACCAGAGCACCCGGAGGGAACTGACTTGGCCACGGGAAAAACATACTAACTGCTTCTAGGTAGTGGCGAGAACTGAAGCTGGGTTTCTGGCACTGCAATAGTGTTATGGCAATTGATACTCTACCATTTGCAGTTTGAGGAAAGCTTTAAAGTCAGCTGGAAAGTAAAAGGTGGTATCAAGATTCAAATTTCAGATTTATTTATCACATGTACTGTATATTGAAACATATGGTGAAATATGTCTTTTCATTCACAAACAACTCACCCAAGGATTAGCCCGCAAGTGTCACCACACATTCTGGCGCCCACATAGAATGCTAACGGTGCTTGACAGAACACAACAAGCAACAGAATAAAACAGCAAAACAAGCCCCTTTCCTCCCTCCCTCCCTCCTTAACCTATGTGTATTTTCAGATGAAAGGTCAAAAAGTATTAGGAATGATGCTCAACAATTTTGACCAATGGGAGCTGTTGTTTTGAAGTACACTTCCGATCATTAAACTTCTTTTTCAAACATTTGGAAACGTGGAAATCTTGGTGACACTAATTCTGAAGCTATCACTGGGATTCTCTGTGAAAATACCTGTGGATATATAACTGAAGAATAAACGCACAGGTTAAAGTTTTTATCGGTGTGCTGCTCTTTGGCAGCCCTCGCGGCCTGTAGTAGTGCAATCACTCCAGTCGAGGCTGAATAACCAATGGGTTATTTCCACAATGGAGAATGCCTGTGTGTGACGTGTTTAACATGCGGAGGCTAATCGATAAGCCACCCCCGACTGACGATTGGGATCAGGGTCCAGTGATATGGAATGCAAGATGACTGGGGACCCTTCACTACCATTGTGATGTGTCATCACCTTCTGCTAGCTCCACCGCCGAGGTCTTGGTTGGCTCGCTCTTTGTCTGGAACCTCACCCTTGAGCCTACCATGATGATGGATGACCACGGTGACCATACCAGGAGCTAGGCTTCAGTCGGCAACACTTTCAGGGTCTCAGAAACTCACAAGGCTCTACACCACGACAAGGTGACGGTCCTTGGAGAAGAGCCTCGACCTGTATGGCACGTTGGAAGATTATCATGCCCATACGCAGCCATATCTCATTCTGGGTGACTGCACTCACGTATGGTTGATGTGCTCAACCCAGTTTGTGTTCCTTGTGAAGGTAATTGCCAGAAACATTCCTGAAGAACCCTGAGAAATCTCAGCAGGTAGCAGTTTGCTGATCACAGCTGCCCGCTTGACTTTATTTTCTGGATCACACTCAGAGAGTGGCGCTGTGGTGTAGCGGTTAGCATAACACTGTTGCGGTGCCAGTGGCCCAGGTTCATTTCCTGCCGCTGTCTGTAAGGAGTTTCTCCCCACAGCCGCGTGGATATTTTTCCGGGTGCTCCGGTTTCCTCCCACATTCCAAAGGTGTAGGGGTGAGTCAGTTAATTGATCACATGAGTATAAGTGGGCAGCATGGGCTCGTTGGGCCAGAGGGGCCTCTAACCATACTGTATCCTAAATAAAAAATAAATTAAATACCTCTTTGATATATATAAAAATATGTGAACGTTGTGCAAAGTGCATTAGTGATTGCTAAGGGACTGAGCCTCGAAGCAAATTTTAATGTGTTTTCAATTGGATTGAGGTGAGAGTAGGTGGAGCTCGAGTGAAGACCAAATCTGTTAGAACTATAGATCGCATATCCATGCACCAATAATGTGGGTGTGCACTTGTTAGTTGTGCAGTACCCTCTACCATTGTAGGCTCCAAATACCAAAGCAAGCTCTAGTGGAGGAGGCGCCGGACTTGTGAGCAACTGTGAAGGACAAGACCAAGAAGCAGGCAGGAAAAATCTTTGCAGATGCTGCTCTCCCAGATGCTGCCTGACCAGCTGAGTTCTGCCTGAACTTTGTGTGCGAGTTACTTGGATTTCCAGCATCTGCAGATTTTCTCGTGTTCATGACAGATTACCAGAATGATCTGACGACCAGTCTCTCGGTCTCTTTGATCGATCTAGAGGGGGGGTTGAGGTGGTCACTATTCGAATGGTTGCAAGGACCTCGCTCCAGTGGTGTCCCCTCCTGGACTGTCCCTTCGATCACTGCCCCAACCACTGAAAAGGCCCAGCTCATTTGTGTTCACTCCCCATTCAGGCTGAGCTGGCTGCCTTCAACACTACGCTCAATTTCTTGTCTTTCTCAGCGTGCCTTGTCATCGAGGTTGGGCAACAAATGAGGGATGGAACCTGATATCTCTGCCATAAATCAAATCCCTCCCATTTATTTTTCCAATATCTTTCTAATCTAATCTATATAACTGCTCGTCTACCTTCGTTATAGAGTACCATTACCATTATACTTAACCTGCTGGAGCAGCCATATATTCTGTGCTGAGCGTTTATTTATGGTAACTTATTATTATGGTCATGGCTAGCTGTCATACTCTGTCTTCTGCATTCACATTGCTGTTTCTCTTCATTCACGGGTCTTCTTCAATCAGGAGGTTGATGGTTTTATTTAAGTTTCCTGTAATGAGATTGTCAGTGGGCAGACACATTTGATTTGGCCTTCTCCCTCTGGGGAAGAAGCAATTTGCATTTTACCCTGCATGCTGAACTTTGCAAAGTTCTGTCCAAAAGAACTGAAACTCAGTCAATGCATTGACAGAACCTGATGGAATATTCTTGTTAGGAAAAGCATTATTTCAGCTCATTCCCCAAGTGTTCCAGTCTCAGAAACACATTGAATCCATGCTTGCACTTTACTTCCTTCAGAGCTTTCCAAGTAACTACACAATTTGGAACAAACAGTTAATTTCCACAGTGGAGAATTATAACACATTTTCCAAAGAACAAAGGGAAAGAAAAGATAGGCCTCCAATGCATTAACATATTCACACAACCACTGAAAGGCACAGCTCTCTAAAACGATAAGAGCTCCTGCAAATTCACTTCATCAAGTAGCAAAGTATTTCAATTGGTTACCTTCTTTGCTGAATCATAGGATCAATTCAAACACTCTTCCAATATAAATTTAACAAACACACAACAGACTTTGCATTCTCTCTCTCTCTCTCTCTCTCTCTCACACACACACACACACACACACACACACTCTCAAGTGGCCACACCTCATGCAATATTTCTCATACTGAAGCCATTCACTCCTTATTGTAGGGAAGGTTCAAGCCCCACTGTAGGAAGCAGGGTGAGAAAGCGCCACCCACTGCCACCCTGTCGCTGCTGAAGTGCAGTTTGCAGAGCCACCAGCAAGGGATACAGAGAACTCGGAGTGGAATGCGGGGAACCCTGCAGGGGACAGAAGGAGCCTTTATTGGGGGAAGGTTTGGAGCATTACCCTTCTTCCCTAATGGGCTCCTTGCCTCTCCTGTCCTGGCACTGCTCCCTGCACATGGCACAGAGTGTGGGAGTGGAAACCCCCTCTACCTGCTCCTTTGGGACCATGGCTTTGAGCATTTCCTAAGGGGTCACATGGGGCCTTCCGCTTCTTGTCGAATTTGTGCACCCAACTACAGAGACCTTTCCTCATGTATTCTAATACCTTTAAAAATATGATAGGGGGTCTACAGTACCTCCTGTTGCTGGTCCTAGTGAGGGCAGCATCACTCCTTTTCAACCAGGAGCTGCTGCTTTAACTAGTTACACCATGATTGAGGTTAACCCAAGGCCCGCTGGTAGGGTGTTGCCATCCTGATAGATCCCTGTCACCAGAGCCCACTGACGAAGGTACTCTGGTCCCTTCCTCCACTGTGCTCCTCTCCTCCTGAGGGTGACAAACTACACTTGAAGAGTGAGGGATATCTGACCTTCACTGCCGCTATCACTCCGACCCACAGCGATTCATCACGCTTGTCGGAAGCAGGTGGCACTCTGAGGATGTTGTTAATCGCATGGTGGGACAACAGCCCTCCCAGAACACCCATCTCCCTATTGGATAGGCTCAGTCCAGCACTCCCCACATCCCAGATCCTCAGCAACCACGTGGGCAGAGGCTCCCCTGGCTTCTGCCTCTACCTGTCTCCCAGCTCCGCCAGTTCCCTAGCAGAGAACTCACTAATGGTAGTTGTCTCGGTGAGACCCGCTGTGATATCCATCCCAGGACCCTCTCCCCCAGCCTGCTGCTGTTATCCACCCTGTGGCAGGGGTGGGCCTCCAGCCTAAAGCCCCTACAGCCGGGTCTGGGACTGTGTGGCCACTGGTCTGGCCTGTACTGGTGCGGCTGCATAGGGGGAAGGGGGCTCACTTAGATGGGGGAACCCGAAGCTCCCTTCTAAACTCTGTTCCCCATCCTCACTATTTAGCCAAACGTCTCCATCCCCTCATGCATGTGTTTCAGTTGCCTCCCCACAATATCAGGGCTCAGACCTTAGTGGGTCTGATTGCCGGTTAGCCCTGCGGGAAAACTTTAACTGTTGCACCTTTTCTAGCTGGCAGGCCATCTCTGTGCTCTCATCTTCTAACTCTCTTGGCTGAGTCTGCGCTGACCAGGCAATCTCCCCCATGGCAACACATCGCTGGCTTAGCAAATCCACTTCATTCCTCAAACTATTTACCTCTTTCTCCTTCTGTAAGATTGCCTTTTGCTGCTGGTTTAGTATGGCTGCCAGCAGCCAGAAGGTGCCTCTCTGACTCCCCTTGTTTTTGGAGAATGCTACATTGTTAAGAATAAACACAATGTGGTGTCCCATTTCTACCATGCAGGAGTCCAACATGTCTGACAAACCGGGAGTCCTCCAGTAGGTTGGTGATTCCCTCAAATCCCCACACTGTTGTCGGTCCTTCCCGTACCTTGGCACTCCTCACATGAGGTGGGTTCTCGCTGTTAAATTTCATTCCAGAGATATTAATCTACAGTTCAGTCATCGAACTCTGCTCGCAGCACCAGTTGTGTGAAATCAGGTTCACGGGTTTGGTGAGTGGGGATATAAGAGGCTCACTACCAGTAAGTAAGTTGACTACATATTTACAGGACAAGACAGACGCTAAACATTCAGTAGACCCTTCAGGCTACACTGAGTAACAAATATTTATCTAAATTGAGCACCCAAAGTGGCAAGACCAAGCAGACATTAAACATACACCAGTGGCAAATACTTATCTAAAGTATGCCCCCGTGCCCTCTTTACTGCAACACACCTCCACTGTTTACCATTTCCATGGCACCCTCAACTATCTGGCCCACGGTGACACAGAATGCAAAAAGAGGCTGCATGGTTACTGCGCACTAGATTTAAACTCTACTGGTGTTGTGCTGTCATCACCTGAATGGCTGGTAATGGGAGTGGTTGCAAAGCTCCTTACATGGGCCAGTCCCTAGCACAGGGAAGTGGCTTCTGGTAAACAAGTAAGATGGATACTTGCTGCAACAGAAATTGTTTTTATGTAAGGTTGAATTTGGCCTGTATCGCCCTTGTGAGTGATTGCATCCTTTTTGTTCAGTGAGTGAATTTAGCCCATTCTGGAAATCCGATCAAACTATATTTCAAAAGATTTCACAAAGTGACTCTGCAACCTACAGACTCACCTTTTATATGACTCTACAACTTGTGTTCTCAGTATTATTTATTTACTTTTTATTATTTGAAGAATTTATCTTTTTTTCATACTGGTTGTTAGTCAGTCTTTGTTTATGCATCGTTTTTCATGAATTCTATTGTATTTCTTAATTTTCCTGTAAATGCCTGCAATAAATTGAATCTCAATGTAGTATATGGTAACATATCTGTACGTTGATAGTAAATTCACTTTGGCTTCTGACAGTGTAAAGTTAAGATCTGGTATGAATTAGCAATAGATTTTAAGATATTAATGCTTTGCATTGCAAATGCTAAATATATGACACAGAGCTGCAAATCTGTGCAATTCCTTACAAGTTATCTGATTATGAGTGGCAATTTTTGGTTTATTAATTTTAAATGTCAAATCACAGTCACAAGGTGATGTACACTGACTGGTCACATTAGGTACTTCCTGCACCTGACAAAGTGGCCACTGTGCTGTGTTGCTGCTGTAGCCCATCCACTTCATTTGATCACACTGTGCTCATGTGAAATTTATCAGGGATACACTCAGTGGCCACTTTATTAGAGACAGTAATGGAACCCAGTGTGGTCTCCTCTTGCTGTAACCCATCCACTTCAAGGTTCAACATGTTGTGCGTTCAGAGATGCCCTTCTGCACACCACTGTTCTAACACGTGGTTATCTGAGCTGCTATTGCCTTCCTGTCAGCTTGAATCAGTCTGGCCATTCTCCTCTGACTTCTCTCATTAACAAAGCATTTTAGCTGACAGAACTGTCGCTCATGGGATGTCTCATGGGATGTCTTTTGTTTTTCATACCATTCTCTGTGAATGCTAGAGACTGTTGTCGCCAGAACATCAGCAGTTTCTGAGATACTCAAACCATCCTGACTGGTACCGACAATCTTCCTATGGTCAAAGTCACTTAGATCACATTTGTTCCCCATTGTGATATTTGGTTTGAACAACAATTGAACCTCTTGACGACGTCTGCATGCTTTAATGCATTGAGTTGCTGCCACATGATTGGCTAATTAGATATTTGCATTAACAAGTAAGTGTACTTACTTATGGGGATAAGGTAGGAACTGAATACTGATTGTGGATGATCAGCCATGATCACAGTGAATGGCGGTGCTGGCTCAAAGGGCCGAATGGCCTACTCCTGCACCTATTGTCTATTGTACAGGTGTGCCTAATAAAGTGGCCACTCAGTGTATTTTGTTGAACGTGAATGATTCTCCTCTGGTTTGAGTAATTAATTGCACGTGGGACTGGTGTAGTGATACAGATTTTTACGAACAGCACAGAAAGGGACTTGTTAGCTCACAAGGTTATTTTTGGGTCCCAGCTGAATAATCCATTTCCCCTGATTTCCATGATGCACCCCCTACAACATTTTTCTCTCAAATGCCCATCAATTCCACTTTGATTGTTTTCCATTCACTGGGAGAATATGCAAACTTCTCTCTCTCTCTCTCTCTCTCCCTCTCCCTCTCTCCCTCTCTCTCACACACACACACACACACACACACACACACACACACACACCAGCCAAGATCAGGACTGCACCGTTGTTGCCAGGGCTGTACCACTGAACCTTCCCTTTTAGGAATATAAATACTTTCCAATAGGTTGTATTCTCACCCGTTACGACACGAGTTTGTGTCATGTAGGTCTCCAGCACTTTTCCCGATTCAAGTTAATTTATTGTCAGATTGACCATGGTGCAATGAAATTCCTTGCTTGCATAAGGCTCACAGAATAAACACTGTACTGTACATCAGGGGTCCCCAACCTTTTTTGTACCGCAGACCGGACCGGCTGACCCCGGGGGGGGGGGATACGGTTGCCAACGGACAAGAGTAGCAGTCAAATACATTGCGTTTACCCTGAGAAAGACTACCATGACCACAAAGCCTTGCGCGGGCACCTGTGTGCACATGCGTGTATGTGCCGATTTTTTTTCTACAAATCGTTTTTGGTGATTCTGTTCAGGAGGGGCTGTTAATCACGACTGGAATATAGGTGATAAGTGGCTAATACACTCAATTTCATTTCTAAAATTCCACATTCCACAGTGATACAACACTGGACAGCATGGGAGGTCGTTCCTGCCTGTGGCCATCGAACGTGCAGCTCCTCCTGTGGAGGGTCAGACACCCTGAGCCAATAGACTGGTCCTGGACTTATTTTCCATCTGGCATAGTTTGCATTTTGTTGTTTGATTGTTGGTCGTTTTTGTATTGCTATATTTACGCTCTATTCTTGGTTGGTGCGGCTGTAATGAAACCAAGTTTCCCTCGGGATTAATGAAGTATGTCTATCTATCTAAAAGGGTTTATCTAATGAATTAATATTAAACACACAGCGCATATTTTCCTCGCATGAATATAGTGATACGTCAATTATCAGGGGAGGACAGGGGAGCTTGAAGTAAGTGTTGAACAAACTTCCAGTAGAAGTGGTAGAGACAGGTTCGATATTATTATTTAAAGAAAAATTGGATAGGTATATGGACAGGAAAGGAAAGGAGAGTTATGGGCTGAGTGCAGGTCGGTGGGTCTAGGTGAGAGTAGCGTTCGGCACGGACTAGAAGGGCCGAGATGGCCTGTTTCCGTGCTGTAATTGTTATATGGTTATATTGTGGCGGTGTGCTACGCACAGCGCTAGAATAAAGACACGTGGTCGGTGAGTTGTAGTTGTGAAAGAAGAGGTTTATTCAAACTTTGCGGCCTCCTTTAAAACCTTCCCGTTCCCACCCACTCCGGGCGGGACTGCTGTGGGGAATGCATATTCGCAAACCCTTTCCGCATGCGGGATTTTCCCCCTGCTGAAGATGGCAAGGTGCCCTTTTTGGGGCCGGCCTCTCTGCTGGCGTGCGCTGTTTCGTGAGCCGGTTCGTGTGTGCTGGAAAGTGGGTTGCCACATAACCCCCCCCCCCCCCCCCCCCCCCAGAACCGGCGATACATCACCCAATGTCCACAGTCTGGATCGGCCTCTGTTTGGGAGGTCTGCCCCTGCGCCGCGGTGCCTGAGCTGGGACCTACTGCGCCAACTCCACATGGGCCGGTTTGAGTCGGCCCACCGTGAAAACCTCCTCTCTCCCCCCAATGTCCAGCACGAACATGGACCCGTTGTTCCTGATCACCTTAAACGGCCCCTCGTAGGGCCGCTGTAGCGGTGCCCGGTGTCCGCCCCGTCGTACAAAAAGAAACTTACAGTTCTGCAGGTCTTTGGGTACGCAGGTCGGGCTCTGTCCGTGCTGTGAAGTGGGGATGGGGGCCAGGTTACCGAGCCTCTCACATAGTCTGTCCAGGACTGCTGCAGGTTCTTCCTCTTGCCCCCTTGGGACTGGTATGAACTCTCCTGGGACGACCAGGGGCGCGCCTTACACCAACTCGGCCGACGAGGTGTGCAGATCCTCCTTGGGCTCCGTGCGGATTCCGAGCAGGACCCAGGGAAGTTCGTCCACCCAGTTAGGCCCCTCCAGGCGGGTCATGAGAGCCGATTTCAGGTGACAGTGGAAGCGCTCCACTAGTCTGTTCGACTGTGGGTGGTAGGCAGTTGTGTGGTGTAGCTGCGATCCTAAAAGGTTGGCCATAGCTGACCACAGGCTGTAGGTGAACTGGGCGCCCCTGTCGGAGGTAATGTGGGCCGGTACCCCGAAGCATGCTACCCAGGTTGCGATCAGTGCTCGGGCGCAGGATTTGGAGGTGGTTATCGGTGAGCGGGACTGCCTCTGGCCATCTGGTGAAGCGGTCTATCATAGTTAGGAGGTACTGCGCTCCTCGTGACACTGGCAGGGGCCCCACGATATCCACATGAATGTGGTCGAACCTTCGGCGGGTGGGTTCGAACTGCTGTGGCGGAGCCTTGGTGTGCCGCTGCACCTTGGCCGTTTGACACTGCATGCACGTTTTGGCCCATTCTCTGAACTGTTTACGAAGCCCATGCCACACGAACCTGTTAGAGACCAGCCGGACGGTTGTCCTGATGGAGGGGTGCGCTAAGTTGTGAATGGATTCGAAAACCCGCCGGCGCCTGGCGGCTGGGACAACGGGGCGGGGTTGGCCGGCAGCTACGTCACACAGTAGGGTCCTCTCACCTGAGCCTACGGGGAGGTCTTGGAGCTGCAAACCGGAGACCGCAGTCCTGTAACTAGGGATCTCATCGTCAGCCTGCTGTACCTCCACCAATGCTGCATAGTCCACCCCCTGGGACAGGGCCTGTATGGTAGATCTGGATAGTGCGTCCGCCACGACGTTGTCCTTTCCCGAGACATGCCGGATGTCCGTTGTGTACTCGGAGATGTAGGACAGATGTCGCTGCTGGTGGGACGACCAGGGGTCGGACACCTTAGTGAACGCAAAGGTAAGCGGTTTGTGGTCCGTGAACGCAGGGAAGAGCCTACCTTCTAAGAAGTATCTGAAGTGCCGGATTGCCAGGTATAGTGCCAATAGCTCCCGGTCGAAAGCACTGTATTTGAGTTTGGGTGGTCGTAGGTGTTTGCTGAAGAACGCCAGGGGTTGCCAGCGGCCCTCGATGAGTTGTTCCAGCACTCCTCCGACTGCTGTGTTGGATGCGTCCACCGTGAGGGCAGTAGGAACGTCCGTTCTGGGGTGCACGAGCATCGCGGCGTTTGCCACGGCTTCTTTGGTTTTAATGAAAGTGGCCGCGGCCTCTTCATCCCAGGTAATATCCTTGCCCTTACCCAACATCAGGATGAACAGCAGGGTGCATGATTGGGCTGCTGAGGGGAGGAAACGGTGGTAGAAATTCACCATACCCACGAATTCCTGCAGGCCTTTGGTTGTGTTGGGTTGGGGGAAGTGGCGGACCGCATCTACCTTGGCGGGCAGAGGGGTTGCCCCGTCTTTAGTAATCCTGTGGCCCAGGAAGTCGATGGTGTCGAGTCCGAACTGGCATTTGGCCGGGTTGATTGTAAGGCCAAATTCACTCAGTCAGGCGTAGAGTTGAGGGAGGTGGGACAGATGCTCCTGACGACTACTGCTGGCTATGAGGATGTCGTCCAAATAGATGAATGCAAAGTCCAGGTCGCGTCCATTAGCCGCTGGAATGTCTGTGTGGCATCTTTAGGCCGAATGGCATTCGGAGGAATTCGAAAAGGCTGAACGGGGTGATGAGTGCTGTTTTGGGGATGTTGTCCGGATGTACCGGGATTTGATGGTATCCCCGGATGAGGTCTACCTTGGAAAAGATCCTTGCGCCGTGTAGATTTGCTGCAAAGTCTTGAATGTGCAACACAGGGTAGCGGTCTGGCATTGTAGCCTCGTTCAGCCTGCGGTCTCCAGCCCCCCCGTTGCCTTGGGCACATTGTGCAGGGGGGAGGCCCATGGGCTGTCGGACCGTCGTATGATCCGCACTTCCTCCATCTTCTTGAACTTCTCCTTCGCCAGTCGGAGCTTGTCCGGGGGGAGCCTTTGAGCACGGGCATGGAAGGGTGGTCCCTAGGTTGGGATTTGGTGCTGTACTCCGTGTCTGGGCATGGCTGCCGTGAACTGCGGTGTCAGAACTGGTGGGAAATCCACCAGGACCCTGGTGAATTCGTCGTCGGACAGCGTGGTGGAGTCCAGGTGTGGGGCTGGTAACTTGGCTTCACCCAGGGAGAACGTTTGAAAAGTCTTGGCGCTTCCCTTGCAGGTCGACCGGCAGGCTGTGAGCTTGCAGAAGATCTGCCCCTAGGAGTGGTTGGGCCACGGCCGCCAGTGTGAAGTCCCACGTGAACCGGCTGGAGCTGAACTGTAGCCACACCGTGCGGGTGCCGTAGGTCCGTATTGTGCTGCCATTTGCGGCTCTCAGGGTGGGTCTCGGTTCTCTATTGCGGGTGTCATAACTCGTTGGAGGTAAAACGCTGATCTTCGCTCCAGTGTCGACCAGAAAGTGGTGTCCCGACTGCTTGTCCCAGGCATACAGGAGGCTGGCAGCGGCGGCTGGCCCTGGCATTTCCCGGGAATTTACAGGGTGGTCTACAGCGGCGGGCCTCTGTGCCCCACCACTGGTGGTAGAAGCACCATTGTTCATTGGGCTCCTCACTCACGTTGCCAGGTTTTGTAGGCTCTGCTGCCAGGCCTGGTCTGGTCTGCCGTTGAGCACGCGGCTTGGTGATCTGTGCGACGGGCGCCCCTCTCTCCTTCTTGGCATTCCACAGCACATCTGCCCGGGCCACCACCTCCCGGGGGTTGCTGAAATCTGCGTTGGACAGCAGCAGGCATACATCCTCAGGCAGTTGCTCTGGGAATGCCCGCTCAAACATGAGGCAGGGTTTGTGTCCTTCAGCCAGGGCCAGCATTTCGTTCATTAATGCCGACGGCGGCCTGACTCCCAAACCATCCAGGTGCAGTAAGCGGGCAGCTCGCTCGCGCTGTGAGAGTCCAAAAGTCCTTATGAGCAGGGCTTTGGATGCTGTGTATTTGCTGTCCTCCGGAGGCGACTGTATAAACTCCTCAACATGTGCAGCTGTCTCCTGGTTGAGGGAGCTCACCGCGTAGTAGTAACGAGTGGAATCCGAAGTTATCTGCCGAATGTGGAATTGGGCTTCGGCTTGTTCGAACCATAGGCGAGGTCGCAGCGTCCAGAAGCTTGGCAGTTTTAACGAAACTGCATGAACAGTTACAGCGTCGGTCATCTCTGGTCCAAATATCATTTGGGCTGTCGGGGTCAACAATTGTGGCGGTGTGCTACACACAGTGCTAGAATAACGACACGTAGTCGGTGAGTTGGAGTTGCGATAAAAGAGATTTATTCAAACCTCGCGGCCTCCTTTAAAGCCTTCCTGTTCCCGCCTGCCCCGGGCGGGACTACTGTGGGGAATACATATTTGCAGACCCTTTCCACGCACGGGATTTTCCCCCGCTGGTGAAGATGGCCTGGCGCCCTTTTTGGGGCCGGCTTCTCTGCCAGCGCGCGTTGTTTCGCGAGCCGGTTCGAGTGTGCTGGAAAGTGGGTCGCCACAATATAAGTCATTTACAAGTTAATAGCATCATAACATTTTACGTAACGTTTGGATATTAAACACACAGCACATATTTTCCCTGTATGAACATATAAAATCATTGCAACACACCAATATTGCTGAATCAGTGGGAGCCCTGGGCTTGTTTCCCTGTAACCAGACAATGCCATTGAGGGGTGATGGGAGACAGTGATACTCGAAGGGGGTTCTTTATGTCCAGTCTATTCCGCAATTTAGTTTTCGTTGCATTCATTGCAGAGATATGTTGGAAATGGAAGCAACATTTTCAGTGCTTTCGTGGCTATCTCAGGGTATTCAGCCTTGACTTTGATCCAGAATGCCGGCAGAGATATTATGTCAAACATATTTTTCAGCCCGCCGTCACTTGTAAGCTCGAGGAGTTGATCTTCTTCCAACGCTGACATGGATGACGCGTGGGTAATGACTTCACGTGCGTTCAAGTTCAACAATGGGCGTGACAGGGAATGAGGAAAGATGCAGCTGACTCATATCGCCAAATTATATAATTTCCTCACGGCCCGGTAGCACATGCTTTGCGGCCTGATACCGGTCCGTGGCCCGGTGGTTGGGGACTGCTGGTGTACGTGATCATAATAAATACATTAACAAGCACAAAACAGCAGAATTTTACAGATTACAGCAGTGCAAAGTGAAGTTGTACAAAAAGAAATGCTGAAGTGACAACAACCGAGGAGGTAGAATTAAGGGTTCAAGAAGGTGGCAACACCACCAGGAAGGGGGTATGAGAGAGGTGATTGGTTCCGGAGTCTGATAGCAGTGCGGAAGAGGCTGTTCTTGAGTCTGGTTGCCTGGGCTTTCAAGCTTCTGAATCTTCTCCCAGAAGATGGAAGAGGGAAAATGGAGTGTCCAGTGTGGCTGGCATCCTGATGATACTGTTTGTCATGAACCAGGAAGCTGGATTGGATGGAAGGATGTGATGGGCCACTGATGAACTGGACAGTGCTTTCCCACATTCTAAAGTTTCTGATGGTTCAGAGCAGAGCATTTGCCATGCAAAGCTGATATGCAACCTATTTCAAGGGTACATCTGTAGAGGTTCAAGAGAACTTTCTGTGGACACGCTGATCCTTAGCCTTGACTACAATTATCCTCTGTTTTTTGACAAGACCAAGAGGCAACTCCTCTTCTTCTCATCTACCTCTCATAGACTTCTGGCAGTAAGTTCTGTGCAGTGATCCAGGGAAGCCAGATCTTTAAAATAGCAAATATGATGTGGACATTATTTTTATGTGGACACTTTCATAATGCCATGCTGTTGTCTGCAATTTTGAAAGTTGTCTGTCTGGTCCAAGTTACCTACATCTAGTGGACCATCAGCTGTAATACAAAAGTTGACATCCAATAACCTGATCCTCAGCGAAGGCAGTATAAACATATCGGAGCTATCTCTATGGGGGTTTAAATTTTCCACATTTTATTGCTTTCAGCAATTTTGGAAAAGTAACGCTCTTCAGACATACTGTTTTGTTCTAATATCTTACGAATTAGCCTGTGGTTTTTACTTCACAAGAAAAACACACCAGCATTTCTTAATTATTGGGATTTGAAGATGAGGTCCTTGTTAATCAACTTACACTCATTGTGCCACTTTATTAAGTACACCAGTACACGGGCTCATTAATGCAAATATCTAGATCTGATCAGCCAATCAAAAGCATGCAGACACGGTCAAGAGATTCAGTTGTTATTCATTTTGACCAATCATCAAAGAAGAAATGTAATCTAAGTGACTTTGACTGTGGAATGATTGTTGTTGCCACACGGGTGGTTTCAATACCTCAAAAACTACTGATCTCCTGTAACTTTCATGCACAACAGTCTCTAGAGTTTACAGAGAATGGTGCGAGAAACAAAAATAAAACATACAGTGAGTGGCTGTCCAGTGAGCAAAAGTGCTTTGTTAATGAGAGAGGTCCAAGTTGAATGGTCAGATTGCTTTCAACTGACAAGAAGGGAACAGTAGCTCAAAAAAGTCATATGTTACAATGATGTGCAGAAGAGCATCTCTTAACCCCCAGTATGTGGAACTTTGAAGTGGATGGTCTATAGCAGAAGATCATGAACATATACTCAGTGGCCACTTTATTAGGTACAGAATGTGTGTCACTGAGTGTGTAATGTTAGCTTCTAAAGCTGTGCCATTGAATGACAGACTTCTAAATGTAACTGTTCACTTATGACAGATCGATGTTACTGCATTTGAGTAGTCAAGTATATTTTAATAGTACTGTGGTCATTGATAATTGATACTTTGGAAATAGGAGATGGCAGTTTGGTTGTGAAGCTGCAGAACTGACTTGTTCAAGTACTGATATAGCAACGCATGGCTGAGAAATGTGTGTGCTGTCAAATCCGGTTCCACTTGTCAGTCTTACTTCCTTTTGCTTTGTCTGTCTGGGAGTTGAAGGTCAAAGCAAATAGGCATCCTGTCGAGGCAGAAGGAAGATTAATCGTATCTGCAGTGTGGTTTCTTATCAGACAAATATTTAGCAGAGCTGAACTATAAATGAAAGTAATGAACTGATTTTGATAGAAACCACCTACAATAAAATTTTAGTTACTATATGTCTGTCTAAAATATTGGCCAATTTTCTATGCTCACTGTGTTACAAACATTGAAGTTGCAAATGCTGAGATTTAATAAAAAGTGGAGCTGACATTTGGGTCATGTCCATCAAAACTGAGATCCATATGATACCTGAAGCTACATTCAGTGGCCACTTTATTAGGTACATTAGTACATCTACTCATGAATGTGAATATCTAATCAGCCAATCATGTGGCAGCAAGTCAATGCATAAAAGCATGCAGACATGGTCAAAAGGTTCAGTTATCATTCAGACCAAATGTCAGAATGGGGAAGAGATGTGATCTAAGTAGCTTTGACCATGGGATGAGTGGGCGTTGTAAAATCTGATTGTGCTATGAATAATTCATGTCGCTTCCAGGACATTGAGATGGTAAATATTGTGGCAACACACACAAAAATGCTGCAGCAACTCAGAAGATCAGACAACATCTGCAGAGGGGAATAAATTGTCAGCATTTCAGGTGGAGACCCTTCATCTGGACTGGAAAGGAAGCCCTTTACCTTTCCCACCTATCACCATCCAGCTTCTCACTTCATCCCCCTGTCCTTCCCCCTCACCTAGTTTCACTGATCACCAGGCAGCTTGTTCTCCTTCCCCTCACCCCACCTTCTCACTCTGGCTTCTTCCCACTTCCTTTCCAGGCCTGATGAAGTGTCTCGGCCTGAAACTTTGACTGTTTCTTCCTCACCATAGATGCTGCCTGAACTGCTGAGTTCCTCCAGCATTTTTGTGCGAGTTACTCTGGATTTCCACCATCTGCAGAATCTCTTGTGTTTACCATCATGGCATGTGTCTTTTGTATGTTGCACTGTGTTATAGTAACTTTGTACATCTTTACACCAAAGATAAAAAGTCGAGGGAGATTGAAAATCATACTTAAAATTCCGGCGACGCCCAGTGACTACTTTCGGTAGTTAAAGCACAAAACAAAGAAAACTGTTAAATACTTTGTTAATAACGCTTCATTAATAACGATTAATGCTAACAATGGAGAGGTGAGCAGTGGCGGAGGTGCAGGGAAGGCATGGACGAGGCAAGTGGAGGCGGAGGCAGGGTGGAAGCAGACCCAAAGCAGAGTTGTGGCATCCTGAAGAGCAAGGAAAGGCCCGATGCCTGATTGATTTAAGTGTAGGGCCGAAATGGAAAGGTCGGGTAGGGGTCAAATGGCGGTGGTGGGGTTTAGGCTTCAGAGCGGTCCAACCCAAGGAATGACCCGATGTTTGTGTGATTTAAGCGCCAGGCCAGATCGAAAAGGTCAGAGTGTCAGGACCAGAGGTGAGGGCAGGTTCTACAGGCTGCTACATGATGATTACTCAGCTCTGCACCGAACGGAGGCCGTGACCTACTCCAACCTCAGTGATGCCTGGCTTCGTGTCTGTCGTAAAACTTCAATTCTGAAGCTATTTGCCCTAGGTTCGGCCAGTGACTTAATCTAGGGGAAGACAGCCCCTGGCGTGGCCAAACTTAAGAAATCTTGTTTGGATGGATGCTGTGTGATGTGTTCCCCTGTTCCAAATCAGGACCATGAAATAACAAACAGTACACAATATGCAATTAAACAACTTAGCTTTATAATTCTTAATTTGACTATAGGGATAGTAAAGAAACAAAAAAGAAAAGGGCCCATTCTCGTGAAACGGTCTAATGCACAGCGTTGGATCTCACTGTTTTCCCGTTTGTTCGTTCTCCATTGATTTTCCCTCTGGGTGCCATTGACACCCGACTCCATTCCAAGTCCACTCCGTCCTGCAGTCTACGACTTCCCTGTTCTGGCATCTTCTCTCTCCATCTTCTGCCGAACAAAAAGACCGCGAAACCTTCACTCTCAGGCACACAAGAAAGAAAAACATCTCCCCTCATTGGTCAGTGCACATTCCACAGCCCCCGTTATCTCTAGTCATAACCCAAACACTGCGCTACGGAGAAACCATTACATTAGCAGGGAAACCTTTCCCAGGTCGTTACATTCTCTCCCCCCCACCCCCACCAAATTTAGTTGTGTCCTCATGACTTTGAGCTAATTCGCCAACCCTTCCTGCAAAGCACAAAGTCCAACCCAGGTGTAAAAGGCAGTGACATAGCTCCCCAAAACGGTAGGGGCCACACTCTGATCCCCCGGTGCTACGTAGGCCAGCCTATCAGGTGGTCTCCTAATTCTGTTGAGACCTCCGTTGCCCCTCACCTAACTCTTCAGGTTCTGATACTACTGGGGATACTTCTGGTCTACCTGGCGAGGCCTTCCCCAGCCTATCACTCGTGCCCATCTGTCCCTTGGCTAAGCCGTGCTTCATCCTTTGCAGGGTCCCGCTGCAGCCCAGGCTGTCCACAGAGCGAGAGCGAGGTCTGAATGATCTAAGGCCCAGAGTGCATTGATGCGACAGAGTCTGAGTCTTAGAGCAAGGAACAGCCCAGTGGTTGGATGATTTAAACGCCGGGCCTGATGGATTGAAAAGGCAGGGTGTTGGCAGCAGCGGTGAGGATCAGTCCGGTTCTGGTTGCCGTGTTTGCTCCCCTCTTGACTGCACTCAGGCTGAGGCTGTGGGCCTGCTCCAGCTGCTCCGGGCTTAGTGTTCGCGAGTTTGGCGGCATTTTGACCATAAGACATAGGAGCAGAATTAGGCCATTTGGCCCATTGTGTCTGCTCCCCCATTCAATCATGGCTGATCCTTTATTCCCTTCCTCTGGCCCACTCTCTGGCCTCCCCGTAACCTTTGATGCCATGGCCAATCAAGAACCTATCAACCTCTCCCTTAAATACACCCGATGACCTGGCCTCCATAGCTGCCTGTTGTTGCAAATTCCACAAATTCACCACCATCTAACTGAAGAAATTTCTCCGCATCTCCGTTTTAAATGAATGCCTCTCTATCCTGAGGCTGTACCCTCTTGTCTTAGACTCCTCCACCATGGGAAACATCCTTTCTATATTACTCTGTCTAGGGTTTTCAACATTCAAAAAGTTTCAATGAGCCCACCACCCCCCATTCTTCTAAATTCCAGCGAGTATAGGCCCAGAGCCATCAAACGTTCCTCATATAATAATCCTTTCATTCCCGGAATCATCCTTGTGAACCTCCTCTGAACCCACTCCAATGCCAGCACATCTTTTCTAAGATAAAGTTTCCAGAACTGTTGACAATACTTAAAGTGAGGCCTCACCAGTGCCTTATAAAGCCTCAGCATCACATCCCTGCTTTTGTATTCTTGACCTCTTGAAAAGAATGCTAACATTCCATTTGCTTTCCTCACCACCAGCTCAACCTACAAGCTAACCTTCTGCACAAGGACTCCCTTTGCATCTCAGATTTTTGGATTTTCTCCCCATTTAGAAATAGTCTGCACATTTATTTCTTCTAGTAAAGTGGATGGCCATGCATTTTCCAATATTGCTTTTCATTTGCCACTTTCTTGCCCATTCTCCTAATCTGTCTTAAGTCCTTCTGTAACCTTCCTGTTTCTTCAAAAACTACCTGCCCCTCCACCAATCTTCGTATTATTTGTAAACGTGGCAACAAAGCCATCTATTCCATCATCTAATTCATTTATATACAATATAAAAAGAAGCACTCCCAACACCGACCCATGTGGAACACCACTAGTTGCTGGCAGTCAACCAGAAAAGAATCCTTTTATTTCCACTTGCTGCCTCCTACCAATCAGCCAATGCTCTAATCATGGCAGTAACTTTCCTGTAATACAAACAATAGGCTCTTAACTTGGTAAGCAGCCTCATGTGTGGCACCTTGTCAAAGGTGCTCTGAAAATCCAAATTTACAGCATCCACTGTATCCCCTTTATCTATCCTACTTGTAATCTCCTTAAAGAATTCCAGTAGGTTCTTCAGGCAAGATTTTCCCCTTAAGGATTCCTTTAGTTGATTTCAGTAGAAACCATGCTGACTTTGTCCTATCTTGTCCTGTGTCACCAAATAGTTCATAACCTCATTCTTAACAATTGACTCCAACATCTTTCCAACCACTGAGGTCAAGCTAACTGGTCTATAATTTTCTTTCTGTTGCCTTCCTCCTTTCTTAAAGAGTGAAGTGACATTTGCAATTTTCCTGTCATCTGGTCTGGGTAACTTATGCTCCTTTAGGTTTTTCAGCTTTCTGAGCACCTTCTCCCTTGTAATAGTAACTTCTTCCCTCACTGCCTTCAACATCTGGAACACTGCTAGTGTCTTCCACAGTGAAGACTGATGCAGGATACTCATCTAGCTCACCTACCACCTCCTGGTCCCCCATTATTTTTTTTCCAGCCTCATGTTCTATGGGTCCTGTATCCACTCTCATCTCTCTTTTATTTTTTATATACTTGGAAAAGCTTATTCTATCCTGGTTGATAGTGTTTGCTAGCTTGCTTTCATATTTCATCTTTTCTCTCCTAACAATTCTTTTAGTTGCTTTCTGTGGATTTTTAAATGCTTCCGAATCCTCTATCTTCCTGCTAATTTTTGCTTTGTTGTATGCCCCCTCTTTTGCTTTTACGTTAGCTTCGACTTCCTTTGTCAGTCATGGGCGTACTATTTTGCCGCTTGAGTATTTCTTCTTTTTTGGAATACATATATCCTGCACCTTCCTCATTTTTCACAAAAACTCATGCCATTGCTGCTCTGCTGTCATCCCTGCCAGCAGATCCTTCCAATTTACTTCGGCCAACTCCTCTCTCATACCACTGTAATTTCCTTTTATTCCACTGAAATACTGCTATGTCAGACTTTACTTTCCCCCTATCGAATTTCAAATTGAATTCAATCATATTGTGATCACTGCAACACACATCAAAGTTGCTGGTGAACACAGCAGGCCAAGCAGCATCTGTAGGAAGAGGTGCAGTCGACGTTTCAGGCCGAGACCCTTCGTCAGGACCTGCCTCCTAAGTGTTCCTTTACCTTAAGCTCCCTAATCACCTCCAATCCTGTATAGCTGAACCCCTAGTAGGCTCAATGGCAATCTCCCCTAAAATGTCATCCCATAGGCATTCAACAAATTTACTCCCTTGAGATCCATTACTAACCTGATTTTCCCAATATCCCTGCATGTTAAAATTTCCCATGACTATCATAAGATTGCCCTTTTTTTTAATAGGTACATTGAATGTCAGAGAAATATATACAATATACATCCTGAAATTCTTTTTCTTCACAAACATCCACGAAAACAGAGGCGTGCCCCAAAGAATGAATGACAGTTAAACATTAGAACCCTAAAGGCCCCCCCAGCTCCCCCCCTCCCATGCACAGGCAGCAGCAAGGCAACAACCCCTTCACCCCGCTCCAAACCACCAGCAAAAGAGCATCGGCACCCTCCACTGAGCACTCAAGCATGTAGCAAAACATCAGTAAAGACACAGACTTGCAGTACACCAAAGACTACTCATTCACCCGGTAATTGAATGTACCACAGGTTCTCACTGTGTCCCTAATAAGGGAAAAAGAGATGTTCCCATTTCACAGCGAGTGGGGAGACATAACAAACAACTCGCTGATTTATGGTGTTAAAAGTCTGTTGTGTTGTATGTTCCGAGCTCCGTGCTCAGAGAGCTCAGGTCTCAGGGCACACAGCCGGCAGCTAGCCCGCCACTCCTGATGTTCCATATTCTCCCATGATGCCTAGATCAGGGGTACCGGCCTTGAATCGGCCCATCTCCAGAGCCACAAAAATCTGGCACACTGAAAGCGCATTAGTTTTCCAGGCCGCATCTGGTCGTGAGACCCTGAGAGCGGGTCCCATTCCTGCAAAGGACTGAAGTCAGAGTGTAACTCCAGGTCAGGGTTTTCAAAAGAACCTTGAAAAGGAAAATAGGAGATATCAAAGATAGATATATTGCTTTTTATGAAAATGCAAGAAAAGAGTCACTGTTTAATGCCATCATGACTTTGCTTCACACTCTGTCATTTGACATGCCTTTTCTATTTCCCATTGTAATCTAAGTCCACATCCCAGCTACCGTTTGGAAGCCTGTATATAACTGCCATCACCGTCCTTTTACCCTTGCAGTTTCTTAACTCAACCCACAAGGATTCAACATCTTATGATCTTATGTCACATCTTTCTACTGATTTGATGCCTTTCTTTACCAGTAGAGCCACACCACTCCCTCTGTCTACCTTCCTATCCCTCTGATATAATGTGTAACCTTGGACATTCAGCTCCCAACTACAACCATCCTTCAACCACGATTCAGTGAAGGCCACAACATCATACCAGACCATCTGTAATAGTGCAACAAGATCATCCACCTTATTTCTTATACTCTGTGCATTGAGATAAAATACTTAGAGTACACGTTTCCCCCGCCATCCGAAGGTAGAGCGTTCCTATGAAACGGCTCGTAAGCCGAAATGTCGTAAGGCGAAGAAGCAATTACCATTTATTTATATGGGAAAATTTTGTGAGGGTTCACAGACCCAAAAATAACTTACCAAATCATACTAAATAACACATAAAACCTAAAATAACAGTAACATATAGTAAAAGCAGGAATGATATGATAAATACACAGCCTATATAAAGTAGAAATACTTTTCCACAATTATTACTGAACTGTTCTTTGTAGTGAAAATCTCACGCAAGCGCTGTTGGCAGAAAATCTCACGCAAGCGCTGTTGGCAGAAACACGGCGCAAGCGCTCTCCAGTAATCTTTAAGCTATGAAGCTGCCAAATCATACTAAATAACACATAAAAATACACAGCCGATATAAAGTAGAAATAATGTATGTACAGTGTAGTATCACTTACTGGAATTGGGAAGACAGCGCAGAGCACACTGCTGATGGTGTGTTAGACTGAGTCATCGCAGGTTGGCTAGTGCAGTGGCCCCCACCCTCCAGGCCACCGACTGATACATTGCCGCGAGGCACGCGGGGGTCCAGTGGTAGCCAGGTGGCATCCAGCACATCTTTAAGAAAAAAGCTGAAATAAACATGCTAATTAATTAGGTGCTGCCCGGCACGTAATTGTCGGCCCAGATCAGTGCCGATTGCCAATTGCATCACCTTTGATCTGGGTGACATTTACGTGTGAGGTGGTACCTAATTAATTAGCATGTTTATTTCAGCTTTTTTCTTAAAGATGTGCTGTGTGCCTTTCGGCTACTGCTGCATTCTCCACAAATCGGTACAGTATCTGTCCGTGGCCTGGGTGTTGGGGTGGTGGGACACTGGGGTGTCATCTCGTCATCTGTTTCCATTAGAGCAGGCAGCTCATCTTTTCCTATGACTGCTCACCTCGATGTCGAAGGTCGAGGTTCGTCGTCTGCTGTGGCTGGTGTAGAAGGCTTGCTTGAGTGCTGAGCCTCGCGCATTTTTCTATCATACAGTTCTTTGTAAGGACTCAAACCATCTTGCAAATATCCCCCAAACCTATGTACCCTTTCAAAATTAAAGTCGTACTTTATCATTGCAGTGAAAATCTCACGTAGTTGCTTCACTTTCACTACTGCATTCGGTTTTGATTGTTATCCTTTCCTCTTCCAATTGCATCAGCCCTTCATGGGATGCCAAAACCTCTTCAACATCATCTTCGTCAGCTTCCACAAGCCAAACTCACTTAGTCCTTACTTTATTCACCACGATCGAAATGCTTAATTGTGTCTAGTTTTACGTTAAGTGTAACACCCTTACGAGCTCTTTTAGGTTTTTCCAACACCATAGAACACATCTTGCAAATGGCTGCTCACAGGCACGTGTTAAAGCAATGCCGTTCCGAATCCGGGGCAGAGCAGCTGCTCGGGGCGCGCGCTGCCTTTTATCGCGTGCTAAAGTTTTTATCGCGCGCTGCTTTTTTTCGTAACAGTGAAAACACCTTATGAAAGCGAAAACAGGGTACTAATGTAGGTCTTTCGTAACAGTGAGGTTTCGTAAAGTGAACGTTTGAAAAGCGGGGGACACCTATATTGTATTTGCCACCCTTTTTGATTCTGCATCCCTAATGCACTGATACTCACCTTGCTGGCTGCAATTTTGTCCTATCACCTCCCTGCCCTTCCTGACAGTCTGACTGTACCACACATAAAAGTTGCTGGTGAATGCAGCAGGCCAGGCAGCATCTCTAGGAAGAGGTGCAGTCGACGTTTCAGGCCGAGACCCTTCGTCAGGACTAACTGAAGGAAGAACTCTGACGAAGGGTCTCGGCCTGAAACGTCGACTGCACCTCTTCCTAGAGATGCTGCCTGGCCTGCTGCGTTCACCAGCAACTTTTATGTATGTTGCTTGAATTTCCAGCATCTGCAGAATTCCTGTAGTCTGACTGTATGCTATTTTTGCTTCTTTTACCATCTGTCCCATCCTGAGTCCCTTCATTCTGGTTCCCCCACCCCTGCCAAATTAGTCTAAACTCTCTCCAACAGCTCTAACAAACCTGCCCGTGAGAATATTGGTTCCCCTCGGGTTCAGGTGCAACCCGTCTCTTTTGTACAGGTCATATCTCCCCCAGAAGAGATCCCAATGATCCAATAACCTGAAGCCCTGCCCCCTGCAGCAGCTTCTCAGCCATGCATTTATCTGCCAAATCATCTTGTTTCTACCCTTACTGATGCATGGCACAGGTAGCAATCCAGAAATTACTATCCTGGAGGTCCTGCTTCTCAGCTTTCTGCCTGGCTCTCTATATTCTCTCTTCGGGACCTCTCTGTTTTTTCCTTCCTATGTCATTGGTACCAATATGTACCAAGATGTCTGGCTGCTCTCCTTCCCTCTCTAAAATGCTGTGCACACGATCTGAGATGTCCCTGACCCTGGCACCTGGGAGGCAACATACTATCTGGGTGTCCCATTCACGTCCACAGAATCTCCTTTTGACTATTGAGTCCCCTATCACTACCGCTTCCCACTTTTCCCTCTTTCTCTTCTGCACCACTAACCTGGTCTCTGTGGTATTCCCCTGGGAGGTCATCCCCCACAATAGTATCCAAAACAGTATATTTATTATTGAGGGGAATGGCCACAGGGTGCTCTGTGCTAACTGCCTGTTCACCGTCCCATTCCTTCTCTTGACAGTCACCTCGCTACCTGCCCCCTGCAACTTAGGGGTGATTACTTCCTTGTAACCTCAATCAATGATCTCCTCAATCTGCTGTACAAGCTTTAAGGTCATCCAGCTGCTGCTCCAGATCCCTAACATGGTCCTCAATGAGCTGCGGCTGGACGCACTTCACACAGGTGCAGTTCCCAGGGAGACTCTGGGTCTCCCAGAACTCCAACGTCCAGCATGAAAAACACACAATGCCCATTTAAACTGCACTGTACCCCTGAGCCGAAGCCTCCTTTGAGCCAAAGCCAGACACTTCCACTCTCTTCACTGGCCCAGTCCCAACAATGGCCACTCCACTTGTCCCTTCTGTACTTTTATTTACTCCTCTCTGTGCTGCTCCTGCCACTGACTGGGCTGCCAGAATGACGCTGAATGTCTGTTTCTTGTTTTGTGGCTGCCTGTAAGGAGATGAATCTCGAGGTTGTATAATTTGTACATACCTTGATAATAAATGCACTGGGGGATGTTGAATGTAGTTTACTGCTGTGCTAATTTCAAGCTGAGATTCTTATTGTAATAGAACATGCAGCATTCTCCTTTTCATCAAGCTGTCATTCACTCAAACCATGACGTTTTGAAGCTGCAAATGCAATTACATTTTATTGCAGTGAGTACGGTTTACCCTAACTTATTTTGGTAAAGTTTTTCTTATTGTAAGTCATATGTATCATCATGAAACAAAGAATTATACCTGAGTGCAATTCTCTGATCAGTTCAGAGCTTAAGATTCAAAGTTCAAATAAATGTATTAGCGAAGTACGAATATGTCACCATATACTACCCCGAAGTTCATTTTCCTGTGGGCATTCACAGTAGATAGGAAGAAATGCAATATAATTAATGAAGAACTACACACAAAGATGGACAAGCAACACGCAACAGATGACAAACTGTGCAAATGAAGAAATAATAAATAAACAAACAAACAGACAAACTGAGAACGTGAGTTGCAGAGTCCTTGAAAATGGCCCCATAGGTTATGGAATCGGCGCTGAGGTAAGTAAAGATATTCCCGCTGGTTCCGGAGCCTGATGGTTGAAGGGTAATAACTGTTGCTGAACTTGGTGGTTGGGACCTGAGGCTATACCTCCTTCCCAATGGCAGCAGTGAGAAGAGAGCATGGGCTGGACGGTGCAGGTCCTAGATGGTGGATGTTGCTTTGTTGTGGCAGCATTCCTTGTAGATGTGCTTAGTGGTAAAGGATGCACCCACAGGGTAATTGTCATTTCCTGATATCACCTATTACCATCCATGTTGCACCTCTCAGCGCAGAACAGACAATGACTGCTAAGCCAGTGTTGCATACTAATTGACACCCTGATCTGTCTGCTCTATTTACTCCTGATGGGCACTGGCACTGAGAGCACGATTGCCATCCCTAGTTTGCTGTTCCTCCAGCTCACGCTACTAAGTTCCTGGGCACATTGACTGTCCCTGTGAACCAGTTTGCTGGTTAAACACTGGTTGTTACTGAGCCCGACTTCGTGGCCTCTTTGTAGGGCAATGCTCCACCTGAAGAGAAAGGCAGGCTTAGATGAATATTTTATTACGCCTCAGTCAATGCAGCACTTCCTTAGTATAACGCAAAAATTTCTTAGATTATGTAGTGGTCTTGAAATGGAACATGGACCCCCATATTGGTATTAATGTTGCCAACTGAGCCAAACATAAAGATGAAAAAAAAGAAATTGATGGATTCTTGATCAACGTGGTAGAAAAAAAGCAAAATTGAATGCTCTTAATACTGAGCCTTTGTTGTTATTTAAAGTCATACATCATAAAACCATAAGCCATAGGAGCAGAATTAGGCCATTTGTCCATCGAGTCTGCTCCATTATTCCACCATGTCTGATTTATTACTCCTCTCAACCCTACTCTCCTCATTTCCTCCCTGTACCCTACAATGAATGCGCTTACTAATCAAGAACTTATCAACCTCCACTTTAAATATACCTAATGACTTGTCCTCCTCAGTTGTCTGTGCCAACAAATTCCACAGATTCATCACACTCTGGCTGAAGAAATTCTTCCTCATCTCTGTTATAAAG
This sequence comes from Mobula birostris, assembly GCF_030028105.1. Classification (NCBI taxonomy): domain Eukaryota; kingdom Metazoa; phylum Chordata; class Chondrichthyes; order Myliobatiformes; family Myliobatidae; genus Mobula; species Mobula birostris. The sequence goes on from NC_092370.1 coordinate 131,753,853, forward strand.
GGACATTCTTCTATTCTGAGGTTGTGCTGTCTGGTCCTAGACTCACCCACTATAGGAGACATCCTCTCCGTGTCCACTGTATCTAGGCCTTTCAATATTCAATAGGTTTCAATGAGATCCTGGCCTTTCCTGCCACCCCCACTAAACTTCAGCAAATACATGCCCAGAGCTATCAAATACTCTTCATACAGCACATTAACCCTTTCAGCCCATGATAATTCTCATAAACCTCCTTTGGACCCACTCCAATGGAGTGAGACAATATGGAAGCAGACCCTCTGTCCCAACTTGTGCATGCTGATCGAGCTGCCTACCTGAGGTAGTCCCATTTGCCGGCATTTGGCTCATATGCCTGTAAACATTCCCACCCACGTACCTAAGTATCTTTTAAACATTGTAATTGTACCTACTTCCAGCACTTACACTGGCAGCTCAATCCATATACTCACCACCTGTTGTGAAAAGGTGCAAAATTTCCTGCCATTTTCTTGGAAACCTTTGTGGTGAACATCGGTGGTGAAGTCAGTGTCATTGGACCCTGTTTGGATTTCTAAGTATTACGTTCATAAGTTTTTTTTTTGTAATTCCAGGAGCTGTCTGACCTTCGGCATGCCCTCAATAAACTGAAGAAGCAATATCAAGAGAAAATGGCAGAACTTACTCATTCCAGTAGGAGGGTAGAGCAGCATGAATCTGAGGTGAAGAAGTTAAGACTGCGTGTGGAAGAACTGAAGAAAGAGCTGGCACAAACAGAAGATGAGGTATGTGGACATAGCTGGTGTTAGAATGTCAACATTTTTATATATTTGGAGAATCATTTTGTGTTATTAGGTGACACAGTTTGGGTTAAATTGTTCCAACTCCAACTTGCGTGTACAGCAATTTCAGACTCAGACAACCTTGTGACTCTTAGTCACTCACCACCAGGTTTCACAAGGTACTGAATGTGACACGGTAACAAGATACTGAATGTGAAACATTAACTGAATGTGACATAGTCCATTTCCGCATGGGACGTTAGTCCAGGAGCTTAAAGCTCTTGGCATTCAGAATGAAGTAATAAATTGGATTCAGCATTGGTTTAGTGGAAGAAGACAGAGAGTGGTAGTATATGGTTGTCCCTCTCTGACTGGAGGCCTGTGACTAGTGGTGTGCTGCCAGGATCTGTGCCGGGTCCATTGTTGCTTGTTATCTATATCAACGAACAAGATGATTATGTGATAAACCGGATTTGCAAATTTGCAGATGACAACAAGATTAGGGGTATTGTGAACAGCCAGGAAGGCTCTCAAAGGCTTCAACGTAATCTAAAGCAGCTGGAAAAATGGGCTGAAAAATGGCAAATGGATTGAATGCAAATAAGTTGCTCTTTGGCTGGACAAACCAGGTCAAACTTGCACAGTGAATGGCAGGGCACTGAGGTGTGCGGTAGAACAAAGGGGTCTGGGAATACAAATCCATAATTCCCTGAAAGTGATGTCATGATGTCACGATAGGCTAGAATTGTAAAGAGAACTTTTGGCACAATGGCCTTCATAAATCAAAGCATTGAGGTAGGATGTTATGTTGAAGTTGTGTAAGATGTTGGTGAGGCCGAATTTGGAGTATTGTATGCTTTTTTGGGTCACCTACCTACAGGAAAGATATCAATAAGCATAAAGAATACAGAGAAAGTTTACACAGATGTTGCTAGGACTTGAGGATCTGAGCTAGCATGGAAGAATGAGGGTGTGATTTTATCGCGATATACAAAATTATGAGGGGTATAGATAGGGTAAATACATGCAGGCTTTTCCCCCTGACATTGGATGAGATTAGGTTTAGGGCGATAGGTGAGATATTTAAGGGGAATCTGAGGGGGAAACTTCTTCAGTCATAGAGTTGTGCGAGTTTGGAGCGAGCTGCCAGTGGAAGTGGTGGATACGGGTTCAACTACAACAATTAAGAAAGGTTTGGATAGGTAGATGAATGGGAGGGATAAGGAGGGCAACATTCTAGTTGCAGGTTGATGGGATTATGCCGAAAAACTGTTTAGCATGGACTAGACAGGCTGTAGGGCCTGGTTCTGTGCTGTAGTTCTCTATCACTCTATGGCTAATGGAATCTAGCTGGCTCAGGACCGGCTGAATGGAGAACTGGGAGTTCTGCATGTCATTAAGTTTATTGTACTTCCTACCAGTTACGAGAAAGATGGTAGCTCAAGGCAAAACTGCTAGGTTCTAAATAGAAGATCTGAGTCATTATGGAGAGTGCTACAGAGTACTAGCATCTGATAGCATATACTGAAATATCACCTCTGGGTGGGAAACAGGTTGAGTACCCCTTATCCAAAATGCTTGGGGCTAGAAGTGTTTCGGATTTCAGATATTTTGGATTTTGGAATATATAATGAGATAGCTTGGGATCGTTGCCATTTCTGACTCTGAATTTATGTGCTACCAGTAAGCAGTCTTTGTCTTACAGTCTTGTTCATCACACATGTGCACTGATGCAGCCATTCAGCAGGCTAGATTTTCATTAGCGACAATCTTGGCAAACTTATAAATTAATTTCTCCGCTGGTTTGTGATCAGCAGATGCTTTATCACCACAAATCTTTAAAAATGTAATGCTGTGCCTTTTCTTAAATTTCTGCAACCAGCCTGCTGATTATTCACACTTACCTTCAATTTTCAGTTTGTTATCACAGTTTTTTACATGCTTCATGATCAGTATACCGTTAAGCAGCATATGTTCACTGCGACGCTGACTAAACCACTTTTTCAATATATCTTTGAGACGAATAAACTCTCCTTAGGCTTCCCAGCTGGGTACAGGTAATGATGATAACCAATGCTTTATTGTCCTTGAAGAAGATGGCAGAGTTGGTCATCGAAACGTTGGGTATAATCAATACCTGTACCCAGCTGGATGCTCGAAAAGAGTTTATTCCTCGTATATACCGGAAAGCACTAAGTCCTTTTCCACATGTTTGACAGCTTCATTTTTTACTTTGTGCGGTGTCTTTTACGACTTCTCATTAACTTCTCTTAATTACATATGTGAGGTCACTTCTCAGAACCGTCTGTGGTGTGTAGAGACCTGCGCATCACAGACCTCTGGAGATTTTCAGATTTTGGAATTTCGAATAAGGATTACTTAACCTGTAGTAAATGTAGACAAACGGCTTTAGGAAATGAAATGTTATGGCCATAAACATTACCTCAGCATTTTTAAGATTCTGAATTAAAGGTTCAGATTTATTTGTTGCAAGCATTTTAAAGCCTGCAGTGAAATGCTTTGGTTTGTGTTTATAACCAACACACCTGAGGATGCGCTGGGGCAGCCCGTAGTGTTGCCACACATTCCAGCACCAACATAGCTTGTCTCCTATGCTCGGCAGAACAACCACAGAATACAAGCAACAAAACAAACCACATTCCTTCCTTCTATCTGCACACATTAACAGTCTTCCAACGCCAGCACAGGCTGTCTTCTTCGGCTTCCAGCCTCCCCTAGACTTGGATTCAGGCTTGGACATGCAGACATTGGGCTTCAACATCCCCAGTGGACTTGCAGAGATTCACAGACTCAGCTCCGGCCAACGGGCCTCAACTTCCAGACTTCAGAACTTCCGATTCGCTCTTCAGCAACTGTTCTCATTGCTTACTCATTTGCATATGATCCATAAGGCCAAATTTGAGATTCAACATTTTTACAGTTTGAGGAATACTCTAATTTTCTTCAGGTAATGCTTGATAAAATTTCCCTATGCAGCCTTTGAAAGAAACCAAAGAATCTGGGTTGCAAAGCTTGGGCATCTCATCTAATCTTCAACTGCTCCAGTATGGTTTTGTGTTTGACCTTCAAAAACCTGGGAGTGCCCAATGAGCAGAACTTCACATCTGCTTTTGTACTGTAACCACAAGGGAAGCTGGAGACTTTGCAATGATTTGTTCATCTGCTGGTTCCAAGAAAACATCTACACTAATTCATTTAGGTGTGTGATGGAATACTTGTCATATACCTGGATGGGGGTGGCTATGATAATGCTCAATCAGTCTTGTATCATCCAGAGTAAGACTGTTTGTTTGATTGGTAGTCATTCTTTTGGACTGCATGGCATGAACTTTGCAAATCCTACATAAATACTGTATGGATTGTACCACAGCAAGTCATTGAGGATATTTAAATGATAAGCACCCCCAGCGAACAAACTAAGTAGTGTACACCTCATTAATGCAAATATCTAATCAGCCAATCATGTGATAGAAACTCAATGCATAAAAGTATGCAGACATCGTCAAGAGGTTCAGTTGTTGTTCAGATCAAACATCAGAATGGGGAAGACGTGTGATCTAAGTGACTATCACTGTGGAATGATTGTTGGTGCCAGGCAGAGTGATTTGAGTACAGTATCTCAGAAACTGCAGATCTCCTGGGAATTTCATGCATAATAGTCTCTAGAGTTTAGAGAGAATGGTGAGAAAAAAAAATTATTGAGCAGCAGTTCTGTGGGTGAAAATGCTTCGTTGACGTGAGAGGGCAGTGGAGAATAGCCAGACAGGTTCAAGCTGACAGGACGGTGGCAGTAACTCAAGTAGTCACGTGTTACATCACTGGTATGCAGAAGGCACAACATGTCACAATTTGAAGTGGATGGACTACAGCAACAGAAGACCATGAACATACACTCACACACAGAGATTTGAAAGTGGGAGGGGGAGCGGGAGATCTGAAATGATAGGAGAAAACAGGAGGAGGAGGGATGGGGCCAAGAGACGGAAAGTTGATTGGCAAAACGGATATGAGAGGATCATGGGACAGGAGGCCCAGGGAGAACGAAAAGGGGGAGGGGGGGAAAAACCCAGAGGATGAACATGAGGTACAGTCTGAGGGACAGAGGGAGAAAAAGGAGAGAGAGAGAGAAAATGTGTGTATAAAAATAAATAACGGATGGAGTACGAGGGGGAGGTGGGGCATTAGCGGAAGTTAGAGAAGTCAATGTTCATGCCATCAGGTTGGAGGCTACCCAAACGGAATATAAGGTGTTGTTCCTCCAACCTGAGTGTGGCTTCATCTTGACAGTAGGGGAGGTCGTGGATAGACATCAGAATGGGAATGGGATGTGGAATTAAAATGTGTGGCCACTGGGAGATCCTGCTTTCTCTGGCGGACAGAGCGTAGGTGTTCAGCTAAACGGTCTCCCAGCCTGCGTCGGGTCTCACCAATATATAGAAGGCCGCATCGGGAGCGCCAGATGCAATATATCACCCCAGCCGACTCACAGGTGAAGTGTCGCCTCACCTGGAAGGACTGTGTAGAGCCCTGAATGGTGGTGAGGGAGGAAGTGTAGGGGCATGTGTAGCACTTGTTCCACTTACAAGGATAAGTGCCGGGAGAGAGATTGGGGGAAGGGATAGGGGGGACGAATGGACAAGAGCGTTGTGTAGTGAGCGATACCTGCGGAAAGCAGAAAGTTGGGAGGGAAAGGTGTGCTTAGTGGTGGGATCCCGTTGGAGGTGGCGGAAGTTATGGACAATAATATGTTGGACCCGGAGGCTGGTGGGGTGGTAGGTGAGGACAAGGGGAACCCTATTCCTAGTGGGGTGGCAGGAAGATGGGGTGAAAGCAGATGTGCATGAAATGGGAGAGATGCATTTGGGAGCAGAGTTGATGGTGGAGGAAGGGAAACCCCTTTCCTTAAAAAAGGAGGACATCTGCTTCATCCTGGAATGAAAAGTCTCATCCTGAGAGCAGATGCGGTGGAGACGGAGGAATTGCGAGAAGGGGATGGCATTTTTGCAAGATACAGGGTGGGAAGAGGAATAGTCCAGGTAGCTGTGAGAGTCCGTAGGCTTATAGTAGACATCAGTTGATAAGCTGTCTCCAGAGATAGAGACGGAAAGATCAAGAAAAGGGAGGGAGGTGTCAGAAATGGACCAGTTAAACTTGAGGGCAGGGTGAAAGTTGGAGGTAAAGTTAATAAAGTCAACAAGTTCAGCATGTGTGCAGGAAGCAGCACCAATACAGTCATCGATGTTGCAAAGGAAAAGTGGGGGACAGATACCAGTATAGGCTTGGAACATGGGTTGTTCCACAAAGACAACAAAAAGGCAGGCATAGCTGGGACCCTCGTGTTAACATACACTCACTGGCCATTTCATTAGGTACAGGAGGTATATAATAAAGTGACCAGTGTTTGCATTTTAATAAACTAGGAAAGGAAAAATTTGTATTTTACTGTGCTTTTCATGACTTTGGAATATACCAAAGCACTTGACATTCAATGAAGCTCTGATTTAAAACAATAACTCTTTGTTTCTCTCTTCATAGAAGCTGTCTGTCTGTCTGGCATGCTCAGTGTGTTTTTTTTTCTCAGGTTTCCAACAAGTGCAGTATTTTCGTTCTGCAGTATTCGGTGAAGTGGAGTCATATTAGAATATTGGAAACGCGGTAAACAATTTCTACATAACAAAGCTCTCACAAGCAATAACACAATAATGAGCTAATAATCTGCTTTAGGGATTGCCTCTGAGCAGTAAATATTGATAAGGACACCAAGAACAGCTCGCCATCTAATCTTACAAAGGAATTATACTCAGGCAAATGCAATGTTAGAACTCATTTCAGGAGGACCAGCAAAAGCATGGATGGAATGCTGAGACTTTAGAAGACATTGGTCAGACCAATGTGAGCAGTTTTGTGCCCCTTATTTGAGAAGTGATGCCCTAGAGTTGGCGAGGGTCCAGAGGAGGTTCCAGAGAATGATCCTGTGAATGACAGGGTTAACTTATGAGGAACGGTTGATGGTTCTAGGCATGAACTTGTTGGAGTTTAGAAGAATGAGGGGTTTCTCATTGAAATCAATAGGTCTATTTAATGTCAGAGAAATATATACAATATATGTCCTGAAATTCTTTTTCTTCGAAACATCCACGAAAACAGAGGAGTGCCCCAAAGAATGAATGACAGTTAAATGTTAGAACCCCGAAGCTCCCCACCAGCTCCCCCCTCCCACACGGAAGCAAAGCAACGATCCGCCCTCCCCCACCAGCAAAAATCATCGGCACCCCCCCGCCCCCGAGCACTCAAGCATGCAGCAAAGCAACAATAAAGACACAGGCTTGCAAGACCCCAAAGACTACTCGTTCACCTGGTATTCGACATACCACAGGCTCTCTCTCTCTCCCTAATAAGGGAAAAAGAGGTGTCCCCATTTCATAGCGAGAGGGGAGACATAACAAAACATCTCGCTGATTTATGATGTTAAAAGTCTGTTGTGACACTTTTTCCGAGCTCTGTGCCTCTGGGCAGATAGCCAGCAGCAAGCCTGCTGCTTCCGGTCTTCCTTGCTCTCCCGCAACAAATCAGTCATCGTCGGTGGCACCAGCCTTGAGTCCACCCACCTCCCAAGCCACGAAAAATCTGATACCCTGAAGGCGCTCTAGTCTAGTGCTTGGCATATCAAAAAATGGCTGGTTGTGAGGCCCTGAGAGCAGGTCCCATTCCCGCAAAGAACCAAAGTCAGAGTGTAATTCCAGATCAGGGTCTTCAAATTGAATATTTGAATACTGAATATTGGAAGTTCTTAAATAGAGTGGGCATGGAGAGGATGTTTCCAATAGTGGGGGAGTCTAGGAGCAGAGGGCACAGCCTCAGAATACAAGGACATCTCTTTAGAACAGAGATGAGGAAGAATTTATTTTGTCAAACAGCAGTAAAGGCATGCCTTAAGGCTGTGTGCTGAGCCCTCTTCTGTACTCCCTTTTCACCTATGACTGTACATGGTTTTAACTCCATAACCAAGTTCGCCAACGACACCACGGTGGTTGGTCTGATGATCAGAGGGGGTGATGAGACGGCCTACAGGGACGAGGTCCAGCACCTGGCCGCGTGGTGTGCTGACAGCAATCTGGCCCTTAACACCCAGAAGACCAAGGAGATCATTGTGGACTTCTGGCTTGCTAGTAGGTACATTCAGGTCCCCATCTATATCAACGGAGCTGTAGTGGAGCATGTATCAAGATTCAAATTCCTTGGTGTCCACATTTCCGAGGATCTCACCTGGTCCCTGAGCTCCTCCATCCTGATAAAAAAGGCACAACAGCGCCTTTATTTCCTATGGAGCATCAAGAAAGCTCACCTCTGTCCCAAGATACTGATGGACTTTTACCGCTGTACCATTTAGAGCATACTCACCAACTGCATCTCAGTGTGGTATGGCAGTTGTCCCGTATCGGATCACAAAGCACTCCAGCGTGTGGTGAAAACTGCCCAGCGGATTATCGGCACCCAATTGCCCACCATTGAGAACATCTACCGTATGCGCTGCCTGGGCAGGGCAAAAAGCATTATCAAGGATTCATCTCACCTTAACCATGGACTTTTTACTCTCTTCCCATCTGGTAGGCACTACAGAAGCCTCCGCTCCCGCACCAGCAGGCACAGGAAGAGCTTCTTCCCTGAGGCTGTGACCCTGCTGAACCTCACATCACAGCGCTAAGCAGTATTGCACCATATTGTACTGTCTCAGTACTTTTATATTTGTGTGCTGTAGCACTTACTTTTTATTCGCAGTTATTTTGTAAATAACACTATTCTTTGCACTTCTGGTCAGGTGCTAACTGCATTTCATTGGTCTTTGTATCTGTACTCAGCACAATGACAGTGAAGTTGAATCTAATCTAACCTGTGGAATTCTTTGCCAGGTCATTGGGTATATTTAAAGTAGAGGTTGACAGGTTCTTAATTAATAAGTATGTCTAAGGTTATGGGGAGAATGTGGTTAAGAAGGTTAATAAATCAGTCATGATGGAATGGTGGAGAAGATTTGATGGGCCAAATGGCCTAATTCTGCTCCTATGTCTTATGGTCTTTATGCGATACCCTTCCCTGGACACCCCATACACTAATGAAATGAATTCAAAAGGACAATTTACTGTTCGTAATAGCAAAAATTCAATAAATCGTATCATGGAATTTCAGGATACTCAATCAACAGAGGTGGGATGATTGTCACAGCAACAGAACATGGCACACTAATTCAAAGTTTCAAATTTTCAGTTTGGTTTGCAAGAATTTTCAATAATGTGCTCTTCACATTGTTAAGATGTCTCAAATCACTAAATTGATAATAAATTACTTTTGAAGTGGAGTCAGGTATTGAATAGGGTTAAGGGGGATAATAAATCAGACATGATAGAATAGTGGAGCAGACTTGATGGGCTGGATGGCCTAACTCTGGTCCTGTGTCTTGTGGCCTTATGTCCTTCGATGGTTCTGAGGTAGCTGATGAGGCCAATGCTGGACTTGCAGGTGGTTAGCACATTGCTTCACTATGCCAGCTGTAAGTTTGGACTTCAGCAAAGGAGGTTGTACTTTCTCCCTGTGACTGTGTGGGTTTCTTCCAGTTGCCCCCCACTTTCACCCCACATTTCAAAGACAGATGAGCCAAGGATGGTGAGTTTTGGGCATGCTATGTGGGCACTGGAGACGTGGCAGCACTTGAAGACTGCCCAGAACAATCCTCGCTGATTTGATTTGCTGTTACAATGCATTTTACTGTATGTTTGGATTTATGTGTGACAAATAAAGCTCATCTTTAATCTTTCTTTGTACCCTTCCCAAAAATTAGCTGTCATTACACACAGTGTCTCCTGCTTCAGTTCCAACCTTCAGTTAAGTATCGGAGACCCATGTGTGATATTTTCTGACATCAGTAGAAGCAAACACTTCAAAAATAAATTGAATTGTTTGAACAATTAGAACTTTATAAAATATAGGAAACCATCACAAGTTGGCACACTATGGACATTATTTAAGGTTGGGGAATGTCATTCTGGTTAGACCTACCATAATGTTTTATAATCTGCCCCCCCTCAGCATATTTTCCTGAATTTGGTCAAAATTTCAAAGGTTCAAAGGCACAATTTAATGTCAGAGAAACGTATACAATATACATACTGAAATGCTTTTTCTTTGCAGCCATCCACAAAAACAGAGGAGTGCCCCAAAGAACCCCAAAGTCCCCCCCAGCTCCCCCCTCCTGCACGTAAGTGGCAGCGAACAATAATCCCCCCTCCCAAAACCGGCAAAAAAAAGCATCGGCACCACACCGAGCACTCAATCGTGAGCAAAGACACAGACTTGCAGTTACCCCAAAGACCGGTATTCGACATACCGTAGGTTCTCGCTCTCCCTAAAAAGGGAGAAAGAGGTGTCTCCGTTTTCCCAGCGAGTGGGGAGACATAACAAACAACTCGCTGGTTTACGATGTTAAAAGTCCGCTGTGTTGCTTTTTTCGAGCTCTGTACCTGAAGATTGCAAAGATCCCGGGTCACCAGGCACACGATGGATATTTTGACTCCCCCGATGACACACGGGTCTCCTGTTGTGACACCCACCCCTGATCAGCCTCTATCCAGAGCCTTGAGATCCTGGACTTGCGAATCTGAGCCCTTGGCATGCCGAACAACGGCCAGTTCTGGATGGAACTCCGAGAGCAGGTCCCATTCCCACAGAGAGCCAAAGTCAGCGTGTTAATCTAATCATAAAGTTGCTTTTTTTGCCCTTTCTCGGTATCAAAGCTGATTGATTTCAGCTCTCATAATTACTTATGAGGCAACTCACTGCCAGCATCCCCCAGAAGGCCAGATGAAAGAGATACCAGTTAAAATGAAGAGCAATGTAGTGATGGTTGCAAAGGACCTTTGGGGAAATCTTTATTAATGATACAAGTAGCCTTTGATGAAATAATTTACATTTAAAATTAGTGTTTAGCGATGAAAGGCAACTGTCGTGTAGTTAATTTTTTTTCAGCAAGGACAAAATTATACCATGCACAAATATTTCTTCCTCTGAGACAAAGATATTGAATGTGAGATTATCATAATGGTAAAGCTGATATCACAGATTGTTGCATTAAAAGACTTGAATGATGTGAGGTGGAAATATTGACTAATTGATGTTTTAAATACAAGGAAAGTAATTAGTTTTTTCAGCTCAGTCTTTTATGTTTTTATACATTGTTAACAAATTAACCGACTCTGTAGGCTTATTTCATTGGTAAATACAGTACATTCCTCTGAGAAAGCAGACTGCTTAAAGCAATTTCTAAAATTTGACCTTTCCTTTCCCTTGTAAGCTAATCGGGCTGAGAAAGGCAGTCTGACTTATTGTGGTGTATTTCTCCCTAAATACTGAAATTTAATTGCAAATTTAAATTTTCTTTTGCTAAGTGCAGAATTTCTAGCTTTTAAAATTAATACTGAAAAGGTTAGCTTAGATTTAAATTAAAAGTTACATGCTGCAGTGTACCTTCAAACTCAAGAACTGCAAGGTTCAAACTTGACAGGAAAACATATAATACTAATTCCGTCCTGATGAAGGATCACTGCCCAAAACATCAGCTCTTTATCCCTCTCCATAGATGCTGCCTGACCTGTTGAGTTCCTCCAGCATTTTGTGTGTTACTTGGGATTTTCAGCATCTGCAGGATCTCTTGTGTTTATAATATTGATCCCATCAGACTTGGACATGCATTGACATTGAAACTGGACTAACCTAAGCAATGAAAGGACAAAGAATGTTTGGATATATCTCCCCTGAGTATCTTAAACCAAATTGTAGCAGGAGGAAAGGAGATAATTGAGTTTCATGAACTTATACTGTAACTCCAATCATGCCTGGCTGGGTACATAATCTGATATCAAGCTGCTATCAAACCTGTGCAATTATCCGGAAGGAGATGTTGAAGCACATACCATCAGATTAGGACAGTGAATTCGGATTTGGAATTCTACTCAATCATCCTGTGTTGATTTGAATAATAATTTTCCAGTTGTTGCCATCACAATATAAACTGCCATATATTTGTAAATAAACCCTAAACAATTTTCTTACTATGTTTTTAGTGTTAAAATTATACATTGTGATTTCATCAATAATAGAAATTAATTTTGTTATATAATTACTAGAACTCAATACCGTGTAATAATATAGGACTGTGAGGGTGACATGGTGACGTAGCTGGGAAGGCACAGCAACCATCTGTCTGATCGGGGTTTGATTCACGCCACTGTCTGGAAGGACATTATCCCCATGCCCCATCAACTCTGTTTTCAACACCCAAAATACTCAAAATTCACAGGAATTAATATCAGTGACCCCTTGTGGACAGAGAGCATCGAGAACATAGAAACAGGCCCATCAGCCCACCGACTATCATGCCAGTCTATACTAATCCTAATTGGTTGCTTTAGGACATAGAAGAGTATTACAGCCTGGTACAGGTTCATCGGCCCATGAAGTTGTGCCAAGTTTTTAACCTATTCTAGGATCAATCTAACCCTTCCATCCTACATAGCCCTCTATTTTTATCCCATTCATGTGCCATTAATTCCCTACGTCTCTATGCCCTGTTTATCCAAGTACCAGTCCATATCTCTCTTAAATTTGTTACTACCGCTGTCTTCACCACCTCCCCTTGCAGCTCATTCTATATACTATCTCCTTGTGATAAAAATCTAACCCTCAGATCCCCTTTAAAGCTCCTCCCCCTCACCTTAAACCTGTGTCCTCTCGTCCTAGACACCCCTACTAGGGGGATCTGATTCTATCCTATCTGGGGCTCTGATAACTTGACATACTTCTATCATGTCACCTCTCAGTCTCCTTTGCTTCAAGGAAAACAGAACCAGCCTATTTAATCTCTCCTTCCAACATGCCCTCCAATCATAATTTTATCTAATTTAGAGATACCATAAGAATGTAAAATAATAAGATATAGGAGCAAATTAGGCTATTCGGCCCAATGTATTCCATCAATTTTGTTTCAATAGGTACATTTAATGTCAGAGAAATGTATACAATATACATCCTGAAATTCTTTTTCTTCGCAAACATCCATGAAAACAGAGAAGTGCCCCAAAGAATGAATGACAGTTAAGTGTTAGAACCCCAAAGCCTCCCAGCTCCCCCTTCCCATGCACAAGCAGCAGCAAAGCAATGACCCCCCTCCCCACCAGCAAAAAAGCATCGGCGCCCCCCCCCCCACCGAGCACTCAAGTGTGCAGCAAAGCATCAATAAAAACACAGACTTGCAGTACCCCAAAGACTACTCGTTCACCCGGTAATTCGACATACCACAGGCGCTTGCACACGCTCTCTCTCTCTCTCCTCCCCCCCAAAGCGAAAAAGAGGTGTCTGCACTTCACAGCAAGAGAGGAAACATAACAAACAACGTGCTGATTTACGACGTTCAAATCATTGACTTACAATATGAAAAGAAGCTGTCCCAAAACCAATCCCCATTGAACATAAGCAGCCAGCCAGAAAAGGCCCCCTCTATTCTCACTCTTTGCCTCCTGCCAGTCAGCCAATCTTCCATCCATACTTTTATCTTTCCTGTAATACAATGGGCTCTTATCTTGTTTGGTAGCATCAAGTGCAGCATCTTGTCATATACAGCACGGTTAGAGACCCTACCGTCCCAAAGTACCCATGCAACCAATTAATCTGCTAACCCATACATCTTTGACAGAAAACCAGAGCACCTGGAGGAAACTCATGTTATTACAGGGAGAACATTCATACTTCTTACAGGCAGCAGTGGGACTGGAACCCCAGTCACTGGTGCTATAATAGTCTTACACTAACCGCTATGCTATTGTGCCTCCCCATCCTTGTGAATTTGTTCTGCTACTTTTCTATCTTCATTACATCTTTCTTGAACTGCTCACCGTACAAATGTTCAAAACCTTGAAAAGTATCAACTTTCCCGGGGAGGCCTTCCGGGTCATCAAGGGAATGGCGGCGTAGGGAGAGGTCTCTCGACAAAAAAGAGGATAAACTGCCCCAAAGTCGAAATTAGACCAATAGTTAGTATTGTATAACTATATCAATAAAAGGGGCAAGGATAATGTCTAAGAATAAGAATAAAAAGTCCACTCAGAAGGCTGAAAAATACAAAGAGACACAACAAGACAAGGGGCCTAGCTCCCCCATGGCTAGCCAGGATGGAGGTATTGAGGAAGAATCAGTGAATCTGACTTTGATTCTCAGAGAGATTTGTGAGTTCCGACAAGATAACAACAAACAGCTGGAAGATATTAAAGGAGAAATAGTAAAAACTAATTTGAGGTTAGATGAAGCCGAAACGAGGATTGTAGGGGCTGAGGAGAGGCTGCAAAACGCAGAGGAATTAATAGCAGAAATGCTAAAAGCTACAAGAGCAGTGGAAGCTAATAGACCAAGAAGGCCACTCAAGAAGGGAAAATGTGAGTATCTGTGGAGTTCCTGAAGGAGCTGAAGGTAAACCCGGATTGGTGATTCCCTTCGTGGAGAAGCTGCTTAGAGAGAACGTTGACGTACCAGACGCAAAAGACCTACAGACAGAAAAGGCCCACTGCACATTAACACCACAGCCCCTGGCAGGCGCCCAGCTCAGATCGATTCTAGTCAGATTTCTCAGTTACAGAACGAAGGAAGAGGTGCTTAAACAGGCATGGCAAAAGAAAAGCTTTATGTGGAACAACTGTAAAATCAGTTTAGACCACGATTACGCACCAGGGATCCTTGCCAGACGGAAGGAATACGCGGAGGCATGGAGGGTCCTGAAGGAAAACAACATCAGATTCCAGACCCTGTATCCAGCTCGGCTAAGAGTCTTTTATGACAAAGGGACAAAAATCTACGCTACAGTGGAAGAGGCAACATCGGACCTGGCGGACCAGGGACTACCTATTAAAGTTATCACCCAACCGGAGCCGTTACTGGAGAGGATTCGGCAGAAGTCATGGCAGCCAGTGTGGCGAGGACGCTCCACTCCAACCAGATAGTCAAACTACAAGGAAAAGCTGCAAATATTCAGATGCGAACTTACAGAGAGTATAGATTAATTAAAGAGAAATGACTGGAAAAAGTAAATCGGACTTAAAGGTAAAATGAAAGCTGGTAACTGAAAATAAACCAGATGGAATAACTTGAATGATAGCAATATGGTGGAGACATAAAAAGAGAATTCTCTATGATAGTTCATACTGTGGAGGGCCCTCTAACACAGGGTGAAGATAGAGGTTATCCCTCCGAGCTGAGGCGGGTCGGTGCTCAGGCCTCACTGTTGGAAGTCGGGGAAAATCTTCAAATGTTATACGTTCAAAAATGTCTAGGGTGTGGTTTTATATTCTGGTTTACTGTCGAGAAGGGATTGCTTACTGTTTGTTTAGAAAAGGAGAGTGTTTTTTCTCTATTGGTAAAAATAATTTCCTATAATGTTAATGGGTTTTTGAATCCAATTAAAAGAAATAAGATTATGTCTAAATTGAAAAAAGAGAGGACGCAAATAGCTTTCCTTCAGGAAACACACATGAGCCAATCCAAACATACAAATTTAAAAAGAATGGGCTTTAAGCATGTATTTTATTCATCATATAAATTGAACCACAAAAGAGGGGTAGCTACTTTAATATCAAGTGCTCTTAATTATGAACATATTTCAGAGACTAAGGACAAGGATGGACGATTTGTAAAAATTACAGGAAGAATAGAAGGTACTGAAATAACATTGTTGAATGTTTATGCTCGACCAGCTTGTGAATGGTCATTCTATAGACACATTTTTGACCTAATGGTCAGTTCTAAAGGGGTAGTAATCTGCGGAGGGGATTATAATGTTAGGTTAAATCCTGCATTAGATTCTTCAACGACAGTTACTCAGAATAAACCTCTGACTAGGAAAGTGAATTCATTGATGGAGGAGTTGGGAATTATACAAACTGTAGATGTGTGGAGGGAATTACACCCTGCTAGTAAAGACTATACACATTATTTTTTCCCTCATTCAGTTTTTCAAGGATAGACTATTTTTTTTATATTTAACATAGATAGACTCAGGATAAAAGACTGTAATATTGCAACAGTTGATCTGTTGGATCATAGCCCAGCCTCTATGTCTCCAATCCTGGAAAGGAAAATGAGGAAAACACTATGGTTAAATTCACATATACTCAATAACCCGAAAGTATTGGAGAGATTAAGGGGAGAAATCAAAGAATACCTAGACCTTAATGACATGGGAGAAACATCACCAGTGATCTTATGGGATACATTGAAAGCCGTACTGAGAGGAAAAATTATTTCCATTACCACTCACATGAAAAAAAATCAATGCGCAAAGATTAGCAGACCTTCAAGGAAAATTAAAACAACTTCAAGTTGTAGATAGCAACAAAATTAATTCTAATTTAAAACAGGAAATTAAGAAATTGCAAAGTGAAATTGATTATATTTATACATTGGAAACTCAAAGAAGATTTCTTTACCTGAGACAAAAGAATTATGAAGTAGGAGGTAAATCAGCTAGATTATTAGCATATAAATTACATTATCAACAAGCAGACAGTACAATTCATAAAATAAAGAATCCAAAAACAAAGCTTGCGGAGAGTACAATAGGGAAAATTCAAGAGAGTTTTGAAACATATTATCAAGAGCTATACTCTCAACCCTGGGCCTCCAATGAGCCTTATATAGACACTTTCCTGAATTCTTTAGATCTACCCAAACTCACAGATTTACAAAATGAATGCCAATTAGAACCAGTAACTGCCAAAGAACTGAACGCGTCCATCTCTAGTTTAAAGGCCAGAAAGTCTCCAGGCTCTGATGGGTTTACCTCAGAGTGGTACAAATCGCTGAAGTCACAGTTAGCCCCATTATTACTTAACACCTTTAATTGGATCTTACAGAGAGGAGAAATTCCACCTTTATGGAGAGAAGCGATTAGATTAGACTATGAGAACACTCAGTCCTCTTTTATTGTCATTTAGAAATGCATACATGCATTAAGAAATGATACAATGTTTCTCCGGAGTGATATCACAGAAAACAGGACAGACCAAAGATTAACACTGACAGAACCACATAACTATAACATATAGTTACAGCAGTGTGAAGCAATACCATAATTTGATGAAGAACAGACCATGGACACAGTAAAAAAAAAAGTCTCAAAGTTCCGAGTCGATCGACTTCCGAGTCCCCGATAGCAGGTGGCAGAAGGGAGAAACTCCCTGCCATAAACCTCCAGGCACCGTCAACTTGCCAATACCTTGGAAACAGCCGACCACAGCCGACACTGAGTCCATCTGTCCGGAAACTTCGAGCTTCCGACCAGCCTCTCTGATACAGCCTCCCGAGCGCCTTTGACCTCTCCCTGGCCGCTGAAACATGCAAAGTCAAAGATTTTGGGTCCTTCAACTCCTGAGATTCTGGATACCACGCAGTAGCAGCGGCAGCGAAGCGGGCATTTCAGAAGTTTTCCAGATGTTCCTCCGTGCTTTCATGTCTGTCTCCATCAAATCAGGATTGTGCACAGTCCCCTACTTGACAGATAACAGACATCACCACCGGAGTGGCTGCACGCGCTGCCGTTGCGCCACCATCTTCTCCCCCTGAAATAAATAGGATTATTTCAGTTATTCCTAAAGAGGGTAAAGATAAACTAGAATGTGGTAATTACTGGCCAGTGAGCGTTCTTAAAATTTGGATTACATATTATTTACATCTTTATTAGCGCACAGACTGGAAAAGCTACTACCTGGCCTCATCCACTTAGACCAGACTGGATTTATTCGACAAAGACAAACTCAGGGCAACGTAAGGAGAACTTTACACATACTAGAACAGGTTACTAAGAATGGGACAATGGTAGTGGGATTAGATGCTGAGAAAGCTTTTGATTCAGTTAGTTGGGTATTCCTATACAGAGTGTTAGGAAGATTCGGCTTTCAAGAAAAGTTTATTAAGGTAATCCAGACTTTATATGACAGCCCTACAGCTCAAATTAAGATAAATTGGGACCTCTCAGACTCCTTTACTTTAGAGAGAGGAACTAGACAGGGATGCCCAATTTCTCCTTTCCTTCTTGCACTATATATTGAACCTCTTGCCCAACTAGAGCAAAATTGTAAAGGGTATCAAGGTGGCAGGGATTGAACAGAAGGTGGTGTTATTCGTAGATGACGTTTTAGTCTATCTGAGTAAACTAGCAAAATCATTTATAGGATTGTTTACACTGTTGGATGAGTTTGGGAAAATATCAGGTTATAAAATTAATGTAAAGAAAACACAGGTTATGTCCCTAAATTATACAACATCCAAAAAACTGCAGGATACATGTGATCTTAAGTGGGAAGCTAAATCATTAAAATATTTAGGAATAACCCTGTCAAAGGATCTTTCAACGTTGTCATGGGTAAATTATGGGCCATTAATTTCAGAGATAAAAGCAGATATACATAGATGGAATCTTAACCCCTTTTTAAGTTTAAATTCAAGGAGGAATACCATAAAAATGAATATCCTCCCTCAGTTACTGTATCTTTTCCGGACTTTACCTGTGGACGTGGATGATAATCAATTCAGGGAATGAGACAAATGGATTTCTCACTTTATCTGGCAAGGAAAGAAACCAAGAATCCGATTTAACACCTTACAGTTAGGGAAGGAAGGAGGAGGTATGGCACTTCCTTGCTTGAGAAATTATTTTTTTGCTTCACAGATAACCCCTCTGTCATATTGGTGTAATAGGGAATATAAGGCTAGATGGAAGGAAATGGAATTTGGATTGGTTGACAGTTTTCCTCTACAGGCCTCAATAGCAGATAAAGGATTGATGGCCCAATTGGAAAAGTTTAAAAACAGCTGGATAAATCTCACATTAAGAGTATGGCAGAGGTGGCTAATTCATGTGGAATCAATAACATATTAAAACTTTTCAGATGGTGTCGATATGATACCAAATTTCTTCCCAGCAGAGGAGATAAAAGATTTGAACTATGGGTAAAGAAAGGTCTTACAACCTACCTCTCATTCACACATAAAAGAGTATTATAAAGTTTTCAATCCCTGCAGGACAAACATGACCTAGAACACAATGACTTTTTTAGGTACCTTCAAGTATGACACTATGTTAACCAGAGTTGTAGATATACAACTTATCAACAGTAGAATTAGAATTTTTCAAGATTCTGAATTTTGCTTACAGTTCAATACCAAATAAATCAATTTCTCAATTATATAATGCCCTCTTTCATGCCAAAAATGTAAACACATTGTATATTAAAGAGAAGTGGGAGAAAAAAGCGGGGTTGGTACTTTCAGAGGAGGCTTGGGGGAAAATATGCAGCTGTCAGTGGTCTTCGACTAACTCTTTGATTTGGAGAGAACATTGTAGGAAAAATATTATAAGATACTTCAAGACCCCATACAAGGAAAAATATAAAGACACAAACTTGGCGTGTTGGGGAAGGCGTGGCTCCAAGGAGGCAAATCATTTCCATATTTTTTGAGATTGCCCTAAATTGAGTTTATATTGGAAAGGTATACACAGAACATTAGTTAAGGTATTTAAGACCCAGATACCTCTGAACTTTGAGACTCTCTATTTGGAGCATGTATTGTTTTTGGAACAGAAGAAAGATATAAAGCTGCTGCAGGCTCTTTTAGCGGCAAGTAAGAAATCAATCACCAGAAAGTGGCTAAATCCGATATCACCTACATTAGAAGATTGGCATGAAATTATTTTGGAAGTATTTAAAATGGAAAAGATGACTTACTCACTGAGAATTCAAAAAGAAAAATTTTATCAAATTTGGAATAAAAGGATTGAGTTCATAACTCCAAAGTGAGTGAGCAGACTTTAGACGACTCTCCTAATGGTTTATACTGCTTTCCTCATCAACATAGTAATAGTGTTAATGTAAGCACCCTTGGTTCGAATGTTTACTGTTCTTTTTTGGAAAATGGGAAATTAACACAAGTAAAGGAAAAGATTTGGGAAAAGAAAAAAATATGATAAAATGAAGTAAATAAGTACGTTTGTACGTAGGGATTGGATAAGTATGTTTGTAGGTAGGAGCAAACATGAATGAGTTAATATATAAACACCTACGATGGAAGTTACATAGGGCTACATACAATATTTTGGACCAGAAAGAAATGGACCAGAAGAGATACATGGAAATTATTATTCAACCACTGTTATTACTTTTTTTTAACAACCATTATCATTTCTTAGTCTAATAGAGTGGAATTACAACTGCACATAATTATCTATTTAAGCACCTAATTACTTTTTATATCATTTCAATGTGTACGTGTGAATGTATAAATAGTTATAGATTTATACATATTATAAAAAATGGAAAAGGTTATACATGTAAAATAAAAGTTTGTATAATACTTGTGAATACCTTATCCAAATAAAAATAAAATAAAAAAAAAGAAAAATATCAACATTCCCTCTGATTCTTGGGAATTTCTGGTACAACTTGGAGAAGGAGCATTTGAGACTTTATTTGAAAGTGCATCATCTCACCTGCCTATTCCATCAAGCACATTTTGCCTCATTTGTGGAACAATCTGCAAGTTCAATATTGACCTCATCAGAACCCACAAAGTCCATAAGACTATAGGACATAGGAGCCCCATTACATCTACGCCGCCATTCCATCATGGGTGATTTTTTTTTATCTCCCTCAACCTTGTTCTCCTACCTTTTCCCTGTAACCTTTGACACTTACACTAACCAGAGACCGTGGAGGAAAGGGAAAAGGGACGACTGAGGGAGTTAATGAGCTGGTGAGGAGAAGAGTAGGAGTAAAAGGAGTAGGGGTCTACTGTATGTGACCCCTTACCTTCTTGAAGACAGCTGCAAAGTATTATTTGGAAGCATGCAAGTCTTTCACCTTCCACGGGCCATGGCTTTCCTCTCAAATGTGCCTGCTCTTTCTTTTGTTATTCGCTTTCCTTCACTTATTCATATATAATTTTTTTTTTCATTATCCCTTTTCGCTTTCCTAATTGCTGTAGTGGCGTGCTGTTGGTTTTTGTCAGAAGTTTCCCTTTGGTTTGCCTTACCCCCTTCCATGTTTCCAACATCCATGAAGGCCTAGGTTTGTGAGCTTCCCCTATTTAGGAAGACCATTTTTGCTTTCACTATTTTGTTTTCAAATACTTTCCCACAATTTGACTCCCATTTAACTTCAAATAGCTGTTTCTCATTTACTTTTAAATACTTTAGTCAGGTATAATTGGCCTTATCCCATTGTTGAAATTTTATATAAAATCAAATAGTATTATAATTGCTGCCTCCGAACGATGTTGCTGCCACCACTCTTAAGTTTGCTTTGGTTAATTCCTAAAACTGAGTACAGCACCACTGCTCTTGCTATGTTCTGTTTGAAGAAAAATCTTCTGAATTTGTTTCAAGAAATGTCTGCTTTTTGTGTTCCAGTTAGTGCTAGACTAACTAGGTGAAATTCCTCCCCTTCATATTTGCAACTCTTTATCTCAATCCACATGTAATGAGAACTATAGTAAATAAAACAATTTAATATCGCATTTCTTTTTACCTTCGTTTAAAGTATACAGTTTCAATAGTTGATATCTCTGACATATTATTCCTCCTCAGAGCAGCAATTGTTTTCTTAAGAATATTCATTTTCTTTCGTTTTCCATCTCCGTTAAACTTCTTGAAGACTGTACCCTGGCAGTTTTACCTTCGGACGCTTCCGCTAATCCATTTTCAACACTCTACTTCTGCCTAAGGCAACACATCTCTTAGCACTAACACAAGAACTCATTTTAATGCTCAACTAACTCCACAACCTATAGACTCACTTTCAAGGACTCTACAACATAATTTTATCTTGCTGTCTATCTATCCATCTACCTGTATGTATATTTGTCTCTCTGTCTACCTGTCTGTCCGTCTATCTGTCTACCTTCCTCACAAAATAATCTGCAGATGCTGGGGTCAAAGCAACACTCACAACACGCTGGAGGAACTCAGCAGGTCAGGCAGCATCCGTGGAAAAGATCGGTCGACGTTTCGGGCCGGAACCCTTCGTCAGGACTGTAGGGGAAGGGTCAGAGGCCCTATAAAGAAGGTGGGGGGAGGGTGGGAAGGAGAAGGCTGGTAGGTTCCAGGTGAAAAACCAGTAAGGGGAAAGATAATGGGGTGGGGGAGGGGAAGCAGGGAGATGATAGGCAGGAAAGGTGAAGAAGGATCAGGGGAAAACACAATGGGTAGTAGAAGGAGGCGGAACCATGAGGGAGGTGATAGGCAGCTGGGGGAGGGGGCAGAGTGACATAGGGATGGAGGAAGGGGGGGGGGTAGAGAATTACCGGAAGTTGGAGAATTCATGTTCATACCAAGAGGCTGGAGACTACCTAGACGGTATATGAGGTGTTGCTCCTCCAACCTGAGTTTAGCCTCATCGTGGCAGTAGAGGAGGCCATGTATGGACATATCTGAATGGGAGTGGGAAGCAGAGTTGAAGTGGGTGGCTACTGGAAGATCCTGTCTGTTGTGGCGGACGGAGCAGAGGTGCTCGATGAAGCGGTCCCCCAATCTGCGTCGGGTTTCACCGATGTAGAGGAGGCCGCACCAGGAGCACTGGATGCAGTAGATGACCCCAACAGACTCACAAGTGAAGTGTTGCCTCACTTGGAAGGACTGTTTGGGGCCCTGAATGGTGGCAAGGGAGGAGGTGTAGGGACAGGTGTAGCACTTGCGCTTACAGGGACAAGTGCCGGGTGGGAGTCATGGAGGGACGGATCCCTGTGGAAAGCGGAGAGCGGTGGAGAGGGAAAGATGTTCTTAGTGGTGGGGTCCTGTTGAAGATGGCGGAAGTTGCGGAGGATAATGTGCTGGATCCGGAGGCTGGTGAGGTGGTAGGTGAGGACAAGGAGAACTCTGTCCCTGTTGTAGTGGCGGGAAGATGGGGTGAGAGCCGAAGTGCAGGAAATGGAGGAGATGCGGGTGAGGGTATTATTGATGACAGCAGAAGGGAAACCACGATCCTTAAAGAAAGAGGACATTTGAGATGTCCTGGAACGGAAAACCTCATCCTCAGAGCAGATGCGGCGGGGACGGAGGAACTGGGAATAGGGAATGGCATTTTTGCATGTGGCGGGGTGGGAAGAGGTATAGTTGAGGTAGTTATGAGAGTCAGTGGGCTTGTAGAAGATGTCAGTGGACAGTCTGTCTCCAGAGATGGAGACCGAGAGATCGAGAAAGGGGAGAGAAGTGTCCGAGATAGACCAAGTAAATTTGAGGGCTGGGTGGAAGTTAGAAGTAAAGTTGATAGAATTGATGAGCTCAGCATGGGTGCAGGAAGCAGCACCAATGTAGTCGTCAATGTACCGAAGGAAAAGTTGGGGAGCAGTACCAGAATAGGTTTGGAGCACAGACTGTTCCACATAACCAACGAAGAGGCAGGCATAGCTGGGGACCATGCGAGTTCCCATAGCTTCACCCTTGGTCTGAAGAAAGTGGGAAGAGCCAAAAGAGAAGTTATTGAGTGTGAGAACCAGTTCCACCAACCGGAGGAGGGTAGTGGTGGTGGGGAACTGGTGAGGTCTGTTATCCAGAAAGTAGAGGAGGACTTTGAGGCCTTCTTGAAGGGGAGTGGAGGTGTATAGGGATTGGACATCCAAGTGAAAATGAAGCGGTTGGGGCTGGGGAACTGGAAGTTATTGAAGAGGTGGAGGGCATGGGATGTATCCCGGATGTAGGTGGGGAGGGACTGAACTATGGGTGACAAAATGGAGTCCAGGTAGGCAGATACAAGTTCAGTGGGACAGGAGCAGGCAGAAACTATCGGTCTACCGGGACAGCCAGGCTTGTGGATCTTGGGGAGGAGGTAAAACGGAGCGGTACGGGGTGTGGGAATTATGAGTTTAGTGGCTGAGGTTGGAAGGTCTCCGGAGTCGATAAGGGCGGTGATGGTACGGGAGACAATGGTTTGATGTTTTTTAGACATTTATAGGGATGAATAAGCCACTTCTCCTCAAGCTGTCCTGCGATTCAATATCATCCAGGCCTCAATTCTTCTGCTATTCCTGTCATACATCCTTTTCAAATACAGTGATCCAGCCCCCACAGCCTTATGGGAAAGAGAATGCCAGAGATCCATCACCCTCTGAGAGAAGAAATTCTCATGCATCTCAGTTTTAAATGGCCACTCTCCTACCTTGTGACTATGTCCCCTCTTCCACTGGTGGAAACTTCTTGACGTCTCTGTTGGCTCATGTAGGATTTTATATGTTTAAATATGATCAACTATTTTTCTTCTAAACTCCAAAGAACACAACTCTAGCCAATTAACTGTTCATTTAAGGACAACTCTCTCATTCCATAAGTTGTTAATAGGTCTTTCTGGACTGAGGGGATCTTCTTCACTTAGAGGGTGGTGCAAGTGTGAAGTGAGCTGCCAGCGCCAGCGATGGAAGTGGGTTCGATTTCAACATTAAAGAGAAGTTTGGATAAGTGCATGGATGGGAGGGGAATGTATAACTATGATCCAAGTGTGGGTCAGCAGGACAAAGCAGAATCATAATTTAGCATAGACTAGATAGGCTGAAGGGCTTGTTTCTGTGCTGTAATGCTTTATGACTCTGTGACCTAGACCCATCTGCCATAAACTCACTTTTGACATGTCTCTCCATTTAGATAAGGCTTTCTTTTGATTTCTCTTATGACCTCACATTTTCCTACATCAACCCTGTTCACCATGTTTTCACCTACACTTTAACCCATCCTGTTCCAGAATCCAGATATCCTCATCCCATCTACTCTTGTGTCATCAGCAAAGGTGTGAACTTCTGTATGGTTACCTGAAGCACTTGGCTTGTACACACCACTGTACATACTCAGGTTGGCTAAGCTTCTTGTTCATCTTAGATGTCCTACAGCTAAATACTGAGAAGACAGAAGTCACTATTCTCTCCTCCACTGCCAAACCTGGAACTACACATAATTTTCGGCTCCTTCACCAGTTATTGGCTCAGACTCTTCAATATTATTAGGTTCCATGCTGTACACTCGGGGTCCATTTTATTAGGTGCCTCTTGTACATAATAAAGTGGCCACTGAGTGTACGTTCATGGTTTTCAGCTGTTACAGCCCACCTACTTCAAGTTTTGACCTAATGTGTGTTCAGAGATGCTCTTCTGCACACCACTGTTGTTACATGAGATTATTTAAGTTACTGTCACCTTCCTTACTGTTGAGCATGACCCGAGTTGTGGGTCCCCCGCCACCCAGGTCATGTTCTCTTCTCACTGCTGCCATCAGGAAGAAGGTACTGGAGCCTCAGGACTTGCACCACCAGGGTCAGAGACAGTTACTACCCCTCAACCATCAGGCATTGAACCAGAGGTGATAACTTCACTCAATCACTTGCCCTATCATTAAAATGTGCCAACAACCTATAGACTCATTTTCCTGGACTCTTCATCTCAGGGTCTTGATATTTGCTGCTTATATATTTATTTATTATTATAATTTCATTCCTGTTGTATTGGCAGAGTTTACTGTCTTTTGTACACTGGCTGAACACCTAAGTCAGTGTGGTTCTTTTATTGATTCTGTTATGGTTGTTGTCCTGTTGTGGATTTTTTGAGTATGCTCACGAGAAAATGAATCTTAGAGTTGTATATGGTGACATCTATGTACTTTAATAATAAATTTACTTTGAACTTTGAACTTTAAACTCTGAACCAGTCTAGCCATTCTCGTCTGACCTTTTGCCCACAGAACTGCTGCTCACTGGACTTTGTTTTGTTCTCACACCATTCCCTATAAATTCTAGAGACTGTTGTGCGTGAAAATCCCAGGAAATCAGCAGTTTCTGAGATGCTCAAACCAGCCCGTCTGGCACCAACAATAATTCCATGGTCAAAATCACTTAGGTCACATTTCTTCCCCATTCTAATGTTTGGTCTGAACAATAATTAAACTTCTTGACCTTGCTTGCATGCTTTTATGCATTAAGTTGCTGCTACATGATTGGCTGATTAGATATTTGCATTAACGAGCAGGTGTACCTAATAAAATGGCCACTGAGTATATTTCCATCCATTATGTCATCACCATAGTATCATCGATATGTTCCTCAAGATCATTTGCATCTTTATTTTCCTGTAAATGTCTGCAAAAAATGAATATCAAGGAAGTATATGGTAACATATATGTACTTTGATAATAAATTTACTTTGACTTGATATAAGCTCATCTGATCTGTTCATATCCCATGTTCTACCTTGGTGCCCGAATGTGTAGATCTATTTCTCCGTTCTCCATCACACTTGTTCCCACTGACTCTCTTCCCAAATGTTCAAATTACATGCCGTTGACTTTGTCTTTTAAATGTCTGCCTTCTCCAGCACTACTTTTAAACTCCTCGCTACATTACACCCATTTATTCCCTCTTTCGCCTAACAAATGACAACAGTCCTTTTAGTCACTAGGATTTCATCCTTTGGAGCACGCTTGCCTTTCAAAACTCACCGGCTTGCCCAAGCTTCTGCTCTCTGTCGGGAACAGACGTCTACAAGGCTCTGAGGATTCCCGGATGGGTTGTTGACTCCCACATGTCAGGGTCTGGGACATCTTGGAATGAGTTCATAGCATTTTTAACTGGGAGGGTGAGCAGCCAGATGTTGTCGTCCACATCAGCACCATTGACATAGGCAGGAAGGGTGATAAGGTCAAGGGGTTAGGTGCTAACTTAAAGGACAGAACCTCCAGAGGAATACGGAGGGAGGGCTTCAGATTTTTGGATCTTTGGGCTTTCTTGCAGAGAAGGTGGAACTGGTACAGATCTTGAGGGGGACTTTACTAGTGCTGTCCTGGGGGCATTTAAACTATACATGCAGGGCGATGGATGCCGCCTTTTTGAGGCATCACTTTTGGAAGATGACCTGGATGCCGGAGAGGCTGGTGCCCATGATGAAGCTGGCTAATTTTACAATTTTCTGCAGCTTTTTCCAGTCCTGTGCGATGGCCACTCCATACCAGATAGCGATTCAACCAGTTAGAATCTTCTCCATGGTACATCTGTAGAAATTTGCCAGTGTCTTTGGTGACATACCAAGTCTCCTCAATGAAATATAGCTGCTGTCTTTGTAATTGTATCAATAGGTTAGGTCCAGCATAGATCTTCAGAGATGTTGACACCCAGGAACTTGAAACTGCTCACCCTATCCACCTCTGATCCCTTGATGAGGACTGGTGTGTGTTTCGTTGTCTTCCTCTTCCTGAAACCCACAATCAGTTCCATGGTATTATTGATGTGCAGATTTGTTGCTGCAACACCACTCAACCAGCTGATCTATCTTACTTCTGTACACCTCTTCATCACTATCTGAAATTCTGCAAACAGTAGCTGTGCCATTGACAAATCTGTTGGTGCTGTTTGAGCTGTGCCTAACCACACAATTGTGGTTGTAGAGAGAGTAGAGCAGTGGGCTAAGCACAGAACGTTGAGGTGTGCCAGTAACACACATCAAAGTTGCTGGTGAACGCAACAGGCCAGGCAGCATCTCCAGGAAGAGGTACAGTCGACGTTTCAGGCCGAGACCCATCGTCAGGACTAACTGAAGGAAGAGTTAGTAAGAGATTTGAAAGTGGGAGGGGGAGGGGGAGATCCAAAATGATAGGAGAAGACAGGAAGGGGAGGGATAGAGCCAGGAGCTGGACAGGTGATTGGCAAAGGGGATATGAGAGGATCATGGGACAGGAGGCCCAGGGAGAAAGACAAGGAGGGGGGGACCCAAAGGATGGGCAAGGGATATAGTCAGAAGGACAGAGGGAGAAAAAGGAGAGTGAGAGAAAGAATGAGTGTATAAAAATAAATAACGGATGGGGTACGAGGGGGAGGTGGGGCATTAGCGGAAGTTAGAGAAGTCGATGTTCATGCCATCAGATTGGACCAGTGTTGATTATCAATGAGGACGAAATTTTGTTTCCGATTATTTTAGACTATGGTCTCCGGATGAGGAAGTCAAGGATCCAGTTGCAGAGGGAGGTACAGAGGCCCAGGTTTTGGAGCTTGTTGATTAGAACTGAGGGTACGATGGTGTTGAACGCAGAGCTGTAATCAATAAACAGCAGCCTGACGTAGATATTAGTATTGTGCAGGTGATCCAAGGCTGAGTGGAGAGCCAGTGATATTGCATCTGCTGGAGATCCATTGTGGCAATAGGCAAACTGCAGTGGGTCCAGGTCCTTGGTTAGGCAGGAGTTGATGTTGGGCTGAAAAAATGGCAAGTGGGATTTAATGCAGACAAGTGTGAGGTGTTGCAGTCAGAGAACAAACTGGTGTAGGGCTCATACAGTGTATTTTAGGGCACTGAGTGCAATAGAACTGAGAGATCTGGGAATATGGATCCATAATTCCTTGAAGGAAGCATCCCAGGTTGATAGGGTAGTAAAGAGAGCTTTTGGCACATTTTCCTTCATAGTATTGAGTACAGAGTTGGGATATTATATTGAAATTGTATAACAAGTTGGTGAGGCCTAATTTAGAGCATTGTGTGCAGTTCTGGTCACCTACCTACAGGAAAGATATCAATAAGATTGAAAGAAAGCAGAGAAAATTTACAAGGATGTTGCCATTGAATGGTTGGAATTTGTCATCCTGTTACATGTCAAGCAATTGCTGATTGCAATCAGCAAAAAAAGTGGTTTCACTTTTCTGAATTTGCTGAGTAGAAGATTGTTTCTGTGCACAAAAGCCAGCAGTTGGAATTTAGCTGGACATAAGCAGTTTGGATCAATTGTGAAACATGTCAGGTTCCAGCACGGAGAGTTTTATTTTTAACGTAATAAATGACAGATGTACTTGGCTCCCTTTATAAACGAGCAAAGTTTGTTCCAGACATATTCAGGCCACCAGTTTAAACGCTCCTGGTGCTTGGCTCGTTCCCTGCATTTTGCATTTTTAAACATCAGACACCTGTTTCCATATAGCTCAGATTTTAATTGTTGCCAGTAGGTGAATAACTAATATGAGACGGACACAAATAGCACAGTCACATCACTTAACTCTCGTTTCTGTGTTAATTATCAGTATCCCAATCTTCGAGAACGGGGCTTGTGCTTTGCTTAAATACACATAAATTGGTCTTAAGGTGGGAATTTCAGCAAAATGAGAGGGAGAATCAGTTGTCTGTTGGATTTAAGAGTCATAGAGTCAATCTGCATGGGAACGGGCTCTTCAACCCACATTCTTTGTGCTAATTAGATTAGATTAGATTAGATTCAACTTCATTGTCATTGTGCCGAGTACAGATACAAAGGCAATGAAATGCATTTTGTATCTGACCAGAAATGCAAAGAATAGTGTTATTTACAAAATAACTGCGAATTAAAAAAGTGCTACAGCACACAAATATTGAAGTACTGAGACAGTACAATATGGGTGCAATACTGCTTAGCGCTGTGATGAGAGGTTCAGCAGTGTCACAGCCTCAGGGAAGAAGCTCTTCCTGTGCCTCTTGGTGCAGGAGTGGAGGCTCCTGTAGTGCCTACAGGATGGGAGGAGAGTAAAACGTCCATGGTTAGGGTGAGATGTATCCCTGATAATGCTTTTCGTCCTGCCCAGGCAGCGTTTATGGTAGATGTTCTCAATGGTGGGCAATTGGGTGCCGATAATCCACTGGGCAGTTTTCACCACACACTGGAGTGCTTTGCGGTCTGATACCATACCACACTGAGATGCAGTTGGTGAGTATGCTCTCAATAGTACAGCGGTAAAAGTCCATCAGTATCCTGGGACAGTGGTGAGCTTTCTTCATGCTCTGCAGGAAATAAAGGTGCTGTTGCGCCTTTTTGATCAGGATGGAGGAGTCCAGGGACCAGGTGAGATCCTAATCCTAATCCTAATGTACTGCCTTAAGATTTAAATGTAGAGATTCAGCACAGTAGCAGGCCGTGCCAGCCCAATGAGCCAGTATTGCCCAATTACTCCCATGGGTCCAATCTATTTATTTATTCATTGGGCTACAGAGCAGAGTAGACCATTCTGGCACTTCGAGCTGTGCCAACCAGCGATTCCCTCAACTTCTTCCTAGCCTAGTCACAGGAAAATTTTACAATGACCAATTAACCCATCAACCAGGACGTCTTTGGACTGTGGGGGAAATCCGGAGCACACACAGTCATGGGGGTAACGTGCAAACTCCTTACAGAGTGCAATGGGAACTGAACCTTGGTCGCTGGTACTGTAATTGCATTATGCTAACCACTATACCACCCAAAAGAAGACATTGATCATTTTGGGGTGAAGGTGACTTGGATGAGACAGTAATTGGACCCTGATTTTGCAGTTGGCTGCTGTAAAACATTGTGTTAACCGCTTCGCTCCCGTGGAGCCTCTACCTATATTAGCTTTGTCTCTATAATTTTTTATTATTATAATTGTTGAATGTTGTTGCTTTTTTGTTTCATGTCATGCCCTGTCCAACACACCATAACAAATTCTAATACATGCAGATGTATATGATGATAAAATTGGTACTTGATCCAATCTCCACGCTGTAGTGAAGATCAGTCTTCTGGAGAGTGAACCCATGGAAGTATCTGGCCCTGATGGTGCTCCTGGCCGTGACTGTACATCCTGTGCGGATCAGCTGTCAGGGGTATTTGCAGACATTTTTAACCTCTCCATGCTTCAATCAGAGGTTCCTATCTGCTTTCACAAAACCACAATCAAGCCAGTACCAAAGGAAAACAAAGTAATGTGCCTTTTTGACTACCACCTAGTGGCTCTGACATTCACCATTATGGTGTGCTTCAGAGGCTGATCATTACACATTGAGCTCCAGCCTTCCAGACAAGCTCAACCCACTGCAACCCTCGTATAATTGAAACAGGTCCACGGAAACATTATCTCCTTGGCTCTACACCCATCTCTGGAACAGCTGGACAGTTAAGACACTTACGTTATAAATTGTTTACTGATGGCAGTTTAGCCTTCAATGCTATAATTCCAAGGAAACTCATCTCCAATTGCATCGGCCTTCACAACAGACCATCACCTCTGCCATTATTATCCTCAAAACTGGCACCCACAAGGTTCAGTCCTCAGTTTCCTACTCTACTCCCTATACACTCATCTCTGCATGGTCAGATTCTGCTCTATGAGTCCACCTACAAGTGTAAGAACAATTGGATATGGCCCAAGTACGGAGAGAGAGAGACACTGAAGCGGGTGGACAGTTCGCTGACTTTAATGAGAACTGTTGCAGATCTTAAAGGAACAGAAAAAACTTTAAGTGCTCCACCAACCGGGCCGTTAACAAAACTGTCAAACTGAAATTAAATGCCAACACCACAGCTGGAAGCAATACCCAGATGAATACTGCTCCTTTACAGTGTCAGTCGAAGTTGTAGTTCTCTTTCCCAGAAAAGGATGAGAGTAAGCAGGGAGCGTAACGTTGCTGTGCTTTTGGTCAAGTCTCAACAGGACTGCAATGAAAAGAAGGGAGTTAAATACCGCCATAATGAAACAGTAATTAGATGGAATGTTCACGCTCATGAGCGCGATTGCCAAACTTGTTGCACAGCCCGCCTGCAGAGGCACGTAGGCCCTGCAGCAGAGTGCGTGTTTGTGACAACAAGTTTGCAGATTATACCATCATAGTGGGCTATATCAGATGACAACGAGTCGAAGTATAGGAAGGAGATAGCGAGCATAGTGAGATGGTAACATGAGAACAACCTTTCCCTCAATGTCAACAAAACCAAAGAGCTCGTCATTGACTTCAGGAAAGTGGGGGAGGTGGTGGTGCACATACCCCTGTTTACAACAACAGCCTTGAGGTTGGGAGGGTTGAGAGACTCAATCGCCCAGAAGTCCTGATCCAACCACGTAGACACCACAGTGAAGATAGTTCACCAACATCTCTACTTCCTCATGTACCCGTTAGCCATCACTAATTTTTATTAATGCACCGTAGAAAGTAGCTTATGAAAGTAACACATTGATGAAGGTAGAGCAGTGGGTGTAGTGTAAATGGATTTCAGTAAGGCATTTGATAAGGTTCCCCATGCCAGGCTCATTCAGAAGGTAAGGAGGCATGGGATCCAAGGAAACCTTGCTTTGTGGGTCCAGAATTGGCTTGCCCACAGAAGGCAAAGGGTGGTTACAGGTGATTCGTATTCTGCATTGAAGTCGGTAACCAATGGTGTTCCGCAGGGATCTGTTCTGGTACCCCTTCTCTTTGTGATTTTTATAAATGATCTGGATGAAGGGTAGGTTAGTAAGTTTGCTGATGACACAAAAGTTGGGGATGTTGTGAATAGTTTGGAGAATTGTTAGAAGTTACAGCGGGACATCAATAGGATGCAGAGCTGGGCTGAGAAGTGGCAGATGGAGTTGAATTTGAAGACAGAATATAATATTAACAGTAAGACTTGGCAGTGTGGAGGATCAGAGAGATCTTGGGGTCCATGTCCATAGGGCACTCAGAGCTGCTGCACAGGTTGACTGTTGTTTAGAGCACATATGGTAAGTTGGCATGCATCAACCATGGGATTGAGCCATGAGGTAATGTTAAAGCTGTATAGGACCTTGGTTAGACCCCACTTGGAGTACTGTGTTCAGTTCTTGTCACCTCACTACAGGAAGGATGTGGATACTAAGGAAGGAGTGCAGAGGAGACTTACAAAGATATTGCCTGGATTGGAGAGTGTGCCTTATGAGAACAGGTAGAATAAATAGCCTTTTCTCCTTGGAGTGACGGAGGTGACCTAATAGGGGTGGATAAGATGATGAAAGGCATTGATTGTGTGGAGAGCCAGGGGCTTTTTCACAGGGCTGAAATGGCTGACATGAGGGGGTATATTTTTAAGGTGCTTGGAAGTAGGTACAGAGGGGTTGTCAGAGAAACAGAGCGTGGTGGGTGTGTGGAATGCACTGTCAGTGACACTGGTAGAGACAGATACAATAGGGTCTTTCAAGAGACTTAGATGGATGCTTGGAGCTTAGAAAAATAGAGGGCTATGTGGCAGGGAAATTCTAGGCAGCTTCTAGAGTAGGTTACATGGTCAGCACAACATTGTGGGCCGAAGGGCCTGTAATGTGCTGTAGATTTCTGTTTTATGTTCTATCTGGACGTATAACAGTTTGGTATGGCAACTGTTCTTGCAAGTGACTGTGGGAAACTGCAGAGAGTTGTGGGCACTGCTCAGCACATCAAGGAAACCAGTCTCCCCTCCACGGGCTCTGTCTATACTGCTCATTGTCTCGCTCGAGCAGCCAGCGGAATCAAAGACCCCACCCTCCCCAGGCACGGAGCACAAAAAAGCCTGAAAGCACATATACTACTGGGCTCAAGGACAGCTTCTACCCCACTGCGTCCAGACTGTTGAACAGTTCTCTGGTACGATAACATGCACTCTTGAGTTCACAATCTACCTTGTTATGAGCTTGCACCTTATTGTCTACCTGCACTGAACTTTCTCTGCAGGGTAGCACTTTAATCTGCACTCCGTTGTTCTCCCTTGCCTTATCTCATGCATGTTGTAATGAATTGACCTGTACAAACAGTATGCAAGACACTGTATCTCAGTACATGTGACAATAATAAACAAGTTTACCAAATTACTTCATTGGTGAAGGGCTGCTGTTTCTTTCCAAGAGCTGGAAATGACTTGTAGTCCAGAAAGAGCAGGAAAAGGTTTACCAGAAGAGGCAGAATGAACGGAGGGAAAATTACTTTGGTCAGGAGATTCTTTAGGGAGACTTGAGATTCTCAAAGGCATCAGCCTGTCCACTATGTGTAAGCTGAGCCTCAGCCACAGGATGTGTCTGGAGCACTTTGCCCATGGCAGTGGCTGAGTTTTATGTTTACACTCAGTGG
Organism: Mobula birostris; assembly: GCF_030028105.1. NCBI lineage: Eukaryota > Metazoa > Chordata > Chondrichthyes > Myliobatiformes > Myliobatidae > Mobula > Mobula birostris. The sequence continues at coordinate 131,787,548 of NC_092370.1, forward strand.
CCATTTTATTAGGTACACTTGTTCACCTGCTCATTAATGCAAATAGCTAATCAGCCAATCATGTGGCAGCAACTCATTGCATAAAAGCATGCTGTCATGGTCAAAAGGTTCAGATGTTGTCTAGACCAAATGTGATGTGGTCTAAGTGACTTTGGCCATGGAATAAGAGTTGATGCCAGATGGGGTGGTTTGAGATTTTCACACTCAGTAGTCTCTAATGTTTAAAGAGAATGATACAAAATACACGAAACATCCAGTGAGTGTCAGTTCTGTGGACGAAAATGCCTTTTTAATGAGAGCAGTCAGAGGAGAATGGCCAGACTGGTTCAAGCTGATGGGAAGGCAACAGTAACTCAAATAACCATGCATGTTGCTGTGCTGCCTGTCCTTCGGAGAAGAGGTCTTTTGGCCCAGCATCAGGCAGTGGTCAAAATGGAACATGCTGCAGATGCTGCAGGAGAAGAACTTGATGAACTAGATGTTCATTGCTAGATCTCACCAACAGGCATCAAGACTTTGCCTGGCTGGCAGTGATAGTGGTACCTCCTTGTCAGATCCTTCCTGTGTGTCCAGACCATCACTTCCACTGTACATTGCTCATAGGATGACTGTAGTGGGAAGGAGATATCTTTGCGGACTGTGGGCTTGCGAAGAAGGTTGGAGAAGGATGCAACGGCCTGTGTAATGGTTCATTCTGAGGAGCTGCATGTCAGAGGACTGTCTGATCTGCGAGCTTTTATCAGAGATGGACATCAGGTACTGCTAGAAGATCAACTTGGTGAAGGATGCCTGTTGGTCTGCCTGAAACTTATCGTTGTGCTAGCACGTCAAGATGTCCATAAAGCAGTGGTGCCAACTGATATAATTCCAGGCTGAAAGAGTATGTGCTGAGGGACACTCTGAAGTTTGGTGCAGCAACTGTAAGAGCTCAGGGTGACAGGGGAAGGACCACAGTATAGGGTTCTTCTGCAACTGGACATTGAGGGGTTGGGTTGGATGAGGAAGCCTCTGAATTATTATAGCGGTGCCCCACTCCAGGGGGCCACATGAGTGGCAACAGTGCTAAGGTTATAAGAGATGTAATAGAACTATACATAATGCATTGCTTATGAATGTAAGAATGATCAGGCATTGCACGGTTTATTAGTGTAAATAAATTTTATGATGAATAAAGTTTCTTTTGATTGAAAACATTGAGAGATTCTTTGCATAGAAAATGGGATGAAACCTCCTTTCTTACCTGATGTTTGTGAATTTTTGTCTGCCGTAACAGTGGCAGCAACATGGCTGAGGAGAGCCACGTGTAGCTTTGGAGGGTGACTCCACAGGCTGACCTGAGGTTCTACCACCTCTTCACGGTCGGGACAATGAGCTGCCAGATCAGACCAAAGGCACTAGTGGAGTGGCAGTTCCATGGAGCCTCTGCTGTTCTCTCTACAATTCCGGGCAGATGCTGGAGCAGCTATCTTAAACACTAGTATCCACAAGTATCCAGACTGGCAAAGTGCTTGTAGGATTGAAGTGCTTATTATATACGGAGTTTTGATGGCCCTGAGCCTGTAGAACTCTCAGTAGAATGGGGAAGGGGGGTCTCATTGAAACCTCTCAACTGTTGAAAGGCCCTATAGAGAGGTTGAGTAAAAAAAAGATGTTTCCTATGGAGGGGGAGTCCAAGACCAGAGGACACTGCCTCATAATAGAATGGAGATGAGGAGGAACTTCTTTCGCCAGAGTGTGGTGAATCTGTGGAATTCGTTGCCACGGGTGGCTGTGGAGGCCAAGTCTTTGGGTATATGTAAGGCACAGGTTGATAGATTCTTGATTAGTCAGGGCATAAAGAGATACAGGAGATGACAGGAGATTGGGGCTGAGAGGGAAATGGATCAGCCATGATGAAATGGTGGAGCAGACTTGATGGGTCAAGTGGCCTAATTCTGCTCTATAGCCTATGGTCTTATGGACTCTGAAAAGTCTCTAATGCAGAGCTGGGACCTGAGTGTATCATCTTCCCTGACATGGGACGCAGGGTTTCTGTAGGTTTCAGATCAGATCAGATTGGACTTCTTGCATATTTTGGAAAATGAGTCGGGTGGTAAGAGAAGGAAGGGGAAGGAATGGGAAAGAAGAGATTGTAGGAGGAGAAGAAGTGGAAAACGAATCAGAATCAGGTTTATTATCACTTACCTATGTCGTGAAATTTGTTGTTTTGTGGCAGTAGCAGAGTGCAATATAAAAAAGTAAGAAATTACAATAAGAAAAATATTTAAAAAACTAAGTAGTGCAAAATATGAGGAAGTGTCCCTGGGTTCAATGTCCATTCAGAAATCTGATGGTGGAGGGGAAGAAGTTGTTCCTAAAACACTCCGTGTGTGTCTTCAGGCTCCTGTACCTCCTCCCTGATGGTAGCAATTAGAAGAGGGCATGACCTGGGTGGTGGGGTACTTAATGAAGGATGCTGCATCTTGAGTCATTGCCTGTTGAAGAAGTCGTAGATGGTAGGGAGGCTGATGATGGAGCTGGCTTTTTTGAATCCTGTGCACTGACATTTCCATACCAGACAGTATTGCAAACAGTCAGATTGCTCTCCACGGTACATATGCAGAAATTTGCAAGACTCTTTGGTGACATACTAAATCTCCTCAGACTCCTTACGAAATATAGCCACTGGTGTGTCTTCTTCCAAATGAAGGGGTGGTTTAAGACTGAGCAGTCAGCCTCATATGTTAATCCTTGTGATGCTAGGCAGGACAGTTCTTCCATGCTTAGAACATGTAGATTCATTTTGGCTAATTCCTACTGCCTCCACCAGGAGTATGCCATCTGTCCCATCGTACCTGCTTCAATAAGATCATGGCTGATCTGACTGTAGACTCACCTCCGCCTACCTACATTTTCTCCATTACCCTTAAATTCCCTGCTATGCAAAAATCTATGTCTTGAATATATTTAATAAGGTAGCCTCCAAATGAAATACAGTACAAATTAGAACACACCAGTATACTACAGTACTATAAAACTGTGTATTAGTTCCAAATAGTTATCAGTGGGAGAATTTATCCAGTGTATGCAATGAATAAAATCAGTACAGACACCTAGCATAGGTAGTGGACTGCCTTCATATAATCTTATCAATAATGCATCCTCCAAATCTTCATTTTCATTGTAACATTTAAGGTGATTGTCAATACCTTCAAATTCATCACAGCTCCTAACTTGCTGAAGTGGTGAAATCGTTTTATTCTTACTCCCGGCTGCTTCTGGCATCCCCAAGCCTGAATGCTTGAAATCACAGTCAACAAAACAGTTCAGAATTTTCTTACTTGCCAACAATCTGTGAGAAAAATTTTTGAACACAAACAAATGCAGCTGACACTACTTAAAAAGCGTTTGCATTGAGCACGGTGTAATGTTTAATGGCCACACAAGTGTGCACAACTGATACTAGTCAGAACCTGTTCGACAACAGTCTCTTGCCCCAGTTAAGTGTGCATTGCTCTGGATTTTCAGCATCTGCAGACTCTCTTGTGTTTATTATTCAGTGAACCATTTCCTCTGCCACAGTTCTATTTCTGCACTTAGGACAAGGAACCTCATGATAAAGGGCTTGATAATGATTATGTTTTCTATTTATGTTGTTGTAGTTGGATGACTCACTGAACCAGATCAGGAAACTGCAGCGTTCACTGGATGAACAGACGGAACTGAACGACAATCTTCAAGTCCAGTTTGACCACCTGCAGACCAGGTAAGACATCAAAAGGGGAAGCGGGGGGCAGGGTGCTGAGGGAAAGAAAATTTAGGCTTAAGCACTTTATATCATCAAACTGATCCGAAGATTGATGGAAGATCTTCCACAAGTTGAAGACTTTTGTTGGAAAGAAGTGGCTCAATAAAATGATTGTTTCCAGCAATGAAATATGATGGACGTCATTATTAAAATAGTGACGTGCCTAGAAAGAACATAGAGCCACAATCAAACCATTCTTTGTCTTAATTAAGAAATAAGGAACATGGCCTGCACAATCACTGAGAAGTTCTCAGCAAGTATTTTACATTGTTTTGTTTTCTGTTGTGTGATTTGAAGTTTCTACCAGAAGCCCCCATACGATTCTATTACTGATCATAATCATTTCACTCTGCGCAGTCTGTCTGTGTGCTTCCTCATTGCAGAGAAACTGGAGCCAAACACAAACTGAAAATTTTTTACAATTTTAATAAAATATTCTGTCATGTAGCCTTCAATAAAAACATTTCCATTTACAAAGTAGTTTTTAGCTCACTTGGTTAAAGCTATTTAACTTGAACGTCCACTGAGGTTGGGTGAGACTAGAACTGAGTTAAGGGTGAAAGGTGAAATGTTTAAGGAGAACTTGAGGGAAAACTTCTTCAGTCAGAGGGTGGTGTGCGTGTGGAATGAGCTGCCAGCAGAAGAGGTAGTTGCAGGTTTGAATTCAGCATTTAAGGGAAGTTTGTGTATGAACATGTATGGGGATGGTATGGAGGGCTATGGTCTGGCCGAAGGCTGATAGGTGCAGACAGCATAAGCAGACGGATCAAAGGGCCTGTTTTTTGTGCTGTAGTGGTCTAGGACTATGATGATTACTGCTTTCATTAAGAAGCCTGTAATTTAATTTCAGTTTAGATTTGGTATTCAGTACATTGACAGATAGAGCAGATTCCTATTAACCTTACTCGGAAGGTGTAAACACAAACAGAAAATATATTAGTCTCTCAGTCAATGCATTGAATATAACTTAAGAACACATTATGGACACTTTTAACTCTTGGGCAAGGGCCTTACTTAAATGCAGTGTATATTAATAACCAGTACCTTGCAATTCTGTGATCCAGCTGTTTAGTTCTTTAATCCATATTTTCATTTACTTGAGGTTGTTTTAGATGTCCTTCATCTCAAAAAAAAAAATCACCTCATCATTTTTATCGTTATTGCTGCTGGCAGCAGAAACTCAATAGAGACGATTGAAGAAGCTCTTTGCAAATGTCTAGGGGAATTATCTTTTCCTCTTTTGAAGTTGAAAAGCAGATGCAGGAAGTTGGTTAATAATGGACAGGCAGGGTATAGCATATTCACTGTGGTGGAGTATAGGACTGTTATTTACTGGATATGCTGAGAAAGGGTCAAAGGTTATTGAAAATTACACTCAGTGGCACTTTATTAGGTACACCTGTACACCTGACCTGCCCGTTAATGCAGATATCTAATCAGCCAATCGTATGGCAGCAACTCAATATATAAAAACATGCAGACATAGTCAGTTATTGTTCAGACCAAACATCAGAATGTGGAAGAAATGTGATCTAAGAGACTTTGACCATGGAGTGATTGTTGGTACCAGATGGGGTTGTTTGAATATCTCAGAAACTGTTGATCTCCGAGGATTTTCACACACAGCGGTCTCTAGTGTTTACAGAGAATGGTGCGAAAAGCACAAATAAAACATACAGTCAGCGGCAGTTCTGTGGGCAAAAATGGTTTGTTAGTGAGAGAGGTCAGATTGGTTCAAGCTGACGGGAAGCCAACAGTAACTCAAATAACCATGCATTAGTGATGTGCAGGAGAGCATCTTTGAATACACAACTCATTGAACCTTGAAGTAGATGGGCTACAGGAGCAGAAGACCACACATATAAACTCAGTGGCCACTTTATTAGGTAGAAGAAATGGCTACTGAGTGTACAAGCAAGTTTTTTTGTGTGCGTGGTGGAACAGATGCAGCAAACGTCAGTGTTGATACAAACCCAGCTTCTAATTTGATGTTACTGTTTAAAAGTAAGTTTTTTTTCTAACTGTAGCTACACCAAAAGCAATTAATATTTTATGCTTTAAATATTTCGAATATTTAAATAAAGATTTAACATTAAAAATTAACATCTAATTTTAAATCTACATTTGCATGTCTACCTGCAGATAGAATTAATATACAGTATCTATCTGGGGCATACCTTTAACCCACTTGTGAGCTAGATATTTGTGGAGATGTTTCCAGTAGTGGGACAGTCTAGTACCAGAGGACATAGCCTCAGAAAACAAAGAATTCCCTTTAGAATTGAGATGAGGAGGAATTTGTTCTGCCAGACAGTGGTGAATCTGTGGAATTCATTGCCACAGATAGCTGAGGCCAAGTCATTGGGTGTATTTAAAGCAGAAGTTTGTACGTTCTTGTAAGGATGGCACAGGTTACAGGGAGAAGGGAATTGAGAGGGAAAATAAATAAGGCATGCTTATATGTCGTATTATACTCGATGGGACGAATGGCCTAATCCTTTTCCAATGCCTTATAGTCTTATGTTTATCATCTGACATGACTGATCAGAATCTATTCTCTATTCTGGTTTATTTCTCTTACATGTTTTTTTTTGAGTTTTTCTTCTGTAGCCTGTCATTCAAAGGTATTTAAGTACTCTAATGGGTTGTGGATGTCATTGGAAGGTGATCATATTGCTTGAAAAGGTGTTGCTGGCTGCAATAGTCCTTGTAATAAATACATTCCCACAGTGCTGTAGGTCAGCAAGACCAAATGGATAGCAGCGTATTTTAACAAAGTGATATGTAACTTGGGAGGAGATGGCCGATGTTGGGTGCCTATGTAAGTGTTTAGTCGTTGGCGGTTCATGGGATGAGGTGCGATGAAAGGGTCGGTGTCGAAGTGCTGCAGTGAATTTGTGAATGGAAGAAGACATGATTGTTCAGGATGACAAATGGGGTCCAGTCAAGGTGGCTGTACTGCCCTGGGTGATACTGAGACCTGTCACGGTTTTTGGAAATCTCTGCTTTTCCAGACAAGTCAAAAGCATTCCATCACACCACAGTGCCTTGTGGGTAGTTGAAAGGTTTTGTATGTCACTTGCCACAGAATATGTGGTCTCAGATCTTGAAGCTATACTGTTGTTTTGGCTGGTGATATATGGCTGGAGTCAGAAGGTGGTAGATCTGGAATTGCCAAAGACCAAGCCATTGGGCATATTGGGCAAATTAGCCATGATGGAATGGTGAAGCAGACTAGATGGGCTGAATGGCATAATTCTGCTCATATGTCTTATGATGATGCCCAGCATGTCAGTGGTGAGATATTTCTCATTGATCGTCATAGGAAGATGATTGGAAATGACTTTGACTGGCACTCCTTTGGCATTTATATTACTTGGCACTCATCAGCCTCTTGAGGGCTATTGTCCATCCACCTTGTGGCCTGAGTAATTGGGAATGGAACTGGCATTACAAAGTTATCAGCAAACATCCTCACTTCCATCCTAATGATGGAGAAATGAAACTGCTGCAGTTCACTGAGGGTTTACGACAATGAAACTGCTGCAGATCACTGAGGGCTTACGACAGTATATTTGAACAATTGAAATGAACTGCATTAAAAATGATTTTCTTTGGAGTGAACATGAATTGCTACTTCGTATGATACTTGTGCTTGTAGTATTTAACTGTTCTGTGTAATTATCTATTGACCATTCAAATTATTGGCTTTCAGAGGAATATTAAGTGGATAAATACCAAAACATACACTCAGTGGCCACTTTATTAGGTGCAGGAGTGGAACCCGGTGTAGTCTTCTGCTGCTGTAGCACATCCACTTCAAGGATCGAAGTATTGTGCATTCAGAGATGCTCTTCTGCACACCACTGTTGTAATGTGTGGTTATCTGCGTTAGTGTTGCCTTCCTGTCAGCTTGAACCAGTCTGGACATTCTTCTTTGTCCTCTCTCATTAATAAGGTTGTATTGTCCACAGAACTATTGCTCACTTGATATTTTTTTTGTTTTTCTGCACTATTCTCTGTGAAACTCTAGAGGCTGTTTTGTGTGAAAATCTCAGGAGATCAACAGTTTCTGAGATACTCAAACCACCCTTTCTGGCACTAACAATCATTCCACAGTCAAAGTCACTTAGCTCACATTTCTTTTCCATTCTAATGTTTGGTCTGAACAACACTGAACCTCTTGACCATGTCTGCATGCTTTTATACATTGAGTTGCTGTCACGTGATTAGCTGATTAGATATTTACATTAATGAGTAGGTGTACAGGTGTACCTAATAAAGTGGTCACTGTAATATTTTATATGTTCCACAAAAGTCAGTTTAACAGATGAAAATTACTTTTATTTGCAACACCGGTGTTAACTGTGGGCCCCTTATCTAAGTAAGTAAGTGCTTGCATTGGAGAAGCTGCACTGGAGGTTCACGATAATGATCCTGGGAATGATAGGGCTCATGTATGAAGAGCGTTTGATGGCTCTGGGCCTGTACTCGCTGGAGTTTTAAAGAATGAGGGGGGATTTAATTGAAACTTACTGAATATTGAAAAGCCTATATAGAGTGAACATGGAGAGCATGTTTCCGATAGTGGGAAAGTCTAGGACCTAGAGGCAACAGCTTCAGAAAATGAAGGATGTTCCTTTAGAACAGAGATGAGGAGATGAGGAATAGTTTCTTCAGCCAGGTGGTGTTGAATCTGTGCAATTCATTGCCACGGGCAGCTGTGGAGGCCATGTCATTGGGTATATTTAAAGCAGAGGTTGATAAGTTCTTGATTAGTAAGAGTGTCAAAGGTTACAGGGAGAAGGCCGGAAAATAGGGTTGAGAGGGATAATAAACCAGCCATGATGTATAGGGAGAGCAGATGATGGATCGAATGGCCTTTTTCTGTTTCCATCTTTTATGGTCTTACGAATAAATAAATAGATATAGGATATATAGGAGGCAAAATGTTGAATTAAATTTGTGATGCCAGAATATAATTGTAATTATGTGCTGGGCCCAGGACAGGTCCTCTGAAATGATAACACTGAAGAATATAAAGTTACTGAGCCTCTCCACTTCTGATCCCTGACGAGGACTGGCTCATGGACTTACGGTTTCCTCCTCCTGAAGTCAATAATCAGCTCCTTGGTCTTGCTGACATTGAGTGGGAGGTTGTTGTTATGACACCACTCAGCCAGATTTTTGGTCTCCCTCCTATATGGTGATTCGTCACCACCTTTGATTCAGCCTGTGACACAAACTTGAATATGGTATTGGAGCTGTGCTTGGCCACACGGTAGTAAGTGTAAAGCGAGTGGAACGGGGAGCTAACCACGCAGCTTTGTGGTGCATCTGTGCTGTTGGAGATTGTGGGGTAGATATTTTTGCCAACCCAAACTGACTGGGGTCTGCAGGTAAGGAAACTGAGAATCCAATTGCACAAGCAGGTATTGAGGCCAAGGTCTTGAAGCTTACTGATTAGTTTTGAGGAGATGATAGTATTGAATGGTGAGCAGCAGTCGATAAAGAACATCCTGATATATGCATTTTTGCTAATTGGATGTTCCACAGATGAGTGAAGAGCCAGCGAGATGGCATTTCCCTGTGGATCTATTGTGCTGGTAGGCAAATTGGAGTGGATTCAGGTCAGTTCTCAGACAGTTATTGATATATTTCATCACCAACTTCTTAAAACACTTCATCACAGTGGATATACAGTAAGTGCTGTTAGATGATACTCATTGACGCAGGCTACCACATTCTTCTTAGGCACCAGTATAATTGAAGCAGGTGGGTACCTCAGACCGGTGAAGTGAGAGGTTAATAATCTGAGCAAACAGTCCAGCCAGTTGATCAGCACAGCACAGCACAGGCCTTTCGTACCTGACCAGGTACCCCGTTGGGGCTGGATGCTGTTTGTGAGTTCGCCCTCCAAAAGGCTACTGGCACATCGGCCTCAGGGACTGAAATCACAGGACCCTTGGAGCTGAAAGGAAGGCAACAGTAACTCAAATAACCATGCGTTACAACAGTGGTGTGCAGAAGAGCATCTCTGAACACACAACACATTGAACCTTGAAGTGGATGGGGTACAGCAGCAGAAGGCAGCAAACATGCATTCAGTGACCATTTTGTTAGGTACAGGAGGTTTAGTATAGTGGCATTAGGTTACTTAGAATATACAGCATAGGAACATACCTATGATTCTTTGGCTGTAAGACTTTGGTTTCATTTGGTCTGTGTTTGCATTGACATTTTATATTCACATTTGAAGATTGTTTATTGCCATTCATTGGTACACAAGTGTAAAGGAGAACAAAGTGATTGTTACTCCAGATCTGATGCAGAATAAAAAAACTCAGTAAGCATAAAGAACCCAATAAAAAAGAACAAAAATAAAACACATTAAATAACATGATTGAAGTCTGCTGCAATTATGAAGAGACTGTCCTTATGCTTGCTTTGTAGAGAACCGACGGCTTTGTAAAGTTCTCCCGGTGCGTGCGCGGGAGCATTTGGGGGGGAGGGGGGTGGAATGCAGATAGACATGATGAACACAACAGGAAACTCCCTGAGCAGGCAATGTGGCAGCATTCTTTTTTTTGATGTTCAGTTGTTACAGAACATAGAACACCACAGAAGAGCTTGTGCACCAACCCTTGTCGACGTACGCACTGAGTCCGCCTGCTCTGGATTTATCATCCTTTCCCCACCATTGGTTACCCAACACCATCGTCATTTCTTCTATTTATTTTGCCCATTTGTTTATCTGGTTTCTTTAAATTTGTTCATGCTACTTGCCACATCTGTTCCATATCATTGCGCTTTGTAACAAATCTCTCAGTAGCCACTGCAGGTGATCTAAATAGGAATAAAATTGCCTTGGGCTGTTTCTCCTCATTGTTGTTTATAGATCTCTGCTGGAAAGTCTGTGTGGATTGACTTTAATTGAGGCAGTGATGAAACTGGTTGAAAGGCATGTCAACACTCACTGCTTCGACCTGTGTGGGTAGCCTCAGAGGGTAAAAAGCACCTGAGAAGCAACACAGCATGATATAGCACCTTCAGAAATAGGTGGCTGAGCGGAGAAAGCAGTCAGCCATGTACAGGGGATGCCGGTTAATTGGGACACATCGGGACCAGTGCACTTTGACTTAATTAAGCAGCTGCCCCAATTAGCCGAAGTTTCATGAAAATAGTTAAAGGGTATAAAAAAGACAAACTACCATTTAATTGAGTAACAAATTATGTATTTAAATGAAATAGAGAACAAAGTAGAAGACTATCAGTACTACTGCAGTACTATAAAACTGTGTATTAGTATGCGGCCTCGTTCTTTTGATTGACTGTAAATGAACAAGATCAGTGCAGACACCTAATGCCTGCCTTAAAACAATGTTTTTGATGACTGCATCCTCTAAATCTTCATTTTCATTGTGACATTCAGGATGATTGTCGGTACCTCCAAATTTTTGGTAGTACCTAACTTGTTGATGTAGTGGAGTAATGTCATTTTCACTCCTGTCTGTTTCTGGCAACTCCAAGCTTGAACACTTGAAACTGCAGTGAGCAAAAAGTTCGGAATTGTATTACCGCTTATTTCTCGCCAACTATCAGTGACAAAAATCACTGCTTTTTGAACGCAAACACATGCAACTGACGCTGTTTAAAAACTGTTTGCTCTCAGCACGGCGTGGTGTCTAATGGCCACAAAAGTTCATTTGTCTGACTCGAGTTAGAAACTGTTCAGCAACAGTTTCCTACCTCATTGAGTGGCATAGTGTCCCAAATAAATGAAGGGAATCCCAGCTATTTTCTTGATTAGTTTTTATTCTTTAAGATTTGTCCTATTTTAGCAGTTGCTCCAATTAACCAATAGTCCAATTAACTGGATTCCACTGAATAACAAAGTGTGCACACAAATGAAAATCAAATTGTACTTAAAATTTTAATTGGATTTGCATTGGCAAGGGGTGTCGTGCTGTTGTAATCCATTAGCCTCCTTCCCAGGAGCCCGATTTTACCGTTCTTTAGAAGAATGAGGGGGAATATCATTGATACCGACTGGATATAGAAAGGCCTAAATAGAGTGGACCTGGAGAGAATGTTTCCAATAATGGGAGAGTCTAGGACCAGGCAGCGCAGACTCAAAATACAAGCATGTAACAGAGCTGAGAAAGAATCTATGGAATTCATTGCCTCAGATGGCTATGGAGGCCAAGTTATTGGATGTATTTAAAATAGAGGTCGATAGTTTCTTAAGGGCATCAAAGGTTACAGGGAGAAGGCAGGCAAATGAGGTTGAGAGGGATGATAAGTCAGCCATGATGGAATGGCGGAGCAGACTCAATGGGCCGAGTGGCCTAATTCTGCTCCTATGAGTTATGGTCTTATGGTCTAGGAGTCCAGCACCATTACAATGTAGTGTCATAGATTCGAAACAGTCCGAGCTCCTAATGTGATGTTGCTGTTTAAAAGCATGATTTTCTTTCTAATTGTAGTTACACCACAAGCTGTCTACATTGGTCTTACGGTCTTACTTCAGTGCTAATTGCTCAGCACTAAACTGACCCCGGCTGACACAACCTGGCTGAACAGCTCAGGTTTAAAGTCATGGCAGTGCTGTGAGCGAAGGTAACCAGGGGGCTTGCTTTTGATCACATTCAAGATTGTTTATTGTCATTTCCAGTGCACAGGTGCAACGGGGAACAAAATGCAGCAGAAAAAACACAATAAGATAAAGAACACGATAGTAAACAAATCAATCAATGTATATAAGCTATCTTATACATTTATATTTATATATAGATTGTACGTACATAATGTGACGCTAGGCACAGGAGTATCTGTTCATAAGGTGTCTGACAGGAAATGATAAAGTAGCAGTGGTGGGGAGGGTTAGTGGATGGAGGGGTTGATTAGCCTTAGTGAGGAAAGCAACTGTTTTTGAGTCCGATGGTTCTGGCGTGGATGCTGCGTAGCCTCCTCCCTGATGGGAGTGGGACATAAGGTGAGTGGGTGGGATCCTTCATGCTATTGCTGGTCTTTTTCCGGCACCTTTCTGTACACATGTCCCGATGGTGGGTAGGCTGCTGCCAGTGATGCGTTGGGCAGTTTTGACTACCGTGTAGAGCCTCGCATATAACTAATCAGTGAACCAGCTTCCCCTTCCTTCCATCACTCTCCACTGGAGATGTCACTGCTAGTTTTCTAACAGTTATAGGCCGGTTCCCAGTGGGAAAGAGCTCACAGCAGGAAATTACACTCTAATTTAGCACAGCTGCTATTAAATTGAGATTTTTTGCTGAGAGAGCCCGAGAGCCAGAAAGAAGCATAGTGTGTGAAATGGAAATGTCATGCTGATACACTTGTGAGACTGGTGGCGAGGCATATTGTCATTGTAGCGGGATCTCCACTATGCAACTTGCTGGAGACGAACCGGATGCTGTCAATCTGCAGTAACATTGAAATCTGTTCCACGGCATTATTACTTAGTTTCCTGTAGGCAAATGACAAAACTCTGAAGTTAAATTATAGATACAGACATGCGGAGAATTCACAAATAGAAAACAACGGGGGAAATAATATAGAACTTATCTTAGATGCTGTTCACTTTCTTAAGTATGTATAATGTTTTGCTAAAGGCTTTGTTCTCTGTGCTGTGAGGGCATTTGAAACACTGAACCTGTGTCCTGATATAAAGCCAAAGCATGCCAGAGCCCTTGTCTGTACTGTCCAGAGGAATTGTTTTCTTGCCTTTCTCAGCTTTGAGGGGTATAGGCAGGGTAAGTGTAAGCAGGCTTTTTCCACTGACACTAGAACTAGAGGTCATGGGTTAAGGATTAAAGGTGAAATATTTAAGGGGAACTTCTTCTTCACAGAGGGCGCTGAGAGTATGGAACGAGCTGCCAGTGGATATGTTGGATATGTGTTTGTTTTCAACATTTAAGGAACATTTGGATAGGTACATGGATGGGAAGGGTATGGAGGGCTATGGACCTGGTGCAGGTCGATGGGACTGAGCAGATTAATAGCTCAACATGGGCTAGATGGGCTGAATGGTCTGTTTCTGTCCTGTAGTGTTCTACGACTGACTCTAAGGGGACTAGGATATAAAAGCTCATACAGTAGTATACTCTCTTCCTGCAGGATGTGGGCGATCAGGGCCATTCCTGCAGAGAGCAGTAGAGCTGTGGTTCGATGGGCTGTGACAATGCCATTGCCGCTACATATAGGTGTTTGGTCACACCACAGGTATAGACAGAAGGGAGGGGTGTGGGCAGCATGAAGTGTAGAGGAGTAACTTCAGGTCACTCCCTCGTAAACCGAACAAAAAGCAACAAAATCAGCCGAATTTGTGACACTGCAGTTTGTGGGTCCGATGCGTATTAGTGGAGGGAAAAACCTCAGCATGTAGTAGTGGTGAGAGATTAGTGAGGGTGTTTCTGCAACCAAGATTAAAACTCCTGAATGCTATGTTGCTTGCCTGGTGACAGGGTCATGAACATCTCAGATCAGGGACGGTCGAGTAGTGAATAGCACATTGCTTTGTAGCGCTGTCTCTAGATGAAAGTTGAGTTCACACTGCTGCCTGAGAAGAGTTGGTGCATTCTTCCCGTGACCAGGCGGTTACCTTATGTTTATCAGGTTTCAATGTACATATGACAAATAAACCTAATCTTTAATCTTTAAACCTCTTTAGGTAGAGAACGTTCTGAAGGGGGAGGAAGAACAGACAGAGGATGCAATGCACGTTGGTGTTAATGCCATCGGTATAAAGAGGGCCAAGTTCCTACTAAGTGAGTTTAGGGACTTAGGCAGAACGTTACAAAGTGGGATCTCTATGGTCACACTCTCAGAATTACCCCCTGTGCCACATGGTCGTGAAGGGAGAAATATAACCATAGGACAGATGAATGATTGGCTGAAGAGCTGGTGCAGGAAGGAAGACATTCAGGTAATTGAAATTCCTTTTGGGCGCTGTGGGACCAGTAGAAGGACGGGCTGCGTCTGAAGTGGAAGGGAATCAGTATCCTTGCAGGGATAATATTGCAGGGAAAGCAGTGCAACAGGTATGGAGGCGACTTGCATTCAAGGACATGTATACAGAAAAGTGCCTGAAAAAGACCAGTAACATCATGAAAGATCCCACCCATCCTGCTTATAGGCTGGTTGCTCTACTCCTGTCAAGGATGAGAATACACAGCATACATGCCAGGAATACCAGACTCAAAGCCAGTTACTTCTCCCAAGCCATCAGGCTGATCAACACCCCCACCCGTTTACAACACCCCACCCATTTACTCACCCCACCACTACTTAATTATCTTCTGTCCAAGTCACCCTCTCTACAGATCAGGTGACTCTGTATTATGTCTTTTAAACATTGGTTGTTTGTCAGTCCTCGTTTGCAGTTTTTTATTAAATCGGTTGTATTTCATTGTTCTAATGTGAATGCCTGCAAGAAATTGAATCTCAGGGTAGTATATGGTGACATATATGTACTTTGGTAATAAGTTTACTTTGGACTTTGATTACACAAAAAATCATTTAAGGGTCAAGAGACAGTAGGCTAGACATTACTACAGGAGTTCCTCAGGCAACTTTCGAGGCCATTTTCAGCTGTTTTATCAATGAACTCATCACTATTATTTTCACAAATGATAAAGGAAAGATGGGTTGCATCTAAAGTGGCAGGGAAAAATATCCTTGTAGGGAAGGTGTGAGTACCGAGCACCACTCTACAGTATGTACTATACATACAGCCAGTCTGTGTATATAAGCTATGTATATATATTTATTGTGTTTTTTATTATCACATTCTTTGTGCTCACTGTTTTTTATTTTTAAGCTGCTTCAGATCCAGAGTAAGAATCACTTCATTCTCCTTTACCGTTATGCACTGATCTTAAACTTGGATCTTGATTCTTGAAAGTCAAACAGGTCCACGGACAAAGCAGATTAGGTTAAGGAGCAAGGCAGAACTGGTGGGCTCAATCAACTACGTTAACTTTAATGCGAGGAGCTGCACAGCCGGAAAGCCACTGACCCTGCATCACTCCGCTTACCACCAAAGGGCCCTTCTCAAGTCCCAGTTTATTGCCATTTTAACCGTATACATGTTTTCTGTTCAACGAAGCAACGTTCCTCCGGACCAAGATACACAACAGAGTACATGTAGCTCACGCATATAACACGTAAAGTAATATTACCAGAAATAAATTAACAAATTATAAGGTGCATTTATGACTCAAGTTAAAAAGTAAACAGAATAACGCTACTGGTGCTTCATGCGTGGTGAGACCTGGGTGGTGGCAGGGAGTCCAGTTGTCTCACGGCCTGGGGAAGGCTTAGCAGACCTTGTTCTAATGCTTCAGTGCCTCCTATCTGATGGTGGGGGGAGGGGGGTCAAAGAGACCGTGGGATGGATGGAGTTGCGGGGGCGGGGGGGGAGGTGATCATTGCTGGCTGATTCTCTGTGCCCTAAAACTCTTATGATTCTTCAGCAGCCTAACCTGCAATTTTTGAAGTATACAACAGGCAAACATTAGCAAAATTGGGAGATAGTGATCACAAAATATTGGCCAATCATTTTAATTCCCATTCTGACATGTTGATGTATGGCCTCCTCTCCTCCCACTGTCAGGTTGGAGGAGCAGCACCTTATATTCCATCTGCATAGTCCCTAACCGGTCGGCATAAGCATTGATTTTTTAGATTAGATTTAATAACACTCAGTCCTCATTTATTGTCATTTAGAAATGCATGCATTAAAAAATGATACAATGTTCCTCCAGAAAGATATCACAGAAACACAGAACAAACCAAGACTAAAAACTGACAAAACCACATAATTATAACATATAGTTACAACAGTGCAAAGCAATACCGTAATTTGATGAAGAGCAGACCACGGGCACGGTAAAAAAAAAGTCTCAAGTCCCGATAGCCCCATCATCTCACGCAGACGGAATCGCCGCAAACTTACCGATGCATTGGAAGCACCTGACCGCAGCTGACTCCGAGTCCGTCTGAAAACTTCGAGCCTCCGACACTAAGCACTGAGCGCCATCTCTGCCGAGTGCTTCGACCCTGCCCCGGCTGCCGAGCAACAAGCAAAGCCGAGGACTCGGTGCCTACCCCTCCGGATAGTCTGGATCACACAGTAGCAGCGGCGGCGAAACAGGCATTTCAGATGTTTCACCAGGTGTTCCTCCGTGCCCTCACGTCTGTCTCCATCAAATCAGGATTGTGTACAGCACCCTACTTGACAGATAACAGATATCATTCACTGGAGAGGCCGCTGCGAGCTGTGTCGCGCCGCCATCTTCTCCTCCCTCTAGCTTTTGGTAATTTATCCCCTTTCCTCCTTCTCTTTTTTTCTATTACCAACTCTGGCTCTCCTCTTACTCCTTTTCTTTTCCTCACCTGCTCATCACCTCCCTCTGCCTTCTCTTTCTCCCATGGTCCACACTCCTATCAGATCCCTTCTTTTTCAGCACTTTACCTCTTTCACCTGCAGTATCATCTCCCAGCTTCTCACTTCATCCTCCCTCCTCCACCCACTCAGCTTTACCTATCCACTGGCCAGCTTGTACTCCTTCCCCTTCCCCTACCTTCTCACTCCAGTTTCTCCTCCCCGCCTTCTTTTCCAGTCCTGATGAGGAGTCTTGGCCCAAAAAGTCATCTGTTCATTTCCCTCCATATATACTGCCTGACCTGCTGAGTTCCTCTAGCTTTTTGTGTGTGTAAGATTGTATGTTTTTTTTAAGTCACAAAGCTAGAAGGATCAGAAATGCACATTGTATTCCCGTGGTCTGCACTTGCATACTCTCCGCACTTGCATACTCTCCGCACTGTCAACACCCTTGCCAGCCCAAACTGTTATGAAGTTGTTGGTCCAGTAGTTCTGGATGACAATCTTGTCTTTGTAACTCACTGGAATAACAGACAAGGCCCTAGGTGGTAAATGTAACACATTGAGTTCACGCCTGAAGGACAAACTAGATTGCCTTTGTCTGCAGATGACCCACCAGGAGATGAGGAACTTCTGCATGCTTGTTCTTGCAGAAACATGGCTCCAGGACAATACCCCATTCATCATTAATCTCCAGGCCATGCCACTCAGGGTCTTGTGCTAATGTCATTTTGTGTCTGTACGTGCTATCATAACTATGTGCACTGTGTGCTGTGTGTGACTGTATTTACTGTGTTTTGCACCCAGAGGACCACTGTTTCATTTAGCTGTATACATGTGTATGGTTGAATGACAATTAAAATTCAAAATGACTCAAAATTCGAAAAACAAATGCAAATTTGAATCATATAGGAAAGTAAATGATCAAAGCAGAATAATCTTGGCAAAATTGATGTGATTTTTTTTCATTGTTAATCCTGCTCACTCTACAAAAAGGATTAAGGCGTACCATTATTCAGTAATCATTTTATGCATTAGATGAAGATTAAAAAGAGGCTTGAGGGAAAACTTTTTCACGTGAGGCGTGGTGAGTATACAAAATGAGCTGCTACAGGAAGATGAGACAGGATGCAATAGTATAATTCAAAGAGCACATGGACGGGTAGAAAGAGGGCAGGTGCTTAGGAATGGGGACTGGACAGGTGGGCACGAGCAAGGACTCGCTGGGCCATGCTGTATGACTCTGACCGTGATGGCAGTTAAACTTGAACTTGGATATGCCACCAAGGTGGTCTGCCCCCTGCGTAACTGTAAGTTCTGCAAAGACTACACCAGCCCCAACTCCATGCAACCCTGAAATTTATGCTTTTAGCATGGATTGCTACATGATGATCTAGCTTTATGTTTTTTTTTGTTACTTCATGACACATTGTATATTTTTCACACGGCTAACTTCCATAACAAAAGACAGAATTTGTCCTAAATGACTTCTCAGTTGAATAAGGTTACTCTAACATCAATGCATTACCAATACCCTTGTGGGAGTTCTGCGTGAGGCAAAATTAGACATTAACTTCTGTCAACAGGTTCCGGGAGTATTCATTTCTGTGAAGTATTTATCTTACTTTAAGACTGATGCTCCTAATAAATTATAATCTGAACCAACATGCAGTTACTGTATTTTTGCGAGTTCCACTTGTCTGATGTCAGTGACTTAAATAAGCAGTTCCGTATTTTATGATCACTCATAATTGGTTTAGAAATTAACTGCGACTGGTTGGGGTGATCCCTTCACTTGTAAATTATAGAGTGAAAAAGGTGGTGTTCCTGTACACTTAGAAATGTATCATGATAGTACCTATGATGCAATTGTTCATAATCTGTGAATGTTGCCCAAGTAGGACAAAATTGTGGTGATTTTCCATGTGGCTACAATGTCTTTTTATGGTTCATTCTACATTTGCGAGTAAGAGCACTGTAAGGCTGGTTCACTATCAACCTCTCAGCATTGTTTGTTCCTTTCTGCAGTTTGTGGCACATCAGGTGGCAACCTGGCCATTTATTTAGCATTGGTCTGTTTTTCACCGAGGCCGAGTTGTTAGCTCAGTGCTCAACCGAGGACGGATGGAAAGTGGATTTGAACCTGGGCCATTGGCCTCAAAGTCCAGTGCTGATGCTACTACGCCACTGGCCAGCATAAACTCTTCAGCATAAAGAAGTCTTCTACACAAGGCAGGTGTAGTCTGTCTGCTGGCTCACTCCTGTTTCTCATGGTACGTTGGGAATGATCAGTTTGGCACCCAACTCATCACCATTCATCCCTCAAGGATGATGCTGCTATAAGGATGCTGACTCTATGATGATATGCATTTCTTAAGGGAGCAAAGATATGTTAAACAGAGTAAATATTTTACTTCATGAAATTATTTAACTGACAGCTGTGAGTGATTAAAGAGGAATAACCACAGTGAGGGGCTCTGATGATCTCACCTGCCAGAGTTTATAACCATCATCCATATTTTTAGCTGAGATTAAAATCCTTACGATTACTTCACAACTTCTATACATTTTACTTTATAAGCAGAAATTGAAGTGCCTGTCAGTCAGGAGAAAATTAAAAAGAGCATAGATACTGAAAATCACAATTAAAAATGGAAAATGAGGAAGCACTCAGAAGGTCAAGGTGCATCCATGGAAAGGCAAGCAGGTAACATTCCTGACCCAAGGTTCTTCATCAGAACAATTTCTTGACAATAGTTGGTTTTATGAAAGGTGTTAACATGTATAAGTAGAGCAATCGACTTGTAGTAAAATTAGATTAATAATAGCAACATACTCATTCTACTTTGCAACTGATTGTCAATAATTTATTATTGAGAAACTCAATGACTGGAAGTTCAAAGTAAGTTTCTTATCAAAATATGTATGTCACAATATACTACATTGAGAATCATTTTTTTGCAGGTAGTTAGAGGAAAATAAAGAAAGACAATTGAATTTATGAAGATCTATACATAACAAAGACTGACTAACAACCACTGTACAAAAGAAGATAAATTGTGCAAATAATTTAAAAGAAGAAATAAATAACATTGAGAACATGGTGAAGATTCTTGGCTCAAAGTGTCAACTGTTTATTCATTTCCATTGCCTGGCCTCCCGCTTGGTGGCACAATAATATCAGCACCAGACTCTGGAGTAAAGGTTCCCGAGTTCGAATCCAAGTCAGGCCGAGTGTCGAGCTAGCAACTCGGCCTCGTAAAAACAAGAATAGCTTGCTACGGAAACTCCGTCATGACGGTGTCCCGATAACTCCACTGCCGAGTTAAGGGCTATTCATCTCTTCTCTTCTATTGCCTGGCCTGTTGAGTACCTCCAGCATTTTGTGTGTTTTGCTTGGAGTTCCTGCATCTGCAGATTTTCTCATGTGTGTGACTGAGAACACGGGTTATCTTCTGCTGCTGTAGCCCATCCACTTCAAGGTCCAGCATGTGTGTTCAGAGATGCTCTTCTACACACCACTATCGTAATGCAAGGTTATTTGAGTTGTTGTCACCATCCTGTCAGCTTGAATCAGTCTGACCATTCTCCCGTGACTTCTCACTAACAAGGTGCTTTTATCCATAGAACTGCTGCTCATTGGATTGTTTTGTTTGTTTTTTTGCATCATTCTCTGTAAACTTTAGCGAATGTTTAGGAGATCAGCAGTTTCTGAGATACTCAAACCACCCCATCTGGCTCCAACAATCATCCCATGGTCAAAGTCACGTAAATCACACTTTCTCCCCATTCTGATGTTTGGTCTCAACAACAACTGAACCTCTTGACCATATCTGCATGCATTGAGTTGCTGCCACATGACTGACTGATAAAATACTTGCATTAAAGAGGTATACCTAATAAAGTGGCCACTAAGTGTATATAGGGATTGAAATGGAGGAAATATCAACACCTGTATTCTAGACGACCTTGTTCATCACCACCAAATTGATTTGACAGTCTTTCTTTTGCACATTGGATGTTTGTCAGTCTTTGTTTATGTATGGTTTTCATAAATACTGTTGTACTTCTTTATTTCCCTTTAATTGTCCACAAAAACTGAATCTCAAGGTAGTATATGGTGACTTTGATGATAAATTTACTTTGATTTTGACTTTAGGGAATTTTGTCAACATCTGCATGGCAGCCTTAAAATCACTCCTAGTGAGTGAGGTGGGAGAGGAATCCTACAAACACATAAAGCTGAAAAACCGCTTTAGGATTAGTGACAGCAGACCTAATGGGTCAAAGAGCCTTTTTGGATGGTTTGATTCAGTGGCAGCTGAACAGAAGTACTTAGTGGGGAAGAAATCCTGGTCAGGCAACTGTGCGGGCAGGTGATCTTCTTGCTCGCATCTTGCAGGAGAAGCCCTGGGGCTTCACCTTCCACCACATGGACCAGACAGCGGTGTCAGGTAAAGGCGAAGGCAGCCGTGTTTGCTTCAAGGTGGTTCTGACTCGGTCCTTCCCCCGACCTGGAACACCTGGTGGTCAAGTGTCAGTCATTCACAGTGGAACAAAGAACTACGACAGAATCAATGAAAAACTACACACACATATGCAAAAGAAGACATATTGAGCAAATACAAAAAAGCAAATAATAGTAAATAAAGTGAATTCATATATACATACATAAATTCTGAGAACACGAGCTGGAGAGTCCTTAAAGTGAGCCCATAAGTTGTGGAATCAGTTCAGAGTTGAGGTGAGTGAAGTTACCCACGGTGGTCAGGAGTCTGATGGTTGAAGTTTACTGAATACATTTGTACATATTACAAACACGGGATTCTGCAGATGCTGGAAATCCAATGCAACATACATAAAACACTGGAGGAATTCAGCAGGTCAGGCAGCACCTACGAAGGGAAATAAACACTCGGCATCTTGGGCCGAGACCCTTAATAACTGGACAATCTAGCTTATAGAGATTGAACTATGTAGTGTGATGCTGAGGCAAAGTTACAATGTTTAGAGATAAGTCAGTTAATATCAGCTCAGTCTGCAATAATTCCCATCAGCTGAATACAAAATCAGTTAGCTTCCTGTTCCTGCCGGTTTTAATAATAGCCCTGATGAAGGATGTCGACCCAAAATGTCAACTGTTTATTTCCTTCCATAGAGGAGCATTTGATAGCTCTGACCCTGTACTTGCTGGAGTTTAGAAGAATGAGGAGGATTCTCATTGAAATCTACTAAATATTGAAGGGCCTAGACAGGGTGGACATGGAGAAGATGTTTCCAAAAGTGGGGGAGTCTAGGACCAGAGGGCACAGTCTCAGAATACAAGGATGACCCTTTAGAACAGAGACGTGGAGGAATTTCTTTAGCCAGAGGGTGGTGAATCTATACATTTCATTGCCACAGATGGCTGTGCAGATCAATTCATTAGGTATACTTAAACTCAAGGTTGATATATAGGGTGTCAAAGTTTACAAGGAGAAAGCAGGAGAATGGGGTTGATAGGAATAATACATCAGCCATGACCAGACTCAATGGTTTGAATGGCCTAATTTTGCTCCTGTCTTATGGTCTTATGACCTGCTGAGTTCCACCAATATTTTGTGTGTACCATGTGTGCATATTATTCAGGATTTTTCCAGAAAACTGGCAGGAACAGGAAGCTAATTTTGCCTCCAACTGATAGGAATTATTGTTGTCGGAGCTGATATTGACTGACTTATCTCTAACCATTTCAGCTGTGCCTCAGCATCACACGATATAGTTCAATGCCAATAAAATAGTCTGTTGAGTTATTATCCACGCAAAATGCCACTGGAGAGTGGCGAATCTTCGCATGCAGCTCCGAAGCTGGAAATCAGCTATTCCCTTTAGGACTACTATAGCTGAAGTCAAGAGTCTCATTCATAGGAACTTCAGTAAGCAACATTGTTTGAAGATATTTTAAAATATCTATCAATCTTGAAAATTGGCAGGCGCTGGACTGCAGACCATTCAGATCGCAAGTGCAGTTTCACTTAAACAAAACGCTGCCGTTGGGCTACAGGCAAAACTGACACAGAGGACCTTGAGGCCTGAGATCCCTACCATCCTCCTGTCTAACGTACAGTTTCTGGACAATAAAGTTGAAGACCTCAGAGTAATGTTGCAGTACCAGAAGGAAATCAGGGACTGCTGTGTGCTTCACTTCACAGAGACGTGGCTCACTCCCAAAACACCGGACATCGTATTTCAGCCCGAGGGCATCCCTTTCTTCTGCATGGACCTGACAGTGGCAATAGGTAAAGGCAGCGAAAGTGGCATTTGCTTCATGATTAATCATTGTGGTGCACAGACATGGCAGTTCTGTCTCAGCCTTGCTCACCTGACCAGGAAGATCTGGCGGTCAAGTATCGTCCATTTATCTGCCGAGGGAGTTGGTAGTGGTGTGCATTCCAGTCCTGGCAAAGTTCAAACTGGCACTGGAGGAGCAGAGCATCGTGATAAGCAGTTATGTGACAGCACACCTTGAGGCCTTCCTAATCATTGTGGAAGATTTCAACCTGGCCATCTTGAAGAGATCTCTGGCACATCCATCAAATGCTTACTGCGCTGTCACACGCCCATTCTTTGGCAAGTCTGATTACCAGGCAAATAGTCCCAGCATATAGGCAGAGACCGTAAACCACAGCACCAGTGGTGAGGAACTCGAAGGTATGGTCAAGGAAGGACGTAGAAACATAGAAAATAGGTGCAGGAGTAGGCCATTTGGCCCTTCGAGCCTGCACCGCCGTTCAGTATGATCATGGCTGATCATCCAACTCAGAACCCTGTACCTGCTTTCTCTCCATACCCCCTGATCCCTTTAGTCACAAGGGCCATATCTAACTCCCTCTCAAATATAGCCAATGAACTGGCCTCAACTGACAAGGAGCACTTACAAGATTGATGGATTGAATCTTTGAATCAGTGATATTCAGGAGATATTCACTGTAGGAGCTCAACCATCAGTTTTCTCCCCAAACGATAGATCAAATACAGTAACCTCACATTCTTCTTACCCCGCCCCTATTAGCGAGAATGGAGTTCGAAGCCTAGTTTTTGGTGTCCCGTCATCGGCAAATCCAGGGTTCGAGGCCTGGCATTCGGACACTCAGCCAGAGTCCTCATTGGCCATCATCTGCATGTCATGGGTCAATACCGAAGATCACAGTCTGAAGGGCGATCGGAGGTCCAGAAGTTGAGGCCCGGTGGCCAGAGCCAGAGTCTGCAAGTTTCTGTGAGACCGCTGGGGAAGTCAGGGCCTAGTGTCTGTGAAACCACGAGTCTGCTGAAGGGTGAAAAGGTCTGCCTGCCCTGGAGTTACAGGACTGGCGTGTCTGTGGGCTGGTGAGAGGGAGGGACAGAGGAATGGGGCCTGTGTCACTGTTGGTGCTTTGTTGCTTGCAGAGTTCTGTTTTGTTGTATTCTGTGTTGTCCTGCTAAGCATGGTGGGCATGCTTTGTCAGCTCTGGACACTTGCAGCCCGCACATCTTTGGGTGTTGGTTGTGAACACAAATGACACATTTCTTTGTATGACTCCATTCTGCAAGTGATAAGTAAACCTAAATCTGAGTCTGCACCTGAACATTGCACTTTACACAAAAGGACTGGTTTCCTCTGCCTACATAACTTCGTCCCTGCTGTCATGCAAAACTTCTTCACTTTGTCTGTAACTCAGTGGTTGTCTTTGTGATGCTTTCATCTCCAATAGCTTTATTATAGCTGATCTCACTGTGTGTACACATTTCACAGTTAATCTCCTGCACCTAGGTGATGTCCTGCTGTACTAATAGAAGTTTGATTTATCATCCCAAATACAAACATTTACAAAATCATTTACGCTCCCAATTTAATTAATGCCCTTACTCTTGTGATATGTCATGTGGAGGGGAGAAAATAGACATTAAACATTTTTTCCTGCCTTTCAGTTAAGATCCAAGGAAAAAAGTGCTTGCAGAAATAAAATGCTTATGCATGTAAATTATATAGATATATGTGCACATGTCAATATAACACATTATTGAGCATATATTATACAAGTATTGCATAAGTATTTGGTATTCTATAGGATGCTGCTTGGATCTGGATCATGGAAGCAGATAAATGCTTCCATTTTTTAATTAAAATTCCATAATTGGGTAATTTGTACATGCCAGTCACAGCTATTATACTACACTCAGTGGCCACTTTTTTAGATACACCTCTACACCTGCTCGTTAATGCAAATATCTAATCCCCCCAATCATGTAGCAGCAACTCAGCCAAACAGCTGGATGAGGAAGAAATGTGAACTAAGTGATTTTGACATTGGAATGATTGATAGTTGGTGCCAGATGGGGTGGTTTGAGTATTCTCCTGGGGTTTTCATGCACAACATTCTTTATAGAGAATGGTGTGGAAAACAAAATCATTCAGGAAGTGGTAGTTCTGTAGGTGAAAAAGCTATGTTAATGAGAGAGGTCAGAGAAGAATGGCCAGACTGGTTCAAGCTGACAGAAATGGGACATTAACTCAAATAACCACACAGTACAACAGTGGGGTGTAGAAGAGCATCTCTGAAGGTATAACACGTCGAGCCTTGAAGTGGATGGTCTAGACCAGCAGAAGACCACGAACATACACTCAGTGGCCACTTTATTAGGAACGCTTTAATATTCACACCTTCCACCATGTCCACAACTTGCTTCCATGGCAGAGAAAAAAAATCAACAAAAATGCAACATTGTTGCTGAGAATGAAAAGGGCAACAGACCCATAGTGACACCACCACCAAGCTTCCTCAATTTCAAAATATCTGCCATTGTCACTGAGTTAAAATCCTATCTGTCAACACTGGGAAGGACTTAGCCATGTGGTCTAGGTGATTCAAGAAGATAAGAAGCTGGGTCAGCATGGTAGTGTAACAGTTGGCATATGCTATTACAGTGCCAGCGACCCAGGTTCAATTCCCGCCCCCCCCCCCCCCACTTCTGTAAGGAGTTTGTACATTCTCCCTGTAACTGTTAGGTTTCCTCCAGGTGCTCCGGTTTCCTTCCATATTCCAAAGATGCATGGGTTGGTAAGTTAATTGTCACATGGGTGTAATTGGATGGTGTGGGCCTGTTACTGTACTGTATCTCTAAATAAAAATAGTTTATCACTATTTTCTCCAGGGCAGTCAAGAATGGACCATGTATGCTGAACATAACAGTGATGCTCAGTTCACGGGAATTAATAAAAATGGCCTGGTTGATGATGATGAGGTCTAAGGACTAACTTTCATCCCTGGGTGCTTAGGTACCAACTGTTTCCTGTGTTTAACTTTAAAAAATTACAATTTTTTGAAGAGTTTGTATTAAATTAGATAAAGTTGTATTTATTACTTGCTTCATCAAGTATAAGGGACAAAAAATACTTTTCGTAGTCTTTTCCAACATCTGTATGCACAGCACATACTTTCGCCATATGGCAAGGCATGCAGTGTGTCTAAACCAACTTCAAACCCAAATGTAGCTCTGAACTTTAGTAGATGAGGTGGGAAAGAAAGCAATGATAAAATGAAATGTGCAATCAGAAAGTTATAAGAATCAGGAAAGACAGGAAGTGGTTGAGACAGAAACAGTAACAACATTTAAAAGACATTTACTTGGACAAGAAGATGGATAGGAGAAGTTTAGAAGGATCAAGTCAAGTCAAGTTTATTGTCAATTAACTATATACACGTATAGCATCCAATGAGACAATGTTTCTTTGGATCAGGGTGTAAATCACTCTAGTACACATAACACACTTTAACTTAGGAAAGTAAGGTTAAATCTACAGATTAATACACATAAATAAACAAAGTACATACATTAAATATTGTAAGGTGCAGAACATATTAACTGGTGACACTTTGAATGGCTTGACAGAAGAAGCTGTTTCCCATCCTAACTGTTCTTGTCATTATGCATCGGAGTCTCATACCTGATGGCAGAAAGTCAAAGAGGATGTTGGATGGGCGGGAACATCCTTGATAATACTAAGGGCCCTGCATATGCAGTATTCCTGATAAATGTCCCTGATGGATGGTAGGGAGACCCCTATGATCTTCTCAGCTGTTCTCACAGTCCTTTGTAGGGATTTCCGGTCTAATGCTCGGCTGCTCCCATACCAGATGAAGGTGCAGTTTGTCAGGACGCTCTCAATGGTGCTCCTGTAAAATGTAGTTAAGATGCAGGGTGAGAGCCTTGCTTGCCTCATTCTCCTCAGAATTGGAGGCGCTGCTGTGCCTTTTAGTTCAGGGAGGTGATATTGAGGGACCAGGTGAGGTTACTTAACACGCTCTACAGAGGCACTGTGTATTCACAGAGGGGGTTAGTTCATCTGCTCCTTCCTGAAGCCAACACTGATTTCCTTGGTTTTCCCCACATTCAGACTTGGGTTGTTCTTCCCACACCAGTCCACCAGCTGCTCCACTTCCCCTCTGTACTCAGATTCATCATCGTTGTTGATGAGGCCAGCCACTGCTGTGTTGTCTGCAAACTTGAAGACAAGGTTCAAGCTGAATCCTGCGACACAGTCATTCGTCCGCAGTGTGACCAGCAGCGGGCTGAGCACACAGCCTTGGGGAATGCCAGTGTTCAGTGTAATGGGACTGGAGATATTGCTGCCCACATGGACCGACTGTTGCCTTGCCATTGAGGAGTCTAGGATCTGGTTACAGGGGGAGCTGTTGGGACACTGCGAGGATAGTTTCCCAACCAGTTTCTGGGATATGATGGCATTAAATGCCAAACTGAGGTCTATAAACAGCAGTCTGGCATATGAGACCCCATCTTCCAGGTAGGACAGGACAGAGTGGAGGGACAGAAGCTCTTGCATTGTCAGTGGATAGACTGGAACAGGTCCCATGTAACCGGGAGATAAGCTTTAATACACTCCATAATGGTTGATGGTAATGCCACCGGACTATAATCATTTAGACAGGCTCACCTTCTTTGGTACTGGAATGATGGTTGCTGCCTTGAAAACCAAGGGGACACTGAACTGTGCCATAAGCAGGTAAATGCGATGCTCGCTTCGATCTTGGTTGGCATGGATGAGATGGGGCGAAGAGCCTGTTTCCATGCTGTATTACTCTATATAACTCTGAAAAATCAATTAAGTAACTTACGTGAGTTTCCTCTGAAAGGAAATAAGAAGCAAACGGGGAATTGCTCTGTGTTCAGGTTCAAGGTCTGCAAACATTCTGAAGAATTATTTCGTGCTTATTTGTGTGGGTGGTACGGTAGTGCAGGGTTATCATAACACTTCACAGCACGTTCCGCTGCTGCCCTTAAGGTGTTTGTACTTTTTGCACACAACCACGTGGGTTTCCTCCGGGTGCTCTGGTTTCCACCCACGTTCCAAAGACATCCAGATTAGGGTTAGTAAGTTGTGGGCATGCTGTGTTGGTGCTGGAAGCATGGCGACACTTGTGGGCTGCCCCTGGTATATCCATGAACTTTATTGGCTGCAGATCCAAACAATACATTTTACTGCTTTCTTCAGTGTACATGTGACAAATAAAGTAATCCTTTATCTAATCTTAGCTATGTCGGAGAGAAGGGTTAACATTGGCATTGAGTAATGTATCCTTGAAACCCAAATCTTGCAAAGCAGAGAAAGATTGAATGACCACACTGAGGCACACATAATATACTCACCGCTTCTTTTCTTATTTATTATGGTTTCCTATGTATCATTTATTAACCTCATGGCACTAAAAGAGCTGGAGATGAAAATCAGATTTGGTGACAGTAATGAGAATGAATAGAAATCGGCTTTGGCATTAAAGGCTTATGATTTTCGGGGTATTTTGAAGAGAAAGGTCACTGATATATTTATATTTACTTCTCTTTGATAGTCCTGGAGAAAATTCATTGCATTTAGAGTGGAGGACATGTTTTGGGAGAGTATACTAAGCACGGAGAGCGAAACTGCCAATTCAACGACACCCCCCTCACCCCCATCCTCAGCCCCTACCCATTCTTCTGATTTTCTTTGGATTATCTCTGGGTTTCTGGTTTATTGATACCATTGCGTCTGTCATCATAATTCAACGCACAATCTAGAACCCAAGGTTGAATGGCTTGAGTGAGCCTTTCCCAAAGTTGTTGTCTCCTGCTGGCAGCCACTAGGTGTTGTCCCAGCATCCATGTCTCAGTCTCGTCAGGGAAGGACATGGAAGCGTGCTGTCCACAGGCCACACGTGCTGGAAAGTTCTCTTTATTTAGTGATGGAAAGGGTGAGCAGTTTCAAGTTGATGGATGTCAGCATCGCAGAGGATTGATCTTGGGCCCAAAATATTCACACTGTCGTGAATAAGGACTACCAGCGGCTCCTCTTTATTGGGTGTTGAAAAGGTACGGTATGTCACCGAGGACTAGCAAATTTTTACAGAGAGCATTCTGACTGGCGGCACCACCGCCTAGTATGGAGTCTCCATTGTGCAGAATCGAAAGGGGCTGCAGAATGTGCAGACTTAGTCAGCTCCATCACGACACAGCCCTGCTTCCCGTTCAGGACTTCGTCCAGAGGTGGTGCCTCAAAAACCTGGCGTCCATCACTAAGTACCCTCACCACGCAGGACATGCCCACTTCTCAATTCTGCCACTGGGGAGAAGGTACAACAGCCTGGAGACCCACACTCAGCCTTTTAGGAACAGCTTCTTAGCCTCCACCACCAGATTGTTAAATGGTCCATGAGCACTACCTATTTATTTAGTTTTGTAACTTACGGTAATTTTCATGTCTTGCATTGCAACGCTGCTGCAAAACACCAAACTTCATGATGTGTGTCATTGTAATAATAAGCCTGATTTTGATTGGAAATTTGGCTGACTGATTTCATAATAACAACCTCTCACTCGATATCAGTAAGACCAAGGAACTGATTATAGACTTCAGAAGAGGGAAACCAAAAGTCCATGAGCCAGTCCTCATCGAGGATCAGAGGTGGAGACTTCAAAATCCTGGATGTTCTTATTTCAGAGGACCTGTCCTGGATCCAGCATGTACTGTAAGTACAACTGCAAAGAAAGCTCGGCAGCACCTCCACTTTCTTAGGAGTCTGTGCAAACTTGGCATGACATCTAAAACTTTGACAAACAGTTGTGTAGTGGAGAGTATATTGAGCAGCTGCATCGCGGCCTGGTATGAAAACACCAATACTATTGAATGGAAAATTCTACAAAAGACAGTGGATTTGGCCCAGTAGTTCACGGGTAAAGCCCTCCTAACCACTGAGCACTCCTACATGTAACATTGTAGGAAAGAAGCATCCATCAGCAGAGATCCTCAGCAACCAGGTCATGCCCTCTACTCGCTGCTGCCATCAGGGAGAAGGTACAGGAGCCTCAGGAGTCACACTACCGGGTTCAAGAACAGTTACTGCCTCTCAATCATCAGGCTTTTGAATAGAAGGGGATAACTATACTCACTTGCCCCATCATTGAAATGTTCTCACAACCAATGATCTCACTTTAAGGACTCTTTATCTCATTATCTCACGTTCTTATTATTATATTGCTATATATCTGCAATTGCACAGTTTGTTGTCTTCTGCACTCTGGTTGATCTTTCATTGATCCTGTTATAGTTGCTATTCTACAGATTTGCTGAGTATGCCCACAAGAAAATGAATCTCAGGGTTGTATATAGTGACATATATGTACTTCGATATAAAATTTACTTTGAACTTTGAATGCAGAATGAGAGATTTTGTGATTTTACAGGACAGTCAAATACCATAAATTTGTCTGAAGTTCAGTTATCACCAGGATTGGTTCAGGAAGAGCAATGTAGCCACCTTGGGTGGGAAGCACCTATTTTAGATGTATTTCTGTAAGCATGCAGCCATTTTGAGATATTAAATTCAGCATTCCTCGTAAGATTGCTCTTTCCCTTTCAAGGATCACTGAGTTCATTGTACAGTAAGAAGCAACCCTTTCTTATCCAACCATTGCTTTCTGAAGCAGATTTCACCTGACACAGGCTGTTTGGTAATGGAAAAGAGTAAACATTTGACGTTTCGGACCAAGACCCTTCTTCAGGACAGAGAAGGAAGGGAGAAGAGTCAGAATAAAAAGGTGGGGAAGGGGGGAAAAAGGCTAGCTGGAAGGTGATAGGTGAAGCCAGGAGAGTGGGAAAAGTCCAGCGCTGGAGAAGAAAAAATCTGATTGGAGAGAAGTGTGGACAATAGGAGAAAGGGAAGGAGGAGACCAGGGCAAAATGATAGGCAGATGAGAAGAAGTGAAAGGTCAGAATGGGAAACAGAGGAAGATGGGGGGGGGGTGCAAAATTTGTTTACTGGAAGGAGAAATTTATATTCATGCCATCAGGTTGGAGGGTACCCAGACAGAAAGTAAGTAAGTAAGTAAATAGAGAGAGAGAGAGATTCACTGTTGCTTCAAACAACATTATAATATTATCAAGGACAAACAACACAACGATAATTAAATGACTTCTTTGACATTTTGGCAGTGAATTCGGGATTTCTATTGAAAATTGGCAGTGGGCTTTTGGAAGGGTTACAGCAAAATGTGCAAGGGCATATGAAAGTGAGGATATTATGTACCGAAAGGTGAAACTGCAGGCAATGTACCATGAAGCAACTGCTGTTTTGACTAAGCCTGAGGGCTGTTACAGCAATCACCCTGAACCTCTGATGCAAGTGAACATTTATTAGGAAGCATTACATTTGTATTTGGTTTTCTATAAAACTTCAAAGTAAAGCGGTAACTTCCTGTCTTGCAATTGTTCCAAATGTCAGAGCTCACAGGCTAACTGTGTATTACCCACATGATTATATAGGCATCCGTTAGTCTCGTGAGACCATGGATTTGAGCCTTGGAAGGTTTCCAGGGCGCAGGCCTGGGCAAGGTTGTATGGAAGACAGGCGGTTGCCCATGCTGCAAGTCTTCACAACTCTCCACTCCACCAATGTTGTCCAAGGGAAGGGCACTAGGGCCGATACAGCTTGGCACCGGTGTCGTTGAGACAGGGCAATATGTAGTTAAATGCCTTGCTCAAGGACACAACACACTGCCTCAGCTGAGGCTCGAACTAGCGAGCTTCAGATCACTAGACTGACGCCTTAACCACTTGGCCATGCGCCAACATTCCCACATGATTAGGTCTTATGTAACACACACAAAATACTGGAGGAACTCAGCAGGTCAGGTAGCATGTATTGAGAGAAATAACAGTGGACGTTTCGGCCGAAGACCCTTCATCAGGACTGGAAAGGAAGGGGGAATAAGTCACAATAAAAAGATATAGGGAGTGAAAGGAGTGACAAGTGATAGGTAAAACCAGGTAGGGGAGGAGGTAGGTGGATGGGGGAGGGAGAATGAATTGAGAAGCTGGGAGGTGATCTGTGGAAAAGGTAAAGAGCTGTAGAAGGA
Source organism: Mobula birostris (assembly GCF_030028105.1). Lineage (NCBI taxonomy): Eukaryota > Metazoa > Chordata > Chondrichthyes > Myliobatiformes > Myliobatidae > Mobula > Mobula birostris. Next base: position 131,820,163 of record NC_092370.1, read on the forward strand.
ATCTGAAAGAAAAGGAGATTGCAAGTAAAGTACTGCAGGTCTTGGTGGAGAAGCTGAAGGAGCTGGACTTGGTGCCTGCATTGGAGGAGTCAGTGTGCAAAGACGATGTGCAGTTTAACAACGAGAGATCATCTTAGTCGCTTTCTTGTTATCGGCGGACAGCAGGGGAGATGTGTGGCGTTGGTCATAACAAGGACGAGGCCCCAAGGCGTGGCGTCGCCTGTTTACAGACGTGCAGGAGAGAGGTGTCGGAGTCGGTGCGTGCCAAGGGCTATGTGGCGTGCGTCCAGGCTGGAGTTGGTGCTGCCCCCTAGTGTTTGCTCGGCAGAAGACAAGCCATGTTGTGTTTTTCTCTGTGGGCTGCTGCAACTTTCATGGACTCAGGGTCTTGGACTATATTTTTGATTGTATGAGTTTATTTTACTGACGTATGTGCTTGCGATCTTATATGTGCCTTGTGCTGTACGTGATTGTTGGTACCGTAGTTTGCACCTCGGCCTCGGAGTAATGTGGTTTCATTTGGCTGTACTGGTGGGTATTCATGTATGATTGAATGACAATTAAACTTGAAGTTGAACAGACCATGGGACAAAAGGAATGAAGAGGGGCACCAGAGGGAGGTGATGAGAAGAAAAGGGGTCAGAAGGGAGCCAGAATGGGGAATGCAAAAAGAGAGAAGACTTTAACAATCGTTTTAAAACCTAAACTTAATTTACCTCAACACTGTGATGGCTGATTTATCAACGGGTTAGCTATATCTTATTTTGATTCCATTAGTGTCACAAACTGCCACTAACAACACAAGCGCTCAGGTTTTTAAAGTCCTTACATTGCCAATTGTTAATTTAGCCACATTAATCTGATGAGAGAGGATTTTATTAAAACATAGCTGATGTTTAACATATATTTACAGTCATTTAACAGTATCTATTTATCATAATTATGTATAATATATACTATGTAACTGTCAAGAATGAATTTTGGAGGAGGTTGTAAGGAGTAGATTCACCTTATTAATTGTGGGAGCTGTTTGCCACAAGTCTTTTGATTGCTGTTGTGCTATCTGCAGACTACAGGAAAAGAGCAAAAGGGAAACATCCTTATGGACTTAATTTTCAGAAATAACAGGTATTGATCAACGTAACTTCAAATGCATTCGACCACAGAAACACGTAACTTCACAGAGACTTTACCAACTTGCAAAGCTGTTCAGCTTACCTCCAAAGCAAAGAGAGCACTGGGGAACCATAAACATGAGATTCTGCAAATGCTGGAAATCCAGAATAACACGCAAAAAATGCTGGAGGTACTCAGCAGGTCAGGCAGCATCTATGGAGGGGAATAAGAGGTGATGTTTTGGGCTGAGACGCTTCATCAGGACTGGAGGACAGATACACTTATTGGCCACAGAACTGCCACTCAGTGGATCTTTTGTTTTATTTTTTGCACCATTCTCTGTAAACCCTAGGGACTTATGCGTGAAAATCCCAGGAAACCAGCAGTTTCTGAGATGCCCAAACCACCTTGTCTAGCACCAATAATTATTGCACGGTCACAAACATATGAGGTCACATTTCTTCCCCATTCTGATATTTGGTCTGCCTTGTTAATGAGAGAGGTCATAGGACAATGGCCAGACAGTTTAAGCTGACAGGAAGGTGACAGTACCTCTAATATCATGTGTTACAACAGTTGTGTACAGAAGAGCATCTCTGAATGCACAACATAGCAAACCTTGAAGGAGATGTGCTATAGCAACAGAAAAGCTCAAGCGTACACTCAGTAGCCATTTAGGAGGTATCTAATAAAGTGGCTACTGAGTGTATTTGTTGCAAGGTTTCCTTTTTAAAGTGTGTACAATAATGTTGTTAGCACCAACTCTCTTTGGAATACAGTGACAATAACTAAGTTATTATTCAAAGTTTGTTGTAGCTTTTGGCTAGATTGCATGTGAGAGATACATTATTCACCTGCACAGAGCAACTCAGTTCTATCTTTAATTCTGTACCCATCTACTTTCTAAAGACGGCTGCTGGATAACAGCCTGAAGTTCCCACACATTGCTTTAATTTCCTTCTCATTTTACAGAGTACTGAGTTGACAGTTCTGAAATCCTTTTGCTTATATAAATTATATTTTTGGATGCTAGTGTTAGGGCTAAATTCTAAGGTGAGTGCCTACACAGAGTTATTGATCGCTGTACCTCTGCGGAAAATCTCAGTTGAGCCAAATGCCCACAGTGTCCTACCTGCCACTCCTGGTGCATGCTGCGTGTAGGCTGATTGATTATCACAAGTTCAGCTGAGTCAGCAGTTTGTGTAGCGAAGGAGATGTTGGGGTCAGCAGTTGCTATAGTGATGGTGGGGACTTGCAGTAAAATGATCATAGTTTTCAATAGTGATAGTGAGCTAGGTGGCCTTCAGTTTTAAAATCAACGGAAGAGGATTGAAACTCATGTTTTTGTTACTGGTGACATGCTGTGGAGGGGAGTCTTTTTTTAATGGTGACAATGGGAGATAGAGGGACCAAAAGTTTCAGTGGTGATGTTTGGGGAATAGGAACGGATGGTGATGATCATACAGATTCAGAAATGGCACTTTCAATCATGTTTATTTCCTGGTCAGTTACTGATCTGGAAATGGAACTCAAAATGATCATCAAGAACAGATAGAGATGGTGGCTCAGTGTTGTGCAGTGCAGAACACCCTAAGACATAGGAGCAGAATTAAGCGATTTGGCCCCTTGAGCCTGCTTTGCCATTCGATCATAGCTGATTTATTATCCCTCTCAACCCTATTCTCCTGCCTTCTTCCTGTAATCTTTAACACCCTTACGAAACAAGAAGCTATCAGCCTCCACTTTAAATATACCCAATGACTTGGCTTCCTGTGGCAATGAATTCCACAGATTCTCCATCCCCTGGTGAAAGAAATTTCTTGCTCTTCTCCTTTCTGAAGGGATGGCCTTGTATTGTGAGTCTGTGCCCTCCGGTGCTAGATTCCCCCACTGTCAGTCAGAATGCTGAAGGATAAATGTTCACTTACGATAGGTGTCCTGGTCCAGGCCTGGAAAGATCAGTTCCTACTAGGAGCACTTAATAACAAACATACCCACTACAGCCGGATATAAAACAGAGCATGGCATCTCACCTTGCACATCCCTGACACAGGAGTCACATAGGAGGAACAAGGAAAATTCATGTCTGTAAGTCTTCCGCCATGATGAGCCTTCATGGAGGGGCAGCACCTTGATTTCCCTCTGAGTAGCCTCCAACCCGATGACATGAACATCGATCTCTCGAACTTCCAGTACTTCCACCATTCCCCATTCCTGTTTCCCTCTCTCACCTGTTTCTTTAGCTGCCCATCACCTCCCTCTGGTGCTCCTCCCCCTTCCCTTTCCTCCATGATCTTCTGTCCTGTCATATCAGATTCCCCCTTCTCTTTATCTCCTTCACCAATCAACTTCCCAGCTCTTCACTTCACCCCTTCCCCCTCTCTCGGTTTCACCCATCAGCTGCCAGGTACCTCTTCCTTCCCTCCCCTCACCTTCTACTTTGACTTCTGCTCATCCTTTCCAGCCCTGATGAAGGGCAAACTAGCCAATAATATAAAGCAGGATACTAAAAGTCTTTTCAGTTATATAAAAAGTAAAATGGAGATGAAAGTTGATATTGGACCACTGGAAAATGATGTTGGTGAGAGGGGAATGGGAGACAAAGAAATGGCAGATGAACAATAAGTACGTTGCATCAGCTTTCAATGTGGAAGGCACTAGCTGTATGCCAGATGTCTGTGAGTGTCAGGGAGCAGGAGTGAGTGCCATGGCTACTACAAAGGAAAAAGTGCTAGGCAAACTGAAAGGTCTTAAGGTGGTAAATCACCTGGACCAGATGGACTACATCCCAGAGTTCTGAAAGAGGTTGCTGAAGAGATAACAAATGCATTGGTTATGATCTTTCAAGAATCACTTGATTCTGGCATGGTCTCAGAGGACTGGAAGATTGCAAATGTCACTCTACTCTTTAAGAAGGGAAGAAGGCAAAAGAAAGGAAATTATAGGCCAGTTAGCCGAACCTCAGTGGTTGGGAAAGTGTTGGGGTCTGTTATTAAGGATTGGGTTTTGTGGTACTTGGAGACTTATGATAAGATAAGTCAAAGTCAGCATAGTTTCTGTAAAGGGAAGTCTTGCCTGTCAAATCTGTTAAAGAGTTCTTTGAGTAAGGAACAAGCAGAGTGGTCAAAGGAGAATCCATTTACTTGGATTTTCAGAAGGCAGTTGATATGATGCCACACATAAGGCGTTTAACAAGATAAATTCCCATGGCATTACAGGGAATATACTGGCCTGTATAGAGGATGTCTGACAGGCAGGAAACAGTGAGTGGGAATAAAGGGGACCTTTTCGGGTTGGCTGCCAGTGACTAGTGGTGTTCCTCAGTGGTCAGTATTGGGACCATTACTTTTCACATTGTTTGTCAGTGATTTAGATAATGGAATTTATGGCTTTGTGGCAAAGTTTGCGGATGATACGAAGATTGGTGGAGGGGTAGATAGTGCTGAGGAAGCAATGCAATTTCAAAAGAAATTAAACAAATTGGAAGAATGGGCAAAAAAGTGGCAAATGGAATACAGTGTTGGGAAATGCATGATAATGCATTTTGGTAAAAGGACAACTAGTGCAGACTATTATCTAAATGGAGAGAAAATTCAAACATCAGAGGTGCAGAGGGACTTAGGAGTCCTCATGCAAAACTCCCAGAGGTTAATTTTCAGGTTGAGTCTGTGGTAAAGAAGGCAAATGCAATGTTGGCATTAATTTCAAAGGGAATAGAATATAAAAATAAGGAGATAATGCTGAGGCTTTATAAGACACAGAAGTTAGTCCCCACTTGGCGTATTGTCAACAGTTTTGGGCCCCTTATCTCAGAAAGGTTGTGTTGTTATTGGAGAGAGTCCAGAGGAGGTTCACAGGGATGATCGGGAATGCAGGAGCTAACATATGAGGAAAGTTTGGCAGCTTTGGGCCTATATTCACTGGAATTCAGAAAAATGTTGGGGGATCCCTTTGAAACCTACCGAATGTTGAAAGGACTAGATAAAGTGGATGTGGAGAATGTCTTCTATAGTGGGGGTATCCAGAACTAGAGGGTACTTCCTCAAAATTGTGCGGGTGACCCTTCAGAATAGAGGTAAGGAGGAAGTTTTTTTAACCAGAGAGTAGTGAATCTGTGGAGTGTTCTGCCACAGACTGTGGTGGAGGCCAAGACTGTGGCTATGTTTAAAATGAAAGTTGATAGCTTCCTGATCAGTCAAGGCATCAAATATTATGGTAAGAAGGCAGGTGTATGAGGTTGAGTGGGATCCAGGATCAGCCATGATGGAATGACAGAGCAGATGCGATGGGCTGAATGGCCTAATTCTGCTCCTATGTCCTATGGCCTTATGTTCTTGGCCCGAAACATTGACTGTATTCTCTTTTCCATAGTTGCTGCCTGACCTGCCGAGTTCTCCAGCATTTTGTATGTGTTGCCCATGTCTCGAAGTGTTGAATTCTCAGAGTGATGTGAAGGTGTTAGCCTAGCAGTTAGCACAGTCACTTTACAGCGATCACCAATTAGTGGCCGCCACAGTCTGTAAGGATTTTGTACGTTCTTGCCGTGTCCACGCGGGTTTCCTCCATGTGCTCCGCATTCCTCCCACATTCAGTTAGGGTTAGTTAGTTGTCAGCATGTTAGGTTGGCAGTGGAGCATGACGACACTTGCTACCTACCCCTATCACAATCCTCATTGACATGATTTGGTTTAAACCCTGCATTTCACTGTACATTTTGGTGTTTCAATGTATCTATGCCAATTAAAGCAACTCTTTTATCAAAGCTGATTGTTGAAAGATATTGTGCTCATCTGCAAAATGCGGCATTGCGCAATGGAACTTCTTTGTCATCGGTACATTATATGTGGTTGTCATGTTAAAACTGATAGCTATCCAGGTGTGATCACCATTAATAGTCTTATAAAGAAGATTGAAATAAGGTTTTAAACCACTATGCTGTATTGGCATTTATGTGAGAATAGCAACTGCAAATCTAGCTAGATATACAGCCTTTTCTACAACGTGCAGCATTTTAATACGTAAGATGTGTAGAAAAGTCATTGATTTGCATCGTTCTGTAAACCTTGTAGTGAATTATTAAGTGACAGTTTTATTTAATTAATACATTTAGCTGAATGTAATGTTAGTTTGAAAGCAGTGTTGTTGATCACAGCACACAATTCAAACAATGCAACACACACAAATGCCAAAGGAACTCAGCAGTTCAGGCAGCATCTACGGAGAGGACTAAACAGTCAATGTTTCGAACTGAGATCCTTCATCAGAACTCAGCCTTGGCCTGAAACATCAACTTTTTATTCCTGTCCATAGATGCTGCCTGACTTGCTAAGTTCCTCCAGCATTTTGTGTGTATTGCTCTGGATTTCAAGCATCTGCAGAATCCTTAGTGTTTCTAATTCAAACAATACACCAGGTACTGTGTACTTAAATCTATTGATGCTTCTGGACACATCTTCAGTGATGTTCCTGGAATCATCGGGTGTTTCGGGTCTTTCAACATCATACAACCTCCTCCAGGTGACCCAGCCGGGGCTGATCAGACCCCAGCTTGTTTCCAGATGGCTAGCTACTTATGACTCCATGGCTGCCCTCTTTTGAGCCACAGCCATCTTGAGGCCCTCTCTGCCGCATCGGTGGTACTGCGGATGGCTCTCCTCTTCCTCTCTCCCTCGATGCCCAAAACGCTGAAGGCTCTAACTAAAGAATGGGCTATGAATCCCCTACAACCAACCTCCACTGGGAGACACCTCGCTCTCCATCCAGCCTGCTGACAGTTGCTGACCAGTCCTGCGTACTTGGAGAGCTTCCTTTCAAAGGCCTCTTCCAAGCTATCTTCCCATGGAACTGTCAGCTCCAGCAGCACCACTTGCTTAGTCGACACAGACGCTAGGACAATGTCTGGTCGCCGGGTGGTGGCTGTGATATGGTTGGGGAACTTCAGCTGCCCTTCGAGGTCCACCAACAGCTGCCAGTCCCTTGCAGAGGTCAGAATGCCTGCAGATGTTCTTTTGGCAGGTATTGGCTGCTCCCCAGCTCTGACAAAGGCAATGGGCTGCTTGGAGGGTCGGGACCGCTTCGCCCACTCAACTCCTGCGCTGACAGCTTCAGCGATGGTCTTCAGGACCTGATCATGCCTCCACCTGTACCGTCCCTCACCAAGTGCCCTTGCACAGCCGCTGAGGATGTGCTCCAGGGTTCCTCGCTTAGAGCACAGTGGGCACGCAGATGACTCTGCCTTGCCCCATGTGTGCAGGTTTGATGGGCTTGGAAGCACATTGTACACTGCCTGGATGAGAAATTGGATGCGGTGTGGTTCGGCTTTCCAAAGATCAGCCCAGGTCACTTTCCTCTCAACCGCCTTCTCCCAACTTGTCCAAGCTCCCTGCTGCTTCATTCCCACCGCCTTGCAAATTTTATTTGCTGTTTAACTGAGAGAATATAATGGGTTATTAAGTTGTTTTGTTTGAAACTATGGCAACAAAATATATGAATAAATTTCAATGAACTCTTACTGGAGAGTCTAGATTTGTTACTTTGAAGATCCTTGCTAATACCTAATGCATGAAAAGAATGTGTGATTACTGTGATTATATTTACAATACCTGAATTGACCGTTTGAAATCTCAACAAATAATTACAATGTACTGACAATGGAGGATTTCAAAAGGTTTTCAATAATATGCTAACTTCTAGTTCAAGTTCAGCAACTTACTCCATATTCCGCTGGACAGCTGCAGCTTCAAATGGAGGCTCCACTGTCGTGCAGCGGTTAGTATAACACCATTACAGCGCCACTATCCTAAATTCAATTCCGCCACTGTCCTGTGAGGGATCTATATATTCACCCTGTGACCATGTGTGTTTCCTCTGGGTGCTCCAGTTTCCTCCCACAATCCAAGCTTCAAAGTAAATGTAATATCAAAATGTGTAAATATCACTGCATACTACCCTGAGATTCAATTTTCACAGTAGAACCAAGAAGTACAATAGGATCGGTGAAAAACTACACTCTCGCCATTACTCTGTGTAAAGAACATACTTCTGACAGCTCCACTATACTTTCCTCCAATCAGCTTAAATTTGGAGTTACGCTGATTGGAGGACTGCGCAGATGCAACAGGAGCATTCCTGTGCAGGTCTGACAAAGAGCTTGAAAACGCAGCAAGTTTTTCGACAGGAGTTGTTGATTGGACTACTGTGCAGATGCAACAGGAGCATTCCTGTGCAGGTCCAACAAAGATTTTCGATGGGAAACCCAGTCTCTATAAAAAGAGACGTACCGTCTAGCAGAGCGGTCGTCGTCGGAGTAGTCTGAAGCAGAGTAGTAAGGCTTTTGCTCAAACAGGGCTTCAGTGAGAACAGGCAGAGTCTAGGTAAGTTCATTATTTCTTATTCAGCTCTAGAGAGAATAGGTGTATGTCTACAGAGCCAGTGTTCTGTTCTCGCTGTCAGATGTGAGCTTTCTGGGAGACTCACAGCCTCTCCAATAGTCACATCTGTGCTAGGTGCATCGAGATGCAGTTCCTTAGAGACCATGATAGGGAACTGGAGCTGCAGTTTAATGATCTTTGGTTTGTTCTGGAAAGTGAAGTAGTAATAGACAGGAGGTACAGGGAGGTAGTAACCCCAAGCTACAGGAGACAGATAAATGGGTGACTGTCAGGAGAGGGAAGGAGGAACATTAGAAAATGGAGACCAGCCCTGTGGCTGTCCCCCTCAACAATAAGTACTCCATTTTGAGTACTGCTGGGCAGGGCAGGAGATGACCTACCTGGGGGAAGCAACAGCGAACATGCCTCTGGCACTGAGTCTGGCCCTGTGCCTCAGAAGGGCAGGGAACTGAGGAGGATGGCAGCAGTAATAGGGGACTCTATAGTCAGGGGGACAGACAGACGATTCTGTGGATGCAAAGACGAAGCCTGGGTGGCAGTTTGCCTCCCAGGTGCCAGGGCCCAAGATGTTTCTGGACGTGCCCACAATATCCTGAAAAGGGAGGGTGAGCAGCCAGAAGTCGTGGTACATATTGGTACCAATGACATAGGAAGAAAAAGGGAGGAGGTCCTGAAAAAAGAATGCAGGGAGTTAGGAAGGAAGCTGAGAAGCAGGACCTCAAGGGCAGTAATCTGGGGATTGCTGCCTGTGCCACGCGACGGTGTGGATTGGAATAGAATGAGGTGGCAGATAAATGTGTGGCTGAAGAATTGGAATGGGGACAGGGATTCAGATTTTTGGATTGGAACCTCTTCTGGGGCATGTGGGACCTGTACAAAAGTGATGGTTGCACTTGAATCTGAGGGGGACCAAATTTGTTGCGGGCAGATTTACTAGAGCTGTTGGGAGTGGTTTAAACTAATAAGGCAGGGGGATGGGAACCAGGATAATGGAGCTGAGGATGAACCAGCAGGTTTACCAGTGGATGATCGGTATAGTATGAATATAAGGAAGGGCAAGCTAATGCTTGGGTACAAATGCAGACAGAGCAAAGAGTTAAATTGTGCCACAGAGGCAAAATTCAGAAGGGTGAAGAATGCAGGACTGAAGGTGCTGTATTTAAATAAGTGCGGAATAAGGTGGATGAATTTGTGCCACAATTAGAGATTGGTCGGTATGACATTGTGGCCATCACTGAGTCATAACTGAAAGGCCATTGTTGGGAGCTTAACATCACAGGATATACTTTGTATTGAAAGGACAGGCAGGAAGGCATAGGTGGCGGTGTGGCTCTGTTGGTAAGAGATGGAATTACATCTTTAGAAAGAGGTGACTTAGGGTCAGAGAATGTTTAATCTTTGTGGGTCGAGTTAAGAAATTGCAAGGGTGAAAAAACCATTATGGGAACCAGATATAGGCCTCCAAATTGTAGCCAAGATGTGGGGTTGAGATTGCAAAGGGAGTTGGAAAAGGCATGTAATAAGGTTAATGACGCAATTGTAATGGGGGACTTCAATATGCAAGGGGATTGGGAAAATCAGATTTGTGCCAGATTGCAAAAGAGGGAATCTGTTGAATGTCTATGAGATGGCTTTTTAGAGCAACTTGTACTTGAGTCTACTCGATGTTGTTAGATCTTATTAGGAGCTTAACATAAAGAAACCCTTAGGAGACGGTGATCATAATATAATTGACTAGCCAATAACATAAAGCAGGATACCAGAAGTTTTTTCAGTTATATAAAGGGAGGTGAGAGGTGATATTAGACCACTGGAAAATTATGCTGGTGAGGTAGTTATGGGGAACAAAGAAATGGCAGAAGAACTTAATAGGTACTTTGCATCTGTTTTCACTGTGGAAGACACTAGCAGTCTGCCAGAGGTCCGTGAGTGTCCATGAGTGTCAGGGAACAAGAGTGGGTGCCATTGATAATACAAATGAAAAAGTGCTAGGCAAACCCAAAGGTCCTAAGGTGGATAAGTCACCAGAGTCAGATGGACTACATCCCAGAGTTTTGAGAGAGGTTGTTGAAGAGTTAACGGATGCATTGGTTATGCTCATTCAAGAATCACTTGATTCTGGCATGGTCTCAGAGGACTCGAAGATTTCAAATGTCACTCCACTCTTTAAGAAGGGAAGAAGGCAAAAGAAAGGAAATTATAGGCCAGTTAGCCGAACCTCAGTGGTTGGGAAAGTGTTGGAGTCTATTATTAAGGATTGGGTTTCGTGGTATCTGGATACTAATGATAAAGTAAGTCAAAGACAGCATGATTTCTGTAAAGGGAAATCTTGCCTGACAAATCTTTTAGAGTTCTTCAAGGAAGTAACAAGCAGGGTGGACAAAGGAGAGGCAGTGGATGTCATTTACTTGGATTTTCAGAAGGCACTTGATAAGGTGCCACACATGAGGCTGCTCAACAAGATAAAATCCTATGGCATTATTGGAAAGATCCTGGCATGGATAGTGGAATGGTTGTCAGACAGGAGGCAGCGAGTGAGAATAAAAGAGGCATTTTCTGGTTGGCTGCTGGTAGCTAGTGTTGTTCCTCAGTGGTCAGTATTGGAACCGCTGCTTTTCACATTGTCAGTAATTTGGATAATGGAATTAATGGCTTTGTGGCAAAGTTTGTGGATGATATAAAGATAGGTGGAGGGGTAGGTAGTCCTGAGGAAGTAATGCAATTGCAACAGGGCTCAGAGAAATTGGAAGAATGGACAAAAAAGTTGTAAATGGAATACAGTGTTGGGAAATGTTTGATATTGCATTTTGGTAAAAGGAACAATAGTGTGGACTATTACCTAAACTGGGAGAAAGTACAAACATCAGAGGTGCAGAGGGACTCATGCAAGACTCCCAGAAGGTTAATTTACAGGTTGAGTCTATAGTAAAGAAGGCAAATGCAGTGTTGGCATTTATTTCAAGGTGAATAGAATATAAAAGCAAGGAGATAATGCCAAGCCTTTATAAGACATTAGTCAGGCCGCACTTGGAGTATTGTCAATAGCTTTGGGCCCCTTATCTCAGAAAGGTTGTGTTGTCATTGGAGAGAGTCCAGAGGAGATTCACGGGGATGATTTGGGAATGAAGAGGTTAACATATGAGAAAAGTTTGGCAGCTTTGGGCCTGTATTCACTGGAATTTAGAAGAATGCAGGAGAATCTCATTGAAACCTACTGAAAGTTGAAAGGTCTCAATAGGGTGAATGTGGAGAGGATGTTTCCTATGGTGGAGGTATCCAGAACTAAAAGCACAGCCTCAGAATTGAGGAGTGACCCTTTAGAACAGAGGTCAGGAGGAAGTCTTTTAGCCATATAGTAGTAAATCTCTGGAATGCTCTGCCACAGACTGTGGTGGAAGCAAAGTCCGTGCGTATATTTAAGGCGGAAGTTGATCATTTCCTGATCGGTCAGGGCATTAAAGGATATGGCGAGAAGGCAGGTGTATGGGGTTGAGTGGGATCTGGGATCAGCCTTGATGGAATGGAGGAGCAGACTCGTTGGGCTGAATGGCCTGATTCTGCTCCTATGTCTTATGGTCTTATTGTCTAAAATTATGCACTCTTCTATTAGTTATTTCTGTCCTGGGAAAATGTCTTTGCCTATCTACTCTATCTGTACCTTTATTCCTTGAACCTTTCATTCTATCAAGTACATTGGGTATTCTGTGATTTAATTGAACTGTTTATATGAAGGTTTGCATAACCACCCACCACTATCTGTGTAAAAAGCTTACATCTGCTATCCCCCCCATACTTTCCTCCAATCATCTTAAAATTATGCCCCATCACATTATGCTACAAATAAAAGTAAATTTTGTTAGTATGTTTAGAATATTGAAGGATATCCAGTGCACTTTACAATTTTACGAGACAAACTGGTCAGGGAGATCCTAAGAGGATGTTGGACATGAGTTTCAACAAGGGTCAGAACCAAGTTTAATATCACAGACGTATGTTGTGAAATTTGTTGAAATACATGGAAATAAACAACGTAGTGAGGTAGTGTTCATGGGTTCAATGCCCATTCAAGAATCAGATGGCAGAGGGGAAGAAGCTGTTCCTGAATGTGTGTCTTCAGGCTCTGTACCTCCTTCCTGATGGTACCACTGAGATCAGGGCATGTCCTGGGGGATGGGATCCTTAATGATGGACACCACCTTTTTGAGGCATTGCTCCTTGAAGATGTTCTGGTCACGATGGAGGCTAGTGCCCATGCTGGAACTAAGTTTACCACGCAGCTTACTTCGATCCTCCCCCCCCCACCCCCATACCTGACGTTGATGTGGCCATTTAGAATGCTCTCCACATTACATCTGTAGAAATTTGTCAGAGTCCTTCATGACATGCCAAATCTCCTCAAGCTCCTTATGAAATATAGCCGTGGTGAATGAGGTATTAGGAGATATGGAAGTACAGGAGAGGGGCACTGGTTTGTAATGTCTGAAGGTCTGAATGAGAGTGAATAGAGTGAGGGATGAACAGAAGAGCAGACTTGGAGCAACACATTACTGGATTGGATGAGTGGAGATTGAGAGGGTTGAAACAATTTAAAAATTGAGGTGGAAAATGGCAGAATGAAAAGGCAGTGGAAGTGATGAATGGAACTCGCTATGAGTTTAGGTTATTGCTGACTGAGCTTATTCCAAGCAGTGAACTTCACTTTGCATAATCAAACAAAATAATGCATTTGTTACAGTTCTCAGTTTGACTGGAATGACTTACTTTAATTTAAACTTAATGGGGTAGAAATCCATCTGCAGCCATTCGTGCTATGTGTGCAGAAGAGGGGGCTAGGCACTGTGCAGATCTTTCAATGTTGTGCATTTAGAACAAGTGAACAGAGATAAAGCCTTTTTCACCCGGAGTGGTGGATGCATGGAATGCCCTGCCAGAGCTGGTGGTAGAGGCAGATATGAAACTCTTAGATGGGCATATTGATGATAGAAAAATGGAGGGCTATGAAAGAGGGAAGGGTTAGCTTGATCTTAGAGTAGGTGAAAAGGTTGGCACAACATGGTGAGCCAAAGTAATGTTCTATGTTCTATGTTCTATCTGCTCTTAAGTTTGAATGTATTGTGTTCTCGTACCTTCCTGAATGAAGATCTTTCAAAATGGATTTCCAATCATGGCTCTCTTCGATCTACTGCCTTTATATATCCATTTATTTTTTTAATCAGAATCTTTATTCAAACAGAGAAGGAGAACCTAATTCAGTTGCATGACTTTGTGAACAGAAAGGCCTTGGATTATGAGTACATGGTTCCCTGCAAGTGGTGTCTTGGGTACACATGGTGGTGAAGAAGCCTTTTGACATGCTGGCCTTTATCATTGAGGGTATAGAGGTTGGGATTAATGTTGCAGTTATACAAGACGTTGGTGAGGCCACATTTGGTACACCGCCTTAACAGTGATAGAATTCCTCTTGTCCTTACCTACCACCCTATGACCCTCTGCATCCAACACATCATACTTCACAACTTCCACCATTTCCGAAGGGATCCTACCACCAAGCATATTCAAACATGTCTTTACGTCCCTGTCTCTCCGCTTTCCATGGGGATCACTCCCTCTGTGATTCCCTCGTCTATTTGTCCCTCCCCACTAATTTCCCTTCTGGCACTTATCCCTGCAGGTGGCTGAAGTGCTACACCTGCCCATTCACCTCCTCCCTCACCTCCATTCAGTGCCCCAAACACTGGGGCAACACTTGTGAATCTGTTAGGGTTGTCTATTGTGTCCAGAGCTCCCGATCTGGCCTCTTCTACATTGGTTGGACCCATCATAAATTGGGGGACCACTTCATTGAGCACCTCCGATCCATCCACCAAAAGCGGAACTTCCTGGTAGCCAAACATTTTAATTCCAATTCCCATTCCCATTCTCCTTCCGAAATGTCGGTCCATGACTTCCTTTTGTGCCACAATGAGGCTATCCTCAGGGTGGAGCAGCAAACCTTATATTCCATCTGGATAGTCTTCAACCTGCTGGCATGAACATCAATTTCTCCTTTCGGTTAAAAAAAAAATCCCTTCCTCTTCCTTCTTCGTCTATTCCCTACTCTGACTTCTTACCTCTTGTCACCTGCCTATCACCTCCCCCTGGGTCCTCACTTCCTTCCCTTTCTCCTATGGTCCACTTTTTTCTCCTATTTCCTTCCTCTCCAGTCCTCAACCTTTCCTACCCAGCTGTCTTCACCTATCACCTTCTGGCTAGTTTCCATCCCTTCTCCCCACATCTTTCCCTTTCCTTTCCATTCCTGAAGAAGAGTCTCTGCCTGAAACATTGACTGTTTATTCATTTCTACAAATACTGCCTGACCTGCCGAGTTCCTCCAGCATTTTGTATACGTTGCTTTGGAATATTCTGTTCAGTTTTAGTAGCCCTGCTATAAGAAAGATAACATGAGTGTAGAAGAGATTTACAAGATGTTGCCAAATCAGGAGAGACTGATCTATGGACAGAGGTTAAGCGGGTTGGGGCTGATTTAATTGGAGTAAAAGAGAAAAGGCAATGATCTTGTAGAGGTAAATTGGTGTATTATTCTATCATGTACTGAGGTACAGTGATGGTGACTATGGATTCAGATGCATTGGAGACTGTCAGGGTCGATGATGACATTCCAATCCCCTTCTGTTCATAATGTGCAAAGAATTCATTAAATTCATTTGGAAGGAATGCGTTGTTGTCAGCGATGTGCCTGACTTAATTTTGTTGGCAATTATTGCATGTAAACCCTGCCACAACTGACAGCTGGCTCGGAGCTTGAATTTGGACCGGTATTATCTGTTGGCATCTCTGATAGCTTTATGGGGATTGTATCTTGATTTCTTATAAAGGTCAGGATCACCTGATTTGAACACCACAGTCCTAGGCTTTGGTAGGGAGTGGATTTTCCAGTCCATTCATAGTGTCCGATCTGAGAACATTCTGATTGTTCTCTTAGGGATACAATCAATATTTAATATTCAATATACCAAGCACGCGGCCTAGAAGATTAGCATGCCCTCATAGTTCTGGGATTTTATGGCTCTGGAGGCTGGCGGACTCGAGGACAGTGCCTCTCCAGGGAATCGGTGTGTCGTGGGAGACAGAAGATCGAAAGCAGCAAGCTGGCTGCTGGCTGTTTGTCCAGAGACCTGAGTTCTTTGGGCACAGAGCTCGGAAAAAAGCAACGCAACGGACTTTTAACATAGTATATCAGCGACCTGTTTGTTACGTCTCCCCTCTTCTTGTGAAACAGAGAGACATTTTTTTCATTATTCCCTCTGTTTTCGTGGGTGATTGTGGAGAAAAAGGATTTCAGGATGCATATTGTATACATTTCTCTGATGTTAAATGTAGCTTTGAAACCTTTGAACCATAGTCTTTTTCCCAGGATTGAGAAATTCAAGAAATAGAGATTTAATACGAAGCTGAGGGGGCAATCTCTTCACCCAGAAGGTGGTCAGGAATGAGTTGCTCAATGAAGTTGTTGAGGCAGGTACATTATCAACATTTAAAAAATACTTGGACAGGTGCATGGACAGGGAACATTTAGAGGGATATGGGGAAACTGGGCTAGTTTAAATGGGAGTTTGGTCAGTATGGACCAGTTGGCTTGAAGGACCCATCTTGAATAGGTGACGCCTCAGGAAAAGCATCCATTATTAAGACCCTCACCATCCAGGACATGCCCTTTTCTCACTACTGCCATCAGAAGGGAGGTACAGGAGTGCAAAGACACACACTCAATGTTTAAGAACAGCTTCTTTCCTTCTCTATCGGATTTATGAACCCTGAACACTACCTCACTTTTTTCTATCTTTTTGCATTATTGTTTTTCATATTTCTTAATTGTGACTATTGTATTGCTGCTGCAAAGCAACAAATTTCACGACATATGTCAATGATAATAAACCTGATTTTGGGCTGTATGACTCTATGTGTGGCTACTGTATGAGGTAGCTCATCAGATATACTCTCTGGTCTACATTTTCCAGGCTCCCCCCTGCACCGCCCCATGAATGTTTATGATCAGAAGGCAGAAGGTACATAATTGTCACCATATGCTACCGTGAGATTCATTTTCTTGCAGGCATTCATGGTAGGTACAAAGAAACACATTATATTCAATGAAAAACTACACACAAAGATGTACAAATTGCCAATCAACAATCCCTCTAATGTTTTTACAGCTGTGTGGACCTCTGAGCAGGAAACTTTTATGCAGCCTGAAAATTGTGTGGCAGTTAATTTTATTTGTAAAATGCATACCATGAATAATTGGAATGAAAATCGAAGAATCGTATACTTTCGTTTGTATTTAATAATTGAAGGATATAATGAAATACAGTACCATAAAAAATTTTCACATTACGTTTATGATTTATGGCCAATGATTTATTAACAATGAGCTACCAACTTCCATTCTGTGTTTATTGTTACAATTTGTAACAGTGTTGTAAGTTATATTAACATTATATATTAAGAAAATTCCACCTGCATGGCAACAGGAGCATCTGTGTCCAGGAGCATTTCATTTACTCCGCAACCACACACCCGTGCGAACAGTGCAACCAATGCGCAAAAGAAGAGCAACTATGCAAATACAAAAACAACAAATAATAATATTAGTAATAACAAGTAATAGATAATATTGAGAACATGAGATGTAGAGTCCTTGAAAGTGAGTCTATAGTTTGTGCAAGAAGTTCATTGTTGAGGTGAGTGAAGTTGTCCATGCTGATTCAGGAGTCTGATGGTTGAGAGGTAATAACTGTTCCTGAATATGATGGTGTGGGACCTAAGGCTTCTGTACCTCCTTCCTGATGGCAGCAGTGAGAAGAGACCATGGCCTGGTTGGTGGGGTCCTTGATGATGGATGCTGATTTTTTGTGGTAGTCTCTGAGCATGTGCATGCAACAAGACCACCTATTAGACTCTTCAGATGTAACACACCCGTCTTTTCCCCATTCCAATTTTCATTCCTTCAGCAACTGATAAAATGCCATCAATGCTGTTGCAAGATCTGAAAAAAACAGTAAAGATGCTGTACTCTGCCTAATAATGACCCAAGGTGATTAAGTATTTCCAGGGTTCTTTGTCTTTACAATTACCTGCAAAATTTTCTCAGTTTGTTTTAATCCCTTGACATCGTCATTTAGTGCAAGATAAGCCATCTCTTTTTGTACAACTACACATTTGCTGTTTTGAACACAAGAGATCTGCAGATGCTGCAAATCCAGAGTAGCCCACACAAAATGCTGGAGAAACTCAGCAGGTCAGGCAGCATCGATGGAAGGGCATTTTAAGCTATGAACTGAGCTAGGAAAATATTTCTGCTGTTTTGAGCAGCCAATTGCACACTGCACACCTTTGATAGTTACCTCATTTGGCACTTATTACTAATAGTACATAACCTTGATTGAATAGACAGTAATCTATATCTTGTAGTATCTTGTCTGTGACAACTTGAAAGATCTTCAGTGAAAATTTTGCACCTTAAATTAAATTTGCTTATGAATAAAGACCCTTGTGTTTATTAGTTGTCAAGTGTTGCTGACTGTCCTTGACCACGTTCAGCTGAGCATATGTATGTGACAGATTTACTTGGGTGAAAACCTCAGCTCTTGCCAACACTGCATATGAATCCAAGGAGCAGACAACAGGCATTCAAGGCTCTCATTCACCCAGTTCAATGTTGTCTTTCAACGGTCAGAAATAATATTTTGTTGGCTCTCTATATTAGTTCATTCTTGTGCCCCAGTCTAAATAGATTTTAGATGAAAGATTAGTTTTATTTGAAAGTTCAAATTAAATTTATATTCAAGGTGCATCTATGTCACCATATACTACCCTCAAATTCATTTTCTTGCAGGGATTCACAGTAGAACAAAGAAATACAATAGAATAGAGGGGTGTCCTTTTAGAACTGTTTTAAGGAGGAACTATTGAGTGGTGAATCTGTGGAATTCTTTGCCACAGGCAGCTGTGGAGGCCAAGTCTTTATGTATATTTAAGGGCAAGGTTGATAGGTTTTTGATTGATCAGGGCTTGAAGGGATACAGGGAGAAGACAGGAGATTGGGATTGAGCAAAACTGGATCAGCCATGATGAAATGGTAGAGCACACTCAATTGTCCAAATGACCTAATTCTGCTCCTGTATCTTATGGTCTTATGGTTTATGGAATCACTGAAAAGCTACACACAAAGATTGACAACCAATGTGCAAAAGAGGACAATCTGTGCAATTACAAATAAATAAACAAACAAACAAATAAATAAATAATGTGATACTGAGAACATGAGTTGGCGAATCCTTAAAGGTGAGTCCATAGGTTGTGGAATCAATTCAGAGTTGAGGTGAGTGAAGTTATCCACACTAGTTCAGGGTAATAAATGCAGCTGAACTTGGTGATGTGGGACCTAAGGCTCCTGTACCTCCTTCCCAATGGAAGCAGTGAGAAGAGAGCATGGCCTGGATGGTGAAGGTCCTTAATGACAGATGCTGCTTTTTTATGGCAACAGCGCAATTTGTCACATGTACGTCGAAACAGACAGTGAAATGCGTCTTTGCATCAAATCAAATCAGTGAAGATTGTGCTGGAGAGTTCGCAAGTGTCGCCACACTTCTGGTGCCAACATAGCAGCTCACCAGTCACTAACCTACTAACCCCTAACCTGTACGTCTTTGAAATATGAGAGGAAACCGGAGCACCCAGAGGAAGCCTACATGGTCACAGAGAGAACACACAAACACCTCACAGACAGCAGTGGATATTGAAAGCCCGACAGCATTTGCCGGTGCTGTAAAGTGATTGCACTAACCACTACACAACCATGCCGCCGCAGTTCTAAGTCTTGGTTGTCAAGGCAGCAGGTGTAAGTTCCTGCATTGGGACGGGAAGGCTACAGGAGAAACTACTGGCATGAAGCAGCACGTAGGTGGAATGGGACATATGGGTAAGGTTCTATCTGCCTGTTGTTCCCTCCTCATCTGGTTCAACCTAGCACCCACAGTCTCTATCCTGCCCCACTATGTACTGGCTCCGGTTTCCTCCCATATTCCAAAGGTTAGGGGTTAGAGGTTAGGGTTAGTGAGCTGTGGTCATGCTATGTTGGCACTGCATGCGTGGCAACAGTTATGGGCTGACCAGCACAATCCTCACTCTTCTAATTTGGTACAAATGACACATGTGATTATATATTTTGATATTGTGATAATTAAAGCCAATCTTTATCTTAAAACTCTTATGTAAGATTCCCCGTGTTTAAACACTTGATTGAAATCCCTCCCCCATCAGTTAAACTACAAACAAGCCTTTCACTCTGGAGTTTTCAGTGCCAAGACAAACCCTTCAATGAGATAACGTATTTCCTAATATTCAAAACTGACTCTTTGATCCAAATGAGCAGCCCTCTCTAATTCCTGAGTGTTTAGATTGAAATGACCTAGTAACTTTTGAACATCTTTTTTAACTAAAGTATTTTACTTTCCGTGGTATGAGAAGCTTTGCTGATGTAGCGTATGTTTTAGAACCCAGTACAGCTTATTTCTTGTGCTCCTCATACTTTTAATATTGCTGATTCTTTATGGCCATTTGACCTATTAATTCCAGGCCAGCCCTCAGAGCAATCTCATTAATCACATTTCCTTACTTCTCTTTTCCTTACTTTTCCTACTTCTCTGGTTCTCTCTTAATGCCTTTTAATTCCATCTGGATACTCTGACACCCACCAATACTTACATGGGTGATTTGCAGTACACAATTACAATTACTGTTGAGTAGGAGGTACAAAAGCCTGAAATCCTACTGCATCAGCTTGAAGAACAGTCATATTTTGAAAGCGGAAAAGCCGTTGCACTGGGACAGTTCCACTCTCTCGACCTTGGAAGTGGGTGTTCAGTGCTACAGGTAGTCGTCTCAAGCTGGGGTCTTCCTTGGTTGCAGTGGATAACCATGACTTCTTCTGTGCCTTGTGATGCATGCCACTCTCCACGAGGCAATGCAGAACCACCTTCTTGGCTGTTGGATCTCACTGTTGATCTCATTTGCCCAGTCCGCCAGAGCTGACTTCACATGCTAAGACAACCACGTCCCCATTTCACCCGGGTATGAGCTGCGCCGGCTACCCTCACCTGCTTCTGCCCACTTGTCGAAGCAGAGTGCCGAGCCGTGGCCATTATTGCATGCAAACAGCTACTTGGAGCTACAGGTGAGAACTGAGTGTCCATTGGGGACCAAAGCTGAGTGAGCTGCCCTGAAGTGCTACCCTTCCCTGGACTCCCCATACGCAGCATCATGCACTGGATGATTTCCTCTGTTGTTAACTATTAGGAACTAATACACAGTTTTATAGTGCTGCAATAGCATTGGTAGTGTTCTAATTTATTCTGTATTTCATTTAAATACATAATTGATAACTCAGTTAAGCAGTAGCTTGTCTTTTTATACCTTTTTAACTTTGGCTCATTGGGGGAGCTGCTTAATTGGGCCAGAATGTACTGGTCTTGATGTGTCTCAATTAACTGGAATCCACTCTATTATAAATATTACTGTAATTTATAGTAGTTCCTATTATGTACTACAATTTACTGCTGCCACAAAACAACAAATTTCACAACATACGGCAGCGATATTAAACCTCATTCCGATGCATTCATTGAGTTTGCTTTTATTTTCTATTGCCCCGTTATCACTTTTTTGTTGGTCTCCAGCCTTCAACGCCAGTTGTGATGTTTCTGCTCAGTGAGCTGATAGGAGACTAGGGTTTGGTTTATTCAGCCACTGTGTTACACTCTCCGTGGACACATATACATACACATCATTTATTTCCATATAATACATAATCCAGCAAAGGTCTACTTGATGAAGCATAAGGACTGCTAACTACCCAGTGCATCATCCACACAACACCACTGCTGTTTGAGTGAGTCATTGTGCATTTGTGAAGGTTGCCACGCTCCCATCAGGGACGAGGCTATGCAGCATCCACAGCAGGAACACTCAACTCTAATACAGTTACTCCCCCCAAGCCATCAGACTAATCAACAGCTCCACACATTAACACTACATGTGAATCACCCTGTGGCACTTGATGGATATATAATCAGTCTATGTGTATAACAGTACCTTGTGTTTTGTAAGATTGCATTTATATTTATATCTGATTGTGTTTTTCATAGCGTTCTTTATGTTTATTGAGTACTTTTATGCTGCATCAGATCTGGAGTTACAACTATTTTGTTCTCGTTTACCTGCGTGTACAGAAGAATGACGATAAGCAATCTTGAATCTTAAGCTGCCTCTAATTAACCTGATTGTTCTTTGATAAAGTCATTTGGTTGTTAGAGCACCATAAGACACAGGAGCAGAATTAGGCCACTGTGAACTTCAAATGCAAATTTCATAATCACCTTCAAAGATGATTGCCAGCTAAAATTAAAGCTGTTGTATTGGAGAGACCCTCCTTGAGCATGTGGGGAACTGGCTCGCTAACAAGAGGCAGGCACTTGTGTTAAATTAAACATTTTAGGATATTGATTCAGCACTGAGGGGGAGGAAAAAAGCTGAAGCGCTTGTTCTACATGCAAAATAGCCAGCATTTTGAAGAGGACCAAATCTTAGTTTTCAATAGTAACTGTCCTGTGGTTAGTGGACTGTGTGTATGCGTGGGTAGGAGGGTGGGGTTGGGGAGAAACAGGCTTGTTTCATTGTTGCTTTGTCGCTTGGTGTATCCTGTTTCGTTCTGCCGAGCATGGTGGGCATATTTGGCAACACTTGTGGGCTGCCCCCAGCACATCCTTGAGTGTATTGGTTGTTAACACAGATGACGCAGTTCACTCTATGTTTCGATATATATGTGCCTAATAAATCTGAATCTGAATCTCAGTCTAAAGCTGAAAATATTGAATAGAATGAACAATTAACTCAAATATGAAATTTCATCACAAGGAAGGTGATATGCGAACATATTCTTAAAACTAGAACTAAGAAGCTAAACATGTAGGATAACTTCCAAGGAACGTTTTGTTTAAAATGTGGGATCAACTGAGATATTTATGAAGACAAATATACTAACAAAAGTAGTAATATCACACATGGAGAATGATCAGGAACTGAGATTAAAGAGGTAAGTATCACAATGAGTGTCAGAATTACGAGCTGGTTTGTAGCAGGGAATGACCTACAGTATACTTGCTGCTCTGCCGTTTTCTGGGAAAGTCCAGGCTTGTGCTTGTGTACAAATATTTGAGTGCCGAGTGGCAGAATTGATGACTTCAAATAATACTCTCTGATTCAGATACCCATTTTCATAAGAATCTTGTTCAAAAACATTGTAGTACTGTAAGTCTACCTGTATCACCTTTGCTCATTTTCCATCATCCAAAGTTAAATCTGACCCCATTCGTTGTTATCTAGTGTCCATATTTGTAACCTTCTCACTTGCAACCATCTAACAACAATTAATTGCAGGAACCTAAGTCTCTCCCAGGCCTATCAACACAGCATAGAGCCACGGCTAAAAATGGGACCCACTCCTGCTTATGTGTAATACAAGTTGTTGGATAGAATGTCCAGAAACACAAGGGCAAAGAAACTGAATGATAGATTAGATACTTAAACACAGTGGCAACTTGTATGAGGTATCTCCTGTACCTAATAAAGTGGCCATTGACTGGCTGTTCATGGTCTTCTGCTACTGTAGCACATCCACTTCAAGATTCAACCTGTTGTGTATTCAGAGATGCTCTTCTGCAGACCACTGTTGTAATGTGTGGTTATTCGAGTTACAGGCAAGACACAGCTATACAGTATTTTATTAGGAGTTTGAGGAGATTTTGTTTGTCAACTAAAACACTCTAAAACCTGTACGGATGTACTGTGGAGAGCCTTCTGACTGGCTGCATCACTGTCTGGTATGGGGGGGAGGGGGTAAGTTACTGAAAGTTGTAAAATTAGTCAGCTCCATCATGGGTACCAGTCTCCGTAGTATCCAAGACATCTTCAAGGAGTGGTGCCTTAGGAATGCAGCATCCATCATTAAGGACCCCCACCACCCAGGACATGCCCTCTTCTCATTGTTACCATCAGGAAGGAGGTACAGAAGCCTGAAGGCACACACTCAGCGATTCAGGAACAGCTTCTTCCTTTCTGGCATCCGATTTCTAAATGGACATTGAACGAATAAACACCACCTCACGAGTTGTTTTACTGATGTTTTTGCACTACTTATCTTCACTTACCTGTTTAATAGATATATACTTAATGTGACAGTTTCTCTATATTTATTTATCATGTATTTCATTGTACTGCTGCCGTAAAGTTAACAGATTTTATGACATATGCCAGTGATATTAAACCTGACTTTGAATCTGATTCTGTCAGCTTGAACCAGTCTGGCCATTCTCCTCTGATGTCTCTCATTAACAAGGCATTTTTGCCCACAGAATTCCTGCTCACTGGGCGTTTTTTGTTTCTCGTACCATTCTCTGTAAACTGCAGAGTGTGTTGTGTGTGAAAGTCCCAGGAGATCAGCAGTCTCCTGTCTGGCACTAATAGTCATTCTACAGTCAAAGTCACGCAGATCACATTTTTCCCCATTCTGCTGTTTGGTCTGAGCAGCAGCTAAACTTCTTGACCATGTCTGCTTGCTTTTATGCATTGAGTTGCTGCCACATGATTGTCTGATTAGATATTTGTGTTAATGTGCAGGTGTACAGATGTACCTAATAAAGTGGCCACTAAATGTATATTTAGTGGAAGGCTGATAGGAACCCTGCAGAGACAACAATATCTGCTATTTAAGCAATACCTTCTGCTCCTGCTAATCTTCGAGATGAGTGCATTTATCTAAGTAGTTACATTTGAAAATAAAAGTTCATCAAATAATAAATGGAGCTAGGGGGGTTTAAGGGGAGGATTCCACAATTTCAGTAATCAGAGAAAAGGGGATCTCTATCCTTAGGGAGTGGAGTTAAAATGGTTGACCAGTGGGAAGTTCTCGCTGTTGCAGATAGACAGAAGGTGCTTGAAAAAGCTGTCCTCCAATTTATATCAGGTCTCACCGATATGGATGGGGCTGCACCAGGAACATCGGATACAGTAAATGACCCTGACAGACTTGCAGGTAAAGTGTAGTCTCGCCTAGAAGGAATGTTTGGAGCTCTGATTGGTAGTGAGGAGGAGATGAATAGGCAGATGTAGCACTTGTCCTGCTTGCAGGGACAGATGCCAAGAGTGAAATCATTGGGGAGGGACAAGTGGAGAAAGAAATCACAGAGGATTCCTATACAAAGTGGGAAGTGAGGGGGGAGTGGTGGTTGGTAAAGATGTATTTGGTGGTAGATCCTGTTGAAGATGACTGAAGTTTTGAAAAATGATGTGTTGGATGAGTAAGCTCATGGTGTGGTAAGTGAGGACAAGAGGAACTCTATCCCTATTAATGCTGTGAGAAGATGGAGTGAGGGTGGATGTCTGGGAAATGGAGGAGATACAGGTGGGTGCAATACTTATACTTTATACTTTATTGTTGCCAAACAATTGATACTAGAACGTACAATCGTCACAGCGATATTTGATTCTGCGCTTCCCGCTCCCTGGATTACACATATTAAATATTAAAAATAGTAAAAATTGGTAAATATTAAAAATTTAAATTATAAATCATAAGTAGAAAGTAGAAAAATGGAAAGTGAGGTAGTGCAAAAAAACCGAGAGACAGGTCCGGATATTTGGAGGGTACGGCCCAGATCCGGGTCAGGATCTGTTCAGCAGTCTTATCACAGTTGGAGAGAAGCTATTCCCAAATCAGGCCGTACGAGTCTTCAGGCTCCTGAACCTTCTCCCGGAGGGAAGAGGGACGGAAAGTGTGTTGGCTGGGTGGGTCGTGTCCTTGATTATCCTGGCAGCACTGCTCCGACAGCATGCGGTATAAATTGAGTCCAAGGACGGAAGATTGGTTTGTGTGATGTGGTGTGCCGTGTTCACGATCTTCTGCAGCTTCTTTGGGTCTTGGACAGGACAACTTCCATACCAGGTTGTGATGCACCCTAGAAGAATGCTTTCTACGGTGCATCTATAAAAATTAGTGAGGGTTTTAGGGGACAGGCCAAATTTCTTTAGTTTTCTCAGGAAGTAAAGGCACTGGTGGGTCTTCTTGGCAGTGAACTCTACTTGGTTGGATCAACTCAGGTCATTTGTGATATTGACCCCGAGGAACTTAAAGCTTTTGACCTATTCCACTTGCGCACCACCGATGTGAATTGGGTCGTGCGGTCCGCTACTCCTTCTGAAGTCAACAACCAATTCCTTCGTCTTACTGATGTTGAGGGATAGGTTATTGTCTTCGCACCATGCCACCAGGTTCTTAATTTCCTCTCTGTACTCAAACTCATTATTACCCGAGATATGGCCTACAATTATTGTGTCATCAGCAAACTTATATATTGAGTTGGATGGAAACTTGGCTGCACAATCATGGGTGTACAATGAGTACAGCAGGGGGCTGAGTTCACAGCCTTGTGGGGCACCAGTGCTCAGAGTGATTGTAGAGGAGAGCTTGTCTCCTATTTTTACAGCCTGGGTCCTCTCTGTGAGGAAACTGAAGATCCAGCTGCAGATCTGAGTGCTAAGGCCCAGGTTCCAGACCTTAGGAATCAGTTTATATGGAATGATGGTATTAAAGGCAGAGCTGTAGTCAATGAAAAGGAGCCTTACCTATTTGTCAATATTGATGGTTGAGGAAGGGGAACTTCGGTCTTGGAAGGAGGTCTCAGGCGTTCCAGAATGGAAAGCCTCGTCTTGAGAAAAGGTTGCAGAGATGGTGGAAACTGAGAAAAGCGAATAGCATTTTTACTAATTGTTTGAGACCAAGGTTGTTGGAGGCAAACCTCCAGATGTAAAGGGAAGCAAGCAGGAGATATATAGGACTTCTGAGCGAGAGGAGTGTTGTGGATTTAGAAAAGGCCCCTAAGAATATAAGGGGTGCCCCCTTAGAGGAGACCAAGTATCTTGTGCTGTGCTCACAACACGCTGGAGGAACTCAGCAGGTCGAGTAGCATTCGTAGAAACGATCAGTCAACATTTCGGGCCAGAACTCCTCAACAGGACTGAAGAAGGATGGGGCAGAGGCCCTGTAAAGAAGGTCAAGTATCTTGTAGTTCCTCTGCTGTTGGATGAGATTTGAACGTTTATGAGTGAAAGGAGGAGATTAAACTCAACTGTTCAGCCTGCATCTATGGAAGGTTGTTTTTGTCCACACCCTTCCATCAGGACTGGAAAGGAAGGGGAAAGAAACTAATCTAGTTCAGCAGGTGGGGCAGGGAAAGTACAAGCTAGAAGGTGATAAGTGAAGCCAGGTGGGTGGGGGAGGGAGACGAAGTGAAAAGCTGGCAGATGATAGGTGGAAGAGCTAAAGTGCTGAGGAAGAAGGAATCTGATAGGTGGAGAGTGGACCATGGGAGAAGGAGGTGGAGGAGGGGCAGCACAGGGAGGTGATAAGCAGGTGAAGAGAAGAGTTAAGAAGGGGGTGGCGGTAATGCACCATTAAGCTGGATGCCAACCGCCGTAAAACAAGATACAGACAGTTAAGAAGGGAACAAGAGGGAAGGAGGAGGAGGGAAATTATCGGAAGTTAGAGAAGTTGATGTTGATGCTGTCAGGTTGAAGGCTACCTGGAATACAAGATGTTGCTCCTCAACCGGAAAGAAGCCTTGTGGCAGCTGAGGAGGCCATTGATCAGGATGTCGGAGTGGGAATGGGGATTCTGGGTTTCTAGCAACTGTAGAATCTCTGGTGTTTATGAGTGAAAGCAACTTGCTGTATGCTAAAATCTGAATGTTTAGTAGCTAATACATATTTATATCCAGTCACTTTTCTGTTTGGTGCTTGCAAAATTTTCCAGTTTTCTACTCTTTTGCACTGGACTGGTGCCACATAGAGGGATTTGTATCATCTATACAACTGTAGCATTGGATTACAGAGGCACTCAGTTGCCCCCAGCCGTGAATGTCAACTGTTTCAACAAATCAATGAAATAATATCGGAGTCTGTTGTTTCAATAATCCAATAATCATATCATATTGTGTGGGGCTTCAGCTGGCTGCATTTTTCAGGTACTACAGAAAAATAGAATATTAAAGGAATGCTGCCCAGGAGATGTGCTGTAATCTTATTCATTAATTGAAAAAAAGTTACAGTAAGTTATAAGTCAACTTAAGGTTCAGGGCAAGGATGTGGGGGAGTCAGAGTTCAGGCTGGAGTCTAGTCTTCTGCTTCACTCTTCACATTCCGCACTCAGCAACCAGCGATGGGGACATGGGATGGAAGATTTCCTTGGTCATATGTCGGGCTGGCAGACCAGCGAGGATGAGGGCTGGTGACTCCCCCAAGTTACTGAGTCCTCGGCAGGTTCCAGCAGAAGGTGACCCCCTAGATACCCAAATCGACAGGATTGGAGTCTGAAGCCCAGTGTTCGGGGTCCTAGTTATCAGAGAGTTCAGAGTTCAAGGCCTAGAGTTCGGGGTCCTTATTCGTTGCCTTCGGTGAGTCCTGGTGGGTCAATACTGAAGATGCAAGCCTGACAGTCAATCCAAAGTCCAGCAGTTGAAGCTCGAAGGCTAGAGCCCTGAGTCTGTGAGTCCTCTGGAGGCTGGAGGCATCCTGCTCTGGGGTTGGAGGACTGTGGGTGAGAGGGAGGAACAGGGCTTATTTTGCTGCTGTTGCTTTGTTGCCTGTTGTGTTCTGTGTTGTTCTACCAAGTATTGTGAGCATGTTATGTTGGTGCCAGAATGTGTGGCGACACTTGCGGGCTGCCCCCAGCACCTCCTTCAGTTGTGTTGGTTGTCAACACAAATGATATATTCCACTGTGTATTTCAATGTACATGTGATAAATAAATAAATCTGAATCTGACCATTGGGTTGCCCTCCATCCAACATATTAAAGGGATTTTCCTTTGGTTATTATATTTGGAAGCAATACATCTATTAACTATTTGCTGTTAATAAACCTGTAATACCCTTGAAAAGCGAGGAGGCTTTCAGAAGAGGGACAAAGATTAGGATGGAGTAAAAGCAGTGCCTTTTCCTGATATTACTGCAGTTACAAATTTCCCAACACTGATTTGTTTGCTGTAGTTGTAACGGCAGTGGGTAAAGTGGAAGGAGATTATGGTTTTATTGTGAGATTTAAAGGACCTGCTTGTTTCTAATGACAGCTTGTACAATGCTCTTATAAAAATGCTAGAGACCTGAATGCCAATGGGAACATAAGACATGGAGGCAAAATTAGGTCATTCAGCCCACCAATTCTGCTCCGCCATTCTATCATGGCTCTCCTGCCTTCTCTGTAACCTGTGACACTCTTACTAATCAACAACCTGACCAACCAATCACCACGACTGAAACTGCCATTTCTCATTCTCTACCATCACCATTTCATCCTTCGATCCCTGTCCCCCAGCCATCGTAAAAATTCTAGTCCCACCCTCCCTGAAAATAAGGTTCCACCATAACCTGTCACCAGTAATGAAATTGTGAGTTTTAGTCCCTTTCCATTTCTTTTGAAACTGATGATGGCCATCTACCCCTACTGTCGCTATCAAAAACTATGATTGAATTTTCTGCAACTCCCCTACCATCACTATAGAAACTGCTGATCCCAGCATCTCCTTCACTATCCGAACTGGCTCGACTGAGCCTGGGGCCATAGATCAACATATACGCTGCATATAAAAAGAATGGCAAGTAGCACATTTTGGGCATTTGGCACAACGGAGGCTTTCAGAAGAGGGACAAAGATTAGGATAGAGTTAGGGTGAGTCTGAGGGCAGGAGAAAGCTAGAAGTACAGCACTCAAATTATCTTGTACCAATACAGAAAGAGGCCATTTGACCATTGTCCTTTTCACCTCTCATGGGAACAATCCCACTAGTCTCATTTGCCTCCTCCCATTTCTCTATACTCTTCGGAGCATTGCATTTAGCTCTTGTCACCTCGTTCAAAGAAGGATGTGGAAGCTTTCAAGAGGGTACAGAAGAATTTACCTTACTGCAGCCCGGGGTAGAGGGTATGTGCTCCTAGGAGAGGATGGACAAACTGGGGTTGTTCTTTCTTGAGTGGCAGATCCCAGGAAATGAAAGGGTTAATGTATGAGGAATGTTTGATGGCTCTGTGCCTGTGCTTGTTGGAGTTTAGAAGAATGAGGGAGGATCTCATTGAAACCTATTGAATATTGAAAGACCCAGATGGAGTGGAAGTTGAGAGGATGTTTCCTATAGTCAGGGAGTCTAAGATAAGAGTCACAGCCTCAGAATTCAAGAACATCCCTTTACAGTAAAAATAAGGATGAATTTCTTTAGCCAGAGGGTGGTGAATCTGTGGAATTCATTGCCACAAAATGGCCTAATTCTGCTCCTATGTCTTATGGCCTGTGGGAGATCTGATAGAGGTTTATATGACTATGAGAGGCATGGATAGAGCAGATTGTCAGTACTTTTTTCCCAGCATGGGAATGTCTAATATCAGGGGCCATGAATTGTGCTAAAATCAAAAATGTACATGGAAAGTTTTTTTTAAACACAGGGTGGTGGGTGCCTGAAATGCACTGCCAGGGGTGATGGTGGAGGCAACTAATATTAGAGGTATTGAAGAGACTCTTAGATAGGCTCATGATATACACAAGAGATTCTGCAGATGCTGGAAATCTTGAGCCACACACACACAAAATACTGGATGAACTCAGCAGGTCAGGTAGCATCTATGGAGGGGAATAAGCTGTCATTATTTTGAGCAGAGACCCTTCATCAGGACTCACAGGATAGGCACATGGATGTGCAGAGAATGGAAAGGATTAGTTTAGTTGGACTAGTAAAATTAGTTTGACAAACATGAAGAGTCCTGATGAAGGGTCTGGGCCCAAAATATCGACTCTTTATTCCCTTCCATAGATGCTGCCTGACCTGCTGAGTTCTTCCAGCATTTAGTGTGTGTTACTTCAGCAAATACCATGGGCCAAAAGTCCTGCTGCTGTGCTGCACTATTTTATATCAGTGTCTTTGCAGCTTGTTCTCACATACCTATCAACCATCCTTTGACTCTTGCTACTTCAAGCTTACAAAAATGGTGCAATTATCCCGTTAGAAATAAGAGCAGAAAATACTGGAAACGTTCATTAGATCAGGTGGGGTTACCATTTCATCACAAAGACCCTTCAAGAGAACAGGAAAAGAAAGCAAAAAAAAAGTTATTTTAAGTTATAGAGGGTTGAGATCTTCAAAGTCAACTTTGTTTCTCTTTCCATAGGTGCTTTGTCTGACTTGCTCAGTGTGTCCAGCACTTTCTTTCTATTTATGTAATATTTTCAGCAGCTGAAGTGTTTTTTTTTACTTTCAATTATACTATCTTTATATTATACATCTTTAACATGTGGGAGGAAACTGACACAGTGACAGAGAGAATATACAAGGACAGAATTGAATCTGGGTCACCAGAGCTATGAGCCTTGATTCCCCGAGAGTTCCAGTTTTAAACTGGTGATTTGTAAATTGTTTAACAATGTATTTAAAACTTTTGCTTTTATTTGCTGATTTAAACCATATGACCATAAGACGTAGGAGCAAAATTACGCCATTTGGCCCATTGTATTCGCTCTGCCGTTCCATCATGGCTGATTAATTAACCCTCTCAACCTTGTTCTCCTGCCTTCTCCTGGTAACCTTTGACACTCTTACTAATCAAGAACCAGACCAGCCAGTCACCATGATTGAAACTGCCATTTCTCATTCTCTACCATAACCATTTAATCTGTTGGTTCATGCCCTTCAACCATTACCATTGAAACTTCTAGTCCCACCCTCCCTCAAAATAAGGTTCCACCATAGCATGTTACCAGTAAGGAAACCATGAATTTCAACCTCTGCTTTAAATCTACCCAATGGCTTGGCCTCCACAGCCATCCGTGGCAATGAATTTCACAGATCCACCGCCGTCTGGCTAAAGAAATTCCTCCTCATCTCTGTTCTAAACGGATGACCTTCTATTCTTCGTTTGTTCTGTATGAAAAATCTTCAAATTGATTGCCTCATTTACTGGCCTGATGACATCACTATTGCTGGTCATCAGGAACCTGGTTTCTGACAGCAATCAAAGTCAAGAAAGGGGAAACCCATATCATAGCGAGAAAAAAAATCTTTAAGGGCATACTTCTTCAATGTTAGCAGGGAGCATTTTCACATTGCCACTGATGGTAGAATCCAATGCTGTCTTGACACTGCATCTGTATGTTTGGTCCTTGTTTGCCTTATGCAATACAGGAGTGTTTGGGTATCTGTTTACACGGTTTTCTTTAGTGCTAGTACACAAAGCAGCTGTTTATAATGTCACATTATGAACATTTAATTGCATATATGAATTACACACACTAAGTGCGAATGAAACCCAACAGGTCAAGCAGCATCAATGGACAGGAATAAAGAGTTGACATTTTGGGCTGAGGTCCTGATGAAGGGTCTTGGCCTAAAACATTAACACTTTGTTGTTCTCCATAGAGGCTGCCTTACCTGCAGAGCTCCTCCTGTAAGTTGTGTATTTACTCTGGATTTCATGTGTGTGTGTGTGTGTGTGTGTGTGTGTGTGTGTGTGTTGATTATTGCTGCCGCTGTCTGTGAGAATGTGCCTTTGTCGGGAGAGATTGAGCTGACTGCTCTCGTTTTCGATAATTGCTGCAAATTTTGAATGATGAACTGCTTGTGGTAATTGGGTCACTGCTTGCTGAGGGATCTGAAATAAAAGGATTAATAAACCAACCGACAGCACCTTGTTTTGTGATTGGTGACATCCCAATTCTCTTCTGTACATTCTATCCATACATAGAATGCCTTAAGCTCATCGGGAAAGGATGCACTGTTGTCGTCAATGCTGCCTAACTTCTTTGTGTAGCCCATTCTGGAATGTAGATGCTGCCACAATTTATGGCTGCTCCGGGCCTTGACTTTGGACTAGGATTGTCTCTTGGCATCCCTAATAGCATTGTGCAGGAAATATCTCAATTTCCTGTAAAGTCAGGTTCGGTGAGTGGGGACCGAAGATACTCACTACCGGTAAGTAAGTTAACTATCTACTTACAGGAAAAGACAAACCATAAATATTCAGTAAACTCTTCATGTTAACACCCAGTTACTTATCTGAAGTGTGTGTTCAGGCCATCTCTCACGGCAGCACACTTCCACAGTTCCTGTAGCATCGGTCACGAACCTGTCAATTGGCAAGCCCCTGAAGCAAAAGACTAGCTGCTTTTAACATGGTAGACTTATACTCTGTTGGCACCATGATGTCATCAGCAGGCGCCATGGCGCCAGGCGGCAGCCAGTAGAAGGGCTGCAATGTTCCTTAGACAAGCCAATCCCTAGCTAGCGTGGGGAAGCGGCTTTTGATGAGCAGGTAAGATTGGTACTTACTGCAACAAGGTCAGAGTCCCCTGATTTGAACACCACACCTGTAGCACTTGTACATTAGGAGTGTTCATTGTTTTGCAGTAGTTTTGAATTAAACATTCTCTTTTGATGGACTGCACTTTACGTCTAAAACAGTGGTTTGGCAATTCATTCAGTGAATTTCTGCTCAGTTTATTGATTTTATGAATTCTTGTACACTTGCATTTCAAATGGAATATTATTTAACAATGTACAATTCAGCTGGCTATTGGTGGATTTGTTGGAAAGACATGAGATAGTAAAAGGAAAATTTACTGGCACAGTGCCATAGCTAATATAGTTCTTGTCTCACAGCTCAAACCACATGGTTCAATCAGACCTCTACTTCCATCTGAATTATTGTGCCATAGTATGTAGTTAATCCATTAAATGCAGAAAATTTGGCTTACAGATTTTAATGGAATTTTAAATTCAAACAAAATCTAGTCTTGAAAATAAACTATTGTTCTGTGTAACCTCTCCGTAGTATTCAGGCAGTATTGTCCCTTAAGTGCATAAGCTGCAATTTTCACCACAGGAGGCCACTTAAGAGAGTTGCATTGGAAACTGACAATCACTTCCATTGATACTTGTGCAGTGATTGTTCAACTATGTACCAAGCTCAACATCCTGATTTTGTACCATGGTAACTAGGTAGAGTATGACAAAAAAAATCATGGTATTAGGCCCTCATCAACGCTATTCATTACACCCTGTGGAGATACGGTTACCATATTCAGTGATTTTGTGTATTTCCCTGTTTATGGACAAAATTAACATTTGTATCTCTGTAAAAATGGAAACCATTTATAAACAGGATGGCCTGTTGTGCAGTATAAATCAGATCGGCTTTGGCCAGACGTCCAGATATTCCATATATGAATGGTTGTGCACTGTACTCCATTCGATTTCTTTGTTGTATAATATTGGTCATTTAGTACATGCAAGGCAGGAGAACAGAGAGGGAAAATAAATTAGCCATGATCGAATAGTGAAGTAAGCACAATGGGCCGAATGGCATAATTCTGCTCCTATGTCTTATGGTCTAGTAGCCTGCATTAATATCCAAAATAGTGCCTGCACTGGAATGGTAATATATTTATATATGTATTGGTAGCAGACACCAACAGAATCAACAAACTCATCCATTAGGCCAGTGATGTTGTGGGGATGGAACTGGACTCTCTCACGGTGGTGTCTGAAAAGAGGATGCTGTCCAAGTTGCATGCCATCTTGGTCAATGTTTCCCATCCACTACATAATGTGCTGGGTGGGCACAGGAGTACATTCAGCCAGAGACTCATTCCACCGAGATGCAGCACAGAGCGTCATAGGAAGCCATTCCTGCCTGTGGCCATCAAACTTTACAACTCCTCCCTTGGAGGGTCAGACACCCTGAGCCAATAGGCTGGTCCTGGACTTATTTCATAATTTACTGGCATAATTTACATACTACTATTTAACTATTTATGGTTCTATTACTATTTATTATTTATGGTGCAACTGTAACGAAAACCAATTTCCCCGGGGATCAATAAAGTATGACTATGACTATGACTATGATTGATTGATTGAGATGCTGTAGAATAAGCCCTTTGAGCCATACCACCCAGCAAACACCAATTTAACCCTGGCTAATCATGGAACAATTATCAATGACCAATTAACCTGCCAACCAGTACATCTTTGGACTGTGGAGGAAACTCCACAGGGTGAATGTACAAACACCTTACAGGCAGTGGTCGTCTGTGCCGTAAAGCATTGTGCTAACCACTACGCTATTGTGCCGCTGAATGACATTGAATATTTATTCAATGTCATTTAGCTCTGAATAATCAATTCAATCAATCAATTCAATGTCATTTAGCTCTGAATAATCACTTCAGATTATTTATTAAAATATCACCACAAAATACTTGATTTATTCTGCTTAATTTGCAAAACACAGCAAGAGCACAAGTTAAAGTTATTGGGTATTGACGACTGTTGAATATTGACAGAATGTCATCGATGAGCACTTGCATGCAGACAACATTCTTGAATAACAAAAGTATTTGCCTCCAGTAGTTTGACAGTATGGGGCAGAGACATCTCCTTGATGGCCCACAATTGACCGCAAGGGTCTCTGGTTAAACCACAAGTACACACCCACTTTCTCTCCTTACTTGCTGTAGGAAACACAAATCTTGGACGGCAAAGGAAAGGTAAACTGACTAGGGTTGTGCACAGTCTCAGTCTCTGCTTAGGTACTGCTTCCGTCGGGCCACATTTACAACGTAAAAAGTCTCAGGGCTGAGAAACATTGATAAAGGCTGGCGAGAAGCTAGAAATCCTGCCATGGTGATAAATGCATTTCTACAGAGCTGCAGTAATTACTTTGGGGAAAAAATATGTCTGCAATTGCAAACTCCTTGAGACAAATGACAATGAGCAATTGAAATAAATTTGTAAAATACGAATATTGTGTTTTAAAGTCAGTCCTGTGTAAAATATTGGTTATAAAGTTTGTTTTACATGGAAAATAGAATGCTACAGTACAGGCCCTTCTGCCCACGATTTTATGCCAACTGTGTATCTATAGAAGACTGTCAAATTTTAGATATCCAATTTAAGTTTGATGGAGGAATATGTATGTCTTTTTTGAATGAATGTTTGATGGAATGAATGTCTGCAGTTCATTATAATTATTTAGAGTAGGTGATTTTTTTTTGCAGATGTCTGCTTTTACAGTCTGTCTTCACAAACTTTCATCAGGAATATCTTTGGTGACAAGGTGCATATCTGTACCATTGTTACTAGCATTCTTGTCCAACACCTCACACTGTACAGCAGTCTGCCAGTTGCTCCCTCCAGCAATCTGAAACCAAGCACGTTGCTTTCCTCATGTAACAATTTAAAACATAGAACATTCCAGTACAATCCAGGTCCTCCAGCCCATGATGTTGTACTGAACCCTTAATCTACTCGAAGATCAATCTGATCTTTCCCTCCGACATAGCCCTCCAATTTTTCTATCTGTGTGCCTACTTAAGATGCCCCTGATGTATTTCGTATCTATTTGTGTCTATATTAATGGGAGGAGCAGAATTATCTGCAGCTTAATGTGAAAAAGACTAAAGAGCTGGTGGTAGACCTGAGGAGAGCTAAGGTACCGGTGACCCCTGTTTCCATCCAGGGGGTCAGTGTAGACATGGTGAAGGATTACAGATACCTGGGGATACAAATTGACAATAAACTGGACTGGTCAAAGAACACTGAGGCTGTCTACAAGAAGGGTCAGAGCCG
Source organism: Mobula birostris (assembly GCF_030028105.1). Taxonomy (NCBI): domain Eukaryota; kingdom Metazoa; phylum Chordata; class Chondrichthyes; order Myliobatiformes; family Myliobatidae; genus Mobula; species Mobula birostris. The sequence goes on from NC_092370.1 coordinate 131,856,448, forward strand.
TCTCTATTTCCTGAGCAGACTGAGGTCCTTTAACATCTGCTGGACGATGCTGAGGATGTTCTACAAGTCTGTGGTGGCCAGTGCTATCATGTTTGCTGTTGTGTGCTGTGGCAGCAGGCTGAGGGTAGCAGACACCAACAGAATCAACAAACTCATTCGTAAGGCCAGTGATGTTGTAGGGATGGAACTGGACTCTCTCACGGTGGTGTCTGAAAAGAGGATGCTGTCTAAGTTTCATGCCATCTTGGTCAATGTCTCCCATCCACTACATAATGTACTGGGTAGGCACAGGAGTACATTCAGCCAGAAACTCATTCCTCCGAGATGCAGCACAGAGCGTCATAGGAAGTCATTCCTGCCTGTGGCCATCAAACGTTACAACTCCTCCCTTGGAGGGTCAGACACCCTGAGCCGATAGGCTGGTCCTGGACTTATTTCATAATTTACTAGCATAGTTTACATATTACTATTTAACTATTTATTACTATTTTCTATTACTATTCTATTACTAGTTATTATTTCTATGACTATTACTATTTACTATTTACTAATAGTAATATTACTATTACTATTGCTATTTATTATTTATGGTGCAACTGTAACAAAAACCAATTTCCCCCAGGATCAATAAAGTATGACTATGACTATGACTAGGATACATTGCTGCTCCTTCTGAATGTATATCAAAATCTATTAGCATAATGGGGTAGAATCATAATATAGCAAGTAGAAAAGATGAAAAGATTTGTAATTAGACACTCACCTCCAAAGACAAATATTTTTTTGAGGTATACTGTGTTCATGCCTATTATTTCTCCACCCCTTGCAGGAAAACCTGCTTGAAGGTAACCAAGAGCACAGCAATGTTAAAAATTCTCGAAGATCAATTTAATGCTTCCTTCCTACGTAGCGTTCCATTTTTCTATCATCCATGCATTTCTTAAATGTCCCTAATCAACCTGCCTCAACAACCACCCCCGGCAGACTGTTCCAAGCATATTCCACTCTCTGTGTAAAGAAGACTTACCTCTGACATCCCCCCCAGTACTTTCTTCCAATTACCTTAAAATCATACCCTCCTTGTATTAGCCATTTCTGCCCCAGGAAAATGTCTGTGGCTCCATTCAACCTATGCCTCGTATCATCTTGTAAACCTCTATTAAGTCGCCTTACTTCTATTCTTCCCAGTGGAAAAATCTAATGGGCTTTCACCACTCATGAAATAGATTTTTCCTAAGCTTCCTCAGGTGAAGTGGGGACACCTCTTTTCCCCTTATTAGCAAGAGAGAGAGCCTGTGGTGAAATACTAGGTGAACAGGTAGTCTTTGGGGTACTGCAAGACTGTGTGTTTATTGGTGCTTTGCTGCATGCTTGAGTGCTCAGTGGAGAGCGCCGATGTTTTTTTGCTGGTGGGGGAGGCGGGGTCGTTGCCTTACTGCTGCTTATGCGTGGGAGGGGGGAGCTGGGGGGCTTTGGGGTTCTAACATTTAAATGTCATTCATTCTTTGGGGCACTCCTCTGTTTTCGTGGATGTTTGTGAAGAAAAAGAATTTCAGGATGTATATTGTATACATTTCTCTGACATTAAATGTACCTGTTGAAACCTAATATTTTTGAAGTTGATATTTTCTGATCATTCATTCTGTAATTACTATTCATTCAGTAATCATTTAAAAATCCAAAATCAAACATTTCTGTTCTACACTCTACTCTTAGCATTCAGATGATATAGTATTCAGATCAGATAGCATTTAGATTCAGATTTATTTATTACATATACATTAAAACATACCTAGCAATCCGCCATCTGCATCAACAACTAACACAGCCTAATTTATTAACCTAATAAAATACATTTAATATCGAAGTATGTATATGTCATTATCTGTTACCCTGACATTCACTCATCCAGGCAGTGTACGATGTGCTTCCAAGCCCATCAAACCTGCACACATGGGGCAAGGCAGAGTCATCTGTGTGCCCACTGTGCTCCAAGCGAGGAACCCTGGAGCACATCCTCAGCGGCTGCGCAAGGGCACTTGGTGAGGGACGGTACAGGTGGAGGCATGATCAGGTCCTGAAGACCATCGCTGAAGCTGTCAGCGCAGGAGTTGAGTGGGTGAAACGGTCCCGACCCTCCAAGCAGACCATTGCCTTTTTCAGAGCTGGGGAGCAGCCAATACCTGCCAAAAGAACATCTGCAGGCATTCTGACCTCTGCAAGGGACTGGCAGCTGTTGGTGGACCTCAAAGGGCAGCTGAAGTTCCCCAACCATATCGCAGCCACCATCCTGCGACCAGACATTGTCCTAGTGCCTAAGCAAGTGGTGCTGCTTTAGCTGACAGTCCCATGGGAAGATAGCTTGGATGAGGCCTTTGAAAGGAAGCTCTCCAAGTACGCAGGACTGGTCAGCAACTGTCAGCAGGCTGGATGGAGAGCGAGGTGTCTCCCAGTGGAGGATGGTTGTAGGGGATTCGTAGCCTGTTCTTTAGTTAGAGCCTTCAGCATTTTGGGCATCGAGGGAGAGAGGAAGAGGAGAGCCATCCGCAGTACCACCGATGCGGCAGAGAGGGTCTCAAGATGGCTGTGGCTGAAAAGAGGGGAGACATGGAGTCATAAGTAGCTAGCCATCTGGACACAAGCTGGGGTCTGATCAGCCCCGGCTGGGTCACCTGGAGGAGGTTGTATGATGTTGAAAGACCTGAAACACCCGGTGATTCCAGGAACATCACTGAAGATGTGTCCAGAAGTACCAATAGATGTATGTACACAGCCTGCAACAAAATAAATCTCATGGTAGTGTATGATGACATACCGTATATGCACTTTGAGAATAACATTTATTTTGAACTTTGAATTTTGTACCTGAAGTTGTACTAGGGGAAGCTCCCAAGTGTCACTGCACGTTCGGTGCCAGCATAGCACGCCCACCATGTTCACAAAACAACACAAGCAACAACAACATCAAAACAAACCTGTTGGTTTTATATTGTAAACCTCTTTCAGTCATTGTGACAATCTTTCTCAAAGTTCAGTTCCTGTCATTCTTAGGTTTTGAACTCTGCTCTGGAGCTAGGTTGTTTCCTGGAAATATTCTTTTCTATTTTGCACACAAGTCTGTTTCTGGTGTCTTTTGTCCGCACTACCTTGCCAGCTGGGGTGAGTGTAAGGTGGTTTCTAAAGAAGTAATCGTTTTCAATTACCTGGCAATTCACATTTCTAGAAATAATTTCTACTAATAATTACTCCTCTGGAAATGGTGTGACACAGTAGTGTAGTGGTTAGCACAAAGCTCAACCATACAGACAACCCAGGTTCAATTCCTGCCACTGCCTGTAAGGAGTTTCTACGTTCTCTCTGTGACCATGTGGGTTTTCTCTGGATGCTGCGGTTTCCTCCCACAGTCCAAAGACGTACTGGTTGTTGGGTTAATCGGTCATTGTAAATTGTCCTGTGATTAGGCTAGGAATAAATTGGGAGACTGTCGGGCAGTGTGGCTCGAAGTGCCAGAAGGGCCCTTTCTGTGCTATATCTCAATAAATAATAATTATAAAACAAATAATCTTTGATCAAATGATAATTTAAAAATATTTGGAATTATTTCGGATGGAGGGATGTGAAACCAAATTAAAAGGTAAAATGATTGGTGATTAACTCACAGCATGGATCAGTACATGGAACTATGATGTTGTGGCCATTACAGAGATTTGGTTGAGAGAGGGACAGGAATGGTGCTTAATATCTCCGGGCTTTGATGTTTTAGAAAAGATGGAGAGGGAAGTAAAAGAGATGGAGGAATTACAAACCAATCAGGGACAATATAACTACTGTAGTAAGGAGGGACATAATGGGAGGGCTCATCTACTGAGTCTATATGAGTAGAACTCAAAAATAGGAAGGTGCAATCGCTCTGATGTGTTTATGCTACAGATCTCCACCCCCCCCCCCCACCCCAATAGCCACCAGGAGTTTGAAGAACAACTATTTGGGCAGGTGAAGGGTTGTAATAATGATCATAGGGTTGTTGTCATAGGGGTCTTCAGTTTCCCTAATATTATCTGGAACCTTTGAGTACAAGAGATTTAGATGGGGAAGAATCTGTTAGGTGCATCCAGGAGGGTTTCCAAAATCAATACATAGCAAGTCCAACAAGAGGAGGGACTGTACTGGACCTGTTGTTGCGTATTAAGCCTGGCCAGGTGACCAACCTTTCATTGGGTGAATAGTTAGGGAACGGTGACCACAATCCTTCAGTTTTAAGGTAGCCATAGATAAGGACAAGTATAGACCTTGTGGGAGAATATTAAGCTGGGGCAGGGCAAATTACAAGAGCACTTGGCAGGAACTAGGGAGAATTAATTGGGAACAGCTGTTTGTGGGCAAGTCCACATCTGACATGCGGAGCATATTTGGCAGAGTACAGGACAAGTATATTTCAGTATGCAGGAAGGACAAGGGTGTCAAGGGAAGAGAATTTTGGATGTTGAAGGAGATGATGAATTTACTCAATAAGAAACAAAGAAAAGTATGTAAAGCTTCAGAAGCTGGAATTGAACAGAGCCCATGAGGATTACAAAGAAACCAGAAAAGAACTCAAGAAGGGAATTAGGAAAGCCAGGAAGAGTCCTTGGCAAGAAGGATTAAAGAGAATCCCAGGGCATTCTATACATCAATCAAGAGCAGGAGGATAATTAGGGAGAGGATAGGACTATCCAAAGATAAAGGGGAGAACATTTGTTTGGATGCGGAGGATGTGGGTAAGGCCCTTAATGAGTAGCTTACATCAATATTTACCAAGGAGAAGGACATAGAGGATAGGAAGATCAGTGGCAAGCATAGGTGCTTGGGCATTTCAAGGTTAAGGAGGAGGTATTGTTGTGTCATTTAAAGAGCATTAAGGTGGATAAGTCTCCAGGGTGTGGTGGGATATACCCCAGGTTATCGAGAGAGGCAAGAGAAGAGATAGCTGGGGCCTTGACCAAGATCTTCATATCCTCTCTAGCCACAGGTGATGTCCCAGAGGACTGGCGAGTAGCTAATGTTTCATTATTTAAGAAGGGAACAAGGGATAATCCTGGAAACTATAGACTGCTGAGACTTTCTCATGTCAGTGGTAAGGAAGTTACTGGAGAGAATTCTTATCAATAGAGTTTATGAGCATTTGAAAAACCATGGCCTAATTAAGGAGAGCCAGCATGGTTTTATGTGGGGCAAGTCATGTCTTACTAACTTGGTTGAGTTTTTTTGACATGGTGATAAGGGCCGAAGGTAGAGCCGTGGACGAAGGTGATGAAGGTAGAGCCGTGGATGAAGGTGATGAAGGTAGAGCCGTGGATGTTGTCTACTTCAACTTTAGTAAGTTACTTGACAAGGTCCCTCAAAGGAGACTCTTCAAGAAGATTAAGATGCATGGGTTCTATGGTGAATTGGCTTTTGGATTCAGAACTGGGTTGCTCATAGAAGACAGAGACTAGTGGTCGAGGGACTTATTCTAGTTAGGGGACTGTCAGCTAGATTCAGATGGAATTTAATCCGGCCGAATGTGAAGTGTTGCTCTTTGGTCAAATGTAAAGAGGCAAGATCCTTTAACAGTGTTGGTGAGCAGAGGGAACTTGGGGTCCACATTCATTGCTCTCTGAAAGTGCCTGCACAGGATGGTAGGGTGATTAAGAAGGCATATGGCATGCTTAGTCAAGGCATTGAGTTCAAAAGATAGGAAGCCTTGTTGCAGATTTATAAAACTCTAGTTAGGACGCATATGGAATATTGCATAGATTTCTGGTCACTCCAGTATATGGAGGATGTCAAGGCTTTGGAGAGGGTGCAGAAGAGATTTATTAATATGTTGTCATGCTCAGAGGGCATATGTTATAACGAGATATTGGACAAACGTGGGTTGTTTCTTTTGGAGCAGTGGAGGCTGAGGGAGGATCTGATAGAGCTTTATAAGATTATGAGAGGCCTGGATAGAGTTGACAGACAATATCTCTTTCCAATCTTAGCCACAGAGAAGATTACTGAATGTGAACACATGGCTGGAAAGTATTGGTAAAACAGACTTATTTCTCAAATAGTTAACACTGACTAATTTGCTCATGGAAATTAATCAATCTTTCCATCCCTTTTAATTTTAATAGTACTCAAATCTTGATTGTTTTCCTATCTTGAAGTACACTAGGTGACCACCTTATTGGGTACACCTGTACACTTTCTCATTAATGCAAATATCTAATCACTCAGTTATGTGGCAGCTACTCAATGCATAAAAACATGCAGACATGGTCAAGAGGTTCACTTGTTGTTCAGACCAACTACAGAATGGGAAACAGATGTGATCCAGTGACTGAATATGGGATGATTGTCGGTGACAGATGGGGTGATCTGAGTATCTCAGAAACTGCTGGTCCCCTGGGATTTTCTTGCAGAACAGTTTCTAGAGTTTACAGAGAATAATGCAAAGATCAAAAAAAAATCCAGTTATTGGCAGTTCTGAGCACAGATCTGGGCCATATCCCTCAAATATCTGGACCTGCCTCTTGGTTTTTTTGCACTACCTTACTTCCCCTTTTCTATTTTCTATTTATGATTTATAATTTAAATTTTTAATATTTATTATCGATTTGTACTCCAGGGAGCGCGAAGTGCAGAATCAAATATCGCTGTGATGATTGTATGTTCTAGTATCAATTGTTTGGTGACAATAAAGTATAAAGCATAAAAATGCCTCGATAATGAGAGAGGTCAGAGGAAAACAGCCAGACTCTTTCAAGATGAAATGAAGGCGTCAGTAACTCCGCTAACCACATGTTACAGCAGTGATGTGCAGAGAGCACCCCTGAACACACAACATTTTGAACCTTGAAGTGGATGAGCTACAGTAGCAGAAGACCATAATCATACAGGAGGTACCTAATAAAGTGGCTACTGACAGTATGTATCTTTCCCGGAGATAGGTGAGTTTAATCCCTGAATAATTGCAGGGGAGGTGTGTGGGTACCTGGGATAAGATAGCATTTGAGATGGCATTTGTCAGTCAATATAGTGCAATTTCCAAATGATTGCAAATATAAATTTATACTTCAGGAAAGATGACTGCATTCTACTTGAGAACTGCGTAACGCATTAACTCGAACTAGTAGGTTTAATACTAAAGTGCAAATCAGTGCTTTGGATATATCTGGCTATCATATTGCTTGGAACAGTTCATGAATTTGTTGTATCTTAAAAAATGTGTGGTTTAGAAATCAATCTACATGATACATTGATTTTTCATATTGGTCATTAAAATATTTGAATAAATTCCACAACTAATGACACTCATTTAGAATTATCAATGACCGTAACCTGAAGAAACACAGTGTAGTTGAATATCTGACACTTGAACAACAGTTTCTGTGCTCTTAAATTAAAGGAAATAAAACAAGATGCAGCTAAAAGTCTGTAAAATATTTCTTAACTCTCTATACCAGAGAACAGAAGGATAACACACATAAAACCACCATTCAGAATGAGTGGAGTCATCTCAAGATTCAGATTTATTTTTTAAATAAAGTTCATCTTTTAAATTTGGCTTCTGGGGGGAGAGTGGAGCTTTCGATTTGATATAATTAAATTAATTTTTATGCCATGTTTTTTTTATGTTTGTGTTATTTTTCAGATCTTTGATTTACACGTGTGTTTTAATCATTTTAATTTTTTGACATGCTCAAGGAATTCACAAAAAAATCTCTGATGGTGAGAGCTTTGACTGCTGGTTAACTCGTGGGAGGGGCCCTCTCTGGCTCTCAAAACTGTGAGTGCACAATTCTCTCCAGCGTAGTCATGGGTACGGTCTTCCGCTGATACCCAGTTCCAGTCTGTTGTCCTGGTATTATGCAGCTTAGCTTCAGTGCTGCAGTAAAAGAAAGGCTTGGACAGACATCGAGTCCTACATAATGTAAAAGCTCTCATAATTGAAGGTTTGTGGATTTCCTTGGGGAAAAAATTGTTAAAATGGAGTTAAACATTGACAGTTGAGGGTCTTTAGAAGAACTGCACTGATCAGATAAATAGTAAGCTTGCCTCAGAATTCTGAAATGCTGGCATTTGGAGCCAAATACAAGTATCATCTGCTGGATCCCCAATGACCAGAGCAACAATTACTGTCTGTAACTTGTGTCTCTTTTAAAAATGGTACCCTAAGATTTGAATGCATATTCTAAATTTCCTCACTGTAGGTTCCTGCCTTCACCAATTTCTCCAGCTCATTAGCTTTATGTGCATTTGTTGTCTTCAAGAAGAATAAAGAGTGGATGTTTAATACAAGCAGTGATGAGAGGGTAATCGTTTTCTTCTCCAACTCCTTCAATGGGCACTTCATTTGGATCAATTGGGTCATCTTGCCAAATGGAAAAAGTTATTGCGAATTTGCCTTTTTTCCTTGTTAAGTACATTTGCTGCTTGCATACAGAATAGAAGGTCTAAGTAGTTTAAATTGCAAAATGTACTAATTAATTTACAAGTAAATGTAAATCAATAAAACTGCAAGTACTGGAAATTGGAATTGAAATCTGCATTTCTGGTGAAAGATCTTTGATCTAAAATGTTAACTGTTTCTCTTTCCAGCATTTTCATTTTTTAAATTACTGTTAATTTGGAGTTAGCTGTACATTGATTGCGATAATAGATGGGGGCAAGAGTACATAAGGAAAGTTAAATCCTGTAAGCCAAATTGAACGAATTCTTAATATGAGCTGGCAGGGACATGAATACATACACTCAGTGGCTACTTTATTCGGTCTACTTGTACCCCTGCTCATTAATACAAATATCTAATCAGCCAATCATGTGGCAGCAACTCAATGCATGGAAGCATGCAGCCATGGCTGAGAGGTCCAGTTGTTGCTCAGACCAAACATCAGAATGGGAAAGAAATATAAACTAAGTGACTTTGACTGTGGAGTGATTGTTGATTCCAGACAGGCTGTTTTGAGTATCTCAGAAACTGCCGATCTCCTGGGATTTTCAGGCACAACAGTTTCTACAGTTTGCAGAGAATGGTGCAAGGGTGAAAAAAACACCCAGTAGGTGGCAATTCTGTGGGTGAAAGTGCCTTGTTAGTGAGAGAGGTCAGAGGAGAATGGACAGACTGGGTCAAGCTAACAGGAAGATGACAGTAACTCAGATAACTACACATTACAACAGCGGTGTGTAGAAGAGTATCTCTGAACAAACAGCACATCGACCTTGATGGGCCGTAGTGGCAGAAGACCACAAACGTAAACTCAGTGGCCACTTTATTAGGTACAGGAGGTACCTAATGAAGTGGCCAGTGGGTGTATATCTGGTTTTATATATGCTTAGTTTTGTAGAGAATTGAAATGTGACAAGAATAATATAAATATTAATTAAACACTTTACAGAACATTTTGGGACATAGATACATAATTTTTTAAATAGAATAATAGCCTGCTGTTGTTTGGGAGGATTTTTTGGCATTACAAATCTGCAGTGGATTATGGTTAATTGGGGGCAGCTGCGTATTTGGGACAATTCTGAAAGACAAAAGCTAATTAATAAAATAGACAGGATTCCCTTTGCTTACTTTCCCCACTTACTTGGGACATAAGTACGTGCCCAAAAAGTTTCTAACTAGCATCAGTTGCATGCACTTGCGAGTGTCGAAGAGTTATGAAGAGAAAGCTGGAGAATGGGGTTGAAAAGGATAATAAATCTGCCATGATAGAATGGTGGAGCATACTTGATGGGCTGAATAGCCTAATTCTGCTCCTATATCTTTTTGATCATTGGTCTATCTAGGTCTATTGCACCAATACCAATAAGTGCAAATGGAGGCATGACTTCTATTTATAAGGTGTCTCTTTTGTTTGCTAGATCTCCCAAAATGCTTCACAGCCAATGATATTGAGTCACTGTTGTAATGGAAAATTTGGCACTCACTGTGTGTAAATCAAGTAAAATAACAAGGAACAGAAAGTGCTGGAGGAACTCACCAAGTCAGGCAGCATCCACGGAGCGGAATAAACAGTCGATGTTTCGTACCAAGACCCTTCATCAGGCGGAAGAGGTTAGAACGCGAAGGTGGGTAGAAGAGGAGGGGCACAAGTTCATAAGTGAGGCACGGAAGGCGAGTTACAAGCAAATTTGGTGAAATTGACGAATTTGGAGTGGATTCAGGAAGCTGCACCAAAGTAGTGTCAGTGTAGCGTGTAAAGAGTAGGGGAGCTTTATTAGTCTAGGCTTGGAACATGGACTTTCCAATGAAAAGACAGGCATAGCTGGGGCCCATGCAGGTGCCCATGGCTGCACCTTGGGTTTGGAGAAAACGGGAGGGGCCCAGAGAAGGTGAGGACCAGTTCTGCCAGATGGAGGGGGGTGGTGGTGGATGGGAACTAGTTAGGCAAGTAACAATAGCATAAATTACAAGGAAATTATTTTAGTGGTATCATTTGAAAGATGAGCAATGTCAGGACACTTGGAGAGGTCTCCCCATCTCACTTAGATACTTGCACAGCATGCTTTACATTTCATAGAGGATAGGTGGCTTTGCGGTTTAACGGATTATCTTTGATAGTATATTACTCCCACAATATTGATTGTGTACGGGTATCTTTATGGCATGCTGATTAAAGTTATGTTAACACCATTGTGTTGAGGCCCGTTGGCCAGAGCCTGCTCTGCGAGTCCGCTGGGGAGGATGAAGCCCGGTGCCTGCCGGCCTGAGTCCATGTTCGCTGGAGGCCTGTCCTGGGGTTAGAGGGCTGTGTATGTGTGTGTGGGGGCGGGAGAGGGGAATGGGACTTGTTTTTGCTGCTGTTGTTTTGTTGCTGCTTGTGTTCTGTGTTGTTCTGCCAAGCATAGTAGGCATGCTCGGAACGTGCGGCGACAATTGCGGGCTTGCCCCCCCAGATCACCCTTGGGCATGTTATTTGCCAATGCAAATGACGCATTTCACCATACATTTCAGTGTGCATGTGAGAAATAAACTTAAATCTTGAGTCTTGCCTCAGAAGCAAGTGAACTGCCTCTGAACCAAGGGCAACACGTAAATTAATTAGAATCATGAAATACACGTAAGAGGTCAACCAGAACACATTGTGGAATTGGAATGGAAATCGTTTGCGTGCCAGTGAGATCACGCTCTCACAACCCGAGAAGAATAGATTTCTCAAGCTTTGAAGTAGTACTGACAGCATTTTAGCATCAATGTCCACTGCTGGGTCTGTTTGGTGAAGTAAGTAATAACTGCTGTCCGTTTAGATGGAATAAAATATTAGCATAGCGATGGCCATTAAATCTCCTCTGATCTGAAAAGCACATCTGCATTCTACATTAGTTGTAATGCATGAGTTTAATGTCCTGTCTCCATAATCATTTGTTGCAACAACAGTAAATTAACTAACAAATGATTGTACTTCTCCTGCACCATTATTATTATAAAAGCATCAGCAGTTCATGAAAAATATAATACAATATTTCACGCCTGCATAGAGGAGTGTGCAATATTCGCCAGTAAAGTTGCTGCAGTTTTGCACTCAGTTGTCACTTTATTATGTACACCTTTTACCTGCTTATTAATGCATATATCTAATCAGCCAATCATGTGGCAGCAACTTAATACATGGTCAAGAGATTCATTTGTTGTTCAGACCAAACATCAGAATGGGGAAGAAATGTGATCTAAGTGAAATGATTTGACAGTGGAATGATTGTTGGTGCCAGACAGGGTGGTTTGAGTATCTGAGAAATTGCTGATCTCCTGGGATTTTCACACACAACAGTCTCTAGAGTTTACACAGGATGGTGTGAAAATCAAAAAAAAAATCCAGTGAGCAGCAGTTCTGTGGAGAAAAATGCCTTGTTAATGAGAGACATCAGAGGAAAATGGCCAGACTGGTCCAAGCTGTCAGGAAGGCAACAGTAGTTTCAATAACCAGCTGATACAACAGTGGTGTGCAGAAGAGCACCTCTGGATGCACAACACGTCGTACCTTGAAGTGGCTGGGCCACAGCAGCAGAAGACCATGAACGTACACTCAGTGGCCACTGTATTAAGTAAAGGCAGTACCTAGTAATGTGGCTACTGAGTGTGAAAAGGGAATGCATTGACTAAGGTTAAAGGAAATACATCCTGGTCTCAAGGTATGCAGTAGAAAGCCTATCCACCTCTTGGTCACTCTGCTCTTCATGAGCCAGACAGTGGCTGTTGGTGTGATCAAGTCAGTTTATAGAATGAAATTTCTATGCTGCCACTGAAGAATCAAATTTAATATCACTGACATATGTCATGAAGTGTATTGTTTTACAGCAGTGGTACAGTACAATAATAAAAACTATATTACTATAAGTAATGTAATATTTAAATATATATATATATATATATATATATATATAAGTAGTGCAAAAAGAGACCAAAATAGCGAGTTAGTGTTCATAGGTTGGTTCATCGACCATTCAGAAATCTGATGCCTAAAGTGTTGAGTGAGTGTCTTCAGGATCCTATACCTCCTCTCTGATGGTAGTAATATGAAGAGAGCGTGTCCTGGGTGATGGGGGTACTTAATGATAGATGCTGTCTTTTTGAGGTATCACCTTTTGAAGATGTTCTCAGTGCTTGGGAGGCTAGTGCCCATGATGGAGCTGACTGAGTTTGCAACTCTCTGGAGCCTTTTCCAATCCTGTGCAGTGGCCCTTCCATGCTATATGGCGATGCAACCAGTTAGAATGCTCTCCATAGTACATATGTGGAAATTTGTGAGAGTCTTTCTTAAAATATCAAGCTCCTGATGAAGCATAGCTGTTGGTCTGCCTGCTTTGGAATTGCATCATTATGTTGGGCTCACAATAGTTCTTCAGAGATGTTGATGCCTAGGAACATGAATCTGATCACCCTTTCCGCTGCTCACTGCTCCATGGGGACTGTTGTATGTTCTCCCAACCTCCCCTTCCTGGTCCATACTGAATTCCTTGGTGTTACTGGCGTAGAGTGCAAGATTCTTGTTGTGACACCACCCAACAGGAGTGGTGTCGCAACATTAGGAGTTTGAGAAGGTTTGCTATGTCTCCAATGACTCTGGCAAAGTATTGAATAAGAAATGAACTGGCCACCAAGACTGAGCAAACCCTGAGACTGACAGTAAAATGCTGGCTTTTGGCTGTTTCATGCAAGTAATTTGCAGACCTGTTGTAAGTATGGGATTACAGAGTTGGCAGTTCTGTTACTGCTTTTCTACTGGACTCTCCCATGGGATCCAGTAGTAGGTCACACTCTTGTTGAACTACTCCAATATTTCATTGGGAATCTGTCTCTAGTAGAATGGGGCCACTTAGGCATAGACCAAGTGGATAGCCAGAGACCTTTTCCCAGGCCAGAAATTGCTAATACAAGGGGGCATAAGTTTATGGTGATTGGAGGAACATTACATTTACCTACCTTACTACCATCTCAATCTGCAAGTTAGTCTGAAGGCAATCCTGAACCAGGACTGCCAGCTGCCTTCTGTAACAAGGAATATAATGAAAAGGCAGTTTGCAGGGTGGGTAGTGTCCGCAATGAATTTTCCTGCCCATTTTTTTTGTCCTGGACACATACAAGCCCTGCAGTCATTATAGACTGCAGTCAGTGACCTTTTCTTCTCTGCTGACAATTTGCTGCAGTTTTTATATGTTAGGAGAGGATGCTGCACCAAGCCACAGAGAAATGGCTGAAGTGAGGATGCTCTCTATGAATCTCAGTGTGAGTTATAGAGAGATAACTGGTGTTGGCGCGTGGCCAAGTGGTTAAGGCATCGGTCTAGTGATTTGAAGGTCACTAGTTCGAGCCTCAGCTGAGGTAGTGTGTTGTGTCCTTGAACAAGGCACCTAACCACACATTGCTCTGCGACGACACTGGTGCTAAGCTGTATGGGTCCTAATGCCATTCCCTTGGACCACATTGGTGGCATGGAGAGGGGAGACTTGCAGCACGGGCAACTGCCAGTCTTCCATACAACCTTGCCCAGGCCTGCATCCTGGAGACCTTCCAAGGTGCAAATCCATGGTCTCACAAGACTAACGGATGCCTATTTTTTTATATATATAGGGAGATATAATGCAGGTCCTTCAGCCCGTCGGGACTATACCTATTTACAGTAGTGTCATAAAGTGAAAGAGTAATTCAGCAAGGAATAGGCCATTTTGCCCAACTCTAACCAAGATGCCCACCTCAGCTGGTCCATTTGCCCTTGTTTGGCCCATGTCCCTCTAAGATGGAATACAGTGCCAGGAAGTGTATGGTCACACACTTTGGAAGAAGAAATGAAAGGGTAGACTATTCTCTAAATGGAGATGCAAATTCAAATATCTGAGGTGCAAAGGGACTTGTGAGACCTTGTGCAGGATTCACTAAACCTTAATTTGCAGGTTGAGTCAGTAGTGAAGAAGGCAAATGCAATGTTAACATTAATTTTGAGAGGACTAGAATATAAAAGCAAGGATGTAATGTTAAGGCTTTATAAGGTACTGGTGAGGCCTCATTTGGAGTATTGTGAGCATTTTTGGGCCCTTTATCTAAGAAAGGATGTGCTGACATTGGAGAGAATTCAAAGGAAGTTTGTGAAAATGATTCTGAGATTGACAAGCTTATTATATGAGGAGTGTTTGATGGCTCTGGGCCTGTACTCACTGGAATTCAGAAGAATGAAGTGGATCTCATTGAAACATATTGAATGTTGAAAGAATGTGGATGTGGAGAGGACGTTTTCTCTGGTGGAAGAGTCTAAGGCCAGAGGACACACCCTCAGAAGAGAGGGACATCCATTTAGAATGGAGATGAGGAGTTACTTTAGCTAGGGAATGGTGACTCTGTGGAATTCATTGCCACAGATGGCTGTGGAGGCCAAGTCATTGGGTATATTTAAGTCAGAAGTTGATAGATTCTTGATTAGTCAGGGCATGAAGGGATATGGGGAGAAGGCAGAAGATTGGGGCTGAGAGGCAAGGTGGATCAGCCACGATGAAATGGAGTTGCAGACCTGATGGGTCAAGTAGCCTAATTCTGCTCCTATATCTTATGGCCTAAACCTTTTCTCTCCATGTATCCACCAGACTGTCTATTAAACTTTATTATTGTATTTGCTTCAATCACTTCCTCTGGCAGCTCATTCATATATACATTCTACATTAATTACTGTTTTTACACTCCCCACATCATCTTAAACCTTCCTCAGATTCTGCCACTCATCTCCTCATTAGCAGCAACCTACTGGATTCCTGCATCAAACAGGGAGGACGTGCAAACACCACACATGTCAGGACTGAGCTCAGGTCTCTGGCACCTAAATAATGAAGAGAAGAGATTCTGCAGATGCGGGAAATCCAAACACAAAATACTGAAAGCAATCAGCAGGTCGGACAGCATCAATGGAAGGGAATAAATGGTCGACCTGATGAAGGCGCTCAGTCCAAAATGTCAGCGGTTTTTTCCGCTCCATAGATGCCACTTCAAATGTTTTTAGTTTCTTTGTATTATATGGATTTTATGGTGTTTTATTTGTTAAAAATATTGAATATTCCTATACATTTAATATTTTTAATAGTTTACTGTCATTTTAGTTGAAACAGTCCTAGGAGTTACTAAACATTTGTGAATGTCAAAGATATACACAACGTTCAAGCTTCGACATCTGTTGAGCCTGGGGGGTAATAAAGCCTCTTGCGAGGCCTTTCTATGAGTGGGACCAGCTGTTTGTGTTGACAATCTTTCCTTGGATGCACATTACCATCCCAAAGTATTGAAAACCGTACTGTCTCTAGAACACAGTGCTGGAGCAAGCACTGTGGCCCAGAAACAGGAGGGCAGTGATTCTGGGACAGTAGAAGATCTGCCCTATTATGGTGGGTTCCTCTTAACCCCATATGGGCAGGGGGGGGGGGAACAAAAACATGCAGCTGTAGTTTTTCCATCTCCTGTCTGTCAACTAGAAATGTAGAGCCAGAGCATCTCAGTGGATTGATGCTATTGTTTAAGGGGAAACGTGAGGGGTAACTTCTTCATTCAAAGGGTGGTGAGAGTCTGGAACCAGCTGTCAGCGGAAATGGTAGATATGAGTTCAATTTCACTCTTGAAAATAAGTTTATATAGGTACATGGATGGGTGGTGTGCGGAGGGCTATGATCCAAGTGTAGGTCGATGAATCTAGGTGGAATACTAGTTCGACATGGATAAGATGGGCCAAGGGCCTGTTTCTGTGCTCTGGTGTTCTATAACTCTGTGACTCCAAGTAAACAATAACTGCTCTTTCCTTATTGGTTTTAATGAAAATGTTCACCTCTGTGCCCTTTCCTAACAGCATGCCTGAGAGTGAAAAATATCAGGGAAATAAACTTGAACCTTGCACTGCTTTTGTAGGGAGCTTTTAAGCTTGCTGGTAAATCAGCAGGGCCACAGCACATCTGTCTGCAAGTAAATTCCTTGTGGGGCAAGCAGAGAAAACTTACTTGCTGCTCTTGGTGCAATCTATTAAATAGACACATTGAGATCTTCTCTTGCAATCAGTTAAAATAGTAGGCAATGCAACTAATATATCTGTGCAATTCGTAAACGTTTGACTTCATAAGTTCAAAGCCCCATCCCCATGCACAATAACAATTACTGGAATACTTCTAATCCATAGCATGGTGGAAATATCCTTCCAGGTCAGACAACATCCAGGAAGAAAGCATTATCTTTTGACTCATCAGGAAAAGCTTTTAAAAAGAAGAAAACAAGATTATCTTTATTTGTTACTCTAACATTGAAACATACAGTGAAATGGGTTGTTTTGCGTCAAATCAAATCAATGAGGATTATGCTAGAGGCAGCCATGCTCCGGGACCAAATTAGCATGCCCACAACTCACTAACTTCTAACCATAGGCATTTGGAATGTGGGAGGAAATCAGAGCACCCTGAGGAAACCCACTTAGTCACGGGGAGAACATACAAACTCCCTGTCAGTAGTGGTGGGGTTTGAACACCGATCAGTGATTGTTTCGCTGTAAAGTGTGCTGACCGCAAAGCTACCATATCACCCTTAAAGCTAAGGGTAAAAGTAAAGGTAAAATGTAAAGAGTGCCCAGTATGAGTTAATTGGGAATAAATTGGGAAGTCTGATAGGATTGAAGGCAGTGTACAGTGGACATGTCAGACAGTGAAACCACCTCCACATGACCTGTCTATGCAAAATACTTCACATCAAATGCCAAGCAAGACAAGGTTCCAGACACACAGATTCTAACCCAAACAAAACTCCCTGGCGTTTACACATTGTTGAAAAAAAATCACAGATCAAGTGGGCAGGGCATGTCAGACGTTTTGATGACACAATACTGAAGCAGCTATTTATGGGGAACTTACCAAGAGTGAATAGCCATGTGGTAGACAAAAAAAGAGATTCAAAGACACGAGAGAGTCAGCAGAGGCTAGAAATCCAGAGCAACACACACAAAATGCTGGAGGAACTCAGCAGGTCAGGCAGCATCAATGGAAAGGAATAAACAGTTGACGTTTCAGGCTGAGAACCTTTATCATGTCTCATCAATTCTAATGAACTGGTGATCACATAGTCCTGATAAGGCTCTTGGCCTGAAATGTCGACTGTCTGTTCCTCTCCGTAGATGCTAACTGACCTGAAGAGTTTCTCCAGCATTTTGGTTGTGTTACTGTTATAGTACGTGGGTTATGACCCAAAGAAAAATGATGGCTGGAGTCACGTAGAACTTTCAAGCACGGGGGCATCAAAAATCAAACTTGCAAAAATTAGTGAAAAGAAAACTGCTAATGTTTGCAAAAAGTTATATACCTGAAAACACAATAAATATCTCCATAGAATGCCCAGTGTGAAATCCCGGCATATCTATCCTCTCCTGTCCCCCCACTGAGAGCGAACTGCCCTGTGTTTTTAGACATCAGAACGTACTACCTTTAATTACCCACAGTTAACTAAAGACTACACATAAATGAGAACCCCACAGTATACAGACTACATTATACAAACAATATATACATATTTACACAACCCCATTACTAACGAAATGGAATATTCAGAAGTGTATGGCAGGAAGGCAGTCTAAAGCGAACCCATTATAAAAATATATCATTTGAAGTGCGTACACTCAGTGCAATGACAGCAGAATGACAAGGCAGTGTTTGTGTGTGTGTGTGAATACGCATGTATACAGAGTGTGTTTACTGAGTGCTCACTATCACAGTTACAAAGAGGTTCAAAGACTGATAGGACATCTAGAATCACTATTGCCCCAGAGGTCAGCGTTGAAAACTCTGATGTTCTGAAGTCATGTTAATGATCTGAAAATGAATGCACATGACACGATCAGCAAGTTTGCTGATGATACTAAATTCGGGAGTCATGTTAATAATAAAGTAGATTACAATGAATTGCAATGCGACCTTGATCAGTTAGGGAGACGTGCTGAGGAATGATAAATAAGCCATTGATGACTCCGCACTTGGAGTATTGCATACAGTTTTGGTCACCTGTTAATAGGAAAAACATTGTCAAGCATCGTCATTGACAGTGAACAGCCAGCACAATGCAGTGCCTCTACTTTCTTAGGCATTTGCACAGATTTGGCATGTCATCTAAAATTTATTTTTCTATTTGTGGTTTGTCTTCTTTTTCACATTGGTTGTTTGTTGGTCTTTCTTTGTGTGTAGTTTTTCATTGATTCAATGGTATATCTTTTGTTCCACTGTGATGTGATTGCATGCAAGAAAGTGAATGTCAGGGCAGTATATGATGACCTGTATGTACTTGGATAATAATGTACTTTGACTTTGACATGCATTTAAGGTGAGCAGGAAAAATTTTAAAGGAAATGTTCAGGACAAGTGTTTTTTTCACACAGAATGTGGTGTACCTGGAACGCACTGCTTGGGGTGGTGGTCAAAGACAACATGATAGAAGCATTTTTGTGGCTTTTAGTTAGATACATGAATATGAAGGAAATGGAGGGACATGGATCATGCACAGACAGAAGAAATTTATTTAATTTGGCATAGTATTTGGCACAGACGTTGTGGCTGAAGGGCCTGTTTCTGTGAAATAAAGTTGTGTTTGCATGACCAACCACTTTATAAAGTGGGAGAGTTTTACCAGCAGGACTCAGTAATGTTGTTGGTTCTTGTAATCAGTCTAAAGCATGTGGTATCCTAAACAAGAAGATTTTAATTAACACAAAGACATCCTGTTTCCCAACATATGCATCTCATGGCTGACTGCCATTAACTCCCTGCTGTCTGGAGAGGAAGTCTGTGTTCTCTTCAGGCTACTGAAAATGTATCTTTTTAGCACAATAAGATGGAGACAGAAAACAGTAATTAACACAATCATTGATCATTTCAAACACAGAGTCTTGTTCTTCTCCTCCCATCTGCATTTGGGTTGGGTTTGCACTGGACAGTCTGGCTGTCAAGATCAATACTTCTGTGCTGTTTTATGTTCCGCACCATCGCTATTTGAAGAATTGCAAAAAGGTAAGTTTTGCATCTGTAACACAAGAGACTCAGAGCGACACACACAAAGTGCTAGAGGAACTCAGCATGTCAGGCAGCATCTATGGAGAGGAACAAAGAGTCAACGTTTCAGGCCATAGCCCTTCATCAGGACTCAGGCATTTACAAACAAGTGTGATATTGAAACTGCCACCTAAAAACACATCATAAGTTCAGCACACCTCCAGTATTATAAATTTGAGACTTACAATATGGGAGGATCAACGTTGTTGTTATATTTCTAGAGGCACAGAACACTAATAAGATAACTGTCTTTTTGTTGAAGGTGAAATATTGCTGTGTTTCACCTTGGCCCCTCTCCAACGTTTCCTTGATGCATTCGCAATCGATTCCTTCGCGATAGATTCCTTCAAACATCTCCCCAGTCAGTTGCTTTCCTTGGTTTCCCCACCAACTGCTTTCTGCAACTTACAGTCAACTCCTTGCCCATTCTTCAGATTATCTCCCCACTTGCTTCGTCCATCCCTCCTTCTATTTACGTGCTCCAATTTCTCTCCCTGTCAGGATCATTCCTTCATGAGCCCTGGTTTTCCCATATTGATCATCTCTCCCCACTGTCAATTTGTTCTGTTGGTTGATTCTTCCATGATGTCTATCCTGCACAGATGCATCTGAACTCAGAGGCAAGGCCTTTCATTTTTTTTTTGTATGCATGAGGCCTTTACTTGCCACCTAGAAACCTGGGTTGGTACACAGTACAATATTGTGTATCCCTCTCACCATGGCTTGTAACAAACGTGGCTTGTTATCTAACTCTGCTAAAAGCCATGTGACTCAGCCTTCAGAAGGCCACTTTCAATAGGCAACAGGTGTCTAGGGTCAGTATGATTTGGTTTCAACTAAACTGAAAAGTTGGATGTTCTGATGAGGGAATGAAAATTGTGGTGAATGCTGTGTAAATACTGCCCCATGCAAAGTTATCATTCACCTGCACAAAGCACTCTTTCTTCGAGCATCTCCCTGTCACACTGGCTTGGGCATTGGGAGCAAGGGTGGACCCAAATGCAAGACACATCTTGTGAGGTTACTTAGATTTAGTCTATTGTTCGATACCAGGAGAGCAAGGCAGGAGCAGGAAATAGCGAACTGGTCAAGGACTCAGGACTATGACTAGGCTGGGACCAAGGGTCTGGGTTTGGACTCGGAACTGGCTCCCAGAACTAGAGGAGTCATGAAGAGGCTAGGGTATGGACTCCGAGCCAGAGACTGGGCAAGGACCCAGTACCTGGGTCTTGTCTTGGGCTCGGACCCCAGAACCAGGCATGGACATGACATGGGCTAGGGAGTGGAGGAACATGGAAACACATAGCCTCGGTCTCGGGGGAGCAGGTACATGGAACCGTGGACAGAACACAGAGTTGGGACCCCTCCTTGGGTACAGGACATAGGGCCAGGACTCGCACACAGAACAGAGAGCCGGGACTCCTCCTTGGGTACAGGATATAGGGCCGGGACTCATGACCCTCCGTGGGGCAACGGCAAGATGGCCTGACTTACCCTACGGAGGCGAGGACAAGACAAGACAGAATATGACCTCCCGCGGAGCAACGGCAAGACGGCCTGACTTACCCCACGGAGCGAGGAGAAGACAAGACAAGACCAACACGAATGAACACCAGACAGTACCTATCTAGCTCTGGTGATGGAACTAGACTGAACTGCAGGCCGGGGCTGCAGATGAAGGCTAGAGGCAAGAGGGGCAGAGAAGGGATTCAGACAAAGGGTAGGGCAGGAATCACAGACCGCCAGAGCCAGGACTTGACCTGGTGCTTGAATGTCGCCAGGGCCAGCACTTGACTTGGTGCTTGAATGCCACCAGAGCCAGGACTTGACTTGGTGCTTGAATGCCGCCAGGGCCAGCACTTGACTTGGTGCTTGAATGCGGCCGGAGCCAGGACTTGACTTGATGCTTGAATGCCGCCAGGGCCAGGACTTGACTTGGTTGACTTGGAGCTTGAATGCCGCTGGAGCCAGGACTTGACTTGGAGCCTCCGGGTAGTGGCGAGCTCTCAACTCGGCCCAGGAACAGTAGACAGCGGTTCTTGATTCCCTCTGGCGGGTTAACTGATGGACCCACCTCGGTGAGGAAACTTTGCAGGCTCGCTTTGGCGAGGTAACTGGACAGGGTTGCTCCGGTGAGCAGAGGCGAATTACCGGCACTCGCTTCGGCAGAGATTAGGCTTGCTCCGGCCAGATGACATCGGCACACCATACCTTGGATGACTTTGCAGATGCTCCCGCGCCGAACAGCTGAAAGCCGGAGACTATAAACTACCGGTTCAGCCGTGTGTTAATTGCCTCTAATCACCATAGTCGAGGGACACGAGAAAACAGGGTCCAGATCGTAACATAAACAAGGTAAATTTAAAGGGACCCCGATCCGGACCATGATATTCCCCTTGTGCTCTTCTCTGCAGCTCGTCACAAAAGGCTCCAAACCAGGCTACTGTCCTTCAGAAATCTGATCCCGCCCAGCCCTCTCGAATCTTCCATCGCATCCCACTGGGGAAAAAAGTTACAACACGTTACCAAAACAAACATTCCTAAGTTGGGCAAGTGGCTCCATATCTTTATACGAAGTCAAAACATTAGTCTATGAAGCTTAACTGACAGGAATCGATCGAATCTGGGTTCTTCCTTGCTCTTGGCAACAGGTCTGCTGCCTCGCCTTACCTCGGTTCTGCTGCAATGAATTGCCTTCAAGTCCAAAGGGAAGTTTACCAGAAAAATAGTGATTAACAAAGTATTTAGTTGTTTTCTTTGTTTCATCGGCCACCAGCCAGAAGTTGTTGAGATTCACCAGTGCCATCTTAAACCAGAATTTTCTTAAATGCGTTGAAGTATTCCTCGCCAAAGCTGCTTTATTGCCTTTGGTCAAAGGATAAATGTTGGTCAGGAAATTAGTCAGATTATGTCTAGTGAGCAAGAGATTTTGCAGATGCTGGAAATCTTGAGCAACACTTACACACAAATGCTGGATAAACTCAGCAAGTCATGGAGGGTAATCAACAGTAGACATTTCGGGCCAAAATCCTTCATCAGGACTCTAATGTCTTGCAGTCTTTTCATCCCCAGCAGATGAGTCTACAATTCAACATTTTGTATTAGCAACAGAACCGTGCAGGATTTCCCCTGGTACTGCACACAATTATTAATGTAAACTGTTAAATCTGAAGTACCACTTGAATCCACAGTCTTTAACTCAGATGCAAGGTTGCCACTACTGAGTAGAATTATCCTCTGCACTTAAGATGGTTATGAACTCATTCGATGCTGGGTTGCCACATGGCCTCTCCCTTTCCTCTTCCTTCCCTTTCTCTCCGCACTCTGTAGTTGCTCCCCCGCATAATTGAAACTGCCTTTCCCCCATAAAGGAAGGGCCTCACACAACAGGCCACCATTGATATGATGCACACAGCCAAATATTGCACATATCCTCCAGCATGTGCGGGGGAGGGGGTGGTGGTCCTTGTTCCATACTGTCCGAATGTCCTAATATATTTGTGAGGTGTCCACACACTGTGACATCGTGCTTGGGAGCAAGGCATTGGCTGTACACTTGTAGCGTTTGAGTGCGTGGCTGCCTGCCAGAATGAAGAACCACGTGGTCAGCAGGTATCCCTGCTCACTTCGTAGCCTCTGCTTTGCTCGTCAGGGTGCTCAGCTACAGAAGACACACAGTCTGATAAAGCACAGATACTTTGTGACAGCTCTCGGATACAGGATTAGGTTGATCTGTGTTGCTGCTTGTTAAGACAGTAATAATAACAACTTGTTATTTTCATACAGGCGATGTAGATCAAAGTTCATTACAGAGGGATAAAGTGTAAACATTAAACTATAAGACAAAAAGATGTGAGGTAAACAAACAGGTTTTGAGCTGCTGTTTAAAAGTGTCAACTGAATCTGCATCCCTTACAATTTTACGAGGGGTGATTGATAAGTTTGTGGAATAAGGTAGAAGGAGATGAGTTATACAGCTTTCTTTACATGCACATGCAGTTCAACTCTTTGAGTGATTATGCCGAAAGTTTGAAGTTAATAACTCATCTCCTTCTACCTTAAGCCACACACTTATCAATCACCCCTGATGAGTTATTAACTTCAAACTTTCTGCATAATCATTCAAAGAGTTGAACTGCATGTGCATGTAAAGAGAGCTGTATAACTCATCTCCTTCTACCTTAGGCCATGAACTTATCAATCACGCCTGCTGCGGACACTTTCTGGAGATCCAAGATCCGTATACTCCACAACCACTGGAGTAAATGTATAAATGTAAGAGGGGACTATGTTGAAAAATAAATGTGCTAGGTTTTCTATAATCGACTCCCTCTACCTTAGGCCACAAACTTATCAATCACCCCTCGTAGATATTCAACTCCCATAGTTTTGGAGCGTAGTTCAAAAAAGCTGACCAGCCAATTATCTTTATAGGGAAATTGTTGGAATTTAAGAGACCGGCAGAAGAAGATCTGAGAGCTCGAGCAGGATTATAGAATGAAAGCAGTTCTGTGATGTACTCTGGTCCCAGACCATTGAGAGCTTTAAAAACAAGCAAGATCAATTCTAAAAGACACAGAGTAGCTGGGCAGGGGTGATATGCTCCCTCATTCTGGTTTTAGTTAAAAGTCTAGCAGCGGTGTACTGAATAGGTTGAAGTTTGTCAGTGTCAGTAGATTGCTGTGGAAGGCCTGTAAAGAGTACATACCAGTAATCTAGTCTATTCGATATAAAGGCGTAAATTAGTTTTTCAGCATCATTATGTGACAGAAATGGACATACATTTATAATATTTCTTATGTGTAAAAATGCCACTCTGGTCACTTTTTTTATGTGGGATTTGAAATTCAAATCTGAATCAAGGATAATAAACCCAGGTTTGTTACTTCTGGTTTTACAAAGGGAGTCAAGTTTCCAGTTTTATCTCTTTTGGCTTTCAGGCCAATCAAAAAGATTTCAGTCTTATCTTCATTTAGTTTGATGAAATTATTGCTCATCCATTTTGATTATTGCAGCCATACCAAGAGTCAGAGAAGATAGGGTGTTATCATCATCAGGCTCAACCGAGATTTACAATTGTGTGTCATCTGCACAACTGTGGAAATCAAGTTTATGCTCTCTAATGGTGACTCCTAAGGGGGGCATGTACAGAATAAGGAGAAGGGTAGGGTAATAAGACTGCTTTCCAGAGCAACACTAAAAGGTACATCCTATCTCTTAGGAAATTGATCTCCAAGACAGCCAAGGGAGAAGGATAAAGTTACTAAAGCAAACATTCTTTATTGATAACAGTATCTGGTGTCTGGGTAGTTCTCAACAGTCAACCAGTAATAATGAGTCAAAACTCACTCCACACGGTGTAGAGAATATGAAGCTTGAGTAAACACTCAATGAAAGCCACATGGGTTTTTATTCTTTAAAACATATCAAACTCATTAAATACCTACATAGATTCGATTATTTAGTCACCGTTGTCCAAGGGCCATAAGACATGTGAGGAGAAGTAGGCCGTTCTGCCCTTCGAGTCTGCTCTGTCATTCCATCATTGCTAATTTATTATCTCTCTAAACCCCAGTCTCCTGCCTTCCTTTGATGCCCTTACTAATCAAGAACCTATCAACCTTAGTGTTAAATACACCCAGTGATTTGGTTTCCACAGTTGTATGTGGCAATGAATTCCATAGATCCACTACCCTCTGGCTAAACAAATTCCTCCTCATCTCTGTTCCAGTAGGATGTTCTTGTATTCTCAGACCATGCACTCTGGTCCTAGACTTCTCCACTATTGAAAGCCACACTATCTAGGACTTTCAATATTTGGTTTCAATGCGGTCACTCCTCGTAATTCTAAACTTCAGCAAGTACAGGCCCAGAGCCATCAAACACTCCTCATGTTAACCCTTTCATTCCTGGATGTTACATTGAAGTTGTATAAGATGTTGGTAAGGCCTAATGTGGAGTATTGTATGCAGTTCTGGTCCCTACCTACAGGAAAGATACAAATAAATTTGAAAGAATGCAGAGAAAATTTATAATGATGTTACTGGGAATTGAGAACCTGAGTAATAGGGAAAGGTTGAATATATTTGGACTTTTTTTTCCCTTGGAGATTTGAATAAGGTATGCAAAATTATGAGAGGTATAGATGGAGTAAATGCAAGCAGGTTTTTTCCACTGAGGTTGGATGAGACTAGAACCAGAGGTCATAGGTTAAAGGTGGAAGGTGAAATGCGTGAAGGGAATCTTCTTCACTCAGAGGGTGGTGAGAGTGTGTAATGAGCTGCCAGAGAAAGAGGTGGATGCGGGTTTGATTTCAACATTTATTTGGATAGGTACATGAATGGGAGGGTAATGGAGGGCTATGCTCCAGGTGCAGGTTGACGGGACTAGACAGAATGAGAGTTCGGAATCAGCAGAAGGACCTGTTTCTATGACATTATGACTATGGTCTCTAAAACACCCACCATATGGAATAATATCTTAAATTATAAGTTAATCCTGGACAATTTTCAATTAAACTTTAAAGTCAAACGTGGGAACAGTGTCTTTCTTGTCCTATATTTTCTCTGGTGCTCAAACTTCGAATAAAGTGTTGCTTATTCTCTGTTTCTTTTGTTGTGGTAATATACACTCAGTGGTCACTTTATTTGGTACCTCCTCTTCCGAAAAAAGAGGCCATCGAGTGTACGTTTGTGGTCTTCTGCTGCTGCAGCCCATCCACTTCAAGGTTTGATGTGTCTGCATTCAAAGATGCTCTTCTGCACACCACTGTTGTAATGTGAGGTTATTTGAGTTACTGTCGCCTTCCTGTCAGCTTGAACCAGTCTGGACATTCTCCTCTGACCTCTCTCATCAACAAGGCATTTCCGCCCACTGAACTGCTACTCATTGGATTTTTTTGTATTTTTCGTACCATTCTCCGTAAACTGTAGAGACTGGAGATGTGCAGTTTCTGAGAGACTCAAACCACCATCTCTGGCGCCAACAAACTTTCCACAAACAAAGTCATTTAGATCACATTCCTTCTCCATTCAGATGTTTGGTCTGAACTACAAGTGAACCTCTTGACCATGTCTGCATGCTTTTATGCATTGAGTTGCTGCCACATGATTGGCTGATTAAATATTTGCTTTAATGAGCAGGTGTAAAGTAGGTACTGAGTGTATTTTCGCTGGGCCCATAACCTTTAATCTGATGTTCTTTGCTCTGGTTCTTCTCTTGCTGAAATATAGTACTTGTAGTTGATTCTTTGAAAAAAAAAGTCATTCCAATGGCAAAACAAAAGGTGCCAGAGGGTTTAGATGTAGATCCCAATTGAATGCATTATTTAAGCATAAAAATAATGCCTTGGACTCATTAATTAATGTGTAACAACCAAATCAATAAATTGGAGAATTGGGCACAAAATAAATACTTCATATATAATAAACCTGAATATTTATGTTTAACAGAGTAGGCTGAATCCTCTGCTGAGAGTTAATAATGTTTGAACTTCCATAAGGTTTTATCTGTAATAAAATAGCTTCTATCTTTCTCTACCACTGAGTCTGTTTCATTGGAACAATCATATTATTTATTATACCCCTCAAGTCAGAGTTGCTATAACCCCAAATAAGACCATTTCCCTTTTTAGCTATAATAAGAATTCACAATTCGATTTCAGCATAATATCCTTAGGCTAATAGCTAATTAAACTATGAGCTGCCAACCTTCACATAAATTTAATTGAAGGATAATATTTTCCCATGGTCTACCATGAGCCTATTTTGAAAATGTCCTAGATAAAAGGCTTGAATCTCTTGTTTATCTTGCTGCACTTGCTTCAGTCTGACAATTTGATTTTAAGATGTATTTAGCATTACATACTGTGGCTGGTACTGATAAATTGACTTTGAAATCGTTTTATTTGTGTAAAGGTCACTGGTTGATACTAAATAATCTGCAGTATCAGGAAGGCGTGTGTGGGTGGGAGGGAGAAACAGAATTTTTTGGCTGTTTTTTTGTGTTCTGCCGAGCGTTGTGGCCATGCTCTGTTAGCACTGGAGTGCATGGCGACACTTGCAGGCTACTCCCAGCACACCCTCAGCTGTGTTGATGGTTCATACAAATGACACATTTCCCTATATGTTTCAATCTACACATGACAAATAATCGTGACTCACGAAATTCAGGCGTACAAATTCTTGGAGGCTTCCTCAGAAAGCAGTGATTCTTCTGGTGCTGTAAGTGGGTCCTAGGACCAATTGATGGCGTCCAATTTGGTGTCCTGTCTCATGGCCAATTTTCTGACCTTCTGAACTCCGGTTTTAAAGAAGCCAGTTTGCGTTTATTGTTGTTTTCTAAGTTTTCATTTTGTTTTGTCCTTTCATACAGGGATACTTGCAATGTTTTCGCACCACTTGGTCTTTGCTGCTGCAGCTTTACATAGCACAACTCCCTTTATAGATGTATTTTCCCTCAGCTCTGTTGCTGACAGCAGCTGCCTCATTGGCAGTCTTCAGCACAGGCATCCCATTAGGTTTTGAATGCCGCGTCAGCCACTCTCATTTCCTCTGATGCTATAAAACAAGACACAGAAGCCTTGCTTGCTGGAGAAAATATAATCCTGTTGTATAATACACAGATCATGGTAATTTAATGGAATACATGATATCATCGTTATTCTTAACAGTAATCCTATGGAATATATGAAAATATAATCAATGCACTGTATCATAATGAATTTTATTTTTAGAGCTGCAGCTCGGTAACAGGCTGCCATCACTTGCACTATTCTGATAATGTTATGTCAAGGATTTTCTACCAAGTTATATACCGCCTCTTATGTTTAAACCAAATTGGTAAAACACCAAAATAAATGTTGTCAGTGTAAGCTTGTACAGTTAAATCCGAAATTGTTCAATAACATATTTTGACTATATCGCATTATTCCACCCCCCCATCTGTGTTTCTCTCTAAAAGACATCAACAATTAACACAAATACACAAACCATTTCATTAATCTTTTTCTTTTCACGCCACTGGAACTGAACTGATAAGAGATGAGAATCATAGTACAATTACCAGAGAGGAACAGAGCCTTATACTGTTTTGGTCCTGACTGTTAGTTTTGAGAGAAGGACATTTGTGTTATATTACGCTCAGTTAGCAGTTTACTAGTTACACCTATACACCTGCTTGTTAATACGAATATGTACTCAGCCAATCATATGGCAGTAACTCAATGCATAAAGGCATACCTACATGGTCAAGAGGTTCAATTGTTATTCAGACCAAACATCAGAATGGGAAACAAATCTAAGTTGACTGTGGACTGGTTGTTGGTGCCAGATGGGGTAGTTTGAGTATCTCAGGAAACTATTGATCTCCTGGGATTTTCAGACACAGCAGTCTCTAGAGTTTACAGAGAATGGTGTGAAAAACTAAAAGCATCTCGTGAGCGGCAGTTCTGAGGGTGAAGATGCATTGTTAGTGAGAGAGATTAGAGGAGAATGGCCAGACTGGTTCAAGTTGACAAGAGGCAACAGTAGTTTACGTAACCACACGCTTACAGCAGTGTTGTGTAGAAGAGCATCTACGAATACACAACACATTGAACTTTGAAGTGGATGGGCTACAGCAGCAGAAGACCATGAACATACACCCCGTGGCCACTTTATTAGGTACCAAATAAAGTGTTTCTGTGACCACAATGTAATTGGAATCAGAAATGGATTATTATTGTTGAGATACAGGGAATAGCTTGTCTTGCATGTTGTTCACACAGATGAAATCATTCCATAGTGCACTGAGGACATAAAGTATAACAGCTACAGATAAAGTGTAGTGTCGTGCAAGATCATAACGAGGTAGATTGTGAGGACGAGAACCTATCTATTGTAGCAGCGATCCATCAGCTGTCTTATAACAGCAGAGTAGAAACTGTCCTTGAACCTGATGGACCATCCTTTCAGACTTTTATATCTTCTGCCAATGAGAGAAGGGAGAAGGGAGAATGTCCAGAATGGGTGTGGTCTTGAATTATGCTGGCTGTTTTACTGAGGCAGAGAAGTACAGATGGAGTCTATGTGGGTTTCGGTAATCTACCCAGCTGTGTCTAAAACACTGTCATGTGCAGATCAGTTGCCGTACCCAGCCGTGATGTAACCAGATAGGATGCTTTCTATGGTGCATCAATAAAAACTGGCAAGGCTCGATGGGAACATGCCAAACTTCTTTAGGCTTCTAAGGAAGCAGGTGAAAGTAACAGTACGGAAACGTTTAGACTTCAGCTTCCAATATACCTTGTGTACCTAAATTTTAGCCTTATACAAATGCAACGCTTCTGAAGAGCTACCCTGGGCCCAACATTTTGCTGCAATTACAAAGAAGGCTCGCCAGTGGTTATATTCCATCAGGAGTTTGAGGAGGCTTGGTATGTCACCAAAGACTCTCGCAAATTTCTGCAGACGTACCGTGCTGAGCATCCTAACTGGTTGCATCACCATCTGGTACGGAGAGGGCCACTGCACAGAATCAGAAAACGCAGCAGAAAGTTGTAAACTCAGCCAGCTCCGTTGCGGGCACTTGCCTCCCCAGCGTCGCAGACGTTTCCAAAAAGTGACGCCTCAAAAAGGCGCCATCCATCATTGAGGACCCCCATCATTAAGTCACGCCTTCATCAGAGAGGAGGTACAGGAGCCTGAAGACACACACTCAATGTTTGTAGGAACAGCTTCTGCCCCTCCGCCATCAGATTTCTGAATGGACGATGAACACATGTACATTACCTCACTCTTTTTTCTTTCATTTGGTTTTTTATTTATGTCTTTATATATCTTCCTTATTGTAATTTGTATTTTTTATTATGTATTGCAATGTATTGCTGTCACAATACAACACATTTCACAACATAGGCCAGTGATATTGAGCCTGATTCTGACTCTGATGCATGGTTCTGACATTCATCATCTGTGAACGATGTTGCCTTCTGGTACTGTTGTGTGACTTCATTTTGCATTATGCCAGATCTCACTGACTATTGCCAGGAGCTCTAATTGGAACTGCTGGCATTCAGCTGTTGAAGGTGGAGTTAAATTGCAGATGTCTAGGCGAGTACCAGTGACGGTGAACATTCAGAACTGACGGACCAAAATCACTGCACATGTATTGCGTTTGGATTCCTCATGGAATCTAGTGGTAGAACCCACACTTATGTTAAAGCCCTCCATAACCATCCCACTCATCCATGTACTTCTCTTAAACATTGCAATTGAACCTGCGTTTACCACTTCCACTGGCAGCTTGCACTACCCTCTGAGTGAAGTTCTCCCTCATGTTCCCTTAAACATTACACTTTTCACCCTTATCCTACAACCTCCAGTTCTAGCCTCACCCAATCTCAGTGGAAAGAGCCTGCTTTCATTTACCATCCATAACTTTGTACAGCTTTATCCAATCTCCCTCATTCTCCAATGCTCCAAAGAATAAAGTGCTAACCTATTCAACCTTTCCCTATAACTCAGATCCTCAAGTACTGGCAATGTCCTTGTATATTTTCTCCGAACTCTTTCAAGTTTATTAATATCTTTCCTGTAGATAGATGACCAGAACTGCACACAATACTCCAAATTTGGTCTCACCAATGTCATATACAACTTCAAACTAACATCCTAACTGCTGTACTCAATACTTGAATCTATGAAGCCCAAAGGCTCCATTTATGACCCAATCTGCCTGTGGCACCACTTTCAAGGAGTTGTTGATCTGTATTCCCGGATTTCTTAGGACTAGGGATAATAATAGTTTAGTATGAACTAGATGGGCCAAAAGATCTGTTTCTGTGCTGTAGGACTCTATGACTCTAACCCAAAATTGTCAGGATGTGAGACCCATTGATCTCAATTGGAACTGGTAATTGGTTGACTATTATCACATGTGCTGCGATACAGAGAAAAGGCTTTGTCTTGCATACCATACATACAGATCACTTCAAAACCTAAGTATGCTGAAGTCAAGTGTTGCTGTGTGGCCAAGTGGTTAAGGCGTCAGTCTAGTGATCTGAAGGTCGCTAGTTCGAGCCTCAGCTGAGGCAGCGTGTTGTGTCCTTGAGCAAGGCACTTAACCATACATTGCTCTGTGACGACGTCGGTGCCAAGCTGTATCGGCCCTAGTGCCCTTCCCTTGGACAACATTGGTGGCGTGGAGAGGGGAGACTTGCATACAATCTTGCCCGGGCCTGCGCCCTGGAAACCTTCCAAGACGCAAATCCATGGTCTCACGAGTCTAACGGATGCCTATATAGGAAAGGAAAAAAAATAAGAAAACGCCAAATATAATGTTACAGTTATAGTTGTGGAAAGTGCAGTGCGAGTAGCCAATAAGGTGCAACACCCTAAGAACAGGTGGGTTGTGAGGTCAAGAGTTTATCTTTATTGAATAGAGGTCTGTTCAAGAGTCGTACTACAGCAGGATAGAAACTGTCATTGAGTCTGGTGGTGTGTGCTTTCAAGCTTTTGTATCTTCTGCCCAGTGGAGGCAGGAGAAGAGTGAATGTTGGGTTGGGATGGGTCTTCATAGGGAAAAAGTTTATGAAGTAAACCTTCACTAAAAATTGGTCACAAAACATTGGAGGTCAACCCTAAGAAAACCAGATGTAGTCATGGGACTGATTGATATTTTTGGGGAAATGAATATTACAGAAAAGTAATATGCATTTCATGTAACATTACATTTTTGTTACAAATTGTTTACATCAAAGATAAGAGTTCATAAATGTTATTCAATGTCAAGCATATCTGAATATTAATAATCAAGTAGAGATTTTACAACAAGCCAAATCTCCTTTATCCATATTCAGCTCCAGATTGGAGATACTGGAATCTAGACTAGGACAGATCAAAGTTCAAATGTCCAAATTAACTTTATTATAGAAATATGTATATGTTACCATGTAGTATCCTGAGATTCATTTTCTTTTGGGCATTCATAGTAGATACAAAGAAATGCAATAGAAGCAAAAAACAGATTGCACATAAGCAAAAATGGAGAAACAACCAATGTGCGTAAGACGACAAACTGTGCAATTTAAGAAAAAAAACAAACAATAGATAAAAAAGGAAAAAAAGAGAACATGAGTTGTAGTATGTGAGTCCATAGTATTAAGGTGAGTGAGGTTATCTATGTTAGTTCAGGCGCCTGATGTTGAAAGGGTAGTAACTGTTCCTGCACCTGGTGGTGTGGGACCTAAAGTTCCTGCACCTCCTGCCTGATGGTAGTAGTGAGAAGAGAGCACGGTCTGGATGGTGGGGGTGCTTGATAATGGATGCTGCATTCTTGCATCAGCATACCTTGTTCATGTGCTCAATGATGGGGAGGGCATTTCCTGTGATGGACTGGGCTGTATTCACCACTTTTTGAAGGCTTTTCCATTCATGGACATTGGTGTTTCCATCCCTGGTCCTGATGCAACCAGTCAGGATCCTTTCCACTGTACATCTGTAGAAGTCTGTCAGAGTTTTAGATGATATGCAGAATCTGCGCAAAGACCTAAGTGAGTAGAGGCGCTGCTCTGCCTTCTTTGCAATGGCACTTACCTGCTGGTCTCAGGACAGATCCGGCTGAAGTGAAAATGCCGAGGATGCAGGGTTTCGGTCTGAAATGTGGATAAATCCTCCCCCCCCCCCCCCACAGATGACGCACAACCCGTCGGCACCCAGAGGAATCCCATCTGCTCACGGGGAGAATGTACAAATTTATTTCAGACAGCAGTGGGGAATAGACTTGGGTTGGTGGCGCTGTAAAAGCGTTGCACCAGCCGTTAGGCTACCGTGTCCGGTTCCGAGGC
Organism: Mobula birostris; assembly: GCF_030028105.1. Taxonomy (NCBI): domain Eukaryota; kingdom Metazoa; phylum Chordata; class Chondrichthyes; order Myliobatiformes; family Myliobatidae; genus Mobula; species Mobula birostris. The sequence goes on from NC_092370.1 coordinate 131,889,827, forward strand.
CGAACTGTTTGCCAGTGGGAAATGTGGCCAGGTGACAGAAAATGCACGTGGCCCTGGCAAATCCTTCCCGATGGTCTCCAAAAGCTCAACCTTATGCAGGAGCTGTACGTACTTCTAACTGAGCAAGGGAAAACTGTAACCTGTAGAAATTGAAAATGCTGAATATGTTTACCACATATGTTCTGAGGTCTAGCTCTGGAATAGATCTGCAGAAATTCTAATGACTTGCTGCAAACGGGATGATCCATTTCCTACTCCAGACGTGGTGGAGTACTTTCAGTGGGGTTATCTAAAGAGGAAATTGATGAATTTTTGAAAGATTAGGGAATAAAATGCTATGGAGATCTGACACCGAGGAGAATAAAAAGGCCTGCGGCAGATCAGCTGTGATCACATTGAATGGTAAGGCTGTCTTAGGAGGCCAAGTGCTGACCCCTGCTTCTAGTTTCTTCTGGTCTTTTGATGGAGCTCATGGCTATATTTTCCATATTGCCATGTTAATAGTAGTCATCTGAAGACATTGTTGGCATTGCTCCAAAACCAATTATTTACCTTTTTAAAATAACCCACAAAGCATTGGAGCTTCATCCCAAGAGAAATAAAAGCAATGAAAGGACAGTAATGGTGCAGCAAATTAAGATCCTTAAATACAGACTTTACAAATTCAGCAAGAAATAATTGCTTATATCTACCCAGGAAATACAGTTCTGTAAACTTCCCTGATGGGTTTGGTATTACTTCATAGGTTAAAAATCACAACAGAAGTAAAATTACAGCTCTGCAGGTCAGGCGGCAGAGATGGAGAGGAATAAAGAGCTGACGTTTTGGGCCAAGACCCTTCATCAGTACTGAGTCCAGTCTCAGCATGAAACTCCTGCTCTTTATTCCTTTCCATAGATACTCCCTGGTCTGCTAAGTTCCTCCAGCATTTTCTGTGTGTTAGTCTGGATTTCCTATATCTTCAGAATATCTTGTGTTTAAAATTACAGCTTAAGTCTACAATGAAACATGGTGCATTCTGCCTGCTCAAAGAGCTTCATTTCATAGTGACTCACTGGCCATATTTCAGATTTCTACAGATGTATCATGGATAACTGGTTGCATCACTGCCTCGCTTGGAGGGGCCACTGCATAGGATCAGAGGGAGTGGTAGAGCGTTTCAAATTCAGCCAACTCCATTATGGGCGCTAGGCTCCGCGGCGTCGTGGGCATCTTCAAAATGCAATGCTTCCAAAAAAAAAGTGGTATCCATCGTTGGTGACCCCCACCACTCAGGACATGCCCTGTTCTCATTGCTACCAAAGAGGTTGTACAGGAGCCTTGAAATAGTAACCTGATTCTGATTCAGTCTCATAAGTCAGTAACAGGGCAAGTGTCCAAAAGCTTAAGGAGAACATGTTGGGAGCATCTCAGAAGACAAGAGAGATGCACAAAGGTGAACTCAAAATCCCATCTTTAGTTGATGAAATAGCTGCCAATGTTTAAACGTTTAAATTTAGGGATGCCAGACACACAGTACTGAACCGTCTGACTGTCCATGAGACTTGTCCAACTGGAATTGAGTTGAGGGTTAAAGGGTTAAAGGGCAAAAGTTTAGGGGTAACATGAGGGGGATCTTCTTTACTCAGAGAGCGGTAGCTGTGTGGAACGAGCTTCCAGCAGAAGTGGTTGAGGCAGGTTCGATGTTGTCATTTAAAGTTAAATTAGATCACTATATGGACAGGAAAGGAATGGAGGGTTATGGGCTGAGTGCAGGTCAGTGGGACTAGGTGAGAGTAAGAGTTCGGCACGGACTAGAAGGGCTGAGATGGCCTGTTTCCATGCTGTAATTGTTATATGGTCTAATGTCCTGACGAAGGGTCTCGGCCTGAAGCGTCAACTGCACCTCTTCCTACAGATGCTGCCTGGCCTGCTGCGTTCACCAGCAACTTTGATGTGTGTTGTTGTTTGTTGTTTGTTATATGGTGATATGGTTTGCATTAAAGAGCAGGTGTACCTAATAAAGTAGCCGCTGAGTGTATGTTCATGCTAATTAAGTTTGCAGAAGTAAATATAATACTGAAAAACATACTTAAACTATGGAATTAATTTGAATTTTAGTGCATTAAATCATTCAGGAACGTACTGGAAATGTATTTCTGTGCCTGAAGCATTGATTTATGTGTGTTACTCGGCAGTAATGATTGCCATTTCATGCTGTGAAATAAATAATTGTGAAGCTGTTTCCATCTACTTGGACAGGAGCCATTACCATAATAGTAGAGAACAAGGAAAGACTTTTCATGACAATATTTTTTAACAAAGAAGTTGAGTTCCTCGGAAATACTATCTTATTATGATATGTCCTTATTATGTATTTATATATTAAATGATCTATTACATTTATTATTTATTATGTGTTTACCTTATAATGAATTTACAGTGCAATTGCAGATGGTAATTGTAATTGGTTTATTATTGTCTCAAGTAGCCGGGTACAGTTTTGCAATCCATCCGTATGGATCATTTCACCCCATCAGTATCTGGGAAGGGAAAAAGCAAAGAGAGAATACAGAATAGAGTGTTACAGTTACAGAGAAAGTGCAGTGCAGGCAGCCAATAAAATTGCAGGGTGGCATGTTATTGTAGCAGCTAGCGCAGCACTTTACAGCACAAGCGAACACCGAGCAGGTTCAATTTCTGCCGCTGCCTGTAAGCAGTTTGTAGAGGTTCTGCTCGTGACAACGTGGGTTTCATCCAAGTGCTCTGGTTTCCTCCCAAATTCCAAAGACATATGGGTTAGAATTAGTAAGTTGTTCGCATGCCATTTTGGCACCGGAAGTGTGGGAACACTCAGGCTGCGTTGATTGTTGACACAGTCGATGTATTTCACTGTTTGTTTCGATGTACGTGTGACAGAAGCAAGTTAAGTTAAAAGCTAATCTAAAATTGGATTAGCTTTCAACTTCAGGTAACCTAGAGTTGGAGACAGTTACAGTGCCTATAAAAAGCATTCACCCCCTTACAAGTTTTCATGTTTTATTGTTTTACAACATTGTCACAGTGGATTTAATTTGGCCTTTCATGTCAAACTAAAAACATATCTCTGGGAAGTGACCTAACTTGATTACAAATATAAAACACAAAAATAATTGATTGCATAAGTTTTCACCCCCTTTAATATGGCACACTAAATCATCAGTGGTGCAGCCAATTGGTTTTAGAAGTCACATAATTAGTTAAATGGAGATCACCATGTGCAGTCAAGGTGTTTCAATTGATTGTAGTAAAAATGCACCTGTATCTGGAAGGTCCAACTGCTGGTGAGTCAGTATCCTGGCAAAAACTACACCATGAAGACAAAATAAAACTGCAAGCAACCACGCAAAAAGGTTATTGAGAAGCACAAGTCAGGACATGGATACAAAAATACTTATGCAATCAATTATTTTGTGTTTTACATTTGTAATTAATTTAGATAATTTTGTAGAGATCTGTTTTCACTTTGACAGAAAAGAGTCTTTTGATCAGTGTCAAGAAAGCCAAATTAAATCCATTGTGATTCAATGTTGTAAAACAATAAAACAAGAAAACTTCCAAGGGGGACGAATACTTTTTATAGGCTCTGTACTTGTGGACTATTCACACCAGTTTTGAAAAGCAAATGGGACCCCTAGGGCATTGTCTGTGGAGCGGGGGAATCACAGAGGGAGTTGGAGATAGTTCCTTGTGGAGTTCACGTGGCATTTTTAAAAAGCTAGCCAGGCCTATCAAGACTTACCTGTGGAGTCAGAGACTGCTTAGATTAATAGTAATTTAGCAAGGGCCAATAAAAAGAAGCAAGGTTTAAGTGGAGCAGCCATTGTGGGAGTGGTCCGGTGTTAGACTGGTCAGGCTTTGGCTCAACAACCTTGGGCGAGGACAGTTGCAGGCTAGAACTTAAACTTGAGAAGTTGGAGGCATAGCAAGTGTAGGCAGTATGGTAGCTCAGACAGTCGAATGCACCTGCTGTTTAATGTGGGATTTCACGGCACCTAACAGTCTCCCTGATGATTATATCTGCAGGAACAGCCTGCAACTCCTGTTTCTGACTGACAGGATCAAAGAACTGGAGCTGGATGTATTCAGAACCATCTGGGAGGGGGCGAAGGCTTCACAGATGAGACACGTGCTGAGATTGTCGCACCCAGAGTGCAGGGTTCATCCCAAAGATGAAGAAGTATTCTAGAGGGAGGATAAGACAATGTTGGCTGAGAGAGAAGGTCAAAGACAGCATAAAAGCAAAAGGGAAGTCATATAATATAGCAAAAATTAATGGGAAGCTAGAGGATTAGAGGCTTTTAAAAACCAACAGAAGGCACCTAAAAAACTATGACAGAATAAGATGAAATATGAAGGTAAGCTAGCCAATAATATCAAAGATGATACCAAAAGTTTTTTTTCAAATATACTGTATAAAGAGTGAAAGAGAGTCAAGAGTGGATATCAGACCACCGCAGACTGATGCTGGAGAAGGTACTAAAGGATGATCAAGAAATGACTGACAAATTTAATAAGTATTTTGCATCAGTCTTCACTGTGGAAGACACTGGCAGCATGCCAGAAATTCAAGAGTGTCAGGGGGCAGAAGTGAGTTTAGTTGCTATTACTAAGGAGCAGGTACTTGGGAAGCTGAAAGATAAGTCACCTTGACAGGTTGGACTACACACCAGGTTTCTAAGAAAAAGATAGCTGAAGAGATTGTGGAGCCATTAGAATCGGTATATTCTGGAATGGTTCTGAAAGTCTGGAAAACTGCAAATATCAGCCCACTCTTTAAGAAGGGAGGGAGGCAGAGGAAAGGAAGTTATAGGGCAGTTAGTCTGAGTTCAATAGTTGGGGAGATGTTGGAGTCCATTATTAAGGATGAAGTTTTAGGGTACTTGGAGGGACATGATAAAATAGGCCAGAGTCAGTATGGCTTCCTTAAGGAGAGATCTTGCCTGACAAATCTGTTGGAATTCTTTGAGAAAATGACAGGCAGGATAGACAAAGGAGAGTCAGTGGATGTTGTTTACTTAGATTTTAAGATGGCCTTTGACAATGTGCTGCACATGAGGTTGCTTAACAAGGTAAGAGCCTATATATTACAGGAAAGATACCAGCATAGATAGAAGATTGGCTGATTGGCAGGAGACAGAGTCGGAATAAAGGGGCCTATTGTGCGTGGCTCCCAGTGACTAGTGTTCCATAGAAGTCAGTATTGGGACTGCCTTTTTTGACATTATTATTCTACTCCTTTCAAAATGAGTGGTAACATTGCATTCGCCATCCTTACCAGCAACTCAACCTGTAAGTTAATTTTGGACCTCTGATTTCTCAATTTCCTCCACGTTTAGTCTTTGCCTCTATTCCTTCTGCCAAAATGCATGACCATACACTTCCCAACACTGTATTCCCTCTGCCACTTCTTTGCCCATTCTTCTAATCTAAGTCCTTCTGCAGACTCCCTGCGTCCTAAACACCACCTGTCACTTCACCTATCCTCATATCTTCCACAAAGCCATCAATTCCGTCATGCAAATCATTGACATGTAGCATGAGAAGAAGTGGTCCCAAGACCGACCCCTTCAGAATCGTTGTGGGGAGGAGAGGGAACAGTGAGGAGGGAGCATCATGCCATACGGGTGCAATGAGGTGAGAGTGAGACACTGCAGGATGGGTGGGGAGGACGGAGCACTGTGTGACGGAGGGGGCGTTGAGCAGCGAGCACTGTGCTGCAGAGAGGGTAATGAAGAAGCAGCACAATGTTGTGGACAGGGTAGTGAGGAGGGAGCACCGTGTTGTGTACAGCTTTGAACTTTGAACTTGCCAAGGTCCAACATTCCTGTGCACTTGTCCTGGTCCCGGTTCTCATGTTCCCATTTGCACAGCTGGTTCAGTTTCCCATGATACCTTGAAACTTATGGGTTCACTGAAATGTGACCGTGTAACATCTTATAAAAAGATTTAGGAAAAGATTAGCTTTATTGGCCACATGCATGTTGAAATATGGAAACAGTGTGAAATGCATCGTTTGCATGGAGGGTACGCTGGGGCAGCCCACTGGTGTCACCGTGTTTTGGGCACCAACATAGCATGTCCACAGCTTACTAACCATAACTCATACAGCTTTGAAATATGAGAGGAGACTAGTGGACCAGGAGAAGATCCACATGGGCCACAGGGAAAACGTATAAGCTCCTTCAGGCAATGCCAGGAATTGAACCCCAATCTTACAGATGGTGCTGTAAAGTGTTAAGCTAACTACTATACCACTGTGCTGGACCAAAAAGTGAATTAAGTGTGTACTGGAATAATAACTAAATAACATTACAAAAACTCTTATTCCAGCACCACCAAGGTCCTGGGTAAACCCAAATGAAGGGTTTGAACCTGAAATGTCGATTGCCCAATTCTCTCCATAGGCATAGATCAAGTGGACAGCCAGAGACTTTTTCTCAGGGTGGAGAAGCTAATACAAGGGGGTATAATTTTAAGGGAAGTATAGGGGGGGATGTCAGAAGTGCATTTTTTATAGAGAGTGGTGTGTGTGTGCGAAACGCTGTGCCAGAAGTGGTGATAGAGGGAGATACATTGGAGACATTTAAGAGACTCTTGTAAAGGCACATGGACGGTATAAAAACAGAGAGCTGTGTAGGAGGGAAGGGTTAGATTGATCTTGGAATGAGTTAAAGGTTTGGCACAACGTCATGGGCTGAAGAGGCGACACTGTGCTGTGGTGTTCTATGTTCTATATTCTAAATTGTCACTTGAGTAAGACCCAGAATAGATAGAGAGAGGAAAGGAGTGTGCTTGATTTTAGATTGCTTGTGGGAGCAACTGGCAGTGTTGTACAGTGAGAGGTGTTGGACAAGAATGCCAGTAACAATGGTAGAAGTAACAGCACAAGAAAGAGAATATTTGTGCTGGATTATGCCCTTTGTCACCAAAGGTTATTCTGATTGAAATCCACAATGACATACTATGCCCTATGCTCTAAGCTGCCTGACCTGCTGAGTTCCAACAATACTTTGTGTATTCTACCCATATTTTAACCATGCCAGATTAACAGAGTTGTTCTGGTTGCAGGATTGTAGGAGTGTCCATCAGTCCTCCATGCTGGGAGATTTACCAGAGCTTTGTCTTTGGCTAAACTGGGGCCAAAGGTGGGAAAGAAGGAAGGTATTTGTTGGACTGGGAAGAAGATTCTTGATTTACGTCACTCACAAGACTGCTACTAGGACATTTAAAAAAATATTTCTGGAAGTCTGTTTGTGTATTCTTTTAATTTCCCAAAGCGTAAAAACCTTAGTCAAACATAAACACTAACTGACCATTTAAGTATTTGGTTGACAACTTCATTATAATATTTAATTGAGGAGCAGAACTTCAAGTGAGTCGGTAAAGATGGGTTTAAGAATTTTAAAAATTTTTGGACCATAAGACATAGGAGCATAACTAGGTGATTTGGCCATCAAGTCTGCTCTACCATGCCACCATGGCTGATTTATTCTCCCTCTCAACTCCATTCTCCTACCTTCTCCCTGTGACCTTTGATGCCTTTACCATTGGAGAACCTACCAATCTCGACTTTAACTATACGTGATGACTTGGCCTCCACAGCTGTCTGTGGCAATGAATTTCACAGATTCACCACCTTCTGGCTAAATAAATTCCTCATCTAAAGGGGCATCCTTCTATTCTGAGGCTGTGCCCTTTAGTCCTAGCCTGTCCCATTACTGAAAACATCTCCACATCCACTCTCTCTAGGCCTTTCAGTGTTCTGCAGGTTTCAGTGAGATCCCTCTCATCCATCGAGACTGCAGTGAGTACAGGCTCAGGGGTATCAAAAGCTCCTCATATGTTAATACTTTCAGTCCCAGGATCATACTCTTGAACCTTCTCTGAGCCTTGTCCAATGCCAGCATTTCCTTTATTAGATATGGGGCCCCAAACTATTCACAATACTCCAAATGTGGTTTGACCATTGCCTTATAAAGCCTCAGCATTATATCCTTGCTTTTATGTTCTAATGATTTTGAAATGAATGGTAACCTTGCGTTTGCCTTCCTGCTACTGACTCATCCTACAAATTAACCTTCAGGGAATCTTGCCCAAGGACTCCCAAGTCCCTTTGCACCTCTGATTTTTGAATCCTCTCTCCATTTACAAAATAGTCTTTGCTTTTAATCTTTCTATCATAATGTATGACCATACACTTCCCTTTGCCATATTCCATCTGCCACTTCTTTACTCATTTTCCTAATCTGTCCGAGTCCTACAAACTTCCTGCTTCTTCACCACCATACGACTTTCCACCTTTCTTTGTGTCATCTGCAATCTTGTCCTCCCATTCCATCATCCATTTCATTAACATATAATGTGAAAAGTAGTAGATCCAACCAATGACCCCTGTGGAATGCCACTAGTCGCTGGCAGCCAACCAGTAAAGGCCCACTTTATTTCTACTCTTTCCTTCTGCCTGTCAGCCTATCTTCTGTCCATGCTGGTACCTTTCCTGTAAAATGATGGGCTTTGATTTGTTTAGTAGACTCATGTGGCACCTTGGCTAAAGCCTTTTAAAAGTCTGAGTGAACAAAGTTCAAAGTAAACGTATTATCAATATGTGTGTGTATGTATGTGTGTGTGTATATATATATATATATATATATATATATATATAAAATATGCCACCATATAAAACTCTGAGATTCATTTTCTTGCGGGCATACTTAAGGAATCCATAGTAGAATCAATGAAAGACAGCACCAACTTGGGCATTTAACCACTATGCAAAAGATAGCGAACTGTGCAAATGCAAAAAGAAAGAAACAATAGTAATTTATAGGTAAGCAATAAATACCGAGAACATGAGATGAAAAGTTCTTGAAAGTGAGTCCATTGGCTGTGGGAACATTTCAATGATGGGACAAATGAAGTTGAGTAAAGTTATCCCCTTTGGTTCAAGAGCTTGATGGTTGAGGGGTAGTAACTGCTCCTGACCCTGGTGGTGTGAGTCCTACGGCTCCTATACCTTCTTCCTGATGGCAGCAGCGAGAAGAGACCAAGGCCTGGGTGGTAGGGATCCCTGATGATAGATGCTGCTTTCCTGCTTCATGTAGATGTGCAGAATGGTGGGAGGGCATCCACTGACTTTCCTTTGTCTATCCTGTTTGTAACTTCCTTAAAGAAATCTAACAGATTTGTCAGGTAAAATTTCCCCTTAATATCCTCACTGAGCTCAAAACCCATCTGATTGCTTTGTAGTTAAAATTGCCCCAATCGTCCTTCTTTTGCCATCGTTGCCAAGTAATAATGCGATCCTTGGATTATATTGCAGTAGCCTTAAACTTGGATCTGCTTGTTAAGCGGGGAGGCAGAAGTCATCAGGCAAAACTGTGATCTCCTGGCCGCTGTTTTCTACCGTGGGGGGCATTCTGACTGGTTGCATCACCACCTGGTATGGAGGGGACACTGCAGAGCATTGGCAAAAGCTGCAGGGATTTGAAAACTCAGCCTGCTCCCATCATTGGCACAAGCCTCTCCACAAACAAGGACATCTTTAAAAAGCAATTCCTTCAGAAAGCAGCATCCATCATTCAGGATCCTCACCGTCCAGGAAATGCCTCTTCTCATTGCCAGCATCAGGGAGGAGGTACAGGAGCCTAAAGACACACACTCAGCATATTAGGAATAACTTCTTCCCCTCTGCCATCAGATTTCTGAATGGATCATGAACACTACCTCACTTTTTTCACTACTCTATTTAAAATATGTTTCTTATTGTAATTTATAGTAATTTCTTAAGTATGGCACCGTGCAAGTGCTGCAAAATAACAGATTTCATGATATGCTGTATGTCAGTGATAATCAACCTGGTTCTGATTTCAGTATCATTAATTGCCAGGCTGAAGGTGGCACTTGGGTGGTGCAGTAGCAATCTCAGTGATAATGTTCACAGGGATTTATCTGGACAGGGCTGTTTTAAACTTCAACACGAGAAAATCTGCAGATGCTGGACCAGTAACTTTTATGTGTGTTGTTTTAAACTTGCCACTTTTGCCAGTTATCAAGGAAGTTCAGATCCAGTTAATATGAGTCATGCAGCAATTTATGAATGGTTATGTGTCAAAATCATTTGAAATCACAATAAGACTAGGCTGAGCAGCCTATGGTATCCCGGACAAAAGGAAGAATGCATGGCACTTATTTCAACTCTATCTCCCATTATCATGTCTGAGAATAGTTGGGATAAAAAGAAGATTGACCATTCTAAAATGTTACATTGTAAGATTTTGTTGAGGAAGGAGCATGTTTTGACTTCTGAATTATATGGTTTGATGTACAGTAAAAATCCTTTAATCTCACATGTTCACGGCCTCAGAGGTGCCAGACTAGGTGATCTTCCAGACTATCAGATGCTATTTAATTTATAACCCAATACAATTTTAATTAACATTTCAGTGAATCCAGCATGTTTCAAAGGAGTGCAGCCAATGGAACCAGATGAGTTCGAAGGGAGTCCTTGGCAGGTAGTCTGGCTGCGCCAGGCCCAAGCCTCAGCAAATGATTGGAGAGCACAGGACAGGGGCATGCCTTCAGCGTTCGAGAGAACAACACAAGCACCACCAACAAAACAAGTCGCTTTCCTCGCTCCCACTCACATACACAGGCAGGCTTCCAACCCCACGGCAGGCTGCCTCTGGGCCTCCATCCTCCGTTGCTCTTGTAAACTCACAGACATTGGGCCTCCACTTTCCCCAGTACACTTGCCACTGTTCCCGTCTCCCTAACTCTCCACCCCATCTCCTCTATTTGGTTCTATGTTTCACATTTCCTATGCAGCCCTCCATTGTGTCCACTAATCACCTCCCAGCCTCCATCACTATTTCCGCTCTTACCTCCTGCATCTGCTTGTCATGCTCCTCACCTGGATCTTGTGCCCCCTCCATATCTTGTGCCACTCCTTCCCCCACCCCTCCTCCCCCCTCCCATTCTTAATACTGGCTCCCTTCCCCTCCTATTACCTGCTTATCATCTCCCTCTGGTGCCTCTCCTCTTTCCTTTCAGGGAAGTATATGGTGACATATATGTACTTTGATAATATATTTACTTTGAACGTAAGGCATAGGACCACAGAAGATATCAAAGCAGAATGGCCCATCAATCTGCTCCACCATTCCATCATGACTGATTTATTATCCCCCTCAAATCCATTATCTCTGTAACCTGATGACCTTACTAATTAAGAACCTGTCAACCTCAACTTTAACTATACCTAATGACTTATACTCAACAGTCACCCATGGCAATGTATTCCCCAGATTCACCACCATCTACCTAAAAAAAATTACCTTCACATCTCTGTTCTAAAGAGACATCATTCTATTCTGAGGTGGTACCCTCATGTCCTAGACTCTGCTTCTGCAGGAAACATCCTCTCCGTGTCCACTCTGTGTAAGCCTTCGTAAGTTTCATTAAGAACCCGCCCCTCATTCTTCTAAACTCCAGCGAGTACCGGTCCCGAGCCATCTAAAGCAACTCATACATTCACCTTTTTATTCTCACGATCATTCTCGTGAACTTCCTCTGGACCTACCAATGTCAACATATCCTTTCTCAGATAAGGAGCCCAAAACTGCTCCCAAATTAGGCAAGTACAGTCTGACCAATGCCTTAGAAGGCCTCAGCAAGCTTTATACGCACATAATTGAACCAAAGTTAATCCTCTGGCTTACTGACATAGTTATAATTGGGGAAATATTTGGAGATGAGATTGCAGAATGTGATAGATCACCATCCTGTCGAATTTGATAAAATGCTCTCACAGTTTTGAGCTCTTTGAACTTTTCTGAATACATCGTCCTGGGACAGTGTTAGTAATAAGCAACAAAATTTAAATTGTCTCCCATATGTCAGATGGTGGCTGTGGAGAGGAATGGGAATTGGCGGCTAAAGTATTACGTATTGGAAGCTCTGCGGATTTAGCTGATTAAATTCCATCAGCATGTTCTTCAGAGATCATCCCGGGCACTGCTAACCTCTGCTTAAGCTGTGTCCGTGGGGACAGAGAGTACATTCTGTATCAAACAAACATAAAGTCTACCAATGTGGATTTTGCTGTACCTTAGTGATATGTTTTCACTTGGCTGAGCAAATAAAGCTACTTCTTGGAAGATTAAGCCAAAATATTGCAGTGATTTTAATCCTTTTTACATAGGTTAAGAAGACAGCAGACAAGCTCACTGTTTGGGATAAAGCGAAGCTCGGTGTATAGCCCTGATGACTCTGCAGAAGCAATTAGTGAGGAAGATGAGCTGGAACTCGAAGTGAAATAAGATGACAGTTCGTGTGTAACCTCTGTGAAAGCCGGAAAACTGGTAAAAGATCGAAAATAAATAGCTCCTCTCCTGGGTCAAATATCACACAAACAACATCTGTCAAGAGAGGGAAAAAAATGAAATGGCAAGACTTTTGGGATGAATTAAATCAAAGCTCTTAGATCCTTTAGAGATTTACTCTTCAGCAGAATGAAATAATAATTGTTCAAAACATTGAGTGCTAATAAAAAAGCTGTATACATCACTGGTGTATGAAATATGGCAATATATTTTGAATTATAAAATCATATACTTTTGTATTCATAGATACTAGAGTTGTACAGTTACCTTGATGCTGAATAACATGTAAATTCTAATGTCGGAGAACCAAAGGGATATATTTGGGCTTCTGCTCAACAGAAATAATCAGAGTTACAATTTGCAATTTAAAGAGAAAAAAAATGTTTATTTTTGTTCCTGCTAGTTTGTTATTGGGAGCAAGTATTTTTCAAGGGAGGGAGTATAAAATATTAGGGGTGGGTGGAAAGTAGTGAAACGTGATTGGAGACTGATATAAGGTCATGCTCAGGGAAGAAATAAATGGTATGTTTCCAAGTCAAGTTGTTGCTGGGTTCCCTTCGGCATCATGCTCTGTTGTGAGACCGTGACTAAAGATGTTCTCTGTGAGGTATCATGCATATAAACCTACTTCCAACTCACTCTTGTTGCATCCCCAGTCAACTGTGTCACCTCTCCATTTGCTATTACTGGTTTGTATGAACCATGTGCTCATAGAGCAACATTGTTTTCCCAGTTGTCACAAGGAGTACCCTCCGGAATCTAAAATGCTTCCTCTTTCCCTCTTTAACATTGCATAGGTAAAAGGCATAGATCAAATGGATAGCCAAAGACATTTTCCCAAGGCAGAATGGCTAATACCAGGGGTCATAATTTTAAGATGATTGGAGGAGAGTACAGAGTGGTGTCTGAGATAAGTTTTTTGCACAGAGAGTGGAAGGTGTCATGGGTGTTGGTAGAGGCAGATAATAGGAACATTTTAAAAAAACTTTTAGATAGGCACATGAATGATAGAAAAATGCGGGGCTATGTAGGAGGGAAGGGTTAGATCAGGGGTCCCCAACCTTTCTAATGCCTTGGAACCTGAGCATTAACCAAAGGGTTAGATTGATCTTAGAGCAGGTTAAAATGTCGACACAACATTGTGGGCTGAAGGGCCTGTACTGTTCTATTCTGTCACAGTTGTCACAAGGAATACCCTCTGGTCTGTAGAATACTCTCTGTTTCTGGTGTGTACACCTATTTAACATTGGGACCTTACCATTTTGCACTTGCATAGTTATTAAATTCTGTTGTCAATGCAAGATCAAGATTTCATTACCAAGGTAGAATTAGCTTCCTCATTATTAAGCCTTTTCTGCATTACTGATCTTGTAGCTCTATTTGTTGTTCCTTATTATGCATGTCAGAGTATTTAGAACATAGAACAATACTGCACAGTACAGGCCCTTTGGCCCACATTGTTGTGCTGACCTAACCTACTCTAAGCCATTCCTCCTACGTAGCCGTCCATTTTTCTTTCATTCATGTGCCTATCTGTTAAATATTCTTAAAGTATCAGCAGCTACCACCACCCCAGACAGCACATTCCACACACTCAGCACTCTCTGTGTATAAAACAACCCTGCATCTGCATCTCCCCGATACTTCCCTCCAATCACCTTAAGTTTATGCCCTCTTGTATTAGCCACTTACACCTACAAGTATCTAGAAGTACCTACATCTGCAAGTACCTCTTTGGGTGTGTACATTCGGGTCTGCTTGATGTTGTACCATGTATTCAGAGGGTGAGAAGATGTATAGTAGTCTATAACTATACAACATGAAAACAGATCTGGGCCATTCAGTTTATCGAGTCTGCTCCGCCATTGCATCATGGCTGATTTATTATCCCTCTCTACCTCATTCTCCTGCCTTCTCCCCAAAACCTTTGACACCCTTATTAATCAAGAACTTATCAACCTTATCTTTAAATATACCCAGTGGCTTGGCCTCCACATCCGTCTGTGGCAATGAATTCCACAGATTCATGACCCTTCAGCAAAAAAAAAATCCTCTTCATCTTCTAAAGGGATGTCTTTCTATTCTGAAGCTATGCTCTCTTGTCCTAGACTCTCCCCATTCTAGGAAACATCCTTTCCATGTCCACTCTATCTAGGCCTTTCAATATTTGGTAGGTTTCAATGAGGTCGTCCATCTCTTCTAAACGGCAGTGAGTACAGGCCCAGAGCCATCAGGAATGAACAGCAATGGCGCCGGCAGCTTAGTCAGGTGCTGCTTGGCCTGCATCGGTCCAGAAGCCAGGTCTTTGGACTCTGTCTGAGGAGACCTACTTTCACTGTGTCTAATGGAGGTATTATCACTGTTCTACCTCACACTGGAAGCTGAGCCACATAGACACAGCCTAGGTTCTCAAAGTCACCACAGAATTCAAGTATTTTGTGACTGAATCTTTTCAAAATGTTCATTCCTTTATTAAGGGATACAGTGTGGAACAGGCCCCTCTGACTCAACAACCCTCCTATTTAACACTACCCTAATCACAGGACAATTAACCTACCAACCTGTACGTCTTTGGGCTGTGGGAGGAAACCAGACCACCCGGAGGAAACCCATGCGGTTCATGGGGAGAACGTACAGACTAGTTACAGACAGCAGTGGAATGCAGTTCCAAACTCCAGAACTCACCGAGCTAAAATTGCTTCACCTCTGTGGCAGCAACTGTTAACGGTGGTGTTTACGCTAAATCAATGTAATTATCAAAAGCTAACAAAATCCCCATGTCATATTCCATCACTGTGCATGTAGTGCTGAACCTCAGAAGCAAAACAATGCAGCTGGATGGTGAATCTGCATGGTGCCTCCCATCAAAGGCTCCCGCTGTGACAGAACCTTCTTAAAGGATAGGTAGAAGGGGCCAGCTGGCTGCCAGACAACCAAAGTTATTTCCTGAAGTACTGGCTAGTGATAGCTGTGTAGAATTCCAAAAGTGGGGCAGGCAGGAAATACAAAATTCACATCCCGCGTGGATTCAGTCAAACACAGGTGGTATATCGGAAAAGAATCTGCCGTTCCATTGAATCAGGTTCAGGTCTACTCTGTTTGGAAAATCACTCAGGTTAATTATATTCTGTGGCACCCTGCAGCAAGAAAGAAAAACAGAAGGTGGAAAAAGCTGATGTACAGCCAAAATAAATTCAGTGTGTGAATACTTTAATTTCTCTTAGAAACTGTCTTAAACAACTTGTAACAATCACACCTTCTGCTCATGAAGGACTGATACAGTCCTGCGCTGTTTCACAAAATACTGTAACCCCATTAAAAATCTGTTTTACATTGTTGACCTATCATCAACAGGTCTAGGTTAGGCAATTCACTACACAACTCTTAATTAATCAAAGCTCGCACTTTATTGTCTCCGTACAAACATCAACATAACTATGTTGACCCCAGGCCAACAACTTATCACATGAATTCTACTTCTCCCTCTGTCTCAATACAACCTAAGATCACTTCTCTAATTTATAACACTGAAATAGGGGATTTCCCATTGTCCAAACGATTGATCCTTCTCCACACAGGCCCTGACATGGGGGTCTTGCGATTGTTAATCTCCAGAGTTCTCACCATTTTGCATCTGAAGCTCCCCATTCTTCTTCCCTTATCAGTTCAAATGCTGTGTTTCAATCTCATTGGCTCTGATTTATCTGCTGACATATAACAGATTTCCAGTGGCTTTGGTCCAAACCAGCATCATTTTACTTCCCTTCTTGCAAGTAAAACTTGTAATTAATGTATCTCTGTTCTGAATCAGAGCAGATCAGCCAGTTGCTAGGCTCGAGTTACTAAGGTCCGACACAGGATGTCCTATTCATGAACCTGCATGTTCCGTCTTACCAATTCCTGATCAAAACCACAGCTTACTCAGCTAATCAAAACCAGTTCACCAGTTCACAAAATGGAGTTTGCAGAGCGGTTTCACAAAATAGCAACCTCCATTCCTTCAAATACATGGCAAGAACAAAGACATTTGTTTTGTCTACTTCCACTGCCCTTGACCCATTCCAGTTGGATGTTTACTTCCATATTTTAATTCTTTCATAACCAACAATGACAGACGTTACTATTTTTTATAGATAGTGACAATTAAGAAACTCTTAGATATGCACATGGATGATAGAAATATGGAGGGCTATGTCAGAGAAAATTTGTCATTATGCAGCAGCAATACTTTGCGATGCATACTAATAGAATCTATAAATAACAATAAGAAGTATATAGTGCCTTGTAAAAGTATTCAGCCCCCAACCCTGTGTTCACATAAATAAGTACTACAATCCAGGATTCTGATCAATTTAATTGAAACTTTTTATTGTGAATCACGTGCTCCTTTTCTTTCACAGTAACCAGAAAACAAGGAAAATTTAAAAATTAAAAATTCAAGAACTGAAATGTCAGAAGTCGAAAACTATTCATTCCCCCGTTGTTCAGTACTTAGTTGAACCACCCCTCACAGCTATTACAGCCAGTCGACTTTTTGGATAAGTCTCTATTAACTGTGACCGACGAGATGAAACAAGATTTGCCCATTCCTCCTTGCAAAATTGCTCAAGCCATGCCTGGTTAGTTGAGGAGCATCAGTAGAGAGCAATCTTGAGGTCTTGCCAGAGGCGTTCAATCAGGTTAAGGTCAGCACTCTGACTGGGCCACTCAAGGACATCAATTTCCGTCATTTGAAGCCACGCCATGTTTGCTCTGACAGTGTGCTTTGGGTCGCTGTCCTGCTGAAAGAGTGACTTCCTCCCCAATTTCAGTGTTCTGGCAGAGGCTAGCTGTTTTTTCAAATCCAGGATCTCTCTCTGTTTAGCAGCATTCATCTTCCCATCAATCCTGACCAGACTTCCAGTCCATACTGCTGAAAAGCATCCCCAAAGCATGATGCTACTCCACCATACTTTACAGTAGGGATGCTGTTACCGGGCTGATGCATAGAATTAGACATACACCACACATACTGCTTAGTGTTGAGGCCAGAAAGTTCCACCTTAGCCTCATCCGACCACAAGACCATCTTCCACATCTTTACAGTATCTTCTAGGTGATGCTTTGCAATGCCTTTACTGCCAAGGATATGTCTTTTTGTTTCAGCCAGGGCTTCTTCCTTGTCACTCTTCCATATATAACTATTTTGTGCAAGGTCTTAGAGATTGTGGAGCCATGAACTTCATCTCCAGTTACAGCTACTGACTTCTACAGCTCACCCAGAATAACTTGGCATCACAGTAGCCTCCCTTATAAGTTCCATTCTTCTCTGGCAACTAAGTTTAGAGGGGCAGTATGGCTGTGGTTTCATATTTTTCTCCACTTTTTCACGATGGACTGCACTGATCTCCCAGGTGTGTTCAGTGCCTCTCAGGTGGTCTTGTACTGTTCCCCAGATTTCAGCTTCTGTGTTATCATTTCCCTGACTTGTGTTGAATGCTCTTTTATCTTCATTTTCTGTTTGGTCTGTTGAAAATCTACCATATAGTTGACCTTACAGAGAGGGGGGTATTTATTCTTATGAATTAATTGAAAACAGGTGATCACCCAATTTCTTACATTAACAAATTGAGTGAGTTAGTAAGTTAAAATAAAGTATTATATCTGAGGAAAGTTAGTGTAGTAATTACAAAGGGGATGAGTACTAATTCAGCTTCACAATTTTGGTTGTTAATTTTTAGTAAGTTATTGACAGGTTTTGGAAATTTTCTTTTGACTTGACACGATGCACTATATGTTGTAAATTAACGTGAAAAATTCTACTTCAATTTAGTTTAAATTTAGAAAATGAGATAGTAAAATGTGAAAATAGTTGTGGAGGCACGGTGTATCTAACAATTAAATAAATAGTGCAAAAAGAGAGGGAAAATAGTTCATAGGTTCATTTTCCATTCAGAAATCTGATTGTGGAGGGGAAGAAGCTGTTCCTGAAATGTTGAATGTGTGTCTTCAGTCTCCTGTGACCTCCTCCCTGATGGTAGAAATGAGAAGAGGGCATATCCTAGGTGATGGGGTCCTTAATGATGGATGCACCTTTTTGAGGCGTCACCTTTTGGAGGTATCCTTGATGCTGGTGAGGCTAGTTCCCATGACATTGTTGACTGAGCTTACAACTTCCTGCAGAGTTTTCCCGATCCTGTGCAGTGGCCCCTCCATACCAGATGGTGATGTAACCAGTTAGATTGCTCTCCACGGTACATCTATAGTCTTTGGTGATATACCAAACCTCCTCAAATTCCTAATGAAATATAGCCTCTGTCATGCCTTCTTTGTAATTACATCGATATATTGGGCCCAGGATAGATCTACAAGGATGTTGACACCCAGGACTTTGAAACTGCTCACCATTTTCTCTTCTGATCCCTCAGTGATGACTGGTATGTGTTCCTTTGACTTCTCCTTCCTCAAGCCAACAATCATTTCTTTACTCTTACTGACATTGGGTGCATATTTGTCCTGTTTGTCTCCTCATCACCATCTGAAATCCTGCCAACAATAATTGTGTCATCAGCAAATTTATAGATAGTGTTTGAATTGTTCGTAGCCACACAGTCATGGGTGTAGAGAGAGTAGAGCAGCGAGCAAAGCACACAAACTGTGGGGTGCCAGTGTTGATTATCAATCAGGGTGAGATTTTATTTCTGAACCTTATAGACTGTGGTCTCCCAATCAGGAAGTCGAGGTTCCAGTTGCAGAGGGAGGTACAGAGGCCCAGGTTTTGGAGTTTGTTGATTAGTACTGAGGGTGTGTTTGTGTTGAACACTGAGCTGTAATCAATAAACAGCGGCCACGCCGTAGGTGTTATTATTGTCCACGTGATCCAAAGCGTAGTGGTGAGCTGGTGGGATTGTATTTATGCAATATATTTATGAATTGCTATATATTTATGAATACTCCTAAAGTATTCATATATCCTTTCTGAATACAAATAGCCGAAGCTTGAATCAGTCCACCCAGATAGTGCCATTCCTGTACTATTTGTTGCCTTCGACAAATTCTGATAATTATTTGCATCAGGGAAAAAAAAACTACTGATAGCTATGTAATAATATGTGTGGACAAAGGCCTGACTTTAACTCCCAGCACATAAGGAGACTGTGGAAAATCCTAAACACAAGAGAATCTGCAAATACTGGAAATCCAGAGCAACGTACGCAAAATGCTGGAGGAACTCAGTGGGTCAGGCAGCATCTATGGACATATCAGGCTGATACCTTTCATCAGGACTTAGCCTGTCCTGAAGCCAACATAGAATATAGAACAGCACATTACAGGAGCAGGTGCTTCAGCCCACGATGTTGTGTTGAACTAATTAAACTTATAATTAAATGCCTAACTAAAATAATCACTCTGCCTGCACAATATCCATATCCCTCTCTTCTCTTCACACTTATGTGCCTGCCCAAGAGCCTATTAAACACCTCTATCATAATTACCTCCACTACCCTCCCAGGCAGTGCATTGCAGGCGCCCTCCACTCACTGGATAAAACACTGTACCTGTCCTGAATATCACCTTTGAACTTACACCCTCTCACCTTAAGTACATGCATACCTTCTAGTATTTGACATTTTGACCCTGAGATAAAGATACTGGCTGTTTATTCTATCTTCTGAACCTCTGTCAGCTCTTTAGGTTGAGGGGACCTCTTCATCAAGCACCTTCACTCTGTCCAATACTACAGCGAGATTTCCCGGTGGCTATCCATTTTAATTCTACTTCCCATTTCTATTCCCATTCCGACATGTCAGTCCATGGCCTCCTCTACTGCCATGATGAGGCCACTTTCAGGTTAGAGGAGCAACACCTCATATTCCATCTGGGTAGCCTCTAATCTGATGGTATAAAAATTGATTTCTCTAATTTAAGGTAATTTCTTCTCCTTTCCCTTCTCTCTGATTTTCAATTCCCCATTCTGGCTCTCCTCTTACTCCTTCCCTTCTATCTGCCTGGTGCCCTTCCTGCTTCTTTTCTCCCATGGTTCACTGTCCTCTCCAATCAGATGCTTTCTCCTTAAGCCCTTTACTTCTTCCACCTATTACCTCCCAGCTTCTCACTTCAACCCCTCCCCCACCCATCCACCTCCCCCCCCCATCCACCTCCCCACCCCACTTGCTCTGACCTATCAACTGCCGGCTTGTACTCCTTCCCCTGCCCACCTTTTTATTTTGGCTTCTTCTTCTTTCCTTTCCAGTCCTGATGAAGGGTCTCATCCCAAAACCTCGACTGTTCATTCCTCTCCGTAGACACTGACTTACCTGCTGGCTTCCTCCAGCACTTTTTGTGTTCCTCAGGATTTCTAGCATCAGCAGAATCTCTTGTGTTTAACTTATTAGCTCTCTTTCTACATCAGATGCAGATGCTTCAGCCAGCAGATCTTTCTCCCTAAATAAAGCTCCTCGTTAGTAGTAATATTTACAGTAATCAAAAATCTTTCCCTTACAGTAATCTTTCCCTCCCTCTGCGAAGCCTGGAATGTCCATACTCCCCCAAGTCGGGCCTAACCTAGTGACCTCTGCTTGAGTGAATGAAAAGCATTTCGATCAGGCTGGTTTCTGGACAGCTACCTGCCTGATACAAAGCAAAGTGGGTTACCCAAGTTTCTCCATTACCCATAAGACACAGGAGCAGAACTACACCATTTGGCCCATTGAGTCTGGCCTGCCATTCAATCCTGGCTGGTTTATCATCTCTCAAGTCCATTCTCCTGCACCTTCACTGTAACTTATGACACCCTTACTAATTAAGAACTTATGAACTTCGGCTTTAAATATCCCCAATGATTTGCCCTCCACAGCCACCTGTGGCAATGGATTCCACGGATTCCCCACCCTCAGGCTAAAGAAATTCCTCCTCATCTCTGTTCTAAAGGGACGTCATGGGGCTGAGGCCGTGCCCTCTGGTCCTAGACTCCCCCACTATAGGAAACATCCTCGCCACGTTCACTGTATTTGGGCCTTTCAGTAGTCGATATTGAGTAAGATCCACCCCCAAGCCAATTCTTCAAAACTCTAGGGAGTACAGGCCCAGAGGCTTCAAACTATTGTTGTATGTTAACCCAAAACTGCTCACAATATTCCAAATATGTTCTGACTAATGTCTCATAAAACCCTCAGCATTATATCCTTGCTTTTATGTTCTGGTCCTTTGGAAACAAATGCTGATGTTGCATTTGCCTTCCTTACCATCGACTCAACTGCAGGTTAGTCTTTACAAAATCCTGCAGTTGGTCTCCCAAGTCCCCTTGTGCCTCTGATTTCTGAATTCACCCCCGTTCAGAAAATATTCTACACTCTTATTCATTCTGCCAAAGTGGAAAATTCCAGAGTTTCCCCAATTTGCCATCTCGTTGCTGTTTATTTAATGGGGTTTAATACAGCCTCTTTGTATTCCCCCTGCAGCTTACTTTGTGACCTGGCTGTGTACAGTCAGAAAAATTGGACGTATGCAACTTGGTCCCCTTGACTGAGTCTGTAAAATGCTTCTGTCCTACCGCAGCTAAACATCAGTCTAAACACCACTCAGGATTCAGTGTCCATTAGGGCCACCAACTAACCTGTCGTCCTGTGTAATCAGCTCCCTTGCTAACACTCAAGCTGTTTAGGTCCAAGCTTTAAATGTGGCAGTAGCATGAAATACATGTACCACTACTCCTTCCCGGTTTAGTGTGCCTGCTAAATGTCGTCGCTGTGCAACGGTAAAGCTTGTGCTCAAATCCTGTGACGAAGCAGTGTCAGTCTTCCTTATTTCCATGGTGGAGTATTTGCTGGCTGTGGCCATGCCTCCTTTGTGATCTTGCAGAAGTAATTAGCTGGATGTTCCACCACCCTGGTGGATAATGTGTCATGTCTTCCACTTCCTGCACTCCAGCCGCCGATTCAGATTCAGAATTATTTATTACACGTCCATCAAAACTACCGTCACAACCTAATGATGTGCTGGGGGCAGCCCGCAAGTGTTGTCACACAATTCCAACGCCAATAAAGCATGCCCACAGTGCTTGCCAGAACATCACAGAACAGAATACAACAAACAGTAAAACAACAACAGCAAAACAAGCCGATGTGACAAAAAAAACTATATTCATTATGCAGGCGCATGATGTACCACAATTTCAAGATCAATCCTATTAGGCAAAGTGCTGCTAACCAAATCACGGCATGTTGAGGTAGTGGTTAGCACAACGCTTTACAGTAACAGTGACCCGGGTTCAATTCCCGCCACTCCCTGTAAGGAGTTTGTACTTTCTCCCCATAACTGCGTGGGTTTTCTCCACATTCCAAAGACATACTGTTTGGTAGGCTAATTGATCATTGTAAATTGTCCTGTGATTAGGCTAAGATTAAATTGGGAGATTGCTGGGCCAGGCTCAAAGGACCAGAAGGGCCTACACCACACTGTATGTCAATAAATTTTAAAAAAAACTTTTCTTGCATGGAACATAGAACATCACAGCACAGTACAGGCCCTTCAGCCATATTGTTTTAAACTAATCTAACCCTTCTACATAGCCCTCAATTTCTCTGCCAAGCATATACCTATCTAATAGTGTCTTAAATGTCCCTAATGTACCTGCCTCTCCCACCACCCCTAGCAGGACGTTACATGCACTCACCACTCTCTGTGTAAAAAAACATGTTGTCTTGGACAAGGGTAATGGTGGGGTTTGGAGGGTGGTCTGTGCTGTGTCACAGTGGGATTTGTATGAAATGTTCTGATATTGTGACAAGAAAATTGTCATTCATTCCATCTACATTGAAGGAACTGGAAGGTTACCTGTGCTTACTGGAATCACCCCGAATACCAGCATAAAAACACATGGACCCACTTTCGCACAGAAGTGAATTCAGTCCTTGTATGTAAACATCTGTTATTCAGAAACCTTAATATCCAATCACAATTTGTTATCAAAAATCATGTGAATTTGCAAGTGTAACAACATTATCTGTACCCCAGTTTAAGTATGTGCGGGTTAGCACACTTATTAATGTACATGTATGGTGTATTATAGAAGGTTTGCTCAACTGGTAAAGGCTACACTGTATTCATGCCATTTTATCATTGTAGCTCAAGCAAGTACAAGTGCTAGTTTTGGTTAAATAAATTGACCATTTTTGGCCGTGTTACAGATAATAAAATATGGAACTCAGTTGTGTTGATTGGTCATTCCATCTTATTGGAAAGCGCTATAATTAGTTTCATTAATCTCTTAAACTTTGCAAAGTGAATCATAAGAATGATTGGATCATTTAATAGGTTATCGAAGGAGACTAGATGGGCAGTCAGGTGAAAAGTACACGCAGGTACAATATCCTCCACCGATATATCAAGTGTAAATTTATTCACTTTCACTTTAATTCAGCCACACTGAAGATTAATCATTTTTACAGTGGGATTGGTTATTTCTCAAAATATTTAATAAAGCATTCATCTGGCTATTGCTGGAAGTATCTGAAACGGGAATGATGTTTGAGAAGTGATTTCAGAACTTCTGTCCCCGGGCAATAGGACAGCTAGGTAGCTTCATGCTGCAGAATTTTTGTGGTGCATTTCTTAGAATGCAATTACCAGCAGAGCTAGTGAGCTCTCTCTTGAATCAGTCTAAAGATTCAATGGAGAACCTCTGTGCGGTTGGTCTCAAACCAGCCCTCGGAAGGATATGGGATCAATTGTGAGAATGTGGGGAGAAGGTGTGTGGCTGACCGATCGCACTGTAAATTGATTGGATCTACCACGTGCAGGAGGATTTCTCTTTTTTGTGCAGGCTTTTGCGTGCTCATGTTTTTGTCTTGGTGGTCCCAGTTCCATGCTGCGGGTTGCCCAGCGTGCACCATTACTAACGAGACTCATTAAAAACGTTTAAACACACTATGGTGTTGTTGTTCTTGCTGCGCACATACAATCCACCAGCAAATAATTCCAGTCTGCTGAAGAAGGAAAGTAACGCGTAATCAGCAGTAGAGGTTCACAGCTTCCAGACGACAATAATTTTTACTTACCCACAAGTCGAGTTACGGTCACTTTCATTTGATTGAAGAAAGATGCCCAACATTTGCAGCAGCAGTAACCTTAGCAATCAGCTGTGATTATGAACAGTAGAATACATAAGGTTAACAGGGCACCTCATAAGAGGTTGGTTCATTTTAAATGGGCAATGGCCAATTTTATGAATGTATTTGAACAGACATCCAAAACAAGGGCAGACCATTCTAGAAAAATGATTATAGGCCTCCACAGCCTGGAATTTCCTGGACACATAGCCACGTTTTGGCAGCTGCTGTTAAAAGAGGGACACTCTTGCCAGGAGGATCAGTTTGCCTTCTGAGGTCCACTTACACCAGGGGTTCCCAATCCGGCTTCCATGGACCCCTAGGTTAATGGTAGGTGTCCATGACATAAAAAAGGTGGGGAACCACAGTTCCAGAAAGAATGGCCGGTGAAGTCCTCACTACTGTCACACTTGTACACCAGTTTCCTGCGATTTTGCAGCCAAGAAACATAGGTGCCCTTCCTTTGTCAGTCTAATTGAGTGACTCCATTCATTACAGAAGAGAGGAGGAGCTACACGGGATCTCGGTAAGTTACACCGAAATTGTATGTTTCAGATTAACTGGATTTAACTGTTAGAAATTAAATGGATTTAAATGCACTTATGTTTCAATTATTTTAAATCTCGAAGCTAATAGAAGTAAAAATAATTTGAAATGTTTCTATTATGAATGCTCGATTTGTGGGAGACTTGACAAATGGTAAACCTGGTGACACAGTTTAACATTTTGTCTCTGGGCCTGTACCCGCTGGAATTTAGAAGAATGACGGGGATCAAATTGAAATCTACCGAGTATTAAAAGGGCTAGACAGAATGGACATGGAGAAGATGTTTCCTATATTAGGAGAGTCTAGGACAAGAGGGTGCAGCCTCAGAACAGAGATAAGGAGGAATTTCCTTAGCCAGAGGATGGTGCAGCCGTGGAACCCAAGTCATTGGGGATATTTAAAGCAGAGATTGATAGGCTCTTGACTAGTAATGGCATCAAAGGTTACAGGGAGAAGGCAGGAGAATGGGGTTGAGAGGGATATTAAATCAGTCATGATGGAATGGTTGTGCAGACTTGATCGGCCGAATGATCAAATCCTGCTCCTATGTCTTATGGTCTAACCAAATTAATTCTGAGGTGTGGGTTTGATCATTTACAAGGGGAAGGACCTGGCCGGATTTGGCCAGTCAGAAGCTAGCTGTTAGAAACTCGCCGCAAACATGTGCGTTTAGCAGAGAGATGCAGATCTGTGATCTGTTACTCACCTGACCAGGCTGGATCTGTTCCTCAGGTGTTGTGCACCTGTGTCGTGCCATGAGGTCCTTCTGCTCTGCTTCAGATAGTTCTCACAGCTGCCAGTCTGCAGCTGCATTCCGTAACTCACTGATTTGCAATCGACCAGGACCAACCTTTCTCAGTTACTCCAACAATTAGAAAGAGAGGGTTCTGGGTTTGCAGTAACAGTGCTATGGGCATTGTGCTGTATGTGTTGGCATTGTGTTTTGTAATGTGGCCCAGGAGCAGTGCTGTTTCGTTTGGCTGTATTGATGTGCATGTCTGAATTACAATTAAGTTTGAACTTGAACTTGAGGCCAGCCAAGGCAGGCACCTGTCTTCAAGGATAAAGTTTAAAGCCTGCATGGCAACCATTTGAGCTCCTCTCCACATTCACTCTGGGCCTTTAGTGGTTAGTTCAATTCCAACGTCATCTGTAAGGAGTCTGTATGCACTCCCACTGGAATGTGTGGGTTTTCTCCCACAGTCCAAAGACGTACTCGTTAGTAGCTACTTGGTCTTTGTAAGTTGTCCCATGATTAGGCAAAGATGAGTCAGGGATTGCTGGGCGGTGCGGTGACATTGGAACTACTTGTGTCAAAGTTTTCATGCTCCAATTGACCAACAGCAGCCATTTTAGGTTCCTCACCATTCATCTTCTACTTGAATCTATATAAAACAAATAAAAATGTATTTGGTGGTATATGGAATAGAAACAGGTTAAAATTAGAATGGTGATCAAATGGAAGTGAGATCCAGAGGTTAGAAAAGTCTTATGATGGCCATTTGATGTTTATTTTACTTTGAGATACACCGCGGTAAGACACAGCCAAACTGAGGTACTGGAAACTGGGCTC
The DNA here is from genome assembly GCF_030028105.1 of Mobula birostris. Lineage (NCBI taxonomy): Eukaryota > Metazoa > Chordata > Chondrichthyes > Myliobatiformes > Myliobatidae > Mobula > Mobula birostris. The sequence goes on from NC_092370.1 coordinate 131,916,437, forward strand.
CTAATGGAAAAATATGCTGGAACAAGCACCGAAGCCCATGAGAAGGAGAGCAGTGATTCTGGGACAACGGGAGATCTGACCTATTATGGCGGGTGCCTCTTACCTCCATTGGAAATGAAAAAAACATGCAGCTACAGTTTTCCTCCTCCTGACAGCTGGAAACATAGAGATTTTCTCAATGAAATGATACTTTTGTTGTTAAATTGTTTAGAGACACAGCATGGTAACAGACCCTTCTGGCCCAACAAGTCCTCGCTGCCCAATTACACCAATGTGCCCAATTAGCCTACTAACCTGTATGCCTTTGGAATGACGGAGGAAATCAGGACTATCAGAGGAACCCCCCCCCCCCCACCATACATGGCGAACCCCAAGATAAAATCTGGGCTTAACTGTCAGTACCTCTGATGGTTGGAAGCCATCTCAACAGTCTCTTCATTTCAGTGATAAACAGGCTGAATTTCCATTACAATATCATTGTTCTCATAAATAGAGTTGCTGCCACAGGTGAAACTGTCTGAAAATATCCTTTGGACAACCTTATACTTATACTTTACTTTATTGTTGCCAAACAATTGATACTAGAGCGTACAATCATCACAGCGATATTTGATTCTGCGCTTCGCTCTCCCTGGAGTACAAATCGATAGTAAATATTAAAAATTTAAATTATAAATCATAAATAGAAAATAGAAAAGGGAAAGTAAGGTAGTGCAAAAAAAAACCGAGAGGCAGGTCTGGATATTTGGAGGGTATAGCCCAGATCTGGGTCAGGATCTGTTCAGCAGTCTTATCACAATTGGAAAGAAGCTGTTCCCAAATCTGGCCGTACGAGTCTTCAAGCTCCTGAGCCTTCTCCAAGAGGGAAGAGGGATGAAAAGTGTGTTGGCTGGGTGGGTCGTGTCCTTGATTATCCTGGCAGCACTGCTCCGACAGCGTGCAGTGTAAAGTGAGTCCAAGGACGGAAGATTGGTTTGTGTGATGTGCTGTGCCGTGGTCACGATCTTCTGCAGCTTCTTTCGGTCTCGGAAAAGACAACTTCCATACCAGGTTGTGATGCACCATAGAAGAATACTTTCTACAGTGCATCTATAAAAATTAGTGAGGGTTTTAGGGACAGGCCAAATTTCTTTAGTTTTCTCAGGAAGTACAGGCGCTGGTGGGCCTTCTTGGCAGTGAACTCTGCTTGGTTGGACCAAGTCAGGTCATTTATGATATTGACCCCGAGGAACTTAAAGTTTTTGACCTGTTCCACTTGCGCACCACCGATGTAAATTGGATCGTGTGGTCCGCTACTCCTTCTGAAGTCAACAACCAATTCCTTCATCTTGCTGACGTTGAAGGATAGGTTATTGTCTTCGCACCATGCCACCAGGTTCTTAATTTCCTCTCTGTACTCAAACTGATCATTACCCGAGATACGGCCTACAATTATTGTGTCATCAGCAAACTTATATATTGAGTTGGATGGAAACTTGGCTGCACAATCATGGGTGTACAGTGAGTACAGCGGGGGGCTGAGTACACAGCCTTGTGGGGCACCAGCGCTCAGAGTGATTGTAGAGGAGAGCTTGTCCCCTATTTTTACAACCTGGGTCCTGTCTGTGAGAAAGTTGAAGATCCAGCTGCAGATCTGAGTGCTAAGGCCCAGGTTCCGGAGCTTAGGAATCAGTTTATTTGGAATGATGGTATTAAAGGCAGAGCTGTAGTCAATGAAAAGGAGCCTTACATATGGGAGCCTAGTGCTGAAATTGCAGGGGTCCTAGCAGAGATATTTAAGATGTCCTTAGCCACAGGGGTGGTGCCGGAGGATAACTAATGTTTTTAAAAGTAAGCAAGAAAATTATAGGCTGGTGACCCTGGCATCAGCAGTGGGTAAATTAATGAAGGTATTCTAGAAGACCAGATATATAAGTATATGGACAGACAGGGACTGATTAGGGAGAGTCAACATGACTCTGTGCATAGTAGGACATGTTTAACCAACTTTTTGAGGAAGTTACTAAGAAAGTTGATGAAGGAATTCCAGTGGATGTTGCCTACATAGATTTTGCTATGGTCCCATATGGGAGGTTGATTAAGAAGGTTCAGTTGCTTGGCATTCAGGATAAGGTAATAAACTGGATTAGATATTGGCTTCACAGGAAAAACCAGAGTGGCAGAAGATGGTTGCCTCTCTGACTGGAGGTATGTGACAAGTGGTGTGCTGCAGGGATCAGTGCTAAGTCCGTTGTTTGTCATCTATATAAGCGATGTGGATGATAATGTGGTAAACTGGATCAGCACGTTCGCTGCCTTGAGGAAACTTGGGGTGAATAAATCCCCAGGGCCTGGCAGGATGTTCCCTCAGACTTTGTGGGAGGCTAGCACAGAAATTACAGGTACCCTAGCAGAGGTATTTAAAATGTCCTTGGCTGACTGTGAGCTGCTGGAGGATTGGAGAATAACTGATGTTGCTCCGTTGTTTAAGAAAGGCTATAAGACTAAGTAGAGAAATTCGAGGACAGTGAGCCTGATATTAGTTGTTGGAAGGTATTCTAAAGGACAGCGACTGATTAGGGATAGTCAATGTGGCTTTGTGTGTGGCAGGATGTGTTTAACAAATTTTATAGTTAAAACTATAACCATAGTTGATGAAGGAAACATCATCAACTCTAGTTGGATGAAGGAAAGCCATGGACCTTTGACAAGATCCGGAATGGGAGGTCAATGAAGGAGGCTCAAATCACTTGACATTCAGGATGATGTAGTAAACTGGTTAGACATTGGATTCACTGGAGAAACCAGAGGGTAATGGCAGGTGGCTGCTTCTCTGACTTGAAGCCTGTGACTAGTGGTGTGCTGCAGGGATCGGTGCTGGGCCCGTTGTTGTTTGTCATTTAAATCAACAGTCTGGATGATAATGTGGTAAGATAGTTCTGTTTCAACATAGTACAATATGATATAATCTACTCAGTGGCCACTTCATTAGGTACACCTGTACACCTGTTGCTTAATGTAAATATTGAAGCAGCCAATCATGTGGCAGCATCTCTGTGGATAAAGCATGCAGACATGGTCAAGAGGTTCAGTAGTTGTTTAGAACATCAGAATGGGCAAGAAGTGATTTTGACCACGGAGTGATTGTTGGAGCCAGACAGTGTGGTTCGGTAACTCAGAAACTGCTGATTTCTTGGGATTTTCACACACAGTCTCTAGTATCTGTGTCTAGTGAATCTCTGGAATTCTCTGCCCACTGAAGCAGTGGATGCTACCTCAGTAAATATAAATATATTTACGACAAGGTTGGATAGATTTTTGCATAGTGGGGGAATTAAGTGTTATGGGGAAAAGCCAGGTAAGTGGAGATGAGTCCATGGCCAGATCAGTGATGATCTTATTGAATGGCGGAGCAGGTTCCACGGGCCAGATGGCCAACTCCTGCTCCTATTTCTTATGTTCTTATGTATTTACGGAGAATGGTGCAAAGGACAAAAAAAAAACATTCTGTGGGTGAAAATGCCTTGGTATTGAGGGATGTCAGGACAGAAGGATGGGCTATTTCAAGCCAACAGGAAGACGACAGTATCTCAAGTAACGAGGCGTCACAACGGTGGTGTGTAGAAGAGCATCTCTGAATGCACAACACGTTGATCCTTGAAGTGGATGGGCTGCAGCTGCAGAAGACACAAACATATTGTACAGTCAGTGGCCACTTTATTAGGTTCCCTCTGTATCTAATAAAGTAGCCACTGAGTGTAGTTCTATGACACTATCACTCTAATAGTTCATTCTGATTAAAGAAACAGAAAGTGAAGCATTCATTTTGTCCAAAACCATGATTGGTTCACTTGATAAAGGTTAATTGGATTGGTATTGAACTAAATTCCACAAGCTTTCTGCATAGATGAGGTGCTGAAATTTCAAATTAAAGCAAGTTGGCTGGCTGACAATAGAAGTGCAAAATAAATCTGTCTGATTTTTATATGGCCATATGTTGAAAAAAAGATTATTGCAGTAATCTGAAAAATAATTTGGTTTAGCAAAACTGAATCCTAGAACTCTAAGGAGTTGCTACCATCTCTTCTAACCTGCTGCTGTGATACTTCGATTTGTACCAGCAGTTCAGTCAGCATGACCCAGATTACTTGCAGTTCGGAGATCATAATATTTCCTTGAAACGTGTCAATGGGACTTTTGATTTCACATTGTCTGGTTAGCAAGAAGGTCACCTGCATTATGCTTACTGTCGCAGTGAACAGGGCAGGAGTCTCATAAATAATTCATGTCCTGTGGGACTACATGAATAAATTACTGTTCCATGATTTGCTTTTCCGTGCAAATAACCCCGCCCCCATTCTGATGGGTCAGCTGCAAACTTTGTTTTAATAATATGTGTGTGTCTGTGAGAGAGAGGGAGGTGAGAGAAAGAGAGGAAGAAAAAACAGTTAGTACCTTTGGTATGCATGGAGTATTGAGCTCAAGGCAGCTGAGAACAGGAACAAATATTGCTGCTGGTGTGCTGAAATTAATTAAAACTTTGAGTAAGTGAAGATTGTGTATGCACAAACCCAAGTGATCAGTCAATTACAATATTCCATGAGTAAGACTGGTGAAAAATGGCATTTTGTTTCTTTCTCCTCGCTCCCTTTTCATTCTAAATGGCCTGCCACTCATTTTGTCTGTTGCCCTGTTCCTGAACAGGCCAGCCGGAAGATACAGCAACTCCGCGTATATCCTGTAAGACAAGTTAAGGTTCATGCCAATAGTCCATCTGGAAACTTACACTGCACAGTGAACCAAAGTTAGAGAAGATTGGAGTAACACACAGCAAATATTGGAGGAACTCAGCAGCACAGGCAGCATCTATGGGGAGTCAACGTTTTGGGCTGCAGCCCTTCATCAGGACGGGAAAGAAGGATGAAAGAAGCCAGAATAAGGTGGGAGGAGGGGAAGGATTACAAACTGGAAGGTGATGGGTGGGACTAGGTGAGGAGGGAGGTGGGTAGATGGGGAGATGGGGGAGGAGAAATGAACTAAGAAGCTGGGAGGTGATAGGTGGAAGAGGTGAAGCGCTGAAGATAAAGGAGTCTGATAGGAGAGGAGAGTGGACCATGGGAGAAAGGTGAGGAGGAGGGGTACCAGAGGGAGGTGGTGGGCAGGACAGAAGAGAAGGGGTAAGAGGGGAGCCAGAATGGGGAATGGAGAAAGGAAGAAGGCTGGGGGTGGTGGGTGGTGGGAATCTACTGGAAGTTATACAAATCGATATTCATGCCATTAGATTGGAGGCTATCTAGGTAGAATTGGAGGTGTTGCTCCTCCAACCTGAGAGTGGCCTCATCATGGCAATAGAGGAGATCATGGGCCACATGTCGATCTGGGAATGGGGATTAGAATTAAAATGTATGACCATCTTTTGTGACAGACAGAGCAAAGGTGTTCAGCGAAGGTGACAAGGAATGACTGGATTAACTTTACTTGTCACGTGGTCATGGAAATATTGAAACACGCATTGTTTGTGTCAGCGACCAACACCGCCCGTGGATGTGTTGGGGCAAGCCTTCACAAGTGTCGCCACGCTTCCAATGCCAACATAGCCACCCCACATTTCACCAACCCTAACCCAGATATCTTTTGGAATGTGGGAGGAAATCAGAGCACCCAGAGGAAACCTTTGTTCCTTACAGAGAGTGGTGGGAATTGAAGCCTGAGCGTAGAGATAGCTGTAAAGCATTATGCTATCACACCGCCCGGGGAAGAGGAGGATCTCTGTCAACATACCAGACCCACCACCTCACCCCAACTTCTAAAGTTTAGATAAGAATATGAAGGTGGTAGGGTTGTGGTTACTGCAGTTTTAATGTCCAATTCAATAAATTTCACCAAATCCAAACTTGCGTTTGCTTCTGACAGTAGAATTACTTTTTCAATTTACAGCAACATCGAAAGTCCTTACTTTGCCAATGAACTGGCTGGTTTATAGAATATAAAACATAGTTCAAACCCTGCAAACTATGAAACTGTGCTCACCTTTTAACCCACTCTTAAAATTAATATAAACCTTTTTTCCTCCATAGTCCTCCATTTTTCGATATCCATGTGCATTTCTATATGAGTTTCTTAAATGTCCCTAATATATCTGTTTCTACCATCACCCCTGGCAGGGTGTTCCACGTACTCACCACTCTCTCTGTCAAAATCATACATCTGGCATTCGCCTTATACTTTCGTCCAATCACCTGATAATTCAGCACCCTCATATTATCCACTTCTGTCCTGGGAAAAAGTCTCAGGCTGTCAACTCAATCTATGCCTCTGTCATCTTGTATACAAGAGGTTTGCCAGAGCTTTTACAATACAACTACACTGTTCTGTCTCTGTAGTTATCTAGACTAAACCAGGTTGGCAGATTAGTGAGCAGTACAATTGCGAAGCAGATGGGTCTGTTACAACTGTCTAGTAGATTCATAGTTTCTATTACTGCTGCAATCTTTTTTTTAAAAGATTTTGGACCATCTAATTAATTGTATTTAAACTTAGGACTTGAATATATATCTTTGGATCAGTATCCAACATGATTAATGCTCCAGGTTACTCATCTGGTGTTCTACCTAATAGTTGACGATTGTACCTAATAGCTGTGCTGTATGTGGCAGGATACAAGAAGTTGAGGATAGTTTGAGAGAGCTGGGGCTTTTCTCTTTGGAGAAAAGGAGGGTAGGAAGTGACTTGATAGAGGTGTACAAGATGGTAAGAGGCATAGGATGAAAGGACAGCCTGAGACCTTTCTCCTAAGGTGGAAATTGCTAATAAAAAGGGGCCTAACTTAAGGTATTGGAAGGAAAGTACGGGGGGTTGTCAGAGATAGTTTTTTTTTACATAGAGAGTGGTAGGTGTGTGGAACACGCAGCTGGGGGCAGATTCACTGGGGACATTAGAGAGTACGGGGGAGTGTCAGAGATAGTTTTTTTTTACATAGAGAGTGGTAGGTGTGTGGAACACGCAGCTGGGGGCAGATTCACTGGGGACATTAGAGAGTACGGGGGAGTGTCAGAGATAGGGTTTTTTGATATAGAGAGTGGTAGGTGTGTGGAACACGCAGCTGGGGGCAGCTTCACTGGGGACATTAGAGAGGTGTGTAGATAGGCACATGGACAATAGAAGAATGGAGGGCTACGTGGGTTAGATTGATCTTAGAGTAGGTTAAAAGGTCAGCACAATATTATCGGTTGGAGCGCCTGTACTGTGTTGTACTCCCCATCTATCTTCTATTACCATGGGCTTTAAATTTATGTGTGTCTCATTTAAATCCGATCGCTAAGCCTGGACTAAAATGCAAGGGAGATGCAAGGGAGACTGCAAATGCTGGAACCTATCAGAATATTATTTTGCAATTTGTTATGTTATTTCCCAGTGTGCCATTGAAAATTGTTACATTTTAATTCCATAAATGTGCACCAATAACTTCTGCTTCACCTAATTTCTGATTAACTTAAAATGAACACAAGTAAATAGATGCAGGAATAAACTACCAAAGTTCAAAGTAAGTTTATTATCTAAGTCCATATATGTCACCACATGCAATCCTGTGATTCATTTTCTTGTGGGCAATCACAGTAAATACAAGAAACACAATAGAAGTAAGAGAGTCCATGCCCAACAGGATGGACAAACAATCAGTGTGGAAAAGACAACAAACTCTGCAAATAAAAATATAATAATAAATAAGCAATAAATTTTGAGAACATGAGATGAAGAGTAATTGAGAGTGAGTCCATAGGCAGTGGGCACAGTTCACTGATGTGGCAAGTGAAGTTGAGTGAGGATATCTCCTATGGTTCAAGAGCATGATGTTTGAAGGGTGACAACTGTCCCTGAACCTGGTGGTGTGGGTCCTGAGTCTCCTGTACCTTCTTCCTGACGGCAGCAGCGAGAAGAGAGCATGGCCGGGATGGTGGGTCCTCAATGATGGTTGTTGCTTTCTTGCAACAGTGCTCCATGTAGATGTGCTCAGTGGTGGGGAGGGTTTTGCCCGTGATGGACTGGGCTGAATCCACTACTTCTTGTAGGCTTTTCCACTGAAGGGCATTGGTGTTTCCATAGCAGGGTGTGATACAATCAGTCAAAACACTCTCCACCACATCTATAGACGTTTGACGAAGTTTCAGATGCCATGCTGAATCTTCACAAACTCTAAGAAAGAAGAGGCACTATTAGTGCTTTCTTCACAATGTCACTTACTTGCTGGCACCAGGACAGATCCTCTGAAATGAGAACATTGGGGAATTTAAAGTTGCTGACCTTCTCCACCTCTGATCCCCCAATGAAGATGGACTCATAGATTTCTGGTTTCCTCCTCCTGAAGTCAGCACTCAACTCCTTGGTTTTGCTGACATGGAGTGAGAGGTTGTTGTTGTGGCACCACTCAGCCAGATATCTTCAGTCTCCCTTCTGTATGCTAATTCACCACTTCCTTTGCTTTGGCCAATGAGTGTGGTGTCAGCACACTTAAATATGACATTGGAGCTTATGTTTATCCTCACAGAAGTATAAAACAAGTAGAGCAGAGGGCTAAGTGCACAGTCTTGTGGTGCACCTGTGCTGATGGAGATTGTGGAGGAGATGTTTTTGCCAATCCAAATTGACCAGGGTCTGCAAGTGAGGAAATCAAGGATCCATTTGCACAAGGAGGTATTGAGGCTAAGGTCTTGAAGCTTTGAGGCGATGGTAGTATTGAATGCTAGGTTGTAGTTGAAGAAGAGCATCCTGAGGTGTATTTTTGCTGCCTAGATGTTGAGTGAAGTGGCAATGAAATGGCATCTACTCTTGACCTGTTGTGACAGTAGGCAAATCCAAGTTGCAGATCCAAATCACTTCTCAGGCAGGAGTTGGTATGTTTCATCACCAACCTTTCAAAGCATTTCATCACAGTGGATGTCGGTGCTATTGGATGGTTGTCATTGAGGAAGGTTACCACGTTTTTCTTAGGCACCGGTATAATTGAAGCCTGCTTGAAGCAGGTGGGAACGTCAGACTGCTGAAGCGAGGTGTTGAAGATGCCAGTGAACGCTCCAGTCAGTTGTTCAGCACAGGACTTTAGAACTTGGCTGGGTACCCCATCTGGATGCTTTCCACAGGCTCACTCTCCTGAGGGATGCTCTCACATCAGCTTCAGAGACTGAAATCCAGGGTAATCGGGGACTGCGCAAGTTCACGAAGGTGCCTCCATATTTTGACCGTCAAAGTGAGTGTAAAAGGCACTGAGCTCATCTGGAAGCAAAGCCTTTTTGTCACCTATGTTGCTTGGTTTTTAATTGTATGATGTAATGCAAAACCCTGCCACAGTTGTCCAGCATCCTTCAGTGATTCAAGTTTGGTCAAGAAATGCCTCTTGGCACATGAGGTGGCTTTCCGGAGATCGCACCTGGACCTCTTGTATTTTACTTGGTCACCAGGCCTGAATCCAATTGATCTGGCCCTCAGCAGAATGTGGATCTCATGGTTCATCCAGGGTTTCTGTTCGGGGAAGACATTGAATGATTTTGTGGGGAAACACTCGTCTATGACCGTTTTTATAAAGTCTGTGACAACCGTGGTGTATTCATCAGATCCTCTGAATAGCCCGTGAACACAGCCCAGACCACCGACTCGAAGCAATCCAATAGCTGCCTCTCCGCCTCCCGTGACCACTCGTTGTTGCCCTTATCTCTGGAGCCACGCTCTTCAACCTCTACCTGTATGCAAGTCAGAGGAGGACAGCCAAGCAATCAGATTTTCTGAAATGCAGTCTCGGCAGAGAACGGTAGGCATCCTGAATTGTAATAAAGCATTGGTCAAGTGTATTGGATCCCCCGATGCTGCAGTTTATAGGTTGATGATAATTGAGCAAAGATTTCTTCAAACAAGCCTAACTGAAGTCCCTGACACTGATTTGGAAAGTGTTGGGGTAGGCTGTTTCTTGTTTGCTGATGGTGACACTCAGTACCTCGAGTGGCTGGTTAACACCTGCCTTTGGCAGTATGTAAACAGCAGTAAGGGTCACAGAGGAGAACTCTCTTGGTAGGTCGAATGATCAGCATTTAATCGTTAGATGATCCCGGTCAGGGGAACACGAGTGCGACAAGACCACTGCATCCAAGCACCACAAAAAGCTTATTATGTAATACAGATCCCACCTTTTACCTTCTCTGAATCAGCAGTCTGCTTTATCCTGTATATCATGAAGCCCTTGGTTCTTACCGAAGTATCCGGCGAGTCTGAAGCAAGCCATGTCACCAGGCCCCTCATACCTGCCCTGCCATTCAGTGTGAATGTGACAGATCTCTATGCTGGCCGATTCTTCTAGTGTGCTCTTCCCAATAGCCATCAATTATTCAATATTTCAATGTTTCAATTATCTTCACCTTACATATATCTGATGACCTGGACTCACCAACCTTAGAACAGAAAATACAGAAGATTCACCACCTTGAGAGAAGAATATTTAAATGACCAAACCCTTATTTTGCATCTGTATTTGTTTGTTGATGAATCACCCAGTTGTTAAAACCTTTCAATATCTGTACTTCTCAGCAGTTTATATTTAGAACCAGTTCATCCCTCTTTTTTCTAAACTTCTAAAGTACAATCCCGAGCAATAGGCCCAATGACCTAATTCTGCTCCTATGTGTTATGGCCTTCTAGTCAAACAATCAAGACTGCCTTGATAGGACAACCCTATCATCCCAAGAATTAGCCAGACAATTTTCGTTTTGACTGCCTCCATTTCTAGTATATCCTTTTTAGGCATGGATCCACAACCATGCACAGTATTCCCTGTATGACCTCAAAAATACAACCCGTATGGTTGTAATGCTCTTAAACTCCAATCTCTTCATAATTGAGGCAAAATGCAGTCTGCCTTTTTAACTATTTGTTGGACCTGCTCGCTAACTTTTTGTGATCTCTATACTAGAACACCACTCTGAATTTCAGTCATTTCCAGTTATAATAATCTCCTTTTAGATTCCTCTTACCAAAATGCATGATTTCACACTTCCTCACATTAAATGCAATTCACCAATTTTTAGACCATAAGTCCATAGATATAGGAGCAGAATTAGGCCATTTGGCCCACCATGGCTGATCCAATTTTCCTCTCACCCCCAATCTCTTGCCTTTTCCCCAAAAACCCTTCGTGCCCTGGCCAATCAAGAATCTATCAACCTCTGCCTTACATATACATAAAGACTTGGCCTCCACAGCTGCTAATGGCAAAGAATTCCACAGATTCACCACTCTCTGGCTAATCCTTATCTCCGTTCTGAAAGGATACCCCTCTACTCTGATGCTGTGTCCTCTGGTCTTAGATTTTCCCACCATAGGAAGCATCCTCTCCACATCTACTCTATCAAGGCCTTTCACCATTCGATAGATTTCAATGAGGTCACCCCTCATTCTTCTGAATTCCAGCAAATTCAGGCCCAAAGGTATCAAACGTTCTTCATATGACAAACCATTCAATTCTGGAATCATTTTTGTGAACCTCCTTTGAACCCTCTCCCGTTTCAGGATATCCTTTCTAAGATAAGGGGCCCAAAATTGCACACAATGAAGTGAATGAAGTTATCCATGGTGATTGAGGAGGCAATAACTGTTCCTGAAGAGTGTGGGACTTGAGGCTCCTGTACCTCCTGCTTTATGTTAGTAGTGAAAAGAGAGCATGACCTGGACGGTGGGGATCTTTGATGGTGGATGCTGCTTTCCTGTGACAGCATTCCATGTAAATGCACTCCATGATTGGAAGGGCCCTCCAACAGGACCACAACCTTGTCGTAGGATTGGGAGATCTGTGTGCTGCAATGACCCGGAGACCTGTGTTGGCTGGAGTCAGGGCTTTATGCTTTGGCTTTTGGTAGGGTGACCCATATCAAACAGGTCACAGGGTAGAGGCCAGACTAAGAGTGGTCCACTGGTCCTCCAGGTTCAGGTGTTCCACTCAGGGCTACTACCTCTGATTAGGAAAACAAAATTGTTACAGAAACAACAATGAAGTATCCTTCTGTATCTGAGTGTGACAGTATTCTTGTGTCTCCAGCTGGGACTTGCATGACTGAGAGGAAGCTGCTGACATGATGAAGGAAGCCCTGAATGCCGTCAGAGGTGGAGGACCTTTATTGCTGCCCTAAACGCCAGTGGCATACTGGGCAGAAAATAAGTAAGGTAGGAAAGTTTTTGTTTGTGATGGACTAGGCTGAATCCATCATTTTCTGTAAACTTTTCCATTCCAGGACCTTGGTGCTTCTATACCAGGTTGTGATGCAACCAATTAGGATACTCTCCACTGTGTATCTACGGAGGCTTATCAAAGTATATCCTGGTGAATCACAATGTTCTCATTGTAACATAACCTTTCACCATTTTTTTTCTCTCAACAACCTTGGAAGCCTTCCAATTCCTTCCCTCTTCCATGTCATTAAGGAAGTCAGTAAACAATTGAAGACCTAGAACTGATCCCAGGGACACATGGTTAGTTACATCTCTCCAGCCTAAAAAGGGCCCATTTATCACAACTCTGTTTTCTATGCAGCTGCCAATTTACAAGTTCTGCTAACACACATCCTCCAAAACTTAAACAAGAGAAAATCTGCAGATGCTGGAAATCCAAGCAAAGCCTACACAATGGTGGAAGAACTCAGCAGACCAGGGAACACCTATGGAAAAGAGAAGAGTCGATGTTTCGGACCGAGATTCTTCATCAGGATATCCTGATGAAGGGTCTTGTACTGAAATATCAACTATACTTCTTCATAGATGCTGCCTGGCCTGCTGAGATCCTACAGCATTTGGTGTGTGTTCCTCCAAATTTTATGGACCAACCTCGTATATGGCTGCTCATCAAATGCCTTTTAGAATTCTAAATACCCCACATCTCCAGGTTCCCCTCGATCAACCCTCCCTGACACATCTTTGAAGAATTCAAGCCAATTTGTTAAGTGTGATTTACCTTTCATAAAGTCATGCTGAGCAAGTTTGATTATCTGCGCGTTTCCTAATAGATTAGGTATTTCCTCTTTGATTATTGACAGCATCTTGCCAAGATAGATTTTAAACTAATTGGCCGGGAGTTCACTGCCTTCTGTCTTCCTTGGCTGTTTTCCAATCTGTTGGTACCCTCCCAGAATTTAGTGAGTTTTGAATTTTTTTGACAAATGAGCCCACTGTCACCACAGCCTCTTCCTTTAAAAGCCGTGATTGCAGACTCCGGGATTTTTCCACCTTGAGATTCTCTAATACTTTATTCCTTATCATTGGCATAACTTATGAATCAGGATCCAGTTTATGATCAGTGACGTATATTGTGAAATTTGTTGTTTTGCTGCAGCAGTACAGTGTAACACATAAAATCTGTGTTATGATAAGAAATATAAAAAATAAATAATACAAACAGGGAACACAATAGTGAGGTCGTGTTCAGGGTTCATGGACTCTTCAGAAATCTGATGGCAGAGGGGAAGAAGCTGTTTCAAAATCATTGGGAGTGTGTCTTCGTGCTGCTGCACCTCCCCTGTGATGGTAGTAATGAGAAGCGGCCATGTTCTGGGTGGCAGTGATCCTTAATGGTGGATGCTACCTTTTTGAGGCATCGCCTTTTGAAAATGTCCTGGATGGTGGGGAGGCTATGCCCACGATGGAGATGACTGGGTTTACTAGCTTTTGCAGCTTTTTTCGAATCTGTACAGTGCCCCCTTTATACCAGATGCCAATGCAACCAGTCAGAATGCTCTTCATGGTACATACGTAGAAACTTGCTGGAGCCTTTGGTGACAAGCCAAATCTCCTCAAACTCCTAATGAAGTATTGGCACTGGTGTGTCTGTTTCATAATTGGTTCAAAATGTTGGGCTCAGGATAGATCTTCAGAGATGTTGACACCCAGGAACTTGAAACTGCTCATCCTATCCACCTCTGATCCCTCAATGAGGACTGGTGTGTATTCCCTTGATTTCCCCTTCCTGAAGTCAACAATCAGTTCCTTGGTCTGTCTGATCTTATCTGATCTTTATGATCAGGTTTGCTTGCTAAATGCACACAAGTTGAATATCCCTGACTGAGAAGAAAAGTGTGCCCTGTACCTTTACCTCTGCCCATTTTCCAGAAATAGGTAATTTCTGAAACTGATTTAAATGCTTTAAGGCGGGTGTGTTATTGTTATGATGTGTGGCAATGTCAGATTTTTGCGATCACTGTTTGGGAATGGTTGTGGGAGTTGTGTACTGTATTGTAGGCTCAGCAGTTTCACTGTCGCGTGATCTGCTTGCCTGTGGGGAAAGCATATGGAGGGGAAGTGGAGGACCAACCAAGGAGTACAAGAACAGATCGACAACACAAAATAACTTTATTCAATGCGGCACACAAGAGACACTGCAGATGCTCGATATCTGGATCAATGTGCACAAAACACTGCAGGAACTCAATGGGTCAGACAGCATCAATGGAGGAAAATTAGTATTTGTTATTTTGGGATGAGAGCACTCTCTCCATGATTCCTTTGTCTACTTGTCTCTCCATACCGATCGCTCTCCAGGCACTTAGCCTTGCCACCGGGCTAAGTGTTATGCCTGCGTCTTACAGCACTATGAAACGCTGGTTAGATTTGCAATATTGTGTTCCGCCTGATTGCCTCATTGTCAGAAGTATGCGGACTCTTTGGATTGAGTACAGAGGAGATTTACCAGAATGCTGTCTGGATTACAGAATGTCTTATGAGGACTTGTTGAGCAAGCTAGAGGTTTTCTGTTTTGGAACAAAGGAGGATGAGAGGTGACTTGATAGAGGTGCACAAGATTGGTGGAATACCTGTCCATTGTGATGGTAGAGACAGATACATCAGGGGAATTTAAGAAACCTTTAGATAGGCACATGGATGATAGAAAAATGGAGGGTTATGTCGTAGGGAAAAATTAGATTGATCTTTGAGTAGTTTATAAGTTCAGCACAACATTGTGGGCTGAAGGGCCTGTACGGTGCTGTAATGTTTTATGTTCTATGTTCTATATGCTGTATCTCCTTCCTTACCAACATTCAGGAACCTAAACAGTCCTTCCATATGAGGTATCAATTCAGATGCAAATCCATAAGTTTCATTTATTGTATTCCGTGCTCTTGGTGTGGCCTCTATGGTTTATTATTGTCACATGTACTGAGATTCAGTGAACAGCTTGTCTTGCATACTGTCCATACAGATCAATTAATTACGCAATGTATTCAGATAGAACAAAAAAAACAAAATCGTGCAAACAATTGAAGCGAACAACAATCCAAACCAAAATTGAGTCCTCAGAGCCAAACCCCGGGGCAGCCCGGAGGAGGCCCAAAGCCTGGCTTATCAGTTACTAGTGGGCACAGAGCACAACAGCCTGGGCAGTCTTCATAGCCTCAGTGCCATAGAGAGAGAGGAGTGACCATGGTGGAGAATGAGCGAAATCAGCTCTCACCCCAGATCCTGACACCCTGTCTTTTCAGTCTTTCTGGGCCAGCATTTAAATTGACCAAACAACGGGACAGTGAAAGGCTCCAGCACCATAGAGAGAAGAGAGCATCACGGAAAACAAGCGAAAATTGGCTCCGACCTGGACTGGCGTTTAAATTGTCTGAACAGCATATTGTACCTCACACTAGGGCCAGGGCACCACTGCAGCAAAAGGCTCTAGGCCTAGATTATGCCACCCAGTGACTAACTCCGGGCCCAGATTTTGCTGCCCAGCCTGAAGCCTCTCTCAAGCTCTTCAAATGGGCTCAGCACCGAGAGCGATCCAACCTCACACCCAAGGCTGTTGTATAGGCATCGGAACTCCATCTGCTACGATTCTGCAACACAGCATCTCGGCTCATCCCCCGAAATCGCCTCGCCATCGCTCGTCCCTTCACTGTTTGCGGCAATAATTTAACACAATTGACGAAGAGAATGTGTATACTCCTTGCAGGCTGTGGTGGGAATCGAACTCTGATTGGTGGCTGCTGATACTGTAAAGCGATTGTGTTAACCACCAGGCTACTGCCCAAAATCATGTGTAACAAAAAGTGCAGAGCTGGTAAACAATAAGGTGTAAGATGCTAATGAGTTAAATGTGAAGTGAAGAGTTTGTCTTATTGTACTAGGAAGCCATTCAATAGTCTTAGGGTAGAAACTATCCGTGAGCTAGTAGTATATGCTTTCAATAGTCTTAGGGTAGCCATTCAATAGTCTTAGGGTAGCCATTCAATAGGGTAGAAACTATCCGTGAGCTAGTAGTATATGCTTTCAGGCTGGGCAGCAAAATCCTGTTTGGGGTGTATGGGGTGTCAGGGAGGGGTAACACCTCTGATGGGGGAACATGTTGTGTCCTTTTCAGGGCGGTTAGTCCACCTTTGTTCCCCACCTGGCACTCAGGTCTCACCTGTGGCTCCCCGTAGCTGTTTACATGCGACAGCGGCCGCACCCCGGGCAACGGCTTCGACAAGCCAGCTGAACCAGGTGAGGGTAGCCGACGGGTCTCAAACCCTCGGTGAGATAGGGAGTTGTCTATCCCAGCATGTGAAGACAGACTCCGGCGGATTGAGTGGATGAGACCAACGGAAGGTCCAACGGTCAAGAAGGCGGTCTGTGCAAGTGTCGTGGAACGTGTAGAGCAGGACAAGACACAGAGGATGTCCTGGTCATCCACTTCGCCTAGTTCCATCTCCAGCCGTCTCGACTCTGTCTTGCCACTGGATCCAGACAGGAATTGGGAAGAGAGAGTGAGGCTGACGCTGTGCAACTCTCCCTCACTTAAATCCAAATCACGCGCTAGTCTCAACACCATCAGCCGGCTCCGGGAGTGAAGTTTTCCGAGTTTGAATCTAGTCGAGCCGCCTCCGGGCACGCTTTCCATCCGTGCCAAGGTTGAGTGTCAAGCTAGCAACTCGACTTCGTAAAAAGTACTAATGGTGTGGAGGTCCTCATCGATGACAATGGATGAACCTTATCAGCTTCTGCCCAATGGAAGAGGGGTGAAGAAGGAATGTCCAGGGTGGGTGGGGTCTTTGACCGTGCTGGTTGCTTCACTGTGACAGAGTCCATAAAGGGGAGGCTGGTTCCTGTGGTGTGCTGAGCTCTGTCCACAACTCTCTGCAGTTTCATGCGTTCGTGGACAGAGCAGTTGATGTACCAAGCTGTGGTGCATCTGGATAAGATGCTTTGTATGGTGCATCAATAAAAAGTGGTGAGGTTCCAAGTGGACATGCCAAATTTTGCTAGCCTCCAGAGGAAGTAGACATGCTGGTGAGCTTTCTTGCCTGTGGCATTAATGCTGTTGGACCAGGATGGGCTTTAGAACTTGAAGCTCACAACACCACTAACGTACAGAGCGGTGTGAGCATTATGCCCTCACCCATCCTTCAACCTCCTGAAGCCAATGACCAGCTCTTTTGTTCTATTAACATTGAGGAAGAGATTGTTGGCATGGCACCATGTCACTAAGCTCTCTATCTATTTCCTGTACTCTGACCCGTTGTTATTTGAGATACCCCCCACGATGGGGTACCTGCAAACTTTTCAATGGAGTCCGAGCAGAACTTGACTATGCAGTGATCAGTACGTAGGCAATAGGAGGCTGAGGGTGCAGCCTTGTCAAGCACCAGTGTTGAAAACAATCATGGTGGAGGTGTTGCTGCCTGTCCCTACTGATTATGTCAAGAAAGTAAGGGTCCATTTGAAGAGGGAGGCGTCGCCTCCCAGGGTCCTGACAGTAAAGCTCCAGCTCTGACACAGATTGGGAGACTGCTTCATGATCACCTTTGCTCCATCTGCCTGAACGTCTGTATATTTGCTTCCCCACGCGGCTGCTGCTCTTCGCCACAACAGAGGCGGCGATCTCAACTAATACCTTTCTCAGAATGCCGTACAAATATGCTCATCACCTGTACATCTCGAAGTGTTGGGTGTGTTCCTGGATTCCAGTGTACTCAGGCAAGGGAGCACTGCCCCCCACCCCTCTGAATAACACCGAGTCCTGGTCATGGAATGAATCCACTATCAACTTGTCACCCATGACTGTTGATGGGACTGTAAAACGGGCTCCATTTAAGGGATGGTATGTGCTGGCCTGTGATCAGAGAAAGACCAAAGTATCAACGTTGAATGTAATACCGTGATCCAGGAATACTTACCATTGCTGTTATGATGGGCGGGTTCCCATGGGAAATAACTCATACACCTCTATGCACTTTAATGGCACTATATAGGTTTGTTTTCCATGTTGAAAGGCACGTACCGAGCGTGTGGCTCTCCGGCCTACCCTTGGCTCCCTTCAGGCTGGTCTGGCTGCTGCTACCTGGGGTATGTTGTGCCGTACGTGTGTCACATTGATAATCTGGCCAATACCCACCCCACAAGTCAAAACATCAGAATAGGGGTATCACAGAGGCCCACTGGTTCCGGATGATTGCTTTTCCCAAATGGTACTGACCAGTTATCAAGGGAGGTCATCCTGATGGTGTCAGCCAGAAGAGAATGGCTTTGCATTATATCCTGGCAAAGAAAGGAGATGCCTTTACCATAAAAGACCAGGTACATACATCCCTAATGAGTCAGAGAATATAACAGATTTGGCTGACCATATCCAACGGTCGGTAGATAAGATATATAATAATGGGGTATCAGTTCCATAACTATTATACCCCAGCAGGGAGTTGGAGAGTCTTTGGAGCACCAGGAGACTGGTGGGCTACTGTAGTCCACTGGGGTGTTACTTTAGCCATTTTGTAATATGGTGGGTGGTCCATGGGGGTTGAACTAAAGCCTGTGGGCCAGATGTAATGGGGTTGCAACATTCGAGGAGTGGATGGTATTGTAAAGGGTTGATCTTTGTGCTTGTTGAATGTCTTACCACCACTATGGCCTTGAATGTGACAGACTTTGATTACTACAGTGGGAATGCAACCACTGGAATGTAATACTACTGTGGGAACGGCCATGGGAACATGAGAGTCAGGTGAGCTCAGGGATGGGATGGCACTTGTGAAGAGTGATAACTGGTTCTAATTCGGTGGTTTCAGATGGTGCTATGCATTGGCCCACTTACTGCGGCATTTCATATCAGTGAAGAAGGTATAAAATAAAGTGTTCAGGGGGCCTGGGACAGTTCTTTGAGGCCTCACTAATGCACTGGTCGTGAACAGTGCCGTGGATCAGGTGGGAGGTGTGCTGCAGTGAGAGGGGCCCGTGCATAGCTAGATAAGTATTTTAATGCTTGGTCTGTTCTGCCCTAATAAACATACTTTTGTTGTTCTAAGTAGATAATTTGTGAATTTGTGTCTTTCTGTCCTTCTGAGCTACTTTTGAAAACCTATTGGTGTAACAAAGCAATCTCCTGTTGGCCAACCATTTCAATTCCATTTCCCATCCCCACACTGACATGTCTGCCCACGGCCCCTCCACTGCCACAACGAAAGCAGATACAGATTAGAGGATCAATACCACATATTTCCTCTGTAGACTATAACCTGACAGCATGAACATTGATTTCTCTTAACTTCAGGTAACCACAGCCCCCTTTTTCCTTCCTCCCCTCCTGCTCAAACTCCTCCCTGCTTTCTCTTATCTGTCTTTTCTCATCTAATGCTATCAGCCTCCCTTAAATGTGTTTACATAGTCATAGTCATAGTCATACTTTATTGATCCCGGGAGAAATTGGTTTTCGTTACAGTTGCACTATAAATAATTAAATAGTAATAAAATAATAAATTGTTAAATAATAATATGTAAATTATGCCAAGAAAGTCCAGGACCAGCCTATTGGCTCAGGGTGTCTGACCCTCCAAGGGAGGAGTTGTAAAGTTTGATGGCCACAGGCAGGAATGACTTCCTATGATGCTCTGTGTTGCATCTCAGTGGAATGAGTCTCTGGCTGAATGTACTCCTGTGCCCAGCCAGTACATTATGTGGTGGATGGGAGACATCGTCCAAGATGGCATACAACTTGGACAGCATCCTCTTTTCAGACACCACCGTCAGAGAGTCCAGTTCCATCCCCACAACATCACTGGCCTTACAAATGAGTCTGTTGATTCTGCTGGTGTCTGCAACCCTCAGCCTGCTGCCCCAGCACACAACAGCAAACATGATCGCACTGGCCAACACAGACTCGTAGAACGTCCTCAGCATCATCCGGCAGATGTTAAAGAACCTCAGTCTCCTCAGGAAATAGAGACGGCTCTGACCCTTCTTGTAGACAGCCTCAGTGTTCTTTGACCAGTCCAGTTTATTGTCAATTCGTATCCCCAGGTACTTGTAATTCTCCACCATGTCCACACTGACCCCCCGGATGGAAACAGGGGTCACCGGTGCCTTAGCTCTCCTCAGGTCTACTACCAGCTCCTTAGTCTTTTTCACATTAAGCTGCAGATAATTCTGTTCACACCATGAGACAAAGTTTCCTACCGTAGCCCTGTACTCAGCCTCATCTCCCTTGCTGATGCATCCAACTATGGCAGAGTCATCAGAAAACTTTTGAAGATGACAAGACTCTGTGCTGTAATTGAAGTCCGAGGTGTAAATGGTGAAGAGAAAGGGAGACAAGACAGTCCGCTGTGGAGCCCCAGTGCTGCCGATCACTCTGTCGGACGCACAGTGTTGCAAGCACACGTACTGTGGTCTGCCAGTCAGGTAATCAAGAATCCATGATACCAGGGAAGCATCCACCGGCATCGCTGTCAGCTTCTCCCCCAGCGGGGCAGGGCGGATGGTGTTGAACGCACTCAATGGCCACTTTATTAGGTACCCTCTATATCTGATAAGATGTCTACTGAGTGTATGTTTGTGGTCTCCGCTGATGTAGCCCATCCATATCGAGGTTCAACCTGTTGTGTGTTCTGAGATGCTCTTCTGCGCACCACCGTTGTAATGCATGGTTATTTGAATTACTGTCAGCTTGAACCAGTCTGGATATTCTCCTCTGTCATCTCTCATTAACAAGGCATTTTTTGCTCACAGAACTGCCTCTCACTGGGTGTTTTTTTTTGTTTTTCACACTATTCTCTGTAAACTCTAGAGACTGTTGTGCCTGAAAATCCCAGGAGATCAGCAGTTTCCTGAGATACTCTGGCACCAACAATCATTCCACGGTCGGTCAAGGTCACTTAGATCACATTTCTTCCCTGTTCTGATATTTGGTCTGAACAACAACTAAATGTCTTGACCATGTCTGTATGCTTTTATGCAATGAGTTGCTACCATATGACTGGCTGATTAGATATTTGCATTAACAAGCAGGTGTACTGATGTACCTAATAAAATGGTCACTAGTGTGCTGTTCCTGTTCTGGTAAGTTCCATGTTTTCACTGCTCTCTTCTCAACTCACTATTGGATTTTTTGGTGACTATCCTGTAATGATAGCCTCTAGTTACATATTTCCACAAATGGAAATATTCCAACTTTATCCGCTCTATCAAAGCATTTCCAAATTTAAAATTCTGTTAGCTCACCCCTCAGCCGTCTTTTTCCCCAAGAGAAAAGACACAATCTGATTATCTTTTCCTGGCATGTCTACTGGTATCACCATTTTGTATCTTCCTTGCACTTTCCACTGCCTTAAAATTTATCCTTTATGACATGATGGCCAGAATCATATGCAGGAAGTGAGGTCTAATCAAGCTTCAAAACACAGAAGAAGATAGAGCAGTATATCACAGTATGGGCCGTTTGGCCCACGATGTTGTGCAGATCTGTAGAAACCTACTCCAGTATCAAGCTAACCTTTCATTCCAACACCGTCCACAATCCTGCATTTTCTTACATCCGTGTGCCTAAGTAAGGGTCCTCAAACATCCCGATTGTATCAGCCTCTACCATCACTCCTAACAGTGCATTTCTGGCACATAATACTCTCTGAAGAAAAACCTATCTTTCCTCAAAACTTTCCGCCACTCATCTAAAACAGATATTTGGCATGGGCTAGATGGGCTGAAGGTCCTGTTTCTGTGCTTTACTTTTCTCTGACTCTATGGCTGTATGTCTGCTGATATTGGCCAGTGCCGGCATGGGAAAAAGCTGCTGGCTATCCACTCTATCTATGCTTTTCATAATCTTACTGTATACAACTCCATTAAGATGCCTCTCACCCTCCTTTGCTCTAAAGAGAAAAGCTGTAGCTCGCTAAACGTTCCCTCATGTGGCATTGGTCTCTAATCCAAACAACATCCTGATAAACCTTCTGTAAAGCTTCCACATCCTTCCTATAATGAAGCAACCAGAACTGAACATAATACTCCAAGTCTGGTCTGACCAGCGGTTTAAGGAGCTGCAACATAACTTGAACTCGGTGCCCCAACTAATAAATGTCAACACACCCTCTGCCTTTTTAATGTCAACACACATTTTAAATAGACTATCAACTTGCATGGAAACTTTAACTGATCTATGGGCCTAGACACCAAGATCCCTCTGTGTCTCCACACTGCTAAGAACTCTGCCTTCAAAAACAACCTTCCAAAGTGTATCACTTTACCCCTGGATTGAACTTCATTTGCCTTTCTCCACTGAGCCCTGCATCCTGTTAATATCCCTCTGTGGACTGTGACAACCTTAAAAATAGAACATAGAACATAGAATAGTACAGCACAGTACAGGCCCTTCAGCCCACAATGTTGTGCCAACCGTCAAACCCTGCCTCCCATATAACCCCCCACCTTAAATTCCTCCATATACCTGTCTAGTTGTCTCTTAAACTTCACAAGTGTATTTTCCTCCACCACTGACCCAGGCAGTGCATTCCACGCACCAACCACTCTCTGAGTAAAAAACCTTCCTCTAATATTCCCCTTGTACTTCCCACCCCTTACCTTAAAGCCCTGTTCACTTGTATTGAGTAGTGGTGCCCTGGGGAAGAGGCGCTGGCTATCCACTCTATCTATTCCTCTTATTATCTTGTACACCTCTATCATGTCTCCTCTCATCCTCCTTTTCTCCAAAGAGTAAAGCCCTAGCTCCCTTAATCTCTGATCATAATGCATACTCTCTAAACCAGGCAGCATCCTGGTAAATCTCCTCTGTACCCTTTCCAATGCTTCCACATCCTTCCTATAGTGAGGTAACCAGAACTGGACACAATACTCCAAGTGTGGCCTAACCAGAGTTTTATAGAGCTGTATCATTACATCGCGACTCTTAAACTCTATCCCTCGATTTATGAAAGCTAACACCCCATAAGCTTTCTTAACTACCCTGTCTACCTGTGAGGCAACTTTCAGGGATCTGTGGACATGTACCCCAGATCCCTCTGCTCCTCCACACTACCAAGAATCCTGCCATTTACTTTGTACTCTGCCTTGGAGTTTGTCCTTCCAAAGTGTACCACCTCACACTTCTCTGGGTTGAAATCCATCTGCCACTTCTCAGCCCACTTCTGCATCCTATCAATGTCTCTCTGCAATCTTTGACAATCCTCTACACTGTCTACAACACCACCAACCTTTGTGTCGTCTGCAAGCTTGCCAACCCACCCTTCTACCCCTACATCCAGGTTGTTAATAGAAATCACGAAAAGTAGAGGTCCTAGAACAGATTCTTGTGGGACACCACTAGTCACGCTCCTCCAATCTGAATGTATTCCCACCGCCACGACCCTCTGCCTTCTGCAGGCAAGCCAACTCTGAATCCACCTGCCCAAACTTCCCTGGATCCCATGCTTTTTGACTTTCTGAATAAGCCTACCGTGTGGAACCTTATCAAATGCCTTACTAAAATCCATGTAGATCACATCCACTACACTACCCTCATCTATATGCCTGGTCACCTCCTCAAAGAGCTCTATCAGGCTTATTAGACACGATCTGCCCTTCACAAAGCCATTCTGACTGTCCCTGATCAGACCATGATTCTCTAAATGCCCATAGATCCTATCTCTAAGAATCTTTTCCAACAGCTTTCCCACCACAGACGTAAGGCTCACTGGTCTGTAATTACCCGGACTATCCCTACTGCCTTTTTTGAACAAAAGGACAACATTCGCCTCCCTCCAATCCTCCGGTACCATTCCCGTGGACAACGAGGACATAAAGATCCGAGCCAGAGGCTCAGCAATTTCTTCCCTCACCTCGTGGAGTAGCCCGGGGAATATTGCGTCAGGCCCCAGGGACTTATCCGTCCTAATGTATTTTAACAACTCCAACACCTCCTGTCCCTTAATTTTAACATGCTCCAGAACATCAACCTCACTCATATTGTCCTCACCATCATCAAGTTCCCTCTCATTGGTGAATACCGAAGAGAAGTAATTATTGAGGACCTTACTCACTTCCACAGCCCCCAGGCACATCTTCCCACCTTTATCTCTAATCGGTCCTACCTTCACTCCTGTCATCCTTTTGTTCTTCACATAATTGAAGAATGCCTTGGGGTTTTCCTTTACCCTATTCACCAAGGCCTTCTCATGCCCCCTTCTTGCTCTTCTCAGCCCCTTCTTAAGCTCCTTTTTTGCTTCCCTATATTCCTCAATAGACCCATCTGATCCTTGCTTCCTAAACCTCATGTATGCTGCCTTCTTCCACCTGACTAGATTTTCCACCTCCTGCCATTCTTTATCTTCCTCACCGGGACAAATTTATCCCTAACATCCTGCAAGAGATCTCTAAACATCGACCATATGTCCATAGTACATTTCCCTGCAAAAACATCATCCCAATTCACACCCGCAAGTTCTAGCCTTATAGCCTCATAATTTGCCCTTCCCCAATTAACAATTTTCCTGTCCTCTCTGATTCTATCCTTTTCCATGATAATGCTAAAGGCCAGGGAGCGGTGGTCACTGTCCCCCAGATGCTCACCCACTGAGAGATCTGTGACCTGTGATCTGTGATCTGTGATCTGTGACCTGACCCGGTTCATTACCTAGTACTAGATATAGTATGGCATTCCCCCTAGTCGGCCTGTCTAGGGTTAGGGTTAGGGTTAGGGTTACTGTGACGCATACTGTGACAGGAATCCGTCCTGGATACGCTTAACAAACCCCATCTAAACCCTTGGAACTAATCAGTTGCCAATCAATATTAGGGAAGTTAAAGTCACCCACGATAACAACCCTGTTATTTTTGCACCTTTCCAAAATCTCCCTCCCAATCTGCTCCTCTGTATCTCTGCTGCTACCAGGGGGTCTATAGAATATCCCCAGTAGAGTAACTGCTCCCTTCCTGTTTCTGACTTCCACCCATACTGATTCAAAAGAGGATCCTGCTGCATTACCCACCCTTTCCGTAGCTGTAATAGTATCCCTGACCAGTAATGCCACCCCTCCTCCCCTTCCCCCCCCCCTCTATCCCTTTTAAAGCACTGAAATCCAGGAATATTGAGAATCCATTCCTGCCCTGGTGCAAGCCAAGCCCATGTAATGTCCACTATATCATAATTCCATGTATGTATCCAAGCTCTGAGTTCATCACCTTTGTTCCTGATGCTTCTTGCATTGAGGTACACACACTTCAGCCCTTGTACCTTACTACCTTTACGCCGTTTATTCTGCTTCTCTTTCCTCAAAGCCTCTCTATATGTTAGATCTGGCTTTACTCCATGCACTTCTTTCACTGCTCTATCGCTCTGGGTCCCATCCCCCTGCAAATTAGTTTAAACCCTCCCGAACCATGCTAGCAAACCTACCTGCAAAGATATTGCTCCCCCTCAAGTTCAGGTGCAACCCATCCAATCTGTACAGGTCCCACCTTCCCCAGAAGAGATCCCAATGATCCAAAAATCTAAAACCCTGCTCCCTGCATCAACTCCTCAGCCACGCGTTCAACTGCCATCTCCTCCAATTCTTACCATCACTGTCACGTAACACTGGCAGCAATCCTGAGAACGCCACCCTTGAGGTCCTGTTCTTCAGCCTTCTGCCTAGTTCCCGAAACTCACACCTGATCCCTCTTCCTGCCTATGTCGTTGGTACCAACATGTATCACAACTTCTGGTTGCTTTCTCTCTCGTCCCAGGATGTTATGCACCTGGTCAGAAACATCCCAGACCCTGGCACCCAGGAGGCAACAAACTTTCTCCACTATCCACAAAACCATGTAGCTTTGTGTCATCTACAAACTTACTAACCCACCCTTCCACTTCCTCATCCAAGTCATTTATAAATATCACAAAGAGTTAGGGTTCCAGAGCAGATCTCTACGGGACACCTCTGGTCACTCACCTCCAGACGGAATATACTCCTTCTACAACTACCCTCTGCTTTCCGTGGGTAAGCCAATTACAAATCCACACAACCAAATTTCCCCGGATTCCATGCCTCCTGAGTTTACCAAGGGGAACTTTATCCAATACCTTACTAAAATGCATATACACCACAGCCTCTGGTCTAGCTTCATCAGTTTGTTTTGTCATCTACTTGACAAATTCAGTCAGGCTCGTGAGGCATGATCTGCCCCTCACAAAGCCTTGCTAACCACCCCAATAAGATAAGTTTCTCAAATACTCGTAATTCCTCTCCCTAACTATCCTGTCTGATAGTTTGCCTGCCACTGAAATAAAACTCAGTGATATATAATTCCCAGGATTTCCCTATTATCTTTCTTGAACAATGGAAAAGCATCCTCTGGTACCATTCCTGTGACCAGGGAGGACACAAAGATCATTGTCAACACTCCAACAATATCTTTCCTCTTTTCAAGTAGTGACCTGGAGTACATCCCATCTGGCCCTGGGGACTTAACTATCCTCCCACTTTCAAATCTCTTACTATCTCTTCTTTCAATTAGTCCTGATGAAGGGTCTCAACCCGAAACGTCGACTGTACCTCTTCCTAGAGATGCTGCCTGGCCTGCTGTGTTCACCAGCAATTTTTGTGTGTGTTGCTTAACTACCCCAATGTTTTTCAGCAGCTCCAACAATACTCCTTTCTCAGCCTCAACTTGCTCTAGCATATTAGCCTGTTCTACAGTGTTCTCGCATTTGTCAAAGTCTCTCTCAATTGTGATACTTCAGCCTTAAGTATACCTTCTTCTTCCTCTCAACTAATTGTTCCACCTCCTTTGTCAAACATGATTCTCTCACCCTACCATCTTTCCCTGTCTCAGTGAGACAAACCTATCCAGAACCCAATGTAAGTGCGCCCTAAACAACCTCCACATTTCTGTTTGTACATTTCCTTAAGAATATCGGTTTTCAATTTATGCAAACAAGAACCTGCCTAATATCATCATAATTGGCCCTCCCCCTCTTAAAATACTTTTCCACATTGTCTGTTCCTACCTCTGTCCTTGATAAAGGTTTGGTTTGATGTCCCTACTGTTCGGGTTCTATACAAACCAAACTCTACCCCAATTTGTTGATAGGCATGTGATAAGATCATAAGACATAGGAGCAGAATTAGGCCAATTGGTCCATTAAGTCTTGTCCACCATTCAATCATGGCTGATTTATTTTCCTTTTCAACCACATTTTTCTGTCTTCTGTAACTTTTGATGCCCTTACTAATTAAGAACCTATCAACCTCCTCTTTCAATATACCCAGAGACATGGCCTCTACATAACAAGTATTCTCATGAAGGTGGAGGCAGGCTGTCTTCTTAACTACCACAGTCTTTCAGGTGAAGTACTGATATCATTACAATAAAAATAGAGTTCCAGGTAATTTTATACCATTCCTCTCCCACCTCAAGAACTTGTTCATAAATTCAAACCAGCTAATTCAGTCTGTTCCAAAAAAAAAACTACTTGTCCTGCTTGAAATAGTCATATTTTATGGCAATTGTTCCCTAGCCAGGAGCCACTGCAGATTAATACGTTGCAATGTAGGTGTTGAAGAATAAATTAATTTGTATTTTCTCCACTGCCTTTGAGTTATTTAATATAGTTGACATTTTTGCATTTGTTTTTCTATTCCCACAGTACAGATCCAATTAAGGTACTGAAAATGTGGACTCAGTAAAAAATACATGAAGGACACAAACATGACTTTGCTATACAAAGTGCACAGTACAACCTCTCCAATGTTCTTGAAGGTACCAACCTTCAAGTTGGGCACTAGTTAACTCATGGGATAGCAGCAATGAAACTTCTATTTATATAATTTCTGTTACACAACAAAATGCTCCAAGGACCAGTGTAAAACAAAAATGATGCCAAGCCCCATAAGGAGATGTGAGAAAGATGCCTGAAAGAGGTTGGTTTTATAGAAGAAGAGACATAGGATAGAGAGTCATAGAGCACAACAGCACAGAAGCAGGCTGTTCAGCCCATCTAGTCTATGCCAATCTAATATGATGCCTATCACATTGAACTGCACCCAGACCATTGACTTCCATACCCTTCCCATCCATGTATATATCCCAATTTCTCTCAAATATTGAAATCGAACTTGCTCCCATCACTTCCACTGGCAGCTCATTCCACACTCTCACCTACCATCTGAATGAAGAAGTTCCACTTATGTTTGACTTAAACACTTCACCTTTCACCCTTAACCCATGACCTCTTAATTCTAGTCCCACCCAACCTCAGTGAAAGAAGACTGCTATACCCTTCAAAGTCTTGTATACCTCTATCAAATCTCCTCTCATTCTCTTACAATAAAGTCCTAGATTATTTTTTCTTTCTTTCCTTCTGTTTAGGGAAAGATTGAAGTGAGGGGCTTGGCAGCCAAAAGCAAGACCACAGAGGAAGACTTTGGAGATCGTCAAAAGGCTATGGTCTATAAATGTGAGGATAATGAACAAAAATTGGATTATTTATCTCCAAATACTTAAAAGAAGCAGGACAAAGGTAAACAGAATACTTTATCAGTCAAGGCACAGAACTGAACAACAGGAAGGTTTACAGACAAGATACGAGAGGAACTCAGTTGAGTCAGACAGCATCTGTGGAGGGAAATGTACATTTGACATTTTGGGTTGAGAACCTTCATTTTTTTTTGTTGCTCCAGATTCCAGCATCTGCGTTTGTAAATGTCGCTGATGGTGGGAATTTGCCAGAACCATATACAAACAACAGTTAGGCCACAGCTTATCATCTGCCTCTCCTTCTTCACAGCCTCACTACCCACTGTATCTAGTTGTGTACTAACTGCCCCATCCTCGGCCCTATCACTCCCCAAGTGCTCTAGCAAACCTGCCCACAAGGATATTCTTCCCCCTTGGGTTCAGGTGTAACTAGTCCTTTTTGTACAGGTCATACCTGCCACACCGAGCTACACAGTGATAGGCCACTCACAGAATACTTCTCAGCAGCGATCAAAAGGCAGACAGTTGGTGCCGAACTCTCGCTGCCTTCTGCACTGGCCTCCATGTCCCTGATCTTACAGCAGGCATTGAAAAGCATTACACTACCCGCTACACTGCCATGTCACTCAGCTTCTGGTCTTCCAGCCCCAGCTTTGGGTACGGTGACAGAAACAGAAAGTGCTGGAAAATCTTAGCAGGCCGTGCAGCGTCTGTGGAAAGAGAAAAGTTGAGGGCTTTTACTCAGAACAGAGAAAGAGGGAAAACAAGTTAGTTTAAGCAGCACAGAAGGTGAGGAAGGTACATGGATGAATGACAAATGGAGGACTACGTAGGAGGGAAGTATTACAGTGATCTTAGAGTATGTTAAAGGGTCAGCACAACATTTTGGGCTGAAGTATTGTACTCTGTTGTTATACTATGTTCTACCTACAATGTTTTATGTTCTATGTTCTATCTTCCAGCAAGGATGAGCTGGCATCACATAGTTTAAACTGAGCTGTAGGTGACTGACTATCTCTCTATATAAACATCCCTGCTCTGCATATTAGGTTGTGTGGAGAGGTTACTGTAGCATGTTATTATCTTACTGTTGTAGGTAATATCTTTCCTACTGTTGTTGGTAGACATTTCCCTTCACATGGAGCCTGCCCTAATATTTCTTCAGGCTGGCACCCAGTGCTGCTGATTTCATCCCTGTTGTCCAATATGCTTCAATATTACAAGAAAATGCCTGTCATCTCTAGGGCATTTTAGCAACTATGTTTCTCCCCCTCTGTATTTAATCACATTATTGCCCTCCGTGCCCTTCAGCAATTCCAACAGCAAATCTCAACAGCAAGCTAATCAACTTTGGCTTCCTCTCTCTCACGCAGCTTGTGACCAATCTTGCACTTGGCTGATTTCATGCTAAGTTTATGACCCTTGTAGGTGAGAAGCTAAAATGGTTCAGTGGACTCTACTTACTCAATCTCCAAAGATACTGCTGCCATTTCATCGCAGAACCGCAAAACCTTTTTGGAATATAATTTTCTTTTGTTATATAGCAAACTGCTTCTTTTTTCTCCTCAATGTAGTAGCTGTGTCTGCCGGCCGAAAGTTTAATCAATAATTTTCACTTACATTGTGTGAAGTCCACTCCCTGCTCCTTCAACTTCCTTAAATCCATTCTAAAGTCTCAACATCAATGTCATGCCAAGACCATAAGTTACACATTCCTCCTGTGCATCACTTACACACTGTGTAACATTGACATCAGTGTTTAAGACCACATTTCAAGTTCAAAATTCAAGATCAACATATACTACCCTGAGATTAATTTTCTTGCAAACATCCACAATAGAACAAAGAAATAAAATAAAATCAATGAATATCGACACACAAAGGCTGACAAGCAAAAAAAATGTGCAAAAGAAGACAAACTGTGCAAATACAAAAATAATAATAATAATAATAATAAAAATAGCCCATGAGGGGTTTACTCTGCTCCCAGGTGGCAGATTGGGGAAAGCTCTATGGATGTGTAAGGCGGATGGGAATTGAAACAGCATTCGTGGACCAAAATAAGAACATGTCTGTACCCAGACTGAGTCAGCGTCTGTTCCTCATACTGGAAGTAGTTGAAACCACAACTTGGCTGTAGATACAAAAAGCTACAACCTTTCACTTTATAACTGGAGAGATGTCTGTGGAATAAAGTGACACGGCTGCTGCCTGGGGATCGCCAGGTCACACCTGAAGCTGGCGCTGGGCATGACGGTAAACGAACTGCTTGTGGTACACTGCTGAAGAAACTCGAAAAAAGATACAGCCAGCTTTCAAAGTAACCCACCAACACCACAGGCTGTTTCTCAGGGGAGCATCCACTTACAACGGAGACCACTCAAGCAATTAAGAGAAGAAAGACGCGCATGAAATAGTCATTAGAAGTAAACACATTCATAATGCGTGTATGTTACTGAGTAACAGAACCTGAGACTGACATGACAGCACACAGGGACAAACTTTATCAACAGTTTATAGCATAATATCCCTTCATGCAAGTAATTGCACAACAAATGGCAGATCAACGTATTGTGATAATAAAAGAAACTTAATCCCTATAGACAGGTTAAACTAAACAAAACTAGAAGTAGCACAAGAGCTACAAAGAAACCAGCCTAATCAATGCTATGTAAGGAAATAATGAAAATTCCACCCTCCCCCCCACCCACCCGAAGCATGGATGAAAACGGAATTAGTTCAACAACTGCTCCGCAACCTGACACTAATAGCAACAACACAGGTGCGGAGCCTCCGCAGAATGCTGAGGACAAAGCTGAGCTTAAAGCTGAGCTTACAGACAAAATTAACCTAATATTTAACATGATACTAACACAGTACATTAGAATAGATTATGAGGACACACAGTCCTCTTTTATTGTCATTTAGTAATGCATGCATTAAGAAATGATACAATATTCCTCCGGTGTGATATCACAAAGCACAGGACAGACCAAGACTGAAAAAACTACAAAATCATATAATTATAACATACAGTTACAACAGTGCAACAATACCTTAACTTGATGAAGAACAGTCCATGGCACAGTAAAAGAGTTCAAAGTTTCTTGAAAGTCCCACATATCACACAGACAGGAGAAGGAAGAAAACTCTCCCTGCCATCCCGACCACAGTCCGACTCTGAGTCGTCCAAAAACTCTGAGCCTCCGATCAGCCCTCCGACACTGAGTACATGGGTACACACTCAACAAAAAGACCCTATACCAAAAGAAGACATGTCATCAAAATTTGCAAATATTGTTAACAATCTCAACAACATTGTGAAAAGGGATCTAGAGCTTTCCCGGTGTATATGACACCTAAACGCTTCTTGGGATTCTATCAAGGTCCAGATGTCAATTTTAACTGACTTTTTAATCACAAACTGTGCTATCTTCATCAGGAATGATGCTTAGGCATGTCTAGTCCAGTAGTAAATATACTCAACACCTGTTGTCCGTTCTTCCTGATAGGTTAGTCCTCAACCAATCAGGTTTCCGCTGTCCCACCTTGTTCAAAATCATATTCCAGAGTTTACTTAAAGTGAGACCTTTATCTTTGTTGAAATTCTTATCCTCTAGTCTTATTTCAATGGCTTCCTTCACCAGGCAGTCCCAAAAGCCATAGGGAAGACTGGCGGTCGCAATTGAGTTGAGTTTATATACCACCAGATTAGACACTAGATTAGAGATCATCACTGATGAAGCTGGCAGAGTTTGCCATTGAAACATCAGTTCAAATGACGCCTGGGCTTGGCTGAAAGCCTGAGAAGAGTTTATGTGTCAACAACATTATACTACAACAATATTTAGGAAAACCTGACACATTTGAAGAACTACACACAGTAACAGACCGCTCAGCATCAACAGCAGTGCAGTGCAATGGCTGGCTCTGGAATAGAGGCACTCATTAATGGAAACTGAAAACTGAGTAATAAAATGAGAACATTGAAATGGCAGAAGAGATTAAGAAACAAAATTGAAACTTTAAGAACAAAAATTGTTTGTCTAATGGAGTATAAAGTGGATAACCCAAGCAAGAAAGTGAACAGAAAAGCTAAAGAAATATAAGTTCCATACAAGATACAATCAACCTAACAAAAGCACTGTAGAATTTAAAGATACACTTTAACAAAAGCTTGGTGGCTAACAGTACCAGAAATGTACCAGATGAAAAAAACCATAATTACCTGTTCAGGATCAATGAAAAAGATTTATATATAGGACATTGAAACTAAATTCAATGCATCAAAACAGCTCCAACCCTAGCACGAAATTACCAACAAACACAGAGATAATGAACTTTTGGTCTAATACCTGGTCAAACAGGGCGACACACAATTAAGAAGCAAGCTGGATTAGGGAAGAAAAAGAATGCACAGACACGATTGAAAACATGAAAACACCTGAAGTTATAATGGATATGCTAAAAGCAGTTATGGAAAATACCCACGTGGAAAAGGACTGCTAGTGATAATATTCATAATTATTGGAAAAAAATTATTTGCCTTCATCTGTACCTATTAATGCATATATCAATTTGCTTAAAAATTCTGAAAAAGTGCCCACGCTTTTGACAGAAGGTAAAACGTATCTCTTACTTTAAGGAGAAATCACAAATGACTCATCAAAATATCATCCTATTACTTGTAACAATCTATGTATAAAATTGTAACCTCATGCATCTCACAACTAATCACCAGTCACTTAGGTAAGCACAATATACTTACAGTAGAGCAGAAAGGATGCCGTAAGGGTATGAAAGGATGTAAAGAACTGATAATAGATTCTATAATTCTAAATCACGTCCAGCGTTTTAAAGCTCAAAGTGCAAAAGTTCACAGTAAATACACCATCAAAGTACATACTGTCCATGTAACCATATACTACCTAGAGTTTCAATTTCTCACAGTCATTCACAGTGCTTTCGAGCCAATGAAAAAATGACCCATGAAGAGAGACAAAGAAGACAAACTGCAAATGCAAATTAATATGAAATAAATGATAATACTGAGAACATGGCTTGTTGTGTTCTTGCAAGTGGGTCGGTAGGTTATGGAATCAGTTCAGAGTTGTGGCTGTTTCAGGAGCCTGATTGTTGCAGGGTAATGACTGTTCCTGAGCCTTGGGTGTGGGACCCAAGGCTCCTGTATCCCTTTCCTGTTGGTGGGAGTGAGTGGAGACCATGGCCTGGAGGGTGGCTGCCCTTCATGACGGATGCTGCTTTCTTGTGACTCTGCTCCTTGTACATGGATGTACAGTGGTGGAGAGACTGCCTGTGATGGACTGGACTGTATCCATGACTTTTTAGTAGACTTTTCAGTGCAATTGAAAATAAAATGGAACATGCATCAAAAGGTGACCCCTGTGAAGAGATACGCTATTTATACACTGTGTGTCCTTCATCATATCTTTGATGGATGATGCCAATCAAAAAAGCCAGAACCTCCTTTTTATCTTTACAGATGCTGATTGACCTACTGCACACTGCAAACTTTTCCTTTATTATTCACTACGTGGACTTGTATAGGTGGATAGGAAATTCAAATGATTTATTGTTCACGAATGTACAAACATTCTGAAAAGTCAACTTGGAGCACGATTTTGATTTAAAGTGAATTATTAAAAAAATAAAAACAAATTCTGATTCAGATATGGTGCAAATGGACTGACCTGAATCTTAACAAAAGAATTGAAGTATTCTCCCAATAGAGGTAGAGATATCTTGAGTGAAAGCAGAGTTCAGACAACATTTGCAAATGAAAAAACATAAATTAATGACATTTTTTACTGTTAATTTATCAACTCACAGAAAACATAAGACCATAAGACATAGGAGCAGAATTAGGCCATTTGACATTGAGTCTGTCCACCATTCCATCCTCCCAATTTATTATCCCTCTTCTTCTTCCTTCTTCCCACAAAATTTGTCTTCTCCCCACAAAATTTGACACCCTTGTTAATTGAGAACCTATCAAAATTCACCTTAGATATACCCAGTGACTTGGCCTCCACCTAGGGCAGTGAATTCCACAGATTCACCACCCTCTGTTGAAAGAAAATTCTCCTTATCCCTGTTCTAAAGGGATGTCTTTCTATTCTGAGGCTGTGCCCTCTGGTCCTAGACTCCCCCACTATAGAAATATCTTCTCCACATCCACTCCATCTAGGCCTTTCAATATTTGATAGATTTCAATGAGATCCCCCCACCCATTCTAATCAACAACATGTGATGTATTTATTTAAGTAAATCTCTTATATTTAGAGAGCATTAAGAAACAAACTACAGGCCATCCATTAAGGGGAGAGAGAATCAAGTTCAGATCCCACTTTTCAGCTGGAAAACCCAAATCAACCGGGAAGTAAGAAAGCTACTGCCAGTAATGAACATAACTAACTTCTATCCAGGATCAATATCTGCCTTTTTTCACCAGTCTAGCTAAGAGCAGAGTTCAAGATGGTTGACTTTTAGCTGACCTTGGAATGACTGAGAGAAGAACAGGGTTCAAAGGTGAATGCTGGATGAGTAATAACTGCTATCCTTGCAAGTAGCATCTTTGAGTTCAAATAAAACAAAAATCTACTGTCATATCTCTGTTACATTTACTTCACTCATTCACTCAGTGTAATTGAAGTTTTTTTCTTGTAGATTATTTACACCTTTATGCATTTGAATGTCCAAACTTACAGGGCAAAATTCTTCAACGGGAAAGCAGCTCTCCTGAACTTGAATGTTTCTTTTTGGTCCAAAGAAGTTTTGAAGAGTTAGATTTAGAGACTTACAGAATGGTAAAGAGGCCCTTTTGGCCCAATGGTGACAGGCTGCCCAATTACACCTATGTGACCAATTAACCTACTAATCTATAAATCTTTGGAATGTGGGAGGACACCCGAACACTGGAGGAAACTCGTGTGCTAACGGGGGAGAAAGTACAGACTCCTTACAGGTAGCAGTGGGAAATGAACCTGGGTCATTGACACTGTAATAATGTTATGCTGACTGCTATGTTACTATGTCACCCTTATAGCATGCATTATCTGAAACAATCAGGGTAACCTACTATTCCATATCTTATGATGTTTTTTATTTGCATCATTTGTCTTCTTTTGCACAATGGTTGTTTCTCGGTCTTCATTTATGTAGTTTTTCATAAATTCTATTGAATTTCTATATTTTCCTTTAAAATGCCTTCAGGGTGGCATATGATACAATATGCATAGTTTGATAATAAATTTGACTTTGATTTTGACTTTGCTCAGAAAATAATCAAGCACAATACACTAAGTGGTATGGTGAAGGAACAGAAGGACCATCAATTCCTGATTCAAATCTATTGATTCACATTAATATATTTGCCATATGTATAGCAAAGCATACAGTAAAATGCACCATTTGGACTGCAGAAGTGATTGTATTTCTGTCCAAATCAATGAAAAGATGTTTTAAAAACCTTCAAAGAGAAAAAAATGATAACAGACACTATTCTGAAAAGCAGCTTTTTCATTCACCTGTAGCCAATCTAAAGAAGGTTTTTGGATCGATACACTGTGTGGTCTGGTGCGATGACGAGTACCCAGAGCCGTTGGTTCATAGAGCACTATCACTCAGAAACAGGCCCTTTGACCCTTCTAGTTCATGCTGAACATATTCTGCCTGTTCCCATTGACCTGCACCTTCCATAACCCTCCCATCCATGTACTTACCCAAACTTCTCTGAGATATTTAAATTGGACTCACATCTACCACTTTCACTGGCAGCTCGTTGCACACTTGCACCACCCTTTGAGTGAAGAAGTCCCCCCTCATTTCAGCTTTCACCCTTAACCCATGACCTCTCGTTCCAGTGTCACCCAGCCTCAGTGGATAAAGCCAGTTTGCATTTACCCTATAACTCATAACTTTGCAAACCTCTATTAAATCTCCGCTCATTCTCCTATGCTTCAGTAAGTAATATCCCAACCAATTCAACTTTTCCCTATAACTCAGGTCCCTCAAGTCCTGGCAACATCCTTATAATATTCTTTCATGGCTATTGCCAAATGCACAGGGAAGCTAGCGACAATAGGCGAACCTTCTTTAACCAGTGTGGAAATTGGTTAAGCAAGTGTTTTCTGCTCTAAATGATAGTCTGTCTGGATTATTGCAGGAATCATCACACACAGTTAGTGGCAATTCAATTTTTTCACGCCAACTTAGAAAGGATAATTTTTCAATATCAAAAAAGTGAGATTGCTTAGGTGACTTAGCCAGAAGCATTATTAAACCAAGGCAAGGAAATCAGCTTGAAAAGATGGACAGACCTAGACAATTGCCTCAAGGAAGTTTAACAGATATTCTAAAACAACAGGTTTTAATTGTTAACTTAGTGATTTCAAATAGAGGCATTGGAGTTTGAAACATTTAAAGTTTAGCTTTATTTGCCACGTGTACATTGAAACATACAATGAAATAAATGTGTCATTTGTGTCAATGACCAACACAGTATCACAATGCTTCTGGTGCCAGCATAGCATGCCCACAACTTACTAACCCTTACTGACCTGGATGTCTTTGGAATGAGGGAGGAAACAAGAGCATCTGGAGGAAACCCACTTGGTCATGGGAAGAACAAACAAACTCCTTACCAATAGCGGCAGAACTTAACCCTGAGTCATTGGCACTATAAAGCATTAAGCTAACTGCTATGCCACCATGCCACTTTTGGGTAGTCATTCCAAATGTTCGAAGGTAAAAGTTTGTAGATGACATCCTGCTGAACAGATTGAAGGCCTCAATATGAATGAGTTTTGTGTCTTGGATAAATATTGACAGAGTTGAGAGAAACAATACCCATTTGTAGTTTGCCTGCACTTCAGATCTGTATCACCCCAGACACCATTACAACTACAAACATGACCAGTTCAACCATTCTACCGCAAAAGTAGTGACCTTTGTCTAAAGGGTATAGATCAAGGGTTCCCAACCTTTAGTTATGCCATGGACCGATACCATTAAGCAAGAGATCTGTGGACCCCAGGTTTGGAACCCTTGGTATAGATCATTTAGTTATGTTTATCAGCACAGCTGGGGACTACCACTGAAGAGCTGGAGTGGGAATTCACTGCACTGGTAGAACTACTGTGACATCAACAATTAGGAAACCAATGCCAAGGACAGGAAACTCTGGCAAGCCATCATCCGAGAAGGAACAGCAACTTTCAAAGCCAACAGATGTGCAGAATTAGAAGGAAAGAGAAGAAAATGGAAAGAGAGGCAGCAACAACCAAAGCCTGATCTGCCATCTGGAACTACCTGTCCTGAATGCGGAAGAACTTTCCAAGCTAAGATTAGATTCATAAGCCACTTGAGAGCCCATAAGTAGATTGACAGAAGGAAGACCATCATCCTCGACCTCGAGGGATAGCCACGACGAGAACTACTATCCAAAACTAGACAAATGTTCACTTTGCATTTCTCTGGAACTTTGTAACGGAGTCATAGAGTCATAGAGCAATGCAGTACAGCCCAACCAATCTATGCAGACCAATGCACCCACCAACCTAGTGCTAATTTCCTGCATTTGACCCATATCACTCCAAGCACTGCCTGTACCTCCACGGTACCTCTGTAGAATTTTGGTAGAGTCTTTGGTGATGAACCAAGTATCCTCAAGCTCCTAAAGAAGTATAGCCACTGGTATCCCTCCTTCGTAATTGCATCTATATGTTGGGCCCAAGATGGTAGGAACATTCAGACCATCAGGTTTATATTGGGTCTCAGTAGAACAACCCTATCAATCCTAATCCCTCCTCCTGCCCCTATTACTTTCCTCATGGCCTTCCATATTACTCTCTCTCATGTGCTTCCCCAATTGTGCTTTGAAGGTACTCACTGATTTTTTTGTCCTGCATCTCAGCAGATAGCAAGTTCCAGATCAGATTAATTACCAAGTCTCCAAGGTACTTTCTGCCTAAATGTCTGTGCTCCCTGGTTCTTGAATCAATGGCAAATGAGAGCAGTTTCTCTTCTTCTTGTATTCCCAAACCAGTCATGATTTCAAAATCCAAAGTAAACTTATTACCAAAGTACATATATGTCACCAGATACAACCCTGAGATTTATTTTTTTTTTGTGGGCATACTCAGAAATCCAAGAAACATAATGGAATCTATGAAAGATCACACTCAACAAAAAG
The DNA here is from genome assembly GCF_030028105.1 of Mobula birostris. Taxonomy (NCBI): domain Eukaryota; kingdom Metazoa; phylum Chordata; class Chondrichthyes; order Myliobatiformes; family Myliobatidae; genus Mobula; species Mobula birostris. The sequence continues at coordinate 131,955,339 of NC_092370.1, forward strand.
GACAATCAATGTGCAAAAGACAACAAATGGTATAAATATAAAAGAAAAATAAATAAACAAATAGGCAATAAAAATTGAGAACTTGAGATGAAAAGTCCTTGAAAGTGAATGGTGAGTGTTGAATGTTAACAGGCTTTGAGAGAAGCCCGAAGATGCACACTAAGTGTTGTAAAATAATTCCTCCCGATGAACACTACCTCACTATTCTGCTTTTACACTATTTATTTAGTTTTCGTAACTTAAAGTAATTTTCGATAAATTGTGCTCTACAGCTGCTACAAAACGACAAATTTGTTGTCATATGTCAGTGATAATAAACCTGATTCTGATAACTGGAGTTAAGGTACAGTCCCACTGTACTATAATTAAACTGCGCTATCTGAATAGTCCTGTCAGTACCTATGTCCAAGTGTACTGTATTTGAAGGAGATTTGCATGTAATTTAAAATAAATTTGATGCATGGAAGGGTGACTCATCAGCAATAGACCTGGATGCTGTGTAGGAAGGTCACTGATAAGTGAGAAAGAACAGATGGAGAGAGGAAACAGAACCTTGGTTATTCAATAAGTGACTGAAAAAGCATCTGGATGAGCCATTATTTACCCAGTGGAATGACTGATTTGAATAGAGTCACAATAACTATAAAGAAAACTTTAGTGGGAGGAGATAAGATGGTCTTTAGTTTAAATATGCATCTTCATCAAGGTCTTCGAAGAAGGGCAATTGAGTCAGTGAAGAATTTATTTGCAGAGCTCCTGCTACATGCAAAAGCGGAATTGTAAAACATACAGTGAGTCGCCGCTTTATTAGGTACTTCCTTTGCCTATTGAATGTACTTTCATGGTCTTCTGCTGCTGTAGCCCATCCACTTCAAGGTATATTCAGAGATACTTTTGCACACCACTGTTGTAATGATTCAAGGTTCAAGCACATTTATTATCAAAGAATATACAAATTATACGACCTTGAAATTTGTTTGCTCACAGGTAGCCATGAAATGAGAAACCCAAAAGAAACCAGTTAAAGAAAAAACAGATAAACATAAAAATAAAAGCCCAAGAGAAAGGTAAAAAAACACAAATTATGCACAATATTGAAGCAAATTAAATGCATGATTACTTTAAAAAATATTGCTTTGTATCAACTTGAACCAGTCTGGAAATTCTCCTCTGACCTCTCTCAATAATAAGATGTTTTCACTGCATGCTTTTTGTTTTTCGTACCATTTTCTATAAACTCTAAAGACAGTTGTGTGTGAACAACCCAGGAGATCAACAGTTTCTGAGATACAAAAATCACTCTGTCCGGCAACAACAAACATTCCACAATCAAAGTCACTTAGATCACATTTCTTCCCCCATCTAATGATTGGTTTGAATAACTGCATCTCTTGACCATGTCTGCATGCTTTTCTACTTTGAGTTGCTGCCACATGTTTGGCTGATTAGATATATTCTCATTAATGATCAGGTGAACAGGTATACCTAATAAAGTGGTTACTCAGTGTATTTCCGATTAAGAGCTAGGATGTTCAAGATAATGGTCCATATGGAAGTTATTGGCCTCAGAATTCATTAAGATCATAACATAGGGAATGGAACTGATGTTTGCTCTCTCCTTCATCATCCATCATCTTACAACCTTCATGTTTCCTCACCATAATCCACTTCCACCAGCCTGGAATACTCGCCATGTCTCTCTTTCCACGGATGCTTCTTGATCCGTTGAGTATGTCCAGCATTTTCTGAACTTATTTCAGATTTTCAGCATCTGCAGAATGTTGCTTTTCAATCTCAGGCTTCTATGAGCAATTAGATAATTAATCCCAATGGCTTCATGCCAGTTAATTCATATTATCCTTAAATATTTAGAGAAGCTTCTGATCGTATACTTTTCAATACTTAAGTATACCTGTGATTAAAATTATAATGTGCATTGTAGTTGAATTTGCAATGACCCAGTCTGTTATGTTATAATCAGTACATTAAATACTTATCATGGATTAATATTAAATGATTATATAATTATTGATCTGTCAAAGGAAAATGGTAATGTACTGATTTATTTTGTTTGAAGAAATATGAAAGTGGTTAGATGAGGAAACAGCTCAAAGTGAAATGGTTTTGAAAGTAATATACTTGAAGCAACTTATCCCGTTGTTTCTTAATTTTTAAGCACCTAAGTAATCAATACTTGTTCCCATAATAACTTATTCTTTGTGATTTCAGGCTCTCCTTATTTCTTCTGTACAATAAATGAGAATTAATCCATGCTTGCAATGTCAACATGCTTCCACCTTTTGCAGCTGATAATAATTCGGTTAACTGACTTCTTTCACGTTGCCCTTCATTTATGTTAATCTTTTTCTGAAAGTGATTTCCACTCCCTATCTTTTCCATTCTTCTTCCCTTTTGGATTCAATCTCAGCCTACTTTTGTTCTGTGTGTAAGCTCTGCAAACGATCTCCCCTCCTGTATCCTTAATGACCCTTGCCACATCTTCCATTTTCTTTTGAGTTTGGTCGGGGTACTCAACTGATTGGGCTTAGCTGGTATCACAGAATGTAGAACATTTCAGCAGAGTAAGGCCCTTGGCCCATGATGTTGTGTCGACCTTTCAACCCACTATAAGTTCAATCTAACCCTTCCCTCCGTCACACTTTTCCAGGTTGATCTCCTTCTGATACTTCCTACACTGTGTCAAACAAAACCCTTGCCACGCAGACAAAATCATTAATACCGTACTTCCTCTACCGCCACGAGGGGGCCACTCTCAGGCTGGACGAGTAACACCTGATATTCCAGCTTGCTAACCTCCAACCTGATGGTATAAACGCCGATTTCTTCATCTTCTAGTATTTCTCCCCTCTCCCCCTTCTCTCCTTTTCAATTCCACGTTCTGGCTCTCCTCTTAACCCCTTCTCTTCTCCAAACTCTATCTCCCTCTTATCACCTCCCACTAGTGCACCTTCTCCTTCCCTTTCTCGCATGGCCCACTCTTCTCACTTATCAGATTCCTCTTTTGACCTCTCCATCTATTACCTTCCAGCTACTCAATTCATCGCCCTTCCCCCACCCACCTACCTTTCCCCTCACCTGGATTTACCTATCACCCGCTATCTTGTACTCCTACGCCTCTCCCCACCTTCCTACTCTGCCTTCTTCCGTATTCCTTTCCAGTCCTGATGAATGGATTGGAAACATTGATTGTTTATTCCTCTCTATAGAGACTGCTGAGTTCCTCCAGCAGTTTGTGTCTGTTGCTCTTCAAACCATTCTTTATGTGATATTGTTAATTTCTGTTGTTAGTTTCCCCGGTTGCCACGTGGAACAATCCAGCGTTTGGTTATTGTTGAGCAATGGGAATGTCATACCAATGCCTTAATTAGGTACACCTGCTTATCTGCGTGTTAATGCAAACATCTAATCAGCCAATCATGTGGCAGCAACCTAATGCATAAAAGCATGCAGACATGGTCAAGAGGTTCAGTTATTGTTCAGACCAAACATCAGGGTGGGGAAGAAATGTGATCTAAATGATTTTGACTGTGGAATGATTGTAGGCGCTGGATGGGGTGGTTTGAGTATCTCAGAAACTGCTGATCTTCTGGGATTTTCATGCAGAACAATCCCTATAACAGGGGTTCCCAATCAATTTTATGCCATGGATCCTTACTATTAACTGAGGGATCTGTGGACCCCAGTTTAGAAATTCCTGCCTCGAGTTACAGGGGATTGTGCAAAAAAAAAGTGAGCAGCCATTCTGTGGGCAAAAATACCTTGTTAATGAGAGAGGTCAGAGGAGAATGGCTGCAATAGTTCAAGCTAACAGGAGGGCAACAGTAACTCAAATAACCATGCGCTACAACAGAGGTGGGCATATTGATTGCACAATATGTTGGATAGTCTACAGCAGTGGAAGACCATGAATGTACACCCTGTGGCCACTTTATTAGGTACAGCAGGTATTAAAGTAGCCATTGAGTGCCTGTGACTGCAATTCCAAGTTGCCACTCTCTGTCCTTATCAGTGGCTGGATTAAATCAACAAGAGGCATCCAACTACATTCAGAGTAACAATGAGTGGGCAATAAGCACTGATCTTGCCAATACTCCTCAGACTGATGGATAAAAAAAATCGCTCTGTGTGTTTATTCAGATTTTCCTGTAATTCATGAGAAAGGCGCCATGAGGAATCAAAATAAAAATGGTGTAGCCTCAGTTTTCTTCGTTGTGACAAGATAGATTTAGAGACCTACAGCATGGTAACAGGTCCTCCCAGCCCAATGAGCCTGCACCACCCAGTTACACCCCTGTGACAGAACTGTACATCTTTGGAATGTGGGAGGAAACCAGAGCACCCAGAGGAAACCTATGTGCTCATGGGTAGAACGTAGAAACTCCTTACAGCCAGCAGCGGGAATTGAACTCAGGTCACTGGCATTGTAATTGAGTTACATTAGCCACTACACTACTGTGCTGCCCAAAAGTAGGATTCTCTGGAAGAGGATACAGGAATGAGGTAGATCGACTAGCCGTGTGGTGTCGCACCAATAATCTCACACTCAACGTCAGCAAGACCAAAGAATTGATATGGACTTCAGGAAGTGGAAATTGGGAGAACTTGCACCAGAACTCATTGAGGGGTCAGTGGCAGAAGGAGTGAGCAGCTTCGAGTTCCTGGGTGTTAACATTTTGGAGGATCTGTCCAAGAGCCATCATACTGATGTACTCATAAAAAAGGCACCCATTATCTCTATGCCATAAGGAATTTGAGGAGCTATGGCATTCACCCATGACTCTTGCAAATTTTTACGGATGTCCTATGGAGAGCCGTCTATCTGGTGGCATCACAGTCTAGCCTGGAGGATCCAATGCACAGGATTGCAAGAGGCTGCAGAAACTTGTAGTTCCATCATTGACAGAACACTCCGCACCACTGAGGACATCTTCAAGAGGTGGTGCCTCAAGCAGGCGGTATCTCCCATTAAGCGCCCTCGCCATCCGGGACATACCCTCTTCTCATTACTACTATTGGGTTGGAGGTACAGCACCCTGAAGGCACACATTTAGCAATTCAGAAAGAGCGTCTTTCCCTCTGCCGTTAGATTTCTTCATAGTCCATGCACAGCACATCATTATTCCGTTTCTTGTGGCACTGTTTATTTACTTGTAATTTATGACTTTACCCTGTGCTGTTGCTGCAAGATAACAAATTTCATGCCATTGAAAACAGTGATAATAGACCTGATTCTGATTCTGATCCTGAACCGTCTCTGCTTCATTAGATTTCAAAGAATTGGAGACAAAGGTGCTGCTTGATCGAGTAATGAAGAGATATTGGAGATAGATTTCTTTGGCTGAAACTTTTGGCAATGCATCCAATTGGAAATGGCAACCCTAAAATAATCAAGTACTTAATTGGTAAAGAAAATATGCCAGGAACAGTATTTAGGACTAATTAGTAAAACTTATAGAGAACTGTTGGATCCACCAGATGCAGAATTAATAATCTGTTATGTTGTAGGTAGTCTTGTTCGTATTTGTGGTAAATGTTGATTAGCCCTCAATTAAAATAATGGCCCAGACTTTCCTCTTAAAAGCCAACAAATCCACTGGGATTTGTAGCATTTAAGCCCTTAATATGTGGAAACTCAAGGCATGTAGGCTTAAATGAAAGCGAAATTACTAGCAGTGGTTATCTCTGCCCTAAGGCCAATGCACTGCTTTGGTGGACTTCAAAAGTCCAATAGAGTAGCGGAGATCTCCAGAGTTGAGAGAGCTGCAAGCAGAGATGCAGAGTCTGCATCAGGCTACATGTGGCACAAGTGCACTTACCCTTCGAACTAAATGGGAAGAAGTGACGGCCAGGAAAACCAGCGGTAGAACAAAGGGATCTGGGAATACAGATCCATAATTCTTTGAAAGTGGCATCACAGTTAAATAGGGTTGTAAAGAGAGCTTTAGGCACATTGGAGCTGGGATGTTATGTCGAAGCTAGGACATTGGTGAAGCCTAATTTAGAGTACTATGCGCAGTTCTGGTCACCTACCTACAGAAAAGATATCAATGATATCAATTTTCTCAAAGCTTCTCAGTTTTTCTGCAGCAGGAGCCATGCCACTTAAATCTGTCTATTTTACAGGTTAATTGCTATCACTGGAATGCTGTTTATCTCTGCTCTAAGATTGAGATTACTACAACATCTTATTGGTTGTTCATTCTCTGTTCTTGTGACACTTAATCAAATGGCTGTAATCAATAAATTTTCCGAAGAACTTCAGGATCAATAAGATTGAGTGTGTACAGATAAAATTTAGAATGATGTTGTTGTTACTGGAGGACTTGAGTTACAGGGAAAGGTTGAATCTCTGGAGTGTAGAGGACATTATTTCCGCTAGTTGTCCCTCATTTTTCTATCTCCTCATTCCAAGCCTTGGCCCTAAGAATGAGGAGCAGGCCAATGTTTGACTGATTTAAGTGCCGGGCCAGATTAGAAAGGTCAGGTACGGGCAGAATCAAGGTGGAGGAGCTGGGCCCGAGAGTGTATTGAGGCAGCAGGGCCCATGACCGAGAGCAAGGAACAAGCTGAGGTCCGGCCAATGTAAGTGCTGCGCCAGACTGAAAAGGTCAGGGTGTCGGGGCTAGAGGCAAGGAATCGGCCAGCGTTCAGCTTGCCGCTCAGTAAGGATTACTCATCTCTGTGCTGAAATCAGGCTGCAGCCTGCGTCTGATGGGCTCCTGACCTGACTGAAGTGTTGATTGGCCTCGTGGCTGTGGACTCACTTTTGTGTTCTTTAGTTCTGAATATTATTTGCTTACTTTTTATTCTTTGTACGATTTGTTTTTTTTTTGCACAGTGAGTGTTTGATAGTTTTCTTTATTAATGGGTTCCTTTGATTTCTTTGATTGGGTTTCTTTGATTTCTGGCTGCCTGTAAGGAGGTGAATCTCAAGGTTGTATACAGAACATATACTTTGATAATTAATGTACTTTGTACTTTGAACTTTGAATAAAATCCTAACCTATTCAATCTTTCCATATAACTCAGGTCTTCAAGTCCCAGCAGCACTCTTGCAAATTTTCTCTACACTCATTCAATCTTATTCATATCTTTCCTGTAGGTGGGAAACCAGAACTGCATCCAATACACCAAATTAGGCATCAATGACATCTTATATGTACGAGTGTACATGTTGTTATTTGTGTATTTATGCATTTTATTCCATATCCATCCTTTAACCTCTAAGTTCATTAGCTTTTTATTATTTAGATATAATTATTTATTCTTTATGATTGTTAAATATTGTTTTTGTTGTACATTTATGCATGTATTATTCCAAATCTGTGTAGGCACGTGGCCAAGTGGTTAAGGTGTCAGTCTATTGATTTGAAGGTCGCTAGTTCGAGCCTCAGCTGAGGCAGCGTGTTGTGTCCTTGAGCAAGGCACTTAACCACCCATTGCTCTGCGACGACACCGGTGCCAAGCTGTATTGGCCCTAGTGCCCTTCCCTTGGACAACATCGGTGGTATGGAGAGGGGAGACTTGCAGCATGGGCAACCGCCGGTCTTCCATACAAACTTGCCCAGGCCTGCACCATGGAAGCCTTCCAAGGTGCAAATCCATGGTCTCACGAGACTAACGGATGCCTATTCTATTCTATTCCAAATCTGTACTTTAACATTTAACTTTACTTTTATGCAATTCTTTATGCTTAATAAATGTTGAATGTCATTGTTTTTTGTTGAATGTCGCACCCTGACCAACACACCGTGGCAAATTCCTATTACATGTAAATGTATATGCTGATTAAAGTTATCTTGTTCCTTTAATCTTGATATACTTGTAATGCTGCTGCAAGTAAGATTTTCACTGCACCTGCACATACATGTACTTGTGGATACGACAATAAACTCAACTTTAACTTTTGACTTTCAACTTTCATCGACTGGGGGGATTCTGTACAAAGCTCACTGGTGCCTGGAAGATTCCCATTCAGGGTTGAACTGGGCTAGAACACTTTCTGCAGTCACCCAAGCTCTATTGCAGGGCAATACAGTGATACGGCTAGCAGTAACTACCCCACATCTAGAAGCGCAGCTTCCTCACAGTAATAGAGGCCTAAGCTTAATCCTGAGCTCCAATGCTGTCTGTGTGGAGTTTTCACAATCCCCCTGTGACTGTGTGTGTCTCCTCCAGGTGCTTTGTTCCTTTCCCACATTCCAAAAAACTTACAGGTTGGTCGCTTAGTTGGGTACTGTAAATTGTAAGTAAGCGAGAAAAATTAATGGGAATGTGTGGAGAATAAAACATGGGATTAATGTAGGAATGGTCAAAGGTCAGTATAGACACTATGAGCTGAAGGCCTATTTCTGTGAGCCTATGACTGATTCTTTTAAAGAGATTTATGATGTAGGGAGTCATGATCTTGAGGGTATGGCTTGTTGCCGACATTTTTGGTGAACTCAGTGGTTGGTCAAACGATCTCCTCCTGAAAGCAATGACAACTGAGTGGCAAGAGGCAAAAATCTGCACTGAACTGGGATTCTTGCAGGATTGACTGTCATTACTGAGAGGTAATATCAGTTGAGTGACAGGTAGATACCATGCTGAATAATAAAATGCTATGATTCAGATTCAGATTTATTTATCACATGTACATGGAAGCATACAGTGAAATATGTCATTTACTTTAACAACCGACACACCTGACAATATGCTGGTGGCAGCCTGCAATTTTTGCCAGATGGGTCTGGCACTATCATCGCATGCCCACAGGGCTCAGCAAAACAACACAGAACACAACAAAACAGAATGAATCAAGCAACAAAACTACAGCAAAACGAGCTCTTCTACACTCCACTATTGTAATGTGAGGTTATTTGAGTTGCTGTCACCTTCCTGTCAGCTTGAACCAGTCTGGCCATTCTCCTCTGATCTCTCTCATTAACAAGGCATTTTTACCCACCGAACTGTCGCTCATCCTCTGTAAACTCTTTCGACGGTTGTGCATGAAAATCCTAGGAGGTCAACAGTTTCTGAGCAACTCAAACCACCCTGTCTGGCACCAAAAATCATTCCAGGGTCAAAGTCACATAAATCACATTTTTTCCCCAATTCTGATGTTTGGTCTGAACAACAACTGAACCTCTTGACCATGTCTGCACGTTTATCTGCATTGAGTTACAGCTGTATGATTGGCTGATTAGATATTTGCATTAAGGAGCAGGTGCACAGGTATACATCTGACATCTGAATGCATATGGTTAATAAGTCATCACAGTGGCTTTGCTCACAAGACGTTCAAAAACCTGAGAGAGAGATCAGTCACTCATAGGTTTACATTGATGGTGCCCACTCTCAAGATCCACTGAAAATTCTCCTTTAAATTCAACCTGTCAAAGTCAAAAGTAAATTTATTATCAAAGTATGTATCTGTCACCATATACTACCTTGTGATTGATGTTCTTGCAAGCATTCACAGGAAAATAAAGAAATGCAATAGAATTTATGATAAAACTACACATAAATAAGGATTGACAAACAACCAATGTGCAAATGAAGACAAATTATGCTAATGTAAATCAATAAGAAAATAATTAAGTAAACAATGAACAAAGAAGGAAAGAAATAATCAAACAGATAAATAATAATTTAAATAAATAAAACAGCGAACATGAGTTGCAGGGTCCCTGAAAATGAGTCTATAGATTGTGAGATCAGATCAGAGTTGCACAATTTGGTGCATACATATATAGTGTCACCATGGGCACGAGCTTACAAATCATAATTCAAAAACCATAACTGATTGTTCAAACTACTACTAATACTACTACGTTGACTCAGGCCTAGGGGGCCGGCGTCAGGCAAAGGCTTGTTCAAAGACATTGTTCAAAGACTCCCAGAAATTTCTGTAGATGAAAGGCGGAGAGCATTCTGTCTGGTTTATTCACAGCTGGTTATGCATAGAATTGCATAAGGCTGCAGGGAATTGCAGACCCAACCAGGTCCATCACAGACTCAAACCTTCTCCGCACTGAGGTCAGCGTCAAGACGCAGTGCTTCAAAATGGTGGCATCCATCACTAAGGATGTTACCTTAGTGAGACCTGGGACATACCCTCTTCTTACTACCACCGGGAAAGATGTACAGGAGCCTGAAGTTTCACACATAATGGTTCATAAACAGCTTGTTCTCCTCCACCATCACATTTCTGAATAGTCTTTGAATCCATAAACACCATCTTGTTATTACTGTTTTGTCGCTATTCATTTACTTTTGTAAATTACAGTGTTTTTATATCTTTACACTGTTCTGCTGCCTCAAAACAAACTTCACATGATCTAAGACAGTGGTAATAATTCTGATTCTAATTCTGAAAAGCAGTGCAAATATTTCAATAAACCTTAAACTGTGCACCTAATATTGAAGTAATTCCAGGCAGTTATTAAGATTATGTATACTACTACCCCCAAAAAAATAGCATTTGCGTGTCACACTTCAGTATTTAATCCAACATTGCGTTGAGAGTGTAAGTCGGTTTCTCCTTTTCTTGTGAAATTGACCTTGGCCAAGTTTATTTGAGTATTTAAGTTTACTGAAATCTCCAAGAATACTAAAGAGAAGGATTTGTTTGCCATGAGGAGATTGAGTCCAAAAGGTAATTGGTAACCCAAACAATAAATCTGAAGGTGACCTGTCAATCACAACTAGTTTGTTTACTGTATATGTGACTACCATCCCAAGGTATCACTATCTGTCCTCATTAACGGCTGGAATAAATCAACAAGGTGCAACAAACGATGTCAGACTAACAAACAATGGCCAATAAATGTGATCTTGAAATTACTGCTCAGATTGATGGATTAAAATAAAACATTCTGTGTGCTTATTCAGACTTTCCTATAAGTAATTCATGAGAGAAGTCATAAGGGGAATCAGGGTACAAATGGTTTCGCTTCAATTTTATTTGATGCATGGCGATAGAGAGCACAGGGGTGAGAAAGATCATCTGGCTGATTGGTGCCACAACAACATCACACACAATGTCAGCAAGACCAAAGAACTGGTTCTGGACTTCAGGAAGGGGAAGTTGGGAGAAATTGCACTAGTCTTCATTGAGGAGACATAAGACCATAAGATACAGGAGCAGAAGTAGGCCATTTGGCCCATCAAGTCTGCTCCACCATTTCATCATGACTGATCCATTTCTCTCTTAGCCCCAACCTCCAGCCTTCTCCCAGTATTCCTTCATGCCTAGACTAATGAAGGACCTATCAACCTCTGCCTTAAATATACCCCATGACTTGACCTCCCCACTTGCCTGTGGCAACGAATTCCACAGATTCACTACTTTCTGGCTAAAGAAATTTCTCCTCATCTCTATTCTGAATGAATGTCCCTCTATTCTGCGGCAGTGTCCTCTAGTTTTTGACACTCCCACCGTAGGAAACATCCCAACCACATCCACTCTATCAAGGCCTTTCAAACTTCAATAGGTTTCAATGAGATCCCCCCTGGTTCTTGTGATTTCTGGTGAGTACAGGCCCAGAGTCATCAAACACTCCTCATATGATGTCTTTCAATTCCGGAATCATTTTTGTGAACCTCCTTTGAACCCTCTCTGATGTCAGATAAGGGGCCCAAAACTGCACACAATACTCCAAGTGAGGCCTCAGCAGTGCCTTACAAAGCCTCAACATTACATTCCATCCTTGCTCTTATATTGGGGTCCTCCTGAAATAAATGCAAACATTGTATTTCCCTTCTTGACCACTGACTCAACCTGCAAATTAACCTTTCAGGAATCCAAGTCCCTTTGCATCTCAGATTTTTGTATTTTCTCTCCACTTAGTTAAATAGTCAATGCTTTTATTTCTTCTTCCAATGTGCTTGACTATATACTTCCTGGCATTGTATACCATCTGCCACCTCTTTGCCCATTCTTCTAATAGGTCTAAGTCCTTCTGTAGCCTCTGCTTCCTCAAATCTACCTGCACCTCTGACTATCTTCATATTATCTGCAAACTTTGCCACAAAGCCATCAATTCCATTGTTCAAATCTTTGACATACAATGTGAAAAGAAGCAGTCCCAACACAGACCATTGTGAAACACTACTAACCACTGACAACCAACCCGAAAAGACTGCCTTTATTCCCACTCTTTGCCTCCCACCAGTAAGCCAATCTTCTATCTATGGTAGTAAATTTCTTGTAACGCCATGGGCTCTTATCTTGTTTTGCCGCCTCATATGGGGTACCTTGTCAAAGGCCTTCTAAAAGTCCATTGATCCGTCAGAGAACCCACACAACATCCATAGATTCTCCTTTATCTATCCTGCTTGTTATTTCTTCAGAATTCCAACAGATTTGTCAGGCAAATTTTCCCTTGAGGAAGCCCTGCTGGATTCCTCCAATTTTATCATGTACCTCCAAGCACCCCAAAACCACAATCGACTCCAACATCTTTCTGACCACTGAAGTCAGACTAACTGGCCTAAACTTTCCTCTCTCCCTTCTTGAAAAGTGGACTGACATTTGCAATTTTCCAGTCCTCCAGAATCATAGCAGAATCCATTGATTCTTGAAAGATCATTACTAATGCCTCCACATCTCTTCAGCCACCTCCTTCAGAACCCAGGGGTGTAGACCATCTGGTGTAGGTCACTTATCTATCTTCAGACCTTTCAGTTTCCCAAGCACCTTCTCCCTAGTAATGGCAACTTCACTTCCTTCTGCCCACTGATACTCTTGAGCTTCCGACATACTGCTAATATCTTCCACAGTGAAGACTGATATAAAATTATTATTCAGTTCATCTAAAATTTCCTTGTCCCCCATTTCCACCTCCCCAGAGTACTTTTCCAGTGGGTCCGATATCTACTCTCGCCTCTCTTTTACACTTCATGTATCTGAAGAAACTTTTGTATCCGATTCAATATAATTGGCTAGACTGTATTCCATTATTTGCTTCTTTATGACTTTTTAATTGCCTTCTGTTGGTCTATAAAAGCTTCCCAATTCTCTAACTTCCCGTTAATTTTTGTTCTATTATATGCCCTGTCTTTGGCTTTTATGTTGGCTTTGACTTCACTTGTCAGCCACGGTTGTCTTTACAATATTTCTTCTTCGGGATGTATCTATCCTGTAGATTCTGAATTTCTGGTAGAAACTCCAGCCATTGCTGCTCTGTCACCAACCCTGCTGGTGTTCCCTTCCAATCAATTTTGGCCAGCTCTTCTCTCAGGCCTCATTAATTCCCTTTACCCACTGTAATAGTGATACATCTGACTTTAGCTTCTCCTTCTCAAATTGAAGGGTGAATTCAATCATATTATAGAAACATAGAAACATAGAAAATAGGTGCAGGAGTAGGCCATTCGGCCCTTCGAGCCTGCACCACCATTTATTATGATCATGGCTGATCATCCAACTCAGAACCCTGCCCCAGCCTTCCCTCCATACCCCCTGATCCCCGTAGCCACAAGGGCCATATCTAACTCCCTCTTAAATATAGCCAATGAACTGGCCTCAACTGTTTCCTGTGGCAGAGAATTCCACAGATTCACCACTCTCTGTGTGAAGAAGTTTTTCCTCATCTCGGTCTTAAAAGGCTTCCCCTTTCTCCTCAAACTGTGACCCCTTGTTCTGGACTTCCCCAACATCGGGAACAATCTTCCTGCATCTAGCCTGTCCAATCCCTTTAGGATTTTATGCGTTTCAATCAGATCCCCCCTTAATCTTCTAAATTCCAACGAGTACAAGCCCAGTTCATCCAGTCTTTCTTCATATGAAAGTCCTGCCATCCCAGGAATCAATCTGGTGAACCTTCTTTCTACTCCCTCTATGGCAAGGATGTCTTTCCTCAGATTAGGGGACCAAAACTGCACACAATACTCCAGGTGTGGTCTCACCAAGACCTTGTACAACTGCAGTAGTACCTCCCTCGTTGCACCTCCCCTTTTCCTAATCGGCCACCATTCAGATAATAATCTGTTTTCCTATTTTTGCCACCAAAGTGGATAACTTCACATTTATCCACATTAAATTGCATCTGCCATGAATTTGCCCACTCACCCAACCTATCCAAGTCACTCTGCATCCTCCTCACAGCTAACACTGCCACCCAGCTTCGTGTCATCCGCAAACTTGGAGATGCTGCATTTAATTCCCTCATCCAAGTCATTAATATATATTGTAAACAACTGGGGTCCCAGCACTGAGCCTTGCGGTACCCCACTAGTCACCGCCTGCCATTCTGAAAAGGTCCCGTTTATTCCCACTCTTTGCTTCCTGTCTGCTAACCAATTCTCCATCTACATCAATACCTTACCCCAATACCGTGTGCTTTAAGTTTGCACACTAATCTCCTGTGTGGGACCTTGTCAAAAGCCTTTTGAAAATCCAAATATACCACATCCACTGGTTCTCCCCTATCCCCTCTACTAGTTACATCCTCAAAAAATTCTATGAGATTCGTCAGACATGATTTTCCTTTTACAAATCCATGCTGACTTTGTCCGATGATTTCACCGCTTTCCAAATGTGCTGTTATCACATCTTTGATAAATGACTCCAGCAGTTTCCCCACCACCAACGTTAGGCTAACCGGTCTATAATTCCCTGGTTTCTCTCTCCCTCCTTTTTTAAAAAGTGGGGTTACATTAGCCACCCTCCAATCCTCAGGAACTAGTCCAGAATCTAACGAGTTTTGAAAAATTATCACTAATGCATCCACTATTTCTTGGGCTACTTCCTTAAGCACTCTAGGATGCAGACCATCTGGCCCTGGGGATTTATCTGCCTTCAATCCCTTCAATTTACCTAACACCACTTCCCTACTAACATGTATTTTGCTCAGTTCCTCCATCTCACTGGACCCTCTGTCCCCTACTATTTCTGGAAGATTATTTATGTCCTCCTTAGTGAAGACAGAACCAAAGTAATTATTCAATTGGTCTGCCATGTCCTTGCTCCCCATAATCAATTCACCTGTTTCTGTCTGTAGGGGACCTACATTTGTCTTTACCAGTCTTTTCCTTTTTACATATCTATAAAAGCTTTTACAGTCAGTTTTTATGTTCCCTGCCAGTTTTCTCTCATAATCTTTTTTCCCCTTCCTAATTAAGCCCTTTGTCCTCCTCTGCTGAACTCTGAATTTCTCCCAGTCCTCAGGTGAGCCAGTTTCTCTGGCTAACTTGTATGCTTCTTCTTTGGAATTGATACTATCCCTAATTTCTCTTGTCAGCCACAGGTGCACTACCTTCCTTGATTTATTCTTTTGCCAAACTGGGATGAACAATTGTTGTAGTTCATCCATGCAACCTTTAAATGCTTGCCATTGCATATCCACCATCAATCCTTTAAGTGTCATTTGCCAGTCTATCTTAGCTAATTCACGTCTCATACCTTCAAAGTTACCCCTCTTTAAGTTCAGAACCTTTGTTTCTGAATTAACTATGTCACTCTCAATTACGATCACTGGCCCCTAAGGGTTCCTTTACCTTAAGGTCTCTAATCAATTCTAGTTCATTGCATGCTACCCAATCCAGAGTAGCTGATCCCCTAGAAGGCTCAATCAAGAGTTGCTCTGAAAACCCATCTCGTGGGCATTCTACAAATTCCCTCCCTTAGGATCCTATAGCAACCTGATTTTCACAACCTATCTGCGTATTGAAATCCCCCATGACTTTTGTAACCTTGATCTTTTAACACACATTTTCTATATTGTAGTTTGTAGATCACATCTTTGTTACTGTTTGAAGGACTGTATAAAATCCCATTATGGTCTTTCTACCTTTGCAGTTTCTGAGCTCTATCCACCATGATTCTACACCTTCTGTCACCTCTTTCTAATGACTTGATTTGATTTGATTTCACTTTTTACCGACAGAGCCTCCCCACTCCATCCCCTCTGCCTTACCTGTGTGTCCTTTCGATACAATATATACCCTTGGACGTTAAGCTCCCATCTATAATCTTCTTTCAGCCATGATTCAGTGATGCCCACAACATCGTATTGACAATCTGTTATTGTACTACAAGTTCATCTACCTTATTCTATATACTGTGTGCATTCAAATATAGCACCTCCAGCCCTGCACTCATCACCCTTTCGGCTGGTGGCAAGAAGGATTAACAGCTTCAAGTTCATAGACATTGACATCTTTGAGTATCTGTCCTGGGAACAACACATTGATGCATTTATGAAGAAGGCACACCAGTGGCTCTACTTCATTAGGAACTTGGGGAGATTTGGTATGCCACCAAACACTCTTGCAAATTTCTATACATGTATGATGGTAAACATTCTGACTGCTTGCATCACTGGAGACTCCAACGCAAATGATTGCAAGAGGCTTCGGAGGTTATAGACTCAGCCAGTTCCGTCATTGGCACAACCGTCCCCGCCATCAAGGACATCTTCAAGATGTGGTGTTTCACGAAGGCAACATCCATCATTTTGTCCCTTCAGATGGTCCCTTACCATCTGAGACAGGCCCTCTTTTCGTAACTGCCATTGGGGACGAGCTACAGGACTCTGAAGAACCACACTCAGTAATTCAGGAACAGCTTTTTCCCTCCATCATTGGATTTATAAATGGTCCATGAACATGAACACCACCACATTATTCCTTTCTTGCTGTGCTATAAATTTATATCGTAATTTACAGTACTTTTTTGTCTTTGTACTGCTGCTGCAAGATAACAGACTTCATGCCATTTAAGACTGTGGTAATAAACCTGATTCTGATTCTGAACCCTTTCTGCTTAATTAAGTTTCAAAGAATTGGAGGCCAAGAGGCTGCTTGATCGGGAAATGAAAAGATATTGGAGATGGATGTCATTGACTGAAACTTCCAGGATTACATTCAATTAGAATTGGCAACCCTAAGCTGATTAAATATTTAATTGGAAAAGAAAATATGCCAAAAACAGGATTTAGGATTAATTAATAAAAATCAGAGAGAGCTGTTGGATCCACTAGCTGTAGAATTAATAACCTGTTATATTGCAAGTGTTCTATTTTGACTTGACGGTCCAGAGAGGTTTCAGCACTATGATCTGGGGAATGAAGGGGTTAATGCATGAGGAGCTTTTGATAGCTCTGGGCTCGTTCTCACAGGAGGTTAGAATAATGAGAAAGAAAGTCATTAATACCTATTGATTATTGGAAAGCCTAGATAGAGTGGTCATGGAGAGGATGCTTCTAATAGTGTAGGACTAGAGGGCACAGCCTCAGAACAAAAGGATGTTCCTTTAGAACAGAGATGAGGAGGAATATCTACAGCCA
This sequence comes from Mobula birostris, assembly GCF_030028105.1. Taxonomy (NCBI): domain Eukaryota; kingdom Metazoa; phylum Chordata; class Chondrichthyes; order Myliobatiformes; family Myliobatidae; genus Mobula; species Mobula birostris. Next base: position 131,972,633 of record NC_092370.1, read on the forward strand.
GAGGGTGGTGAATCTGTGGAATTCATGGAATTCATTGCCACAGACGGCTGTGTATGCCAAGTCTTTGAGCATATTTAAAGTGGAGGTCAATAGGCTCTTGGTTAGTAAGGACACCATGGGTTATGGGGAGAAGGTAGGAGAATGGAGTTGAGAGGGATAATAAGTCAGCCATGGTGGAATGGCAGAGCAGACTTGATAAACCAAATGGCCTTGTTCTGTTCCTATGTCTTATGGTCTTAAACCTTGATTAACCCTCAATTAATATAATGGCCCAGATATTCTACTTAAAAGCTACCAAATCCACTGGGAGCTGCAGCTTTTAAGCACTGAACAGTGTGGAAGCTCAGAGCATGCAAGCTTAGATGAAAATGAGATCACCAGCAGTAGTCACCTGTGTTATGATTCGCACCCAACCGCACCAGTTCCTGGGGTTTAGATGCGCTCTGGAGCTGGCGTGGCCCCTTTAAAGACTCAGGCAGCCCCCGCCACCTCCGCGCTAATTGTCAGCTAAGTTTTGGCAGCGGGATTTTAATATTTAAAGAGCACCTGAACTAAGGTTCGGTGCACAATCATCAGCTCTACTTTTGATTCGCATCTGATGTCCAGTTTAGAACCCTGTTCTTGTTTCAGTATCATGTCTCGATTCTAGTCTCAGATACTCCAGCGCTCGGGTCCTACCCACTTCACCAAGCTCTCTTGTCACAGTACGATTGAGCCTAACATAAAGCAGGTGGAGTATCAGAGACTCTTGTCAGCGGAGGCCAGCCTCAGCGAGAAAATTTCAAAACAGAGCCGGGAGATACACGACCTCCAGGTTGCCGTGCGCCAACTGTCGCTAGGAGGAGGCCAGATTTGCTCGGTCAGTCGCTTTTTGGAATCAGTCTATCATCCGACCCCAGGATCTTGCCGTGGCTTCCTCACTCGGTGTTCATTGGTGTTTGCATTCCTGCTATCCCAGTTCCTTACGGAGCATGGAAAATTGGCCTTCCTGACCTGGAGAGACCTGGTCTGGACCACCGTGCATTGGGAATGGAGGTTGGAGATCTGCTCTTATTCAGAAAAAATCATGAACACTATGAATAGAATGGTCCATCACCCTGCTGAAGTTAGCAGAGCCTCAAACCATCTATTAAAGATGCGTTGGGGAATAGGGTCAGCAGCCAACTACGGTACTGAGCTTCAGACCGGCCTAGGAGTGTAGCTGGAATAAGGAGGCCTTGACCACTCTGTGCTGCCACAGACTCCGAGGCAAGTTAAAGGACGTCCCTGCCTTGGGAGAACCAGTAGAGGACTTAGGGGCTGTGATTGATTATTGCATCCGCTTCGATAATCATCTGGCAGAGCGAAATTGGGAAGAGGTCAAAGAGGGCTAGCCCAGCCTTGGCCTCATCGCGTCACAGTTCCACTTTCCAACATCAGACAATGATCAGCCCGTCTCCTGCACTAGGTCCTGTCAAACCAATGCAAATCGGCTGCACAAGACTCTTCACCGATGAGAGGTGCCGGGGTCAGAGTCAAGGTTACTGCTACTACTGCGGGGAAGCAGGTCACCTGTGGTCTGAATGTTCAGGAACAGAGGCCGTCAAGAGAACTACAAAGACCGCCCAGTGTTGGGAGGACTGTGATAGTAGCAGCTGTTCTCCAAGGGGCAATATTCTTGAAGCTCGACTTGTGGAGTGCATACAACCTGGTCCGCATGGAGGAGGGTGATGAGTGGAAGACTGCATTCAACACATTGACAGGGCATTATGAGTACCTGGTCATGCTTTTCAGCCTTACTAATGCGCCAACAGTTTTCCAGGTCTTCATGAATGATGTGTTCAGGGATGCTCTTTGTAAGTGTACCTTTGTCTACTTGGACAACATCCTAATTTTCTCGAAGCCCATGGAGGAGCATGTCACTCCCATCAGAGATATCCTAAAGAGACCTCTAGATCATGGAATTTATGTCAAGCTGGAGAAATCTGAATTTCATGCAACTACTGTTTCATTTTTGGATTTTATCATTTCTAATGGCAATCTCAAGGTGGACCCTACTAAGACACAGGCAGTCAGAGATTGGCCATAACTATCCAATGTGAACCAAGTCCATCGATTCCTGAGATTTGACAACTTTTACAGAAAATTCATCAGAATCTTCAGATCAGTGACAGCTCCAATGAGAGATCCATAGGCTGACTTGTTTGCACTACCAAAGCTGCTTTTGCAGAATTCAAACAGCAGTTCATGACTGCTCCCATTTTGGTTTCATCTAACCCAGACCTTCCCTTCATCGAGGTGGTGGATGCGTTGGACATCGGAGTGGATACAGTGTTGTCTCAATGGACACCTTTGGACAATTATCTGCACCTGGGTGCATTCTTCTCCAGGTGGCTATCTCTTGCAGAGGAGAACTATAACACTGGAAATAGAGAGCTTCTCATGGTCAGATTGGCATTGGAAGAATGGTGTCACTGGCTTGAGGGGACCAAGAACCCTTTTATTATACAGACAGACCACAAAGATCACCAGATTGATTCCTGGGTTGGCAGGACTTTCATATGAAGAAAGACTGGATGAACTAGGCTTGTACTCGTTGGAATTTAGAAGATTGAGGGGGGATCTGATTGAAACGTATAAAATCCTAAAGGGATTGGACAGGCTAGATGCAGGAAGATTGTTCCCGATGTTGGGGAAGTCCAGAACGAGGGGTCACAGTTTGAGGATAAAGGGGAAGCCTTTTAGGACTGAGATTAGGAAAAACTTCTTCACACAGAGAGTGGTGAATCTGTGGAATTCTCTGCCACAGGAAACAGTTGAGGCCGGTTCATTGGCTATATTTAAGAGGGAGTTAGATATGGCCCTTGTGGCTACGGGGATCAGGGGGTATGGAGGGAAGTCTGGTGCAGGGTTCTGAGTTGGATGATCAGCCATGATCATAATAAATGGTGGCGCAGGCTTGAAGGGCCGAATGGACTACTCCTGCACCTATTTTCTATGTTTCTATGTTTCTATGTAAAGCCTGGCTTATGTTCAGGAGGCCAAAAGATTGAATTACAGGCAGGCCAAGTGGTCTCCTTTCTTTAACCAGTTCAAGTTTGTTCTCATCTATCGACTGGGGTCAAAGAATTAAAAACTGAATGCCTTGTCTCACCAGTTCAACAAACCTGAAAGGGAGGAGCAGCCTACCACCGTTTTGCCCAAGCTAAAGTGATGGCGCCCATTTGTTGGTGAATTGACGCACACGTTCGCGAGGCCCAGGTGCAAGGGGAGATTCCCAAGAACGGTCCTCTAGGTTGTCTGTTTTTCCCAAGTTCTGTCAAGTCTAAAGCACTTCAATGAGGACGCGCGTCTAGAATGAGCGCTCACCCAGGGGTCGCCAGAACCCTCTGGTTCATTAAGAGAAGACACAGCTGGCTGGGAACGGCTAAAGAGGTCTGACAATATGTGCAGGGATGTGAGGTGTGCATCTGGAACAAGGAGTCCTGCATCCAACCTCAAGGGCTCTTTCTCTCCCTGTCTATTCCAGATAGACCATGGGCGCACATCTCTTTGGACTTCGTCACGGGTCTTCTGCCTTCCAAGGGGAAGACCGCCATCATGGCAATTGTAGATTGTTTTTCGAAAGTCTGATAATTCATTGAATTGGACAAACTTCCATCAGCAGCAGAGATAGCTAAGGTTGTTCTGCATCAAGTCTTCAGGATCCATGGAATTCTGGTGGACATAGTGTCAGATTGGGGTCAACAATTTGCTTCACGTTTTTGGAGGGCATTCTGTACACTGATTGTGGCTACAGCAAGTCTTTCTTCTGGGTTTCACTCACAGTCCAATGGCTGGACAGAGCGGAGGAACCAGGATATAAAACAAACCCTGAGATGCCTGACCTCAGAAAAAAACAGAGGAGTGGTGTGATCATCTGATGTGTGCAGAGGCCTTTTAACATTCAGAATGTTTCTATGAGATCCCCCCTCATTCTTCTGAACTCCACGGAACACAGCCCAAGAGCTGCCAGACTTTCCTCATACAGTAACCCTTTCACTCCTGGAATCATTCTCGTGAATCTTCTCTGAACCCTCTCCAATGTCAGTATATCTTTTCTAAAATAAGGAGCCCAAAACATAATACTCTGTGTGGTCTCACGAGTGCCTTATAGAGCCTCAACATCACATCCCAGCCCTTATATTCTATACCTCTAGAAATGAATGCCGACATTGCATTTGCCTTCTTCACAACCGATCAACCTGGAGGTTAATCTTTAGGGTATTTTGCACAAGGACTCCCAAGTCCCTTTGTATCTCTGCATTTTGAATTCTCTCCCCATCTAAATAATAGTCTACCCGTTTATTTCTTTCACCAAAGTGCATGACCATACACTTTCCAACATTGCATTTCATTTGCCACTTCTTTGCCCATTCCCCTAAACTGTGTCATTTTTCTCGGCAGTTGATCGGGGCAGGACTGCGCAAGCACGTGTAAGTCGGCCTATGAGGCAGCGGGAGTATTTAAAAGAGAGCAGTTTGTGGAAGTTGGCCATTTTTCTCGGCGGCTGATCGGGGCAGGACTGCGCAAGCACGTGTAAGTCGGCCCGTGAGGCAGCGGGAGTATTTAAAAGAGAGCAGTTTGACGGAGCGGGCGACAGAGTAGGAAGGCTTTGTCTCGAGAGGCTTTGGCGAGCAGAGGCTGAGGATGAGCTCCACTCCAAGTGAGGTAAGGCTGAGTAAGTTCCTTTAAAAGGAGAACGGTCTGCAGTGGTATTTTATTTGAAGCAAGGAAGGCAGCGAGGCTGTAGCGTATTGGGGAGGTCATGACAGCTGAGACCGGCCCCGTGGTTTGTTCCTCCTGCAGCATGTGGGAAATCAGGGATACTTCCAGTGTCCCTGACGACTGTGTGTGCAGGAAATGTGTCCAGCTGCAGCTTCTGGCAGACAGCATTGAGTGGCTGGAGCTGCAACTGGATTCATACTGGAGCATCCGCGATGCTGAGAAAGCCGTGAATAGCAAGTTCAGCAAGTTGGCCACACCGCAGGTAAAGGCTACACAGGCAGAAAGGGAATGGGTGGCCAATAGACAGCGTAGCAGTAGGCAGGTAGTGCAGGAGTCCCCTGAGGTCATCTCCCTCCTAAACAGATATACTGTTTTTGATACTGTTGGGGGAGATGTCTCATCAGGGGAAGGCAGCAGCAGCCGAGTTCATGGCACCATGGGTGGCTCTGCGGCACAGGAGGGAAGGAAAAGGAGTGGGAGAGTTATAGTGGTAGGGGATTCGATTGTAAGGGGAATAGATAGGTGTTTCTGCGGCCGCAAACGAGACTCCAGGAGGGTATGTTGCCTCCCTGGTGCAAGGGTCAAGGATGTCTCTGAGCGGCTGCAGGACATTCTGGAGTGGGAGGGTGAACAGCCAGTGGTCGTGGTGCACATAGGTACCAACGATATAGATAAAGAACGGGATAAGGTCTTACAAGGTGAATTTAGAGAGTTAGGAGATAAACTAAAAAGTAGGACCACAAAAGTAATAATCTGTGGATTACTACCAGTGCCATGTGCTAGTCAGAGTAGAAATAGGAGGATATATCAAATGAATAAGTGGCTTGAAAAATGGTGCGAGGGGGAAGGATTCAAATTTCTGGGGCATTGGAACCAGTTCTGGAGGAGGTGGGACCGGTACAAACAGAATGGTCTGCACCTGGGCTGGACTGGAACCAATTTCCTAGGGGCTGCATTTGCTACTGTTGTTCAGGAGGATTTAAACTAATGTGGCAGGGGGATGGGAACAAGTGCAGGGAAATAGGCAGGGACAGTCAGCATGGCTTTGTGAAGGGCAGATCGTGTCTAACAAGACTGATAGAGTTCTTTGAGGAGGTGACCAGGCATATAGATGAGGGTAGTGCAGTGGATGTGATCTATATGGATTTTAGTAAGGCATTTGACAAGGTTCCACACGGTAGGCTTATTCAGAAAGTTAGAAGGCATGGGATCCAGGGAAGTTTGGCCAGGTGGATTCAGAATTGGCTTGCCTGCAGAAGGCAGAGGGTGGTGGTGGAGGGAGTACATTCAGATTGGAGGATTGTGACTAGTGGTGTCCCACAAGGATCTGTTCTGGGACCTCTACTTTTCGTGAATTTTATTAACGACCTGGATGTGGGGGTAGAAGGGTGGGTTGGCAAGTTTGCAGATGACACAAAGGTTGGTGGTGTTGTAGATAGTGCAGAAGATTGTCAAGGATTGCAGAGAGACATTGACAGGATGCAGAAGTGGGCTGAGAAGTGGCAGATGGAGTTCAACCCAGAGAAGTGTGAGGTGGTACACTTTGGAAGGACAAACTCCAAGGCAGAGTACAAAGTAAATGGCAGGATACTTGGTAGTGTGGAGGAGCAGAAGGATCTCGGGGTGCATGTCCACAGATCCCTGAAAGTTGCCTCACAGGTGGATAGGCTAGTTAAGAAAGCTTATGGGGTGTTAGCTTTCATAAGTCGAGGGATAGAGTTTAAGAGTCGCGATGTAATGATACAGCTCTATAAAACTCTGGTTAGGCCACACTTGGAGTACTGTGTCCAGTTCTGGTCACCTCACTATTGGAAGGATGTGGAAGCATTGGAAAGGGTACAGAGGAGATTTACCAGGATGCTGCCTGGTTTAGAAAGTATGCATTATGATCAGAGATTAAGGGAGCTAGGGCTTTACTCTTTGGAGAGAAGGAGGATGAGAGGAGACATGATAGAAGTGTACAAGATAATAAGAGGAATAGATAGAGTGGATAGCCAGCGCCTCTTCCCCAGGGCACCACTGCTCAATACAAGAGGACATGGCTTTAAGGTAAGGGGTGGGAAGTTCAAGGGGGATATTAGAGGAAGGTTTTTTACTCAGAGAGTAGTTGGTGCTTGGAATGCACTGCCTGAGTCAGTGGTGGAGGCAGATACACTAGTGAAGTTTAAGGTACTACTAGACAGGTATATGGAGGAATCTAAGGTGGAGGCTTATATGGGAGGCAGGGGTTGAGGGTCAGCACAACATTGTGGGCCGAAGGGCCTGTACTGTGCTGTACTATTCTATGTTCTATGTTCTATGAGACAGAGGGGTGTAAAATGAGGGTAGAAGCAAAAAGTAGTAAGGTGAAAAGTAAAAATGGCAGGCAGGCAAATCCAGGGCAAAAATCAAAAAGGGCTACTTTTCAACATAATTGTATAAGGGCTAAGAGTGTTGTAAAAGCAAGCCTGAAGGCTTTGTGTGTCAATGCAAGGAGCATTCGTAACAAGGTAGATTAATTGAAAGTGCAGATAGTTATTAATGAATATGATATAGTTGAGATCACAGAGACATGGCTCTAGGGTGACCAAGGATGGGAGCTCAACTTTCGGGGATATTCAATATTCAGGATTCAGGAGGGATACACATGAAGGAAAAGGAGGTGGGGTAGCATTGCTAGTTAGAGAGGAGATTAACGCAATAAAAAGGAAGGACATTAGCCGGGAGGATGTGGAATCGATATGGGTAGAGCTGCATAACACTAAGGGGCAGAAAACGCTGGTGGGAGTTGTGGACATGCCACCTAACAGTAGTAGTGAGGTTGGGGATGGCATTAAACAGAAAATTAGTAATGCGTGCAATAAAGGAACAGCAGTTATAAAGGGTGACTTCAATCTACATATAGATTGGGTGAATCAAATTGGTAAGGGTGCTGAGGAAACGGATTTCTTGGAATGTCTGCAGGATGGTTTTCTGAACCAACATGTCAAGGAACCATCTAGAGAGCAGGCCATTCTAGACTGGGTATTGAGAAATGAGGAAGGGTTAATTAGCAATCTTGTCGTGAGAGGCCCCTTGACTAAGAGTGACCATAATATGGTGGAATTCTTCATTAAGATGGAGAGTGACATAGTTAATTCAGAAACAAAGGTTCTGAACTTAAAGAAGGGTAACTTTGAAGGTATGAGACGTGAATTAGCTAAGATAGACTGGCAAATGATACTTAAAGGGTTGACGGTGGATATGCAATGGCAAACATTTAAAGATCGTATGGATGAACTACAACAATTGTTCATCCCAATTTGGCAAAAGAATAAACTAGGGAAGGTAGTGCACCCGTGGCTGACAAGGGAAATTAGGGATAGTGTCAATTCCAAAGAAGAAACATACAAATTAGCCAGAAAAAGTGACACACCTGAGGACTGGGAGAAATTCAGAGTCCAGTAGAGGAGGACAAAGGGATTAATTAGGAAAGGGAAAAAAGATTATGAGAGAAAACCGGCAGGGAACATAAAAACTGACTGTATAAGCTTCTATAGACATGTGAAAAGAAAAAGATTGGTTAAGACAAATGTAGGTCCCTTACAGTCAGAAACAGGTGAATTGATCATGGGGAATAAGGACATGGCAGACCAATTGAATAACTACTTTGGTTCTGTCTTCACTAAGGAGGACATAAATAATCTTCCGGAAATAGTAGGGGACAGAGGGTCTAGTGAGATGGAGGAACTGAGGGAAATACATGTTAGTAGGGAAGTGGTGTTAGGTAAATTGAAGGGATTAAAGGCAGATAAATCCCCAGGGCCAGATGGTCTGCATCCCAGAGTGCTTAAGGAGGTAGCCCAAGAAATAGTGGATGCATTAGTGATAATTTTTCAAAGCTCTTTAGATTCTGGACTAGTTCCTGAGGATTGGAGGGTGGCTAATGTAACCCCACCTTTTAAAAAAGGAGAGAGAGAGAAGCCAGGAAATTAGAGACCAGTTAGCTTGACATCGGTGGTGGGGAAATGCTAGAGTCAGTTATCAAAGATGTGATAACAGCACATTTGGAAAGCGGTGAAATCATCGGACAAAGTCAGCATGGATTTGTGAAAGGAAAATCATGTCTGACGAATCTCACAGAATTTTTTGAGGATGTAACTAGTAGAGTGGATAGGGGAGAACCAGTGGACGTGGTATATTTGGATTTTCAAAAGGCTTTTGACAAGGTCCTGCGCAGGAGATTAGTATGCAAACTTAAAGCACATGGTATTGGGGGTATGGTTTTGATGTGGATAGAAAATTGGTTGGCAGACAGGAAGCAAAGAGTGGGAATAAATGGGACCTTTTCAGAATGGCAGGCAGTGACTAGTGGGGTACTGCAAGGCTCAGTGCTGGGACCCCAGTTGTTTACAATATATATTAATGACTTAGACGAGAGAATTAAATGCAGCATCTCCAAGTTTCCGGATGACACAAAGCTGGGCGGCAGTGTTAGCTGTGAGGAGGATGCTAAGGGGATGCAGGGTGACTTGGATAGGTTGGGTGAGTGGGCAAATTCATGGCAGATGCAATTTAATGTGGATAAATGTGAAGTTATCCACTTTGGTGGCAAAAATAGGAAAACAGATTATTATCTGAATGGTGGACAATTAGGAAAAGGGGAGGTGCAACGAGACCTGAGTGTCATTATACACCAGTCATTGAAAGTGGGCATGCAGGTACAGCAGGTGGTGAAAAAGGCGAATGGTATGCTGGCATTCATAGCAGGAGGATTCGAGTACAGGAGCAGGGAGGTACTACTGCAGTTGTACAAGGCCTTGGTGAGACCACACCTGGAGTATTGTGTGCAGTTTTGGTCCCCTAATCTGAGGAAAGACATCCTTGCCATAGAGGGAGTACAAAGAAGGTTCACCGGATTGATTCCTGGGATGGCAGGACTTTCATATGATGAAAGACTGGATCGACTAGGCTTATACTCGCTGGAATTTAGAAGATTGAGGGGGGATCTTATTGAAACATATAAAATCCTAAAGGGATTGGACAGGCTAGATGCAGGAAGATTGTTCCCAATGTTGGGGAAGTCCAGAACAAGTGGTCACAGTTTAAGGATAAAGGGGAAGCCTTTTAGGACCGAGATGAGGAAAAACCTCTTCACACAGAGAGTGATGAATCTGTGGAATTCTCTGCCACAGGAAACAGTTGAGGCCAGTTCATTGGCTATATTTAAGAGGGAGTTAGATAAGGCCCTTGTGGCTAAAGGGATCAGTGGGTATGGAGGGAAGGCAGGTATAGGGTTCTGAGTTGGATGATCAGCCATGATCATACTGAATGATGGTGCAGGCTCGAAGGGCCGAATGGCCTACTCCTGCAGCTATTTTCTATGTTTCTATGTTTCTAAGTCTCTCTGCAGGCTCTTTGTTTCCTCAATATTACCCGCTCCTCCACCTATCTTTGCATCTTCGGCAAATTTAGCCACAAATCCATTAATACCGTAGTCCAAATCATTGACATACAGCTTAAAAAGCAGCGGTCCCAACACCAACCCCTGTGGAACTCCACTGGTAACTGCAGCCAAACAGAATAGGATCCTTTTATTCCCACTCTCTGTTTTCTGTCGACCAGCCAATGCTCCACCCATGCTAGTAACTTCCCTACAATTCCATGGGCTCTTATCATGCTTAGCAGCCTCATGTGCGGTACCTTGTCAAAGGCCTTCTGAATATCCAAGTACAGGTTTCCCCCGCCATCCGAAAGTAGAGTGTTCCTATAAAATAGTTCATAAGCCGGAATGTCGTAAAGTGAAGAAGCAATTACCATTTATTTATATGGGGAAAATTTGTGAGCATTCGCAGACCCAAAAAAAACCTACCAAATCATCCCAAATAACACATAAAGCCTAAAATAACAGTGACATATAGTAAAAGCAGGAATGATATGATAAATACACAGCCTATATAAAGTAGAAATACTTTTCTACAATCATTGCCTGCACTGTTCTCCATAGCGAAAATCTCACGCAAGTGCTCTTGGCAAAAACACGGCGCAAGCACTCTCTGGATTGAAAATCTCACGCAAGCGCTCTCAGCAAAAACACTCTCTCCAGTAACCTTTAAGCTATGAAGCTGCCAAATCATACCAAATAACACATAAAAATACACAGCCTATATAAAGTATAATGTATGTACAGTGTAGTTTCACTTACCAGAATTGGGAGGACATCGAGCACACTGATGATGGTGTGTTAGGCTGAGTCGTCGGCGGTTGGGGTGGTGCAGTGGTGCCCAGCCTCTGGGCAGTGAACCGATACCGATCTGCAAAGCATGCAGGTGTCCAGCGGTAGCCTGGACGCACCCAGCACACCTTTAAGAAAACAATCAAAATAAACATGCTAATTAATTAGGTGCCGCCCGGCACGTAAATGTCGGCACCTAATTAATTAGCTTGTTTATTTTGGCTTTTTTCTTAAAGACGTGCTGGGTGCCTCCTGGCTACCACTGCATTCTCCGCGAATTGGTATCTGTCTGCGGCCCGGGGCTTGGGACCACTGGGGTGTCATCTCATCATCGATCAGGGCAGGTCATCTTCTCCCATGTCTGCCTGCCTCGATGTTGAAGGTCGAGGTTCGTCATCTGCTGTGGCTGACATGGAAGGCTTGAAAAACGACAGTATGCTTAACTGCTTAGCCTCGCTCATTTTTCTATCATACAGTTCTTTGTAAACCATCTTGCAAATATGCCCTAAACTGACATAAACCCTTTCAAAATTAAAGTCGTACTCTATCATTGCAGCGAAAATCTCACGCAGTTGCTTCACGTTCAGTTCCTGGACGACTTCACTTTCGGTCCGTTCGCTACTGCATTCGGTTTCAATTGTTATCCTTTCCTCTTCCAATTGCATCAGCTGTTCATCTATCAGTTCTTGGTCATGGGATGCCAAAACCTATTGAACATCATCTTCGTCAGCTTCCTCAAGCCAAACTCACTTCGTCCTTACTTCGTTCACCACGATCGAAACGCTTAATTATATCTAGTTTTACGCTAAGTGTAGCAGCTTTATGAGCTCTTTTAGGCTTTTCCGATACCTTAGAACTCATCTTGCAAACGGATGCTCAAAATAAATCGACATAAAGCACAGATGCTCAGAGGCACGTGTTTAAGCAATGCCGGCTAGAATGCCATTCCGAATCCAGGGGAAAGCCGCTGCTCGAGGCGCGTGGTACTTTTTTTCGCACACTGCCTTTTTTCGTAACAGTGAAAACACCTTCTGTTAGCGAAAACAGGGAACTAATGTAGGTCTTTCGTAACAGTGAGGTTTCGTAAAGCGAATGTTCGAAAAGCGGGGGACACCTGTACACCACATCTTCTTTGTCTACCCTGCTTTTAATTTCCTCAAAGAATTGCAGTAGGTTTGTCAGGAAGGATTTTCCTTCCAGGAAACCATTCTGGCTTTGGCCTATCTTGTCATCTGCCTCCAGGTATGCCACAATCTCATCCCTAACAATCGAACCCAATCATCAGTTCTACTTTGGATTCTCATCTAACGTCTAATTTAGAACCCTGTCCTTGTTTCAGTCTCACTTCTAGTCTTGGATACCCCCACACTTTGGTCCTAACAATCCTCACTAAGGTCTTTTGTTACAATTTGGGCTCCAAGACACATGTGCTGCTTTGGTGGACTTCTTGAGGAGTCCAATCGGGTGGCACAGATTTCCAGAGATGCCTCAGCTCTCGGTTTGGGAGAGCTGCTTGCGGAGTCTGTGCCAGGCGACATATGACACAAGAGCACTTGCCCTTAGTGGGAAGAAGTGACAGCCAAGAAAACTAATGGCAGAGCAGGGGATCTGGGAATACAGATCCATAATTCATTGAAAATAGTGTCACAGATAGATAGAGTTGTAAAGAGAGCTTTTAGTATATTGGCCGTCATAAATCAAAGTGGTGAATAAAGGAGTCAGGATGTTATGTTGAAGTTTTATAAGATGTTGCTGAGGCCTAAGCGATGAGCAGAACTGAATACAATACACCAGATGCGGTCTAACTATATAAAGCTGAAACATAACTTCCTGACTTATGATCCCTCTGTTAAGGGATCTATCTTCTTACATTTAATCTCCCTGTGCACACCTCACATTGGTCCAGGTTAAACTCCATCTGCTATTTCTCTGCGGATATCTGCAACTGATCTATATCTTGCGGTATCCTTTGGCAGTCTTCTATGATATCAACAACACCACCCACGTTTGTATTATCTGTAAACATATGAAGCACCCATCCACATTTTTATCCAGGTCATTTGACTGTATCACAGACCACAGAAGTTCTAGTATAGATCTCTGTAGAACACTGTGAACCTCTGGCCAGAATAAGTCCTCTAGACCAGTGCCCTTTGTCCTTCCTTGGTGGGTCAGTTCTGGATCCAAATGGTGAATTCATGATGGATCCCATGCATTTTAATCTTCTGGATGAGCATCCCAAGAGGATCCTTGTCAAATTCCTTACTAAAGTCTATGTAGACAACATCCACAGCTCTACCTAAATCAATCACCTTCATCACCTCCTTGAGAAATTAAATCAAGTTAGTAAGACATGGCTTTCCCCACACAAAGGCATGCTGACTGTCCCTAATTAGGCCATGGTTTTCCAAATGCTCATAAATTCTATCCCTAAGAATCCTCTTCAGTACCTTCCTTTCCACTGAAGTGAGATTCACCAGCAAGCAAATTTTCAGGATTATTTCGACTTCCTTCCTTGAATAGATGTTTTAATTTTTAACTTATTTTATATCCCTTAATGCATTTATATGCTTCTACATTTCAATTTTATGTGGTTACTGATCATGAGTCCTTTTGAACATTTGTGAGTGTTAGACTCATTTAGAACATAGAGCAGTACAGCACAGGAACAGGCTCACCGGAACATGATGTTCAGCTGAACCAATTGGTAGTACAATAGCCAACTAAGCGAATCCCCTCTGCCTACACAATGTCCATATCCTTCAATTTCCCTCACATTCATATGCCCATCTAAACATCCCTGAGAAATCTAATATATCTGCCTCTACCAACACCCTGGGCAGCCCACCTGCCAACATTCAGTAATGGCTCTAGCACCCACTGAATCAAGAGGTTGGGACTTGCGTGCTGTCAAAGCCATCTGTCACAGCCACTCTCATGATCTGCTTGCACCACACAGCTCAATGTGATTTTAAAGACTTTAAATGATCAATGAAAGAACCAATGTCCACTTCACATCTGCCTGAACCACGCAAGCACCAACACCACCTTTGATGTTAGATCGTTCCATTTCCTGTCAGCTGGTGCAGAAGGTGCAGAAGCCTGAAGACACACATCACCTGGTTCAAGTCCAGCTACTTCCCTCTAAGCTCTTGAACTAACTTGCACAACCCTAATCACTACCTCAATATAGTAACACTGACTACTTTGAACACTTTGCTACAATAGACTTTGGTTTCTTTTTGTTCTAATTGTGTTCTTTCTTGTAAAAAAATGGATAATGTATGTTTATTTTATGGTTTTCTTGTGAATGTTATACAAAAACTGTGAACTGTCAGGCCAGCAAAGAGCGGTCATTAGCTGCAGTCTACCATCACTGCAGGACTTTTATATGTCTAGGACAAAGAAATGAGTAGGAAAAATCATTACGGACACTACCCACCCTGCAAAATGCCTTTTACCGAAACTCTCTTCTGGAGCACACTGTAGGGCTATTAAAACCAAAACCTCATGCCATTTTAAAGATTTCTTTACCCAGGTAACCAATCTAGTCAAGCACTCTAGTTAGCTCCCTAGCCCCCACCGACCCAAATCCAATCTGTCTATTACCTCATTAACTGCACAACACTGGAGACACCTAAAGCACTTTTTATAATGCTGCTTTCATTGTAAATACATGCTAGTGTTTATGTAATTATGCACATTTTACTCCATATCCATCCTTTATCCTTAACATTATTTTTATATGATGCTTTATTCTTTATAATTGTTGAATGTTATTATTTTTGTTGCATTTGTGTCCTGACCAACACACGACGGCAAATTCCTAATACATGTAAATTTATGTGGTGAATAAAGTTAATCCTTGATCCTTGAACTTTGATATACCTACGATGCTGCTGCAAGAATTTTTTTCACTGCACCTGTACATAAAAGTACTTGTGGATATGACAATAGACTTTTGACTTTCAACTACTGGGGGGATCCTGTACAGAGCTCATTGATGCTGTGAGGATTTCCATTCAGGGTCGAACTGGGCTCCAACACTTCCTGCAGTCACCCAGACTCAAATGCAGGGCAGTACAGTGATACGGATAGCAGAGTCACTACCGCACATCTAGAAGCGCTGCTTCCTGACAGCAGTGGAGGCCTAGGCTCAGTCCTGACCGCCGATGCTGTCTTTGTGGAGTTTTCACAATCCCCCTGTGATTGTGTGCGCCTCCTCCGGGTGCTTTGTTCCTTTCCCACATTCCAAAAGATTGGTAGGTTAAATAGACAATAGACAATGGGTGCAGGAGTAGGCCATTCGGCCCTTCGAACCAGCACTGCCATTCACTATGATCATGGCTGATCATCCACAATCAGTATCCCCTTCCTGCCTTCTCCCCAAATCCTTTGCCTCCGCTATCATTAAGAGCTTGATCTAACTCTTTCCTGAAAGCATCCAGAGAATTGGCCTCCACTGCCTTCTAAGGCAGAGCATTCCACAGATCCACAACTCTCTGGGTGAAAAAGTTTTTCCTCATCTCCATTCTAAATGGCCTACCCCTTATTCTCAAATTGTGGCCTCTGGTTCTGGACTCCCCCAACATTGAGAATATGTTTCCTGCCTCTAGCATATCCAATCCCTTAATAATCTTATATGTTTCAATCAGATCCCCTCTCATGCTTCTAAATTCCAGTGTATACAAGCCTAGTCGCTCCAATCTTTCAACATATGACAGTCCCGCCATCCCGAGAATTAACCTCGTGAACCTCTGCTGTACTCCCTCAATAGCAAGAATGTCCTTCCTCAAATTTGGAGACCAAAGCCGTACACAATACTCCAGGTGTGGTCTCACCAGGGCCCTGTACAACTGCAGAAGGACCTCTTTGCTCCTATGCTCAACTCCCCTTGTTATGAAGGCCAACATGCCATTAGCTTTCTTCACTGACTGCTGTACCTGCATGCTTACTTTCTGTGACTGGTGAACAAGGACACCAAGATCTCGTTGTACTTCCCCTTTTCCTAAATTGACACCATTCAAATAGTAATTTGCCTTCCTGTTCTTGCCACCAAAGTGGATATCCTCACATTTATCCACATCAAATTGCATCTGCCATGCATCTGCCCACTCACCAACCTGTACAAGTCATCCTGCATTATCTCAACATCCTCCGCACATTTCACACTGTCACCCAGCTTTGTATTATCTGCAAATTTGCTAATGTTACTTTTAATCCATTCATCTAAATCATTAATGTATATTGTAAATATCTGCAGTCCCAGCACTGAGCCTTGCGGTACCCCACTAGTCACCGCCTGCCATTCTGAAAAGGACCCGTTAATCCCTACTCTTTGTTTCCTGTCTGCCAACCAATTTACGATCCATGTCAGTACCCTACCCCCAATACCATGTGTTCTAATTTTGCCTACTAATCTCCTATGAGGGACCTTATCAAAGGCTTTCTGAAAGTCCAGGTACACTACATCCACTGGCTTTCCCTTGTCCATTTTCATTGTTACATCCTCAAAAAATTCCAGAAGATTAGTCAAGCATGATTTCCCCTTCATAAATCCATGCTCTTTTGGACCAATCCTGTTACTGCTATCCAAATGTGCCACTATTTCATCCTTTATAATTGACCCCAGCATCTTCCCCACCACTGATGTCAGGCTAACTGGTCTATAATTCCCTGTTTTCTCTCTCCCTCCTTTCTTAAAAAGTGGGATAACATTAGCTACCCTCCAGTCCTCAGGAACTGATCCTGAATCTATAGAACATTGGAAAATAATTACCAATGCGTCCACAATTTCTAGAGCCACCTCCTTAAGTACCCTGGGGTACAGACCATCAGGCCCTGGGGATTTATCAGCCTTCAGTCTCATCAGTCTATCCAACACCATTTTCTGCCTAATGTAAATCTCCTTCAGTTCCTCCGTTAGCCTAGGTCCTTTGGCCACTATTACATCTGGGAGATTGTTTGTGTCTTCCCTAGTGAAGACAGATCCAAAGTACCTGTTCAATTTGTCTGCCATTTCCTTGTTCCCCATAACAAATTCACCCATTTCTGTCTTCAAGGGCCCAACTTTGGTCTTAACTAATTTTTTCCTCTTCACATACCAAAAGAAGCTTTTACTATTCTCCTTTATATTCTTGGCTAGCTTGCCTTCGTATCTCATCTTTTCTCCCTGGATTGCCTTTTTAGTTATCCTCTGTTGCTCTTTAAAAGTTTCCCTATCCTCTGGCTTCCTGCTCATCTTTGCTATGTTATACTTCTTCTCTTTTACTTTTATACTGTCCATTACTTCCCTTGTCAGCCACGGTCTCCCTTTACTCCCCTTAGAATCTTTCTTCCTCTTTGGAATGAACTGATCCTGCGCTTTCTGCATTATTCCCAGAAATACCTGCCATTGTTGTTCCACTGTCATCCCTGCTAGGGTATTGTTCCATTGACCCTTGGCCAGCTCCTCCCTCATAGCTCCATAGACCCCTTTGTTCAACTGTAATACTGACACTTCCGATTTTCCCTTCTCCCTCTCAAATTGTAGTTTAAAATTTATCATATTATGGTCACTACCTCCTAACGGCTCCTTTACCTCGAGGTCCCTTATCAAATCCGGTTCATTACACAACACTAAATCCAGAATTGTCTTCTTCTTGGTAGGTTCCAGTACAAGCTGCTCTAAGAATCCATCTTGGAGGCACTCCACAAACTCCCTTTCTTGGGGTCCAATACTAACCTGATTTTCCCAGCCTACCTGCATGTTAAAATCCCCCATAACAACCGTAGCATTACCTTTGCGACATGCCAATTTTAACTCAATTCAACTTGCACCCTATATCCAGGCTACTATTTGGGAGCCTGTAGATAACTTCCATTAGGGTCTTTTTGCCCTTACAATTTCTCAGTTCTATCCATACTGACTCTACATCTCCTGATTCTCTGTCGCCCCTCGCAAGGGACTGAATTTCATTCCTCACCAACAGAGCCACCCCACCCCCTCTGCCCACCTGTCTGTCCTTTCGATAGGATGTATACCCTTGAACATTCATTTGCCAGCCCTAGTCCTCTTGCAGCCATGTCTCTGTTATTCCTACAACATCATACTTGCCAATTTCCAACTGAGCCTCAAGCTCATCCACTTTATTTCTTATATTTCGTGCATTCATGTATAGTACTTTTAATTCATTACTCCCCTTATCTTTCACATTGATTCCTATTGCACTTGGCCATACTCTCCGATCCCTTCCTGAGCTTTCTGCCCCGTTAGTTCTATTATCTTTCTTAACTTTCCTTATTCTCTCTTTCCCTTTAACTCCATCCTTATATTTCCTCTCCTCCCCCCCAACCCCCCCACTACTTAGTTCAAACCTGCCTGCCAGAACGCTGGTCCCCTGTCTGTTAAGATGCAACCCGTCCCTTTTGTACAATTCATCCTTACCCCAAAACAGATCCCAGTAGTCCAAGAATCTAAATCCCTGCCTCACGCACCAGCTCCTCAGCCACACATTCAGATCCCCTATCTCCCTGTTCCTGCCCTCACCAGCACGAGGAACTGGAAGCAAACCAGAGATAACCATCCTGGAGGCCCTGCTTTTCAGCCTTCTTCTGAGTTCTCTGAAGTCACGCTGTAGAATGTCTTTCCTCCTTTTCCCGACGTCATTTGTGCCGACATGCGCCACCACTTCTGACTGTTCACCTTCACCCTTGAGAATGCCCTGCAATCGGTCCATGACATCCTGGATCCGGGCACCAGGGAGGCAACACACCATCCTTAAATCCCGCCTGTTGCTGCAAAAACCCCTATCTGTATCTCTCACTATAGAGTCCGCTACTACCACGGCTCTGCCTGACGTTTGTCTCCTCGGCTTTGCCTCAGCACCAATGTTTGACTTGCAGACCTGTCCGCCTCTCAGACTGGCAGTGTCTTCTGTCCCAAGAGGGTGAACCTGTTTTCAAGAGGCACATCCCTCAGGATCTCCTGTACTCCAAGCATCCATCCCTTACTCATCGTCGCCCCCCTTCTCTCTTCCAGTGTCTTCGGTGTAATGATCTCACTGTAGGCCCTGTCCAGAAAACTCTCGTTTTCCTGGATGAACCTGAGGTCATCTAGTTGCTTCTCCAGTGCCCCAACACGGTCTTTCAGGAGCTGAACCTAGACACACTTTTCACAGTTGTAGCAGCCAGAGGCACCATCTGAGTCCCTGACCTCCCACATCATGCAAGCATCACACTGAATCAGTTTACCTGTGATTTCTTCACCACCTCTCACCCTCTCCAAATGTGGCGTAGTCTCCTCCCACAGCCTCCTCGCCGAAGATTCTCGAGCAAAAGACTCACACTTCTCTCACAAGGCACTTCCCTCAACAAGGCCGCTCGCCTGGAGCAAACCTTGATTATATTGGATGATCAATTGACTAATTCACTGCACTTGCCGCAACTTTGCCGACCTTGAAGCTATTAAATGGCTGCTGTTAATTGTAGGTGAGTGGTAGAATATGGGAGAAATTTATTCATCAAGCATACATCAAAATGCAGTGAAATGCATTGTTTGCAATAACAGGCGACACACCCATGTGTGTGATGGGGGCAGCCCGCAAGTGTTTCAGCACATTCCGGCGAACACTTCCCTCAAATTCGGGCATTTGTATAGTCCTCTAACCCCAAGATAGTCCATCTCCATCCTCTAGTCGACTTCCAATTCGATCCTCAGCATCACCCACAAGACCTGCTGATTTCAAACACAAGGCCTCGAACTCCAGACTCGTTGATGATGGGTTCCTGAACACTGGGCCTCGAACTCCAATTCGTGAATCTAAGAGGTCATCGGACTTCATTCCTCCTGCCCGCATGGAACTCATGTTGATGGGAATGTGGGAAAAATAAAAAAAATGATTAATGTAGGATTGACATAAATGGATGGTCAATGATCTGTGTGGATTTCATGAGCTGAAGGGCCAGTTTCTGTTCTGTCTCCATGACTGATTTTTATTTAAAGAAGAGATTACCGGTGGAGGAATTTATGACTTTGAAGAAATGGCTTGTTGCTCACACTTTTTGTGAACTCAGGGGTTGATTAAGTGACCCCTTCTATAGAGCAATGATTGCTGAGTGGCGAGGGTCAGTCTAATAAACTGAATTGGGACTGACCATAAACAGGAGAAAATCTGCAGATGCTGGAAATCTGAGCAACACACACAAAATGCTGAAGGAACTCAGCTGGCTAGGCAGCATCTAAGAAAAGAGTACGGTTGACGTTCCCTAATTGCTGCCTGGCTTGCTGAGTTCCTCCAGCGTTTTATATGTGGGACTAACCATGATTACTGAGCTGTGATATCAGGTGATTGATAGCCAGCTGTCAGGCTGAATAATCAAAAGCGATGAATGAGATACAGATTTAGATTTATTTATCACATGTACATTGAAACATTACAGTGCATTGTGTCATATGGATAAACAACTAATGCACCCAAGTACTGAGGGTAGCTCGCAAGTGGCCGCTACACATTCTGGTGCCAAGATAGCATGCCTACAATGCTCGGCAGAATAACACACAACACAACAAAACAAAACATAGCAAGTGACAAAGCAATGATTGAAAAATGCCCCACCCACCAACCAACCCATACAGGGACACAGCCCTCTAACACCAGAATAAGCCATCTTCTTCAGCTTCTAGCTAGTGGGCTTGTGGACTTGCAGACACTGGGCCCCAACTCCCCCAACAAACTCGCAGAGATTTGCCATTGGGCTTCGACTTCTGGACCACCATTCATCCTTCAGGCTTCAATCTGGACCTTCATTCGACCTCCATGCTTCAATCTGGACCTCCAATTGACCTCCGGGCCTCAATCTTTGATTTCACAATGTAGGATTAAGCCACCCTCCAACTGATAATATCAGTGACCTTGCTTTGTATAATCATCTCTCTTACTCATATGGAGGAGAAGGCTTTAGGAAGGCTTACACAATGGGGTAATTTGATTAAAGTATGTCAGATAATAATAGAAGAAGATTGTACTTGTATAGAGACATGAGGAACAGGAGATGTTGGAAATCTGGAGCAACACACAAAGATGCTGGAGGAACTCAGCAGGTCAAGCAGCATCTATCGAGGGAAATGCACAGCCAATCTTTTGGGTTCATCCTGCATTCATTGGATCTTGGCCTGAAATGTTGACTGTTCATTTCCCTCCGTAGATGCTGTCTGTCCTGTAGAGTTTCCCCAGCTCTTTTATGTGTGTTGCACCTACACTTAATTAGGTACACCTGTACATCTGCTCATTAATGCAATAATCAGCCAATCATGTGGCAGTAACTCAATGCATAAAAGCATGCAGACATGGTCGAGAGGTTCAGACCAAACATCAGAATGGGGAAGAAATGTGATCTAAGTGACTTTGACTGTGGCATGATTGTTGATGCCAACTGGGGTGGTTTGAGTATCTCAAAAAGTGCTGATCTTCTGAGATTTTCGCATAGAGCAGACTCTAGAGATTAGAGAGAATGATGCAAAAAAAAAGAAAAACATCCAGTATGTGGCAGTCTGTGGGTGTCTTCTTAATAAGAGAAGTCAGAAGAGAATGGCCAGACTGGTTTAAGTGACAGTAACTCAAATAACCACAAATTATAATAGTGGTTTTCAGAAGAGCATTTCTGAATACACAACACGTCATGGGCTTCAGTAGCAGAAGACCATGAACATACACTGAATGGCCACTTGGTGACATACAGGAGGTACCTAATATTGGAAGTTTTTCAGATAAGTTGGACTGAGAGGGTTAGAAGGTACTTGTCAACCCATGAAAGGTGTTACCAAGCTCAGGTATTTATTTCCCAAGTGAACTATGGACAATTGCTACAAATTACGGGCTTCTACTATAAATGCTAATTCAATAAACTTAAAGCAAGTAATGAATCTATTTCTACCTGGAATGGATGTCACTGTGTACAAACTTTAAGTGCTGAATAACATTTATCGTGGAAAGAGCAAGGTCCAACGCTCAAGTACTTGGCCTGAGTAATTAATGCTTCTTTCCTTTTCCATGAAATTAGGTGGATGTTGGAGAGGAAAGAGAGTCAAGCTATAATGCTATACTCAACATCATAATAGTGCAGAGCACATTGGATATCTGCTCTGTTTGTTATTACAGTTAAAGGATTAGACTAGGAATCTGTGAATTCAATTCCTTTGCAGGTACTTTGGATCAATAACAATATTTATTGATCAGGTGCAATTGCACAATTACAGTGAAATGAAATTGATTTCTAAGTGGGTTTCTACATTTAAAGATAAATTTTACTGTGAAAACATCTGCCGGTTCTGGTGATGAAATTACTATTCTCAGAAATGTGCTATCAAATCACTCCTGTATACTGAATCACAATAAATAAAGCACAGTACACTGTGTTTAATACAGGCACTACCACTTTCAAAAGTCAACTCCACCTTCCACTAAGGCCATAAGACATAGGAACAGCATTAGATCATTTGACCCATCGAGTCTGCTCCACCATTCTATCATGGCTGATTTATTTTCCCTCGTAACCCCGATCTCTTGCCTTCTCCCTGTAACTTTTGATACCCTTCCTAATTATGAAGCTATCATCCTCCGCCTTAAACATACCTAATCACTATGGCCTCCGTAGCCATCTATGGCAATAAAATACCACAGATTCTTCACACTCTGGCTAAAGAAATTCCTCATAATCTCTGTTCTGAAGGGACATCCTTCTATTCTGAGGCTGTGCTCTCTGGTCCTCGACTCCCTCACTGTAGGAAACATCCTCTCCACTTTCACTCTATCTATGTCCTTCAATGTTCAATAAGTTTCAAAGAGATTTCCCCCCACCCCCCAATCTTCTAATCTCCAGTGAGTACAGGTCCAGAGCTTTCAAATGCTCCTCATACATTAATCCTTTTATTGCTGAGGCTTTGAAAAGAACCAGCCTTCCCAGTGACCGCCATATTCAGTGAAAAGAAACATAAAACAAATAAATAATCCTTTGTTTATCATTTCCCTAGGAATATTTCTTCTTTCAGAAAGACCAGATTGTTCCTGCTGTCTAATTTGATGTCAGCTTCTCTTCATTTATTAGACAATTCTGCCAGCCTAGGCCGGCTTATCTGCTTTTCTGTACAGCAGGTGTGAAGGTTTTAATACATCACAGCCCCAACTATGGAACTCAGGCCACTGCTGTCATTTGTACCAATGTCCTTCTCACGCTACATGCTGCTTAACTGATTTAACAGCTTTGTTTCTGTTACTTTACTTTGCCAGGATTACACTTTGAAAAGCTTTTGGTGATCAGTTAGATTACTGTGTGCAGTTTGTTCTTAATGGAGCTGCCAGTTTTGAGGATTTTTAAGGACTTAAAGCAATAGGAGGAGGAGTAGGCCATCTGGAACATCAGGCCTGCTCCTCCATTCAATAAGATCATGGCTGCTCTGGCTATGGACTCAGCTCCAACTGCCTGCCTTTTCCCCATAGCCCTTAATTCCTCTGTTATGCAAAAATCCATCAAACTGTGTCTAAAATGTATTTAGTAAGGTAGATGCTACAGCTTCTCTGGTCAGAGAATTCCACAGCTTCAACTACTTTCTGGGAAAAGCAGTTTCTCCTCATCTCCATCTTAAATCTGCTCCCACGAATCTAGTTCTACTCACACCAGTGGAAACAACTTCCTTGCTTCTATCTTACCTATCCATTTCATAATTTCATATATTTCTAAAGATCCCCTCTTGTTCTTCTGAACTCCAGTGACTACAGTCCCAGGTGACTTAGTCTCTCCCCATAAGTTAACCCGCTCAGCTCCAGAGTCAACTTGTTATTGTTGGGCATTGTTGGATGGCACAGTACAGCGTCTGGTGGAGCTGCAGCCCCTCAGATCAAGTGATGTAGCTCAGTCCTGAAATCTGGTGAATCCTTCTGCTTTCCTCCGACATCTTACATGCATGTTGGTTGGCTACAGCATATTGACCTTAGTGTGTAGGCAAGTGGCAGACTCTGGGAAGAATCTCAGTGCTGTCAATAGGTGTGTGATGGATGATGTGGACCAGTGGGTCACAGGGTTTGCTTCTGTGCTGTATACCAAACACAGATTTTGACTTCTTGTGCCTGTGAATTTGAGCCACATAATGATGCAGCGTCATTTGATTCTGACCAGCATCATGCAATTAGAATCAAAATCAGAATCAGAATCAAGTTTATTATCACTGACATAGGTCGTGAACTTCATTGTTTTGCAGCAGCAGTACAATGCAGTACATAATATATGCTATAAATTACAATAACAAATACATTTTTAAAATTAAATAAGTAATGCAAAAAGAGAACAGAAAATAGTGAGGTAATGTTCATGGGTTGTTCACAGAGGCAGGAGGAGAAGATGGCAGCGCAACACACGCGCGCAGCTCTCCGGTGAAAATGATATCATATCTGTTAAATAGGGGCCGTGTTCAATTCTGATTTGATGAAGACAGATGCGAGAAGCAGAGGAACATCTGGAGAAATTTCTGGAATGCCTGGTTCGCTGCTGTTGTTATTGCGCAATCGAGAATCTCCGAAGGGTAGGCCTCAAAATCCCTGGCTTTGCTTGCCGCTGGCGACCAAGGCTGAGGTCGAAACGTTCGGACAGAGATGGTGCTCGGTACTCAGTGTCGGAGGGCTGATCAGAGCTCGAAGTTTTCGGACGACTCAGAGTCGGACTGTGGTCGGGCATGGCAGGGAGAGTTTTCTTCCTTCTCCCATCTGCGTGAGATGTGGGACTTTTGGGAAACTTTGAACTTTTTTACTGTGCCATGGACTGTTCTTCTTCAAGTTCTGGTACTGTTGCACTGTTGTAACTATATGTTATAATTATGTGGTTTTGTTAGTTTTTTCAGTCTTGGTCTGTCCTGTGTTTTTGTGATATCACACTGGAGGAATATTGTATCGTTTCTTAATGCATGCATTACTAGATAACAATAAAAGAGGACTGCGTGTTCTCATAATCTAATCTAACCCATTCAGACATTTGTGGAAGGGAAGAAGCTGTGCAAGACATTGTGAGTGTGTGTTCAGGCTCGTGTACCACTTATCTGATAGTAGTAAAGAGAAGAGGGCATGTTCTGGGCGGAGGTGATCCCTCATGATGGATGCCACCTTTTTGAGGCATTGCCTGTTGAAGCTGAACTCAACGCTGGGGAGTCTGGTGCCTATGATGGAGCTGACAGAGTTTACAAACCTCTGCAGCATTTTCTGACCCCGTGCAGTGGCTAGGGTTGCTTACTTTCTCACTCCCAAATCAGGAACAAAAGTAGCAGTCAAATACGGGTTACTTGTGTTTACCCCGAGAAAGACTACCATGACCATGAAGCCTTGCGCGGGCACCTGTGTGCTCATGCGAGATGTGCGCATACGTGATGTGTGCATGCGTGTATGTGCTGATTTCTTTCTACAAATCGGTTTTGGCTTAATCTTCCTGATTCTGATACACTGTACATACATTATTTCTACGTTATATAGGCTGTGCATTTATCATATCCTTCCTGCTTTTACTATATGTTAGTGTTAATTTCGGTTTTATGTGTTATTTGGCATGATTTGGTAGTTTTTTTTGGGTCTGGGAACGCTCAAAATTTTTCCCATATAAATTAATGGTAATTGCTTCTGTGCTTTACGCCATTTCGGCTTACTAACGGTTTCATAAGAATGCCCTATCTTAGTGGGGGAAATACGGGACAAGGGCGGTCCCGTATGGTACGAACCAGTTTAGCCCAATATATGGGATGTCCCGGCTAATACAGGACAGTTGGCAAAGCTAGCAGTGGCCCCTCCATACCAGGTGGTGACACAGCACATTTGCAGAAATACAAGATCTCCCTAAACTCCTAATGAAATATAGTCACTGGTGTACTTTCATAATATGTTGGGCCTAGGATAGATTTTCAGAGAGGTTAACACCCAAGAACATTAACTGCTCACTCTTACCAGTGCTGACCCCTCAATGAGGACCAGTATGTGTTCCCTTGACTTCCCCTTCCTGTAGTCCACAATGATTTCCCTGATCTTTGGTGTTGAGCACAAGGTTGTTGTTGTGATCCCACTCAACCAGCCAATTTATCTCTCTACCGTATGTCTGTACACAACAAATAATTGCCAGACTTCGAAAAGCAGGCAGTCACTAAAGCATTTATGAGTTGCTGACAAGACCATCGTGGGCATGTTTCAGCAGGTCCAGAAAGTTGGCAAAGAGAGAAACAAGCCAATGGTTGCATGTGACTACCTGGTCCAAAAGGGATAAGGTCTTCCCTTATCAACACTGGTTCAGGAGCCTAATGGCTCCAGGTTCAGGAACAGTTATTACCCTACACCATTAGGATCCAGGATCATCTCAAGACTGAACTATTTCCTCAATCTATGGACCCACTTTCAAGGACTCTACAACTCATATTCTACGTATTATTTATTTAATTATTTTTATTTTTCACATTTATGATCTTGTATGCATTGGTTGTTTGTCAGTCTTTGTGTGTAGTTTTTCACTGAGTCTATTGTAGTCCTTCATTCTACTGTGAATGCCTGCAAGAAAATGAACCTCAGGTGACACATAGTATACGTACTTTGATAATAGATTCTTTTTGTGTTATGTTCTGCAACTGGAAAAAAATTGAAAGAAAAATGCCCAGGAGAATGTTGTTATTTTAGTGAGGCACACACATTTAACACAGTGGCGTAATGATGCATGCCATTCACGTACTTTTTACATATAACCTGTAATGCATGATGTAGACATAGAATGCTAAATCAAACAATATATTTACAATATTACTGAAATATTAAAGACACTGCACTTTGAATGTTAATCTATGAACCTTTATGAAACTGATTGGTGGCAAAGATACGCTAGTTAAGTCACATTATCCATCTTCAAACGGTGAAACCAGAACTGAGAGTAGTCCGTCAATATTGTTACAGAATCTTTCAAGAAGCAATTTCACAAAACTCAGATGAATATATATATACAGTGTGTTATTCAGACAACTACTGTACATACTTCGATAACAAATTTACTTTGAACTTTAGGAGGCCATGGAGGTATATCATCAACTAACCCTGAGAAAGCATTGTTTGGATATGTTAAGGGAACTCAGCTTCTGCCTTTACACCTCATTTTGTGACTAATGCCTCCAGGTGCTGCACCTCTCTGCTCCTCCTCTTACAGCTTCAGATGTGAGGCCAGCAGGCTGTAGGTGATCAAAGTGCTCTTTAGACCATCAGACCATATGACATAGGAGCAGAATTAGCCATTTGGCCCATCAAGTCTTCTCAACTTGGCTGATCCATTTCCTTCTCAATCCCATTCTCCTGTCTTCCCCCCATAACTTTTCACATCCTAACTGAGCGAGAACCAACCAACCTCTGTCTTAAATGCACCCAGTGACCTGACCTCGACAGCCACCTTTTGCAATGAATTCCACAGATTTGCCACCTTCTGGCTAAAGAAGTTCCTCCTCATCTCTGTTCTAACTGGATGTCCGTCTATCTTGAGGCTGTGCAGGGGGCAGGGATTCAGATTTCTGGATCATTGGGGCCTCTTTTGGGGCAGGGTGACCAATATCCTAGTGGAGAAGTTTTCTAAGACTATTGGGGAGAGTTTAAACCAGGATTGCTGAGCGGTGGGAACCAAACTGAAGAGACGGAGGAAGGGGCGGTTGCTCACAAATAGAGAAAACTTGGAGACAGTGCGACAGGGAAGATAGGCAGGTGATAGAGAAGGGACACGCTCAGACCGATGGTCTGAGATGTGTCTATTTTAATTTGAGGAGTATTATGAACAAAGCGGATGAGCTTAGAGTGTGGATCAGCACTTGGAGCTATGATGTTGTGGCCATTATAGAGACTTGGATGGATCAGGGGCAGGGATGGTTACTTTGAGTGCTAGGCTTTAGATGTTTCAGAAAGAACAGGGAGGGAGGCAAAGGAGGTGGGTGCGTGGCACTGCTGATCAGAGATAGTGTCATGGCTGCAGAAAAGGAAGAAGACATGGAGGGATTGTCTCTGGAGTCTTTGTGGGTGGAAGATAGGAACAGGAAGGGGTCAATAGCTCCACTGGGTGTTTTTTATGGACCACCCAATAGTAACAGGGACATCGAGGAGCAGATAGAGAGACAGATTCTGGAAAGGTGTAATACTGACAGGGTTGTTGTGGTGGGAGATTTTAATTTCCCAAATATCAATTGGCATTTCCATAGAGAAAGGGGTTTAGATGGGCTGGAGTTTGTTAGGTGTGTTCAAGAAGATTTCTTGACACAATATGTAGATAAGGCTACAAGAGGAGAGGCTGCACTTGATCTGATATTGGGAAATGAACCTGGTCAGGTGTCAGATCTCTCAGTGAGAGAGGATTTTGGAGATAGTGATCACAATTCTATCTCCTTTACCATAGAGGGTAGGAACAGACAAGTTAGGAAAGCATTTAATTGGAATAAGGGGAAATATGAGGCTATCAGGCAGGAACTTGGAAGCATAAATTGGGAAGAGATGTTCTCAGGAAACATATGGAAGAAATGTGGCAAGTGTTCAGGGGATTTTTGTGTGGAGTTCTGCTTAGGTACATACCAATGAGACAGGGAAAGGATGGTAGGGTACAGGAACCGTGGTGTACACAGGCTGTTGTAAATCTAGTCGAGGAAAGAAGATCTTACAAAAGGTTCAAAAATCTAGGTAATGATAGAGATCTAGAAAATTATAAGGCTAGCAGGAAGGACCTTAAGAAAGAAATTCGGAGACCCAGAAGGGGCCATGAGAATGTCTTGGTGGACAGGATTAAGGAAAACCCCAAGGCATTCTACAAGTATATGAAGAGCAAGAGGATAAGATGTGAGAGAATGGGACCAATCAAGTGTGACAGTGGAAAACTGAGTATGGAACCAGAGGAGATAGCAGAGGTACTTAATGAGTACTTTGGTTCAGTATTCACTCCGGAAAAGGATCTTGGTGATTGTAGGGATGACTTACAGCGGACTGAAAAGCTTGAGCATGTAGGTATTAATAAAGAGGATGTACTGGAGGTTTTGGGAGGCATCAATTTGAATAAGTCACCGGGATCGGACGGGATGTACCCAAGGCTACTGTGGGAAGCGAGGGAGGAGATTGCTGAGCCTCTGGTGATGATCTTTGTATCACAATTGGGGACTGGAGAGTTTCTGGAGGATTGGAGGGTTACGGATGTTGTTCCATTATTCAAGAAAGGGGTAGAGATAGCCTGGGAAACTATAGACCAGTGAGTCTTACTTCAGTGGTTGGTAATTTGATGGAGAAGATCCTGAAAGGCAGGATTTATGATCATTTGGAGAGGCATAATATGATTAGGAATAGTCAGCATGGCTTTGTGAAAGGCAGGTCATGGCTTATGAGCCTGATTGAATTTTTTGAGGATTTGTCTAAACATATTGATGATGGTAGAGCAGTAGATGTCATGTATATGGATTTCAGCAAGGCATTTGACAAGGTACCCCATGCAAGGTTTATTGAGAAAGTAAGGAGGCATGGGATCCAGAGGGACATTGCTTTGTGGATCCAGAACTGGCTTGCACACAGAATGCAAAGAGTGGTTGTAGATGGGTCATATTCTGCATGGAGGTCGGTCACCAGTGGTGTGCCTCAGGGATCTGTTCTGGGACCCGTAGGTCTTCGTGATTTTTATAAGTGACATGGACGAAGTAGTGGAGGGATGAGTTAGTAAATTTTCTGATGACACAAAGGTTGGAGGAATTGTGAATAGTGTGGAGGCTGTCAGTGGTTATAGCAGGACATTGATAGGGTGCAAAACTGGGCTGAGAAGTGGCAGATGGAGTTCAACCAGATAAGTGTGAGGTGGTTCATTGTGGTAGGTCAACTATAATGACAGAATATAGTATTAATGGTAAGACTCTTGGCAGTGTGGAGGATCAGAGGGATCTTGGGGTCTGAGTCCATACTGCACTCACTTCTGCTCCTTGGCCTCTTGAACTTCCAACATACTTCTAGTGTCTTCCACAGTTAACACTGATACAAGATATGAGAGGGCATACAGGAGTGAGATATGCCAACTAGTGGAGTGATGTCGCAGTAACAACCTGGCACTCAACGTCAGTAAGACGAAAGAGCTGATTGTGAACTTCAGGAAGTGTAAGAAGAAGGAACACATACCAATCCTCATAGAGGGATTAGAAGTGGAGAGAGTGAGCAGTTTCAACTTCCTGGGTGTCAAGATCTCTGAAGATCTAACCTGGTCCCAATATATCGAAGCAGTTATAAAGAAGGTAAAACAGCAATTATACTTCATTAGGAGCTTGAAGAGATTTGGTATGTCAACAAATACACTCAAAATCTTCTATAGATGTACCGTGGAGAGCATTCTGACAGGATGCATCACTGTCTGGTATAGGGTGGGAGAGGCTGCTGCACAGGACCGAAAGAAGCTGCAGCGGGTTGTAAATTTAGTTCATTCTATCTTAGGTACTAGCCTACAAAGTACCCAGAACATCTTCAAGGAGCAGTATCTCAGGAAGGCAGCATCCATTATTGAGGACCTCCAGCATGCAAGGCTACCCTTTTCTCACTGTTACCATCGGTTTGGAGGTACAGAAGCCTGAAGGCAAACACTCAGTGATTCAGGAACAGCTTCTTTCCCTCTGCCATCCAATTCCCAAATGGACATTGAACCCTTGAAGACCACCTCACCTTTTTAATATATATTATTTGTTTTTTCCATGATTTTTAATCTATTCAATATATG
Source organism: Mobula birostris (assembly GCF_030028105.1). NCBI lineage: Eukaryota > Metazoa > Chordata > Chondrichthyes > Myliobatiformes > Myliobatidae > Mobula > Mobula birostris. The sequence goes on from NC_092370.1 coordinate 132,003,321, forward strand.
TATGCTATAATTGATTTACTTATTTATTATTACTATTATTATTATTATTTTACTTCTATATTATGTATTGCATTGAACTACTGCTGCTAAGTTAACAAATTTCACGAAACATGCTGGTGATAATAAACCTGATTCTGATTGTTCAGCTCACCCATCATTTCCTTGTCTCCTATTACTACTTCTCCAGCTTACCTTCATATTTAATCTTTTCCCCCACTATATTTTTTTAGTTGTCTTCTGTCGGTTTCTGAAAAATGCCCACTCCTCTAACTTCCCACTAAGTTTTGCTCTATTCTATGTCCTCTCTCTTGCTTTTATGTTGGCTTTGCCTTCCCTCGTCAGCAACGGTTATGTTATCCTGCCGTTAGAGTACTTGCTCTTGTTTGGTATATATTTATCCTGCGCCTTCTGAATTATTCCCAGAAACTACAGTTATTGCTGCTCTTTTGTCATCCCTGCAAGTGTCCCCTTCCACTCATTTTTGGCCAGCTCCTTTCCCATGCCTCTGTAATTCACTTTACTCCACTGCAGTACTGATACATCTGGCTTTAGCTTTTCCCTCTCAAATTGCAGGGTGAATTCTATCATATTATGATCACTCACACCTAAATGTTTCTTTACCATAAGCTCCCTAATTATATCTGTTTCACTACGCAACACCCAATCCAGAATAGCTGATCCCATAGTGGGCTCAACCAAAAAGCCATTTGGGAGGCATTCCACAAATTCTCTCTCTTCGGATCCAGCATCAACTTGATTTTCCCAATCTATCTGCATACGGAAATCCCCATGACATTGTCTTTTTGACATGCTTTTTCTATCTCCTGCTGTAATTTGTAGACCACATTGTGTCTACTGTTCAGAAGGCTGGAAATTACTCCCATCAGGGTCTTCTTACCCTTGCAGTTTCTTAACCCTACCCAGAAGTATTTTACATCTTCTGATCCTATGTCACCTCTTTCTAAAGATTTGATTTCATTTTTTTTTACCAGCAGATCCACTCTTCCTCCTCTGCCTACCTGCTTGTCCTTTTGATAGATTGTATATCCTTGGATATTAAGCTTCCAACTACAATTGTCTTTCAGCCATGACTCTGTGATACCTACAACATCATACCTGCCAACCTCTAACTACACCACAATATCATCTACCTTATTTTGTATACTGCGTGCATTCAAGTATAAAACCTTCAGTCCTGTATTTGTAAATGCAAACAACAGGAATTCTGCAGATGCTGGAAATTCAAGCAACACACATCAAAGTTGCTGGTGAACGCAGCAGGCCAGGCAGCATCTCTACGAAGAGGTGCAGTCGACGTTTCAGGCCGAGACCCTTCGTCAGGACTAACTGAAGGAAGAGTGAGTAAGAGATTTGAAAGTGGGAGGGGGAGGGGGAGATCCAAAATGATAGGAGAAGACAGGAGGGGGAGGGATGGAGCCAAGAGCAGGACAGGTGATAGGCAAAAGGGATACGAGAGGATCATGGGACAGGAGGTCCGGGAAGAAAGACAAGGGGTGGTGGGACCCCCTTTTACGTTGCAGCCCATCTCACTGACTACAAATTTGCCCTGTCATCTGCCTATCCTTCCTAACAATCTCACGTTACACTCCCTCTGCTTGTAAACCAATATCCCTATCCTCAGCCCTATCATTCCAGTTCACATCTCTCTGCCAAATTAGTTTAAACCCACTTCAAACCTGTCCGCAAGGATGTTGATCCTCCCCTTGTTCAGATGTTGCCTTCCCTTTTGTACAGGTCATACCTTTCCCAGGAAATTACTAGGAGATTAAGACATAAATGCGCACACCTTAATTTGACCAAGCACTCTTCTAACATGAAGAAAATTCGCTCATTAAAAACACTGAAAGAAATCTTTCCTACTCACAAGTAGCCAATAGCTGTGCATACAGACTATCTAGTAGTTGTTTGTATTTGATTTATTCTTGCTACATATATTGAAGTACAGTGAAAACTTTATTGTGCATACTATTCATTTAATTTAATCAGTGCACTGAGGCAGCACAAGGGAAAAACAATAACAGAATAGATTGTTACAGTTGCAGAGAAGGTGCGGTGTAGGCAGTCATTAAGGTGTAAGGTCATGACATGGTCGATTGTGCAGTTAAGTGTCCATCATATCATATTAGGAACAGTTCAGCAGTCTTATAATAGCAAGATAGAAGCTGTCCTTGAGCCTGGTGATGCGTTCTCTCAGGCTTTTGTATGTCCTGCCCAGGGGGAGGTTGGGGGAGAAGAGAGAATGCCTAGGGTCGATGAGGGTCCTCGATTATGCTGGCAGCTTTACCAAGGCAGTGAGAAATGCAGACAGAGTCCACTGAATATGGTATATTCCAAGGTAATTCATCTTGCCTTCTCAGTTGCTGCTATGTGTGGATCTTATTTGCCATGGTGTGTTTCATGAACCCCATCAAACTAACAGTTCCAATATCAAAGTCAAACATTCTTGTCCATGCTACTCTGCTTGGTGAATTAAATTACGCTAATTGACAAACTGCTTTCCTAAGAGGGTTCAATGCACAGGGCTTAATATCCTGGAACCATTTCTCCAATGTGCTTTCAATTTCCCTGCCTTTCCAGACTTCCCATATCTAACTCAGCTTATTAAAATACATGTTGTTGAATCAGAACTTTAATATTTAGTAAGACAACTGGAATGCAGACCACCTGTTAATAATAAACGTTAGCTTAAAGGAGAAGCCACAGAATGAACTTCACTTATCTCCACACACTGAACCAATCACTGAACACAACCTATGAACTCACTTTGCAGGACTCTATAACTCATATTCTCAGTTTATTTAGTTCTTTTTTTGTACTTGCAGTTTGTCTTCTTTTGCATATTGGTTGCTTGTCAGTCTTTGTGTGTAGCTTTTCACTGATTCTATTGTATTCCTTTGTTTCTTGTGAATGCCTGTGAGAAACGAATCTCAAGGTAGAATATGGTGACATACATTAAAAGTGCAGATAGTTATTAATGAATATGATATAGTTGGGATCACAGAGACATGGCTCCAGGGTGACCAAGGATGGGAGCTCAACATTCAGGGATATTCAATATTCAGGAGGGATAGACATGAAAGAAAAGGAAGTGGGGTAGCATTACTGGTTAGAGAGGAGATTAACTCAATAGAAAGGAAGGGCATTAGCTGGGAGGATGTAGAACCGATATGGGTAGAGCTGCATAACACTAAGGGGCAGAAATCGCTGGTGGGAGTTGTGTACAGGCCACCTAACAGTAGTAGTGAGTTTGGGGATGGCATAAAACAGGAAACTAGAAATGCGTGCAATAAAGGAACAGCAGTTATAATGGGTGACTTCAATCTACATATAGATTGGGTGAACCAAATTGGTAAGGGTGCTGAGGAAGTGGATTTCCTGGAATGTATGCGGAATGGTGTTTTGAACCAACATGTCGAGGAACCTACTAGAGAGCAGGCCATTCTAGATTGGGTATTGAGCAATGAGGAAGGGTTCCGCTGATAGAAAGGTTGTGAGTGGTGGTAAAAATCTTCTGAGGTATATATATTTCAATGCTAGGAGTATTGCGGGGAAGGTGGATGAGTTGAGGGCATGGATTGACATGTGGAATTATGATGTTGTAGCAATTAGTGAAACTTGGCTACAGGAGGGGCAGGACTGGCAGCTTAATATTCCAGGGTTCCGATGTTTCAGATGTGATCGAGGCAGAGGAATGAAAGGTGGGGGAGTAGCATTGCTTGTTAGGGAAAATATTACAGCAGTGCTCAGGCAGGACAGATTAGAGGGCTTGTCTACTGAGTCCTTATGGGTGGAGCTGAGAAACAGGAAAGGTATGGCCACATTAGTGGGATTGTATTACAGACCACCCAATAGTCAACGAGACTTGGAAGAGCAAATCTGCAGAGAGATAGCAGGCAACTGCAGGAAACATAAAGTTGTGGTGGTAGGGGATTTTAATTTTCCATACATTGATTGGGACTCCCATACTGTTAGGGGTCTAGATGGTTTAGAGTTTGTAAAATGTGTTCAGGAAAGTTTTCTAAATCAATATATAGAGGGACCAACTAGAGGGGATGCAATATTGGATCTCCTGTTAGGAAACGAGTTAGGACAAGTGACAGAAGTCTGTGTAGGGGAGCACTTTGGCTCCAGTGATCATAACACCATTAGTTTCAATTTGATCATGGACAAGGATAGATCTGGTCCTAGGGTTGAGGTTCTGAACTGGAAGAAGGCCAAATTTGAAGAAATGAGAAAGGATCTAAAAAGTGTGGATTGGGACAGGTTGTTCTCTGGCAAAGATGTGATTGGTAGGTGGGAAGCCTTCAAAGGGGAAATTTTGAGAGTGCAGAGTTTGTATGTTCCTGTCAGGATTAAAGGCAAATTGAATAGGAATAAGGAACCTTGGTTCTCAAGGGATATTGCAACTCTGATAAAGAAGAAGAGAGAATTGTATGAAATGTATAGGAAACAGGGGGTAAATCAGGTGCTTGAGGAGTATAAGAAGTGCAAGAAAATACTTAAGAAAGAAATCAGGAGGGCTAAAAGAAGACATGAGGTTGCCTTGGCAGTCAAAGTGAAGGAGAATCCAAAGAGCTTTTACAAGTATATTAACAGCAAAAGGATTGTAAGGGATAAAATTGGTCCTCCTGAAGATCAGAGTGGTTGGATTTGTGCGGAACCAAAGGAAATGGGGGAGATCTTAAATAGGTTTTTTGTGTCTGTATTTACTAAGGAAGCTGGCATGAAATCTATGGAATTGAGGGAATCAAGTAGTGAGACCATGGAAACTGTACAGATTGAAAAGGAGGAGGTGCTTGCTGTCTTGAGGAAAATTAAAGTGGATAAATCGTCGGGACCTGACAGAGTGTTCCCTCGGACCTTGAAGGAGACTAGTGTTGAAATTGCGGGGGCCCTGGCAGAAATATTTAAAATGTCGCTGTCTACGGGTGAAGTGCCGGAGGATTGGAGAGTGGCTCATGTTGTTCCGTTGTTTAAAAAAGGATCGAAAAGTAATCCGGGAAATTATAGGCCGGTGAGTTTAACGTCAGTAGTAGGTAGGTTATTGGAGGGAGTACTAAGAGACAGAATCTACAAGCATTTGGATAGACAGGGGCTTATTAGGGAGAGTCAACATGGCTTTGTGCGTGGTAGGTCATGTTTGACCAATCTGTTGGAGTTTTTCAAGGAGGTTACCAGGAAAGTGGATGAAGGGAAGGCAGTGGATATTGTCTACATGGACTTCAGTAAGGCCTTTGACAAGGTCCCGCATGGGAGGTTAGTTAGGAAAATTCAGTCGGTAGGTATACATGGAGAGGTGGTAAATTGGATCAGACATTGGCTCGATGGAAGAAGCCAGAGAGTGGTGGTAGAGAATTGCTTCTCTGAGTGGAGGCCTGTGACTAGTGGTGTGCCACAGGGATCAGTGCTGGGTCCATTGTTATTTGTCATCTATATCAATGATCTGGATGATAATGTGGTAAATTGGATCAGCAAGTTTGCTGATGATACAAAGATTGGAGGTGTAGTAGACAGTGAGGAAGGTTTTCAGAGCCTGCAGAGGAATTTGGACCAGCTGGAAAAATGGGCTGAAAAATGGAAGCTGGAGTTTAATACAGACAAGTGTGAGGTATTGCACGTTGGAAGGACAAACCAATGTAGAACATACAGAGTTAATGGTAAGGCACTGAGGAGTGCAGTGGAACAGAGGGATCTGGGAATACAGATACAAAATTCCCTAAAAGTGTCGTCACAGGTAGATAGGGTCGTAAAGAGAGCTTTTGGTACATTGGCCTTTATTAATCGAAGTATTGAGTATAAGAGCTGGAATGTTATGATGAGGTTGTATAAGGCATTGGTGAGGCCGAATCTGGAGTATTGTGTTCAGTTTTGGTCACCAAATTACAGGAAGGATATAAATAAGGTTGAAAGAGTGCAGAGAAGGTTTACAAGAATGTTGCCGGGACTTGAGAAACTCAGTTACAGAGAAAGGTTGAATAGGTTGGGACTTTATTCCCTGGAGCGTAGAAGAATGAGGGGAGATTTGATAGAGGTATATAAAATTATGATGGGCATAGATAGAGTGAATGCAAGCAGGCTTTTTCCACTGAGGCAAGGGGAGAAAAAAACCAGAGGACATGGGTTAGGAGTGAGGGGGGAAAAGTTTGAAGGGAACATTAGGGGGGGCTTCTTCACACAGAGGGTGGTGGGAGTATGGAATGAGCTGCCAGACGAGGTGGTAAATGCGGGTTCTTTTTTAACATTTAAGAATAGATTGGACAGATACATGGATGGGAGGTGTATGGAGGGATATGGTCCGTGTGCAGGTCAGTGGGACTAGGCAGAAAATGGTTCGGCACAGCCAAGAAGGGCCAAAGGGCCTGTTTCTGTGCTGTAGTTTCTATGATTTCTATGGTTTCTATGGTTAATTAGGAATCTTATCGTGAGAGGCCCCTTGGGTAAGAGTGACCATAATATGGTGGAATTCTTCATTAAGATGGAGAGTGACATAGTTAATTCAGAAACAAAGGTTCTGAACTTAAAGAAGGGTAACTTTGAAGGTATGAGACGTGAATTCGCTAAGATAGACTGGCAAATGACACTTAAAGGGTTGACGGTGGATATGCAATGGCATTTAAAGGTCGCATCGATGAACCACAACAATTATTCATCCCAGTTTGGCAAAAGAATAAATCAGGGAAGGTAGTACACCCGTGGCTGACAAGGGAAATCAGCATAGTATCAATTCCAAGGAAGAACATGCAAATTAGCCAGAAAAAGCGGCTCACCCGAGGACTGGGAGAAATTCAGAGTCCAGCAGAAGAGGACAAAGGGCTTAATTAGGAAAGGGAAAAGAAATTATGAGAGGAAACTGGCAGGGAACATAAAAACTGACTGTAAAACCTTTTATAGATATGTGAAAAGAAAAAGATTGGTTAAGACAAATGTAGGCCCCTTACAGACAGAAACAGGTGAATTGATTATGGGGAGCAAGGACATGGCCGACCAATTGAATAACTGCTTTGGTTCTATCTTCACTAAGGAAGACATAAATAATCTTCCGGAAATAGTAGGGGACAGGGGGTCTAGTGAGATGGAGGAACTGAGGGAAATACATGTTAATAGGGAAGTGGTGTTATGTAAATTGAAGGGATTAAAGGCAGATAAATCCCCAGGGCCCGGTGGTCTGCATCCCAGAGTGCTTAAGGAAGTAGCCCAAGAAATAGTGGATGCATCAGTGATAATTTTTCAAACTCTTTAGATTCTGGACTAGTTCCTGAGGATTGGAGGGTGGCTAATGTAACCCCACTTTTTAAAAAAGGAGGGAGAGAGAAACCCGGGGAGTTATAGACCGGTTAGCCTAACATCGGTGGTGGGGAAACTGCTGGAGTCAGTTATCAAAGATGTGATTACAGCACATTTGGAAAGCGGTGAGATCATCGGACAAAGTCAGCATGGATTTGTGAAAGGAAAATCATGTCTGACGAATCTCATAGAATTTTTTGAGGATATAACTGGTAGAGTGGATAGGGGAGAACCAGTGGATGTGGTATATTTGGATTTTCAAAAGGCTTTTGACAAGGTTCCACACAGGAAATCAGTGTGCAAACTTAAAGCACACGGTATTGGGTGTATGGTATTGATGTGGATAGAAAATTGTTTGGCAGACAGGAAACAAAGAGTGGGAATAAATGGGACCTCTTTCAGAATTGCAGGCAGTGACTAGTGGGGTACCGCAAGGCTCAGTGCTGGGACCCCAGTTGTTTACAATATATATTAATGACTTAGACGAAGGAATTAAATGCAGCATTTCCAAGTTTGCGGATGACGCGAGGCTGGGCGGCAGTGTTAGCTGTGAGGAGGATGCTAGGATGATACAGGGTGACTTGGATAGGTTAGATGAGTGGGCAAATTCATGGCAGATGCAACTTAATGTGGATAAATGTGAAGTTATCCACCTTGGTGGCAAAAACAGGAAAACAGATTATTATCTGAATAACACACATAAACGTTGCTGGTGAACGCAGCAGGCCAGGCAGCATCTCTAGGAAGAGGTGCAGTCGACGTTTCAAGCCGAGACCCTTCGTCCTGAAACGTCGACTGCACCTCTTCCTAGAGATGCTGCCTGGCCTGCTGCATTCACCAGCAACTTTTATGTGTGTTGCTTGAATTTCCAGCATCTGCAGAATTCCTGTTGTTTTTATTATCTGAATGGTGGTCGATTAGGAAAAGGGGAGGTGCAACGAAACCTGGGTGTCATTATACACCAGTCATTGAAAGTGGGCATGCAGGTACAGCAGGCGGTGAAAAAGGCGAACGGTATGCTGGCATTCATAGCAAGAGGATTCGAGTACAGGAGCAGGGAGGTACTACTGCAGTTGTACAAGGCCTTGGTGAGACCACACCTGGAGTATTGTGTGCAGTTTTGGTCCCCTAATCTGAGGAAAGACATCCTTGCCATAGAGGGAGTACAAAGAAGGTTCACCAGATTGATTCCTGGGATGGCAGGTCTTTCATATGAAGAAAGACTGGATGAACTGGGCTTGTACTCGTTGGAATTTAGAAGATTGAGTGGGGATCTTATTGAAACGTATAAAATCCTAAAGGGATTGGACAGGCTAGATGCAGGAAGATCGTTCCTGATGTTGGGGAATTCCAGAACGAAGGGTCACAGTTTGAGGATAAAGGGAAGCCTTTTAGGACCGAGATTAGGAAAAACTTCTTCACACAAAGAGTGGTGAATCTGTGGAATTCTCTGCCACAGGAAACAGTTGAGGCCAGTTCATTGGCTATATTTAAGAGGGAGTTAGATAAGGCCCTTGTGGCTAAAGGGATCAGTGGGTATGGAGGGAAGGCAGGTATAGGGTTCTGAGTTGGATGATCAGCCATGATCATACTGAATGGCGGTGCAGGCTCGATGGGCCGAATGACCTACTCCTGCACCTATTTTCTGTGTTTCTATGTTTCTGCACTGTATGTACTTTGATAATAAATTTAGTTTGAACTTTGATGAAGTTGGTAAGAAGGTACCCTCAATGGTAATTATATTTGGTACTTCCTTTATCTAATAGGTTAACCTCTGAGTGTATGTTCGTGGTCTTTTGTTGCTGTAGACCATTCACTTCAAGGTTCGAAGTGTTGCATGTTCAGAGATATTCTTCTGCACACCACTGTTGTAACGTGTGGTTATTTGAGTTACTGTCATCTTCCTGTCAGCTTGAACCATTCTCCTCTGTCCTCTCCCATCAACAAGGCACTTTAGCCCACAGTACAGATGCTCATGGATTTTTTTTTTGGTTTCCACACTGTTCTCTGTAAACTCTAGAGACCGTTGTGCGTAAAACTCCCAGGAGATCAGCAGTTTCTGAGGTATTCAAACCATCCTGGTCAAAGTCACTTAGATCACATTTCTCCCCCATTCCGATGTTTGGTCTGAACAACAAATTAACCTCTTGACTATGTCCGCATGCTTTTATGCATTGAGGTGCTGCCATATGATTGACTGGTATGCCAATCTGGTCTGGTATATGGTGGCTACCACACAAGATCAAAATAAGTTGCAGAACTTGTAAAATTAGTCTGCGCCATCTTGGGCACTGGCCTCCATGGTATCCAAGACATCTTCAAGGAGCAGTGCTTTAGGAAGGTGGCCTACATCATTAAGGATCCTCACCACCCAGGACATGCCCTCTTCACACTGTTAGCATTGGGAAGGAGGTACAGAAGCCTGAAGGCACACAATCAGTGATTCAGGAACAGCTTCTTCCCCTCTGCCATCGGATTCCTAAATGGGCATTGAATCCATTAACTTTACCTCACTACTTTTTATTTCTGTTTTTTTAATCTACTTATTTTAACTTAACTATTTAATAGATAAATATACACTTAATATAACAATTTTTTCTCTATATTTATTTATCATGTATTTCATTGTACTGCTACCGTAAAGTTAACAAATTTCATGACATATGCCTGTGATATTAAATCTGATTCTGATTCTGAATAGATATTTGCATCAATGAGCAGGTGTACAGGTGTACCTAAAGTGGCCACTGAGTGTATTCTCTCAAGCTGATCACCTGATAAGGAATATTGGAAAACTATGCAAAGGCTGGAAAAGGGCAATGTTAAAAGAAATGTGCTTAAAATCAGTTTGAGCTCCAAGCGTCGTGGGATGCAGGTCCCAGTTGGTACTGCTAGATTTGACAGCTAGGTTGTTGTGCAAACTTAGTGTATAAGGTGAAGGAAATTCACAAGTGAAAGTATCACACCTAGAGATTTATGCATTCCATTTTCTTTTTTTTAAATTCACCAATCAATTCACCTGGATCTGATTCTCCTCAGAACTTGGTCTCACTTCCTGGTCACAAGTTGCAAAATTCCACCAAAAGTTTGGAGAGGTTAGACATGGAACATAGAACAATACAGCACAGAGCAGGCTCTTTGGCTCACAATGTCATGCTGACCCTTTAACCTACACCAGGATCAATCTATCCCATCCTTCCCACGTAAAGGTAGTAAAACTGACAGTATACAACAAATAAATAACTAAATCATCCAATATAACTTTCAGCCATGTTTTACAATTTTTAATTGGGTTATTACAGCTAATCCCACTTACAGCTGCATTAATAAACTTGCACCAGGTTATCACTGTTAAGTACACCAGAGAATAGTTTTTCTGGAGGAGAACTAAATATAATTGATGGAGACAGACGTGAAAGCACAGAGGGACGTCTGGAGAAATTTCTGAAACGCTAGCTCGCTGCTGCAGTTACTGCGCGATCGAGATTCTTCCGGAGGGAAGGCCTCAAAATCCCCGGCTTTGCCTGCTGCTGGCGACTAAGATTGAGGTCGAGTCGTTCAGATAGAGATGGTGCTCAGTACTCGGTGTTGGAGGGCTGATCGGAGGCTCGAAGTTTTCGGACGACTCAGAGTCGAACTGTGGTCGGGCATGGCAGGGAGAGTTTTCTTCCTTCTCCCGTCTGCGTGAGATGTGGGACTTTCGAGAAACTTTGAACTTTTTTACTGTGCCATGGACTGTTCTTCATCAAGTTATGGTACTGTTGCACTGTTGTAACTATATGTTATAATTATGTGGTTTAGTTAGTTTTTTCAGTCTTGGTCTGTCCTCTGTTTTGTGATATCACACCGGAGGAATATTGTATCATTTCTTAATGCATGCATTACTAAATGACAATAAAAGAGGACTCCGTGTCCTCATAATCTAATAAATTTACTTTGACCTTTGAACTTCAGACTCTTGACTAGTATACGTAAAATTCCCACATATAATTTTAGCCATTGTTATCTCCAAATGCCCTTTTTATCTCTGGACTCACTACCACCTTTGGGCAAGAGGTACAGGAACCTTAGGTTGCACACCACTAGGTTCAAGAACAGGAATTACACTACAGATATCAGACTCCTGAACCAACCTGGACAACTTTACTCACCCCAACACTAAACTGACTCTACAAACCATAGACTCACTTTCAAGGACTCTACAAGTCAGTATCATTTATTTATTTTTTATTATTTGTATGATTTGTCTTCTTCTACACATTGGTCAGACTGTATTTTATTATTGACATTTTTCATAAATTCTATTGTATTTCTTTATTAGTTTGTAAATGCCTGCAAGAAAATGAATCTCAAGATAGTACAATAATAAATTTACTTTTAACTTTTGCCTTTTTCCTGCCTGGTGGCTCAGACCATCTACAGTATAGCTTTTCACATTTCACAGCATTCATCCTCAAAGTCAACCAACTGGTCAATCATTTACTGATTTCTTCATCATGCCCCAGACATACATTTAACTATAAAGCATTAACACGTTTTACAAAGCAAGGGGCTGAGTGCTGAGTCCTGTGGGATCCAGGCTTGAAGGTGTCTTTGGGCAGACTTGAATTTTCTCTTTCCCAGCACAAAACTGGCAGATAAGCTCATTGGAACATGAGGTATTTGATGGTTCATGCATTCGCCGCGAAAACGGTGTAAACAGGAGTCAGTCATCTTAGGACTGCAGTGGGAGATTTGACAATTGACATCACTGGTGTGGATATTCTTGTTTAAAGAGGTTTGCAGGGGGTATCAGCAATCCAGCAATCTGTCTGGTAATAAAATCCTTTGACTGCTGATGTGTCCCGTGAGAGTCTCCGGGACACGGACCTGCTCTTCTCCCTAAGAGGCCCAGTGTTCGTATTCCTACAACTACTTCTCTGTGGAATCATAGAACTTAAGAGCAGCATTAGGTATTTCAGAGCATCAAGTCTGCTCCACCATTCTATCATGGTTGATTTATTATCCCTCTCAGCCCCATTCCCCAGCCTTCTCCCCCTAACCTGTGATGACCTTACTAATCAAGCACCTTTAAAAATACCTGATCACTTGACCTTCACAGCTGTCTGTGGCAATGAATTCCACAGATTTGCCTCTCTCTAGCTTCTCCTCATCTCTCTTCTAAAGGGATGTACTCTGAGACTGCTCCCTCTGGTCCTAGTCTCCCCCACTATTGGAAACATCCTCTCCATGCCCACTCTCTCTAAGACCTTTCAATATTCGATGTTTCAGTGATAACTTCTCTCATTCTTCTAAGTTCCAGTGAGTCCAAATACTACACATGCGTTAACTCTTTCATTACCACGATCATTCTCATGAACCTCCCCTGGACTCTCTCCAGTGCCAGCACATCCTTTCTCAGAGGAGGGGCCCAAAACTGCTCACAATGCTCCAGTTGTGTTGGACTGGTGTCTTTCCACTGCCTTCTTACACTCACAAAAGATCTGTAACTTAGTTACGCAGAAGGTATGACTAGGGACTCTGATAAACAGTATTACCAGACAAATAACCTTCTCCTTAATGTCATCAAGACAAAGGAGATAGTTATCGAGAACTCACACCACACCCTCCTCTCTGTTAGTTAGCGGCACAGCAGTGGAAACTGTGAGCAGTTTCAAACTCCTGGGATTTCACATCTTCCACAATCTCTCATGATCCCAGAACACATCCTACACAATCAGAAGTCACCAGTTTATTGAGATTTTGTCACATGATTAGTGGATCAGATATTTGCAGGTGCACTGGTGTACCTAATAAAGTGGCCACTGATTGTATGTTCCAGGTGGTCAAACACATTTTCTACAGTCAAAATGCATTACACTTTTCAATTCGTTGAAGCTGTTCAGGCAGGAAGGCAATTTAAAAGGATCTACAACAGAGCTACATTTTAAGTCGGTTAAGTACAAGGTTTAACATTTGTACATCTGCATCGCTTCCTTGAAATTAGTCAACTGCGTGTCGAAAGTTACAAGTGCTCCAATTATCCCAATGAAGTGCAAAGGAATATTGCACCGGAAATAATGGGAATAATGCGTAAGAAAAAGCTAACTAAAAGAAAGCAGAAAGATAGAGTAATTTAGATTTAATCAGTGAAGAGTGGAACATCTCAGGGATCTGTGCTCAGGCCACAATTATTTTGATGAAGTGTCTCAGTTTACTGTTGCAATATTTGCTGATGATGCAAAGATAAGCATGTTAGCAAGTTGTGTGAAGGCTGCAAAGAATCTGCAAGTGGATTTAGAAAGGTTAAATGAGAATTCAGCTGCTAAACTATATTGTGGGAAGGTGTCAAGTTATACACTTTGGAAGAAAGAATGAAAAATAAAATACTTAAATGGTGTGAGATTGGAAAATGTAAATATAACAGGATTTGAGATGTCATGGTACATGAAACATAAAACACTATCATGAAAAGTGAAAGTAATTATGAAAGCAAATGGTATGTTGGCCTTCAGAACACAGACTGTAAGGTATTTGCCCTATAGATTCTGCTCCACCATTCAATTGTGACTAGTATATTATCCCTCTCAACCCCATTCCCCTGTCTTCTCCCCATAATCTTCGATGCCCTTACTAATCAAGAACCTAGCAATTTTCATTTTACATATTCCCAAAGACTTGGCCTCCACAGATGTCCATAACAATGAATTCCTCAGATTCACTAACCTCTGGCTAAAGAAATTCCTCCTAATCCCTGTACTAAAGGGACGTCTTTCTATTCTGAGGTTATTCCTTTTGGTGTAGACTACCCGACTATAGGAAACAACCTCGCCACGTACACTCTATCTAGGCCTTTTTAATATTCTATAGGTTTCAATGAGATCTTCCCTCATTCTTCTAAACTGCAGTGAGTACAAGCCCAGAGACATCAAATGCTCCTCATACATTAACCCTTTCATTCTCAGCGTCATTCTCATGAAACTCCTCTGGGTCCTCTCCAATGCCAGCACATGCTTTCTTAGACAAGGGGACCAAATTTGCTCACAATACTCCAAGCGCAGTCTGACCAATGCCTTATAAAGACTTAGCATCACGTTCTTGCTTTTATATTCTAGTCCTCTCGAAAAGAATGCTACCATTGTGTTTGCCTTCTTTACCTCCAACTCAACCTGCAAGTTAACCTTTAGGGAATCCTGCAAAAGGACTCCCAAATCCTTTTATAAATCTTATTTTTGAATTTTCTCTCAGTTTAGAAAATAGTCTACGTCATTATTCTTTCTACCAAAGAGCATGACCATACACTTCATTACGCTATATTCCATCTGCCAATTCTTTGCCCATTCTCCCAGTCTATCTGAGTCCTTCTCCAGACTCTCTGCTTCCTCAACACTACCTGCCCCACCACCTATCTTCACATCATCCACAAACTTAGCCACAATGCCATCAATTCCATCATTCAAATCATTGACCTGTAACATGAATAAAAGTGAGGAATAGATTATTGCAATGGATGTTTGTATATATAAAATGTAGGGAGTGTTGATATTCTGTAACTTCACTGGATGCTGGAGATCTCACCTGGAGTACTATGCACAGGTTTGAGCTCTGGTCTATGGAGAGAAATGCTTGCTTGGAGACCTTACATAGATGGCTCACTTGGTCAATTCCTTGAGTGAAGGTGTCCCTTTATGAAGGAAGATTGAGTAGAGCTTAGAAGAACAAAAGGTAGTCTTTATGAGACAGCTAAGATTTTGAGGATTCACTTGATCTCAAAAGATGTAATGAGGTGGATGAGAATATATTCAAGTTTGAGGTTGCTATTGTTGAACTTTATGGAGAGATCATGAGAATGAGGTGAAGATTGAATGAGCTATGATAGTGAAGCAGTCAGGAGGGAATATTGACATAGTCCTGCTCTAGATTCTCATGTGCTTATATAACACCCTCTCTCATAGCTTCCACCCCTCAGAGTCTTGGTTCTCCTACAGCATGTTAGAATATTATAAATATTGAATCACAAAGCCTTATTGTTTGTCTACTCTTCCTGAGGGTAGAATCATACTGGTCCCCTTGATGCCTGTCAATCGAGATGGCTGCCTCTCATAGCAGAGGAAACGTTTTATAACCAGGACACCTAGTGCTGTGTCTGTTCAACTACGTATCAAGTAAAGAAACGCAGTCAGAGAAGAAGTTAATGTGTATACAGTATTCACTTTGCAGAGGGAGTAATAAATCAATGGACATGTGTAAGTCATCAGTCAATAATTAGTGCTAAGGGGAGTCATTGCGCTAAAAGAACTAGATCCATACATTACACCTAGCATAATTGTTATTTACCAATCAGAATCAAAATCAGGTTTATTATTTTGGACATAAGTCATGAAATTTGTTGTTTTGTACCAGTAGTGCAGATGTACTACATCATAAAAAACTATAAGTTACAATAAGAAACATTTAAAAAAATGAGTAAGTAGTGCAAAAAAAGAGAACAACATAGAGGGGCTGATTTGATAAGTTCACGGGTTCTTCAGAAATCTGATGGTGGAGGGGAAGAAGCTGTTCCTAAAATGTTAATTGTGTGTCTCCAGGCTCCTATATCTCCGTGCTGATAATAATAAAAAGAGGGCATGTCCTGGGAGGTGGGGTCCTTCATCATGGATGCCGTGTTTCTGTGGCATCACCTTTTGAAAATGTCCTCAATGGCGAGGTGGCTAGTGCTCACAATGAAGCTGGCTGAGCTTACAACCCTCTGCAGCTGTTTCCAATCCTGTGCATCGGTGCCTCCATATCAGATGGTGCTGCAACCAGTTAGGATACTCTGCACAGTACATCTGCAGAAATCTGCTAGAGTTCTTGGTGGACTTACCAAATCTCCTCAAACCCTAAATGAAGTATAGCTGCTGGCGTGCCCTCTTCATAACTGCATTATTATGTTAGGGCCCAGGAAAGATTTTCAGAGATGTTGATACTCAGGAGCTTGAAACAGTTCACACTTTCCACTGTTTATCCTGTCCTTTCTTCCATGAGCACCGATGCGAATTTTCCCAACTTCCCTTTCTGAAGTCCGCAGTCAGTTCCTTGGGCTTAGTGACGTGACATTGAAGGAAGGTTTGTTTTTGTGTCATCACTCATCGTGTAGGGTTATCTCTGGCTACTGTACATGATCAACTTTTCCCACATGGTACACCAAAAGGCAAAACAGAGGGAGATCAAAAGGATGAACTCAGAATGTGATTACATTTGTTGGTATCACCTATCAAATGTTATGTTCATAACCAGCCTGACTAGGAGGCAGTTAATAGATTTGACTCCACCTTTCACCTTCGTTTACCTTCTACCTCTCCTGTCTGGTTCCTGCTCCTTGGTTACTTGCAAGTGACAGGGGCTGAGTCCTTCAGACCAAGGATCAATTCATTCACCATATACATTTAGATGTGTTAGGAATCTGCTGCAGTGTGTTGGTTACAGTGTAACATACAACAAACAACAAAAACATTGAACAATTCTAAAGAGTAAAGAATGAAATAAAAACAAATAATTATACTTCAATAATAAAAAGCAAATAAAGGTTAAAGGACTGACATGGAAGAAAATGTACAAAAATAAATCAGAATCAGAATCAGGTTTATTATCACCGGCATGTGACTGAACTTTGTTAACTTAGCAGCATCAGTTCAATGCAATACATAATTTAGCAGAGAGAGAAAAAAATAATAAATAAAATAAAACATAATAATAAATAAACAAGTAAGTCAATTACATATATTGAATAGATTAAAAATGTGCAAAAATAGAAATACTGTATATTAAAAAAAAGTGAGGTAGTGTCCAAAGCTTCAATGTCCATTTAGGAATTGGATGGCAGAGGGGAAGAAGCTGTTCCTGAATCGCTGGGCGTGTGCCTTCAGGCTTCTGTATCTCCTGCCTGATGGTAACAGTAAGAAAACCGCATGCCCTGGGTGCTGGAGGTCCTTAATAATGGATGCTGCCTTTCTGAGGCACCACTCCCTAAAGATATCCTGGATACCTTGTAGGTTAGTGCCCAAGATGGAACTGACTAGATTTACAACCTTCTGCAGCTTCTTTCAGTCCTGTGCAGTAGCCCAGACAGTGATGCAGCCTGTCAGAATGCTCTCCACGGTACAACTATAGAAGTTTTTGAGTGTATTTGTTGACATGTCAAATCTCTTCAAACTCTTAATGAAGTATAGCCACTGTCTTGCCTTCTTTATAACTACATTGATATGTTGGGACCGGTTAGAACCTCAGAGATCTTGACATCCAGGAACTTGAAGCTGCTCACTCTCTCCACTTCTGATCCCTCTATGAGGATTGGTATGTGTTCCTTCGTCTTACCCTTCTTGAAGTCCACAATCAGCTCTTTCATCTTTCTGATGTAGAGTGCCAGGTTGTTGCTGTGGCACCATTCCACTAGTTGGCATATCTCACTCCTGTACGCCCTCTTGTCACCACCTGAGATTCTATTAACAATGGTTTTATCATCAGCAAATTTGTAGGTGGTATATGAGCTATGCCTAGTGTCATGTACCCTGTGATGGGTTAAAGAACCAGCAGAAATAGGAAACACCTTGGAGTCCAGTATTGCTACTAACTAATGATATTTATTAGTAACTACGCAATATAGTAATATAAATGAAGATAAATCAAACAGGTTAGCAATGATTATATATAAGTAAGTGTGGAATATATATGAAAACCAAGCTTCTTCAAGTCCAGGGGTAAATAGATAGTCTTACAATAATGAGTAAAGTTCAGTTCAGTTTGTGGTATTGAGTAGTGGTGGAGAGAGAGAGAGAGAGAAATTTGAGTCTTCAGGTGAGCTGACGCTGTCAATCTTCCTGTTATCCTCCAAAATCCTTTAAAAGTCACCGACTGTGACCACAACAAAGGAGACTGTTCTTCTGTGGTGGAGCTATTAACCCAGGTGAGGGATTGACACACAAATAACTCCCCACCGGTTACACCCTGTTCACACTGCAGGAGCCACTGATCGATCCTCCAAAACCCACTTTTTCTGTGGGCACAACAAAGCTCAATCAGTGTCCAAAACCATGTGTTCCAGGTCTATCATCTGACCTTCTATTTATCTCCCCGTACTGAGTACTATCATTCAAATAACTCCTCCTTTCTTTGTCTGTGTAAGAATGTACAAGCAGGCAATGTCCTTGGAGAAAGTATAAACAACCTGTGAGCAGTCTTTGTCTCTCTCTCTCTTTTGAACAAGGTGCTTGTGTTAAATAACTCTCTCCCTTTTCAAAAGCATAGTTCAGAGGGGTAATCAAGCACAGTTTATAGGGGTAATTCAGGACCCCGTCACACCCCTTTCCTTCAGAAAAATTTTGACGAAGGCGAAATTTTTGGTTTAACTGGAAATTTCAGAGTTTGAAACAATACATATAATCGTCAGATGACAGAGCAAAACGTGTACAATTTCCAGCTTAACATCTGGATAAACAGTCAGCTGTAATATTGTCAGTACCTTTCACATGTTTGATTTTTAAGTCATATTCTTGCAATATCAGACTCCAATTTAATAACCTTCTATTCTTATCCTTCATCTTAGTTAGAAACATCAATGGATTATGATTCTTGTAAACCACAGGTGGTATCTGGGCAGGAACAAACATAAACCTCAAAATGTTGTAAGGCCAGAATAAGTGCTAACAATTCTTTTTCAGCAGTGGAGTAATTTTTCTGGTGTGCATTAAATTTCTTTGAGAAGTAAGCTACTGGATGCTCAATGTCATCCACACCCTTCTGTAACTGTACTGCCCCAGCAGCTTCGTCACTAGCGCCTGTTGCTATCGAGAATGGTTTTGAAAGATCAGGTGCTTTGAGCACAGGATGATAACACAGGATGGTTTTCAGATGTTCAAATGCCTTCGAGCAAAGATCACTCCATACAAATCTTTCACTCTTCTCGAGGAGTTTTGTTAGGGGGAGAGTGACGTCAGCAATGTTCCTACAAAATTTACAATAATACCCAACCGTTCCTAAATACCTTCTCAAAGCTTTCTTGCCGGTCGGAACAGGAACCTCAGCAATAGCTTGAACCTTGGCCTCTACAGGAGCCAGTTGACCCTGGCCTACTACATAGCCCAGATATGTAACGGCGGCATGGCCAAACTCACTTTTAGCGAGGTTCACAGTAAGATTGGCCTTGGAAAGTCTGTCAAACAGTTTTTCTACCTCTGCAATATGCTCTTCCCACATGTCATTCCATACAACCAGATCATCAATATAAGCCCCACTGTTTTCTAAACCTCTAATAACAGAATTGATCATTAGAAAACCACAGAACCATAGAAACTACAGCACAGAAACAGGCCCTTTGGCCCTTCTTGGCTGTGCCGAACCATTTTCTGCCTAGTCCCACTGACCTGCACACGGACCATATCCCTCCATAAACCTCCCATCCATGTATCTGTCCAATTTATTCTTAAATGTTAAAAAAAGAACCCACATTTACCACCTCGTCTGGCAGCTCATTCCAAACTCCCACCACCCTCTGTGTGAAGAAACCCCCCCTAATGTTCCCCCTAAACTTTTCCCCCCTCACCCTTAACCCATGTCCTCTGGTTTTTTTCTCCCCTTGCCTCAGTGGAAAAAGCCTGCTTGCATTCACTCTATCTATATCCATCGTAATTTTATATACCCCTATCAAATCTCCCCTCATTCTTCTACGCTCCAGGGAATAAAGTCCCAACCTATTCAACCTTTCTCTGTAACTGAGTTTCTCAAGTCCTGGCAACATCCTTGTAAACCTTCTCTGCACTCTTTCAACCTTATTTATATCCTTCCTGTAATTTCGTGACCAAAACTGAACACAATACTCCAGATTCGGCCTCACCAATGCCTTATACAACCTCATCATAACATTCCAGCTCTTATACTCAATACTACGATTAATAAAGGCCAATGTACCAAAAGCTCTCTTTACGACCCTATCTACCTGTGACGCCACTTTTAGGGAATTTTGTATCTGTATTCCCAGATCCCTCTGTTCCACTGCACTCCTCAGTGCCTTACCATTAACCCTGTATGTTCTACGTTGGTTTGTCCTTCCAACATGTAATACCTCACACTTGTTAGTATTTAACTCCATCTGCCATTTTTCAGCCCATTTTTCCAGCTGGTCCAAATTCCTCTGCAGGCTCTGAAAACCTTCCTCACTGTCTACTACACCTCCAATCTTTGCATCATCAGCAAACTTGCTGATCCAATTTACTACATTATCATCCACATCATTGATATAGATGACAAATAACAATGGACCCAGCACTGATCCCTGTGGCACACCACTAGTCACAGGCCTCCACTCAGAGAAGCAATTCTCTACCACCACTCTCTGGCTTCTTCCATCGAGCCAATGTCCAATCCAATTTACCACCTCTCCATGTATACCTAGCAACTGAATTTTCCTAACTAACCTCCCATGCGGGACCTTGTCAAAGGCCTTACTGAAGTCCATGTAGACAATATCCACTGCCTTCCCTTCATCCACTTTCCTGGTAACCTCCTCGAAAAACTCCCAACAGATTGGTCAAACATGACCTACCACGCACAAAGCCATGTTGACTCTCCCTAATAAGCCCCTGTCTATCCAAATGCTTGTAGATTCTGTCTCTTAGTACTCCCTCCAATAACTTACCTACTACTGACGTTAAACTCACCGGCCTATAATTTCCCGGATTACTTTTCGATTCTTTTTTAAACAACGGAACAACATGAGCCACTCTCCAATCCTCCGGCACTTCACCCGTAGACAGCGACATTTTAAATATTTCTGCCAGGGCCCCCTCAATTTCAACCCTAGTCTCCTTCAAGGTCCGAGGGAACACTCTGTCAGGCCCTGGGGATTTATCCACTTTAATTTTCCTCAAGACAGCAAGCACCTCCTTCTTTTCAATCTGTACAGGTTCCATGGTCTCACTACTTGATTCCCTCAAATCCATAGACTTCATGCCAGTTTCCTTAGTAAATACAGACGCAAAAAACCTATTTAAGGTCTCCCCCATTTCCTTTGGTTCTGCACGTAGCCGACCACTCTGATCTTCAAGAGGACCAATTTTATCTCTTATAATCCTTTTGCTCTTAATATACCCGTAAAAGCTCTTTGGATTATCCTTCACTTTGACTGCCAAGGCAACCTCATGTCTTCTTTTTGCCCTCCTGATTTCTTTCTTAAGTATATTCTTGCACTTCTTATACTCCTCAAGCACCTGATTTACCCCTTGTTTCCTATACATTTCATACAACTCCCTCTTCTTCTTTATCAGAGTTGCAATATCCCTTGAGAACCAAGGTTCCTTATTCCTATTCAATTTGCCTTTAATCCTGACAGGAACATACAAACTCTGCACTCTCAAAATTTCCCCTTTGAAGGCTTCCCACCTACCAATCACATCTTTGCCAGAGAACAACCTGTCCCAATCCACACTTTTTAGATCCTTTCTCATTTCTTCAAATTTGGCCTTCTTCCAGTTCAGAACCTCAACCCTAGGACCAGATCTATCCTTGTCTATAATCAAATTGAATCTAATGGTGTTATGATCACTGGAACCAAAGTGCTCCCCTACACAGACTTCTGTCACTTGCCCTAATTCGTTTCCTAACAGGAGATCCAATATTGCATCCCCTCTAGTTGAAATGTCCCTGGAGCATTTTTCATCCCGAAGGGCAAAACATTATATTCATACAACCCTACAGATGTGACAAATGCTGAGATTTCTCTGCCCTGTTGGTCAAAGGAACACACCAATATCCTTTTAACAGATCAATTTTTGTGAGGTATTTAGCCTTTCCCACTTTGTCAATACAGTCATCCACTCTTGGGATAGGATAAGCATCTGTCTTGGTTCCTGTAGTCAGTACAGAATCTCATGCTACTGTCCGGCTTTGGGACAAGGACACAAGGTAATGTCCAGTCTGAGGTAGATTGCCTAATGATACCAGTTGATAGCATGTAGCTAATTTCTTTTTCAACCCCTTTGCGTTTCTCAAAGTTCATTCCGTAAGGATGTTGTTTTATGGACTGGTTTGAATTTATAATGATGTCATGCACTACACCTGTGCACCGTCTTGGAATGTCAGGAAATAAATCTTTATGTTTGTTAATTAGTTCCTGCAATTTCTCTCTCTGTGCAGGCTCTAGATGACAAACCTTACCAGTAAGGTCTTTCAAAATAGTGGAATTCTCAAGTCTTGTTGATACAATACTCAGTTTGGTAAAATGATTTTGTCCCTCATTATCAAATTCCTCAGCCCCACTTGTTTTCATAACCGTACTTATTGGTACCACCTCAGAATCATGATAATTCTTCAGCATATTTATGTGCACTAATTGGGTCACCTTCCTTCTGTCGGGAATTTCAATAACATAATTCAAAGAATCAATTTTCTTAATTATGTGGTATGGTCCATAGAATTGTGCTTGGAGGGGGTTGGTCACAAGAGGGAACAGCACCAGCACTTTACTTCCAAACTCAAACAACTGCTCCCTCGCTCTCTTATCAAACCAATGTTTCATTTTAATTTGAGCATTTTGCAGATTCTTCTTGGCAAAGTCACAAGCTTTGTTAAGTCTTTCACAAAATTTTAAAACATAATCTAACACGCTGACACACACTTTTGGGTCAGACCATTGCTTCCTGAGCAAGATCAGAGGTCCTTTGGGCCTATGGCCGAAAATGAGCTCAAATGGGCTGAACCCCAGGGTCTCTTGAATGGTGTCTCTCACAGCAAGAAGTAATAAGTGTATTCCTTCATCGCAGTCCCTGTCATTCTCATAACAGTAGGTTTTAATCATGGTCTTTAAAGTGGAATGAAACCGCTCCAAAGCCCCTTGAGACTCCAGGTAGTAGGCAGAATTTGTTTAACCCTCAGCTCAGAAACTATCTGCTGGAATGTTCTTGAAGTAAAGTTACTACCCTGATCAGATTGAATTTCTTTAGACAAACCTACCAGTATGAAAAACTTGCTGAGTGCCTTTATCACAGTCTTGGCCTGCATGTTTCTGAGAGACATGGCTTCAGGGAACCCAGATGCAGCACACATAATTGTTAACTAGTACTGATGACCAGCTGCAGTCTTCGGCAATGGGCCGACACAATCCACTATGACCCTAGAAAAAGGTTCACCAAAAGCAAATCCCAAGTGGTGCATTTGGGATGGCCTGGTTAGATTTTCCCACCACCGGCACATATGACACCCTCTGCAGTAATTGGCAATATCTTTCCTCATGTTAGGCCAATAAAATTCCTTTATAATCCTGTGCACTGTCTTCTTTACTCCAAAATGTCCCCCTAAAGGCATCTTGTGGGCCAAGTTTAAAATTTCAGCCCTGTAAACCTTTGGAACCACCACCTGGTGCACAATAGCCCAAACCTCACTTGCAGGCACAGTGGCTGGTCTCCACTTCCTCATCAACATCCCATCTTTAAGGTAATATCCCACTGTCTCTTTCTGAATTTCATCCTCAGAGACAGCTGTCTCTTTTAAAGCCACAATTTCAGGATCTTTATTCTGTTCCTCTATAAATTCCTTCCTCGATAAGGACAAGTCTTTCCCTTCCTCCTTACTCTCCTCAGCCTTACTACCCTCCAAGTCTTGTTGGTATAGGGACGGTAGGAAAGTCTTGGATAAATCAACATGGGCATCAGCAGCCTTCCTGGACAGGCTTCAGGTCACTGCACATGCGGGATACATATCAGCATCAATGGGCAGGTCCCAGCAGCAGCAGGCTTACTTGTGAGCTGAACTGCTGGGTAAATATCTCCACCTGCAAGGTCATTACCTAGTAAGACATCAACATTGTCTATCGGTAGTTCAGATCGTACCCCTATTGTGACTGGTCTGGATACCAAGTCGCATTCCCAAATTATCTTATGCAAAGGCACGCCCTCAGTTCCCTGTCCAATGCCCTTGATAATATTTACTTCCCCAGTCTCCGTCTCAGCATCAAATTCCAAAACACTCTTTAATATTAGTGACTGAAAAGCCCCAGTATCTCTCCAGATTCACACTGGAACTGGGGATGACTCCTCCTTCACAGACACAAACCCATTTGAAATAAATCTCTCAAGTCCCTCTTGAACTTGATGTGTGTGTGTGTGTGTGTGTGTGTGTGTGTGTGCGCGCGCACGCGCATCTGTCAATGGGTGCCATGCTGAAGCAATTCGGCACTTGAAAGCCAAAAAACAGTAGAGACTTGACTGATGTACTGTTAAACTGCCCTCACTTGATGACTACAGATAAAGAGAATTTGTTCTCCATCACTGCTGCCTGACTTCAATAAACATTTGCTGCTTGACATCCCATGGTATTATTCACAAAGTACCAGTGGATTACAATTGAGGTATCTCATTTTCTTATAGCTGCCAGCCTTTTTGGTCCTGTGAAATGGAACTCAGAAAGGAAAAGTGAACACTAATACACAGCAAGATATCTGGCCACTCAATGATACATCTAGTGTAGCTCAAAATTCAAAATAATCTAAACTCAAAATAAGTAAATGTCACCATATACTATCCTGTGATTCATTTTCTTGCACTCACAGTGGTACAAGGAAATACTATAGAATCAGTGAAAAACCTCTCACAAAGATTGACAAACAACCAATGTGCAAAAAAAGACCAACTTTGCAAATACGAAAAGATGCAATAATAATACTATTAAAATAGTAACTAAATAACTCCGAGAACAGGATTTATAGAGTCCTTGAAAGTGAGTGCTACAAAACCAAGCCAGAACTTAATCACATTCAGCATAAGGATATGAAAAATAAGAAAAGGCGTAGGTCATACACTAATGACACTGTCCATCATTCAACTAGATCTACCTCAACAATTTCTTGTCATATTCCCCTTTATCCCAAAATGTCTTGATTCCCCTAGAGTTCAACAATCCATCTATCTCAGGCTTAAATATGCTTAAAGATGGAACATTCACAATTTGCTAGTGTAAAGAATTCAGAGCCTTCTGTTTTACCCTTTCAAAAATCTGACTTCATGCTGGTTCTAAAGTCTCTATACAGAGTAAAACTGCCCTTCGGCATCTGTCCGGATACAATGTATAAACTTACTGTTTTCTGCTTGCTTGAAGTATAAAGCAGTAACTTCACACTTCATGTTGAACAAAATCACAGATTTGTTATAGAATATAGAACATAGAACATTACAGCACAGTACAGGCCCTTCAGCCCACAATGTTGTGCCAACCTTTTAACCTACGCCAAGATCAATCTAACCCTTCCCTCCCACATACCCCTCCATTTTTCTTTCATCCATGTGCCTATCTAAGAGTTTCTTAGATGTTCCTAATATATCTGCCTGTACCATTACCCCAGCCACCCTCTGTGTAAAAATCCTACCTCTGACATCACCCCAGTACATTCCTCCAAACTCCATGAAGTTATACATCCTCATATTAGCCATTTCCACTCTAGGAAAACGTTCCTGGCTCTCCACTCAATCTAAGCCTGTTATCATTTTTGTACACCTTTCTCAAGTCATCTCTCACCCTCCTCCTCCCCAAAGAGAAGAGCCCCAGCTGACTCAACCTATTCTCATTAAGGAATGCTGGGAAATCTCTTCCGCACCCTCGCTAAAGCTTCCACATCCTTCCTATAATGAGGAGACTAGAACAGAACACAATACTCCAAGTGTGGTCTTAACAGAGGTTTAGAGAGTGGCAGCATTACCTCATGGCTCTTGAACTTAACTAATGAAGGCCAACACACCACACACCTTCTAAACTGCCCCATCAGCTTGCACCGCGACTTTCAGAGATCTATGGACGTGAACTCCAAGATTTTTCTGTTCCTCCAGACTGTTAAAAATCCTGCCAGTAACTCTATAGTCTACTATCAAGTTTGACTTTCCAAAATGAATAGATTGGATGTGGTCTATTCAGCTCACTGAAGGCCCACTTGCTCTTTCTGAGAGCAATCTGGTCAGTGTCTTTGGTCTGCAATTTGTCTGTAGTCCTATTATCTTCCTCAAGCATTTATCTACACTCAGTAGACACTTTAATAGGTACCTCCTGTATATTTGTGGTCTTCTGCCTCTGTAGCCCATCCACTTCAAGATTCGACGTGTTGCGCGTTCAGAAATGCTCTTCTGAACAATACTGTTGTAATGTGTGATTACTTAAGTTACCATTGGTTTCCTGTCAGCTTGTACCAGACTGGCCATTCTCCTCTGCCCTCTCATTCAGACCTTTCAGATTCTCTAGCACCTTCTCCTTAGTAATAACAACTGCACCCTCTGCTCTCACTTTTGCCCCTTAACACTCTCAAATCTCTGGGGTATTGCTGGTGTCCTCCACAGGGAAGACTGACACAAAATACTCTCTCATTAACAAGGCATTTTCGCCCACAGAATTGCTGCCTACTGGAAGTTTTTTTTTGTTTTTTTGCACAATTTTCTGTAAACTCTAGAGACGGCTGTGCATGAAAAGGTGATCAGCTCAAACCACCTCATCTAGCACCAACAATCATGCCATGGTCAAAGTCACTTAGATGATATTTCTTCCCCAATCTGATGTTTGGTCTGAACAACAACTGAACCATGTTTGCATGTTTTTATGCATTGAACTGAGGCTACATGGTTGGCTGATTGCAGTAAAGAGCAGGTGTAAAGTGGTAACTGAGTATATCTCCCTTGTGAGAGGGATGAATGAATTTGCTTCAACCACTTTGGCAAGCAGTGATTTTCAGACCATGACACTCTCACTGTGTTGAAAAGCTTTTCCCTTATTTCATCACTTGCCCTTTAGCTAACTACTTTAAGTCTGTCTCCTCTGGCTTTTGACCTTTCTGTCATAGAAACAAATTGCCCTTTTTCATTCTATTTGACCCTCTATGATTTTGGCCTTTGTCAAATTTTCTCTTAATCGGGGAAATCAATTTCAGCATCTCAAGTGCAGCCACAGACCTAAAGTCTTTCATCACCAGAACATTCCACTAAATCTCTCCTGCCTTCTCTCTGGGGCCTCCACAAACTTTTCGTCATCTCTCATTACACTAAACTCAGAAAAATCACATGTAGCCCCCTGGTAAGCCTCAGGGTCACTCAGCTCGCTTCCGTCTAGGGGGAGCAGCCTTCGGCCCCGCCAAACTGGGTAATCAAGTTTGTGTAGATGCTGTGTGATGTACCCCACCCCACCAAATAACAGACAGCACACCATATGCAATTAAATGATTACACTTTATAGATCTTGCTGGAACTATGTAATTAATAGAGATACAATATAAAAGGGAAGTAAAAGGTGCCAGACTTATCAAAGTTCAACCACTTCATGCACAACCATTGGAGCTCAATTAACAGAGTCTTCTTTTCACCATTTGATCCCCTCCAACCTCCTCGACCCACCGCCTGGGACCAACCATGGTGGTCGACCAGAGCGCGTCCAGCACATCCTTCCTCTTCAGTTCTCCTCCCAAAAAGCCCTGGGCCTTGGACTCCCTCATAGGTCCGATTCGCGCCCAGCTTACAGCATTGCATCTCCTCTCTCTGTCCCCATCGCGCCTTCTGCCCAAAGCCCCTGAAAACAATAGCTTACAGACACACATGAAAGAATAACATCTATCCCAATTGGTTAGCAAATGAATACAATTCTCGTTATCAGTAATTATCACCCAAGCATGCTGCTATAGGGAACCACTGTCTCAGCAGTTAACAGTACCGAGAAGCCATTTTATTATAACATAACAAAGAAGCCATTTTATTATAACATAACAAAGAAGCCATTTTATTATAACATAACAAAGAAGCCATTTTATTAGCCTTCGCAGTAACATAAAAGAAGAAACCCCTTGCACACATTATACTCAATCACTTTTATATTTTCCAATTTTTTTAAAAGCACAAAGCATTGTGGGAGGTTTGAAGCTGTGAAGGTTGCTATATAAATGAAAACCTTTCTTTTGCAGGGATGCATATTCATCCCAGAAATCAATCTGATGAAACATCAGTGTAAACCCTCCATGATTAGTATACCCTTCTATCAATAATGAAGCTAAGAGCATGATATATGTTCACTAAATGCAGTAATATAAGAGTTATTTATTTATCCATATGAAATTTGAAGGTGATATAACAGTAACTTGGAATGAAAGAGTGAGAGTATACCTTTTATTTATACTCAAGCTCTATTGAAGTAATCTCTCTGTGGATGAGAAGAAGATATAGTTTGTGGGTCCATGGTTCAGTCCTGACCTTGGGGAGTCTACACGCTCTACTTTACCATAGATTTTATCAGCATGCTCTGTTTTGCTCCCATATCTCAAAGGTATGGTGGTAGTAGGTGCATTGATGAACATAATATGGTATGGTGGAGTAGACTGTTAACATTGCCTTGAAGGTTTTGTTGCTTGCCCAGTGCCATGTTTCATAAGATCTCCTCGTGAATGGGGTGGGACTTGAAGTGGAAGGGGAAGGAAGGGGGTACATCGGTGCCTGGATGTCATTTGGAGTTTGAGGAGATTTGATATGCCACCAAAGACTTGCAAATTTCTACAGATGCACTGTGGAAAGCATTCAAACTGGTTGTATCACTATCTGGTATGGAGGGGCAACTGCACAGGATCAGATTACACTGCAGAGGTTTGTAAAACAGGCAGCTACGTTATGGGCACTTGCTTCCCCACTATCTTCACAAGGCAATGTCTCCAAAAGGCATCATCCATCATTAAGGACCCTCCACTCCCCTCCAATCACCCAGGCCATGCTCTCTTCTTATTGCTGCCATCAGAGAGGAGGTACAAGAGCTTGCATACGCACTCTTAACGTTTAAACAACAGCTTCTTCCCCTCTGCCATCATGCATTATGAAAGGAGAAGGATGCACAAGCATAACAGTGTACCTGCAAATAGTACCAGAGAAAAAAAGCCTGAAATGAAGACAAAATTAAAGACACTGTGACTGCATCCATACAGCTTTACAAAGAAATTAATAAGAGCTGAGTAATAAATGAGTAAGAGATGCTCGCCATTATGGAGGCATGATTGCAAGGTGACTATGATAGAGTGAGCTGAGTGAGCTTTTGAAAAAGTCCACTTGCCGACAGAACCCACCCAACAAACTGCCTTTTCCAAAATATCCCTTCTGGAAAGTGCTATAAGGTTATTAAAACAAAGACTTCTTGCCTTCTTAAAAGTTTTTTTGTCCTGCTAGGCAGTTAATCTGATCAATTGTTCTAGTAAACCCCCCACCCCCTCTATCTATTACCTCAGTCACTGTACTGTAAACACTTTAAACCAGTTTTTATAAATCACATTTTATTCCATATCTGTACTTCTAACTTTATTTTTATATACCATGGATACCAATTAATTGGGACATTGGTTAATCGCTTATTTGGGGTAACTCCAACAGAACATAAACTAATCAAGAAAATAACCAGAATTCCCTTCATTTATTTGGGACATTATGCTGCTTAATTGGGACAGGAGACTGTTGCTGAAAAGTTTCTAACTACCTATTAGACATTACGGAGTGAACAGATTTTAAGTAGTATCATTTGCGTAAGCTCCATTTAGGCTGATGGACATCGATTCAAAAAGCAGTGATTTTTGATCCATTTATTTTTTATTTTTACTATATGCAGGAAGGCAATGAAGGCAGTCCATCATCTGCATTAGGTGTTTGTGCTGATTTTGTACATTTATAGTCAATCAAAAGAATGCCAGATGGATTCCTTCATCTATACCTATTAGGAACTAATATGCAGTTTAATCAAACTGTAGTCATATTGGTAGTGTTCTAATTTGTTCTATATTTCATTTAAATGCATAACTTGTTTCTCAGTTAAACAGTAGTTTGCCTTTAGTATACCTTTTAACTATTTCCATGAAACTTCAACTAATCGCGACAGCCTCTTAATTGGGCCAAAATGTTCTGCTACTGATGTGTCCCAATTAATCGGAATCCACTGTAACTCTTTATTCTGTATAATTGTTGAATTTTGTCAATTTTTGCTGCATGTTGTCGATTTTTATTGCATGTCGTGCCAACACACCACAGCAAATTGCGGATACATTTAAATGTACATGGCAAATTCAATCCATCCTTGAGTTGATGATTAGGAATTATGTCTTCCTGGGTACCTGGCTTTACTGAAGGATAGGTGGAATGGAAAAGGAGGTGGGATAGTTCTATTATTAAAGAATAAGATCGAACTAGTGAAGAAAACTGATCTGAGCTCAGATGATACCCCTGTAAATTTACTTTGATGAGAACAAAACAAAGAATGACTTAACAACTGAAGAGAGGGAGAGAAATTAGATATTGAGAATAAATTAGCAAGAAATATAAAAACAGACAGTAACTGATTATACAATTATAAACAAAAGAAGAAATAAGTTAATTTAACCATAATCCTTTACAGCAGGTTAATGGTAGGAGCCCATGGCATTAAGAAGTTTGGAAACCCCTGCTTTAGAGGATGACAGTGAAATTACTAATAGAAAATATTTTTTGAGAGAATTTTGTGAGAGGAGGAGGCGAGATATGTGTGAGCAGTGGAGATGGGGAGTCAAGGGACTTGAACAAAGTGGGAAACAGAACAGAGAGTGTTGGCATGGGATGACATATGGAAATGTACATCTTTCCAACTCCAGTTCTTACTGAGGGCTATGTACAATGTATTACCAACTCCAACAAACTTGCGGAACTGGGGAATAACAGAAGACCCAATGTGCCATCTGTTCCAGAAACCAGCCAACCTAGAGCATATTCTTTCTTCATGCCAGGTTGTCCTTTTCCAGGGACGGTACAGATGGAAACATGACCAGGTTTTGAGAGCACTCGCCCACACTTTGGAGACAGAGAGGAAAAAGGACCACAAAAAGGACAGCCAACCAAACTTCATCAACTTCATCAGGACCGGGGAACATGCTGCAGCAACAAACAAGCGTAGAGACGGTATCCTGAGCATGGCAAAGGACTGGGAGATGAAGGTCGAGCTTGGAAAGAACCTGGCGTTCCCACCAATAGTAGAGACCACACTTCGACCAGAGAGTGAAAAGAAGCTCGTAGTGATAGAGCTAACAGTACCACGGGAGACCCGATGCCAAGAGGCTCACGAGAGGAGGCTTGCGTGGTACGAAGACCTGGTGGTGGGCTGCCGGCCGCAAGGCTGGCAGAGGTGGAACTTTCCTGTCGAAGTGGGGGCAAGAGGATTTCCGGCCATGTCATGCTGGAAGATGATGGCAGCTTTAGGGATGCAAGGGAGAACCAGGAAGAGAGCCATTAACACCATGGCCCAAGCAGCAGAGAGAGCGGCCAGTTGGCTTTGGCTGCAAAGGGACGGCAGTAGCTGGATGTCTGACCGCCGGTGGTAGAAGACTGACCACCTCTGCTGTCCCACCAGCCCGAGGATGTTCTGGTTAGGGGGTGAAACGTCTGAAGACGGATGGATCCGGCTGATGATTCAATGGCCCAGCAGCAGAAACATCACAGCTGTTTAAGGTAATAAAAAGAGCTAGCGTGCAATAATCTCAAAATGAAGATGTAAAAACCAAAGGAGGGGAGTAACTTAAAACAAGCATTGTCACTACAGTAAAAATATTGGGCAAACTAAAGGGGCTGAAAACTTACAAGTCTCCTTGCAAATGATGGCTGGCATCAAAGGGTCTCAAAGAAGAGGCTGCCTGGATAGTGGATGCTTTGGTTATGATCTTCCAAAGTTCCCTGGACCTTGGAAAAATCCTAGCCAGTCAAGAAAAATCATAAATGTAATCCTTCAATTTGAGCAAAGGATGAAATGGACAGCAAGAAGCTGAAGATCAGGCAGATCTGCCATCAGAAAATGTGAAAGCTATTGTTAAGGAAACAACAGCTGGAGCTTTAGAAAGTCATAATAAAAACAGGGTTTTCAAGAGAGAAAAATCAGTTTGGCATTTTTAAATGAGTTTTTCTGAGATTGGAACCAGTATATATGATGTATTTTGATTTCCAAAAGGCATTTGATAAAAAATATGAACTTATGAAGTTCAGGTAATATATTAAGATTGATATAGGTTTAGCTATCAGAAAGCAGAGTTGTGATTAAAGTAATTTTCATGTTGGCAACCTGTAAATGCGATCACAAGAATCAATATCGCCCAGATCAGACTACTTACAATATACATTCATGACTTGATTGAAGGAACTGAATTTATCATAGCTGTGTTTACCAATGATACAAAGATAGCAGGGAATGCTGGCTGCTGTCATGACTGAAACACACAAGTGAAGTGTGCAGTGAAAACTGGTGTTTAGGAAAGAAAATGGGATGCTGCCTTCAACAACAAGGGGGCTGTGTACAGTTCTGGTGTCCTCTTCTAAGGAGTAATGGTTTGCATTAAAGGCCTTTCAGACAAGATCCACTGGGTTGAATTCTAGTTTAAAATTCAACTTCAAAGAAAATTTATTACCCAAATATGTATATCTTATCATATTCTACCTCAAGATTCATAGTAGAATGAAGAAATACAATGGAATCAGTGAAAAACCACACACAAAGACTGACAAACAACTAATGTACAAAAGAAGACAAACTATGCAAATAAAAAAGTAAGTAAATAAGTAAATAGATGAACAGATAGATAGAGAGATAGATATATAAACAAATGATACTGAGAACATGAATTGTAGGGGCTTTGAAAGTGAGTCCATCGTCTGTGCAGAGTTGAAGTGAGTGAAGTTATCCATGCTGGTTCAGGAACCTGATGGTTGAAGGGTAATAACTGTCACTAAACCTAGTGGTGTGGGATGTAAGGGTCCTGTACCTTCTTCCTGATGGTAGCAACGAGAACAGAGCATGCTCTGGATGGTGGATATCCTTCATGGTGGATGCTGATTTCTTGTGGCAGCACTCCTTGAGATTTCTGAGATAAGGAGAGTAATTCATGATTTATAATTAAACAAATTGACCCTATCATCACTGCAGTTAAGAAAAATACTATTGAAATATTTAAGAACAATAGGGCTGACTCGAATGATTCTTCAGTGAAGTTTCTTCTGTAATAAAGATAAGGTGAAGAGCAGATCAATACATGAAATTATTGAATAGTAGATAAGATAAAACTTTATTTATCCCGAAGGAAATTATTGTTGCAAGGTTGCTCAGTCAGAACATATACTTTAAAATACAAAATATAAGCATTGAGGTATAAAAAAGAATACAAAACTTGCATTAAAAAGTAACAGTGCAAAATACAAATGTGCAATGAAACCATATACTTAAATACTTAAGGAGGAGGAGTTATAGAATCCTATAACCACAGGGAGAAAGGATCTCCTGTGGCGTTCAGTGCTGTACCTTGGTCGAATCAGTCTGTTACTAAAGGTGCCCCTCTGTTTGTCCAGTATGTCATGGAGGGGGTGAGAGGGATTGTCCATAAACCTCAAAGGGTGAGCTAAGTGACTTTGGCCATAGCATGAATGTTGGTGTCAGGCAGGGTCGTTTAAGTACCATAGAACTGCCAATCTGCTGAGATTTTCACACACAACAGCCTCTAGATTTTGCAGAGAATGGTGTGAGAAACAGAAAAAATCCACTGTGCGGCAGTTCTGTGGGTGAAAATACCTTGTTAGTGAGAGAGGTCAGAGGAGAATGGCCAGACTGGTTCAAGCCGACAGGAAAGTGACAGTAACTTCAATAACAACAGTGGTATGCAGAAACAGGAAAACCATCTATCAAGGCTGCAGTTAACTCCCAATGCATTGAAGTTTGTGGTCCAGAGCAGGCGGCTAAGTCCTGCTCAAAGACCTGTCCTCTTAAAGTGTACTCTCAGGACCAGTGTGAAAAGTAACAGTAACTCAAATAACCATATATTACAACAGAGGTGTGCAGAAGACCATGTCTGAATGTACAACTAATCTAACCTTGTAGTGGATGAGCTACAGCAATAGCAGACTACAAACGTACACTCAGTGGCCACTTTATGACCTGAGGTACCTCATAAAGAGGCTACTGAGTGTATGCCACTCAGTCCCTTGTCTAAATTTTTTAAATGCTATTGTGAAGCACTGATCCTTGTGGCAATCTAGTTATAGCCTGCCATCAGAAAAATGGTTATTTATTTCTAGGCATTGTGTATTTAACTATTGATTAATTCTCAATTTATGATAGATTTCCCTGAGGTGAATGAAGCCAACTTTGTGTAACTCCCTCTAGTCTTACTGCCCGTTACGCCACTGGTATTTAGGGCAGCAATGAAGTTTCTCCATCTCTGTCTGTCCTTGGCTGTCTTCTCGATTGCACGCCAGGTGTGGTTCAGGGTCCTCATTTCTGCCTCTATAGTACTGTGCCAAGTTGTCTTTGGTCTCCGGTGTTTCCTGTTCTCTTCAGGGCTCCAGTGAAGTGCTGTCTTGATGATGGAGTTGGCTCCTCTTCTCATCACATGCCCAATCCATCTCCAACATTTCCTCAAGATGATCGTGGCCACACCCTCTTGGTGACACTGAAGGAGTAGGGCATGGTTGGAGATGTTTCTTGGCCAGAAAATATGAAGGATCTTCTGGAACTCATGGTGTGGAATGATGACAGCTTGGCAAGGTCAAGCGTCGGCACTGTGACCCGTACAAGAGTGTGGACAGGACAGAGCTTCACCTTGGTGTGGGCATTGGGCACTCTCCAGTATGACACCAAAAATCTCAATTTTCCAGATCTGCTGGTTCCTCCTCATTTACTGTTTGCATCTTCAAAACCAATAGCAGGCTTAACAGACATGATCTCCACCCACTTAATCACACTTTGATCACCTTGCACTAAAATGGACAGTTTTTTTTTGTTCTAGTGGTGTTCTTCTGGTAAAAGTTATGTATAATTCATGCTTAATTTATGCTTCTCTCTTATATGATGCCAAGTGCCTGTGATGCAGCTGCGCCTGCGCAAACATGTAATGCTGAGGCTTTATGCAGCATTCCTCCTGCTGCATTTGGAAAATTGTCAGCTAAGAACCGATATGCTGGCATTGGAGAGTGTCCAGAGGAGGTTCACGAGAATGGTCCCAAGAATGAAAGGGTTAACATGTAAGGAGTGTGTGATGGCTCTGGGCCTGTACTCTTTGGAGTTTAGAAGAATGAGGGGGGAATCTAATTGAAACCTATCGAATATTGAAAGGCCTAGATAGAGTAGACATGGAGGGGATGTCTCTTATAGAGGGAGAGTTTAGGACCTGAGGAATGTCTAGGATCAGAATAAAAGGACATCCCTTTAGAACAGAGATAAGGAAGAAATTGTTTAGCTAGAGGGTGATGAACTTGTGGAATTCATTACTGCAAATGGCTGTGGAAGCCATCTTCGGGCACCATGGTAGTGCAGTGTAGCACGCCGCTGTTACAGCACAGGGAGTTGGAGTTCAGAGCTTACTCCCAGCATCCTCTGTAAGGAATCGCTGAACATCCTCCCTGTGGAATCCAGCAGGTCAAGGCACCACCTACAGAGAAGAGCGAACAGTGGACATTTTGGGCCGACCACCGTTCATCAGGACAGGAAAAAAAGATGAGAAATTAGAGCTGAATTCCTCCAGCATTTTGTGTGTGCTGCTTGGATTTCCAGCAATTGTAGATTTTCTTGTCTCACGGAGGTATCAGTGTGTTTTCTCAGTGTGATTTCCTCCCACATCCAAAGATGTACTGGGTTGGTTCATTGGTTATTACACAATGTCACCTGATTGGGTTAGGGTTAAAGCAGGGTTGTCGGGGGTTGTTGGCTGGTGCAGTTCAAAGGGCCAGAGGGCCGATTCCACGGTCTCTAAATAAAAAATAAAATATTTACAGTGGAGGTTGGTAGGTTCTTGATTAGTAAGGACATCAAAAGTTATGGGGAGAAGGCAGGAGAATGGGTTAAGAGGAAAATTAAGAGGGAGATAACTCGGTGGGGTGAATAACCTAAATCTGCTCCTATGTCTTATTCCTATTTCAAAAGCACGGACTGGAGCATGTTCAGGGAGGCAGCTACCTATGATCAATACGTCTACCTTGATGGGTATGTGGGATCGGTGACTAGCTATATAGAACAATGCATTGAGGATGTTACTGTGATTAAACGCTACACTGCCAGCGCAAATTAGAAACCTTGGCTGACTGCAGAGGTTCAAGATTTAGGGATCGGGACGCTGCCTTCAGATCGGGGTAGAGGGGTGGCGTGGAGATAAGACAGATCTATGGCCAGTAGGAGCTGCATTTTCCCATGCCATCAGGAAGCCAAAGTGATAGTACTCATAGAAAATTCACAGCCAGCTTTGCGACACCAGGGACAATTAGCAAGTGGCATGTGGCAAGGTATTCGAACTATAACAGATTACAAGTCTACCTTACGTGCCAACGACAGTGGTGTCTGCCTTTCTGATGGGCTGAATGCCTTCTGTGCACAATTTGATGCAATGAGTGAAGTGACATTGAGGAAAGCCCCCTCTCCCGCTGAGGAACAGACACCCTGTCTGGCTGTAGTTGAGGTGAACAGGATCCTAGTCAGAGTAAACCCATGCAAAGCTGCGAGGCTGGGCAACATACCCGGTCACGTGCTGATGAACTGTACAGCCAAGCTAACAGAAGTCTTAACGGACATCTTTAACATTCTTTGCAACAGTCCACTGGTCTTGCAGGCTTCAAGGCAGCCACCATCATTTCGGTGCTCAAAGAGTGACGGTACTGGACTAAATGATTACTGCCCAGTGGTACCAACCAGAACAACCATGATGTGCTTTCAATGACTGGTAATGGATTGCATAAAATCCAGCTACATTGGATCCTTTCTAGTTTTCCTTCTCCCCAACCTGGCCCACCTGGAAAACAATGCTTTGTACACTCATCGACTTCAGCTCAGCATTTAACATGATCGTCCCTCAGAGGCTGATGGCTGATTGAGTCCTTGATGGGACTCAACACTCCTCTCTGTAACTCTTTGACTCATTCTCTCTTCGACTTCTTGACGGAAGGACACAGTCACTTTTTTTTAAATATAATTTTTATTGAGTTTTCAAAGTAAATACAAGAGAAAAAAATATCTACCCTCCCCCCTCCCCTTAATCCTCCCCGCTGATATATACTATTACCTAAAAAGAAAAGGAAAAAAAAGAGACAAAAAAAGAACCACCTGAATATTGGAAGGTTTCTGCATGCTTCATGGGATTAAAAATAAATTTAATATATATTTGTTACTTTCCCCAAGGAACCAAGATCTTTATCATATCTAAAACATTACTTAACTTCTCAACTCTCATAGTTCCCTGGGGAATCTCTTTGAACTTCACCATGTTGCTTCACCATGTTTCCCTCCCAATCATCCAGGCAAAAAAAAGAGATACAAAAACAGAAAAAACAAAATACCCCCCCACTAATGTTGTGAATGAAAAGATACACAACACTACCCCCCTCCATTTTGCGGGTCGTGTCTATTGCCACGTTTGCACACATGAATAACGTAGCGATTGGTCAGTGTTTCTTCCAGTTCCCTCGTAACAAAAAATTGTATATATATAAAAAAGAAATTAATGTCATTATTCCCAGCTAGTATTCTTCAAATTTTAACCTTTCTTCCCCTCCCTCATATAATTAATAATATATTTATATATTCATGCGCCTAAAAATCCAACAGGCCTATTCCTTAATCCAGTCTTCATCTTCAATCCATTTCGCTCCCCTGGGTTTGTTCTTGTATCTGGTGAATATTCAAAGAATCTCGCACAAACTCCTCCGCTTTCCGGTAATTGTCAAAAAATCTTTTTTCTCCACCAGTCAAAAAAATCTTCAAGGTTGCAGGATAGCACAATATAAATTGATAACCGTGATCCCATAGGGCTTTTTTCACTGAATTAAATTTCTTCCTTTTCTTCAAAAGTTCATAACTTATGTCAGGGTAGAAAATAATTTTCTTCCCTTCTATCATTAGTGGCCCTTTTCTCTTCTTGGCAGCTTGGGCAGCCGCCTGTAGAATCCTTTCTTTGTTTTGAAATCTTAAGAATTTTATTAAAATTGATCGTGGATATTGGTCACCTTGTGGTTTTGGTCTCAGAGCTCTATGTACCCGCTCAATTTTAATTGATTGGTCTTCCTCTTTCATTTGCAAGGTTTCCGGGATCCATCTTTGAAAAAATTCTATTGGATTATCTCTCTCTATACCTTCTTTAAGACCAACAATTTTAATATTATTACATCTACTAAAATTTTCCAACACGTCCACTTTCTCCAAGAGTCGATTTCTTTCCGTGTTCCAGACGAGCACATCATTTTCTGTTTTTTCCATTCTATCGTTAATATGCTCCATTGTTCTTTCCATCTTCTGAAGTTTCTTATCCATTTTATCCTGTCTTTTCATAGCTTTATCATAGCACATCTTCACGTCTCTAAGCTCTGTTCTTAATTTTCTTAGTTCAGCCGTTAATTGCAATAAAGCCTCTCTTATGTCTCCGTTGTCGCCTTTACTTCCAATCTCTTCCAGTTCTTCCTCCTCTTCTTCATCTGTATTCTCTGCGGAATCCAATTCTGACTTTGAGTCACTTTCAGTCGCAGTGGCCGTCGGTTCTTGTAGTTTAAATTGTGTTGATTTGCGCGTGCGTACTTCTTTGCACGTGCGCATTTCCAGCATCTTCTTCCGAGAGACCGTTACAGCCGCCATTGCTCCCCGTTCTTCTACACCAGAGATAAAATGCATCTCCTCTGAAGGAGATCCAACCTGAATCTGAGGCTCCATCGCTGCCGTAGGCCCTTTTTCCTTCCCATCTCGCGGCGACTTCACAACAACAGATTTCTTCTGTTGCGGTTTACGAGGCATATCGTAGAGTAGTCTTACGAAGTTTATAAGTAGTTTTTGGAAAGTATTTATTAACTTTACTTTGTTTAAATGGTACTTTGCTGATTTTTTACAGGATAGCTGGATTTACACATTTCAATCCCACGTCATCACGTGACGCCCCGGACACAGTCACTTTGGGTTGGCAACAGCATCTCAAACTCCATCACACAGAGCACTGGTGCCCACCAGGACTGTGTGCTCAGCCCACCGCTGACCCACGACTGCACTGCCAGATCCATCTCAAACAGCATCAAGTTCACTGATGATACAACACTGGCTGGCCTCACCTGCAACAATGATGAGTCAGCATACAGAGAGGAGGTAGAGGGGCTTGTCAAAATGGAGTGAGGGCAACAGCCTGAATCTCAATGAGGACAAAACAAAAGAGATGATTGTGGACTTCAGGAAAGTGCAGAGCACAAACTTCCTTGGTATGCTCATAATGGACCTGAATTAGACCCATTCGTCATTCGTCAAGAAGGCACCATAGTGTCTGCACTTTCTAAGGAGATGGAGGAGTGCAAGGCTCCCCACTCCTATTCTAAAAACTTTCTACAGGAGTCCCATTGAAAACTGAACATAGAACATAGAACATTACAGCACAGTAAAGGCCCTTTGACCTGTCTCATCCATGTTGAGCCATTAATCTGCCTACTCCCATTGACCCGGAGTCAGACCATAGCCCTCCATACCTCTTTCATCCATGTACATATCCAAGTTTCTTTTAAATATTGAAATCAAGCTTGCATCTGTTACGCCCCTGAAATATGGGGAGAATTAATCACAACAGC
The DNA here is from genome assembly GCF_030028105.1 of Mobula birostris. Lineage (NCBI taxonomy): Eukaryota > Metazoa > Chordata > Chondrichthyes > Myliobatiformes > Myliobatidae > Mobula > Mobula birostris. Next base: position 132,043,202 of record NC_092370.1, read on the forward strand.
GATGGGGTGTTTTCTCATTCAGGGTCTTTACTAAAATCAGAAATATACACGAAGTACAAAAAACATATCTTCACAACAAATTGGGTGCAGCAGATTACATATCCTCTGTAAATTACAGTACTATACAGTATTTCCCTGAGACACAGTTCTCATTTTCTCTACTGTTACTGGTGAATACTATGTAGCATTAGCTCAGTCAACTCTCACAAAGCTTAATAAAGTTACTAAGTAAACAATACACAAACAATTGTGCAAAATACATTTACAGATGTGCACATGTAATCCCACAAACTTAATAAAGTTACTAAATAACCAATACCCAAACAATTGTGCAAAATACATTTACAGATGTGCACTTGTAAACTCACAAATGGCAAAAGCACTTGGCGTGGTTACATAAAATGGCGATGGCTTCGCTCACACAAACACTTTAATATACTTGGCAAACCACTACTCTTGACGTAGTCAAAGCGTTACATAAACACTCTCTTGACTCTTTAAACATATTAAAAAGTTATCATGACCTCTTTAACAGGTAAATTACCAACAACATATCTGAAACATGGGGAGAATTCATCACAACAGTGATGGGGTGTTTTCTCATTCAGAGTCTTTACTAAAATGAGGAAAAAAACGCTCTTTCTCCTGGGTATGTGGGTGGAGACAAAAACAATCGACTTCAGGCCAGAAGATCAAGGCTACTCTGTAGATCACTGATAATACAATTAGAACTTAACTTTTAACAATAAAGAATGAACTAAACAGTGAAATGACTTAAATACCTTTTAGCATTTTAGCCCCTTTTAACTTATGTTTTTACCGTTTTTAAACAATTTTTAAACTTGTCACACATCCACCACTTACACTGGGATCTCGTTCCAGACTCTCACCACCCTCTGAGTGAAGAAGGTTTCCCTCATGTTCCCATTGTACGTTTCACCTTTCACCCTTAACCTGTGACTGCTAGTTATAGTCTTACACCACCTCAGTGGAAAGAGCCTGTTTGAATTTACCCTATCTATACCCCTCATACTTCCATCAAACTTCTACACTCTAGAGAATAAAGTTCCAACCTATCCAATATTCTCCTATAACTCAGACCCTCAAATTTCTCAGGACCCTCAGATCCTTGAAAATTTACTCTGTACACTTTCAATCATGTAGATATCTTTCCTGTAGGTAGTTGACCAAAAGTGCACACAGTTCTCCAAATTAGGCCTCACAAATGTCTTATGCAATGTCAACATAACATTCCAACTCCTGTACTCAATAACTTGATTAATGAAGATCATTGTGCCAAAAGTTTTCTTTATGACCTTATCTACCTGTGACGCCATTATCAAGGAATTATGGATCTGTATTCCCCGATCCCTCTGTCCTCTTGCACTCCCCAGTGCTCTAGCGCTCATCGTGTAAGTAGTGCAAAGTTGGAGGGAATAAATACACTCAATGGGCACTTTATCAGTGACACATATACAGTTGTTCATTAATGCAAATACCTAATTAATGTAAATCTCACCGCAGCAGCAGCTCTGGTGATGAATATCTGTTATCTGTCAAGTAGGGTGCCGTGCACAATCCTGATTTGGTGCAGGTAGATGTGACAGCATGGAGGAACATCTGGTGAAACTTCTGAAATGCCTGTTTCACTGCCGCTGCTACTGTGTGATCCAGAATCTCGGGAGGGGAAGGCCCCGAGTCCTCGGCTTTGCTTGTTGCTCGGCGGCCGGGGTGGGGTCAAAGCGCTGGGTGCTCAGTGTCGGGGGACTGGTTGGAGGCTCGAAGTTTTCGGACGGACTCAGAGTTGGCTGTGTTCGGGTGCTTCCAGGGTGCTGCATCAGCAAGTTTGAGGCGCTGGAGGTTCATGGCAGGGAGAGTTTCTCCCTTCTACTGTCTACGTGACATGATGGGCTATCGGGACTTTGAGACCTTTTCATACCGTGCCCATGGCCTGCTCCTTATCAAATTCCGGTATTGCTTTGCTCTGTTGAAACTATATGTTATAATTATGTGTTTTTTTTCTGTTTTAGTCTTGGTCTGTCCTGTGTTTCTGTGATATCATACTGGAGGAACATTGTATCATTTCTAAATGCATTTCTAAATGACAATAAACGAGAACTGAGTGTCCTCATAACCTAATCTAATCTATTCAGCCAATCATGTGGCAGCAAAACAATTCATTAAAGTATGCAGATAAGAGGTTCAATTGTTGTTCAGACATCAGAATGGGGAAGAAATGTGATCTAAGTGACTTTGACCAGGGACTGAATGTTGGTGACTGACATTTGAATATGTCTGAATGTTATTGATCTGGCATTTTCACGCACAACAGTTTCCAGAATTTACAGAGAATGGTGCAATGAACAGTAAAGATCACGTGAGTAGCAGTTCTCTGGGTGAAAATGCCTTGTTAATGAGAGAAGTCAGAAGACAGTAGCCAGACCGGTTCAAGCTTACAAGAAGGCGGCAGTAACGCAGATAACCATGTGTTACAACAGTAGTGTTCAGAACAACATCTCTGGACGGACAACAGATTTAACTTTGAAGTGGATGGGCTACAGAGGCAGAAGACCACAAACATACACTCAGTGGCCAGTTTATTAAATACCTCCTGTATAACCTGGCCATTAAGTGTACATTCCTTTCTCAGAGCATCTTAACATATATATTGTGAATAAAGTTGATCCTTGATCCTTAAAGAACTTTTGTCTCTGTAAAAGCTGTTTTTCCTTAGCTGAATACCATGCAAATCAGTGAAACTTTGCTCAATTTCAAGGAATGGTAATAAATTTCAGCTCAAGTTTGCTTTTACACTCTATATTCACAAAACAACATTGAAGTGCCTTAAAATCTCTGACCAAGATCATTATTATGGGCACTATCAGCTATAAAAGATTTAGATTGCTCTATTGTGCTGCTTGACTGTTTAAATGTAATGTGCATAGTGTTGAATCTTCCAGTGAGCTGTCTGATCTCGCTACTTACAAGTCCCTTGGAACCTACTATGGTCAGCAACTACCCTTTGCAAACACTTCCAGTGGGAACCCGGCTCCCTGTAATGGGCATTGCCAAATATCAGTGGGCAGCTCTGTCTCTGAATGGCCTTGGCAGGCAGAAAGGCCCTGCTCCCAACCCACAGGCTGTCAATTTTGTAAATAACTGGCGTCATTGTAAAATTCTACAAAAAGTAGCCAAAAAATGCCACATTTATAATCCTTATAGTTTATTCTTAAGAAAAAAATGATGACTAACGAATGAGGCCTGCCTCAGTAAGTTCAGATTCAAATTCAGATTTATTTACCATATGTGCATACAGTGAAATGCATCATTTGCATTACCATTGCTGCCTCTACAGAGATTGTACATTCTTCCCATGGCTGCATGGGTTTCCTAAAGGTGCTCCAGTATCCTCCCACTTTCCAAAGCCATATGAGTTACTAGGTTAATTAGTCACATCAGTATAATTTGGTGACATGGGCTTGTTGGGTTGGATGGGCCTGCTATTCCACTGAATTTCTGGTATACTGCTAGTGTCTACCACAGTGGATGCTGACACAAAATACTTTATGTTTGTTGTCCCCATTACTTCCTCTCCAATAGTCCAATATCCATTCTCACCTCTCTTTTACTCATAATATATCTGAAATATATCCTCTTTTGCATCCTCTATTCCACTATCGGCTAGCTTACCTGCATCATTTCACTCTTTATAGCTTTTTGCTTACCTTCACTTGGTTCTTAAAAGCCTCCCTGTCCCCTAACTTCCCACAAATTTTGCTATATCATGTGCCCTCTCTATTCCATTTATGCTGTCTTTGACTTCCCTTGGCAGCCAGAGTTGCCACATCTGCCATTTAGAATAGTTCAATATTGGGATGTATCTATCCTGTGCCTTTCAAATTGCCCCAGAAACTCCACCTCAGTAAAAGTCTTGAGATTCATTTTCTTGCAGGCATTCAGATTAAAGCAAAGAAATACAATAGAAGCAATGAAAACTACACACAAAGACTGACAAACAAACAGTGTGCAAAAGAAGACAAACTATGCAAATACAGAAAATAAGTAACTAAATAAATAGTACAGAAAACATGAGCTGGCCATTTCTTGAAAGTGAGTCCACTGGTTGTGGAATCAGTTCAGAGTTGAGGTGAATGAAGCTATCCCATTACTGATGACTATTCCTGTTTATATTTCTCTTGTTTTTATGCCTTGAATGAAATGAATAGCTAAGATGTAGCCTGATTGGATGTACAGTGAAGAATTAAAATATCTCTTTTGTTAGTTTTCTTAGTTTCTTCCTCAAGTCACAAGGAATCCTTGAAACCAAGGCAAAAATATCCGAGAGGATCTCTGGAGCTCATTTGACATTGTCTGGCTCAGAGTCACAATACAAGTGACCTCAGCCACCCAACAGCATGATCAGATGATAGGTAAGCAGCAATTTATCTGATTCAAGACCCAAGTTTATTTAATGTGTGTACATTAAAGCATATGGTGAATTGTGCTGTTTGTTTTAACAACTAACACACTCAAGGGCATATTAGGGGCAGCCAGCAGGTGTCACCACACATTATGGTACCAACATCGGGTGCCCACAATATTTGATAGATCAATATGGAACACAACAAGCAGCAAAACAACAAGAGTAAAACAAGACCCATTCTTCCCTCCACCCACACCGATGAACAGTCCACTAATCCCAGTGTCAGGCCTGCACAGTCAAACAGCTGCCAGTCTTCATCCAGCTACCACAAGTCACCTGCCACTCATTTCCAACTCATCACCTGCGGCTAATTCAAACCCAGCTCTTATACACCCTTGTTCCCCCATTGAACCAGCCGGTGTCAACCATCAAGGCCACATCTGCCACGTCCATTCAGTCCTCCAGCGTCTCCTTGAAAGCTAACGGTACTGCAAGTTACTGAAATACCAATTCTACACTCCAGTCATTTCCTTCCTGGTTTATATCCTTGCTCCCAAAGGAATAACCGTGGACCCAGTGAAAGTGTGTGCTGTAGTTGAATGGCCCCAACGTTACTCCCTTAAACAGATGCAACGCTTCTTGGCCTTCTCCAACTTCTATTGCCGGTTCATTAGAAACTACAGCTAAATTGCCGCTGCTCTCACCTTCCTCACCAAGTCACCTACCTCACAGATAATCTGAATTAAATTGACTTTATTACTTACATCCTTCATATACATGAGGAGTAAAAACCTTTATGTTAAGTCTTCATCTAAATGAGAAATGTTCTGTTTATAGTAATTTATAATAAATATTATATACAACACAATAGTCAATATAATACAGAAATACAGTTGCATCAGCATGAACAGAGCAGTCTGATGGCCTGGTGGAAGAAGCTGTCCCGGAGCCTGTTGGTCCTGGCTTTTATTCTGCGGTACCGTTTCCCAGATGGTAGCAGCTGGAACAACTTGTGACTATTTTCTAAATGGAGAGCAAATTCATAAATCAGGGGTGCAGTGCAAAGGGACGTCAGAGTCCTAGTGCAGGATTCCCTGAAGGTTGACTTGCAGGTTGAGTTGGTTGTAAGGAAGGCAGATGCGATGTTAGCACTCAGTTTGAGAAAGCTAGAGTATAAAAGCAAGGATATAAAGCTGAGGTTTAATAAAACATCGGTCAGACCACATTTAGAGTACTGTGAGCAATTTTTGGTCCCTTATCTAAGAAAGGACAAGCTGGCATTGGTGAAGGTCCAGCGGAGGTTCATAATTCCTGGAATGGAAAGGTTACTATGGCTCTGAGCCTGTACTCACTGAAGTTTAGAAAAATGAGGTGGGGAGTGTGGCATCTCATTTAAACCTATTGAATATTGAAAGCCCTAGATAAAGTGGACGTAGAAAGGATATTTCCTATAGTGGGGAAGTCTAGGACAAGCGGGCACACACTCAAGGATACTCCTTTACAACAGAGATTAGGAGGAATTTCTTTAGATAGAAGGTGGTGACTCTGTGCAATTCATTGTCGCAGGTGGCCTTGGATATACTGGGTATACTTAAAGTGGAGATACATAGGTTCATAAAAATAAGGGCATCGAAGGTGAAGGCAGGAGAATGGGGTTGAGAGGGATAATAAATCAACCAAGACAAAATGGTGGAGCAGACTCAATGAGATCACTGGCCTAATTCTGCTCCAATGTCTTATGTTAGACATTAATCTCTTAAATCCTATGGCTATTGGAATCATTTCCTCACAAATCTAGTGACCTGAGTTTAGTCATAACCTCTGACTTTATCTATGTGAAATTGCAATTTTGCTTGTGACTGCATAGTATTCCTCCATGTGCTCCAATTTCCTCCCATCTCCTAAAGACACACGAGATGCTAAGTTAATTGGCCACAGAAAGTTACTCCCAGTGTGTAGGTGAACAGTAGAATCTGGAACGAGTTGATGACAACGTGAAGAGAATAGTTTGTGGTGGAATTGAATTACTCTGTGAGCAACTTAGATTCGATGGACTGAAATGGCCTCCTGCTAAATCAGAGTTTGTGTTAGTCTTTCTTTGGTTGCAAAAGGTAATTGTTCAGAGATAGATATCAATCCTTACTGACAGCTGCCCTCTCGCTAAAACGTTTGGAACCAAGCAAATTGTGATATGTAATTGTTTAGGTTCAATCCACCCTTTTGAATTACCCACCCACACAGCAAAGTGGTACCAACCTCTGCCTTTGGTTAATTGGTTCAAAAGTTATCAAACCGCCAGAAAGCCTCTGAAATGAGAAAAGAATGATCTTTTAACAAATAAATACCTAAAATAATTCTGTGATGAAATGTAGGAAGCATTATCAGCAGCATTGCAGTTCTGAGTAAAATTCTAAATATTCAGATCTGGCAGGAATAAAGTGTATGGAAACTACTAAAGAAACTATATCTAGTACTATATAGCACATATAGCACTATAGCTTCTGGAAAGTGCTATAGGGCTATTGAAACAAATTCCATGACATTTTAAAAGTTTCTTCCCCCAGCCAGTTAACCTGATCAACCATTCAAGTTAACTCCCCCACCCCCTCTATCTATTAGCCTAGTCATTTCACTGTAAACACTTTGAACCACTTTTTATCATGTTGTTTACATTGTAAATAATGATGTTTCTTAATTATGCGACACAGACTGAACTCTAACTTTTGTGTTTGAGGAAAAATGTGTAACCATAGATTCGCAAAGAATGTGATACCTGGAGAAGATAGATAGCTAGATGGATACTTTATTGATCCCAAAGGAAAGTCCAGTGTCACAGTAGCATTACAAGTGCACAGATATAAATATCAGAAGAGAATTGGAAAGAATAAAAAGTAAGTTACCACAAACAGTCAAACAGGAGGGTATCTTCACTTCCCCGGCTATAGGTTGACTCATTATAGAGCCTAGTGGCCGAGGGTAAGAATGACCTCATACAGCACTCTTCGGAGCAGTGCAGTTGTCTTAGTCTATTACTGAGAGTGCTTCTCTGTTCAGCCATGGTGGTGTTGGCATAACCCGTCTCAATGCCATTGCCCCAACACATCACCGCATAGAAGATTGTACTGGAAACAACAAACTGGTAGACATGTGAAGGAGAGGCCGGCATACTCTGAAGGACTTCAGTCCCTTCAGGAAGTAGAGGCGACTCTGGCCCTTCTTGTACACAGACTCTGTGTTGGTGCTCTAGTCAAGTCTGTCATCCAGCTGCCCCTCAAGGGACTTGTAGGTCCTTACCACAATAGTAACAGGGAGCAATGCAGGCTTAGTCTTCTTAAAGACCATCACAATCTCCATACTCTCATTGATGTTGAGCTGCAGATGATTCAGTTTGCATTATTTGAAAAAGTCCTCCTCCAGAGCCCTGTATTCATCCTCCTGCCCTCCCTTTATACTGCCAGCTATTGTGAGTCATCAGAGAATTTCTGCAGATGACATGACTCAATGTTGTATCTAAAGATGATGGCTGAGATGTTGCTTAATGTTGGAAAGAAAAAAGAAGATGTCTTACGTTGTTAGACCGAATTAGATCATTGCTTTTGTTCCATGCTCATCAAAGCTCTCAGAATCAGAATCAGACTTAGTATCGCTCATATATAAATATCGCAAAGTTTGTTGTTTTGTGGCATAAAATTGCTACAAGAATAAAGAAGGACTTTAGTTATCAGGAGAAATTGGATAGGCTAGACGTGATCCTTGGACTGAAGGAGGCTAATGCTGATTCCTCTGTCCCTCACCTCCATTCAGGGCCCCAGTCAGTCCTTCCAGGTAAGGCAACACTTCTCCTGGGAATCTGCTGGGGTTGTCTATTATGCCCAGTGCTCCCGATGTGGCCTCTCCTACATTTGTGAGACCCGTGGTACATCGGGAGAACTTCCGCACCATCTACCACAAGCGGGACTTCCTGGTGGTCAATCATTTTAATTCCACTACCGGTTCCTATGTGTAGGTCCATGGCCGCCTCTTGTGCCAAGATGAGGCCATCCTCAAGGTGGCACAGCAACACCTTATATTCCATCTGGGTAGCCTCCAGCTTGATGACATGAGTATTGATTTCTCCTTCGGTTAAATACATGTTCCCCCTTCCTCTTCCTCTATTCCCCACTCAGACCTTCTACCTTTTCTCACCTGCCTATTACTCCACCTTGGGTCCCCTCCTTGTTATCTTTCTCCTATGGTTCATTCCCCTGTCATATCACATTCCTTCCTCTCTAGCCCTTGACCTTCCTCACCCAACTGACTTCACCTATCACCTTCCAGCTTGCTTCCTTCCCCTTCCCCCACCGTTTTAATCTGGCATCTTCCCCCTTCCTTCTCAGTCCTGGCGAAGGGTCTCGACCCGAAATGTTGGCTATTTATTCACATCCATAGATGCTGTGTTCCTCCAGCATTTTGCATGTGTTGCTTTGGATTTCTTGCATCTGCAGACTTTCCTGTGTTTAAGGCTGACCTAACTGGGTTATAAGATTGTGAGAGACAACCTGTGCATAGGATAGCAAAGATCTTTCCCCCATGGTGGGGATATTGCAAACAAGACTGCAGAGGTTTAGTGTGAGAGGAAGGAGCTTATAACCATAAAACAATTACAGCATGGAAACAGGCCATCTTGGTCCTTCTAGTCCATGCCGGTCCCACTGACTGCGCTCAGCCTATAACCCTCCATTCCTTTCCTGTCTATATAGCTATCCAATTTTATTTGAAATGACAATATCGAACCTGCCTCTACCACTTCTGCTGGAAGCTCGTTCCACACAGCTACCACTCTCTGAGTAAAGAAGTTCCCCCTCATATTACCTCTCAACTTTTGCCCCCTAACTCTCAACTCATGTCCTCTTGTTTGAATCTCCCCTACTCTCAATGGAAAAAGCCTATCCATGTCAACTCTATCTATCCCCCTCATATTTTTAAATACCTCTATTAAGTCCCCCCTCAACCTTCTACGCTCCAAAGAATAAAGACCAAATTTGTTCAACCTTTCTCTGTAACTTAGGTCCTGAAATCCAGGTAACATTCTAAATCTCCTCTGTACTCTCTCTATTTTGTTGACATCTTTCCTATAATTCAGTGACCAAAACTGTACACAATACTCCAAATTTGGCCTTACCAATGCCTTGTACAATTTTAACATTACATCCCAACTCCTATACTCAATGCTTTGATTAATAAAGACCAGCATACCAAAGGCTTTCTTCACCACCCTATCCACATGAGATTCCACCTTCAGAGAACTATGCACCATTATTCCTAGATCCCTCTGTTCTACTGCATTCTTCAATGCCCTACCATTTACCATGTATGTCCTATTTTGATTAGTCCTACCAAAATGTAGCACCTCACATTTATCAGCATTAAACTCCATCTACCATCTTTCAGCCCACTCTTCTAACTGGCCTAAATCTCTCTGCAAGCTTGGAAAACCTACTTCATTATCCACAACTCCACCTATCTTAGTATCATCTGCATACTTACTAATCCAATTTACCAGCCCATCATCCAGATCATTAATGTGTATGGCAAACAACATTGGACCCAGTACAGATCCCTGTGGTGCACCACTAGTCACCGGCCTCCAATCTGACAAACAGTTATGCACCACTAGTCTCTGGCGTCCCCCGTCCAGCTTCTGCTGAATCCATTTTACTACTTCAATATTAGTACCTCACGATTGAACCTTCCTAACTAACCTTTCATGTAGAACCTTGTCAAAGGCCTTACTGAAGTCCATATTGTTACATACTTCATGGGTATCTTCTGACTGTCTTGTGAGGATGAAGTAATGCTCTTGCGGAGGTCACATGATGTAATTTTCCCGCCGATGTGAGATCACGTGATGACCTGTTCTCACCAGGTATATAAGTGTAGACCCCTGGTGACGCAGTTAGTTTTCAGTTAGATCGTCAGTCAAATACTCCGTTATGCTTCTTATTAATCTCATGAAGCAGTTTAGTTTTAAAACAGAGTTTTACTTTCCATTGTAAGGTACAAAAGTGTTGGGCTGACAGTTTCACCAATAGCTGCCAGATTTGTTGATGTACCTTTTCAGTAATATTGGAGAGTGAAGACGGGAACCTGAAGGAGTTTTTCGATGGTTTTGGGGGGAATCGACCATTATTGAATTCGTCCAAGTAAGAGTGATCTGCATGAGATAGCCTCTGCTAAAAGCAGCAGGAAAGGCTGTGCAGTATCTAGTATCCAGAGGGAAAGGTCAGTGCCGTTAAACTGTTTTATTTCCATCATCGTGAATCTTGCGGACAAGGCAGGATCTGGCTGGGATTGGCAGTGATGTCGTGTCTTCAAGGAATTCTTTACTTCAGGAAAGTCTCTCCTAATTGACTGTGTAAATCTCTTGGACTTTCAAATTTACCATTCTTACCATTTTAAGACTGTTTCGCATTTACTGCTTTAAGAATTAGTACTGAATTTAGCGGTTTGTTAAATGGCCGCATAGCAGTTTATTTCCTGTTTTCATTTGTTTATCTTTTTACTAATTTTGAGCAGAGTTTAATAAATGTTTGATTGTTTTTATAAAACCTGACTCAATCCTATATTCATTGTTGCCGATCACGTGACAAAATTTGGGGGCATGTCGGGATTGTTCCAATTTTGAGTTTAAGTGCTTGTTTAAGTATCAACCTCATTTGGAAAAGGGAAATACCCAATTCTTTTGTTTGATTGGTCTGTGGGTGGTATTCGGCAGCAATGAATATTAACGACTTTATGGATTCAGCTGTCCCGGAGTTTTTAGCGACGGTGAGAAAAGCTGTTGTATCGGAGATTGCTAGCAGGTTGGATATTAAAGGAATTACAAAGGCTACAACAAAGCACGTAATTCAGAGAAAAATCGCCGAGTATTATATAAGTTTGGGAAAGTTTGATGATGAGTTGTTAGGGAGGTTTCCAATGAGTACACTGGAAATGCAGTTACATCTTGAACAGATAAAATTTGAATGATTTAAAGTGGAAATAGCTGAAAGGGAGGCAAATAAAAAGAGGGAATTTGAGCTAGAGATGGAGAAATTAAGAATGGAAAATCAGTCTTCTGGTTCTAGGAAACAGTTTATTTCTAGTCCATGGGGTTATTTTGGCTCCTCCATTTAGTGAAACAGAAGTGGACAAATATTTCCAGCATTTCAAAACTGTTGCTCTGAGTTTAGAGTGGCCGAAAGAGCGATGGCCAGTGATGTTACAATGTGTAATTAGAGGCAAGGCACAACAAGTTTATACAGCTTTAAATGATGAGCAAGCACTGGATTATGATATTGTGAAACAGCATATATTGAAAATGTATGAGCTGTTTCCAGAAGCGTATAGAGAAAGATTCAGAAATTTGAAGAAATCTGTGGAAAAAACTTACGTGGAATTTGCCTACGAGAAACCTATTTGTTTTGAGAGATGGGTTTCCTCTAAAAATGTGAATGGAGAGTATAATAAATTAAAAGAGTGGATTTTACTGGAGGAATTTAAAAGGAGCATTCCTGTTGAAGTGAGGACATACTTAAATGAAAGGGACACTGCTACATTGCAGGAGATTGCCAAATTAGCTGATGAGTATGCTTTAATTCATAAGAAGAAATTTTCTCCAGGTAGGATTTTTAAAAGGAAAAATAGCACAGAGAGTCAAGGTAACCAGAAATTAAATCTGAAGTTAGTGAGAAAGGTAAGGATGAAGGGAAACATGTGAAGGAAAGACATTTTAGTCCTATTTGTAATTTTTGTAAGAAATCTGGACATGTAGTAGCTAACTGTTTTCAATTGAAAAAGAAAGAGAAGGAAGCAGGTCCAGATGCTTGTGTGCAGCATATTGAAAAGCCTGTAAGTCCACAGAGTTTTATAAATACAAATGAAGTTTTGTCAGGGTCGGACCAAGTTAAGAGGGGATATGAACATTTTATAACCGAAGGATTTGTATCCTTGAAAGAGGGATCCAATCCTGTACCAATAAAAATACTTAGAGATACCGGAGCTTCTCAATCACTAATGTTAGACAGTGTGCTAAAGTTTAGTGATGAGTCTGACATTGATGAGGTAAACTATATAAGAGGAGTTGGGAGTGCCCTTATGCCAGTACATTTACATAGAGTAAATTTAAGGTCAGGGTTAGTTACAGGGCTTGTTAAAGTATGACTACAACCCAGTTTACCTGTGAATGATGTTTCTCTTTTGTTAGGGAATGACTTAGCAGGTGGACAAGTTTTTCCTGAAGTGAATTTGACAATAAAGCCTATTTCTGAGAAACCACAGAAGGATTCTAACACAGATTCTTCCTGTGTTGTAACAAGAGCTATGGCTAAGAAGACTGATGTACGGGATGAGGTTGTTACCCATGACTGTTCAACTCAAGATTTGAATTTTGAGGATGTGTCAGAAACTTTCTTACCTTCATTATTTGATCAGGATTTTAGTCTGACCATGAAGATTTGTCTTTATCTCAGAAGGAGGTGATAGCAGAGCAGGGTAGAGATCCTGAGATAGTTAAATTAAAGGAACAATAGAGATCCTGAGACAGTTAAATTAAAGGAACAAGCTCTTCCAGATAGTGAAGTTGAGAAGGATATTATTTTGAAAAGGGAGTATTAATGAGAAAGTGGAGATCACCTACAGTTCCTGCAAGTGAGGAATGGGAAGATAATCACCAGGTAGTAGTTCCTAAAGTATATCAAAATGAGATTTTAACTATGGCTCATAGTATGCCTTTGGGTGGTCATCTACGTGTAAAGAAGACTGTGAACAAGGTTTTTAAACATTTTTACTGGCCTAGTTTAAGAAAAGATGTAGCGACATTTTGTAGAATGTGTCATACGTGTGAAATAGTGGGTAAACCTAATCTAGTTACCCCAGTGACCCAACTGCAACTGATTCCAGCATTTGGTGAGCCCCTTTCCAAAATTATTATAGATTGTGTCGGCCCATTGCCAAAAACTAAAACTGGACATCATTATGTGCACAGCGTCTAGGTTTCCAGAGGCAATACCTCTTAGGAATATAACAGCCAAAACTGTGACAAAAGCTCTTATAAAATGTTTTACTGATTTTGGGTTGCCTAAGGAAATGCAATTGGATCAAGGTAGTAATTTTATGTCTGGATTGTTTCAGCAGATAGTTTATAAACTGGGAGCAAAACAGATTACCTCATCTGCATATCATCCAGAATTGCAAGGAGCCTTGGAGATATTCCATTCTACCCTTAAAACTATGATTAAGATGTATTGTGCGGAAAATGAAAAGGACTAGGATGAAGACATACACTTACTACTTTTTGTAGTACGAGAGGCTGTACGGGAATCATTAGGTTTTAATCCTTTAGAACTTGTGTTTGGGCATAGAGTTCGAGGACCTTTGGCCTCGTTGAAAGAACAGTGGATTAATAAAGAGGTACACACTAATTTGCTGGATTATGTTTTGAAATTTAAAGAAAGATTACATAAAGCTTGTAGCTTGGCCAAGGAAAATTTAAAATTGGCTCAGAAGAAGATGAAAACTTGGTACGATAAGGAAGCTAATTTAAGTCTGGAGATAAAGTGTTAGTTCTTTTCCCGGTGCAAACAAACCCATTCCAAGTTAAATTTCATGGTCCTTATGAGATTAAATCTAAAGTAAATGATATGGATTACGTGACAAAAACCCCAGATCGAAGAAACCCAACACAGCTGTGTCATATAAATATGATAAAACCGTATTATGAGAAAGAGGCTGCTACTATGACTGTTGTGGTCAATAATAAGTCTGATCTTTCTAAAATCTTAATGGATGATTCATCTGAAACTCATTTTAAACCCAACATTATTTCAGCCAGATTACCAAACTCAACAATTCTGGAAAATATTGATGAGAAATTAGCTTATTTACAGCCAGAACAGAGAGAGCAGATAAAACAGTTAATTTTTAAATATAGGGATTTATTTCTAGATGTTCCTAGAAGAACCACCGTAGCTTCACATGATGTAGATGTTAGAGATACAAAACCCATAAAACAACATCCGTATCGGATGAATAAGGAAAAATGTGAACTTGCTGAACAAGAAATTAAGTATATGTTAGAGAATAATATTATTAGACCTCCTAATTCAAATTGGAGTTCACTGCGTGTTATGGTACCTAAACCAGACAATAGTATTAGGTTTTGTACAGATTACAGGAAGGTGAATGCTGTGACAAAAACTGATGCATATCCGATCCCTAGGGTAGATGATTGTGTGGATAAAGTTGGACAAGCAAAGTTCCTTACAAAGATTGATTTGTTAAAAGGGTATTGGTGTGTTCCATTGACAGATAGAGGTAGAGAGATTTCTGCATTTGTAACCCCATCTGGGTTATATGAATATAATGGCCTTCCATTTGGGATGAAGAATGCACCAGGTACTTTCCAAAGGATGATTAATAGTGTGATTCATGGGTTAAAAGATACAGATGCCTATATTGATGATTTAGTTACAGGAAATAATACTTGGAAAGCACATATTACTGTGGTGGAGAAACTATTTGAGAGACTTTGAAAAGCTAACTTAACTATTAACTTAGCTAGAGCTGAATTTGGTCATGCCACTGTGACTTACCTTGGTTATGTTGTTGGTCCGGGCTCAGTTAAAGAAAATGGTTAAGGAAATAAATCAAACTCCAATTTAGCAATTTGATGTTACAGGAGTGTAATATTTTGATAACTCATATTAAAGGTAAAGATAATGTGATCACTGATTGTCTATCTAGATGTTAAAGGTACAATGTAACACTCCGACTGTATATTAGTTTGTAAAAGGCTGTGTGGTAATACTGTGTATGCTGTGTATGTTGTAAATTTTATACGTTTGTATTTTTTTTGTAAGTAGTTAATTAACCATATAACCATATAACATTTACAGCATGGAAACAGGCCATCTTGGCACTTCTAGTCCATGCCGAGCTCTTACCCTATCCTAGTCCCACCGACCTGCACTCAGCCCATAACCCTCCATTCCTTTCCTGTCCATATATCTATCCAATTTAACTTTGAACGACAACCTAGAACCTGCCTAAACCACTTCTGCTGGAAGCTCATTCCACACAGCTACCACTCTCTGAGTAAAGAAGTTCCCCCTCATGTTACCCCTAAACTTTTGTCCTCTAACTCTCAACCCATGTCCTCTTGTTTGAATCTTCCCCACTTTCAATGGAAAAAGTGAAACCATGTCAACTCTATCAATCCCCCTCATAATTTTAAACACCTCTATCAAGTCCCCCCTCAACCTTCTATGCTCCAGAGAATAAAAGCCTAACTTGTTAAACCTTTCTCTGTAACTTAGGAGATGAAACCCAGGCAACATTTTAGTAAACCTCCCCTGTACTCTCTCAATTTTATTGACATCTTTCCTATAATTCGGTGACCAGAACTGTACACAATACTCCAGATTTGGCCTTCCCAATGCCTTATACAAATTCAACATTACATCCCAACTCCTATACTCAATGCTCTGATTAATAGAGGTCAGCAAACCAAAAGCTTTCTTCACCACCCTATCCACATGAGATTCCATCTTCAGGGAACTATGCACCATTATTCCGAGATCCTTCTATTCTAAAGCATTCTTTAATGCCCTACCATTTACCATGTATGTCCTATTTTACTTATTTCTACAAAAATGTAGCACCACACATTTTTCGGCATTGAACTCCATCTACCATCTTTTGCTCCTAAGAAGACCAAATTTTTTTTTGAGGGAGATGTTACATACTTCATGGATATCTTGTGATTGTCTTGTGAGGATGATGTTGTCATGGTCCGGATCGGGGTCCCTTTAAATTTATCTTGTTTATGTTACAATCCGGACTGTTGATTCCCTGTTTTCCCATGTCCCTCGACTTTGGTGATTAGAAGCACTTAACGCTCGGCTGAACCAGTAGTTTATAGTCTCCGGCTTTCAGCCATTCGGCGCGGGAGCGTCTACAAAGTCTGCAAAGTCACCAAAGGTAAAGCGTGCCAATGTCATCTGGCCAGAGCAAGCCTAGTCTCTGCCGAAGCGAGTGCCGGTATTTCGCTCTTCCTCACGGGAGCAACCCAGTCCAGTTACCTCGCCAAAATGAGCCTGCAAGGTTTCCTTATCAAGGTGGGTCTGTCAGTTAACCCGCCAGAGGGGATCAAGAACCGCTGTCTACTGTTCCTGGGTCAGGTCGAGAGTTCGCCACTACCCGGAGGTTCCAAGTACCACGTCCTGGCTCCGGTGGCATTCAAGTTTCAAGTCAAGTCCTTTCCCTGGCGGCATTCTAGCACCATGTCAAGTCCTGATTCTGGCGGCATTCTAGCACTAAGTCAGGTCCTGTCCCTGGTGGCATTCTAGCACCAAATCAAGTCCTGGCCCTGGCGGCATTCAAGCACAAAGTCAAGGCCTGGCCCTGGCGGCATTCTAGCACCAGGTCAAGTCCTGTCCCTGGTGGCATTCTAGCACCAAATCAAGTCCTGGTCCTGGCGGCATTCAAGCACAAAGTCAAGGCCTGGCCCTGGCGGCATTCTAGCACCAGGTCAAGTCCTGGCCCTGGCGGTCTGTGATTCCTGTCCTACCCCCCGTCTGAATCCCTTCTCTGCCCCTCTCACCTCTAGCCCTCGTCTACAGCCCCTGCCTGCACTTCAGTCTAGTTCCATCAGCCAAGCTAGATAGGTACTGTCTGGTGTTCATTCGTGTTGGTCTTGTCTTGTCTTGTCCTCGCCTCCGTGGGGTAAGTCAGGCCATCTTGCCGTTGCTCCACAGGGGGTCATGTTTTGTCTTGTCTGGTCCTCGCCTCCATGGGGGTAAGTCTGGCCCTCTTGCCGTTACTCCACGGGGAGTCATGTCTTGTTCTGTCTTGTCCTCGCCTCCGTGGGGTAGGTCAGGCCGTCTTGCCGTTGCCCCGTGGAGGGTCATGCGTCCCGGCCCTATGTCCTGTACCCAAGGAGGGGTCCTGGCTCTCTGTTCTGTGTGTGAGTCCTGGCCCTATGTCCTGTACGCAAGGAGGGGTCCTGACTCTGTGTTCTTTGTATGCGTCCATGGTTCCATGTACCTGCTCTCCCAAGACCGAGGCTCTGTTTTCCATGTTCCTCCTCTCCCTAGCCTATGTCATGACCATGCCTGGTTCTGGGGTCCGAGCCCGAGGCAAGACCCAGGTACTGGGTCCTTGCCCAGTCTCAGGCTCGGAGTCCATACCCTAGCATCTTCATGTCTCCTCTAGTTCTGGGAGCCGGTTCCAAGTCCTAGCCCAGACCCTTGGTCCCTGCCTAGTCGTAGTCCTCAGTCCACTATTTCTACTCCTGCTTTGCTCTCCTGGTTTCAAACAATAAACTAAATTTAATTAACCTCACAAGATGTGTTTTGCATTTGGGTCCACCCTTGCTCCCAATGCCCCGCCATTGTGACAGAACACTCCCGTCTAACATGGACCCAGCAGACACAAACTGTTTTTCCAAACTCTTGTCAGCCTGAAAGTCAAGGTTGTGTTGTTCTGTTTTGACCACCGGCCAAATCCCCCCCACCCACCTGGGTCATCGATAATACAGGCAAATCTGTTGGTCGCCTGGAGGCTCCCATTGGGAGGTGGTACTATCATGGTCCGGATCGGGGTCCCTTTAAATTTACCTTGTTTATGTTACGATCTGGATCATTGATTCCCTGTTTTCCCGTGTCCCTCGACTTTGGTGATTAGAGGCAATTAACGCTCAGCTGAATCGGTAGTTTATAGTCTCCGGCTTTCAGCCGTTTGGCGCGGGAGCACCTGCAAAGTCTGAAAAGTCACCAAAGTTACGGTGTGCCGATGTCATCTGGCCAGAGCAAGCCTAGTCTCTGCCGAAGCGAGTGCCGATATTTCGCCCTTCCTCACCGGAGCAACCCAGTCCAGTTACCTCGACGAGGCAAGCCTGCGAGGTTCCCTCATCAAGGTGGGTCCATCAGTTAACTCGGTGGAGGAAATCAAGAACCGCTGTCTACTGTTCCCGGGTCCGGTCAAGAGCTCGCCACTACCTGGAGGTTCCAAGTACCACGTCCTGGCTCCGGCGGCAATCAAGTTCCAAGTCAAGTCCTGGCCCTGGCGGCACTCAAGCACCAAGTCAAGTCCTGGCCCTGGCAGCATTCAAGCAACAAGTCAAGTCCTGACCCTGGCGGCATTCAAGCACCAAGTCAAGTCCTGTCCCTGGCGGCATTCTAGCACCGTCAAGTCCTGGCCCTGGCGGCTTCCCAGTCCTGAGTCAAGTCCTGGCCCTGGTGGTCTGTGATTCCTGTCCTATCCCCCTGTCTGAATCCCTTCTCTGCCCCTCTCGCCTCTAGCCCTCGTCTGCAGCCCCCGCCTGCACTTCGGTCTAGTTCCATCAGCCAAGCTAGATAGGTACTATCTGATATTCATTCGTGTTGGTCTTGTCTTGTCTTGTCCTCGCCTCCGTGGGGTAAGTCTGGCCGTCTTGCTGTTGCCCCACGGGGAGTCATGTCTTGTCTTGTCCTCGCCTCCGTGGGGTAGATCAGGCCGTCTTGCCGTTGCCCCGCAGGGGGTCATGTTCTCTCTTGTCTTGTCCTCACCTCCGTGGGATAAGTCAGGCCGTGTTGCTGTTGCCCCACGGAGGGTCATGAGTCATATCCTGTACCCAAGGAGGGGTTCCGGCTCTCTGTTTTGTGTGTGAGTCCTGGCCCTATGTCCTGTACCCAAGAAGGGGTCCCGACTCTGTGTTCTATGTATGTGTCCATGGTTCCATGTACCTGCTCTCCCGAGACCGAGGCTCTGTTTTCCATATTCCTCCTCTTCCTGGCCTATGTCATGACCATGACTGGTACTGGGGTTCAAGCCCGAGGCAAGACCCTTGCCCAGTCTCGGGCTCGGAGTTCATACCCTAGCCTCTTCATGTCTCCTCTAGTTCTGGGAGCCGATTCCGTGTCCTAGCCCAGACCCTTGGTCCCAGCCTAGTTGTAGTCCTCAGTCCGCTATTCCTACTCCTGCCTTGCTGTCCTGGTTTTGAACAATAAACTAAATTTAATTAACCTCACAAGATGTGTCTTGCATTTGGGTCCACCCTTGCTCCCAATGCCCCACCATTGTGACAGATGTAATGGTCTTGTGGAGGTCACATGATGTAATTTTCCCACCGATATGAGATCACGTGTTGACCTGTTCTCACCAGGCATATAAGTGTAGAACCCTGGTGACGCAGTTAGTTTTCAGTTAGATCGTCAGTCAAATACTCCGCTATGCTGCTTATTAATCTCATGAAGCAGTATAGTTTTAAAACAGAGTTTTACTTTCTATTGTAAGGTATAGAAGTGTTGGGACGTCAGTTTCACCAATAGCTGCCAGATTTGTTGATGTACCTTTTCAGTAATATTGGAGAGTGAAGACGGGAACCTGAAGGAGTCGTTCGATGGTTTTGGGGAGAATCGACCATTATTGAATTCGTCCAAGTAAGAGTGATCTGCTTGAGATAGCCTCTGCTAAAGGCAGCAGAAAAGACTGTGCAGTATCTAGTATCCAGAAGGAAAAGTCAGTGCCTTTAAACCTTTTTATTTCCGTCGTCGTGAATCCTGCGGACAAGGCAGGATCCGGCTGGGATTGACAGTGACGTCGTGTCTTCGAGTAATTCTTTACTTCAGGAAGGTCTCTCATAATTGACTGTGTAAATCTCTTGGACTTTCAAATTTACCATTCTAAGAACTTTGTTTGAATTTACCACTTTAAGACTGTTTTCGCATTTACCCCTTTAAGAACTAGTACTGAGTTTAGCGGTTTGTTAAATGGCCGCAAAGCAGTTTACTTCCAGTTAAGGTTTTCGTTTGTTTATCTTTTTACTAATTTTGAGCAGAGTTCAATAAATGTTTGATTGTTTTTATAAAATCTGACTCAATTCTATATTATTTTTGCCAGTCACGTGACAATATAGACAACATCCACCACTTTACCCTCATCAACTTTCCTAGTAACCTCTTCAAAAAATTCAGTAAGAATTGTCAAACATGACCTTCCATGCACAATTCCATGTTGACTGTTCCTAATCAGACCCTGTCTATCCAGATGATTATATATACCATCTCCAAGAATACGTTCCATCGATTTACCCACCACTGTCGTCAAACTCACAGGCCGATAATTGCTAGGTTTACTCTTAGAACCCTTTTTAAGCAATGGAACAACATGAGCAATACGTCAATCCTCCAGCACCATCCCCGTTTCTAATGACATTTGAAGTATTTCTGTCAGAGCCCCTGCTATTTCCACACTAACTTCCCTCAAGGTCCTACAGAATATCCTGTCAGGACCCGGAGACTTATCCACTTCTGAGGAGTGTTTTTTTTTAACACAGAGTTCATATGTAGAACATGCCAGAGGTGGAAGTGGAAGAGTCAGATAAAATGAGTGCATTTAGGTGGTCTGTAGATCGGGAAGGCAAAGAAGGATTGAGTTCTAATGCAGACAATTGAAATTAATGTAGATGGACAAGGAGGTCAGCATGGATCTAGTGGGCTGAAGGGCTCATTTCTGTGTATTACAACCCCATGACTCTCTATGACTCAAAGATTCTAAGTCTCGAAGATCACATTTTCCATATCCTAATCAAAGGCTGATATTTATTATATACTTTATACTTTATTGTCGCCAAACAATTGGTACTAGAACGTACAATCACCACAGTTATATTTGATTCTGCGCTTCACACTCCCTGGATTACAAATATTAAAGATATTAATATATTGTACTATATTTCCATTTACTTTATCAGCCACCCAGTACTAAGTCTGAGATTCCCATTTCTGCTTAATTTAAACATTTTTATAGACACAGGCCTACTAAGGATTAGATGAAATCTTCTCAAATCAATATTACAACTTCAGTTAACCTTCAGCCTATTAGACGGAACTGATTTTTCAAAGACCTGGTGAAATATTTGAAACAGGCTTTTCCCACTGAGGTTAGTTGAGATTAGAACTAGAGGTCATAGGTTAAGGGTAAAAGGTGAGCTGTTTAAGGAAAGGGTGCATCTTTACTCAGAGGGTGGTAAGAGTGTGGAACGAGTTGCCAGGGGAAGTTGTGAAACTGGGATTGATTTTGAAATTTAAGAGAAATTTGCTAAGTACATGGATGGGGTGGGAATGGAGGGCCATGGTCAAGGTGCAGCTCGATGGGAACAGACAGATTAATAATTTACTTTGGAATTGATGGGCCAAAGAGCCTATTTCTGTGCTGTAATGCTGTATGACTCTATGGTATGTTTATTTCATTTCTGTGTTTGGCATGAAGCTGCATGAGGTACCCCTCAGATGAAGTAAGTCAAAAGCTAAAGTTAATTCAAAGGATTCATTCTGAGCAAGTTTTATGCAGGACTATATGTGATGGTACCACACTCAATGTAGCTAACCTACCTACAACAGTCAGGTCTTTATAAACAGACTCCCATGACATACACAACCACAGCACATGAGATAGAAGGAGACAGAGGCTGGAAGAGGGATAAAGAGGATTCTATGATTTACTCCAAGGATTTTTGTCCTTGTGTATCCAAGTCATGCCAGGAAAGAAATCTCTGTATTGATGCCAGATGACTAAGCAGGGTTGCCATACAGGAGTGAGATAGATTGGCCGGTTGAGTGGTAGCACAACAACAATCTTGCACTCAAGTTCAGTAAGATGAAGGAATTGATTGTGGACTTCAGGACAGAGACGTTGAGAGAACACGCATCAGTCCTCATCAAGTGTCAATGCAGTTGAATGCCTGGGTGAGCAGTTTCAATACCTGAGTGTCTACATCGCTGAAGATCCAGCCTGCGTCCAACGTGTTGGCTGATGCAATTAGGAGGAAGGCACATCAGCGACTATATTTAATTAGGAATTAGAGGAGATTTGGTTTGTTACTAAAGAGTGACAATTTTTTGCAGATGTACCATGGAGAGGATTTTGACTGGTTGCATCACTGTCTGGTATAGAGGAGCCCTGCATAGGACCAGGAAAGGCTTCAGAAGCTTGTAAACTCAGCCAGCTCATCACAGGCACTAACCTTCCCAACATTAAAGGACATCCTCAAAGGCTGATGGTTCCAAAAAGGTGGCACCCAGGACATGCTCTCCTCTTCTTAGTACCATCAAGGATGAGGTACAGGAGCCTAAAGACACACACTCAATGTTTTAGGAAGAGCTTCTAACATCGGATTTCTGAACGTAAAATGAACCAATTTATGAACACTACACCACTATTCTTGCTCTCTTTTTGCACAACTTAACTTTTTTAAGGTCTACTTACTGTAATGCATAGAATATTTGTATGTGTTGTACTGTACTGCTGCTGCAAAACAACAAATTTCACAACATACAGAGTGTCAGTGATATTAGATCTGATTCTAATTGTGAACCTGATTCTGAAAGTAAACGAACTGTTGGGGAAACTCAATGGGTCAAGCAGCACCTGCGGAGGCAGAAGGGATGATTGATGTTTCAGGCTAAGACTCTGCATCAGGACCTCCAGCACTGGGAACTCCTGCACAGTGGAGCAGTGCACACGGAAATGTCACAAACACACCAGATATGTCAAGGTGAACTGTGCAGCAGTACAATGCTAATTTCCTGTTCCTTAAAGTGTTTGGTATTTAAGGGAACCCTTTATCACTACATAGCTGCCTGCACTGGTGGGATGTCAGTAATGATGGGAATTCCCAGTGCCAGCTTTTCTTCACTGATATCAAGACAGGTGAAATAACCTGTCCAGTGCCCAGTGATCCCTCATGAGATGTGGCAGAAATCTGCTGTGGGCACTCAGAAAGATTCTGCAGAAAGGAATGGGACTTTGACCTTAATGGAGAAAGATATCACAGCGCAGTAAAGCACGAAACAGGCCCTTCAGCCCAACTGGTTCATGCTGACCAAGATGCCTATCTAAGCAAGTTCCTTAGGTCCAGGCACCATGAGTGTAACAAATGGTCTTCCCACGGAATATCATACATCCACAAGCTTGGAAGATTATCATATATGATCACATTGTTCAGTAGGTCAGTTAGTTTACCAACTCAAAAAGTTAATCAGAGTCTGGAAACATCAATTAACAGGCTGAGATCCTCCAGCACTTTGTGCGTGTTGCTCAAGGTTTCCAGTATCTGCAGAATCTCTTCTGTTCAAGATTAGTTTATGTGACGTGTTTCAATATCCTTGGGGGGTGGGGGGAGGCTATATTCTGATGAGGATGATGTTGCCTCTTGTCCTGATGTCCATGATCTGGGTTCCCAGACAAGGCCACAACAATGGAATGCTATGAGTAATGTCATCACTAAACATGGAAGGAGCTTCTCGTACAGCCTGTGGTAGAGAATGCACCTCATCACGTGTAACACACACCAAAAACTTTGTAAGGATCTTAAGGAACATGTGGTCAGATCTGGAGCTGGTCATCCTGATCTTCCAATCGCCAGATTGTCCCTTTTAAGTAGGGAGGAAAAATTCAACCGAAATGTTCCTCATTTAACACATTGGGTTTGCACTGAGCACAGGAATGAAGTCCAGAGCTCAGTGAGACCGGAGATGGAAAGCCTGAAAGGTCAAAGGCAGAAGTCGGCAAGTTTGGGTTAGAGGCTTGGGGTTGAGGGCTGAAATCTGTAAGTCTGGGAGTGCATGTCGGAGTCTGGAGGTTAGAGGCCTAACATCTGCAAGTTTGGGAGCCAGAGGCCAAATGCTGGCGGCATGCCGGCAACCTATCCTGGGGATGGAAAGAAGCAGTTTCTATGTCAGTTTTAAGTAAGCTATCCATTACTTTGTAGCTATGCCCCTTGTTCTTGACTTTCTGATGAGTGGAAATATCTCAGCATCTGCCCTATCAAGCCTTCTTTGGATCTGATACACACAGAGGCCACTTTATTAGGTGCAGGAGTGGAAGCCGGTGTGGACTTCTGCTGCTGTCGTGAATCCACTTCAGGTTTTGATGTGTTGTGTATTCACAGATGCTCTCCTGCATACCATTGTTGTAGTGCAAAGTTATTTGAGTTACTGTCAGTTTGAACTAGTCTGGCCATCCTCCTTTGGCTGCTGTCATTAACAGATTTCAAAGTAAATTTATTATCAAATCTTTTCAAACGTCTAAGAGAGTAGAGGTGCTGCCGTGCTTTCTTCATAATGGCACTTAGATGCAGGACCCAGGGCAGATCCTTTAAAATGATAACACTGTGTTATTTAAAGTTGCTGACCCTCTCCACCTCTCATCCCCCAGTGAGTCCTGATGAAAGGTCGCGGCCCGAAACGCCAACTGCACCTCTTCCTATAGATGCTGCCTGGCCTGCTGTGCTCACCAGCATTTTCTGTGTGTGTTGCTTGATTCCCCCAATGAGGTCTGGTTTCTTTCTCCTGAAGTCAATAATCACCTCCTTGGTCCTGCTGACATTGAGTGAGAGGTTATTATTGTGGCACCACTCAATCTCCCTCCTATATCCTCTTGAGCTTCATGGGAATGATTCCGGGAATGAAAGGATTATCGTATAAGGAACATTTGATGGCTTGCTCCTATACTCAGTGGAATTTAGAAGAATGAGGAGGGATCTCATTGAAACCTATTGAATACTGAAAGGCTTAGGTAGAGCAGGTGTGGAGAGGATGTCTACATTCTGATAGGTTGAAGCAACTTGTTCAATGCACATCAATACTCAGGGCCTTGTTTGGGTGTGCAGTGGAGACCATCCGAACATATTGCATCACTGCCAGGTACGAAACTGCACTGCAGCAGACAGGAAAGCTCTACAACGGGTAGTCAAAATTTCCCAATGCATCTCCGGCCATCAAGGATGTATATACATAAAAACGCCAACAGTATCATGAAGGATGCCACCACCCTGCTCATGGACTCTTTGACCCATTCTCATCGGGGAGGAGGCTGTGTAGCATCCATACCAGAACCACCAAACTCAAAAACAGCTACTTTCCCCAAGCCGTAAGGCTGATCAACACCTCCACCCACTCAACCACACCATCACCACTACTTTATCAATTCCTGTCAGAGTTACTTTATGTATAGATACCCCTGTACCCAGCGTCACTTTATGTCCAATCGATGTATGTAAGCTATCTTATGTATTTATATTTATTGTTTTTAAAATTATGTTCTTTTTCGTATTATATTTATTTTGTGCTGCATCCAATTTGGAATAACAATAATTTTGTCCTCCTTTACACCTGTTTCCTGGAAATGATATTGAACAATATTGAATCACGAGACAATAATCCAGAATTGAATCTCTCCTCCTGAAGTACATGATGTCACACTTCTCCACGTTAAAATACACTTTCCAAGTTATCACCCAGTTATTCAATCTATGAATGACAATCACAACATGCCCGTTCTTCAGAAAACTTTGGATTTCCTGGTGGCTACTCACTTCAATTCAACCACCTATTCCTATTCTGACTCTCTGTTCGCAGTTGGTCCTTGGCCTCCTTTACGAGTCCTCAATCAAGCTGTAGGAGCAATGGATCATATTCCACCTCAGTACCCTCCAACATGATGGAATGAACATTGACTTCTCCAGCTTTCGGCAGTCTCCCCTCTTAGCCCTTCGCTTCTCACTTGCCCATCACCTCCCTCTGGTGCCGCTCCTCCTTCCCTTTCTCCCATGATTCACCTACTTCTCACTTTACAGCTTCATACTTTCTCCCCCACCTCTTCCACCCACCCACCCACCTTCCCTCACCTGGCTTCAGCTGTCAGCTGCTAGGTTGTACTATTTCCCCACTCCCCAGCTTCTTATTCTGGATTCTTCCCCCTTCCTTTACAGTACTGATGAAGGTCTTGGCCCGAAACATCGACAGTTCACCCCTCTGCATAGATGCTGCCTGATATGCTGAGTTCCTCCAGCACTTTCTGTGTATTCCTCAAGATTTCCAACATCTGCAGAATCTCCTGAGTTTATGTCCGTTCATCTATTTTCATATCATCAACAAACTTGGGAACAATCCATTTTATTCCCTTCTATGTGTAAGGGGTTTCTTTTTTTATGTTACTGCATAGGCTAATTAAACTAGCTTATTTGTTATGTTATAGTTAAAATGGCTCCTTTGTTATGTTAAATGCTGAGAAAGTTCTCTCGCTCACGGCTTGTTTGGGTTGTATTATTGATAAGAGAGCGAATGAACCAGTGGGTGTCCATGTTATTCTTTCTTGTGTGTCTCTAAGCTATTGATACGCGGGTTTTTGGGTGGAAGGCCCGATGGAGACAGAAAGAGCGGACAGGGTGCTGTGAGTGGGCCGACGGGCCGCTCCTGAGCCGGAGTCCGAGGTCCAGGGTCTTCGGCGAGGAGAGGAGACAAAGACAGACTCGTGTGGAGCATCTGGTCGACCACCATGGGTGGTC
Source organism: Mobula birostris (assembly GCF_030028105.1). Lineage (NCBI taxonomy): Eukaryota > Metazoa > Chordata > Chondrichthyes > Myliobatiformes > Myliobatidae > Mobula > Mobula birostris. Next base: position 132,069,970 of record NC_092370.1, read on the forward strand.
CCAGGTGGCGGGACGAAGTGATCGTATGGTGAAGAGAGGATGGTTACTAGAGCTCCAACTGTGTGCACGAAGAGATTGGACTTTGATAAGTGTGGCGCCTTTAACTTTTCTTTTATTTTTTACCTCTATTAATTATATAGTTCCAGTAATATCTATAAACTGTAATTCATTTAATCGTATATGGTGTATTGTCTGTTATTTGGTGGGGTGGGGTACATCACACAGCATCCACACAAACTTAATTACCCAGTTTGGCGGGGCCGAGGACTGTTTCCCCTCTACGACAGTGAGTCGAGCGACCCTGAGGCTTGCCGGGGGGCTACATATGGATCTTTGATGTAAATAGTAAATAAATGAGCACCAAAACTCATTGCACATTCCATAAGGGATATTGCATGGTCGGAGATGCTCAATGGCACAGGTCTAATACTGAGGAAAATTTACAAGCCCCGATGTGAATGATCATTGCCAGAAATAATGGGGCAGCATAGTAGCATAGCAGTTAATGTGACTATTACTGCACTAACTTCAAGATTGGGGTTTGATTCCCACTGTTGTCTGTAAGGAGTTTGCACGCTCTTCTTTTGACAGTGTGGGTTTCCTCAGGGTGCTTCAGTTTCCTCCCACATTCCAAAGATGTTACGGTTAGGGTTAGAGTGTTGTGGGCACGCTATTTTGGCGCTGGAAGCATGGTGACAATTGTGGGCTGCCCAGCACTACCCTAGATGATTGATTTTATGCAGAATGTCACAACATGCTTTGATGTACATGTGACAATAAAACTATTCTTTTTAAAATAACCAGGTTCAATTTTACAAACTACAATTTTATCCAAAAGTGACCACTAGAGCATTCTGCTCCACATCAAATCAAAGTATTAGGTTTTGCACAAAAAATGTTACAAAATGTGAACTTTAAACAATTATCTACATTATTTTTACTAACAATTTTGTTTTGATTCCATTTTTGCTATAATGCATGATCCTCCAATCGGAGACTACCTGCATATTTTATAAGACCGTAAGATCTTTGGCTCTAAGTTCTTAAGCTTAAGTTCTACAATCAACTAAATACCTTCAAAATATTCAGCACCTTTAGCCTATGCCTGTTCTCACTGAAGACTTTAAAACCAAAAATCTGACCACTCTGTCACTGGCCCACTCACACAATGGCTGCCCTGCTTGCACCTCCTTTGTTTTTATTGGCTCAAATAAGACTCACTCCTGAAGAGACTTACAGTTTACAAATGGCTCCCACCCTGCAAGACGTTATTCTCTCATTCACGATTTCAAAAAATGACTCGCTCTCAAGGAGACTTGCTGTTATCAAATGGTTCCCGCCCTGTAAGATGTCACTGTCTCAATCGCTACTTCAAACATGTTTATGTTACATCTGTGTCTATAAAGTCCTGAAGGTGTCAGTGCTATTATGTAAATGGAAGTCTATTTCTTCTCTCTTTTGCCTCATGCTGGCACAACAGGGAAAAGGTATCAACACTGGATCTCAGGAGTAGCAACGGTTAGAAAATATAGCTACAGCTTATGTTAATTTAGGAATGTTTAAATGCATTAAGATTTATCACAGCTGCCATCGGCAATTGTTTCCCTGCGTCAGAGATGTTCTTGCAGTCTTAATTCTGCCTGTGAGTATGTGTGGGTGTGCGCGCGTGTGTGTGTGTGTGCGCGCGCGTGTGTGTGTGTGGGTGTGCGCGCGTGTGTATGTGTGGGTGTGCCCGCGCGTGTGTGTGTGCGTGTGTGTGTGTGTGTATGTGTGTGTGTGTGTGTGTGTGTGTGTGTCTAAGTATGTGTGTGTATGCGCGTATATGTGTGTGTGTATGTATGTGTGTGCGTGTGTAAGTATATGTGTGTGCGTGTGTGTAAGTGTGTGTGTGTGTGCGTCTGTGTGCGTACGTGTGGGGTGCGTATATGTGTGTGTGTGTGCATGGGGTGTTCACATATATGTGTGTGAGTACGTGTGTGTGTGTGCGTGCATGTGTGCACGTATACATGTGTGAGTATGTGTGTGTGCATGTGTTTATGTATATGTGCGCGTCTATGTGCGTGCGAGCATGTATATGTGTGTGTATGTCTGTGTGTGTATATGTGTGTGCGTACGTGTGGGTGAGTGTGTGTGCGTGTATGCATGTGTGCATGTGTACGTGATTGTGTGAGTGTGTGTGTGTGTGTGTGTGTGTGTGTGTGTGTGTGTGTGTGTGTGTGTGTGTGTGTGTTTGTGTACCTGACAGTCTCCTGCTATCTGTAATGATTAACAGTTAAATGACTCATTGTTTGAGATATCGACCTCTGGCACTGACTGTTCTCAGTGTAACATGTAAGGCTTCTGCAGTGTTACAAGCTGCTCACATGAGCATTTTGTTTTGTACTTCATCTCTATAATGAATCTCACTATCAAGCTGGTGCAGGCAATTATCTCTAACCTTAAGTACATATTCCAACATGAAGGCTTCATATGGGGTATCATTTTGGACAAGAATACATTTCATTTGGCATCCTCTGAAGAGGCAAAACAATTACGACTTATTGATTCTTGAATTCTCAACTCATTTTTCTGTTTATGAATCATGTTTAAAAACATTTGGTACAGAAGGAGGACACATTTTAGGATTTTAGTCTCAATATTTCTTTAACTGCCTGTAATTTCTTCCCCCCTCCCACCTCTCTCTTTTCCCATTCCCCATTCTGGCCTCACATTTCATCTCTTCCATCACCTGCCCATCACTTCCCTTTGGTGCTCTTCCTCTTTCCCCTTCTCTCATGGTCCACTCTCCCCCCTATCAGATACCTTCTTCTTCAGCTCTTTACCCCTTCCACCTCTCATCTCCCTGCTTTTCACCTAAAACCCCACTCCTCCACCCACCCACCTTCCACCTCATCTGCTCTCAGATTTTAACCTGACAGCTGGTACTGCTTCCCCTCTTACCCCTTCCAATCCAGTCCTGATGACGAGTCTCAGCCCAAAATGCTGACTGTCTATTCATTTTCATAGATGCTGCCTGAGCTTCTGAGTTCCTCCAGCATTTTGTGCGTGTTGCTCTGGATTTCCAGTATCTCTTGTGTTTATAGATCTTATCCAGTTAGTATTGTTAGGTACTACCATTTTGATTTTACTCATATGTGTCTGACTCCAATTTCCATTAAGGACAAAATGGAGTAGATAACCATTGTAATAAAGCAGTGTTTCATGTGACACTTGAAGGATTTCAGCGCAGATGGACTTTGTCATTAGATACTAAATGCGGGAAGGTGCTGCCAGGTCAGAGGTAAATTCATCAGCTGCTAGTAACTCTGACCCCAAGGCTAGGTAACATACAGATCTTCATTGTGATCTCATCTTCCCAAAAAGGATAGAAAACAATTGTGTGTTACTAAATGCTGAAAATATGCCATCAGGAGAGAATTAGTTAAATATAATCTTCATTAGCCAAGTTTTCATCATTATGCAACTTGATACATAGAAACATAGAAACATAGAAAATAGGTGCTGGAGTAGGCCATTCGGCCCTTCGAGCCTGCACCGCCATTTATTATGATCATGGCTGATCATCCAACTCAGAACACCGCCCCAGCCTTCCCTCCATACCCGCTGACCCCCGTAGCCACAAGGGCCATATCTAACTCTCTCTCAAATATAGCCAATGAACTGGCCTCAACTGTTTCCTGTGGCAGAGAATTCCACAGATTCACCACTCTCTGTGTGAAGAAGTTTTTCCTAATCTCGGTCCTAAAAGGCTTCCCCTCTATCCTCAAACTATGACCCCTCGTTCTGGACTTCCCCAACATCGGGAACAATCTTCCTGCATCTAGCCTGTCCAATCCCTTTAGGATCTTATACGTTTCAATCAGATCCCCCCTCAATCTTCTAAATTCCAACGAGTACAAGCCCAGTTCATCCAGTCTTTCTTCATATGAAAGTCCTGCCATCCCAGGAATCAATCTGGTGAACCTTCTCTGTACTTCCTCTATGGCAAGGATGTCTTTCCTCAGATTAGGGGACCAAGACTGCACACAATACTCCAGGTGTGGTCTCACCAAGGCCTTGTACAACTGCAGTAGTACCTCCCTGCTCCTGTACTCAAATCCTCTCGCTATAAATGCCAGCATACCATTCGCCTTTTTCACCGCCTGCTGTACCTGCATGCCCACTTTCAATGACTGGTGTATAATGACACCCAGGTCACGTTGCACCTCCCCTTTTCCTAATCGGCCACCATTCAGATAATAATCTGTTTTCCTATTTTTGCCACCAAAGTGGATAACTTCACATTTATCCACATTAAATTGCATCTGCCATGAATTTGCCCACTCACCCAACCTATCCAAGTCACCCTGCATCCTCTTAGCATCCTCCTCACAGCTAACACTGCCACCCAGGTTCGTGTCATCCGCAAACTTGGAGATGCTGCATTTAATTCCCTCATCCAAGTCATTAATATATATTGTAAACAACTGGGGTCCCAGCACTGAGCCTTGCGGTACCCCACTAGTCACCGCCTGCCATTCTGAAAAGGTCCCGTTTATTCCCACTCTTTGCTTCCTGCCTGCTAACCAACTCTCCACCCACACCAATACCTTACCCCCAATACCGTGTGCTTTAAGTTTGCACACTAATCTCCTGTGTGGGACCTTGTCAAAAGCCTTCTGAAAATCCAAATATACCACATCCACTGGTTCTCCCCTATCCACTCTACCAGTTACATCCTCAAAAAATTCTATGAGATTCGTCAGACATGATTTTCCTTTCACAAATCCATGCTGACTTTATCTGATCATTTCACCGCTTTCCAAATGTGCTGTTATCACATCCTTGATAACTGACTCCAGCAGTTTCCCCACCACCGACGTTAGGCTAACCAGTCTATAATTCCCCGGTTTCTCTCTCCCTCCTTTTTTAAAAAGTGGAGTTACATTAGCCACCTTCCAATCCTCAGGAACTAGTCCAGAATCTAACGAGTTTTGAAAAATTATCACTAATGCATCCACTATTTCTTGGGCTACTTCCTTAAGCACCCTGGGATGCAGACCATCCGGCCCTGGGGATTTATCTGCCTTCAATCCCTTCAATTTACCTAACACCACTTCCCTACTAACATGTATTTCGCTCAGTTCCTCCATCTCACTGGACCCTCTGTCCCCTACTATTTCTGGAAGATTATTTATGTCCTCCTCAGTGAAGACAGAACCAAAGTAATTATTCAATTGGTCTGCCATGTCCTTGCTCCCCATAATCAATTCACCTGTTTCTGCCTGCAGGGGACCAACATTTGTCTTTACCAGTCTTTTCCTTTTTACATATCTATAAAAGCTTTTACAGTCCGTTTTTATGTTGCCTGCCAGTTTTCTCTCATAATCTTTTTTCCCCTTCCTAATTAAGCCCTTTGTCCTCCTCTGATGAACTCTGAACTTCTCCCAGTCCTCAGATGAGCCACTTTCTCTGGCTAATTTGTATGCTGCTTCTTTGGAATTGATACGATCCCTAATTTCTCTTGTCAGCCACGGGTGCACTACCTTCCTTGATTTATTCTTTTGCCAAACTGGGATGAACATTTGTTGCAGTTCATCCATGCAACCTTTAAATGCTTGCCATTGCATATCCACCGTCAATCCTTTAAGTGTCATTTGCCAGTCTATCTTAGCTAATTCACGTCTCATACCTTCAAAGTTACCCCTCTTTAAGTTCAGAACCTTTGTTTCTGAATTAACTATGTCACTCTCCATCTTAATGAAGAATTCCACCATATTATGGTCACTCTTACCCAAGGGGCCTCTCACGACAAGATTGCTAATTAACCCTTCCTCATTGCTCAAAACCCAGTCCAGAATAGCCTGCTCTCTAGTCGGTTCCTCGACATGTTGGTTCAAAAAACCATCCCGCATACATTCCAAGAAATCCTCTTCCTCAGCACCTTTACCAATTTGGTTCACCCAATCTACATGTAGATTGAAGTCACCCATTATAACTGCTGTTCCTTTATTGCACACATTTCTAATTTCATATATAAGATTGTTCATGTGCAAGGTGTCACATGGTTCACCTATTTTCTGTGGAGTGATAATGAGCAGTGAATTTCCTTTCTGAGAGAAGGAAACATTGGCCAAAAAATTGGATCATAGAACAGGATCCAACGTCCATTTCAAGTCACAAAATGGCAGCTGTGACTTTTCCTTTGTTGTGTTTATTGCCACACCAGAATTCATCTGAATACTTCTGACCAAATCTTACACCTACATTGACCATGTGATTTTAGCCATTTCAGGCCACAAGGGAGCAACATGTCGGAAACAGAAACATATTGTTCCAGGAATAATAATTAATCAAACATCCATGTTTTGCTGTTGATATACTGGAAGGTGCCCCATATAAACCAAGTCTTTCTAGCAACCTACCTAACGTTGGGAAGATATTACACTCAATAGATTCAAGAGGAAACTGCGCTACATGAGAATGAGCTTTTCTGTGCCACAGAGAACAAACGGTAGCTGCGAAAGGAAGAGTGAAAAACCAAATGACTCAACCATTGCCCAAAACCATCACTTACTCCTGGCAAGACTGCATCAGAATATGTGGATCCCAGATTGACCTCTAAAGCCACCTGAGGACCCTCCAATAGACAACCCCTTAGGAGGGCATCATACTCATCTCCAGAGACCATACTGCTAATGATTCTATTGCATTTCTTTGTTTTCTTGTGAATGCCTGCAAAAAAAAGAATCTCAAGTTAGTTTAAGGTAGAAGTTGTCATATGCATACTTCGATAATAAACTTACTTCAAACTTTGAAGCCACAATGTAGGCAAATGCATCCAAACACTCTGTCTGATCCTATGGGTTGAAGGCAAAGTCGACTCAGCTTCCTTTCCTTGAGTGGCATTGATTGTTAATGCAAACAATGCGTTTCACTGTATGTTTCAATATAGATGTAGCAAATAAATGAATGTGAATCTGAAATTGAAGTTTATTGCCATAGACATACATATAAAAACCATGAACGTTAGCTTTTTGTAGCAGACAAGCTAACATAAACTTAAATTAACATATTCAGACATTAACTATTGTAATGAAAAATATTTTGTTTTGTTCTAATTCATCAGCAAGACGCATTCATAAAGAAAGAAGGTACTGTACGCTGTGACGACAAACAAAGTTATCAGAAGATTGATGCGAATGAGAAAGAGATAAGGGAGACAATGGAGGAACGTTCAAAATGTTAATGACAGAGAAGAGAGAGATAACAGAACAGAAACACAGTTCAGAATATTGACAGACCGGTTGCTTTGAATCTGAACTGTTTGAAGTTTGATGGACAGGCGATACCCCAGCAGGGGGATAAAAAGAACAGGTTCGCTAAGGCACGATACACCACGAGATCACGAGATAACCAGACCCTGGAAGAGCGGTGTGCCCCCACAAGTTGGTGGGAGTTGGAGGTCTGGTTCGAGGGAACCGACCATAGACTGACAGGGTGAAAAGGGACGATCAGCGGGAACCTGGTGTGTGTGTCCACCTTTGCCTGTGTGCCGGGTTCACCACGGAAGAACGGTCGTATCTGGAATGGAGGGGTCACAGTCAGTGACCACAGAAGACATAAAAGGGTTTGCCCAAAAGTTAACTGTGAAGAACATCAAAGGTCTGTTGGAATCAAAATTTGCGTTCTCTCTCTCTCTCCAACGGCACAACAGCAATTACTGCGAACTGCATTAAGCTGAACTGAACTCTGCGTCACTTAAGACTGATCATTTTACCCCTAGACTGCGATAGAGCTTGGTTAATTCCTATTACCCTAGTTCTGTGTACATGTGTGTTTTATCATTGCTAATCTGTTGCATTTTCATCCTTATGATTAGAGTACTGTGTTACTTATTTCTTTAATAAAACTTTATTAGTTCTGTTAATCCAGACTCCAACTAGTGGTCCATTTCTGCTGGTTTGCCGACCCAGTTACGGGGTACGTAACATAAGTGGGGGCTCGTCCGGGATTTTGAACACCAAATTTGGGACTGGGTAAATTGATTGGGTTAAAATTCCTGAAAGAAAGAAAGGGCAAACAGCAGAAATGGAGATTGAGGAATATCTAAAGGCGCCAACCTTGCAGGCATTAGAGGATGCCAGGAAATCAGAATTGGCAACTGTTGCCAAACAGTTGAATCTTTTTAAGGAGACATCGACCATGAGGAGAGCGGAGGTGCACAGAGCTATCATAGAGCATTATGTATCTAAAGGTGTGTTTCCCCAAGGGGAGCTGGAGGTGGTATCTATGGGCAAACCTGGTGGAGAAGCAGTACAGCTGCAGATAGAAAAATTGAGACTCGAGCACGAGTTCTGGGTAAGGCAGCTAGAACAAGAAGAGAAGCAGATAGAATGGCAAGAGAGAGAGAAACAGAAGGAAAGGGAACTTGAGCTGGAGAAGTTAAGGATGACGCTAGCGCAGGGGCCCATGCCGTACCAAGGTGGAGGGTTCAGGGCGACCCAGGAGGTTAGGCTGGTTACCCCATTTGAAGAGGCCAATGTTGATCGGGACTTCCTACATTTTGAAAATGTCACTGCAAGTCAGGACTGGCCGAGGAATAAGTGGGCTGTTTTGCTTTAGAGCGTACTTAAAGGAAAAGCCCAGCAAGCTTACTCGGCCTTGTCCGCAGAAGATGCCCAGAGGTATGATGTGGTGAAAGAGGCCATACTCAGGATTTATGAGTTGGTCCCGGAGGCATACCGGCAGAGGTTCCGGAATGTGAGGAAGCAGTGGGGCCGCACATATTTAGAGTTTGCCCGTGAGATGCAGATGTACTGTGAGCGTTGAAGTGCCTCGAAAGGGGTCAATGGGGATTACGACAGACTGCTACAGCTACTACTGATTGAGCAGTTTAAAAGTTGTGTCCCTGAAGGTATGAGGTGCTATCTAGATGAGAAAGAAGCAGAAACCTTAGCTGCAACTGCTAAGTTAGCAGATGAATGCGCTTTAATGCACAAAGCGAAGTTTACCCCAAGTAAAAGCTACCAGAAGGGTAGTCAAGAGGGCGGAGAGAGTCCACCAGAGAAGTCAGAAAGTAAGCCGGGGACTAGTGAGAAGGATAAGGAAGACCAGGAGCAGTTTGGTAGGAAGTCTCCTGGGGTCGTATGCTATAATTGTGGGAAAGCCGGTCACTTTGCGTCGAGGTGCTTTGCCCCAAAGAAGGAGACGGGGAAAGGAAAAACGACCCCGACTGGCTGTATTGAGCTGGCAAACAAACCGCTAGGGGAGAAGAGTCTGATAAAGTTCAGGAAGGGCGCGAGAAGTTTATTTCGGCTGGATTGGTGTCGGTGAAGGAGGGGTTAAACCCAGTTCCAGTACGGATCTGGAGAGACACTGGAGCTTGTCAGTCACTGATCTTAAGGAGTGTTTTAGACTTTAGTTCAGAGACTGAGACTGGGGAGGTCAGTATGATAAAAGGCATTGGGAAAGGGACTGAAGCAGTACCTTTGCACCAGACACACCTAAAAAAGATTTGGTCTCCGGACCAGTCACGATCGGGGTGAGGCCCGAACTACCGATGGAAGACGTGGAGGTCTCACTCGGTAATGACCTTGCCAGCAGAAATGTGTACTCAGCAGTAAATCTGACAAACCAGCCCACCAGGATTGAGGCCCCGCCCATGGACCCGCTGGTTTATCCCGTTTGTGCAGTGAGTTGGCGCATGTCCAGAAAGGCTGCCGAAGCGAATGTAGATTTAGCTGAGACGTTTTTACCAGCCTTGTACCAGGAGGGGTTAGAAAGTGAGAAGAAGGGGCGTAGTGAAACGGAAGTTGAGGTAGACTTATCATTAGCAAGGAAGGAATTTATATAGGCACAGGAACGAGACGAGGAGCTAATGGTTTTGACGGAGACGGCTCTCTCCGAAGCAGAATTAAAAAGGGAGCCAGTGGGCTATTATGTGAAGGAGGGAGTACTAAAGAGGAAATGGAGACCAAGTACGATGCCCGCAGATGAGGAGTGGGGGGTGGTGCCAAAAATTTATAAGGGCGAGATTTTTAACCTGGCCCACAAGATACATTTAGGGACATTTTAGGGTGAGGAAGACAGTCAATAGAATCATGAAAGAGTTTTACTGGCCGCACAGGAAGAAGGATGCTATTGACAAGTGTAGACGTGAGCTACCACAATTACAGCCTATTGATATGTTAACAGCTTGCCACGATAAGCGAGCAGACCTAGTCGGTGTTATCACAAAAATTAATGAGGCTAGGGTGCCACCTGATAAGGGGAAAACCCATTTTGAAAAGATAAGTATGGTGCTGACCAGATGGGAGAACTCTATTTTTTTGGCCAGCTTTGCTGATAAGGTCTCTCCCTTAATCCCCAAACAAAGCAAGCTGCTGAGAAAGCTAATTAACCGGCACGCACACGTATGTCCGGATGTCCCGAGGCGATGCAAAGAGCCGGGACATGGTGTTGTTGTCACATCAGGTCAGCCTAGTAAGTAACACCCCTATAAGATGATTAATTCAGTGATAGAAGGGCTAAAGAACGCAGAAGCTTATATTGGCGATGTAGTGGTCTGGAGTGTCATGTGGGAGGAGCACAGTGTGGCACTGGTTAAATGGCTGGCTGAAGCCAGCCTGACAGTGAACCTCGCAAAAAGTGAATTCGGCCACGTGAAGGTCACTTATCTGGGATTTGTGGTAGGACAGGGGCAGCTGGCTCCGATGCAGGCTAAGGTGCGGTCTATCTCTGAAGTCCCCACCCCGACAGACAAGAGAGCCCTGAGAAGGTTCTTGGGGATGGTGGGGTACTATTGGAAGGTTTGCAAAAACTTTGCGGATATTACCCTCCCTCTTACTAAGCTCTTGCAAAAGTATGCGAAGTTTGTGTGGGATGACCTTTGTTATATCTGTCCGGCACGGAAACCACTAATAATTTACACTGATCACAACCCTTTAGTGTTTTTGACCACTATGAAGGATAAAAACAAAAGGTTGCTAAGTTGGAGCCTGGTCTTAGAGGAATTTGACATTCAAATAAAACATATAAAAGGAATGGAAAATGTGCTTGCTGACTGTCTGTCAAGGTGTTGACAACTTAAAGTTCTCTGTATTAGCCGAATAACTGATGACCCTGCTGATGACCCTGTATATTAGTGTGTATCTAATAATGTATTCATGCCCATTAATTTTTACCCCGGTAAAAATCCTTTGAAGGATAGAGGTGTGACGACAAACCAAGTTATCAGAAGATTGATGCTAATGAGAAAGAGATAAGGGAGACAATGGAGGAACGTTCAAAATGTTAATGAGAGAGAACAGAGAGATAACGGAAAAGAAACACAGTTCAGAATATTGACAGACCGGTTGCTTTGAACCTGAACTGTTTGAGGTTTGATGGACAGGCGAAACCTCAACAGGGGGATAAAAATAACAGGTTCGCTAAGGCACGACACACCACGAGATCACGAGGTAACCAGACCCTGGAAGAGCGGTGTGCCCCCACAAGTTGGTGGGAGTTGGAGGTCTAGTTCAAGGGAACCGACCATAGACTGACAGGGTGAAAAGGGACGATTGGCGGGAACCTGGTGTGTGTGTCTACCCTTGCCTGGGTGCCAGGTTCACCACGGAAGAACGGTCGTATCCGGAACGGAGGGGTCACAGTCAGTGACCACGGAAGACATAAAAGGGTTCGCCCGAAAGCTAACTGCGAAGAACATCAAAGGTCTGTTTGAATCAAAATTTGCATTCTCTCTCTCTCTCTCCAACGGCACAACAGCGATTACTATGAACTGCATTAAGCTGAACTGAACTCTGTGTCACTTAAGACTGACCATTTTACCCCTAGACTGCGATAGAGTTTGGTTGATTCCTATTACCCTAGATCTGTGTACATGTGTGTTTTATCATTGCTAATCTGTTGCATTTATATCCTTACGATTAGAGTACTGTGTTACTTATTTCTTTAATAAAACTTTATTAGTTCTGTTAATCCAGACTCCAACTAGTGGTCCATTTCTGCTGGTTTGGCGACCCAGTTACAGGGTACGTAACAACGCATATCAAAAGCACTTTATAAAAATTATATCATAAAAAGGGATAAAGTAATACTCATATGCCTCATACGATATATTGTTGGAGGGAGCCAAAAGCAGCCAACAGCCTTTCCATTCACTCTCTGACCCAATGTCCTTGCCTCCATCTCTAGGACTTAGAGAAGATTTCCCACTTGCACAAAGAAATTGCCCCTTTTATGTGCTTCAAGACCCCTTTTTTATCTTTTGCAACTGCCAGCCTAGACACACATACACACACCTCAAAAACAGAGACAGCAGATGTGCAAGGAGGAAAGCATTCTTCATCGGTATCTCACCTTAATCATGTGCATTCAAAATAGAAGCAAAACACTGTTCTGTAATGGGAAAATAGGCTATTACTACATTCCAGTTTTAAACCATTTCGTCTGGCACGCTTCAGCATATATCAAACTTAACTCTTTTCTTACACCTATGCATACACTGAATGAATGCTGATGTGACAGGAAAATGCCACGTGGGAGGGAAGGGTTAGTTTGATCTTGGAGTAGGCTAAAAGTTTGGCACAACGTCATGGGCCAATGGGCCTTGACTGTGCTGTAACGTGTTCTATGTTATGTGTTCCCTGTTCTAGGTGTATTTGTACAGGCAGAAATATTGGGGACATTTAAAAAACTCTTAGACAGGCATATGGGTAAAAGAAAAATTGAGGGCGATATGGGAGGAAAGGGTTGTTAAATTGATCTTAGAGTAGATTAAAAAGGTCTAGACAGAATGGATGTGGAGTGGATGTTTCCTATAGCAGGTGTGTAGGACCATAGGGCACAGCCTCAGAATAGAAAGATGTCCATTCAGAACAGAGATGAGAAGGAATTTCTTTAGGTGAATCTGTGGAATTCATTGCCATGGACAGCTGTGGAGGCCAATTATATTTAAAGTGGAGTTTGGTAGGTTCTTGGTTAGCTGGGCCATCAAAGGTTATCGGGAGATGGCAGGAGAATGGGGTTGAGAGGGATAATAACTCGACAGTGATGGAATGGTGGAGCAAACTCACTGGGCTGAGCGGCCTAATTCCTCTCCTATGTCTTATGGTCTATGATCGAAAAGGTCTGCATAACATTGCGGGCCATGGGGCCCGTACTGTGCTGTAATGGACCAAGTAAAACTAAACAACAGCACTAATGCAAGTTGTGGGAGAGAAAAGTCCTGGAATGGTCCTGAGGATAAGAAACTGAGACCAAGCTCTAACCAAGATGCTGACTTCCATAGACAAAGCCATCAAGGCACATGTGGGAATTGTAATTGAAGTCACTGTGGATTTACATACCTCCATAGGAGCAAGGAATGAATTATGAGTCATAGCTCTTTAAATAACAGAAGGCTAGGAGAAACAAATTAAGAAATCCCAGTTGCTCTACAAGTAAATAAAACAGCCATTTCCCCAAACCCATGAGGTCGAAAATATGTCTGCAGAGGAACTTTGCATGTTGCACCTTTATCCTTTCCAGTCCTGATAAAGGGTCTCATCCCGAAACGTTAACCGTTTCTTGCCCCCCCCCCCCCGGATGCTGTCTGCTCTGCTGAGTAGCTCCTGCATTTGTTTAATGAAATGAGTTGTCAGGCAGTTCCTGGGGAAGGTGATCCAGACACGTTGTCTGAGGCCTACTCTCTGCTGAAAGCCTGCTCTACCAGGCAACACTCCTGTCAGGAGGAGGGTCAGGTCATTGTGCTATCTGCATCAAGAAAGGATGCAGGATGCAGCTCTGGCGATGTGTTCGTACCCGCATAAATCGGCTGATATACTCACATTTGTTTTTTCTTTGCTCCATTTTTCAAGTCTTGAAGCTAATTTAAGACCGCCATGTTGAGACCTGAAATACTAAATGCTCACTTTCCACAGATACTGTCTGACCAGCTGAGTGTTTCCACTGCAGTGGATTTCGATTAATTGATACACATTGGTGCCAGTACATTTTAGCCCAGGGATCCCCAACCTTTTTTGCACTGTGGACCAGTTTAATATTGACAATATTCTTGCGGACCGGCCGACCCCGGTGGGAGGGGGGGTAGGGTTGCCAACAGACAAGAGTAGCAGTCAAATACGTTGTGTTTACCCTGAGTAAGACTACAATGACCATGAAGCCTTGCACGGGCACCAGTGCGCATGCATGAGGTGCGCATGCGTGTACATGCCGATTTTTATCTACAAATCAATTTTGTCGATTCTGTTCGGGGGGGAGTGTTAATCACGACTGGAATGTAGGTGAAAAGTGGCTAATACACTCAATGTGGTTTCTAAAAGGATTTATCTAATGAATTTAATATTAAACACACAGCGCATATTTTCCTCGCATGAATACAGTGATAAGTCAATTATCAGGGGAGGACAGGGGAGCTTGAAGTAAGTGTTGAACAAACTTCTAGTAGAAGTGGCAGAGGCAGGTTTGATATTATCATTTAAAGTTAAACTGGACAGCTATATGGACACGAAAGGAATGGAGTGTTATGGGCTGAGTGCAGGTTGGTGGGACTAGGTGAGAGTAGCGTTTGGCACGGACTAGAAGTGCCAAGATCTCCTTTTTCCGTGCTGTAATTGTTAGATGGTTATTTAAGTCACTTAAGTCAATAGCATCATAACATTTTAAGTAACGTTTGGATATTAAACACACAGTGCATATTTTCCCGGCATGAACATATAAAATCATTGCAACAGACCAATATCGCTGAATCAGTGGGAGCCCTGGGCTTGTTTTCCTGCAACAAGACGGTGCCATCGAAGGGTGATGGGAGGCAGCGATACTCATAGAAACATAGAAACATAGAAAATAGGTGCTGGAGTAGGCCATTCGGCCCTTCGAACCTGCACCGCCATTCAGTATGATCATGGCTGATCATCCAACTCAGAATCCTGTACCAGCCTTCCCTCCATACTCCCTGATCCCTTTAGCCACAAGGGCCATATCTAACTCCCTCTTAAATATAGCCAATGAACTGGCCTCAACTATTTCCTGTGGCAGAGAATTCCACAGATTCACCACTCTCTGTGTGAAGAATTTTTTTCTCATCTCGGTCCTAAAAGGCTCCCCTTTATCCTCAAACTGTGATCCCTCGTTCTGGACTTCCCCAACATCAGGAACAATCTTCCTGCATCTAGCCTGTCTAATCCCTTTAGAATTTTATACGCTTCAATAAGATCCCCCCTCAATCTTCTAAATTTCAGCGAGTATAAGCCTAGTCGATCCAGTCTTTCATCATATGAAAATTCTGCCATCCCAGGAATCAATCTGGTGAACCTTCTTTGTACTCCCTCAACGGCAAAGATGTCTTTCCTCAGATTAAGGGACCAAAACTACTTGAAGGGGGTTCCTTATGTCCAGTCTATTCTGCAATTTAATTTTCGTTGCATTCATTGCAGAGATCTGTTGGAAATGGAAGCAACGTTTTCAGTGCTTTCGTGGCTATCTCAGGATATTCAGCCTTGACTTTGATCCAGAATGCCGGCAGAGATGTGATGTCAAACATACTTTTCAGCCCACCATCATTTGCAAGCTCGGGGAGTTGATCTTCTTCCCGCGCTGACATGGATGATGCGTGGGTACTGACCTCGCTTGCGCTCAAGTTCAACAGTGCATGACAGTGGATGAGGAAAGCTGCAGCTGACTCATATCGGTAAATCATATAGTTTCCTCGCGGCCCGGTAACACATGCTTTGCAGCCCGGTACCAGTCCACAGCCCGGTGGTTGGGGACCACTTTTTTAGCCCAATTCAACAGCTGCCCAAATTAGCCAAAGTTTCATGGAAATAGTTAAAAGGGTATAAAGAAGACAAACTACTGTTTAACGGAGGAACACGTTATGTATTTAAATGAAATACAGAAAAAAATAGAACACCATCAATGCTGCTGCTGTACTATGAAACTGTGTATTAGTTCCTAATAGTTATTGATGGAGTAATTCATTCAGCTTATGCTGCTGTCTATGAGGTGTCCAGGGAGGGCTAGCACCTTTGGTGAAGGGGCTTATCATGTCCATTCTGGGGCAGCTCACTCACCTTTGGTCCCCACTGGACACTCAGCTCTCACCCGTGGCTCCAAGTAGCTGTTTGCAAGCGGGAGCAGCCACACACTGGTACACCGCTTCGACAGGCAGGCTAAATCAGGAGAGGGCAACTAGTGGGCCTCAAACCCCTGTGAAAAAGGGACTTCCTAGCATGTGAAGTCAGCTCCAGTGGATTGGGCAAATGAGATCAACAGTGAGATGCGATGGGTGAGATGGTGGTTCTGCACCGCTTCAGGGAGAACAAAGTGCAGGATAAGGCACAGAAGAAATTCATGTGGTTCAATTTAGTATCAGGGAATGTATAGAGTATACAGCCTGAAATTCGTACTCTTTGCAGACATCCACAAAACACAAAAAAGCCAAAGAATGAATGACAGAAACATTAGAACCCCCAAGTCCCCTCCCCCTCCCATGCACAAGTAGCAGCAAAAGCATTAACCCTTTCTGTCTTCCTCCCCCCCACTTGTTCCAGCAAAAACACTGACCCACCCACCTCCCACCATGCAAGCAACTGCAAAGCCCCCCAAAGAGACCATTATCTGGAGTCTATTGAAAAACTACTATCCATCCCAACACCTCAACCTCTCAGACAGGTTCTCTCATGAGTGAGGGACAAGCAATATGGTAAATGGCAAATTAATTAAAATGGAATTGGACACTGTTTCAGTCATTCCACAAAATGAGTTTGAACTGCATTTCAAAGAAACTGAACTGAAACCAGCAGATATTCAACTAAGAACTTAAACTGGAGAAAAGATAACTCCTGTGGGAATTGCATTCGTAACAGTGAAATACAACAATCAACAAGCCAGATTGGGCTTGTAGGTGGTAAAAACAGGAGGGCCAGCATTGTGGAGATGCGATTGGCTGAGACAACTACAACTTGATTGGAAATCCATTCACCATTTGCATGCCACATTCCCTGCAATGGAGTCACCAGAAAGCAAATTAAGATAACTGGATGATGCCACAGCAACGTGGTATTGAAAGCTCACCTTATGAAGGGTAAAATAGCGCTAAATGAAAATGCCACACCCAAGATTTACAAAGCCTGTCCAGTTCCTTGTACCATCTGTGATATAGTAGTCAGTGAGCTAGATTGCATGGAGACTGAAGGCATTGTTTCCAAGTTTGAGTGGAGCCCAGTAGCTGAGAAGAATGGATCTGTGGTGATTTTGTCACTATCAACCTGGTGCTGAAAGCAGATGAATACACTCTGCCCTGGAAAGAGAATAACTTTGCAAACCTTTGTGGAGGGGAACATTTCTGTAAAGTGGACTTAGCTGAGGCCTAATTATAGATGGAGTTAGAAGAAGAGTCCAAAGTGTTTCTCACCACAAACACTCACAAAGGGCTTATTATATAATAGGTTTATTTTTTGAGAAGAATCTGCACCTGCACCGCTGGCAAAAGTGATGGATCAGGTGCTTCAAAGCTGCCCAGGCACTCAGTGTTACCTGTATGACATCATCGTTACCAGTGAGGATGACAATGAATTCCTCCAAAATCTCAATACATTGTTAAAAAGATTAGAAGATTATGGGCTCAGAGCACAATGCAGCAAAATGTGAATTATTTAAACTAAGCATCACTTAATGCTATTGATGCACAAGGATTACAGAAGTGTGCTGAGAAAATTCAAGCAGTGGTGAGGGCCCCTGGGCCAAAGGATTTGTCACTGTTGTGATCCTTCTAAGGATTTGTCAATTACTAGAACAGATTCCTGCCAAATCTGGCCTGTGTGCTTCACCCCTTGAACTCATTACTACAGAGTGGGAAGAAATGGCAATAGACAACGCAGCGTGAGGTGGTTTTCCAAAAGACAAAGGATATGGTGACGTCAGACACTGTATTTGCACATTATCATCCACATTGTCCAGTGAAGCTTGCCTGTGACCACTCTCCTTATGGTATAGGTGCGGTCATGTCACGTTACAAGTGATGGAAGTGAATGCCCCATACCCTTTGCATCACGTTCCTTTACTGCTGCAGGGAAAAAGTATGCACAGAGGAACAGAGAGACCTTGAGTCTGGTTTAAGGTGTAAAGTATTTCAACCAGTACCTGTATGAGAGAGAGTTTTCCTTATTTCTGATCATCAGCCACGGGTGTCCATTTTCAATCGACAGAAGGGTGTTCCACGCACAGCAGCAGCACGGATGCGGAGATGGACTGTTTCTTGGAGGGGTACAATTACAAGGTTCAAGTCAAGAGGACAGCTAGTCATGGAAATGCTGATGGCTTGTCTCATTTACTGTTGGAAAAGGAAATAACTGAAAAATTTACAGAAGAGGATACTCCTCCTGATATATTCTACCTAATGTAGCGTAAATCAAAAATCTCCCTATTACAGCAGAGATGAATCAAAAGGAAACCACTGTGTAGCAGGTCGAGATGGCAACTCAAGATGGCTGCAATGTGCAGCCGAAAATCCATTTCCCCATTTTTACTAGCACCATGGTGAACTGCCCTTGATGGGGTTTGCCTTATGTGGGAATTGAGAGTTGTACTAGTCGAGCTGAGAGCTAAAGTGTTGGAAAAGCTACATGCCAGTCATTGAGGTGGGGTCAACTTTGTCTGGTAGCCTGGGGTAGATCATCAGATCATGTGCTTTTTGGGGTGCCAACACATCCAGAAGATTCTAAGAGCAATTCCTTTCCATCTCTGGCAATGGCCTGCATTGCCCTGGCAGAGGGTTCATGTGCATTTTGCCGGACCACTCACAGGCACAAATTTCTTCGTAGTAGTGGATGCAGCAAGGAAGTAGCCTGAAGTATTCCCAATAGCCTCCACTATAGCCTCGTACACTGTTGATGTGTTGAGAAGCCTCTTCTTAAGGATTGTTGTTCCAGATCATTTAGTCAGTGACAATGGACCACAGGTTCAGTCATTCCTGAAAACGAATGGAATAAGACATGTTACGTACATCTGCACCATACCACCCAGCAACAAATGGTTTGGCAGAAAGTTTTGTCCAGAGTTTAAAGAATGTACTGTGAACAATGCCAGCAGAACACACTGCACTGACACTGAATCAGAAGTTTACCAATTTCGTCTTGCATATCGTAGTGCAGCACATTCCACAACAAACAACTCATCAGCTATGCTTTTCTTGGGTCATCCTTTGCTTTTACACTTGGATCTTCTCTAACCCAATCTAGGAGTATGCAGGACAAACAGCTGAGACAAATTGAGGGGTCTTCAAACAAAGAGCTTCAGTGTTTCACTCCTGGACAAGCAGTCCTGCTGAGGGTCTACAGAGGTGATCAAAGGTGGTTACTTGGAACGATTAAGATAAGAACTGGACTAATGTCCTACACAGTGAAGGTTGCGTCTGATGTCATCAGGAGATGTCACATCGATCAGTTGAGGAGAGCAGAGTCAATTGTTAGAAGTGTCCAGAGCTGTCAGAACCACTTCCTGGAGTCTCAGAGTCAACTCCTATAACCACCACGGTGATGGTCCCAGAGCCTGAGATTGTTTCTCAACCACAAGTCTCATCTGCTAAGCAGAATGACCCCCCACCCCCACCACCCCCGGTCAGGAAAGGCTTTATTCTACAAGAGTAAGGAATCCTCCACAACAATTAAATATTTAAGCTTGAATGGAAGAATTAAAAATTTACTATGCTGTGGATATCTATATAGTGGTTGTATTATATAGTATACTGTGTATATATCTCTGGGTATAGGTGACTAGAGAACAATACATTCCATGTTTGAGTTGAAATGCATTCTACATTGAGTTGGAGTTTATAGCCAAGCAGGAAGGAGTGTAGTGTATTCAATATGTTAGTACTATTTGAGTAATATTGTAAATAAATTATTTGATTAACCATTCTTTATGTGTTTACTTAACTCATTATGTACAAAGTATGTGAATGGCCTACATCATTACACCACCATGTCATGTGTGTGCCCCTCTCTAAAGTAGAATAAAGTAGACACATTTAATCCTGAGCTCCCGGGTTTTTCTTTCAATTAGTTTCTGGAGTTTTTTTTTTAGATAGGCATCCGTTAGTCTCGTGAGACCATGGATTTGCGCCTTCGAAGGTTTCCAAGGTGTAGGCCTGGGCAGGGTTGTATGGAAGACCAGCAGTTGCCCATGCTGCAAGTCTCCCCTCTCCACGCCACCGATGTTGTCCAAGGGAAGGGCATGAAAACCCATACAGCTTGGCCCGGTGTCGTCGCAGAGCAGTGTGTGGTTAAGTGCCTTACTCAAGGACACAACACGCTGCCTCAGCCAAGGCTCGAACTAGCGACCTTCAGATCACTAGACGAATGCCTTAACCACTTGGCCATGCAAGATACACAAGGTAATACTAATTAACTGGAATCAAAGGTATTTACTGTTTTTGTTTCAGTAGCACATAAAATTGACCAAAGAATGAAGATGGGTCAATTGTTCAATGTCCAACATTGTTTTGCATTTTGCTGGGTTTCCATGTTATAGTTCCTTTGATTGATAGTTTGCACTAAAGGCACAATTATTTCTGTCATGCTATGATACATAAATCACAAAATTGGTGGGCAGGTAGCTACAGCCAGTGGTGAGGAAGGCAAATGGCTCACTGGAGGCCGAGAGACTGCAGATGCTGGAATCCAGAGCAACAAACAATCTGCTATGGGAGTTCAGTGGGTTGAGCAACATCAGAACACATGCAGGGCTTCGATGTGAAATTCTGACAAATGACATATAACATCCAAACAGTCTATATTGCAAAAAGTTTGCAGTTTAAAAGAAGGGATGTCTGGTTACATTTGTACAAGGCATTAAGAAGGTCATAACAAGAGTACAGTGCACAGTTTTGATCCATTTGTTTCAGAATGAATGTACTGGAGATAGTCCAGTAGAGATTCACTGGGCTAAATCCTTGGTTAAAGCTTTGTCTTACCTCAAGTGTCTCAGAAAATTAGACCCTTTTTCAGGTGGTTGGATGAATGAGGGTTAGATCTAAATATCCTTGGAGGGCATGATAAGGTAGACTTCAAAATTTTTACATTAATGGGACATTTTAAAAGGCAGCAACATAGTTAAAACATTAAAGGGTGATCATTTAATACTCCCCTCCTGTCTCTCTGCACCAATCCCAAACTCAGCATCAAACCTGCAAGGGATGTGCTGTTGTAGTCTGGTAGAACATCCCTACCTTGCTGAAGCCAGGTGGCAACTCTCAGATGTCTTCCTCTTACTTACTGCCTGTAAAGGACTCCACTAAGGAATACCACGCTGTTTTTTTCCTGCACCATCATCTACCTAAAATATTTATTTGGAAGAGACAGGCTTAAATTTCTCGTAGCATTTATGCGTATAAATGCTTTCTAATTCCCTCCAGAATGACTCGCGTCTAATTTTAAAATACTTTACTTATATTTCACCAAGCATGAAAGAAATGATCCTAACCTAGCTGCTTCGAACTATAATGTTGCTGAGATACATCCCAGGATACACTAGGACACATCAGTGAGGGAACCTGGGGCCGTCAATTGTTTTTGATCCTTCTACATCAGGGACTCTCGCCCAGGTGGCCCAGTCAGATTTGATCGGACGCTGGCTTGTGTCCCAGGGGCATTGGTCCACGGGTCACAACTCTTGATCCATAGCCATCTAGAGGCTCACTCGACAGCCTCTGTGGTGGTCCTGATGGCTCTTTCCTTTGCAGCCCCTGTAATGCCAAGGAGAGAGTAGAATCTGCACAACAAGTAAAAATTACGTAACAGGAATAGTACAGAAAAAATGTAGTTAATAAAGAAAAAGAAAAAAAATGTTTCTAATGAGAGAATTCCTTGAAGCTTGGTGACACTTGCAGGATGGCCAGCACAATCCCCACTGAGTTGATTTGAAGCTAGCGATACCTTTCATTGTATGTTTTAATGTGCATGCAACAAATACATCTAATCTTCTATCTGCAGCTTGTATATAGAAAAACTATTTTTCGGCATTAATCTTGTTAAATCATTTGGTTCTAAACAGCTAGGCCGGATCACCTCTTCTATATTCAAAGAAATATAAAAAAAGTCTCTGCAAGATACTCTCTTCCTTAATGCTCATTATTTTGCTCCTTCTGTGTTCTTCTTCCTTCGGTGTAGCGTACCAGTTTCTGAGCAATTCTCCATCAGGGCTCAGGTGAGGACTTCATGCAGCTGTAACAAAAGGACTTTTTCTTTATACTGCAGCTCCCTTGAGATGAAAGCCAACATTCCATTGATCTTTCTGATTACTTTTTATGCGTGTGGCTCAGTTTTCTGTCTTAGTGTTTCGTTCCTTCACTGAATATGGGTGTTTCTGGCAAAGCCATCATTTAACGATCATGCCCTTGAATTGAATGGCTTGCTTGGGAATTTCTGGGGTAGTTAAGAGTGAACCACTTTGACATGGGTTTAGATTGGGTCTGTTTGGGTAGGGTACAGCCACATGGTAATGCAGTGGCTAGTGCAATTAGTTGACAGTGACAGGGATAACTGACTGAGGTTTGATTCTGGCCACTGTCTGTAAGGAGTTTCCTCTGGGTGTTCCTGCTTCCTGCCACATTCGTATGGGTCAGTGAGTTTTGGGCATGTTATTTTGGTGCTGGAAGATGTCTTCGATGCTAAGGAAGCTGCTGCACATGGTGGAGCTGGCTGAGTTTGGAAACTAATACGTTTTGTAATTCCAGAACATAAAAGTAATTGAAAGGAAAACAAGGGAGACTGAGAGATGCATGTCTTAGATCGTTTTTACCATTATCAAGGTACGCACATATAACGTATACCATTCACATACTTTATGAATTATTTATGAATTATTATTAATTAGTAATAATATTTATCATAAATTATTTAAACAAACTAATGATGTTTAATCAAGCAATCAAAGTTCTAGCCCAGATAGACTGGAAAGACAGGGTGTCGAGAGCTGGGTGAGGTTGGATCGCTCTATGTGCTGAGCTAGTTTGAAGAGGCTGAGAATGGCTTCTCCAGCAGTGAAAACTAAGCCCAGAGTGATTTGCCACAACAGGGCCTGGTTCCTGGTGCGAGGTTCGGACAACTTAAATGATGGCCTAGATAGTCTGGAGGCTCCTCTCTCTGTGACGCTAAGGCTGTGAGATTGCCCCGGCTGCTGTGCTTCATGCTGTGAACAATGTGGCAATATGTCCTGTTAATATGACGAACTGAATACCAAGGCTTTGGGCCTATTCTGAGCTGCTCTGGGGATTTGGATCTAAGGTCTCAAGTTGGTTCAGAAACCTATTGTTGTTTCTGGCTTCTATTGTTTGCATGGTTTGTTTTGTTCTTTATTTCTCTTTCTCTGTGGGCACTGGGGGTAGGTCTTTTTTTTAATTGGGCTGTTTCAGGACCCTTGCTTTGCAACTGCCTGTAAGCAAACAAATCTCAGGGTTGTATAATTTATACATTTGTTGATAATAAGAAGAACATAAGAACTTAAGAAATAGGAGCAGGAGTAGGCCATTTAGCCCATTGAGCCTGCTCCACCATTCAATAAGATCATGGCTGATCTGACCTTGGACTCTTCTCTACCTACCTGCCTTTTCCCCACAACCCTTAATTCCCCTACTATGCAAAAGTCTATCCAACCTTGTCTTAAATATATTTACTGAGGTAGCCTCCACTGCTTCACTGGACAGAGAATTCCACAAATTCACCACTCTTTGGGAAAAGAAGTTCCTTTTCATCTCCATCCTAAATTTACTCCCCGGAATCTTGAGGCTATGTCCACTACTTCTAGTCACACCTTCCAATGCACTTTGAATCTTTGAATATTTACAAAATTAGACCATAGTCAGCATGGTTTCCTTGAAGGAAGATCATGTCCAACAAATCTGTTAGAATTCTTTGAAGAAATAACAATCAGGATAGATAAAGGAGAATTGATGGATGTTGTGTACTTGGATTTTCATAAGGCCTTTGACAAGATGCCACACATGAGGCTGCTTAACAAGTTAAGAACCCATAGTGTAACAGGAAAGACACTAGCATGGATAAAACATTGGTTGATTAACAGGAGACAAAGAGTCGGAATAAAGAGAGCCTTTTCTGGTTTGCTTCTGGTGGCTAGTGGTGTTCCACATGGGTATGTGTTGGGACAGCTTCTGTTTACATTATATGTCAATGACATGAATAACAAAATTGATGGCTTTGTGGCCAAGCTTGCAGGTGCTAGGAAGATAGGTGGAGGGGCAGGTCGTTTGAGGAAGTAGAGATGTTACAGAAGGACTTAGATGGATTAGGAGAATGGGCAAAGAAGTGGCAGATAGAATACAGTGTTGGAAGGTGTTATGGTCAAGCACTTTGGTGGAAGAAATAAAAGTGTAGATGATTTTCTAAGTGGCAAGATGTGCAAGGATGTGGTATGCAAATGATGGGTGGATCTCCAATCAAGTTGTAGTTGTTTTAGCAAATCACATCCCCATAATGCTGGCCTTCCTATTATTTTTAACACATACAAACCCAATGTTGCTTGTTGTATTTCACAGATAGTAATGTTATTCCCACAGGAGTTATCTTTTCTCAAGTAGAAGTTCTTAGTTGTATTCAGTATCTTTGAAATGCTATTCAAGCACACCTTATGGAATGACTGAAACATCCAAGCTAGTGTCAAAATCAATTTTAATTAATCTGCCATTCAGTTCTGGTATGAATTATATTGCTCGTCTCTTGTTAGTTTTCACATACTAAATCTCAAAGCTACACAGTCCTGTCATCATTATCAGATTTTCCATCCAACATGCAGATTAGTGCTCTTTATGAAACTGCAACTTGACTTTTTCTCTTTTTCTCTTTCCCTATGCAGTCCATTTATTTTTGTCTACCTGACGTAATCTTAGTATGTGTCCTAGTTTGTTGCGTTTTCTGTAAGTTTCGCCTTTAAACATGCATTGGTCTGGTGTATGTGAGGCTTTGCCACAATGGTAACACAATTTGGTCAGCCAGGGCAGGCAGGTTTTTCTTAGACATTCCAATTTTGTTCATGCTCACTTTCATTCCTGACTGCAACTTATCTGTGTCTTTGTCTGCTCTTTCCACTGATACCACAATGTTAGCTGTGTTTCAGTTAGGAGCCTTTTTTGAATTCTTGCTTGTAGGATTCCACAAAGTAAAGGATCTCTGAGTGCATCATTAAGCCCATCACTAAATTGACAATACTTGGACAATCTCTTTAATTCAACCATGTAAGCTGAAACAGACTCCCCTTCCTTTCAATTCTGCTTATGAAATCTTAAGCATTCTGCAAACAACGGTTTCAGTTCTAAATGTTCCCACATTACATTCAAGATATCAGCAGAGCTCATTTCAGCTGGTTTGGTTGAGCAGTTAAACTTCTAAGCAAATTGTATGCTTTTCCAATCAATACACTCAGCAAAACTAGCTACTCGCTACTTCATTTGCCTTAAAATACAGCTCGATTGCTCAGTGTACATCAGCCAGTTATCCATTGTGCAATTGAACACGCCTATCTTTCTGCTGTAGCCAGACATTTTTGCTCTTTATTTTTACTTATGATTATTATCAGCCAGTACTCACTAATTTTTAAGCCATGATTTCATCTTTGCCTTTTTCTAACTCGAACATCTTGCTGCGTGTTTTAAAGAACTCGGAAGTCCTGCTGTCCTTCAACGGATAGGTAGTTTGTTTTGAATCCCATCCTTGTCACCACTCATATGTTTTGTAAATACAAAACATGAAGCCAATCAAATGAAAAAAAATCAGAGAACCCCGAGAACTGCAAGTCTTCATTTGTTTTTACTTTAAGCGAGGTGTGCACATATGATGTGATGGTGTAATGATGTATGCTATTCGAGTATTATACTTTCACATTTAACACAATGAATTATTTAAACAAAGAATGCTTAATCAAACAATATATTTACAATATTACTTAAATATAACTGAAATATTAAATACACAACACAATCTTATGCAGCTTTTTCTGATCTCGGGCAGTGGCCCTTCCATACCAGACAGTGATGCAAACCAGTCAGAATGTTCTCTGCAGTGCACCTGTAGGAATTTGATAGAGTCCTTAGTGACGTACCAAATCTCCTCAAATCCTTATGAAATACATGTGCCTTCTTCATAATTGAAACAACATGTTGGGCTCAGGATAGATCAGCGAAGATGTTGACACCCAGGAACTTGAAACTGCTCAGCCTTTCCACTGTTGGTCCCTTGATGAGGACTGGTATGTGTTCCCTTAACTTCCCCTTCTTAATGTCCACAATCAATTCCTTGGTCTTACTGGTGTTCTATCAAGGTTTTTGTCATGATACCACTCAAACAGCAAATCTAACTCACTCCTATCTCTGCTGGTATAGAGGTGGATGTATGCCTTTATTCTTTATCCCTTAGAACATAAGAGTAGTTGACAAAATGCCATTCCTGAGAAGAAAATGGGAGAAGCATGTGGCTGCTGAGCAGATGGACAGGTTGGGGGAAAGGGAAAGGCCAATCTCTTTCTCTTATCCCCACCCTATGCCTTTCCCCTCTATAACCTCAAACAACAGGAATTCTGCAGATGCTGGAAATTCAAGCAACACACATCAAAGTTGCTGGTGAACGCAGCAGGCCAAGCAGCATCTGTAGGAAGAGGTGCAGTTGACGTTTCAGGCCGAGACCCTTCGTCAGGACTAACTGAAGGAAGAGTGAGTAAGGGATTTGAAAGTTGGAGGGGGAGGGGGAGATCCAAAATGATAGGAGGGGGAGGGATGGAGCCAAGAGCTGGACAGGTGATTGGCAAAAGGGGATACGAGAGTATCATGGGACAGGAGGTCCAGGAAGAAAGACAATGGGGGGGGGACCCAGAGGATGAGAAAGAGGTATATTCAGAGGGACAGAGGGAGAAGAAGGAGAGTGAGAGAAAGAATGTGTGCATAAAAATAAGTAACAGATGGGGTACAATCTGCCCATCATTTGCACACTCCTCCCGCTCATTCACCTCAGGATACAAGGTCATACATTTAATGATAGGGATGATGGGAACTTCTGAGAGTTATGTTACCAAGAAGCCGACCCTTTGGCCCATCATGTCTATGCCATCAATTGCCCATCTAGATTCATCCCATTTTCTTGCACTTGTCCCTGGGATCAGATTCAGATTCAGTTCATTTATCACATGTAAATCAAAACAAATACTGAAATGCACTATTTGTGTTCACAACTACTACACCCAAGGGTGTGCAGGGGTCAGCCCACAAGTGTCAGCACTCATTCCAGTTCCAACATAGCATGTCCACGATGCTCAGCAGAAAAAACACGGAACGCAACAAGCAACAACCAACAACAGCAAAACAAGCCCTTTTCTTCCCTCCTCCCTCCTTCACACCCACCTACATATGTGGACAGTCCTCCAACTCTAGGACAGGCCTCCCATGTCCAGACTCCAGGCTTCGAACATTGTCTTTAACTTCTGAACTACCAATCAACCCCTGGGTTTCAATCATTGATAGCAACCCCTGGACTACCCGATGAAGGGACACCAAACTCTAGGCCACAGTGACTGAGTGGCCCTTGTACCCCCTGTTCACTCAGACATCCGATCCTGGGACAGCTGATTGTCCACGGATGTCCTTCATCACCCATCCACATCGCTGGCCTTTCAGCTTGGAGCAGAGGCTTGGACTGTGGACGTCCTTCATCACACACATCCACATTATTAGATGTTGAATACAGAACACAGAGTACAGAATGGAGACCTGAGCTCTAACTCCTCCACATTCCTGTTCTAAACCATAATCTAATCACTGCTTTCCAAGCAGCACTGTCTGTAAACTCTATCCCAACCTCTAACTCCACCCTCTGTCCTCAAAATCATCTATACGAATTTAAAAAAAAACAACTATGTCTGAACCATGATCTCAAAGGAGACTGGCACCATCTTGAAGAAAAAAATCAATACCTTTGTGATCCAGGTGCTTCTTTAGGTACTCAAGAAGGTTGTGAGAATCTCTGCCTCCTCCACCTACTCAGATAGCATATTTCAGGTTCCAACCACCCTATGGGTGAAAAATATGTGATCAAGTCCCCTGTGAACCTTCTACCTCCTTATCATAAACATGGCTCTCTAACTTTAGACACTTTTGCCAAAAGGAAAAGCTTCTTACTGTCTTTCCTGTCTGTGCTGTTCATAATTTTATACATCTCACTCAGAACCTCTGCTTCACTGCAAAGAAGACTAAACTGAGCTCTCTCCTCAGAACTGTAACACTTGATCCCAAGCAACATCCTGGTGAATCTCTACTGCACTGTATCCTTGGAATTCTGGATGATTACATGAGGAGAGATTAAATAGTTTGGCCGTATGCTCACTAGAGTTCAGAAGAACAATCTCAATGAAATGCACGAAATTGTTATATGGTTTAGAACATAGAACATAGAAAACCTACAGCACAATACAGGCCCTTCAGCCAACAAAGCTGTGCTGAACATAACCTTACCTTAGAAATTACCTAGGGTTACACATAGCCCTCTGTTTTTCTAAGGTTTGTTAAGTAAGTGTGGAATATTTTTTTCCTCTCTTGGCTAGTGTGTCTGAAATCAGTGATCTTTTCTAAGAGGCTTGTGGATCATTCAAATTCTCTTCTCTGGGAAGCTGTGGATACTGCACTCTGGAGTCACAACAAGGCTGAGGTCATTGTGGACTACAGGAGATTCAGTGGTTACGGAAATGAGGTAGGAAAGCTATGGATTCACTTTCAAGGACTCTACAACTCATGTACTCAATGTTATTTATAATTTATTTATTTATTATTTATTTTTATTCTTTCTTTTGTAATTGCATTTTATCTTCTTGCATAAGATTGCCCATCTTTGTGTGGAGTTTTTCATTCATTTTAGTTTTTTTGTACTTACTATGAATGCCTGCAAGAAAATGAACCTCATAAATTTACATAAATGAACTTTGAAATTAAGTTTAGGCCATATCAGCCATATCTTATTCAGAAGCAGAAGTGGCTTGAGGGCTGACAGGATTTGCTTATTATAATAAGTAGAAATATGGAGAAGGCATGATCAAAAGGCAGCACAGATTCGATGGCCTAATTCTGCTCCAATGATAAAATAATAATAATAATACACTTAATTCACATTATTTATGAGTGCAACAATAGCATTATACAGTTGTATGTTTAACCATGTCATACACGCACTTTGTGTGAACTTGAACATCTGCAGAACATTTTATTATTATCTGTTAATATTATTGTTTTAACAATACTTTAAGTACTGTATGTGAGATATATATACACTGGTATCTTGGTCCCAGGGGAATATTGTTTCATTTAGTTGTATACATCAGTACGGTTGAATACAATAAACTTGAACTTGAACTTAGATCATTAGTTCAGAGAGCCTCCTTCCTCATCTAACTCCTGGTCTCATTTTGAATAATATTCTTCCTTCACTTCCTTGGATCTAAAGTGAATGAATTCCCTTTGAACTCCATCTGTGAGAGCTTTGCCTGCTCAGCTAATCTGTGTTCCCTTGCAATCTCTGTGCCTCATCCATACAACTTTCCAGTCTAAACATTGGAACACGCATCACTATGTTAATGAATGAGAACTGAAGCACAGAAGTTATTGATAATTGGAGACTTCATATCAGTGCAAAACGTGTGCAATTTTAAGTCCAAATTCCGTGACCCACAAGCTAACTGATATGTGCAGAAGTCTGAGAACATAGAATAGTACAACACAAAATAGGCCCTTTGACCCATAAGACCATAAGACATTAGAGCAGAATTAGGCCACTCGGCACGTCGAGTCAGCTCTGCCATTTGATCATGACTGATCCATTTTCCTTTCAACCCTATTCTCCTGCCTTCTCCCCATAACCTTTCATGCCCCGACTAATCAAGAGCCTGTCAACCTCCACTTTAAATATACCCAATCACCTGACCTCCACAGCTGCCCGTGGCAAAGAATTCCACAGATCTACCAGCCTTTGGCTAAAGAATTCCTCCTCATCTCCGTTCTAAGTGGATGTCCCTCTATTCTGAGGTTTTACCATCTGGTCTTAGACTCCCCCATTATAGGAAACGTCCTCCCCACATCCTCTCTATCTAGGCCTTTCAATACTTGATAGGTTTCAATGAGATCCTCCCTTATGCTTCTGAATTCCAGTGAGTACAGGCCCAGATCCATCAAAAGCTTCTCATATGATGCCTTTCAATTCTGGAATCATCTTCTTGAAGTTCCTTTGAACCGTCTCCAATATCAGCACATCTTTTCTTAGATAAGGGCCCAAAACTGCACACAACATCGAAATGAGACCTCACCAGTGCCTTGTAAAGCCTCAGCATTACATCCTTGCATTTATGTTCTAGTCCTCTTGAAATGAATGCCATCGTCGCATTTGCTTTCCTCACCTGCAAATTAACCTTTAGGGAATCTTGTTCAAGACTCCCAAGTCTCTTTGCACCTCAGATTTTTGAATTTTCTCCCTATTTAGAAAATAGTCTATGCTTTTGTTCCTTTTACCAAAGTGCATGACCATGCACTTCCCTATACTGTATTCCATCTTCATCTTCTTTGCAGTAACCCATGATGTTGTGCCAAACCTTTAACCTACCATTCCCATCACTGCCATTTGCCCAGCAGCTGGCAACTCTTCTTGTCAATCGGCCCCAATCCCTTTCCCTCCAATGCTCCCTGTATTGGGTTTTCAGCACACAACATACACTAACCTTGGCCCCAGAACAAGCCTGATCTCCAATAATGGTTGAGTGTGCAAAGGTAATGTCTTGACTTGTGCGAGGCAAGATGAGTAACACCACACTCCTTTGGACCTTGTAGTATTCGAGGATCAGGAATCAAGGATCAATGTTATTCACCATATACATTTACATGAATTGGTTATTTGCAGTGGTGTGTTGGTCAGGGTATGATGAGCAAAGAAAACTAATAATGTTCAACAATTATAATTAATAAAGGATGATATAAAAATCAATTAATTGGCCCATAGTGATCAACTGAGTAATGTGCTTTTCGGGGCAGTTACCAGTTTCTTTGTTAACTGATTCTCCTAACATTGAGATACCTGCAAGCAGGAATCTGCATTTTTCATTAGGCCATGAAAATCATGAGTGGAAAGACTGAGAAAGGTAACTTCCATTACAGAGCACAGGCTGAAAATAAAGATCTGGCCAGGCTGTCAGACTTTATCTCAACTCTGCCAATTCTCTAACCGTGTACATTTCTCTACAATACCATGATTACTAGTACTAACTAGTACATAGTAACTATGGAGAAAAGTAAAAGTGGCAGGCCGACAAATCCAGGGCAAGCATTAAAAAGGGTCACTTTTCAGCATGATTGTATAAGGGCTAAGAGAGTTGTAAAAGAGCGCCTGAAGGCTTTGTGTGTCAATGCAAGGAGCATTCGTAATAAGGTGGATGAACTGAAAGTGCAGATTGCTATTAATGATTATGATATAGTTGGGATCACAGAGACATGGCTCCAGGGTGACCAGGGATGGGAGCTCAACATTCAGGGATATTCAATATTCAGGAGGGATAGACATGAAAGAAGGGGAGGTGGGGTGGCGTTGCTGGTCAAAGAAGAGATTAACACAATAGAAAGGAAGGACATAAGCCGGGAAGATGTGGAATCGATATGGGTAGAGCTGCGTAACACTAAGGGGCAGAAGACGCTGGTGGGAGTTGTGTACAGGCCACCTAACAGTAGTAGTGAGGTCGGAGATGGTATTAAACAGGAAATTAGAAATGTGTGCAATAAAGGAACAGCAGTTATAATGGGTGACTTCAATCTACATGTAGATTGGGTGAACCAAATTGGTAAAGGTGCTGAGGAAGAGGATTTCTTGGAATGTATGCGGGATGGTTTTTTGAACCAACATGTCGAGGAACCGACTAGAGAGCAGGTTATTCTGGACTGGGTTTTGAGCAATGAGGAAGGGTTAATTAGCAATCTTGTCGTGAGAGGCCCCTTGGGTAAGAGTGACCATAATATGGTGGAATTCTTCATTAAGATGGAGAGTGACATAGTTAATTCAGAAACAAAGGTTCTGAACTTAAAGAGGGGTAACTTTGAAGGTATGAGACGTGAATTAGCTAAGATAGACTGGCAAATGACACTTAAAGGATTGACGGTGGATATGCAATGGCAAGCATTTAAAGGTTGCATGGATGAACTGCAACAAATGTTCATCCCAGTTTGGCAAAAGAATAAATCAAGGAAGGTAGTGCACCCGTGGCTGACAAGAGAAATTAGGGATAGTATCAATTCCAAAGAAGAAGCATACAAATTAGCCAGAGAAAGTGGCTCACCTGAGGACTGGGAGAAATTCAGAGTTCAGCAGAGGAGGACAAAGGGCTTAATTAGGAAGAGGAAAAGAGATTATGAGAGAAAACTGGCAGGCAACATAAAAACGGACTGTAAAAGCTTTTATAGATATGTAAAAAGGAAAAGACTGGTAAAAACAAATGTAGGTCCCCTGCAGACAGAAACAGGTGAATTGATTATGGGGAGCAAGGACATGGCAGACCAATTGAATAATTACTTTGGTTCTGTCTTCACTAAGGAGGACATAAATAATCTTCCAGAAATAGTAGGGGACAGAGGGTCCAGTGAGATGGAGGAACTGAGCGAAATACATGTTAGTAGGGAAGTGGTGTTAGGTAAATTGAAGGGATTGAAGGCAGATAAATCCCCAGGGCCGGATGGTCTGCATCCCAGGGTGCTTAAGGAAGTAGCCCAAAAAATAGTGCATGCATTAGTGATAATTTTTCAAAACTCGTTAGATTCTGGACTAGTTCCTGAGGATTGGAGGGTGGCTAATGTAACTCCACTTCTTAAAAAAGGAGGGAGAGAGAAACCGGGGAATTACAGACCGGTTAGCCTAACGTCGGTGGTGGGGAAACTGCTGGAGTCAGTTATCAAGGATGTGATAACAGCACATTTGGAAAGCGGTGAAATGATCGGACAAAGTCAGCATGGATTTGTGAAAGGAAAATCATGTCTGACGAACCTCATAGAATTTTTTGAGGATGTAACTAGTAGAGTGGATAGGGGAGAACCAGTGCATGTGGTATATTTGGATTTTCAGAAGGCTTTTGACAAGGTCCCACACAGGAGATTAGTGTGCAAACTTAAAGCACACGGTATTGGGGGTAAGGTATTGGTGTGGGTGGAGAGTTGGTTAGCAGACAGGAAGCAAAGAGTGGGAATAAACGGGACCTTTTCAGAATGGCAGGCGGTGACTAGTGGGGTACCGCAAGGCTCAGTGCTGGGACCCCAGTTGTTTACAATATATATTAATGACTTGGATGAGGGAATTAAATGCAGCATCTCCAAGTTTGCGGATGACGAGAAGCTGGGTGGCAGTGTTAGCCGTGAGGAGGATGCTAAGAGGATGCAGGGTGACTTGGATAGGTTGGGTGAGTGGGCAAATTCATGGCAGATGCAATTTAATGTGGATAAATGTGAAGTTATCCACTTTGGTGGCAAAAATAGGAAAACAGATTATTATTTGAATGGTGGCCGATTAGGAAAAGGGGAGGTGCAACGAGACCTGGGTGTCATTATACACCAGTCATTGAAAGTGGGCATGCAGGTACAGCAGGCGGTGAAAAAGGCGAATGGTATGCTGGCATTTATAGCGAGAGGATTCGAGTACAGGAGCAGGGAGGTACTACTGCAGTTGTACAAGGTCTTGGTGAGACCACACCTGGAGTATTGTGTGCAGTTTTGGTCCCCTAATCTGAGGAAAGACATCCTTGTCATAGAGGGAGTACAGAGAAGGTTCACCAGATTGATTCCTGGGATGGCAGGACTTTCATATGAAGAAAGACTGGATGAACTGGGCTTGTACTCGTTGGAATTTAGAAGATTGAGGGGGGATCTGATTGAAACGTATAAGATCCTAAAGGGATTGGACAGGCTAGATGCAGGAAGATTGTTCCCGATGTTGGGGAAGTCCAGAACGAGGGGTCACAGTTTGAGGATAGAGGGGAAGCCTTTTAGGACCGAGATTAGGAAAAACTTCTTCACACAGAGAGTGGTGAATCTGTGGAATTCTCTGCCACAGGAAACAGTTGAGGCCAGTTCATTGGCTATATTTAAGAGGGAGTTAGATAAGGACCTTGTGGCTACGGGGGTCAAGGGGTAGGGAGGGAAGGCTGGGGCAGTGTTCTGAGTTGGATGATCAGCCATGATCATAATAAATGGCGGTGCAGGCTTGAAGGGCCGAATGCCCTACTCCTGCACCTATTTTCTATGTTTCTATGTTTCTATGTTAACACCTCAGAGTTCGATGAACCGCATCCATTTCCTTTTGAGTCCTGATGAAGGGTCACAACCTGAAATGTTGTTTTTGTATTCCCTTCCCCAGACGCTGCCTGACCTGCTGAGTTCCTCCAGCATTTTGTCTGTATTACTCTAGATTTCCAGCATCAGCAGAATCTCTAATGTTTATCCATTTCCTTCTTTGACCAGACTTTTTGGTTACATGTTGAAATTTCTTTGATCATTTCAGGATTGATCATGTTCTATCACTGTATTATAAATCATGTATTGTAGTAACTTCTATGCTGCTCACGTGCAGTTGACAGAGGTTTATTAAAAGCAGTTACCAACACATTTCCCAGAATCTACAAAGGGAATTGTACATTAAGTACCTAGAAAACATTTCCTTTGACTTGAGGCTGACTACAGACCACACGGAGCATGGCACATCTGGATATGTGCTCTAAACATTCAGAACTTTGTAATGTAGCACAGAGCAGTGATACAGCTAAAGTTCCAATCAGTATTGATATTAAATAAGCATTTAATGATTTTAACCAGAATCAGAATCAGTCTATAGTGATTATAGACATAATCACTATAGGCAGTGATTATGTCTATAATCACTGACATAGTGTATGTTGTGAAATTTGTTGTTTTCTGGCAGCCACATTTTACAATACACAATGATTAAAAAATTATATAAATTACAGCAAGAGATATATTTAAAAATAAGTAGTGCAAAAAGAGAGCAAAAGGAAGAAAAAATAGTGAGTTAGCGTACATGGGGTCATTGTCCATTTGGAAATCTGATGGTGGATGTCCTTCATGATACTCCTTCTTCAGACCAGTTTGAATGTCATCATGGAAGATCATAACTTTGTAACCAGAATTATTTCTTCCTTAAACCACCATCACATTCTGGTTATTTTTATCAGCGAGAATACCATATATATTGCTCTCTATTTTATTCTAATCTCCAGCAAGTACAGGTCCAATGTTCTACATTTATTCCCTGTTGCCATGTAAGCAAACATTCAATGCATTTTGTAGTCCTATCATATGTCCCACTAATTAGACATTTGAATGTTTACTTCACTTATTATGAAATGGGTTCTTTTTCTCAGCTGTCTTCATTTTGGTGTCATTCACAATATCCTTTATAATATTTAATGTTTATGATTTTTGTAACAACACACGTTGTATATAGTTGAGTGTGTACAAATGGTGGCTGTTCTCCTCTTAGACAGCATGAGTCACAATGCTTTTAGGGCCTTATATTGGGTCACTCGTTTGAATTTTTTGTGCCTTCTCTATAAGGACTGTGTTTGCAGTCATGTGCACATGGTAGTCTTGATGAAAATAAATAAGCTTCCTTAAAGGACAAACTTCAGCCACCACCTTGTTTTAAGAATGTAGAACATAAAACGCTATAATGCAGTACAGGCCTTTCGATCTTCTGCCAAGCTTTCAACTTATTCTAAGATCAAACTAACTCATCCCTCCTATATCAACTCCCATTTTTCTATCATCCATGTGCCTATCTAAGGAATGCCCAAAATGCATTTGCCTCTACCACCACTCCCAGTAGGGTGTTCCATGCACCCACTGTTCTGTGGAAAAATCTCACATCTGACATCCTGCACCTATTTTCCCCAACTACCTTAAAATTATGTCCCTAAGAACATAAGACCATAAGGCATAGGAGCAGAATTAGGTCATTCAGCCCATCGAGTCTGTTCTACCATTTCATTCCGGATCCTATTCAACCCATAGACTTGCCCTCTCATCGTAACCCTAGGGTTCAAAGGAGGTTCATGAAAATGATTTCAGGATTGAATGGCTTGTCATATGAAGAGCATTTAATGCCTGGGCCTATATTCACTGGAATTCAAAAGAATGAGAGGTGACCTAATTGAAGCTTATTGAATGGTGAAAGGCCTTGACAGAGTGGATGTGGGAGAGTATAAGACCATAAGAAACTCAGACTCGGTCTTAGAATAGAGGGTGGCGTTTTAGAATGGAGATGAGGAGGAATTTCTTTATCCAGAGAGTGGTGAATCTGAGGAACTCGATGCCACAGGCAGCTGTGGAGGCCAAGTCGTTTTGTATATTTAAGGCAGAGGTTGATAGATTCTTGATTGATCAGGGCATGAAGGGATATGGGGGAAGACTGGAGATTGAGGTTGAGACAAAATGGTGGAGCAGACTTGATGGGCCAAATAGCCTAATTCTGCTCTAATAGCTTATGGTCTTATGGTCCAAGTATAAGTACATAAGGTTAGCTTCCAATCTGATGGCATAAATATTGATTTCTCCTCTGGTAAAAAAAATTATCCCTATCTCTCCCTGTTTCTTCTATTCCCCTCGCTATCCTTACCTCCTCTCACCTGCCTATTACCTCCCCTTGGTTCAACTCCTCCTTTCCTTTCTCTCATGGCCCACTCTCCTCTCCTATCAGATTCCTTCTTCTCCAGCCTTTTGCCTTTCCCACCCATCTGACTTTACCCAGCACCTTCTGGATACCCTCCTTCCCATACCGCATACTTTTTATTCTGGCATCTTCCTCCTTTCTTTCCAGTCCTAAAGAAGAGTCTTGGCCCAAAACATTGACTGTTTATTTATTTCCATAGATGCTGCCTGGCCTGCTGAGTTCCTCTAGTATTTTGTGTGTGTTGCTTAAGGTCAGCTTCTATTGCATAGACTGTATGTACTTAAAGTGACACTAGGTACAAGAGTACCTGTACATTAAGCGACCTTGACAGGAAAAGATAAAGTTGGGTAGGTTATTGGCTGGAGCTTTTAATGAACCTGATGACTTGTGCAAAGTAACTGCTATTGAGTCTTGTGATCCTGCTGTGGGGGCCACCTCATCTCTTCCCTTATTGAAGTGCACAACATCATTGAAGTGGGAACCCACACAGAAAAGAAGAGGGAAGTGACACAGAGACCAAAGCTAGAGTTAGTGAAGAAAAACGTAAGAGTAGAATGCATAAAAGTAAAAAGCAAAAATCGAATAGGTCACTAGATTCTAAAAGGACAATGAATGGAAGGGCACTTAATCTAAATACCCATAGTATTAGAAACAAGGTTAGTGAACTTGTGGCACAGATCAGTACCAAGGTATATGATTTAGTGGCCATTACAGAAACCTGGTTGCAAGATGGAGATGACTTGGAATTAAATATCCAAGTGTATCAGGTAATACGGAAAGATAGGCAGGAAAGCAAAAGAGATGGGGTGGCGCTCTTAATTAACGATGACATCAGGGTGATTGTGAGAGATGATATAAGATCTATGGAGCAGAATGTTGAGTCCATTTGGGTCGAGATTAAGAATAGTAAAGGGAAAAAATCACTGGTGGGAGTTGTCTATAGGCCACCTAATAAAAATATTGCAGTGGCAGAGGTGATTAACCAAGAAATAACTGAGGCTTGTAAGAACGGAACGGCAGTTGTTATGGGGGATTTTAACTTCCACATAGATTGGGTGAATCAGGTTGGTCAAGGAAGTCTTGAGGAAGACTTCATAGAATGCATCCGTGATGGCTTCCTTAAGCAGCATGTTACTGAACCTATCTTAGAACTAGTCCTGTGCAAAGCGACAGGTAAGATTAACAATCTTGTAGTCAGGGATCCTCTTGGAAAGAGTATGATTGAATTTTGCATACAGTTGGAGGATAAAATAGTTAGATCTAAAACTAATGTATTATGTTTGAACAAGGGAGACTACAATGGGATGAGGGAGGAGTTGGCTAATTTGGATTGGGAGCACAGGCTATTTGGTAGGACAGTTGAGGAACAGTGAAATACTTTCAAAGAGATTTTTTGCAATGCTCAACAAAAGTATATTCCAGTCAAAAGTAAGGACAGTAAGTGTGGTGAAAGCCAACCTTGGATAACTGAGGAAGTAAAAGATAGTAACAAATTAAAAGCTCATTTGTACAAAGTCGCACAAGAGTAGTGGATTGGGAAAACTTTAAAAAGCAACAAAGAACATCTAAACAAGAAATAAGGAAAGGGAAGATAGAGTATAAAAGTAAATTTGCACAAAATATAAAAACAGATAGCAAAAGTTTTTATAAATATATAAAGCGGAAGAGGATGGCTAAGGTCAACGTAGGTCCCTTGGAAGACGAGAAGGGGAAATTGATATTGGGTGATAAGGAAATAGCTGAGGCATCGAATGACTATTTTGTGCCGGTCTTCACGGTGGAGGACATGTCTAATATGCCAAAGAATGATTAAAGTCTGTCACGAGCCTTGTGGCCCATCAGGCCAGTGCTTATTTTGGTTTCCATGGCGTGAAGCAACTGAGAGTATGAGACTCCCCCCCCCGCCACCCCGGATAAGATGCCAGTCTATTGCAAAGCTAACCCCCAGAAATTTTGCCGGTGCCCATTCTCAGCTGGGTAGACTGGAGCATTATGTGGTTAAGTGCCTTGCTCAAGGACACACACGTTGCCTCGCCTGAGGCCAGAATCCACGACCTTCAGATCGCTGGTCCAACGCCCTAACCACTTGGCCTCACGCCACACACTAAAGAATGATGTTATGGACGAAATGGGAGGTGAGGACCGAGATAAAATCACTGGCACTAAAGAGACAGTGATGAGCAAACTAAAGGGCCTGAAGGTAGATAAGTCCCCTGGTCCTGATGGGATGCATCCCAGGGTGCAGAGGGAATTGGCGGAGGTTATAGGAGATGTGTTGGTAATCATTTATCAAAACTCTCTAGACTCTGGGCAGGTCCTGGCAGACTGGAAGACAGCAAATGTCACGCCACTTTTTAAAAAAGGATGTAGGCAAAAGGTGGGCAACTATAGGCCAGTTGCTTAACATCTGTAGTTGGGAAGATGCTTGAAGCTGTCATTAAGGAAGAAATAGCAAAACATCTAGAAAGGAGGGGTTCCATTAGACAGATACACCATGGATTCAGAAAGGGCAGGTCCAGTTTGACAAATTTACTGGAGTTCTTTGAGGACATAATGAGTGCAGTGGATAGAGAGGAACAGGTGGATGTCATATACTTGGATTTCCAGAAGGCATTTGATAAAGTGCTGTACAAGAGACTTATAGTTAAGATACAGACGCATGGAGTTGGAGAAAGTGTATTGGCATGGATAGTGGATTGGTTATCCGATAGAAGGCAGAGAGTTGGTATAAATGGGTGTTTCTCCGGTTGGTATTCGGTGGTGATTAGGGTGTCGTAGGGGTCGGTGTTGGGCCCACAGCTGTTTACCATTTACATTGATGATTTGGAAGAGGGGACTGAGTGTAGAATAGCAAAATTTGCTGATAACACTAAACTGCGTGGAAAAACAAATTGTACAAAGGATGTACTTAATAAAGTGGCCACTGAGTGTCTATGTCACTATATACTACCTTCGGATTTATTTTCTTGCAGGCATTTACAGGAAAATAAAGAAATACAATCGAATTTATGAAAAGCCATATAGAAACAAAGGCTAACAAACAGCAATGTTCAAAAGAAGCCAAATTGTGCAAATAATAAAGTAAGAGCAAATGAATAATACTAGGAACATGAGTTGTAAAGTCCTTAAACATGAGTCTATAAGCTGTGGAGTCAGTTCAGCATTGAGATACTGCTAGTGAGTGGGAGTGCAAGATGCTAGTGAGGCTGCACTTGGAATGCTGTGCTAAATTTTGGTCACTCTGCTAAGGGAAAAAGGAAAGGAAAGGTACGTCGCATCAGGAGTTTCTCCGGTTAGCGGATGATTTCCCTCCACACCTCGCTGACGTAGTGGGAAATTGCCCACGAGGC
The DNA here is from genome assembly GCF_030028105.1 of Mobula birostris. Taxonomy (NCBI): domain Eukaryota; kingdom Metazoa; phylum Chordata; class Chondrichthyes; order Myliobatiformes; family Myliobatidae; genus Mobula; species Mobula birostris. The sequence goes on from NC_092370.1 coordinate 132,110,051, forward strand.
AAGTTACAGCAGTGGTTGGCCTTCTGCCGGGTGAGTTTCCAAAGAGATCACCAGCTCATAACCCAGCACGGATGGAAAGTGTGCAGGGGAGCCGGCTGGATACGAACTCGGGACCTTTCATCCCGAAGTCCAACGCTGATGCCACTACGCCACCAGCCGGGAAAGATGTGTTAAAACTAGAAAGAGTGCAGTAAATATTTATGTTGCTAGGATTTATGGGACTGAGTTATAGGGAGTGGTTGGGAAGTCTAGGCATTTATTCTCTGGAACAAAGGAGATTGAGCTCATCTTATGGAAGTGAATAAAGTCACAAGGGGCATAGATGGAGTGAATGCATTCAGGTTTGAGGGATCAAGAATTAGAAGATATAAGTTTAAGGAGAGGAAGGATAATTAATATAAGTTTGTGGGGCAACATTTTTATGTGAAGAGTGATATGTATATGGAACCAGCTGCCCGAGGAAGTGGGTGAGGCAGGTACAGTAACAACTTTTAAAAGACACTTGGACAGGTGCATAAATAGGCAAGGTTTATATGGCTAAGGGCCAATAGGCCTGCTTCCATTCTGTATGCTTCGATGTGGAAAGAAACTGGATGCTCTTGAGGAAGGACATGCGAACTCCGCACAGACAACACCAAGGTCAGGAGGCCCAGATTTCTGGAAGCTGTGAGGAGTAGCTCCACTGTCTGCCCCCTCTGCCACTGAAGGAGCTAGCAATGCATGATCTCTGATGAGAAGGTGAACACTTCCCATACTGTTTCTGTACATTGATCAAACTTCAAATGAGGAACCAACAACTAATATGAGAGTAGTACAAACCTTGCATAATTATGGAATTCACTTTCCATAACTCTTAGTTCTTGATGTCCACCCCATTTTAATCATACAATTAAACAATCCCCAAAATGGCTTGATATCATGTTAAATGTGACCTATGTGCACTCCAAACTGACAAATTTGTTCTCAGGTCAAAATTACCTCATGACTTTCAGCCTTTAAGAGAATAAATAATGTAATGCTGGATTACAGGATCTTAGGAAATTAATTAGTTGCGTGATCAAAATCTGAGACTAAATGAAAAGAGCTAACAGTCTAATTGGGAAAGTGGAGAAAGGTCATCAGTTATGAAATTCCTCAATATTAGGCACTTGGAATTTTCATAGTTTTCACATTCTGGGCACTTTTTATGGTATTTGTAAAAATATGGAATGGCCAGTTTTTCCATAAAGGTTGTCAATGGGGCCTTATTTTACAGAAAAACCACAAACACTCACCTTAATAGCCGGTTCTTGATGCGGATCCTATCTTTATCATACAATTAAACTATCCAAAAATGGCTTGATACCATCTTCAACGTAGTCCAGTGTGTGCTCCAAACTGACAAATTTGTTCTCAAGTCAGAAACCAGAGGTCCATGACCCAGTTCTTATGGGAGGACCAGAGGTGGAGATGCTTAGCGACTTTAAATTCCTTGGTGTAACTATTTCAGAGGACTTGTCCTGGATCCAGCACGTAAGAGCAATTGTGTAGAAAGCACAGCAGTGCTTCTACATCCTTATGAGCTTGTGGAGATTCCGCATGACATCAAAAACTTTGATAAACTTCTATAGGTGTGTGGTTCAGAGTAAACTGGTGGGCTGCATCACAGCCTGATATGGGAACAACAACGCCTTTGAATAGAAAATCCCACAAAAGGTAGTGGATTCGGCTCAGTGCCTCACAAGTAAAGCCCTCCCAACCATTGAGCACTTCGACATGAAACGTTGTCACAGGAAAGCAGCATCCATCATCAGAAATCCCCACCACCCAGGTTATGCTCTCTTCTCACTGCTGCCATCAGGTAGAAGGTACAAGAGCCTCAGGACTTGCACCACCAGGTTCAAGAACAGTCACTACCCCTCAACCATCAGTTCTTGAATAGAAGGGGATAACTACACTCACTTGCCCCATCAGTAAAATGTTCCCACAACTAATAATTACCCTTTCTTTCAAGGACTCTTCATCTCATGTTCTTGTTACTTATTGCTATTTATTTATATTTGTATTTGCAGAGTTTGTTGTCTTCTGCACTCTGGTTGATCTTTCATTGATCCTGTTATAGTTACTATTCTGTCCATTTGCTGAGTATTCCCACAGGAAAATGATGCTTAGGGTTGTATGTGGTGACATATATGTACTTTGATAATAAATTTGACTTTGAACTTTGTTTACGTAGAAATCATAGAACCACTATTGGAGATTGAATATGCACAATTAAATGTAGGGAGTGGGAAGGTGGTACAGAGGTGCACAACATTTCCAGTGATAACACCATCACACAAGGGAGCAGAATTAGGCCATTTGGCCCATTGAACCTGCTCAGCCATTCCATCATGGCTGATTCATTATCCCTCTCAACCCCATTTGCCTGCATTCTCCCCTTAACCTTTAACACCCTTACTAATCAAGAACTATCAATCTCTGTTTTAAATATATCCAATGTCTTGGCCTCCATAGCCAACTGTGGCAATGAATTCCACAGATTCACCACTCTCTGGCTGTCAAAAGCACTTCCTGTAGAGAATTTCAACAACTACCACAGAGGAGGCCCCACAGCCTGAGAGTGTTTCGAAGCCACAACTTTCTCCTGCCAAGCAGAGTGATTCCCTTTGTCAGGAAAGATGTTACCCTGCAAGATTAAGAAAGTCTTTATAGCGACTAAATTTTTACACCTGAATGGAACAATTTAAAATTTACTATGCTGTACATAGTTGTATTATATAGTATAAGTTGAGATGCATTCTCTATTGATTTGGAGTTTATAGCTAAGCAGGGAGGAGTGTTGTGTTTTTAATATTTCAATAATATTTGTAAATATGTTGCTGATTAAGCATTCTTTGTTTAAATAATTCACTCCAGGTTATATGTAATAAAAAAGTGAATTGCATATGTCTTAAGACCAAGTGACCAGAAGATATGGGAGCAGAATCAGGCCATTTGGCCCATCGAGTCTGCTCTGTCATTTCATCATGGCTGATCCAATTCCCCCTCAGCCTCAATCTCCTGCCTTTTCCCTGTATTCCTTCATGCCCTGACTAATCAAAAATCTATCAACCTCTGCCGTAAATATATCCAATGACTTGACCTTCACAGCTGCCTGTGGCAATGAATTCCACAGATTCAGCACTCTCTCCATTCTAAATGGACATCTCTCTATTTTGAGGCTGTGTCCTTGGGTCTTCGACTCCCCCACCATGGGAAGCAGCCTCTCCACATCCACTCTGTAGAGGCCTTTCAACATTTGAAAGGTTTCATTGAGATCCCTCGTTATTCTTCTGAGCCATCAAATGTGCCTGATATGATAAGCCTTTCAATCCCGGCAACACTTCTGTGGACTTCCTTTGAACCCTCTCCAACATTCGCACATTGTCGTGATGCTACCACATAGTAAATGCATGCCTCACTTCAAGTAAAGAACAAACTCAGACATGCATTTGGACTCTCCATCTTTTCCTCTTAATAAGTTTATTGTTTTGGAGTTACAAAATATAACTGCTGGATTCCTCAGCATCTGCCAACCTGACATCCGGTATCAGTGACCTTTCAGAGCAGAGTGCTCAATCTGTACTCCAAACACTGGCTCCTTCCCTGACTGTTCATTCATTCCCCTGACTTCCAACTCTCCCTCATCCCTGTCCCTAAATGCTAACCTAATGCATAACTCCCCACGCTGTCCAAAACTATCATTGTGACCCCCAAACCACATATGACTTGCTGAGGGCTATTTCAGGAGCGAAGCAACAATTCTGAAAGAGGTTGGAGGTGACATCGGATGCACGTCAACTCTGGCAGGATTTACAGGAGATTACTTTCCACAAAGCGAAACCTAACATCATGAATGGCAGCGATGTTTCACTACCCAGATGAGCTCAATGCCTTTTATGCCCACTTTGTCAGGGAGAATGTAACTCCAGCTGTGAGGATCCCTCCTTTTCCTGATGACCCTATGAACTCTGTCTTGGAGGCCAATGTGAGACTGTCTTTCAGGAGGATGAACAAGGGAGCAGGTTCTGATGGAGTACCTAATAAGGCTCTGTAAATTCGTGCCAACCAGCTGGTGGGAGTAATCATAGTGTGAGCTGCCTTAATGACTATCGCCCAGTGGCACTCACGTCTACAATGATAAAATGCTTTGTGAGGTTGGTCTTGGCCAGAATCAACTCCTGCCTCAGCAAGGACTTAGATCAGCTATGCAATCTCAGTTGCTCTTCATGCAGCCTTAGATCACCTGGATAACACAAATACCTCTATTGAATGCTGTTCATTGATTGTAGCTCAGCATTAGTGCCATCATCCCACAATCCTGATTGGTAAGCTACGGAACCTGGGCCTCTGTACCTCCCTCTGTAACTGGATCCTCGACTTCCTAATTGGAAAGCCGCAATCTGTGTGGATTGGTAATAGTATCTCCTCTTGCTTTTGACCAACACTGGAGAGCCTCAAGGCTGTGTGCTTAGCCCACTGCTCTACTTTCTCTCCCCATGACTGTGTGGCTAGGCATAGCTCAAATGCCATCTATAAATTTGCTGATGATACAACCAATTTTTGCAGAATCTTAGATGGACTCTAGAGGTCATAGAGGAGCGAGATATACCAACTAGTGGAGTGGTGTTGCTGTAACAACCTTGCACTCATGTCAGTAAGACCAAAGAACTGATTGTGGACTTCAGAAAGTGTAGGACAGGGAACACTAACCAATCATCGTAGAGGGACCAGAAGTGGAGAGAGTGAGCGATTTCAAGTTCCTGCGTGTCAATATCGCTGAGGATCTAACCTGGTCCCAACATATCGATGCAGCTATAAAGAAGGCAAGACAGTGGCTATATTTCATTAGGAGTTTGAAGAGATTTGGTTTGTCTGCTGAAGCAGTTGAAAGTATCTACAGATGTACTGTGGAGAGCATTCTAAATGGCTGTATCACCATCTGGTATGGGGAAGTGGGGGGAGGGAGGGGACTGCATAAGATCAAAATAAGCTGCAGAGAGTTGTAAAATTAATTAGCCCCATCGCGAACACTAGCATCTGTAATATCCAGGACACTTTCAAGGAGCTATGCCTCAAAATGGCGGCTTCCATTATTAAGGACACCCAACACCCAGGACATGCCCTCTTCTCATTGTTACTGTCAGGAAGAGGTACAGAAGCCTGAAGGCACACACTCAGTAATTCAGGAACAGATTCTTTTCCTCTCTCATCCTATTCCTAGACAAATATTGAACCCATGAACACTGCCTCACTTTTTCCCCTTTTTAAATATTATTTCTGTTTTGCATTATTTTAATATATTTTTCTGTTTTGCACTATTTTAATATATTTAATATACATATATACTTACTGTAATTGATTGATTTATTTATTTTTTTCTTTCTATATTATCATGTATTGCATTGTACTGCTGCTGCTAAGTTAACAAATTTCACAACACATGCCAGTGATAATAAACCTGATTCTGAATCTAAACACAATACCACCTTGATCCAAATTCTGGTTCCCGCCAGAAATATAAACAGAGAAGCAGTAATTAGGTTCTCATAAGAAGAGTTTTACCTGCCATATGACATTATCGTTCAGAGGGTTTCGCTACTTCAACCAGGAAAAACAACAGAAATCAGGAAAGAGGAAAGAGGGCAGAGAGCGAAGGCCTGCTGTCAGTGGTGAATGTTAGAGTAAAGGTCCTGTGGGCCAGGCCTGGAAGTGGGTAAGGTGAAAGTGGTCTAACATCAGTGAAGAGAGGGAGGGAGGAGAATGAGGACTATGTTTGACATCAGTGTGGAAGGCAGGAAGGTGAAAAGAACAAGGACTAGGCCCAGACCTGAGGTAGAAGTTAGCAGGGCAGAGAGTGGGCAGTCAGGTAGAGAGTGCAGGGACGTACAGGTGCTTGAAAATATAATTGTACAAAAATGTTAACTGCATAGTACAATAATAGTGGTAAGAAATTGTAATCCAAGAGAATTCTTAGACAGCATTTAAAGAACCATCTGGATGAACGAAGGCTTGGTAGGCCACGGAACAAGATAGCCTTGATAGGTATTGTTGGCAAGCATGGACACTATGGAATGAAGGGTCTGTCTCTGTGCTGGGATTCTACAATCATACAAGGAAGGCCAGAAAGGTGTGACAGCAGCAATCACTGTACTAACTTCTGCCAAAGTTGGTTTTAGCAGTGCTCTTCAATCAAAGTTGAAAGTTCAAAGTAAGTTTATTATCAAAGTACATGCAGGAAACCATATACAACCCTCAGATTTATTTGCTTGAGGGCACACTCAGTAAATCCAAGAACACAATAAAATCAATGAAAGACCACACCACAAGGATAAAAAATGTGTTAGTAAATTAATAAATTAATCAATAATATGTGCTCCCAGTATCCAAGGAGGACAAAATGACAAAGAGCATATTTGTTGGAATTCAGATGAGAGATTGGGATATCCTGGAATCAATATTCCTGTATTTGCTGATGGAAAAGATGAGGCAACTCAATGGATGGCAGTTGAGTGATAACAGCCAAAGACCTATCAAAACATAGAATATACAAACATAGAAAACCTACAGCACAATACAGGTCCTTTGGCCCACAAAGCTGTGCCGAACATGTCCTTACCATAGAAATTACCGACGCTTACCCATAATGCTCTATTTTTCTAACCTCCATTTACCTATCCAGGAGTCGCTTAAAAGACCCTATTGATTCCACCTCCATCACTGTCGCCGGCAGCCCATTCCATGCTCTCACCACTCTCTGCGTAAAAAACTTACCCCTGACATCTCCGTACCTTATTCCAAGCACCTTAAAACTGTGACCTCTCGTGCTAGCCATTTCAGGCCTGGGAAAATGCCTCTGACTATCCACATGATCAATGCCTCTCATCATCTTATACACCTCTATCTGGTCATCTCTCATCCTCTGTTGCTCCAAGGAGAAAAGGCCAAGTTCACTCAACCTATTCCCATTAGGCATGCTCCCCAAACCAGGAAACATCCTTGTAAATCTCCTCTGCGCTCTTTCTATAATTTCCACATCCTTCCTGTAGTGAGGTGACCAGAACTGAACACAGTACTCCAAGTGGGGTCTGACCAGGTTCCTATATTAGATTAGATTATGAGGACACACAGACCTTTTTTATTGTCATTTAGTAATGCATGCATTAAGAAATGATACAATGTTCTTCCGGTGTGATATCACAGAAACACAAGACAGACCAAGACCGAAAAAATGACAAAACTACATAATTATAACATATAGTTACAACAGTGCAAGCAATACCATAACTTGATGAAGAACAGGCCATGGGCACAGTAAAAAAAAGTTCAAAGTCTCTTGAAAGTCCTATGATCTCATGCAGATGGGAGAAGGAAGAAAACTCTCCCTGCCATCCACCAGCGCCACAAACTCGCCGATGCAGCATCCTGGAAGCACCCGACCACAGCCGACTCTGAGTCATCCGAAAACTTCGAGCCTCCAACCAGCCCTCCGACACCAAGCACCGAGCACCACCTCTGCCGAGTGCTTCGACCCCAGCCCCAGCTGCCAGCAGCAGGCAAAGCCGAGGATTTGGGACCTACCCTCCGGAGATTCTCGATCGCAGAGCAGCAGCAGCAGCAGCAAACTGGGCATTTCAGAAATTTCTCTAGATGTTCCTCTGTGCTTCTCACGTCTGTCTCCATCAAATCAGAATTGTGCACGGCCCCCTATTTAACAAATACGAATTCATTTCACCGGAGAGGGCGCGCACGCTGCGTCGCGCCGCCATCTTCTCCATCCGCCTTCCTCTGAACTGCAACATTACCTCTTGGGTCTTAAACTCAATTCCACAATTGATGAAGGCCAATACACCTATGGACTCAGACCCCAAGATCCCTCTGATCCTCCACACTGCCAAGAGTCTTACCATTACTATATTTTGCCATAATATTTAACCTATCAAAATGAACCACTTCACACTTGTCTGGGATGAACTTCATTTGCCACTTCTCAGCCCAGTTTTGCATCCTATCAATGTCCTGCTGTAACCTCTGACAGCCCTCCACACTATCCACAACACCCCCAACCTTTGTGTCATCAGCAAATTTACTAACCCATCCCTCCACTTCCTCATCCAGGTCATTTATAAAAATCACGAAGAATTCGGGTCCCAGAACAAATCCCTGAGACACACTGCTGGTGACCGACCTTCATGCAGAATATGACCCGTCTACAACCACTCTTTGCCTTCTGTGGGCAAGCCAGTTCTAGATCAACAAAGCAATGTCCCCTTGGATCCCATGCCTTCTTACTTTCTCAATAAGCCTTGCATGGAGTACCTTATCAAATGCCTTGCAGAAATCCATATACACTACATCTACTGCTCTACCTTCATCAATGCGTTTAGTCACATCCTCAAAAAATTCAATCAGGCTCGTAAGGGACGACCTGCATTGACAAAGCCATTCTGACTATTCCTAATCTTATTAAGCCTCTCCAAATGTTCATGAATTCTGCCTCTCAGGATCTTCTCCATTAACTTACCAACTACTGAAATAAGACTCACTGGTCTATAACTTTCTGGGCTATCTCTACTCCCTTTCTTGAATAAGGGAACAATATCCGCAACCCTCCAATCCTCCGGAACCTCTCTTGTCCCCATTGATGATGCAAAGATCATCGCCAGAGGCTCAGCAATCTCTTCCCTCGCCTCCCACAGTAGCCAGGGGTACATCTCATCTAGTCAACTTGATGCTTTCTGAAAGCTCCAGAACATCCTCTTCCTTAATATCTACATGCTTAAGCTTTTCAGTTCACTGTAGGTCATCTTTACGATCGCTAAGATGCTTCTCCATAGTGAATACTGAAGCAAAGTATTCATTAATCACCTCTGCTATCTCCTCCAGTTCCATACGCACTTTTCCACTGCCACACGTGATTGGTTCAATTTTCTTATTCTCTCACATCTTATCCTCTTAACCTTGAAATATGGACGGGAGTCAAGAGCGATCACTAGTTACATAATCTTATTGAGAAGGAGTCATTTATGGTACGTTCTGTTCCTGATTCAGAATCAGAATCAATGACCAACACTTAGTTGCCACTTTAATTGGTACCCAATAAAGTGGCCACTGAGTGTATGTTCGTGGTCTTCTGCTGCCGTAGCCCATCCACCTGAAGGTTCAACATGTTGTGCATTCAGAAATGCTCTTCTGCACACCACTGTTGTAATGCATAGTTATTTGAGTTACTGTCACCATCCTGTCGACTTGAACCAGTCTGGGCTATTCTCCTCTGACAAGACATTTTCACCCATGGAACTGCCACGCAATGGATACTTTTTATTTCATATCATTCTCCATAAACTCTAGACACTGTTGTACATGAAAATTCCAGGAGATCAGGAGTTTCAGAGATATACAGACCACCCCTTCTGGTATCAATGATCATTCCACCATCAAAGTCAATTGGATCACTTTTCTTCCCCATTCTGACGTTTGGTCTGAACCTCTTGAGCATGTCTTCATGCTTTTGTGCATTGGCTGATTAAAAATTTGCATTAATAAGCAGGTTTATAGTATAACTAGAATGAGGTATAATATCTCTGGCATATGTTGTGAAATTTGTTGTGTCATTGCAATACATAATAAGAAACACTATAAATTACAATAAGAAGTATATATAAAAAGATTAAATTAAACGAGTAGTGCAAAAAGAAAGGGGAAAATACTGAGGAAGTATTCATGGGTTCATTGACTATTCAGAAAGCAGAGGGGAAGAAGCTGTTCCTGAAACATTAATTCTGTGCCTTCAAGTTCCTGTACCCCCTCCTTAATGGTAGCAAGTGGCCTTATATAAGGCACTATATAAATGTAAAGAGAAGGAAATGATTGTAAAGGAATCAAATGTTGAGAGAAGGTGCAAAAGGCTTTTCACCAGCAGTGAACTACGACCCCAAGTTTTTTGCTTAAGTTGTTCTTCTCCTTATAGACAAAAAGTGTCATCTGAGTCTTTTCCCTTAAGTTCATCTGAATATCTTTTCTTTTAAAGCTACCTCACTATTTTTGCACAACTTATTTAATTTCTATATATGTTTCTTACTGTAATTTGATGTATTTTTAATGCATTGTAGAACGAGAAATGAAGAAGAGTTTCTTTAGCCCGAGAGTGGTGAATCTGCGAGATTCATTGACACAGAAGGCTGTGGAGGCCAAGTCATTGGGTATATTTAAAGCAGAGTTTGATAGGTTCTTGATTGATAAAGGTGTCAAGGGTTACAGAAGGAGGCAGGAGAATGAGGTTGAGAAGGATAATAAATCAGCTGTGATGGAATGGTAGAGCAGACTCGATGGGCCAAATGGCCTCATGTTGCTCCCATGTCTTTTGTTCTTGTGGCAGTGCTCTGCACTGCTATAACAAAACAACAAATTCCACAACATACATCAACAATAAGAAACTTGCTTCTGATTCTAATTCTGATATTACCCGAGAATGGAAGCCTCAGCCGCTAGTTCAGAGTTATAAAAAGAAGAATTTAAAGGCATCATTTAGAATTGTTTCTTTTTATAGGGAATTCATTAACTGCTTATAAAAATGTTGATTGTATATTTATTTCTAATTGCAATTTTACTATGTCAAATCTTATCCTCCATCAATATTCATGCAGAAAATGAGCAATAGATGAAACCTTAATCATAGTTTGTTTATCTTAGAAGATTACTTAAAATCAATATTGATTTTGCAAAGATCTTCAGATAAGTATGTAATCGTTCATATAAATCACCAGGCAGAAATACAGAAGAGAGTCTATTTCATCAATTAACAAAACTATTCATTTCTGATGCTGTTAATATGTTGAGGCTCATCTTAATGTCTTCATTTCCATTTCAAAAGGAAATTACATTTTATCTACAGTCAATTCAGAATTGGCATCTACCATTAAGCATTGGTGCATTGCCTGACATTGCCTGAGCCAGGAATGCATGCAAAAAACCAGATACCTCACGCGAATCATTGCAATACATGATCTATGTTATACAATTGTTGCGCTTACAAAGATAATAAGGCAAAGAGACTTCAAGATTTTATCTCACTATTGGGATAGAGTTTTTTAAAATTTTCGATAGTGTGCTTCTTATGCTGTTGTATGAAGTTATAGAGCCAAGTCAAGTTCAAATTTATTGTCAGTCAACCATACACATGTATACAAAAATAACATCGTTCCTCTGGGGCCAAGGTACCAAACACAGTACATCCAGTCACCCACAACACATATAGTTACAATCCAGCACATACAGTCACAAAATAATATCAGCACAAGTCCCGGAGTGGTGCGGCCTGAAGAATGACAGGTTGACATAAAGTGTGAGGGTATGTTTATGTAAGACAGTATGATGTTACTGGCAGTATTATAATAATACAAGCAGTCGTAAAAATCAAAGCTTCAATTTCAAAGAAAGTTTATTATCAAAGTACATATATGTCACCATATAGAAGCTTGAGATTCATTTTCTTGTGGGCAATCGTTGCAGCAAGTACAAGAAACGGAATAGAGTCAATGAAAGACCATATCCGACCTTAGAGAAACGTGAATGAGCAGAGGATAATCAGAATCACTTAGATAACCACAATATATAGTACCTACAGAAGAGCAGAAAGGATGCCATAAGGTTATGAAATGGTGTAAAGAACAACTGATAATAAATTCTGTAACTATAAATTAAGCCTGGCAGAAAAGCTGAAATCTTTCATGTAGTCTTATTGACTACCAAAAAGCATTTGTTTCTGTCCCACACTCATAGTTATTAGAAGCTCTTAAGTAGCGGAGCTACTAGGACTTGATGTTTCAATCCCTATGGTAAGGCGGCACTGTCGATGTTGGCAGTGGGCTTGGAGTGGTGACAAGGAGGGAGGGTAGGTACGTCATCAGGGGCATCAGGTGGGCACCCTTCTCCTTTGATGTTTTATTGATAAGCCCACGATGTCTCCAGAGGGCTCAATGGTGCTACCTGGTGTCCCAGATACACCCCGGTCAGTTCCATACCCTCCTGTCTTCATCTTGCAGCCCAGTTGTTGTCTTTTCTTTTAATCCAAATCCAATTGCTGCTTTCTTCTGCTGTGTTTGACAAGGACTTGACTGCTTGTTGGAGGGAATGACCCCTCACCTCCATCTTCTTCAATAGACTGGTCGTAGATGTAGCAAGGAATCCCCTGCATCCCACTTCTACAGGGAAAATCTTGGTCTTCCAGCCATTCTGGGCAGCTTCAGTTGCCAATTCAGAGTACTTGGTCTTTTTCCTCTCATAAGCTTCTTCGACACCATCTTCCCATGGTACTGTCAATTCCACAACATATGCCAGCTTGGCTGTTGTGGACCACAGGACCATGTCTGGCCGGAGTGTTGTAGCCAGAATGTCTGGGGGAAACACAAGCTTTTTTTCCAAGTCCACGTACATTTTCCAATCCCGAGCAACCTGCAGAATGCTTACATCTATATAAACTACACACAATACTTGTGAAAGTCCTACAACATCTGTTGAAGTATTGACGTACTACCATCTCCCTACCTATTAACAACCAAAAAAGAACAGCCACTATTGTCAAAATAAACTGAAGCATTTTCCAGGGCAACTCTCTAATCCCACTATGGATTTGTCCAGCTTTAAACCCACTCTCTAATTTACTGAACCAGATGAAAAAAGGGTATCAGATCAGAGAAAGCCAAATTAATTATGCCTTGACACAGCTTCTGTACATGGACAATTTGAAATTATATGCTCCTTCATCAGTAAAGCTAAAACAATTCATTCAAATAGTAGAACTATTTTCTAAAGATAAAAACATGAACTTTGGACTAGATAAGTGCAGAACATTAAACATAAAGAAAGGTGCAATAGAGCTAGTGGAATATAAAACAGAGCAGCAGAATACAGTACCACTGATGGATGAATATCAAACATATCAGTATCGGGGATATCAGTAAGCAAACAAAATAGATCATAGTGTGATAAAGGGAAAACTTCCAACAGGATTTATTTCAAGGCTTAAGAAAATCTGCCAGAGTTCAATAGTAGAAATATAACAAAAGCAATAAACACTTTGGCCATACCTATATCAATATGTTGTTTGGACATAATATCTTAATCCAGAACCGATCTGGAAAATTTATGAAGAAAAATAAGAACTGAAAGAGCTGAGAAAAAATAAAAATACAGTAATTATAATAATAAATAAGCAATAAGTATCGAGAACATGAGATAAAGAGTCCTTTAAAGTGAGTCCATAGATTGTGAAAACAGTTTAGTGATGGATTGAATGACGTTGAGTGAAATTATTCCCTCTGGTTCAAGAGCCTGATGGTTGAGGGGTAGTAACTGGTGTGGGTCCTGATGTTCCTGAACCTTCTTCCTGATGGCAGCAGTGAGAAGGGAGCATGGTCTGGATAGTGGAGGTCCTTGATGATGGATGCTGCTTTCCTGCAACAACGTTCAATGGTGGGGAGGTCTCACACATGATGGACTGGCCGTGACTGTTACTTTCTCTACGCTTTTCCATAAAAGGACATAAGTGTTTCCATTCCAAACCACAACTAAAGAAGCAATAAACGATGAGAAAATGTACAAAGTGACTGGTGCAGGATGACAGTGTGCCTGTGAGTCAGGGAGTGGAGCAGCAAGGTGTTAACAAATCAGAAGTCTGACATCCTGGGGGAGGAAGCTGTTACCCAACATTACAGTTCTGGAATTTAGAAGATTGAGGGGGGATCTTATTGAAACATATAAAATTCTAAAGGGATTGGACAGGTTAGATGCAGGAAGATTGTTCCCGATGTTGGGGAAGTCCAGAACGAGGGGTCACAGTTTGAGGATAAAGGGGAAGTTTTTAGGACCGAGATGAGGAAAAACTTCTTCACACAGGGAGTGGTGAATCTGTGGAATTCTCTGCCACAGGAAACAGTTGAGGCCAGTTCATTGGCTATATTTAAGAGGGAGTTAGATATGGCCCTTGTGGCTACGGGGGTCAGGGGGTATGGAGAGAAGGCAGGTACAGGGTTCTGAGTTGGATGATCAGCCATGATCATACTGAATGGTGGTGCAGGCTCGAAGGGCCAAATGGCCTACTCCTGCACCTATTTTCTATGTTTCTATGTTTTTATGTTGAGGTCAAAGTGATTGTGGGAGGGATGGGAAGTATCTTTGACAATGCTGGAAGCACTACATATGCAGCACCTCTGATACAGAATGGGTCGGAGAAAGACCCTGATGATGCTTTTGGCAGTCCTCACTCTTCATTGCCGGGTCTTCCGATCTGATGTATTGCATTTCCCATACCAGGCGGTGAGACGTAGAGAGACAGAGCGCTATGCATGGATATAGGCCCTTCAGTCCATCTACCTGCACTGAACTATTATTCTGCCTAGTCCCATTGACCAGCATTTCAAACACAAAAGTGCAAAGTATTGCTGTGTATTTACAATAGTGAAGGGTAAGAATTTGTTCCACAGCAAAGATTCCAACATTTATTGAAATTTACCGTGGATGGCGGATGATTTGCCACAATATTTTTCTATATTTATTCAAGGGATGTGTACATTGTAGGTTGAGCCAGCATTTAGTTGGCCATTCCTCATTGCACTTGAGAAGGTGGTGATGAGGTACTTCTTGAACTACTGCCGTCTGTGAGGCGTGGGACCCACAAGGGAGAGAGTTCCAGGATTCTGACCCAGAGACATTGAAAGAAAGACGATGCATCCCTCAGTTTGGATGATATGTGGCTTGGGGACAGTGTTCCTATAACTTTGCTGCCCTTGTCCTTCAAGCTGGAAGTGGTGTTCACATTCAGGCTTATTTATCACACATGCAGTGAAATGTGCCATTTGTGTTAACAACCAGCAAAACCGAAGGATGTGCTGGGGCAGCTTGCAAGTGTACCACACATTCCAGCACCAACATAGCATGCCTGCCTTGCTCAGCAAACAACACAGAACACAGCAAACAACAAAACAGCAATGGCACATCAGGCCCCTATCTTCCCTCCCACACACAGTCCTCCAACTCCAGGACAGGCCCCTGGGCCTCCAGCCTCCAGTGTCCAGGTTTCAGCCATCAGGCTTTGATTTCTGAACTTCCGATCAAGCATTCCTCCATTCCTTGGTATCGATCCTTAGACTAGCCGATGATGCGACCCCAAACCGCAGGTGAACTCTGGGTGTGTCGACTAACTGGCCATCATGCCTCCTGCTTGCAAGGCCTTCGAGAGCAGAGCAGAGCTTAGACTGCGGATTTCCTTCACCGCCCAACCTTGTCACTCTCCTTTGAGAGCAGAGTGGAGGCCTAGACTGCAATTGTCCTTTGTCGCCTGTCCTTTTTGCTCAACTTTGAGTATGGAATGCAGAGCTGAAGTCTGACCTCTAACTCCTCCACATCCCCGTCCCTAAACCCTAACCTGACTTCCAACTTCCCCACATCACTGTCCCCTATGAACTTATAAAACAACTAAGTCTGAACTGCGATCTTGACAGAGATTGCGTCTGTGTGCCATCTTGAAATAAACAAAGGTTGTGGCTTTAGAAGGTAGCATCTAATCAGTCTTGCCAAGTTGCTATTGTGCATTCTGCTGGTGGGATTACATAAAATTGCTGCTACTGTGTATCAGTGATGAAGTGAGTAACTGGTTGTGGATAAGTGCCTATAAAATGATGGCTGTTATGTCCCTCATGCTTGAGCTTCCTGTGGCTTGTTAAAGG
Organism: Mobula birostris; assembly: GCF_030028105.1. NCBI lineage: Eukaryota > Metazoa > Chordata > Chondrichthyes > Myliobatiformes > Myliobatidae > Mobula > Mobula birostris. The sequence continues at coordinate 132,125,797 of NC_092370.1, forward strand.
GATAGCTTTGGGGACAGAGAGTGGTGCTCGGGTGTCAGGTTATGGTTTAGGGACAGGATTATGGGGTAGTTAGAAGTCAGGGCAGAGCCTAGGCCTCTGCTCCATGTTCGAAGTCTGAAGACTTGGATGTGAGACAAAAGACATTGCTGATTGGACATCAATCAGAGCAGACAGTGAGGATGAAGGCTGGTGAACAATCAGGCCAGTGAATCATCAGATGTTTCTGGGATTAAAGATTTGTGTGAGCAGGAAGCATGAGGTCTGGTGATCTCCTACATAGGTGGGTCGATGTGACTGAAGTTCATGGCCTAGCGTTCAGGGTCCTGTCATCAGCGAGCTTGGATTTCAAGGCCTTGAATTAAGTCCTCATCCACGGTCTTCATTCGTTGTCCTTGGTGAATGCTTGGGTAGATGTTGAAAATCGAAGCCCATAGGTCAATTAGAAGTTCTGAGGTCTATCCGATGGCTGGAGCCCCAAGCCTGTGAATGTCTGAGAGTCTGCTAGGGATGTTGAAGGCACCATGTCTGTGAGTCTGGGTCCGCCGGAGGCTGGAGGCTGACGATGACATGTGCTGGGTGTGCGTGTGCCTTTGGAAGGAAGGAGCAGAGCTTCTTTTGCTTTTGTTGTTTTGTTGCTTGTTGTGTTCTGTGTTGTTCTACTAAGCATTGCTTCGCTGGCAATGGAATGTAAGGTGACACTTGTGGGCTGACCCCCACTCCCCAACCTTGGGTGAGCTGGTGATTAACACAAACAATGCATTTCACAGTGTATATGCAACAAATAAGTCTGCTTCTGAGTTAATTTAAAGCTGCACAAACTCAGGTACGTGTATCCCATCACACTCTTGACTTGAGCCTTGTAGGTGGTGGACTGGTTTTGGAGGGTCAGGAATTGAGTTATACTCCATAGAAGTCCCAGCCTCTGATTACTCTTGAAGCCAAATTGTGCATATGACTACTCCTGCTCAGTTTCTGAACAATGGGAGCCCCCAAAGTATTGATAGAGGACAAAACTTTGAAAGGCACTCAGCACTTGCAGTAAAAAATTAGCTAAGTTATTTTGCTTTCTCTATGGAGATATTTGCAGGGTCAAAATCACACATAATGAAACCCATTATGCTGGAAACCGATACTTCAGTGCTACAGATAGATAGGGTCGTAAAGAGAACTTTTGTCACATTGCACCAAAGTATTAAGTACAGGATTTGGGATGTTATGTTGAAGTTGTATAAGACGTTCTTCTTCTGAAGTCCTACTGGGGTTTAGGCCACTAGGGTCACCTGACTTGTAAAGAGAAGGCAGTGGCAAACCAGTTCTGTAAAAAAATTTTGCTAAGAACAATTATGGTCATAGACCGTGATTGCCCAATTCATACAACACGGCACATAATGATAATAATGATACAAAATTATGTGGGGTAAATGCAAGCAGGATTTTTCCACTGAGGTTGGTTGAAACCAGAACTAGAAGTCACAGATTGAGGGAGAAAGGTGAAATATTTAAGGGGAAACCTGAGGGGGTGTTCTTCATTCAGATAGTGGTGAGAGTATGAAATGAGCTGCTGGCAGAATAGGTGGATGCCGGCTCAATTTCATCACTTAAGAGAAAGTTTGAGAAGTAAATGGATAGGAGGGGTATGGAAGGCTATGGTCCAGATGAGGGTTGATGGGTCAAGGCAATATAAGAGAATAGCATGGATTAGAAGGGCCTTTCTCGGTGCTGTAGTGCTACATGACTCCATTACATCTGAAATCCAGTTCCAGTTGAATGGTATTTTGGAAATGAGTCATGCAGTATTTGCAGCAAAATTCAAATAGTGGATCTACTTTCATGAACAGTTTGACACTAAATGTAGCCATGCTTTTCTCCCTGCTAAGTATTCCCCATGGTTTTTTTCTCCGATTTCAGGTGTCTGCAGAACTTTGCTTTGGGTTGGTTTATATCAGAGGGCAGCATGATGAGCAGAATGGTTAGCGTCATGCTACTGCAGTGCCTGTGATCACCAAGCAGGGTTCAATTTCCATCACGGCACGTAAGGAACTGTGCCTTCTTCCTGTGACCACGTGGGGTTCCAACTTCCTCCCATTTTCCAAAGACTTGCAATTAGGGTTAGTGAGTCATGTGCATGGTGTGTTGGCACAGGAAAGATGGCAAGACTTACAGCACAACCCTCACTGATTTGATTTGATACAACCAATGCATTTCACTGCATGTTTGATGTTTCAATGTACATGTAACAAATAAAGCTAATCACTTTAATCCCTAATCCTACCCAAGTCAAAGTAAAAATTGGTTCCCTTGATGATGACTAGGATTTTTCTTTAAGGAAGGTCAACATACACCCAGTGGCCACTTTATTGGGTACATCTGTACATTTGCTCATTAATGCAAATATCTGATCAGTCAATCATGTGACAGCAACTCAATGCATAAAAGCATGCAGACATGGTCAAAATCTCCTGGGATTTTCGCACACAGCAGTCTCTAGAGTTTACGAATGATAGTTTGAAAAACAAAAGAAACACTTAGCAGCAGTTCTGAACTTTGTTCCTTTTTGCAGCTCTGTCACTGCAGGTTCTGTGCTGCATCAACGGGTGTAGTGCAGTGTGCAACGCACTGCATGGCCTAATTAATGCAGTTACTGCTCTTTGTTTGAGAAACTGCAGGTGCCAGCCAAGATCCCCCACCTGAGCCCATCCCATCTGCCTGTGTTTGACCCAACCCCTTCTCTTCTTGCCACTACTATTGGGTGGGAGGTGCAGGAGTCTTGGGTCACACATCACCAGGTTCGGGAACAGTTGTTGCCCTACACCCATTGGGCTCCTGGACCAGTGTGGATGACTTTGTCCCTCAGCACCGAACTGACTTCACAGCCATAGACTCACCTTCAGAGACTCTGGCATCGTTAGGTACTGCAAAATGCTGGTGGAACGCAGCAGGCCAGGCAGCATCTATTGGAAGAGGTACAGAGGTGACTGTACCTATTCCAATAGATGCTGCCTGGCCTGCTGCATTCCACCAGCATGTTGTGTGTGTTGCTTGAATTTCCAGCATCTGCAGATTTCCTCATGTTTGCACTGTTAGGTACTGTATGTTTTTCCATGGGCTCGATCCCATTTCTTTATTTCCCTGTGGGTGCTTGCAAGAAAATGGTATACATACTTTGAAAATAAATTTATTTTAAACTTTGAATTTTGATCTTAGTTCATATTTGTACCTTTGTCACTTTGCATTTTGGTTTACTTGGACAACAATGATCTTGTTAGGGGTGATTCCAGAAATGCAGTGGATGTTCACCCCATTAAGAGACCACTTACTCATCACGTTGAGGGCTATGGAGCAAATGTGGTCAAATGGGACTAGCGTGCTGGACAACACAATGGGCACGGGTAAGCTAGGCTGAATTGCCTGTTTGCTTGTTGTATGACTATATGAGTATCACTGTGAGCAAATGAGGAAACTGTATTGGCTTTCATTATCATAGTATGGAAACTAATCATTGTTCATGTGCTCAGATATTCTCAAAGAGATGATTGTGGATTCTGGGAGCTGCAGGCTGACCATTCCCTACTGCACAGCAACAGCTACTCTGTGGGGAGAAATAGAAGCACCAAGTTTCCTGGGGTGCACATCACACCATGTCCATCAATGATCTCACAAATGATCTCACCATGTCCATCAATCTCGCCTCTTTAGCCAAGAAAGCTCAGCAGCATCTTCTCTTTCACCCCTTATTCTACCAGAGCCCCATTGAGTGTCTTGACCAGCTGTACTCCAATTCCAAGGCACCTGACGGCAAGACCATGCAAGGGATTGTAAGGACTGCTGTGAGAATCACTTGAGATTTCTCTCCCCTTCATCCAGGACACATACCAGAAGTGCTACATTTGCAAAGCACTCAGTATTGTCAAAGATCTCTTCCATCAGCCCCACAACCTACCACCAGGCTGAAATTGCTGCACTATATATAACAACAAGGATTGTTAGGCTGGGTAACAACTTCTTCCCCCAGGCTGTGAGACTTCTGAACGCCCTGTTACTACCCAGTACACACTAATTATGATAGTACCAGTAGCCCTATACTGACAGTATATTTAACTATATGCTGGATTTGCACTTTATGTCAACCTGTACATTTACAGATCTTTTAAAAAATCTGTTAATATTATTTTGTTACTTTAGTTATGTGCTGTTAGAGATATAAGAACATAAGAACATAAGAAATAGGAGCAGGAGTAGGCCATCCGGCCCATCGAACCTGCCCCGCCATTCAATAAGATCATGGCTGATCCGTCTGTAAACTCAGCTCCATCTACCTGTCTTTTCTCCATGACCCTTAATTCCCCTACTATGTAAAAATCTATAACTGTATCTTAAATATATTTAGTGAGGAAGCCTCAACTGCTCCCCTGGGCAGAGAATTCCACAGATTCACCACTCTCTGGGAAAAACAGTTTCTCCTCACCTCCGTCCTAAATCTTCTCCCGTGAATCTTGAGGCAATGTCCCCTAGTTCTAGTCTCACCTACCAATGGAAACAACTTTCCTACTTCTATCTTATCTATCCCTTTCAAAATTTTGTATGTTTCTATAAGATCCCCTCTTATGCTTCTGAATTCCAGAGAGCATAGTCCCAGGCGACTCAATCTCTCCTCATAGGTTAACCCCTTCATCCCTGGAATCAACCTGGTGAACCTCCTCTGTACTGCCTCCAAAGCCAGAATATCCTTCCTCAAGTATGGAGACCAGAAATGCACACAGTACTCCAGGTGCGGCCTCACCAGTACCCTGTATAGTTGCAGCATGACCTCCCTGCTCTTGAATTCAATCCCTCTAGCAATGAAGGCCGACATTCCATTTGCCTTCTTAATAACCCGTTGTGCCTGCAAGCCAACTTTTTGTGATTCATGAACAAGCACTCCCAAGTCCTTCTGCACAACAGCATGCTGCAATCTTTCACCATTTAAATAATCATCTGCTCTTCTATTATTCCTTCCAAAGTGGCTGATCGCACATTTACTGACATTGTAATCCATCTGCCAGACCTTGGCCCACTCACTTAACCTATCTATATCCCTCTGTGGACTCTCCACATCCTCTGTACAATTTGTTTTTCTACTCAATTTGGTGTCATCAGCAACTTTTGCTGCGCTACATCAGTCTCCTCTTCCAAGTCTTCAATGTAAATGGTAGACAGTTGTGGGCCCAGCACCGACCCCTGCAGCACCCCACTCACCACAGACTGTCAACCGGAAAAACATCCATTTATACCAACTCGCTGCCTTCTATTGGTTAACCAATCCACTATCCATGCCAATGCACTTCCTCCAACTCCATGCATCCATATCTTATTTGTAGGAATGCCTTCTGGAAATCCAAGTATACGACATCCACCTGTTTCTCTCTATCCACTGCACTCATTATGTCCTCAAAGAACTCCAGTAAGTTTGTCAAGCAGGCCCTGCCCTTTCTGAATCCGTGCTGCATCTGTCTAATGGAACCCTTCCTTTCTAAATATCTTGCTATTTCTTCCTTAATGACAGCTTCAAGCATCTTCCCGACTACAGATGTTAAGCTAACTGGCCTATAGTTGCCCACCTTTTGCCTACATCCTTTTTTAAAAAGTGGCATGTTATTTGCTGTCTTCCAATCTGCCGGGACCTGCCCAGAGTCTACTGAGTTTTGGTAAATGATTAACAACACGTCTCCTATAACCTCCGCCAATTCCGTCAGCACCCTGGGATGCATCCCATCAGGACCAGAGGACCTATCTACCTTCAGGCCCTCTAGTTTTCTCATCACTATCTCTTCAGTAACAGTGATTTTATCTAAGTACTCACCTCCCATTTCGTCCATAACATCATTCTTTGGCATATTAGATGTGTCCTCCACTGTGAAGATGGACACAAAATAGTCGTTCAATACCTCAGCCATTTCCTTATCACCCAATATCAATTTCCCTTCTCGTCTTCCAAGGGACCTACGTTGACTTTAGCAACCCTCTTTTGCTTTATATATTTATGAAAACTTTTGCTATCTGTTTTGATATTTTGCGCTAATTTACTTTCATACTCTATCTTCCCTTTCCTTATTTCTTGCTTAGTTGTTCTTTGTTGCTTTTTAAAGTTTTCCCAGTCCTCCAGCGTCCCACTATTCTTTGTGAGTTTGTACAAATGAGCTTTTAATTTGATACTATCTTTTATTTCCTCAGTTATCCAAGGCTGGCTCTCCCCACACTGACTGTCCTTACTTTTGACTGGAATATACTTTTGCTGAGCACTGTGAAAAATCTCTTTGAAAGTATTCCACTGTTCCTCAACTGTCCTTCCAAATAGACTGTGCTCCCAATCCAAATTAGTCAACTCCTCCCTCCATCCCGTTGTGGTCTCCCTTGTTCAAGCATAATACACTAGTTTTAGATCTAACTATTTCATCCTCCATCTGTATGCAAAGTTCAATCATATACAGTACTATGCCAAAATATTAGGCACATATATGTAGCTGGGATACCTAAGACCTTTGCACAGTACTGTAGTAATTTTTTGTACTGCATTGTACTGCTGCCACACAAAAAAAATTCATGACATATGTGAGTGATTCTGATATGGGTCTCCATTGTGGACTGAGTGTGGGAAGAGGGCAGGGAGAGGAAAATCATGGTTGGGGAAAAGAGGAAGAGAGCGGGGATGGAGTGGGAAGCACCAGAGATACATTCTCTAATGATCAATAAACCAATTGTTTGGAATCAAATGACCTTGCCTGGTGTCACAGGATTGGGTGTGTCTGCACCCATGCCACACATCCCCTCCCCTGGCACTCCTTCTCTGCTACCCATCCCACTCCTATCCGGCGGCGCTCCACCCTCAACATTCCCAACATCCTTTGCTCCCAGCAGATTTACAAACTCAGTCTCTGCCTCACATTGACAAAAAGGCTTAGGCACCCTAGCTGTGTCTTGGTCCAAAACGTCAACTGCTTATTCACTTCCATGGATGCTGCCTGACTTCCAGTATCTACAGTATCTCTTGTGTTTGAGCGTATGCACTGATGCAAAGTCTAATAAAAATGTATTCCTTCATTTGATCCTGAACAGGCTTCCCCCACCAGATTGAGATCTTCTTCTGGCTCATTAGAGTAATTGAACTATGGAGTCAGAGAGCACTACAGAAACAGACCCTTTAGTCCATCTAGTCCATCCTGAACTATTATTCTGCCCAGTCTCACTGACCTTCAACTGGACCATAGCCCTGCATACCCCTGAGAAACATCACCAGCCACTGGCAGCCAACCAGAAAAAGCCCCTTTATTCCCACTCACTGCCTTCTGCCTGTCAGCCATTCTGCTGTCCATGCAGGTATCTTTCCTGTAGCGCCAGGATCTTTCCTGTTTCTATCAAAATGTCTCTTAAATGTTGGAATTGAACCCACATCCACCATTTGCACTCTCATTCCACGGTGTCATGACCCTCCAAGTGAAGAAGATCCCTCTCAGATTTTGCTTGAATATTTCACCATTTACCCTTAACTTATGACCTCAAGTTCTGGTCTCACCAAACCTCAGCTGAAAGGGCTGCTTGCATTTACCCTATTTATACCCTTCATAATTTTGTATACCTCCAACAAATCTCACCTCATTTTCCTTCATTCCTAACCTTTTCAACCTTTCCCTAATGCTTAGGATCTCAAGTCCCTGCAAAATTTTTGTAAATGTTCTGTGCACTCTTTCAATTCTAATATCTTTCCTGTAGGTACTGTGCGTGACCAGAAACCTACACAATACCCCAAATTAGACCTCACCATTCTATTGATGGCTGTGTCTGCACACACACACTGAATTACAAAGTGGCATCACCAGATTCAAATTCAGATTTATTTATCACATGTATCTGGAAACCTACTGTGAAAGGCATTGTTTGCGTTAACAGCCACCACACCTGAGGATGTGTAGGGGGAGCCTGTAAGTGTTGCCACATGATCTGCCACCAACAGGGCATGGCCAAAATGCTCAGCAGAGAAACACAATGTGCCACATAACAACAACAGCAAAACAAGCCCCTTGTCTCTCTCCCACTTTCCTTTCCATCCACCCACACGTATGGGCAGTCCTCCAATTCCAGGACATACCACCAGTCCGGCCTTTGGCCATCTGGCTTTGACTTCCAGACTTTTGATTGACCTTCAGAACCATTGTTGCCAACTTCCACCTAGAGTTTACCTTAACTTGCTCCACATCGCAGGTTAGCAGGGGCACCACAGCAGCATAGCAGTTAGCATGACACTACTACAGCTCGGAGCATTCAGGAGTCCAGAGTGCAATTCTTGTGCAGTAAGGAATTTGTAAGTTCTCCCATGACTGCTTGGTTTTCCTCTGGGTGCTCCAGTTTCCTCCTAAGGACCAAAGATGTACTAGTTAGAAAGCTAATTGGTCATTGTGATTAGGCGAGTGTTAAATAGGTGGGTTGCTGGGCAATGCAGCTTACTGGACAGGAAGAGCCTGTTCTGCACCAAACACCTAAATTAAATACAAAAAATGCTTGACCTTCTGCCTTTCTTCTTCACCTTCTCTATCTCTATTTCAGAGAACATATCATTAAACCATTGAATAGTATCTGCAGCAGTAGCTCCCATTGCCACAGTGTCCACACCTCACTTACCTTGCCGGTGCAGACATTCCATTGTATCCAAAAATTGTCCTGATGAAGAGCCGCACCCCGAAACGTCAACTGTTCATTTCTCTCCACGGATACTGCCTGACAGGATGAGTTCTTCTATCATGTTGTGTTTGTTAGTCTGGAGTTCCAGCATTTGCAGACGTTCATGTGCAAACAACCTCTGTTTTTCACATCTTTTCTGAGCACACCAGCCCCCACATCTCTGCTTCCACTGTCTTCCTTTCTCCTCAACTATTGTTTTCTCTCTATTGTAGTTGACAGAACTCTCAAGCATGTCTGTTCCACTTCTTTCCTTTCTGTCCTCGCCCACCCACAGCCTGATGAGGATCCCTCTTTTTTCCTCCACCCACTTCCATATTCAGATCATACTCTGTATTTTCTAACACCCTCAATATGATGCCATCACCAACCCATCTTCCCCATCTCTTCTTGAATTCTATAGGGACTATTGCCTCCACAGCATCCTGGCCTAAGCTTCCACCTCCACCATCATCGCTGCTCCTTCGCAAAGTACCTTCCAATCTAAGTACAAGGAGTACAATGTCTGCACTTTTACACCCTTCCATTCCACCTTGCAGGGCATCTTCTTTCAGTTTAATGTGCAGTACAACATAAGTGCCGGGGTTTCCATGAGTGGGGGAGACTAAGAGCAGAGAGCACAGCCTCAGAATAGAAGGATGTCCTTTTAGAATAGAGACGAGGAGGAATTCCATTGGCCAGAGGGTGGTGAATTTGTGGAATTCATTGCCACAGATGGCTGCCATTGGGTATATTTGAAGTGGAGATTGATAGGTTCTTGATCAGTAAAGGCGTCAATGGTTACAGAGAGAAGGCAGGAGGATGGGGTCGAGAGGAATAGTAAGTCAGCCATGATTAAATAACAGACCAGGCTTGATGGACTGAATGGCCTAATTCTTCACCTGAGCCTTCTGGTCTTATGGTCTAACATTCAAGGCTCGCAATGTGGGCTCCACTACAATGGGGAACACAAAAACAGTGACTATTTTGCTGATCACCTCTCTTCAAGGATGGTCCTGACATTTCAATTCCTGCCAGATTAGTTCTCCATCTTGGCCCCACCCCAACCTCTTTACTTTCAGCATGCCAAGCATGCTGAAGTGAAACACAGATGAAGGAAAGCAACCTCTTCTTCGCACCTCATGTGAAAATTTGGGAGAACCAGCATTCGCAGCCTTTATATTTTGCATTTCTAGCATCCAGATTAGACATGGAGACATACAGCATTTTAACAAGTTAATTGGCCCAATTCATCCAGGCCAACTGTGTTGCCCAGTGAACTGGTCCCATCTACCTGCATTTGGTCAATAGGCCTCTAAACCTCTCCTAACATATAGTTATTGAGTTGGCTTTTAAACTTTGCTGACTTGCCTGTCTCAAGCACAATTTCTGGCAGCTCATTACAAATATGCAACACCCTTTGCATGAAGAAGCTATCCCTGATGTCACTTTTAAACCTCCTACCTCTGCTACCCTCTTGTTTTCAGCAACAGCTCCCTAAGAAAAAGACTCTGTGCTTTCACCCTGCCTGTGTCCCTCTTGATCTTATATACCCCCATCAGGTTACCTCTCAATCTCCTATTTTCAGGGAATAAAGTCCTAGCGTACATAACCTGTCCTTGTAACTAGGTAACAGCCTGGTTAATCTTTTCTACACTCTCTCTAGTTTAAGTATGTTTCCTACAATAGGTTGACCAAAACTATACACAGTACTCTAAGTGCAGCCTCAAGAATATCTTACTTAACTGCAGCAGATTCTCACCTCTATTCCCAGTATTCTGACAGATGAAGGGTAGTGTACAAAAGATCTCAGCCTGAAAGGTCAACTATTTGCTCTTTTCCATAGATGCAGCCTGTCCTGTTGAGCTCCTCCAGCATTTTGTGTGTGTTGCTTTGGATGTCCAGCATCTGCAGATTTTCTTGTGTTTGTGATACTAAACGATTTCTTTACCATCCTATATACCTGCGTCACAACTTTCTGAGAGCTATGCATTTACATTCAGAAGTCGTCTGTGCCGTAACACTCCCAAGGGCCCCACCATTCATTACGTAAGTCTTACCTTGGTTTGACTCCCGAAGTGCAATACCTCACATTTATCTTAGTTGAAAGCCATTTGACTGTTTTCAGCCCTTGTACCAAACTAATCAACTAATTTTTCATCGTCTACAACATGACCTATACTTGAGATTCAAGGTTCAGGATTCAAGACTATTTATCACGTGTATGTCAAAACGTATAGTGAAATGTATCATTTGCATTAACAAAACAACACACACAAAGCTGTGACGAGGGCAGCCCACAAGTGTCGCCACACAGTCCAGTGCTCGCATAAAGGAGCATGCCCACAATACTTGGCAGAACATCACAGAATACGGCATGCCAGAACACAACAAGCAACAAAGCAACACAACAAAACAAGTCCCATTTCTCCTACCCATCCACACACACACACAGTCCTCTAACTCCCAAGGCAGTCTGTCTTCTTCACCCTCCTGCCTGCAGTGGACACGGATTCAGACGCAGACATTAGGCCTTTGACCATCAGCCCGATGGACTCACAGAGATTCACAGACCGCAGACTCTGGCCAATGGGCCTGGACTTCCAGACTTCTGATTCAATCCTGGGATCTTATGGCAACTTCAGATTTTTTAATCTCTTATTTACCATCCAGGGCCTATTTGTTTCTATTCACTAAAATACCTCTGCGATCACCTTTCACCCAGTTCCACTTTTCAATCTGCTACTAACTTTTCTTGCTTACCGCCCTATCACAAATCTTTTCGAGAAGTTGCTTTCTCCCTCCCCTTTTCTAGGTATCTTAGAACTTGACGTATCTCTAACCTTTCTGGCCCCCTAATGAAAGGTTTTTGGTCTGAAACAATAAAAGTTTCCCTCTCCATAGAGGCTACCTGACCTGCTAAGAATTTCTTGCATTTTCTGTTTTAGTTCAGATATTAGTTTTAGTCCACCATCTGTTTTACTTTGTGGCTCTTGCCCAGGTGTTCTGAGCTGGCATCAGCTGCAAAATATGCTCCAGTGGAATGGAAAACCAAACAAATCCACAAACCTTTTCCCTTCATTAACTCCGTTCTGATTATGCACAAAGGTTTTTCAACTGGCTTCTATAGTCTCAATATCAATACACCATCTGGTCTTTTAGCTTAAGAGATTCCAACTTTTTATTTCTGCTTGTCTTTTTCACTCATTTTATTTCTCTTATATACACTTGTATATGTAGAGTGCCCTCTGCTTCAAAACATCCACCACTGACCCTGTACCTAAAAAGACCGAGGTAACATGTCTGAACGACTGGTCCTGTCGCACTCAGATCAATAATAAGCAAATGCTTTGAGAGGCTGATCAAGGATTACATCTGCAGCATGCTGCCACCCAAACTGGCCCCTACAATTCGCCGACCAACCAACCGATTGACAGACGAGGCAATAGCCACAGCTCCACACACTGTCCTTACACATCTGGAGAAGAAGGATGCTTATGTGAGAATGCTGTTCTTAGAGTACATTTCAGCATTCAACATCATAATTCCCTCCAGGCTCAACAAAAAACTCAGAGACTTTGGCCTTCATCTTGTCTTGTGTTGCTGGATCCTGGATTTCCTGTCAGGTCGCCAGTAGGTGGTAAGATTGGGCTCCCTCATCTCTGCTCCTCTGACCCTCAACACAGGTGCCCCTCAGGGCTGTGTACTAAACCCCCTCCTTTACTCTCTGTATACCCATGACTGTATCACCGTCTACAGCTCCAATCTGCCAATTAAATTTGCTGATGACACTTAACTGATTGGCCTAATCTCAAATAATAATGAGGCAGCCTACAGAGAGAAAGTCATCACCCTGACCGAGTGGTGTCAAAAAAACAACCTTTCCCTCAATGTTGCAAAAACAAAGTTGCTGTCTGTAGACTACAGAAGGAATGGAGACAGGCTAACTCTATAGATACCAATAGATCTGGGGTTGAGTGGGTGAACAGCTTTAAGTTCCTCAGCATAAACATCACCGAGGATCTCACATGGTCGGTACATACTTGCTGTGTGGTGAAAAAAGCACAACAGCACCTCTTTCACCTCAGATGATTGAAGAATTTTGGTATGGCCTCCCAAATTCTAAGAACTTTCTATAGGGGCATGATTGAGAGCATCCTGACTGGCTGCATCACTGCCTGGTATGGGAACTGTACTTCCCTCAATCGCAGGTCTCTGCAGAGAGTGATGCGGACAGCCCGGCGATGTGAACTTCCCATTATTCAGGACATTTACAAAGACAGGTGTGTAAAAAGGGCCCGAAGGATCACTGGAGACCCAAGTCACCCCAGCCAAAAACTGTTCCAGCTGCTACCATCCGGGAAATGGTATCGCAGCATAAAAGCCAGGACCAACAAGCTCTAGGACAGCTTCTTCCACCAGGCCATCAGACTGATTAATTCATGCTGATGCTATTGTGTTTCTATGTTATATTGACTATCCTATTGTACATAACATTTATGACAAATTACTATAATTGCACATTGCACATTTGAATGGAGACGTAACATAAAGATTTTTACTCTTCATGTATTTGAAGGATGTAGGTGATAAAGTCGATTCAATTTAATATTCATGGTGTAATGATACTTTGTGTATGTATGTGGTCTTCTCCTGCTGTAGTTCATCTACTTCAAGGTTCAATGTGTTGTGTGTTCAGAGATGCTCTTCTGCAAATCACTGTTGTAATATATGGCTGTTTAAGTTATTCTTGCCTTCCTGTCATCTTGAACCAATCTGATCATTCTTCTTAGACCTCTCTCATTAATAAGGCATTTTCACCCACAGAACTGCTACTCGCTGTATGATTTTTGTTTTTCACTCTATCCTCTGTGAACTCCAGAAACTATTGTGCATGGAAATCCTGGGAAAACAACAATTTCTGAGATACACCAGCCACCCCATCTGGCACCAACAATCATTCCACAGTCAAAGTCACTTAAATCATATTTCTTCCCCATTCTGATGTTTGATCTGAACAACATCCAAACCTCTTGACTATGTCTGCATGCTTTTATGGATTCAACTGCCGAATGGCTGATTAGATACTTGCATTAACGAGCAGGTGTACAGGTGTGCATAATAAAGTGGCCACAGACTGCATAGCAAGGTCATATGCCCAGATAGTCTGCTTTAATTGATGGCATTTGAAGAAATTGTATTAGCCATGAAGTTCCACTGCTTGCCTTCTGGGAATATTAGATTTTTGTGTCCATGTGAGAGGGAAGACAGATGCTTGATTTATTTGAAAGTCAGCATCTTAAACAGTGAAGCACACTTTCAGAGCTACTCTCGGTTTTGTGCTCAAGGTTCTGAACAGGGAGGTGAATATCCATGTGGTGAGACAAGAGGAATTGTTGCCTCACAGTTCTACTAATCTGAGAACAGAAGTTTAAACCTCCCGGGAGGGGGGAGAAGATGGCGGCACGACGTCAGCGCGCTCAGCCACTTCGGTGAAGAATATCTGTTATCTGTCAAGTAGGGGACTGTGCACAATTCTGATTTGATGGAGACAGACGTGAGAGCACACAGGAACATCTGGAAAACTTCTGAAATGCCCGCTTCACTGCCGCCGCTACTGTATGGTAACCAGAATCTCCGGAGCTGAAGGCCCCGAAATCCTCGGCTTTGCATGTTTCAGCAGCCGGGGCGAGGTCGAAGGCGCTCGGCAGAGGATGGCGCTCGGGAGGCTGTATTGGCGGGGCTGGTCGGAAGCTCAAAGTTTTCAGACGGATAGACTCAGTGTCGGCTGTGGTCGGCTGCATCCAAGGTTGACGGTGCCTGGAGGTTTATGGCAGGTACTTTCGCCCTTTTGCCGCCTGTTATCGGGGACTCGGAAGTCGATCGACTCAGGACTTTGAGACTTTTTTTTACTGTGCCCATGATCTGTTCTTCGTCAAATTATGGTATTGCTTTGCATTGCTGTAACTATATGTTATAATTACGTGGTTCTGTCAGTTATTAGTCTTTGGTCTGTCCTGTTTTCTATGATATCACTCTGGAGAAACATTGTATCATTTATTAAAACCACATCATGAAGACGCTGGGGAGACTTGTTCTGGAGCTGCTCTGGCCTATGGTCAGGCCACACTTAGATCCCCTCCAGTTCACTTAACAGCCCTGATTAGGAATTGAGGATGCCATCGTCTACCTGCTGAACAGTGTCTACGCCCACCTGGACAAGCCAGCGAGCACTGTGAGGGTCATGTTTTTTGACTTCTCCAGTGCGTTCAACACCATCCACCCTGCTCTGCTGGGGGAGAAGCTGACAACGATGCAGGTGGATGCTTCCCTGGTATCATGGATTCTTGATTACCTGACTGGCAGACCACAGTACGTGTGCTTGCAACACTGTGTGTCCGACAGTGTGATCAGCAGCACTGGGGCTCCACAGCGGACTGTCTTGTCTCCCTTTCTCTTCACCATTTACACCTCGGACTTCAACCACTGCACAGAGTCTTGTCATCTTCAGAAGTTTTCGGATGACTCTGCCATAGTTGGATGCATCAGCAAGGGAGATGAGGCTGAGTACAGGGCTACGGTAGGAAACTTTGTCACATGATGTGAGCAGAATTACCTGCAGCTTAATGTGAAAAAGACTAAGGAGCTGGTGGTAGACCTGAGGAGAGCTAAGGTACCGGTGACCCCTGTTTCCATCCAGGGGGTCAGTGTGGACATGGTGGAGGATTACAAATACCTGGGGATATGAATTGACAGTAAACTGGTCTGGTCAAAGAACACTGAGGCTGTCTACAAGAAGGGTCAGAGCCGTCTCTATTTCCTGAGGAGACTGAGGTCCTTTAACATGTGCCGGACGACGCTGAGGATGTTGTACGAGTCTGTGGTGGCCAGTGCTATCATGTTTGCTGTTGTGTGCTGGGGCAGCAGGCTGAGGGTAGCAGACACCAACAGAATCAACAAACTCATTCGTAAGGCCAGTGATGTTGTGGGGATGGAACTGGACTGTCTCACGATGGTGTCTGAAAAGAGGATGCTGTCTAAGTTGCATGCCATCTTGGTCAATGTCTCCCATCCACTACATAATGTACTGGGTGGGCACAGGAGTACATTCAGCTAGAGACTCATTCCACTGAGATGCAGCACTGAGCATCATAGGAAGTCATTCCTGCCTGTGGCCATCACACTTTACATCTCCTCCCTTGGAGGGTCAGACACCCTGAGCCAATAGGCTGGTCCTGGACTTATTTCACAATTTACTAGCATAATTTACATATTACTATTTAACTATTTATGGTTCTATTACTATTTATTATTTATGGCGCAACTGTAACGAAAACCAATTTCCCCTGGGATCAATAAAGTATGACTATGACTATGACTATGACTATGACTATGACTAATGCATGTATGTATTTCTAAATGACAATAAAAGAGGACTAAGTGTTCTCATAATCTAAAAAAGAGGAATGTGGGCTGTGAAAAACAGGGCTCTGGTCTGGTTAAAAGGAAGTAGAGGTCAAGGCAACACACATAAAAAGCTGCAGGAACTCAGAAGGTCAGGCAGCAGCTATGGAGAGGAATAAAACAGTTGAAGCTTTGAGCCAAGACCCTTCACAAGGACAGTAAAGGAAGGAGGAAGAAGCCAGGAAAAAAAGATGGGGAGAGGGGATGGAGTGCAAGCTAGCAGGTGATACGTGATGCTGCTGAGGGGGGAGGTGGTTGGGTGGAGGGGGGATGAAGTGAGAAGCTGGAAGGTGATAGGTGAAGATGCTGAGGGGGGAGGTGGGTGGGTGGGTGGAGGGGGATGAAGTGAGAAGCTGGAAGGTGATAGGTGAAGATTCTGAGGGGGGAGGTGGGTGGATGGAGGAGGGGGGGATGAAGTGAGAAGCTGGAAGGTGATAGGTGAAGATGCTGAGGGGGGAGGTGGGTGGGTGTAAGGGGGGATGAAGTGAGAAGCTGGAAGGTGATAGGTGAAGATGCTGAGGGGGGAGGTGGGTGGGTGGAGGAGGGGGGATGAAGTGAGAAGCTGGAAGGTGATACGTGATGCTGTTGAGGGGGGAGGTGGGTGGGTGGAGGAGGGGGGATGAAGTGAGAAGCTGGAAGGTGATACGTGATGCTGCTGAGGGGGGAGGTGGGTGGGCGGAGGAGGGGGGATGAAGTGAGAAGCTGGAAGGTGATACGTGATGCTGCTGAGGGGGGAGGTGGGTAGATGGAGGAGGGGGAATGAAGTGAGAAGCTGGAAGGTGATAGGTGAAGATGCTGAGGGGGAGGTGGGTAGATGGAGGAGGGGGAATGAAGTGAGAAGCTGGAAAGTGATAGGTGAAGATGCTGAGGGGGGAGGTGGGTGGGGGGAATGATGTGAGAAGCTGGAAGGTGATAGGTGAAGATGCTGAGGGGGAGGTGGGTGGAGGGGAGATGAAGTGGGAAGCTGGAAGGTGATACGTGATGCTGCTGAGGTGGGAGGTGGGTAGGTGAAGGAGGAGGGGGGATGAAGTGAGAAGCTGGAAGGTGATAGGTGAAGATTCTGAAGGGGGAGTTGGGTGGATGGAGGAGGGGGGATGAAGTGAGAAGCTGGAAGGTGATAGGTGAAGATGCTGAGGGGGGAGGTGGGTGGGTGCAGGAGGGGGGGATGAAGTGAGAAGCTGGAAGGTGATACGTGATGCTGCTGAGGGGGGAGGTGGGTAGATGGAGGAGGAGGGGGAATGATGTGAGAAGCTGGAAGGTGATAGGTGAAGATGCTGAGGGGGAGGTGGGTAGATGGAGGAGGGGGAATGAAGTGAGAAGCTGGAAAGTGATAGGTGAAGATGCTGAGGGGGGAGGTGGGTGGGGGGGATGAAGTGAGAAGCTGGAAGGTGATAGGTGAAGATGCTGAGGGGGGAGGTGGGTGGGTGGAGGAGGGGGGATGAAGTGAGAAGCTGGAAGGTGATACTTGATGCTGCTGAGGGGGGAGGTGGGTGGGTGGAGGAGGGGGGATGAAGTGAGAAGCTGGAAGGTGATACGTGATGCTGCTGAGGGGGGAGGTGGGTAGATGGAGGAGGGGGAATGAAGTGAGAAGCTGGAAGGTGATAGGTGAAGATGCTGAGGGGGAGGTGGATAGATGGAGGAGGGGGAATGAAGTGAGAAGCTGGAAAGTGATAGGTGAAGATGCTGAGGGGGGAGGTGGGTGGGGGGGAGATGAAGTGGGAAGCTGGAAGGTGATACGTGATGCTGCTGAGGCGGGAGGTGGGTAGGTGAAGGAGGAGGGGGGATGAAGTGAGAAGCTGGAAGGTGATAGGTGAAGATTCTGAAGGGGGAGGTGGGTGGATGGAGGAGGGGGGATGAAGTGAGAAGCTGGAAGGTGATAGGTGAAGATGCTGAGGGGGGAGGTGGGTGGGTGGAGGAGGGGGGGATGAAGTGAGAAGCTGGAAGGTGATACGTGATGCTGCTGAGGGGGGAGGTGGGTGGGTGGAGGAGGGGGGATGAAGTGAGAAGCTGGAAGGTGATACGTGATGCTGCTGAGGGGGGAGGTGGGTAGATGGAGGAGGAGGAATGAAGTTAGAAGCTGGAAGGTGATATGTGATGCTGCTGAGGGGGGAGGTGGGTAGATGGAGGAGGAGGGGGAATGATGTGAGAAGCTGGAAGGTGATAGGTGAAGATGCTGAGGGGGGAGGTGGGTAGGTGGAGGAGGAGGGGGAATGATGTGAGAAGCTGGAAGGTGATAGGTGAAGATGCTGAGGGGGAGGTGGGTGGAGGGGGGATGAAGTGGGAAGCTGGAAGGTGATAGGTGGAAAAGGTAAAGGGCTGAAGAGGGAAACTGACAGGAGAGAAGAGTGGACGAGGTGAGAAAGGGAAGGAGGAAGTGCACCAGAGGGAGGTGATGGGCAGGTGAAGAGAAGAGTTGGGATAAGTGGGAAGACAGAATGGGGAATGGGAAAAGAGGGGGAGGAGAAAATACTAGAATTTCGAGAAATCGTTGTTCATTGTGTTTATAATCCAATGTCTATTATGGAGATGGTGGCAATATGACCAACTTTGGGAATGAGATATTCCAGGATACTTAACATTTGAATGAGATATGCAATATGGAAAATTCTAATTTTAAGCGTGAGGTATAGATAATAGAGATGGAGGATCTTAGATCAAGAAGTAGGATCAGTTTGGATGGAATTCAGAAATAGGAAGGGCCTAAAAATATTGATGTGAAAATATATGAAGTCCCACAAATACTAAATACAAGGGCTTAGAGCAGAGAAGTGGAGTGCATGCTGCACTAGACAAACAACAGACTCATAGAATGGTAAAGCACTACAGCCTAGAAAGAGACCATTCAACCCATCTGATGTATCCCAAACTTTTGTTCTGCCTTGTCTCATTGATCCGCGCTTGAACCACAGCCCTGCATGCCCCACTTATCCAGGAACTTATCCGAACTTCTGTTAAACGTTGAAATTGAACCTGCATCCAACACTTCTACGGGCAGCTCGCTTCACACTCTGGATGAAAAAGATCCCCCTCAGATCGCCCTTAAATATTCACCATTCACTCTTAATTAATTAATTATTATAATTGAAGAAAAGGCCCTTCTGGCCTTTTGAGCCATATTGCCCAACAGTCTCCTAAATTCAATCCTAGCCCATTCAAGGGGCAATTTATAAGGATAAATTATCCTGCCAGCTGGTACGTCTGTGGACTGTAGGAGGAAACTGCATCACCTGGTGGAAACCCGCATCGTCACGGGGAGAATGTACAAATTCCTTACTGGCAGCAGTGGGAATTGAACCCGGGTCACTGCTGTGCTAACATTTTATGCTATCGTCCTGCTCAATGGCCTCTATGACCTCCAGTTCTATAAGCTATATATATTCTGGCAAAATTAAATTAACCATGTAGCAATGACTATGAATTCATGATCAGTATAATCAATGGTTCCTGATCAGTATGTGAAATGAACCAGTGAGCAACCAGGCTATTTCAGAGCCATTATTGTTAATGATAATTGGTTAATTGATAGTCAAGGAAACTTCAGAGACCATAATAAGAAAGAAGTTATTATAAAAGTTGAAATTATATTTGCTTAGTCTGAAATACAGGAGACTGGTGTGGGAGAAGTGGGCTTAAACTTATGGGACATTAACACCAGTATCAGGCAAGGAAGGAGGTATTCAGATGGTCTGGGTTCCTCCTCAACCATGTTGGGACCAGGGTCATGGCCAATGACCTAACAAGAGCCGTGCATGAACTAAACAATGAAGGGGGTGGTACGTTCAACAGATTGGAAAAAGTATGCACAAAATGAAAGGAAAAAAAGAGTGCTGGAGAGGTTAGGGAAGTCTTCAGAATAAAAGGAAAATAAGACAGAAAGTTTAGAAAAAGATAGGAATCTAGTTTCAGGCAACGTGGAGAGAAATTAGAGAAGAGAGGTGGTGAACACAGGGTTGAAGGTGTTATATTTGAATGTGTGTGATATATATGAAACAAGGTAGTGGAACTCACAGCACAGTTAGAGTTTGGTAGGTTAAGTGTTGTGGGCATCACAGAGTTATGTTTGAAAGAAGGTCAAATGCCAGGTCCTAAGTATGCAAGGGCACACATTGTATCGAAAAGACAAACAGGTGGGCTGAGGGGGGTGGGGTAGCTCTGTTTGTAAAAAATGAAATCAAATTTTTAGCAAGAAGTGACATAGGATTAGGAGATGTAGAATCCTTGTGCATAGAGTTAAGAAACTACAAGGGGATAAAGATCCCGATGGGAGTTATATGTAGGCTTCTGAACAGTAACCAGGATGTGGGGTACAAAGTACAACAGATAGAAGAGGTATGTAAAAAGGGCAGTGTTATGATGGTCACGGGAGATTTCAATGAGCAGATAGATTGCGAAAATTAGGTTGGGACTGGATCCCAAGAGAAGGAGTTTGTAGAATGCCTATGAGATGGCTTTTTACAGCAGCTTGTGGCTGATCCCACTAAAGAAAAGGCAATTCTGGATTTGGTATTGTGTAATGAACCAGGCTTGATTATGGAGCTGAAGGTAAAGGAACCATTAGGAGTCAGTGATTCTAGTATGATAGAATTTGGCCTGCAGTTAGAGAAGGTAAAATCAGATGTATTGCTATTACAGTTGAGGAAAGTTAACAACTGAGGCATGAGAGACATGCAAGTCCCAGGTGGAGAATCAGGAATACTGTCGCACACAGATGTAGAAAGATTCTTCATTGTTGTTTCCATAACAGTTTTGTTTGACTGGTCAGGATTGTTAGGCTCTGAGCTGAAACCTTAAACCTGGACTAGGAGTGGACCACTCTTGGTCTGGGCTCTACCCTTTGACCTATTTGGCAAGAGTGACCATACCAGGAGCCAAAGCATAAGGCCCTGACTCCAGTCAACATAGCTGTCCAGGTCATTGAGGCATGCAAGCCTCCAAACCACAACGTGGTTATGGTCTTCTTGGAGGTTTTCATTTATTTTTGCAGTTTCCTAACTCCACCCACAAGGATTCTACATCTTCTGATCCTCTATCACCTCTTTCTAAGGATTTGATTTCATTTTTTCACCAACAGAACCATCCCATACCCTCTGCCTACCTATCTGTCCTTAGATACAAGGTGTATCCTTGAATGTTTAAGCTCCAAAGAATTCTTCTTTCAGCCATGACTCACCTACTTATATACCAACTACCCCATCCTCAGCCCTATCACTCTTGGTTCCCAAGCACTCCACTCTTTCGAAAGGGAAGGAGGCAAAAGACAGGTAATTATAGGCCAGTTGGTAGAATTTTAGAGACAATTTTTAAGGATGAGGTTTTAGGAAACTTGGAAGCGCCTGATGAAAGAGGCCAAAGTCAGCATGGTTTTCTCATGGAGAAATCTTGCCTGACAAGGATATAACAGGTAGGATAGATAAAGGAAAGTCAGTGGAAGTTGTTATAGAACATAGAATAGTACAACACAATACAGGCCCTTCGGCCTACAATGTTGTGCCAACCCTCAAACCCTGCCTCCCATATAACCCCCCACCTTAAATTCCTCCATATACCTATCTAGTAGTCTCTTAAATTTCACTAATGTATCTGCCTCCACCACTGACTCAGGCAGTGTATTCCATGTACCAACCACTCTCTGAGTAAAAAACCTTCCTCTAATATCCCCCTTGAACTTCCCACCCCTTACCTTAAAGCCATGTCCCTTTGTATTGAGCAGTGGTGCCCTGGGGAAGAGGCGCTGGCTGTCCACTCTATCTATTCCTCTTAATATCTTGTACACCTCTATCATGTCTCCTCTCATCCTCCTTCTCTCCAAAGAGTAAAGCCCTAGCTCCCTTAATCTCTGATCATAATGCATACTGTTGGATCTTGGATTCTCAGAACATCTTTGACAAGGTGCTGCATATGATGCTGATAAACAAGGCAGGAAAGATACTAGCATGGGCAGAAGACTGGCTGACTGGCAGAAGATAAAGACGGGGATAAAGGGGTCCTTTTCTGGTTGGCTGCCAGTGAACTAGTGGTGTTCCCCAGTGGGTAGTATTGAGTCCATTACTTTTCATATTATATGCTAGTGATCTGGATGATGGAATTGATGTCTTTGTGACCAGGTTTGCAGGTAATACAAAGATAGGTAGAGAGGCAGGTAGGAGGAAGCAAGGAGTCTGCAGAAGCACTTGCACAGGTTTGGAGAATGGGTAAAGAAGTGGCAGATAAAATATTGAGTAGGGAGGTGTATGCACTTTAATAGAAGGAATAAGTGTAGACTATTTTCTAAATGGGGAGAGAAATCTAAACTGAGAGGCACAAAGAAACTTAGGAGTCCTAGTGTAGGATTCCCTAAAGGTTAACTTGCAGATTGTGTTGGTAATGAGGAAGGCAAATGCAATGTTAGCATTCTTTTTGGGTTGACTAAAATACAAAAGCAAGGATGTAATACTTAGGCTTTATAAGGCATTGGTCGGACCACATTTTGAGTATTATGAGCAGTTTTAGGCCCCATATAAAAGTAAAGACATGCTGACATTAGAGAGGGTCCGGAGGAAGTTCACAAGAATGATCTGGGGATCAAACAGTTAATGTATAGTGAGTGTTTGATGGCTCTGGCCTGTGCTCACTGGAGTTTAGAAGAATGAGGGGGATCTCATTGAAACATACTAAATTTTGAAAGACCCAGTTGGAGAGGATGCGGAGAGAATGTTTTCAGTAGTGGGACAGTCTAGAATCCGGGGGCACAGACTCTGAATAAAATCACATCCTTTTAGAACAGAGATGAGGAGGAATTTCTCTTGCCAGAGAATTGTGAATTGTGGAATTTACTGCCACAGACAGCCATGTCATTTGGTATATTCAAAGTAGAGGTTGATAGATTCTTGATTAGTAAAGGCATCAAAGGTTAGAGGAGAAGGCAAGAGAATGGGGTTGAGATGGAAAGAAAAGTCAGTCATGATTGTCAGAACAGACTTGGTCGGCCTAGTTCTACTCCTATATCTTATGATCTTATGGGTCTTTAAACTGAATAAGGCAAACTACAAGGACATGTAGCATAAATTGGGTTTAAGTAGATTGAGATTGTGACAGTAAATGAGCAATGGCAATTTTTTAATGAATTGATATATAGGTTTCTTAATGTATGTTCATCCCTTTAAGCCAAAAGAAATCAGGAAAAGTGGCTCCAAAGAGAAAATAAAGACAATCAGGAAAAAAAAGGCATATACCATTGCCAAAAATGCATAAAGAATTTGAGTATTAGCAAAATTTCAGACTTCTGCAAAAGATGACCAAGGCATTCTTAAAAAAAGAGAAAGCTGAACAAAAGGAAAGATACCACTCTTCAGCCTCCAATATTCACATGTCCAATCTCTCATTGTAATACTCTCCAATCCAGGAAGTATCTTGGTGAATCTCTTCTGCACCCTTGCCAAAGCCTCGACATCTTGTCTGTAATGCAGAGACCAGAATAGGGCCTCTTCCTAAAGATGCTGCCTGGCCTGCTGCATTCACCAGCAACTTTGATGTGCGTTGCTTGAAATTCCAGCATCTGCAGATTTCCTCATGTTTGCGTTTTTAAACTATGATAGGATTGGGTGGAATCAACAGGGAGTTATGAAGGAGTAATCATTTGATAGACCTGGTGTAACTTGCGGAATAGATAAAGGTGGTAAGTTGCCACCTGGGAGGTCATTAAAAAAATTATAGCTCAAAGTATTGAGAATAATATATTGTTATTGAATGGGGTGTAGTTAATGAATAGAACAAGGAGAATAGGAATAAATAGATTCTTTACAATAAGTCAGCTGCAATAATCATAAGGTTGTTGCTAGGACTGATGTTAAGCTATATTATATTAACTATTTGGATAAAATGATGAAGTGTAATACTGATTTTGGTGATGATACAGAGCTAGGCGACAGTGTGGGCTGTAGGAAGGAGGATGTAGAGAGGCTGCAGTATCAAATGGAAGGCAATGTGAAGAAACATGGGGTCATCCAATTTGGTAGAAAAATTGGGAAGTTAGAACCTATTTACCTTGCTCAAGAATCAACGAAACGTAATAAGAAGCACAGGAAAAATAAGAATGTATTTATTTATTATTATTATTATGTTTTTCTCACCTCAAGCTGGTAAAGCCTAAAGTACGAGCATTAACCAAGCACACTAATTCCTCAATTGCTAGGGACTTTCAAACTATTCTAGTAGTGTTTAATATTATGGCTTTCTGGAGATTTACATAAATATTGCTGTTTAGGCCTAATTGTTTAATGCTATTTTGTAGTGACATTGTGATGATATCAATTGTTGATATTACTATCGGGAAAATGTATACCCTGTTCATGTTTCATAGTCTTTCAATTTCTTCTTTTATTTCAACATATTTCTGGTATTTTTTGCTTATTGATTTCTGTATGTTGTGTGTGTTTGGAATGGCTATATCTATTAAGCAAGTTGTTCTTGCTTATTTATCCTGCATTATTATATCCAGATAGTTGTCCTTTCTGTAATAATGGATTGGTCATAATATAATGTGGGACTCTGACTCTAAAACTAGATCAGGCTTGTATTTATAGCAAGATTAAGTTTCTTTTTTGAGCTTGTATTTTAAAGCAAGATTTTGATGAATGATGTTTGCCACTTGATCGTGCCTGTGTAAGTAATCAGATTGAGTTAAACTGTTGCAGGATCCTGTAATGTGTTAGATTGTTTTTGGTTTCTCTCGGCATTTTCTGCATTTATCATCTTGAATTTTTCGGTCTTTATTAAGTATTTTTGATCACTTTTGTATTAACCACCTAGTTCTGTATTGCCATGAGGAACTCTTCTGTTTCTAAGAAGAGGTCTCCAACTCTGAGCCAGATGTCCAACGCTTCCTTGTGGACATCTTATCTGCTCAGATTGTGGGGATGTTATAATTATTATTATTTGATTTTGTTTGTATTTTCAAAGTTTGTCTTCTTTTATGCATTTTTATCAGTCTTTTATTGTGTGTAGATTTTCCATTGTATTTCTTTGTTCTACTGTGAATGCCTGCAAGAAAAATAGATCTCAGGGTAGTATACAGAATTACATTTATGCTTTGATAATAAATTTACTTAGAACTTTGAGTAAACTGATAGGAAATTATGTTATTTTGACAAAATTGCAAGCAGTTTGAATACCTGTTGCAACTGTACCGGGCTTTGGTGAGATTGCATCAATAACATTGTGTGTGGGTCTGCTCTCCTCAGCTAAAAAAGAATATATTTGCAACGTAGGAAGATACATCCTATTGACTGCTGAGCTTGCGAGTTGCTATATGAGGAGAGGTTAAGCAGAGTGATCCTTTATCATCTTGAATAACCATCAGAAATGCTGGAAATGCCCAGTGGGTCAGACTGCATCTGTGGGAAGAGGAACAGAGTTAATGTATCAGGTCAAAGACCCTTCATCAGAATTATTCTCCTGAGTTTAGAAGGATGAGAGATGACTTGATTGAAATGATCAATATTCTTTAGCAGCTTGATAGGGTGGCTGCAAATTGGATATTTCTCCTGGCTGAGGGCTAGTGTATCAAAGGATGGGATCTGTCATTCAGAACAGAGCTTCAAGATTCGGGATCCAAGATTCAAGATAGTTTATCATGTGTACATACAAACATACAGTGAAATGTGCTGGGGGCAACCTGCAGCTATCACCACACATTCCGGTGCCGTTAATGGCTACTCAGATGGAACATGAAGTGTTGCTGCTCCAACCTGAGAGTAGGACTAGTTAACATCTTCCTCACATTTCGCCTTCATTGGCCACTGCATGAAAGAGATACGCTAACCAATTCTTTCCTGCCATCCATTAGGGATAGGCCATCTCTTCTCAAAGCCTGCATGTGTGATGAGGATGACAGGACCATCAGCAGAGTGGGAGAACTAAATGGATATTTCTCCTCTCTGAAGCACTGTCTGCTGGTGATTCAGCAGATAATATGCTTCCAAATATAGATCTGTGTTAAATTGAATTTCTTCTAGGAAGATAATCTTAATGATCTTTGCAATATCTGTTTGATTCATTGGAAATTAAGCAGACTTACATCTCCCTGTCCTCTCACAGATTCATCTCAGTATTTAGCAATGGACAGTTTTGCAACTCAGCTTTAGTTCCATATATTTTTGTATGTACATAAAAGAGCAGCATTCATGATTTCAAAGAATTAACCATGATGGAATGGCAGGGAAGAATTGATGAAATGAATGGCCTAATTTTGCTCCCATGTCTTATGGTCTTAATGAAATGTAGGAGGTGGATTCGATAAAGAATACTGATATGCTAAACCATTTGTATCAATTTACTTCTACCCCAGTCGTGATAACTACTCATAGCACTGGACCCAACATCTGGAGATCAAGAGAGTGGAACTGCACCAATGCAACAAGATTTCCGCTTTAAAGACATTCCCACGCAGCTTTCACTATCATTGTAAAATTTTTGAATGGACGATTGCTAAAAGTATATGGAGTGCTCAGACAAGCTACATTCTAGTAGGCATTGTAATTTCATTATGCATAGGTATCAGTAGTGTTTGCAACAACAATATATTGCCAGATGTCTGCCTGCACTTGTATATCAATAAATACCACCTAGTCCCTCACTGCATCCAAAGGACAGTAGGTATCAACCACCTGCGTCCATTGTTTGCAAATGAACTGGAAGGTGATGTTGATGGGAAATGAAAACAGAGGGACACTGGAAATATTCAACAGATTAGACAGCAACTGTGGAGAGAGAAACAGGATCAATACTCCAGGATGTTGATAGAGAAGCTTGTGTAAAATGCTGAGCAGTAATTATTGTTGCATGTGCTGAGGTACAGTGGAAAGCTTTTTTTGCATTACCCCTCAACCATTTGGCTCTTAAACCAGCCTGGATAACTTAATTCACCTCAACTCTGAATCGATTCCACAACCTATGCACTCAACTTTAAAGACCCTGCAAGAGATGTTCTCGATGTTATTTATTTATTTTTTTTAAATTTACACATTTTGTCATCTTTTTCACAAGTGCAGTTTTTCATTGATTCTATTTTGATTCGTTGTATCTTTCATGAAGAAA
The DNA here is from genome assembly GCF_030028105.1 of Mobula birostris. NCBI lineage: Eukaryota > Metazoa > Chordata > Chondrichthyes > Myliobatiformes > Myliobatidae > Mobula > Mobula birostris. The sequence goes on from NC_092370.1 coordinate 132,153,022, forward strand.
ATGAATCTCAGAGTAGTTTATGGTGATATATATATGTACGTTGATAATAAACTTACTTTGAACTTTTGAACTTCCAAATCAAATCAGTAAGGATTGTTCTGGCAGCCCGCAAGTTTTGCCATGCATCCAGTGTCAACATAGCATGCCCACAGCTCACTCAAAAGGTGGTCCCCCCACCTTCTTTATAGGGCCTCTGCCCCTTCCCTCTACAGTCCTAACAAAGGGGGTTCCGGCCTGAAACGTCGACTCATCGTTTCCAAGGATGCTGCCTGACCTGCTGAGTACCTCCAGTGTGTTGTGAGTGTTGCTTTGACCCCAGCATCTGCAGATTATTTTGTGTTCTTGATTATATTAGCTGCTTTCCCAAAGCAGATCATTGGAGAGGAAGCTGGTTTTCCTCATAGACTTGGCTGTGTTCATACTTCTCTGCAATTTCTAGCAATCTTGGGCATAGAAAATAGCAATTACAGCAAAGTAATTGATCCATAATACTGTGCCAAAATTTTAACCAACTATAAGATCAATCTAACCCTTCCCTCCTACATAGCCCTCCATTTTTCTATCATCAATGTACCTATCTAAGAGTTTCCTAAATGTCTGTAATGTACCTGGCTCTACCACTGCCCCTGACAGAGTGTACCATTCTGTGGGTAAAAAGCTTACCCGTGACATTGACCTATACCTTCTTCCAATCTCCTTAAAATTATGCCCCCTTGTATTACCATTACTGTCTTTGAAAAATGTCTCTGGCTGTCCACCCTATCTATGCCCCTTATAATCTTGTACACCTCTATCATTCTCATTTTCCTTTGCTTCAGCAAGGACAGTCCCAGCTCGCTCAATCTATACTAATAAGACATGCTCTCCAATCCAGGCAGCAAATGCCATACAAAGTCATGATGCATCCAGATTCGATGCTTTCTATAGGATATTTTAGACGGTCATTTGGGACATACTGAATTCCTCCTAAACTTCAGAGGAAGCAGAGTAGACCCAATTCGAGTTGTTGGTGATATTTACACCTAGGAATTTGAAACTTAATGAAGGGATGCTGTAAGTCCATTACTCATTGTATTACCTGACAATGCAAACCCCTCAATCTCAGTTTACTTCCCCTTTCCACCAAATTCCGTTCATGCCTTTATATTAAGGAGGCTTACACAAGACTGAGAGGGGGAACGGCACAATAATGTAGGATTAGCATAAAGCCACTATAGTGCCAGTAACCTGTGCTCAGCTCTGCTGCTGTCTGTGGTGAAATTGTATATCTCCGTGTGATCGCATGGGGGTTTCCTCTGGGTACTCTGGTTTCCTTCCATATTCCAAAGATGTAGAGGTTAGTAGGCTAATTGGTCACATGGGCGTAACTGCGTGACGCAGGCTTATTGGGCTGAAAAACCCTGTTACCATGACGTATCTCCAAATAAAAACAAGATAAATAGATAAGATTAAAGCTGGTAGGTTGCATTTCCCCGCCTCATTGGCATCCCAATAACATGATAAATTAAATCATACTTTCTACAATCTAGTGCACTTGCTTTGCCATGGGTGGCTACATGGTTCCCTGGAGAATTTCCAGTAATGTTTCCTTTCTGCACTTGTGTTCCAATAGCTCCGGTGTTGCCCTACTGATTAATCCTTGGCTGCCTCCTCATTATCATCTTCTTACTGTCCCGTGTGACATCAATAGATGACTTAGATCAGTTTCTACACTTTCATTGTCAATATTCCACTCCACCAGATCGTTATTATCAATTAAATAATTAGCAATTAGACAAAAAATTAATGAATAGAAGAGAATAAATTGCAACCAGCTTTTTTAAAATGCTAAAATTATGGCTGGATGTTTTTGAATTTACATTTAAGCATTGATAAATAGTGCTCATACAGAACCAGGCACACTAATGTGCTAAAGACCCTCAGTCAAAACAATTACTTTGAATGTTCAGAAAAAAATACCTGAACAGCAGGGGCCCAACATTTCAAAATTGATCACTGTTTACCAGGATTGAGTATCTGCTCTGAAAATCCAGCACCCGTTGACATCCTTCAAACAAGGAGCCAGGCATATCTTTAAAGTTCAAGATTCAAAGTTCAAGTTTATTTATCATGTGTACGTCGAAGCATACAGTGAAATGTGTCATTTGTGTTAACAACCAACACCCGGGGGTGTGCTAGGGACAGCCGGCAAGTGTTGCCACACATTCTGATGCCAACATAGCGTACCCACCGTGCTTGGCAGAGTAACTCAGAACACAGCACAACTATCAGTCACATTGCCCACAATGTCCAACTGGATTCAATTTGAATTATTTCCTTTTACGTGCAATTGCCCCTTTTGTTCTTTTTAATGACCACAACAAAATATTTTTAAATCTATTCAAATGTTTGGAAGTTGTACAGTTCTCCTGATGTACCTTCACATTGTTTCATGTGTGATGAGGATTTTCCTGCTATGGAGTGCCTACTGAAATATCTGAAGAATTACTACTTAGGATGAATGCTTAGCAAACTCATGTGGTACAAGAACAAAGAACCAAGAACCCCATCCCATGCCTGCATCTCATCTTTTTCTTGAGTACTGAAGTATTGATCCAGCCACTAAGCATGATGGCTCCCTCAACATGGCTGCCTCTTTTCTAGTTTCTGTGGGATCAGTGCCTAATCTGTGCCCCTTCTGTGACTGGTCACCAGTTGTTGCTGAGAAACGCCATAGTGGAACATACCTTTGTGTAATGGGGGTTAATCTGCATATAGGAAACTTTGACCACAAAAGACATAGCAGCAGAATCCACTCTGCCAGTCAAATCCACTCCGCTATTCAATCATGGCTTGAGTGTGCGTAAAGCTTTGCCATGCTGTTCCTAAGGCAACTGATGCAGACCAAAACTGTGTCTTAGAGTTTCAACCTGAAAGTCTCGGGGTGCATTTATTAGAGCTGTCTGAGAGTGCCTGGGGTCTAATAACGTAATGTATGTGGTATTTCTGCACATTACTTTGGCTAGTGATGAAGTTGTATCTTCAAAGATATCACTCACGTGTATAGAGAAATATTTCAGTGGAGAAGGGAATCAAAGTCAAAGTTCAAATTCTCAGCACATCAGCCCACATCTGTCTGAAGAGAAACTAAGTTAACATTTCAGGATCAAGCCCCTTAATCATTTTTGCTGAATATTTTCAGCAGTTTCTGTTTCTGTTTCAGAAATTCCAGCATCTGCATTTTTAAAAAAAAATTAGAATCCAGTTTCCCATTGTCTTGTCCAGTGCAATCACCTTCCTTTTTCAGTTATCTTTATAGTTCCCAAGATTTGGCCTCATCTAGGCTTGCCAGATCACCTTCTAATACTACTTTTTATGGAAAAGCACAGAATGTCAGACAAAAGTAAAGAAGAAAAGGATACTAAAATGCTTCTAGGAGGTAAAACAAACCCAAACTTTATACAGAATTACATATTTGGAGTATCAATTCTAAGCTTGTGCAGGCAATGCAAAGTGAACTGTAGTTGGGAATACAAAGGACGATCATAAAGGGAATTAGATGGTAGCAGAACAGAAACATTAACTGGTTTTTACTATTTTTCTCTTATCTGAATTTTATTGATGATCTATTTTGAACAAAAAGGAAGTGCAGGAAGTTTGGCTGTGAGGCTGTAAGCTGTTTGCTCCTCGATGTTTCTGGAGGCTGACTGGTTCAAGTTTGAAAGGGACTTGACCGATCATATCTACAAGGAGCTGATAATAAAATTAGCATAAAACAAAGGGTCATAGAATCATAGGGCACTACAGTACAGAAACAGGCCATTTGGCCCATCTAGACTGTGCCGAACTGTCATTCTGCCTAGCACCATAGCCCTCCATATCCTCCTAACATACCATGTGCACAACTCTCTAACCCTAACTATAAGTCTTTAGAATGTGGGAGGAAATTGGATCACCACAGGAAGCTCATGTATTCATGGGAAGAATGAACCATCTCCTTACAGGCAGTGGAGTGGCAGGAATCGAACCCTGATCAGTAATGGTCGGTGCTACAAAGTGATTGCACTAACCACCATGCTACCGTGCAATACCACAAATAGAAATTGAAAGTAGAACACACTGGCATGAAAATGTAAGATGCTGGAAGTACTCAGTGAATCAGACAGCATCAGTGTTGAGAGAAACTGAACTTGCTTTTTAGCTTGATGACCTTTTATGATACCTTTCCTGCTATTACTTCAAATTCCAGAATCTGCAATATTTTGCTTTTGAAAATGGGAATTTAATAATGATGTGCAAAATGGGAAAAAAAGAATTAAATAAGATCACTGACCTACTGAACAACAGAGTGTGAATGAAGCACGTCCTTATTTTGTAAAGAGGAAAATAAATCTTATAAATTAATTATCAAAAGTTTCTGGCAGATTTCACTACTCTTCGCTTCACTGAAGTAGTGCTTCCTGCTCACCCTCTTTGTGATTTTCACAAAGTTTCTGGATTTACAAATTGGTCATTACTAGAAAATCTAGCCATGGAAACCATACATTATATGATAATACATTTTCCTTCCAACCCCTGTGTAACTAAGAATTTGTCTAGCTAGAGAATTATGAAAATCAACTTCAATTTAATGAATAATGGGAAAAGTTCGAAGAACAAAATGCAGAAAAATAATCAGAAACTGTATACATAAATCTGCAAGAAATGATCAGTAACAGACAATCAAGCTCACTGCATAGAACACTGAATTGTACTGCATAGAAGGCAGCCACTGGAAGAGCTAACAAATCACGATACTTCTGTTCATTATTCTTTGTCATGAATATATTTATTTTTTCAAGTATGTATTCCTTTGAAAATAAATCTGCTGCCCCAGTTATTTCAGGCAGTTTCTTCCATCGTGTTTATTCGTTGTGCAAGGAAAAATTCTCTTTATCTTCTACAGGGTTATATTGATTATCAGAACTCGGTTGTAAGTTCCCTCTCCATTATCCTGGTGATACCCTTGCCAAACAATGAAACATTAAGGTGTACCTTCCCTGGGTGGTCAACTAGATATAGTAAACACAAACAAGAACATTAGAATTAGGAGCAAACATAAACTATCAGATACTGGAAATTCAAAATGCTGGAGGAATTCAGCAGGTCGGGCAGCATCCACTGAGGGGAATAAGCAGTTGATGTTTCAGGCCAAGGCGTCAGGACTATAAGCTATCCGGCCCTTCAGCCAGCTCCTTAACTCAATAATATCACGGTTGATCCTGTGGCTTACCTTCTTTCTCGACTGATCCCCATTTCTCTTGAGTTTCATGGTCTTAAGGTCACTTACTCACAATGTTTGATCATCCATAACTCTCTGTGATACAGGGTCCCAACATACCGCTAAATAATTCTACTATTCTCTCCTCTACGTGGTTGGATCCTTATTTTGAGTCCATGCCAGCTAATTTAAAAGGCTCCAACCAGAGGAAACTCTGTCTCAGGAAAAGACGCTCAATCATTCAAACACTCTGTGGAAATTACACTATCCGTAAGCTACCAAATCCAAAACTGCACAGAGGATCCACGGGTGATGTCAACAAAATCCTGCTAGAAGAATTGCAGCAATCTTTCTTCTGTCCCTTGCAATGAAGTCCAACATATCATTTCCTTTCCGAACTGCATTATGTCAAAACTGAAAGTTCAGAGTAAATTTATTATTGGAGTACATATATGTTACTATGTACTACCCAGAGATTCATTTTCTTGCAGGCATTCACAGTAGATTCAAAAAAACACAGTAGAATCAATGAAAACTACAGACAAAGAAGGACATCCGATCTGCAAAAGAAGATAAACTGTGCAAGTACAAAGATAATTATCATAAATAAATACGTAATAATTACTAATGAGAACATGAATTGTAGAGTCCTTGAAAGTGAGTCCATAGGTTGTGGAATCAGTTCAGAGTTGAGGTGAGTGAAGTTATCCACGCTGGGTCAGAGCACTGATGGTTGAAGGATACAGCAATATGAGTCCAGTCACTGATAAGACCTTGCCCCTTCTTGCAGCCTGACTCTGAGATCAAAAGAGCCAAAAAAATCGTACTTATACATCCATGTAAGGCTACTATAGAGGGAAAAGGGCTGGGCAGCAAGGAACTGATTGGAACCAGTGGGCTGAATAGCCTCCTTCTATGTAAGCAAACTGCATGTGAACTTAAACTTCAGCCTTATCAGTAACTGCTTTATAAATTTGAGTGGGATTTTATTCACTGAAGAAAATAAGATCAAGAAATAAATTTCCCCCTCCCCTTCTCTCTTCTTCCATTCCCCCCCCCCAGTCTCCCCTCTTACCTTCACTCTTCTCCTCACCTGCCTATCACATCCGTCCTACTGCTCTTTCTCCCATGGTCCACCCTTCTCTCCTGTCAGATTTCTCCTTCTTCAGCCCTTTACCTTTTCCACCTATCACCTCCCCCTCCCACCTGGCTTCAACTATCACCTTCTAGCTTGTACTTCTTCCATTCCACCCCCCCACTGCCCCCCCCAATCTTCTTATTCCAGCTCTTTCCCTTCTCCTTTCCAGTCCAGATGAAGGGTCTCAGCCTGAAATGGTGATTGTTTATTCCTCTCCATTAATGTTACCTGACCTGCTGAATTCCACCAGCATTTTGTAGGATGCTCAAGTAAAATCTTCCTTTTGTCATGGTAGGTCCAGATTTGAAATGATTCACCAATTAATGGTTAATGTCACGTTATAATGTGCTAGTTAAATAATAAACAGTTGAGATGACCTGCTTATGGATAATTTATCAGTGGTCAATAAGAGTTCCTTTGCACTAATTCAAATATTAAATTCTCTTTTCATGAGCAGCTGCTTATAGGTGGATAATTCTTCCTATCCTGTCATCTGTAAAATTGCCATTCCCTTTTCTCATTTCCTTCATCTCTGCCGTTTCTGTTTCTGTTCCCAGGGTGAAGTATTTATACCTTATTCTCTGGAATGGGCATGTACCCAGAATCCTCTATTTCAGAAAAAAGCAGCTTTGAGTTACGACTAGATATCATGTGGTAGAACTAGTATGATGGGTTCAAAGTTCACAAGTTCAAAGTAAATTTATTATGAAAGTACATATATGTCACCATATACTATGTTGAGATTCATTTTCTTGCAGGTATTTACATGGAAATAAAGGAATATGATGCAATTTATGAAAAACTCCACACAAAGGCTGATAAACAGACAATATGCAGAAGACAAATCCAGCAGCCCTGCATAATACAGGACCCATCATCTGAAAGTAAAATTGGATATCCAATTAGACATTGACATAATGGCAATTTTCCCATATAACCAACAGTGGTTCTGCAAATTGAACCAGAAATCCACAGGACAGCTGCAATCCTTGGAAGGTACTGCCGAAACTACACAGTAGCCACTTCATGAGGTACACCTGGTTATTAATGCAAACATCTAATCATTCAATCATGTGGTTGCAATTCAATGCATAAAAGCAAGCATAGTCGAAAGGTTCGATTGTTGTTCAGACCAAATATCAGAATGGGGAAGAAATGTGATTTAAGTGACTTTGGCTTTGAAGTGATTGTTGGTGCCAGGTGGGATGGCTTGAGTATCTCAGAAGTTGCTGATTGTCTAGAAATTTCATGTATAACAATCATGTGATTGTACCCCTAGGTCTCTCTGTTGTACAATCCTGCCCAGGGCCCTCATGTCTTGCAGTACATGTGTGAAGGAACAGGTAGTGGAGGAATGAGTCCCGACTGGTGACCCCAGCCAAACTCTACTCAGCTGCTCACAGAAACTGCACGATGGAGGCTTTCGGTGAAGATGTGGATCTGGTAACCAAGGCAAAGTACAGACAGTTCTTCAGAGCTGATTTGAAATTACTACCAGATCATTACACGATGAAAACAATGGCAAAAGCTCAAAGGACTAAGCAGCCCATTTCAAGATTCAAGATTGTCTACTGTCATTGTTCAGCACGTGAGTGTAAAGAAGAACGGAATGATTGTTATTCTGGATGCAGTGCAGCATAAAAAGACACAATAAGCATAAGAAAACAATAAATATAAATATAAAAGCAATCCTATAAAACCCAATGTACAAGTAACTGCTGAGTGTGGCCATAAGATTAGCTTCTATACATAGACTGTATTTACATAAAGTGATGTATAAGGGATGAAGAATGCTGAGGGGCTGTGGAGAGGAGTGGATGGTCTTGACGTAATGGTGGTGGGGAGTTTTATTGGGTGGAGGTGTTGATCCGCCTGTCTTCTTGAGGAATGTAACTGTTTTTGAACCTAGTGGTCCAGGTGTGGATGGCGTGTAGGCTTTTCCCTGATAGGAGTAGGGCAAACAGTCCAAAGGCAGGGTTGGTGGAATCATTACTGATATTGCCAGCCTTTTTCTGGCACTTTCCTAAATATGCTGTATGTCCTTAATTGTGGGAGGGTGGTGACAGTGATGCACTGGGCAGTTATAACTACCTGCTGTAGAGTCCTTGTGCCAGCTGGAATCCAATTTCCAAACCATACAATGAGACAGCATGTTAGGATTCTCTCAACTACACATCTGTAGAAAGTAGTGAGTATTGATATGCATAGTCCAGCTCTTAATCTCCTGATTCCTGCTCCTACTTTCTGATCCTGTTTTTTCACTTTAAAATGGAATTCCAATTTGCTGAGCTTATGGAATTGTGGAGGACGTACAGTTGAACCACTGTTCCCTGTGTTGTAGCGTCATACTTACTCAAATCGATTAGTAATCCAGTCCCCTAGATCAGTGGTCCCCAACCTCCGGGCCGCGAAGCATGCAGGCGTGCAGTGGTAGCCGGGACGCACCCAGCACATCTTTAAGAAAAAAGGCTTCAACAAACTAGTTAATTTGGTGCCGCCTGGCACGTAAATGTCGGCCCAGATCAGAGGCAATTGCCAATTTCACTTCCTCTACGCAATCGGCAATCGCCCCTGATCTGGGCCGACATTTACGTGCCGGGTGGCACCTAATTAATTAGCTTGTTTATTTCGGCTTTTTTCTTAAAGATGTGCTGGGTGGGTCCCAGCTACCACTACACCCCTGCATGCTTCGCGGCCTGGAGTTTGGGGACCACTGCCCTAGATGAGTGAGACTGAGGTACAGCCAAGTTCCTTCAGGGCAGATGCAGATATTAAATTCAATTTATTAAATAATTTTTGCAGCAGTTACCAGGTGCCTGCCAGAGTACGGGTTCACTTAGAAGAAGGCACACCATTGTTATATTTCATTAGGAGTTTGTGGAGATTTGGTATGTCACCAAAGACTCTCACATGTTTCTACACAAGTACCATGAAGATCATGGTACCATCAATGTTTGGTATAGAGAGGCCAAAGCACAGGATTGGGAAAAGCTGCAGAGGGATGTAAACTCAGCCTTCTCCATCATGGGCACTGCCTTCCCCACTATCAAGGACATCTTCAAAAGGCGATGCCTCTAGAAAGTGCCATCCATCATTAAGGACCATCACTATCAAGGATGTGCCCTCTTTTCATTGTTCCTTTTAGAGAGGAGGTACAGGAGCCTGAAGACACGTTTTCAATGTTTTAGGATCAGCTTCTTTTCCTCCGCCATCTGATTCCTGAAAAGAAAACGAACCCATGAACACCACCTCACCTTTCGCTGTTGGTTTTCAAAACTTATATCTGTTTTATATTTCTTACTGTAACTTATGGTATTTTTTTCGAATTGCATTGTGCTGCTGCCCTTTAACAACAGATTACACAAAGTATGTCAGTGACAATAAACTTGATTTTGATTCTGACCTTTAGGCAATAAAGTTTATTGTCCTAACCCTATTAATCATGACTCCAGTCCCTCAGGCATACAGTTGATTCTACTTGACAACAAAGATCTTTCTTCCTGAGTACTGTGTGTAAGTTATGGGTTTTTGAGCGCTGATCATAAAAATCACCATCAAGTTTCTCTATCATGTATCACTTTTTTGAAATTGCCTATAATTGTTATTTTTATTCAAAATTCATGTCAATTAAATGTTGCCCACAATGTAAGCTGAAAAATTTTCTATCTTGTCCGGGCATGTCTAGGTGGATGCTCCATGACAGGACAGATTTCAAAATAGCTATAAAAGCATAAAACACACACTGTTCTAAGCATTGTGTTTCTATGCATATTGGTTTGTGATCGCATTGATGCATTGCTCTATGCGCATAGCATATTGTGTGTACTTATTATAGTAAAGTAATTGCATCACCCAAATGTTGCAACAGCCGTGATACATTCTGTTATATTTGTGGAGAGCATATGCTTCAATCTCGAAGACGGAGCATGACTCTTCTTGTTAAGAAAGCCTATAAGCTCTACTTTGGGTGTAAAATTGGCAAACAAGCCAAAGCCTGGACTTTTGACATTTGTTGCGCAACATGCACGAAGAATGGTAAACAACACTGATACCATACAGATTTTGAACCCTTTCTGTCGAGTGAGCCTCATCTGATAACTCAATCTGTGTTAAATAACCTGGTCAGAGACTTGGGTTTGTCCAAGGCAAAAGCAGAATTACTGGGTTCAAGAGTGCAAGGATGGAATCTGCTTTCACCAAGCACAAAAAATTTCCTTGAAGAACTTCGATGTTTGCGACAGATGTTTCCCAGAATAACTGATGCCAAGATTAAGGAAGGCATTTTTGATGGTCCACAAATCAAACGGGTTATTAATGACAGGAGAAATGGCTTGGAAGGCATTCAAGGATTTTGTTGAAAATTTTCTTGGCAACTACAGAGCACCAAACTACATGCAGCTGGTTGACAACATGCTTCAAGCATACAAAACTATGAAGTGCAACATGTCACTAAGGATTTATATTCTGCATTCCCATTTAGACCACTTCCCTGATGAGCATGGTGAAAGATTTCTGCAGAACATTGCAGTCATGGAGAAATGGTATCAGGGCAACTGGAATCCATAAATTTTAGCTGATTATTGTGGATAGTTAAGTGAGAAGCCTCAGACACTGAGTACAAATGAAAATCATCAACAAAACATTTTTAGCTTAGTTGAACTATTGCAAAGCATCAGCACTGTTGAGCAATTAAATGCATTATATTCAATAAAAGTAAATTTCCTGTTTCTCCAAATTCCTACATGATACATGTAGCATGAAATTTCATTTGTGTTCAGCTTCAAGCAGTGTATCATAAGCAGAAACTGAGGAAGCAACACTTTTGAAAAAAAAAATGCTGTCCAGTGCCCTTTGATATCCTCTGAAAATAACCCTCAACTTTGGGACAATTGGTGATATGCAATAGATTCTGATCTCAGCAGCAATATCTACATCCAGAGAATGAATAAAGATCTGTCAGATGCATCAAACAACATGTTCTCGATTAATATATTAAAATCCAGCATGAAGAGTAGCTTCTCTCTAATTTGCTTTCATCAATGATATGTCATTGGATTAATATGATTTTCAGGACACAGCATAAATTAAACCATCCTCACACACTTTTAAACATCAGAAAGTCTGCAGATGCTGGTTATCCAGAGCAACACGCACAAAGTGCTGGAAGGGCTCAGCAGATCAGGCAGCATCTATGGAGAGGAATAAACAGTTGATGTTTTGGTGCAAAACCCTTCTTCAGGACTAACACACACTTCTGATTTTTGATTCTGCTACACTATTTACATTCAGTGGCCACTTTATCAGTACACCTGTACTCCTGCTCATTAATGAGCAATCTAATCAGCCAATCATGTGGCAGCAAGAAAGCATGCAGACACAATCAAGAGGTTCAATTGTTGTTCAGACCAAATATCAGATTGGGGCAGAAATGTGATATAAGTGACTTTGACCATGGAGTGATTGTTAGTGCCAGATGGGGTTGTTGACCATGATGGATTTAAAATATGGAAGAAAATGTCAAACTCAATTGGATCAAGGACAGTAGAAGCAGACGGATCAATTGTCTCTGTTCCTGCCATGTGTTTGGCGATTCAGGTTGCCATTTTGTGGAACTGTTTTACGTCCTCCATTTTGTGAGATGAAGTTGCTTCACTTACTGCGTTTTAAAGTAGACACAATGATGCTTCAGGTAACCTGTGGGACTGGAGATCATTTCCAAAGAAGTTATTTGTGAGGTGTCCTTTGATATAATATAACAAGCAGGTTTGTGAATGTTGGGGTTGGTGACTGCCTGGAGCAAGTTGAGCTGGTTGCTGAAGAGAACAAAGAGCCATAAATTACCGATTGTCACTTGATGGAAAGAGGGTAATAAATGGATGCTGGCCTGGAGCAGAGCCAATAAAAAGGTGTTAAATATTTATCAGATGACCTACAGTCAATGACACTGAAATGAAATATTTGAATTGGTAAGAAATGAATTTAAAAGTGGACAGTGATAACTCTGTCAAGAGACCCATCATCACAAGGAAGACTCTTCATGCCAGGGGCTGATAGAAGAAAGGATTGTTCATCTGGCCAACGGAGATCCCCTACTTTGGTGTTGTAAATTGGAAAAGTGGTCTGAGTGAGTATTGCTACGGAAGAAACAGTAGAATTCCTGTTCTAAGTTGTTGGCCTAGGGTCAACATAGTTACTTTGTTGTTTGTGCAGAGAAAATAAAGTGTGAGCTTCAATTAATTACAAGTTGTGCAGCGAATTTCCTAACCTAGTTCTGTTGGTGAATGGTCAACGGGGTGGTTTGAGTATTTCTGAAACTCAAAATCTCCTAGGTTTTTAATCCAAACAGTTGATCTCCTGGGTTTTTAATCCAAACAGTTTTTGGAGTCTACAGAAAATGGCATGAAAAGCAACAGCAAAAAATCCATTGAGCTGCAGTTCTTTGGGCAAAAATGCCTTGTCAATGAAAGCAGTCAAAGGAGAACAGACAGGCTGGTTCAAGCTGACAGGAAAGGGTCAATAACTCAAATATCCTTACATTACAATAGTGGTGTGCAGAAGATCATCTCTGAATGCACAATACATTCGAACCTTGAAGTGGATGAGCTACAGCAGCAGAAGACAATGAACATATATTCATAGAAACAGGAGGTACCTAATAAATTGGCCACAGAGTGTATTTGGCAAAAGCTTTAACGTAATTGCAAGCCTCAAACCTTTATGTAATGTGGATGAATAGCCAACTGTATAATCACTCATCTGTTAGAGATCTAATGATTCCATTTAAATCAGTTCTAGTTGGACTGGTCAGTCACTTTAAATGAGACAAACTTCAGCTCAGTGCACTGAACAGACACTGTTATAGAGCTCTACAGACACACTACCGATATCATTCTCACTTTGCTTCACAGATGATTCTTCAAAACATGGCTTCACCCTCCAGGCACAAAAGCAAACAATGTCTTAGTTCAGGAGTTTAGCCCATCTAAAAGTATCCCCATATAGTTTAGATAATGGAATAAAATAATGAGTATCGCAACTAAAGCTCCTTTGTCTGCAAACATAAACTCAATGGGACATCAATTTCTCTAACTTCTGGCAATTTCTTCCTTCATCCTCCTTCTCTTTTTTTCCGTTCCCCATTCTGGCTTCCCTTTCATCCCTTCTCTTCTCCTCACCTGCCCATCACCTCCCTCTGGTGCCCCACCTCCTTCCCTTTCTCCCATTTTCCACTCTCCTCTCTTGTCAGATTCCTCGTTCTTCCTTCACTTCCTCCTATCATCTCCCAGCTTCTCATTTCATTCCCCTCCCCTTACCTATCCACCTCCTCCCTCACCTGCCTTCACCTATCACCTGCCAGCTTGCCCTTCTTCCCTTCTTTCCATCTTCTTATTCTGGCTTCTTCCCCCTTCCTTTGCAGTCCTGTTGAAGAGTCTTGCCTGAAACATTGATTGTCTACTATTACCTGACCTGCTATGTTCCTCCAGCATTTTGTACATGTTAGACTAATTACTGTGCCTATTGATAGAACCACCATCAAATCGTCATCTTTCCCATTAACATATCTTGTTTCAAGACTTGTGCCTTCTCTGAAAGATCAGTGGTCTGGCTCGGAAGGTTAGTTGGTTCAGTATAGGCATCCAATCAGATATTCCTTAAAAAATACTGAGTTGTCAAAGTGAAAAGACTTCTAACAACACTGAATGGAGAGGAAAGCACTGCTAGTTTTCTGTAGGAGTTTCTACACAAACACCCTGCAGAAATGATTAGATAGTTGTGTTAAAAGCAATTACTTATATTCAACCAGTAAAGTGATTATATCAAGGTCAAGCCAATGTTCTTATTTTTCGCCAAGATTTTGAGGAGATTCTAGCAAGTTTCTAGCATAGACTCTAGCAAGTTTCTACAGATGTACCATGGAGAGTATTCTGCTGGTTGCATCACCATCTGTTATATGGGGGTGGGGGACACTGCGCAGGATCAGAAAAAGGCTTTAGAGGGTTGCAAGCTCATCCAACTCCATCACGGGCACTAATCTCTCCTGCATCAAGGAGATCTTCAAAAAGTGATGTCTCAAAAAAGCGGCATCTATCACTAAAGAAGTCCATCACTTAGGACATGCTCTCTTCACAATGCTACCATCAGGACAGAGGTACAGAAGCCTAAAGACACACCCTCAGCATTTCAGGAACAGTTTCTCCCCCTTCACCATCAAATATCTGAACAGACAATGAACCAGCCCATGAAAACAACCTCACTATTTTTGCTCTCTATATGCACTACCTATTTAATTAATTTAAATATATATATATATATATATATACAGTGCACATATATATAGCCACAAAACAACACATTTCATGTCCCATGATCCTCTCGTATCCCCTTTTGCCTATCACCTGTCCAGCTCTTGGCTCTATCCCTCCCCCTCCTGTCTTCTCCTATCATTTTGGATCTCCCCCTCCCCCTCCAACTTTCAAATCCCTTACTCACTCTTCCTTCAGTTAGTCCTGACGAAGTGTCTCAGCCTGAAACGTCGACTGCACATCTTCCTACAGATGCTGCCTGGCCTGCTGCGTTCACCAGCAACTTTGATGTGTGTTGCTTGAATTTCCAGCATCTGCAGAATTCCTGTTGTTTACATTTCATGACAGATGTTAAACTTGATTCTGATTCCACTTCTGATTCTGACTGCTGCAATATCAAGCAGGCAGATTATGAAGGAAACAGGCACTTACTCAGAAAATATGAGATGCTGATATAATATAAACATTTATATTCACATCTGAAATGGACAGACCACAGGACTTGAATTAAATTGTGGTTCTCTGCTTCCATTCAACGTTCAGGAAACAGTATTAAATAATGATGTGAATTGCCTTGTCTTTGACTCATTTAAGAATTACAGCTAATATTCTAGCTTCTCAGGCTATCTTTCTTGAAATGTGGTTATTTGACAGAAATTAGTTTATATATAAATCCATTTTAGCTATTTTTTAGATTAGATTAGATGTTTCTGAATATCAGAAAATGCTTAAAGTGGAAAATTAATTTGTATTTAAAGATTAAAAGCAAGATGTCAAAGACTGGCAGCATTCCATTTCAATAATATGGGACAGGTTGTGTGTGTAGCATGTTGTGGCAGGGCTTGTTGTAGGTAGGTGGTTATCAGACCGCTGGAAAATGATGCTGGAGAGGTAGTAATGGGGGAAAACGAAATGGCGGATGAACTGAGTATTTTGGTTCAGTTTTCACTGTGGAAGGCATTAGCAGAATGGTGGAAGTTCTAGGTGTCAGGGGCATGAAGTATGTGAAGTTACTATAACTAGAGAGAAGGTTCTTGGGAAACTGCAAGGTCTGAAGGTAGATAAGTCACCTGGATCAGATGGTCTGCACCATGGAGTTCTGAAAGAGGTGGCTAAAGAGATCATGGAGGCATTAGTGATGATCTTCCAGGAATTGCTAGATTCTGGAATGGTTCCAGAAGACTGGAAAATTGAAAATGTCACTCCACTTCAGGAAGAGAGAGAGGTAGAAGGAAGGCCAGTTAGTCTGACCTCGGTTGTTAGGAAGATGTTGGAGTCCACTATTAAGGATGAAGTCTCAGTGTACTTGGAGGCACATTATAAAATAGTTCATAGTCAGCAGATCTTGCCTGACAAGTCTGTTGGAATTCTTTGAAGAAATAACAAGCAGGATAGACAAAGGAGAATTGATTGATGTTATGTACATGGATTTACAGAAGGCCTTTGACAAGGTGCCACACATGAGACTGCTTAACAAGCTACGAGCCCATGGTATGACAGGGAAGATTCTAGCATGGATAAAACATTAGCTGACTGGCAGGAGGCAAAAGATGGGAATAAAAGGAGCCTTTTCTGGCTGGATGCCAGTACTAGTGAAGTTCCACAGGGTTTGTGTTGGGACTGATACTTTTTACGTTATATGTTAATGATTTGGATGATGGAATTGATGGCTTTGTTGCATAGTTTGCAGACGATATGAAGACAGGTGGGGCAGGTAGTTTTGAGGAAATAGAGAGGCCAGAGAAGAGCTTAGACAGATTAGGAGAGTGGACAAAGAAATGGCAAATGGAATACAGTGTCAGAAGTGTATGGTTATGCACTTTGGTAGAAGAAATGAAAGGGTTGACTATTTTAGACCATAAGACAAAGGAGCAGAAGTAGGCCATTCGACCCATCGAGTCTGCTCCGCCATTTTATCATGAGCTGATCCATTTTATCCTATTTAGTCCCACTGCCTCGCCTTCTCACCATAACCTTTGATGCCCAGGCTACTCAGATACCTATCAATCTCTGCCTTAAAGACACCCAATGACTTGGCCTCCACTGCTGCCCGTGGCAACAAATTCCATAGATTCACCACCCTCTGACTAAAAAAACTTTTTCGCATTTCTGTTCTGAAAGGGCACCCTTCAATCCTGAAGTCATGCCCTCTCGTACTAGACTCCCCCATCATGGGAAACAACTTTGCCACATCCACTCTGTCCATGCCTTTTAACATTCGAAATGTTTCTATGAGGTCTCCCCTCATTCTTCTAAACTCCAAGGAATACAGTCCAAGAGCGGACAAACATTCCTCATATGTTAACCCTCTCATTCCCAGAATCATTCTAGTGAATCTTCTCTGTACCCTCTCCAACGTCAGCACGTCCTTTCTTAAATAAGGAGACCAAAACTGCCCACAGTACTCCAAGTGAGGTCTCATCAGCGCCTTATAGAGCCTCAACATCACATCCCTCCTTCTATACTCTATTCCTCTAGAAATGAATGCGAACATTGCATTCGCCTTCACTACTGACTCAACCTGGAGGTTAACTTTAAGGGAATCCTGTACGAGGACTCCCAAGTCCTGTTGCATCTCAGAACTTTGAATTCTTTCCCTATTTAAATAATAGTCTGCCCATTTATTTTTTCTGCCGAAGTGCATAACCATACACTTTCCAACATTGTACTTCATTTGCCACTTCTCTGCCCATTCTTCCAATCTATCCAAGTCTCTCTGCAGACTCTCCATTTCCTCAGCACTACCGGCCCCTCCACCTATCTTCGTATCGTCAGCAAACTTAGCCACAAAGCCCTCTATTCCATAATCCAAATCGTTGATGTACAATGTAAAAAGAAGCGGCCCCAACACTGATCCCTGTGGAACACCACTGGTAACCAGCAGCCAACCAGAATAGGATCCCTTTATTCCCACTCTCTGTTTCCTGCCAATCAGCCAATGCTCTATCCACGTATGTAACTATCCTGTAATTCCATGGGCTCTTATCTTGTTAAGCAGCCTCATATGTGGCACCTTGTCAAAGGCCTTCTGAAAATCCAAATATACAACATCCACTGTATCTCCCTTGTCTAGCCTACTGGTAATTTCCTCAAAAAATTGTAATAGGTTATTCAGGCAGGATTTTCCTTTAAGGAATCCATGCTGAGTTCTGCCTATCTTGTCATATGCCTCCAGGTACTCTGTAACCTCATCCTTGACAATTGACTCCAATAACTTCCCAACCACCGACGTCAAGCTAACAGGTCTATAATTTCCTTTTTGCTTCCTTGCCTCCTTCTTAAATAGCGGAGTGACATTTGCAATCTTCCAGTCCTCCGGAACCATGCCAGAATCTATCGACTTTTGAAAGATCATCGCTAATGGTCTTATGGTCTTATGGTTGACTATTTTGTAAATGGAGAGAAAATACTAAAAAACTGAATTGCAAAGGGACTTGGGAGTCCTTGTGCAGGATTCTCTAAAGGTTAATTTGCAGGTTGAGCCTGTGGTGAGGAAGGCAAATGCAATGTTAGCATTCATTTCAAGAGGTTTAGAATATAAAGCAAGGATGTAATGTTGAGACTTTATAAAGCACAGGTGAGGCCTCATTTGGAGTATTGTGAGCAGGATTGAGCCCCTTTTCTTAGAAAGAATGTGCTAAAACTGGAGAGGGTTCAAAGGAGGTTCATGAAAATTATTCCAGGATTGAATGGCAATACGAAGAGCATTTGATGACTCTGGGCCTGTATTCGCCAGAATTCAGAAGAATGAGTGGAGATGAAGCCTATCAAATGGTGAAAGGCCTTGATAGAGTGGATGTGGAGAGGATGTTTCCTATGGTGGAGAGTCTAAGACTTAGAGGACATAGTTGCAGAGTAGAGGGGTGCTCTTTTAGAAGGGAAATGAGGCGTAATTTCTTTAGCCAGAGGGTGGTGAATCTGTGGAAGCCTTTGCCACAGACAGCTGTGGAGGCCAAGTCTTCACTTTTATTTATGGCAGAAGTTGATAGATTATTGATTGGTCAGGAAATGAAAGGATAGGGGGAGAAGGCAAGAGATTGGGGCTGAGAGGAAAACTGGATTAGTCATGATGAAATGGCGGAGCAGTTGCAATGGACCAAATGACTTAATTCTGTTCCAGTAAATACGGTCTTATGCAGGGGTCACCAACCTTACTGTATATGGTTATTGGGCCAAACAGGCTCTGCAACCTTGAATCAATGGGCCAGACTATTTCTCTAGCCTTGGACTTTGTGTGAAGTTACATCAGTTCAATGAAAGAAGGAAAGAGACAAACATGAAACAAAGAACAATACAGCCGAGGACAGGCCCTTTGTCCCATAATGTTGTGCCAACTTACATAAACCTACTCCATTATCAGTCTGATCCTTCTCTCCTTTATTAAAACATTAGAAAGTTTTTGAGAAGGACAGGCCATTCGGCCCAACAAAGCTTGCCAAATTTCTATTCACATAGTGTGTTTAAATAACCATATTGAGATTTGAAAGTCTCTAAAGTACTACTTTCAGCTATACAACTAGTTAGTTTGTTCCATGTGTCCACAACTCGCTGTGTAAAGAAGTGGTTCCTGATGTTGGCCTGAAATCTCCCTTTAACCAGTCCTCACCCACAGCCCCGTGCCCTTGATGATGGATTAATTTTGACGTTGCAGCTGGCATCCACCTTACTTATACCCTTAATGATTTTGAACACTTCTACCATGTCTCCTCTCATTCTATATCTACATAGGCTAAAAAGATTTAATTCTTTTAATCTTTCTTCATAGCTCATATCCTGCAGAACTGGAATGAATCTAGTCGCCCTTCTTTGAACTCTCTCCAATGCCTTCAAGTTCCTCACAGTATATGGAGACCAAAATTGTACACATTATTCAAGGTGTAGCTTCACAAGCACATTATACAGCTCAAGGAGAATATCTCTAGACTTGAACTCTACTGAGCACATTATACAGCCCAACATTCTATTAGCCTTCGTAATCGCTTCTGTACATTGTCTAGATGTTGATAGTAATGAGTCTACTAGGACGCTCAAATCCTTCTCATACAGCGCACTTTCTAACCCAAGATCCCCATTGGCTATTTATATCTAATATTTATACTTCCTATAAGTAATACTTTACATTTGCTTACTTTAAATTTCATTGCTATTTATTTGCCCACATCTGGATTTTGTATAAATCTAACTGTATTCATTCTGCTGCCTGAATGTTATCAGCCCTTCCCCTGAGTTTTGGGGCATCAGCAAACTTCACTAGCTTAAATGTTATGTGCTTATCCAAATCATTAATGTAAATTAAAAACAGCAGCGGCCCCAAAACTGATCGCTGCAGAACCCCATTTTAACAACTTCCAGGTGGGAAAATTATCCTCTCACCATAAGTCTTTGTTTTCTGTTTTTAAACCAATTTTGCACCCATTCACACCTTACCCTGAATCCCTACCTCCTGTAATTTGATTATTAACCTCTTGGGAGGTACCTTGTCAAAAGCCTTCTGGAAGTCCAAGTAAATAATTTCAACTACTTTATTGTTATCATAAGTTTTAGTTTCCCCTGCGTAGAACTCTAGTATATTAGTAAAATGTGGTTTCCTCTTTCTGAACCCATGCTGGCTTTCTGCTAACATGTCTGTTCTTATCAGCTGCTTTTCCAGCTCATTCTTTATTACTGTTTACGTTATCTAAGCTACGACACACGTTAAGGTTACTAGTTTACAGTTACCAGGGTCAGTGCAGTCACCCTTCTAGTATACTGGGACAACATTAGCCCATTTGCAGTCCTTAGGGATTTCACCAGTCCTCACTGACCTTCGAAAAATACATGTTAGGGGTTTGCATATACAACCACAGACCTCTTTAAGTACCCTTGGATATATGTTGTCTGGCCCTGGAAATTTATTAACTTTCAGCCTTTTCAACTGAAGCAGGACCTCACTTTCTAAGATCCCTAAGTCACTTTCTCTACACCTACTGGCATATTGCTAACTTCTTCCCAGGTGAATACTTTAGCAGATAGTATTCACTATGGCCTTCTCTGCATAATGTGTCACCCTGGTGTTATTCCTAATGCACTTAACTTCTTCCTTGATGTTTCTTTTACTGTTAAAGCATTGATAAAAACTCTTGGGGTCAATCTTAGCATTATCGGCAGTATCCTTCTCAAACTGCCTTTTAGCAATCCAAATTTCATTCTTGACTATAGCTCTCATACTTTCATATGTCTTATGGTTAACATCATTACTATTTTTTCTGCATTCCTTTTACAGCTGCCTTTTCTTCGGTAATTTTATGTATATCTTTATTCAGACATCAAGCCCAGTATCCTCCATTCCTCTGACATTCATGAGCACATCTAAGAGTTTCTTACATGCCCTCATTGTAAGTACCTCCAGCATCACTCCCAGCAGTCTGTTCCGGACACCTGCCACTCTCTTTGTGAGAACAAAGCTCCCTCTGACTTCAGCTGGCTGCATCACCGTCGTTATGGGAGTGGGATGGGGTGGTGGCTGCTGCAAGCATCGAAATAAGCAGCAGAGAGTCATAAACTTCTCAGCTCCATCATGGGGACTAGCCTCCATAGTATCCAGAACATCTTCAAAGAACGATGCCTCAAGAAGGCAGCAACCATCATTAAGGATCCCCATCACTTAGGTCATGCCTTGATCTCACTGTTATCACCGGGAAGGAGGTACAGGAGCCTGAACGCTCAACGATTCAGGAACTGCTTCTTCCCCTCACCATCTGATTTCAGAATGGACATTTAACCCACTTCTTAATTTCTATTTTTGCACTGCTTATTTAATTTAACTGTTATATATATATATATATTTACTATAATTCAGTTTTTTTCTTTATTGTGAAGTATTGCATTGTACTGTTGCTTCAAAAACAACAAGCGTCATGACAAATGCCAGTGACATTAAACCTGATTCCCCTAAACATTCCTCCACTCACTTTAAATTTATGTCCTCTGGTATTGACCAATGCCACCCTGGGAAAAAGCTTCTGACTGTACACTCTATCTATGCCTCTCAGACTCTTGTACATGTCTAATATCTCTCATCCTCCTTCACTCCAGAGAGAATAACCCTCATTCACTCAGCCTTTCTTCATATGACCAAACATGGAGCCTTAGTTACGCATGGATGGAAGTGAGTGACGTAGTTCCCCATTTCTGAAAGGTAACTATTTTTAAAAAAACTACAATATTTTTCAGCGTTGTGCTATTACTTTTAGAAGTGAATACTAAAGGCCATTCTGGAAAAAAAGAACTCCATAAAAGCTAAATGCACTTTAAAGCAAACTATTTTACCTTCCTCTCTGGGAAAAAAAAACAAAAGTTTCCTACTGTCCTAATTTACAAACATTTCTTTTCAGTCTTCCTTGCGGAAGCTATCTCTGAGTATCCCTCAGGTTCACCTGTTTGCAATCTGCCTGGGATTGCATTGATGATCATTTAAAGCCCTTTATGGCCATTTGTGTCTATATCAGTTCCTCAAAAAAACCTTCTCTGAAATTGATGTTAGTGCCTGTGAGAAGACTGTAGTCACAATTGATGTATTATATAAATAGGTCCATACCCATCTTTAACTATACTTCTGTTGTACAATCACTAACCTGTATTCACCCAGTACTGTAGAATAAAAGAATGACAGACAAAGTTGTGAAATGTTCCATGTTGTTAAGGCAACGTGGTAGTGTAGGGTTAGTTCCTGCTGCTGTCTATAAGAAGTTTGATTTCCTCAGGGTGCTCTGGTTTCCTCCCACATTCCAAAGGTGTATGTACGATTATAGGTTTAGCAAGTTGTAGGCCTGCTATGTTGGTGCTGGAACAGCACAATTCTCACTGATTTGATTTGACATAAATGGTGTATTTCATGATATGTTTTGATGTATGCCTGACAAATAAAGCTAATCTGAATTGTATTCACCAGAATGAATCCTCGTTATTGTGACAGAGCTTGCCAATAACATAGTTCGCCCAGACATAGTTGGATGTGAGCTTGGATCTGAATTTGGGGCTAGAATCTTGGTCTCATCCAGCTGCCCATGTTCTTTATTTGGTTCTTCATTTTATTCAAATTTTCTGGAATCAGCATCTACCTAGATTGCTTTGTTGCCAAATTTGCAGGTGATACAAAGATTGGTGGAGGGCAGGTAATGTTGAGGAAACAGGAAGGCTGCTGAAGGACTTAGATCAATTAGGAGAATGGGCAAGAAAGTGGCAAATGAAATACAATGTTGGAAGGTGCATGGTCATGCACTTTGGTAGTAGAAATAAATGTGCAGAATATTTTCTACTTGGGGAGAAAATCCAAAAATCTGAGATGTAAAGGGACATGGGAGTTCTTCTGCAGAACACCTTAAAGGTTAACTTGCAAATTGAGTTGGTGGTGAGGAAAGCAAATGCAATGTTAGCATTCATTTCAAGAGGACTAGAATATAAGATCAGGGACGTGATACTGAGATGTATAAGGCACGGGTGAGGCCTCACCTTGAGTATTGTGAACAGTTTTGGGCTCCTTATGGAAGAAAACATGTTCTGGCATTGGAGAGGGTTCAGAGGAGGTTCACAAGGATGATTCCAGGAATGAAAGGGTTATCATATGAGGAACGTTTGATAGAGGCATGCCCATTTAAAATAGAGATGCGGAGAAATGTCTTTAGCCAGAGGGTGGTGAGTTGTGGAACTTGTTACCACAGGCAGCTGTGGAGGCCAGGTTGTTGAGTGTATTTAAGATGGATTGATAGGTTCTTGATGGGCCACAGCATCAAAGGTTATGGGGAGAAGGTAGGGGAGTGGGGCTGAGGAGGGAAAAGAAGGATCAGCCATGATTGAATAATAGAGCAGACTCGATGGGCCAAATGTTCTAATTCTGCTCCCAAGCCTTACGGTCTTGTGGTTTTAGATCTTAACATAGAAACATAGAAAACCTACAGCACAATACAGGCCCTTCAGCCCATTATGCTGTGCCGAACATGTACTTACTTTAGAAATTACCTAGGGCTACCCATAGCCCTCTATTTTTCTAAGCTCCATGTACCTATCCAAAAGACTCTTAAAAGACCCTATCCTATCTGCCTCCACCACCGTTGCCAGTGGCACATTCCATGCACTCACCACTCTCTGTGTAAAAAACTTACCCCGACACCTCCTCTGTACCTACTTCCAAGCACCTTAAAACTGTGCCCTCTCGTGTTAGCCATTCCAGCCCTGGGAAAAAGCCTCTGACTATCCACATAATTAATGCCTCTCATCATCTTGTACACCTCTATCAGGTCACCTCTCATCCTCCGTTGCTCCAAGGAGAAAAGGCCAAGCTCTCTCAACCTATTCTCATAAGACATGCTCCCTAATCCAGGTAACATACTTGTAAATCTCCTCTGCACCCTTTCTGTAGTTTCCACATCCTTCCTGTAGTGAGGTGACCAGAACTGAACACTGTACTCCAAGCAGGGTCTGACTAGAGTCCTATATAGCTGGAACATTACCTCTTGCCTCTTAAACTCATTCCCACGATTGATGAAGGCCAATGCTCTGTATGCCTTCTAAACCACAGAGTCAACCTGCGCAGCAGCTTTGAGTGGCCTATGGACTCGGACCCCAAGATCCCTCTGATTTTCCACACTGCCAGGAGTCTTACCATTAATACTATATTCTGTCATCATATTTGACCTACCAAAATGAACCACCTCACATTTATCTGGGTTGAACTCCATCTGCCACTTCTCAGCCCAGTTTTGCACCCTATCAATGTCCCACTGTAACCTCTGACAGCCCTCCACACTATCCACAACATCCCCAACCTTTGTGTCATCAACAAATTTTCTAACCCGTCCCTCCACTTCCTCATCCAGGTCATTTATAAAAATCATGGGGAGAAGGGTCCCAGGTAGATCCCTGAGGCACAATACTGGTCACCAGCCTCCATGCAGAATACGACCCATCTACAACCATTCTGCCTTCTGTGGGTAAGCCACATCTGGATCTACAAAGCAATGTCCCCTTGGATCCCATGCCTCCTTACTTTCTCAATAAGCCTTGCATGGGTTACCTTATCAAATGCCTTGCTGAAATCCATATAAACTCCATCTACTACTCTACCTTCATCAATGTGTTTAGTCACATCCAAAAAATTTCAATCAGGCTTGTAAGGCACGACCTGCCTTTGACAAAGCCATGCTGACTATTCCTAATCATATTGTGCCTCTCCAAATGTTCATAAATCCTGCCTCTCAGGATCTTCTCCATCAACTTATCAACCACTGAAGTAAGTCTCGCTGGTCTATAATTTCCTGGGCTATCCCTACTCCCTTTCTTGAATAAAGGAACAACATCTGCAACCCTTCAATCATCCGGAACCTCTCTCATCCCCATTGCTGGTGCAAAGATTATCGCCAGAGGCTCAGCAATCTCCTCCCTCGCCTCCCACCGTAGCCTGGGGTACATCGCATCCAGTTTAGGTGACTTATCCAACTTGATGCTTTCCAAAAGCTCCAACACATCCTCTATCTTAATGCCTATATGCTTATAATCTTCTAGATCTCTATCATTACCTAGTTTTTTGAACCTTTTGTCAGCTTTTCTTTTCTTCTTGACTAGATTTTTAACAGCCGTACACCACTGTTCCTGTACCCTACCATCCTCTCCCTGTCTCATTGGAACGTACCTATGCAGAACCCCACGTAAATATCCCCTGAACATTTGCCACATTTCTGTCGTACATTTCCCTGAGAACATCTGTTCCCAATTTATGCTTTCAAGTTCCTGCCTGATAGCTTCATATTTCCCCTTACTCCAATTAAACACTTCCCTAACTTGTCTGTTCCTATCCCTCTCCAATGGTATGGTAAAGGAGATAGATTTGTGATCACTATCTCCAAAATGTTCTCACAATGAGAGACCTGACACCTGACCAGGTTCTTTCCCAACCCCAGATCAAGTACAGCCTCTCCTCTTGTCGGCTTATCTACATATTGTGTCAGGAAGACTTCCTGAACACAACTGACAAACTCCACTCCATCTAACACGAGGAAATCTGCAGATGCTGGAATTTCAAGCAACACACATAAAAGTTGCTGGTGAACGCAGCAGGCCAGGCAGCATTTCTAGGAAGAGGTACAGTCGAAGTTTCGGGCCGAGACCCTTCGTCAGGACTAACTGAAAGAAGAGCTAGTAAGAGATTTGAAAGTGGGAGGGGGAGGGGGAGATCCGAAATGATAGGAGAAGACAGGAGGGGGCGGGATGGAGCCAAAAGCTGGACTGTTGATTGGCAAAAGGGATATGAGAGGATCATGGGACAGGAGGCCCAGGTAGAAAGAAAAGGGGGAGTGGGGAAAAAAGCCCAGAGGATGGGCAAGGGGTATAGTCAGAGGGACAGAGGGAGAAGAAGTAGAGAGAGAAAAAGAATGTGTGTATATAAATAAATAACAGATGGGGTACGAGGGAGAGGTGGGGCATTAGCGGAAGTTTGAGAAGTCAATGTTCATGCCATCAGGTTGGAGGCTACCCAGACGGAATATAAGGTGTTGTTCCTCCAACCTGAGTGTGGCTTCATCTTTACAGTAGAGGAGGCCGTGGATAGACATATCAGAATAGGAATGGGAAGTGGAATTAAAATGTGTGGCCACTGGGAGATCCTGCTTTCTCTGGCAGACAGAGCGTAGGTGTTCAGCAAAACGATTTCCCAGTCTGCGTCAGGTCTCCTCAATGTATAGAAGGCCACATCGGGAGCACTGGACGCAATATATCACCCCAGCCGACTCACAGGTGAAGTGTCGCCTCACCTGGAAGGACTGTCTGGTTCCACTCCATCTAAATCCCTTGCTCTCAGGATATACCAAACAATATTTGGGAAATTAAAATCTTCCACCACGACAATCCTGTTATTATTACACCTCTATAGAATCTATCTCCCTTTCTGCTCCTCAATGTCCTTGTTACTATTCAGTGGTCTATAAAAAACACCCAGTAGAGTTACTGACCCCTTCCTGTTCCTATCTTCCACCCACAGAGTCTCAATAGACAATCCCTCCATGACTTCCTCCTTTTCTACAGCCGTGACACTATCTCTGATCAGCAGTGCCACGCCCCCACCTCTTTTGCCTTTCCCCCTGTCCTTTCTGAAACATCTAAAGCTTGGCATTTTACGTAACCATTCCTGCTCCTGAGCCATCCAAGTCTCTGTAATGGCCACAACATCATAGCTCCAAGTACTGATCCACGCTCTAAGCTCATCCACTTTGTTCATGATACTCCTGATACAGAAACAAAGCAGGCTATGAAGTGTGACCATGTCTTAGATGGCAGAACCAAGGATCTGGGCCCAATAGCAGATAAGCACTAATTCTGATGTTGGCTAGGCCCTAAACCTGTATTTGACTGGGTCACAGGGAAATGAACCCAACATTGTCTGGAGCAGGTGCCTGAAATCAGCTGGGCTTTGGGAAGGGGAGCATCATTTTTTAAAATCAAAATAGACTGTATTCATTGTGAAAAAAATTTACAAGAATAAGCTGTGCAGTGCCTATTCATTCTTACATTCTCAGTTGAAGCATTAAATTGCATTTTATTACATTTCCTAAACCAATAGGACTATTGCCGCTCATGTGGTGCTCTGGGGTGATAAACTACTACAATAATTGAGAGGCTTCCGCACCCAGACCAGTCCCTCTCTCTCCAGTGTGGAAAAAGACCCATACTGTGGTTCTACCCCACGAAGCCTGCACCAAGCTTCAGTGTGTCCTTCAGCATTTATTCCTGCAGCCTGGATTGTTCAGGTTGGCAGCATTCCTCCATGGTCATCTCAACGTGCTGGCAGACCAAAGGGTGTGTTTCACCTCGCTGACGATCTGCCGGCAGTTCTTGATGTCCATCTCTGCATGTATCCCTGGGAGCAACCCATAGATCGGAGAATCCTCTGTCTTGCAGCAGCACAGGATGAACCGTGGCACCACTCAAATAGGACTTGACCCTGATTACTAGGCAGACTACAGGGAGAGTGAAGTTCTTAACTAGAGTGTTAATCTTCACCCACCACAGCGCACAGTTTGGTCACTATGCGGCTCAGCATTAAAGTTAAATGAGATGGTAACATATTTGGGCATTGCCTTCCAGGGATTGTGGCTATCCTGGGGATTTCTGGTTCCAGTGTCAGAACTACTGCTGGCTTTATGGAAAAATTGCCATCTCAGATCAATGTCTAATTGGACATCCAATTTTCCTTTCGGCTGATGGAACTTGTATCATGCAGGGCTGCAGGATTTGTCGTCTTTTGCACACTGGTTGTTTGTCAGTCTTTGTTATTTATCGTTTTCCATGAATTCAATTATTTTTCTTTATTTTCCTGTAAATACTTGCAAGAAAATGAATCCCAAGGTTTTATATGTTGACATACAGTACATGTGGTTTAATAATAAATTTACTTTGTACTTTGGACCCATGCTATTTCTGCCACCTGACATCTAGTCATGACTCAAAGCCTGCTTTTTCTCTGAATCAAAAGGTTCTGGGTAGATGCCTGTTACAGAGAATCAGGGAAAACATCTCAGGTAGTGCTTTAGCGTTCACACTGAATGTTTTTATGCTGCTGAAAATACCATCATTTCCTGCCCCTCACCATGCGGGTGTGATGTCCAAAGAACCTCCTGCATTGGACTTGAACCGTATTGGATTGATTGTGAGAACATGACAAGGGTGTATGTGGTTGATTGATCATGTGGTGAAGTGATTGGGCCTCCTGCATGCCGAAGACCATTCTCTTTTTTAGCGGGCCTCCCAGTACACATGTTTTTTCTCACGGCAGGCCTGGTTTGTCACTCCCGCGCTGCAAGCTGCCCAGCCTGTACTGTTGCTAACATGACTCAGTAATCCTACCACTCCATTGTCGTCCTTGCTCCGGGCCTGCTTGGTGGATTCAGCAAAGCAGCTTCTTCACTGATGGTTACAGTTGCTGAAGGTCTGCTTAGCTTGATCCAGTGAGGAGGGTTCTGTGGAGATCACACCCACAGGAATGGGGACAGCAGCCCCCACAAGGTAAGACAAGCTTTCAAGAGTGTTACTACAGAAATCACAGCTAGAGTTCAGCTTGGAACCATGAACTGTCTGACCCAAAGGCATGAACGAAGTTAGAGGCTCAGGAGCTGATAGTGAAGTTGGGGTAGGAGAGTGCAGTCTTAATAGGCATGTGAGAGAATAAGCTGAAGGAAGGTAGTGGGGGGATAGGATTGCTCTGAGAGCTGGTATTGACTTGATGGGCCAATTGGCCTCCTTCTATATTGTATTGTATAAATAAGTTCAGATTCAGATCCATATCAAATGACACAGGTGGGAATGTTCTTAACACCGCTCTGTTAATATAGGATGGATATATTCAGAATCAGAATCAGTTTATTGTCCCCAGCATGTGTTGTGAAATTTGTTAACCTAGCAACAGTTCAATGCAATACATAATATAGAAGAAGAAAAAACAAATAAAATATAATAATAATAATAAATAAGTAAATCAATTACAGTATACGTATATTGAATAGATTAAAGATCAGAATCAGGTTTATTATCACCGGCATGTGACGTGAAATTTATTAACTTAGCAGCAGCAGTTCAATGCAATACATAATCTAGCAGAGAGAGAAAAAAATAATAATAATAACTAAACAAGTAAATCAATTACGTATATTGAATAGATTTTAAAAAATGTGCAAAAACAGAAACACTGTATACTTAAAAAAGTGAGGTAGCGTCCAAAGCTTCAATGTCCATTCAGGAATCCAATGACAGAGGGGAAGAAGCTGTTCCTGAATCGCTGAGCGTGTGCCTTCAGGCTTCTGTACCTCCTACCTGATGGTAACGGTGAGAAAAGGACATGTCCTGGGTGCTGGAGGTCCTTAATAATGGACGCTGCCTTTCTGAGACACTGATTCTTAAAGATGTCCTGGGTACTTTGTAGGCTAGTGCCCAAGATGGAGCTGACTTGATTGACAACCTTCTGCAGTTACTTTCGGTCCTGTGCAGTAGCCCCTCCATACCAGACAGTGATGCAGCCTGTCAGAATGCTCTCCACAGTACAACTATAGAAGATTTTGAGTATATTTGTTGACATGCCAAATCTCTTCAAGCTCCTAATAAAGTATAGCCGCTGTCTTGCTTTCTTAATGATTACTTCTTAATGTTGGGACCAGGTTAGATCCTCAGAGATCTTGACACCCAGGAACTTGAAGCTGCTCACTCTCTCCACTTCTGATCCCTCTATGAAGATTGGAATGTGTTCCTTCGTCTTACCCTTCCTGAAGTCCACAATCAGCTCTTTCGTCTTACTGACGTTGAGTGCCAGGTTGTTGCTGCGGAACCACTCCACTAGTTGGCACATCTCACTCCTGTACGCCCTCTCGTTACCACCTGAGATTCTACCTACAATGGTTGTATTGTCAACAAATTTGTGGATGGTACTTGAGCTATGCCTAGCCACACAGCCATGTGTATACAGAGTGTAGAGCAGTGGGCTAAGCACACACCCTTGAGGTGCACCAGGGTTGATCATCAGCAAGGAGGATATGTTATCACCAATCCACACAGACTGTGGTCTTCCATTTAGGAAGTCAAGGATCCAATTGCAGAGGGAGGTACAGAGGCCCAGATTCTGCAGCTTCTCAATCAGGATTGCGGGAATGATGGTATTAAATGCTGAGCTACAAACGTATATTCGATGAACAGCATTCTGATGTAGGTGTTTGTGTTGTCTAGGTGGTCTAAAGCCATGTGGAGAGCCATTGAGATTGCATCTGCCATTGACCTAATCGTGCAAAAAACAAAAATAATAAATATTAAGAAAGTGAGGTAGTGTCCATGGGTAAAATGTCTATTTAGGAATCAGATGGCAGAGGGGAAGAATGCAGATAATTTATTCCATAACATTGTGATACACGACTGATATTAGTATTGATTTATTTATTGTTACATGACCCAAGGTGCAGTCAAAAACATTTATTTGTGTGCCAGCCAGTCAGATAATTCCATACATAAGTACATTGAGTTAGATCATAAGACACAGGCTATTTGGTCCATCAATTCTACACTGCCTTTCAGTCATGGCTGATTTATTATTCCTCTCAACCCCATTCTCCTGCCTTCCCTCTATAATCTATGACACCCTTAATAATCAAGAAACTTTGGCTTTCAACTTACCCAACAACTTGACTTCCACAGCCATCTATGGTAATAATTTCACAGATTTACCACACTCTGGCTAAAGACATTGCTCCTCACTCTGCTCTAAGAGGACATTCTTGTATTCTGAGACAGTGCCCTCTGTTCCTACACTCTCCCGCAATAGGAAATATCCTCCCTATGTCCACTCTAACTAGACATTTCAATATTTGATGGATTTCAATGAGATACCCACCTCTTTCTTCTAAACCAGTGAGTACTGTCTCAGAGCTATCAAACAATCCTCATACATTAATCCTTTAATTCTCAGGATCATTTTCGTAAATCTCCACTGAATCCTCTCGAATGCCAACACATATTTTCTTAGACAGAGGACAAAAAACTGCTCACATATTCCAAGTACAGTCTGGCCAATGCTATATAAAGCCTTAGCATTATATCCATTGACTCTCCTTTGTCTATCTTGCCTGTTATTTCCTCAAAGGATTCCAACAGATTTGTCAGGCAAAATTTCCCCTTAAGGGAACCGTGCTGGTATCAGCTTATTTTATCATGTGCCTCCGAGTCCCCAAAACATCATCCTTAATAATGGGCTCTAGTGAGTTATCTAAAAGAAAAATATAACATGGAATATAGAGTAGTAGCTGACTTACATTGACTCCTCATCAAGTTTGTCTTCCTTGTTTTCATTCTCCTCTTTATTTCTGTAATCTCCTCAACCTCCTCAAACGACTAAGATGTCTTTGCTTCCCCAACTTCAGGTAACCTTGATAATTATTCCTTCAAATGCCATTGTTCTATGGTATGGAACTGGCTCCCTAACCATCTGGCTGTTTACTTCCCCATCCTTCTTAAAATCTATCTCTGGAATGTTTTTGGTCATTCACCCCATGTAACTCTGTTTCAGGTTTTGACTTGCCACAGTCTGATCAGGCACTTAGCAATGCACTTGCCATGATAAAAGTGCAACTTTATCAGAAGCCGGTGAACCTCGCTATCAAGTGATGATGGAGAGTGAGAGTGGCAATCTGACTGAATTGGGAAAAGGGTTAATGTACTAACTACATTAAGATCAAATCCAACTTTTAAATTCCATTTTCTATCAACGTGAATAATCATTTCCTGTTAAAATTGAAAGTGGCATTTGCATATTCATACCAAGTTTGTCCTTTGGTGTTTGACAATCTCCCTGGGGAAAATATTCGGGCTGTTTACCTTATCAGTGCCTCTCATCATTTTGAAAACCTCTGTTATGTCTCCTATTACCCTTCAACACATTAGTCCGAGATCATCCAACCTTCACTGAGAGCTCTAGGCTGTACACATATCAACAAATCATTCATTCATATATCAAATGGAATTCCACAATTTAGTTCTGCAAAGTTCAAGCAACTAAGTTAATATTTGTCTTGTTAAGCCTCAACTCTGATCAGTTGGTAACATGATTGAGAATATGCACTCAGAGGCCACTTTATTAGGTACACCTGTACATCTGCTTGTTAATGCAAATATCTAATCAGCCAATCATATGGCAACAACTCAATACATAAAAACATGCAGATGTGGTCAAGTGGTTCAGCTGTTTTTCATACCAAACATCAGAATGGGGAGGAAATATGTTTTAAGTGACTTTGACTGTGGAAGGATTGTTGGTGCCAGATGGAGTGATTTGACTATCTCAGAAAAAACTAATCTCCTAGAATTTTCATGCATGACATTCTCTAGGGTTTACAGAGAATGGTGTGAACAACAAAACACATCTGACAGTTATAAACGCAAAATACTCTGCAGATGCTGGGGTCAAAGCAACATGCACAACACGCTGGAGGAACTCAGCAGGTCGGGCAGCATCCATGAAAACAAACAGTCAACATTTCGGGCCGAGACCCTTCGTCAGGACTGAAGAGGGAGGGGGCAGGGGCCCTATAAAGAAGGTGGGGGGAGGGTGGGAAGGAGAAAGCTGGTAGGTGCCAGGTGAAAAACCAGTACAGGGAAAGATCAAGAGGTGGAGGAGGGGATAGGCAGGAAAGGTAAAGAAGGAATAGGGAAAAGCACAATGGGTAGTAGAAGGAGGAAGAACTATGAGGGAGGTGATAGGCAGCTGGAGGAGGGGGCAGAGTGAAACTGGGATGGGGAAGAGAGGGGGAGAGAATTACCGGAAGTTGGAGCAAATTCTGGAAGCAAACATCACACCATCTGTAAAAAAGCCGAAGATGAAAAGAGGATGGCTTCTACAACAGGATAATGAACTTAAACACACCTCAAAATATACAATGGACTACCTCAAGAGGTGCAAGCTGAAGATTTTGCCCTGGCCCTCACAGTCCCCTGACCTAAACATCATCAGAATCTATGGATAGACCTCAAAAGAGCAGTGCATGCAAGACAGCCCAAGAATCTCACAGAACTAGAAGCCTTTTGCAAGGAAGAACGGGCAAAAATCCCCCAAACAAGAATTGAAAAACTCTTAGCTGTCTACAAAGAGCATTTACAAGCTGTGATATTTGCCAAAGGGGGTGTTACTAAGTACTGCCAAGAAGGGTGCCCAAACTTTTGCTTCAGGCCCTTTTTCTTTTTTGTTATTTTGAAACTGTAAAAGGTGGAAATAAAGAAGTAATTTTGCTTAAAATATTAAAGAAATGTGTCATCTTTAACTTTATGCCTTTTGGAAATCAGGTCATCTTTTACTCGCTTAGCTATTCACAGGAACAGAAATTTTGACCAGGGGTGCCCAAACTTTTGCATGCTACCGTAGATTGTTCCACAATATGAGCAGTTCTTCAAACATCATCACATTAGTGAATAAGCTGCTGAGCTACATCTACTAAGAAGAGCTCTGTCAGGGATGACGGCAGAACAGCAATGGCTGCAGTTTTTGGGAGTAATTTGGAAGGCGCACAATAGATACATCCCAAAGCTGATGAAGTAGCTAAAGGGAAGATAACACAACCATGATTGTCAAGGGAAGTCAATGACAGTATAAAAGCCAACAAGAGTGTATATTATATTGCAAAAATTAGTGGGATGTTAGAGAATTGGGAAGCTTTTAAAATTCAACTGAAGCCAACTAAAAAAAGCATGAGGAGAGAAAAGAATGAAATCTGAAGGCAAGCTAGCCAATAATATAAAAGCGAATAGCAAAAGACTTTCAGATATATGTGGAGTAAAGGAGAGGCAAGAGTAGATATTGGACTGCTGGGAAATGACACTGGAGAGGTATTAATGGGGATAAGGAAGTGGCAGATGAACTTGACAAGTACCTTGAGTCAAGCTTTGCTGTGGAAGACACTACCAATATGCCAGAAATTAGTGTCAGGGGGTAGAAGTCAGTGTAGCTGCTATTACTAAGGAAAAGATGCATGGGAAACTGAAAGGTCTGAAGGTAGATAAGTCACCTGAACCAGATGGAGTACACCATAAAGTTTTCAAAAAAGTAGCTGAAGAGATTATGGAGGTATTAGTAATGATCTTTCAAGAATCACTAAATTCAAGAATGGTTCCAAAATACTGGAAAATTCTTTAAGGAGGGAAGAAGAAGAAAAGAAATTATAGACCAGTTGGTCTAACTTCAGTGGTTGGAAAGATGTTGGAGTCCATTATTAAGGATGAGGTTTTGGGGTACTTGGAGGCACATGATAAAATGGGCCAAAACCAGCATAGTTTTCTTAAGGGGAAATCTTGCCTGTCAAATCTGTTGGAATACTTTGAGGAAATAACATGCAAGATAGACAAAGGACGGTCAGTGGATTCTGTTTACTTAGATTTTTGACCGTAACAAGTTAAGAGCCCATGATATGGCAGGAAAGATACTAGCATGAGTAGAAACTTTGCAAACCGGCAGGAGGCAAGGAGTGAGAATAAAGGGGGCTTTCTCTCATTAGCTCCCAGTGATGAGTAATGTTCTTCTGGGGTCGGTGTTGGGACTAGTCCTTTTCACATTATATGTCAGTGATTTGGATGATGGAATTGATGGCTTTGTGGCCAGGTTTGTGAACAATACAAACATAGTTGGAGGGGCAGGTAGTATTGAGGAAGCAGAGAGTCTACAAAAGGACTCGGACGGACTGGGAGAATGGCCAAAGAACTGGCAGATGGAATATAGTGTAGGAAATGTAAGTGTCGTGCACTTTGGTAGAAGGGGTAAAACCATAAAATATTTTCTAAAGGGGGGAGGAAATTCAAAAATCAGCAGTGCTTAGGGACTTGGGAGTCCTTGTGAAAGATTCTCTAAGGATTCATTTACAGGTTGAGTCAATGCCTCAAGAAGGCGACATCCATCATTATTGGCCCTCACCATCTGGGACAAGCCGTCTTCTTATCATACCATCATGGAGGAGGTACAGGAACCCGAAGACACACATTCAACATTTTAAGAATTGTTTCTTCTCCTCTGCCTTCAGATTTCCAGATGTCCAATGTACTGATGAACCCTGATTTACTATTTCTACTCTCTTTCTGTACTACTTATTTAATTTTATACATATATTTCTTATTTATTTTATAGCATATTTTATGTACTGTTGACATGTACTGCTGACGTAAAACAAAAATTTCATGACATATGTCAGTGATATTAAACTTGATTCTGCTTCAGTTATGTCATCATTAAAGGTATGCTGTGATCAGATACAAATTGCTTTGGGGTTTATTGGAATCTTAGATCTCCTCATTCATGTACCTACCCAATCTTCTCTTCCACTTCCTCTGTCAGCTTGTTCCACACTCACATCACCCTCTGAGTGAAGAAGTTTCCCCTCACGTTCCTCTGAAATATTTAATCTTTCACATTAAACCTTTGACTTCTAGCTCTACACTCACTCATTCTGAGTGGGATAAGTCTGTGACCATGCATCCTATCTATAACCGGCATCATTTTGCATACCTTTGTGTGATCTCCCCTCATTCTCCTGCACTGCAGAAGGAGTTCTGGAGGCTGCTTTGAAGAATAGGCCCCTTGGTAAGTATACAGAGAATGACATTTAGCTGCCGGTTTGATCTGGAACATTTGGTCATGATATTGGGATGGAATTAGAAAGCCTGCTGTTTAATGGGGAAATTAGAACAATTAGGATCTGGGGTTCAGGGATTAGCGCTTCGAAGAACTAGAACTGATCGAGAAGGCTTGAACACTGGGGTCAGGGTAGTACTGAAATGGAGGTATATAATTGTTATTTTCCTTATAGTTTAACTTTCCTATGCTTGCTTGTATTTTTATGTAACCACCTGTAAACATAATTTTTCAGTGAATTTCCAGTAAACATGGTACAGTTGTCTTTGTGTTTTTCTAGAAACATTTTAGTTTCAGAAGCATGTTGAATCTGGCTATCTTATCGGTTTATTGTTATCAATGGAATTTCTGCTCTCTCTGGTCTAGTATGGGAGGACCATGACTATGTTTTAATCTGATCTTCTCTTTAGTTCTCTCGATGCTTCTTCTTTTCTCGTGTGACACAATAAAATGGCCATAAACAACAAGTTTTATACCTCATGCTTGACTTTGTCCAACCTCTGGAACGCGAAAGCATCAGGATCCAACACTGCGTAAAGAAGGGGAGACAGATTTGTGTGGCTGTGGAGTGCCGATGACTGAGGCCCTCAATGGGTTGGAAGCCTGGACCGATCAGCTGGTGGCAGTGTGATGGTGAATGGGCAGGAGTGGTGGAAGGAAAAGGATTGTGTCCCTTATGGGGTTAAAACAGGAGGGTCTGTGGGGCAAGGGCATGTGGGATTGAGGGTCCAGATCCTGGTTCAAGATTGATGAGTTGTGTAGGAGAGTTAGGGAGTTGGTCAGTACAATATAGAGAACAGGGCAAGGAAGGGAAAGACATACCCCACATGATTCATGCCAAACTTTATGTTAGAAGAACTTTGTTTGACCCAGGAGTGACTGAAAATGGTTGGTCTTTGGTCACCTTCATTCAATATAAACTCTGAAAATGCTGGAAACACTCAACAGGTCAGGCCACGTCTGTGGAGCCTGAGTCCAAGTGCACTGAAGGCTGGAGGCCAAAGACAGCCTGTGCTGGGGCGGGAGGACTGTGGGTGAGTGGGTGGGAGGAGCAGGGCTTGTTTTGCTGTTGTTGTTTTGTTGCTTGGTACAGTCTATTTTTTTGTCTGCGCTCTGTGTTGTTCTGCTGAGCCTTGTGGGCATGGTATGCTGGCGCCAGAATAAGTGGCCAGTCTTGCAGACTGTCCCCAGCACATCCTTGGGTGTGTTGGTTGTTGACGCAAATGATGCACTTCACTATATGTTTCAATGTACGTGTCATAAGTAAATTTGAATCTTGAGTCCTGAGTCTTAGAGTGAGAAACGGTAAACACTTCAGGTTGATGACTTTCATCACAATATCTTCAATCAACTTACCTGCCAATGGATCAAAATTCAAATGGCAGGAGGAAGTCAGCGGGACATTCAGCATTTGTGGAGTCTAAGCAATAACCGATGCTATGCCTTGAGACCCCGCATCAGTACTGAGAGTGCAGAGGGAAGTGGCCAGCATAAAGTGGTGCGAAGGAAGGCTGAGGCAAGGGCTGGTTGGTGACTGGTGGAACAAGGTCAGGAGTGGGATGAATCGCAGCTGGAGCCAGGTGAGGAGAGTTTTGAGACAGAGGCTGGTGGGTGATAGATGGAAACAGATAAAGGGAGTAAAATTGGGCAGATAGAACCAGGTGGGTGGAGAGGAGATGCTTTTTTCCTTATCAGTTTCCTCATCTGCACTCTCTTGGTTCTGTAAAAGGATCATTGCAAGGGGAGTAACGTGTGTTAAACCTGGATGGCATCTCAGTTGTGTAAAGGTACCTCACACCATAAGGCGTTCATTCAGTTGAATTCCCAGAGGAATGCAAAATAGCTGAAAATGCTGGATACTTTGTTTCACACTATGAAAGGCATATTCAGTTACATAATGTTGAAAAATAGGGCAGGCACTGAATTTTCAGGTCATATTACCACTGGGAATTAATTGTTCGCTAGTCTCATGTAAACTTTCACAACATGAACTACAACCGAATCTGTAACTAAAGTAAGTGAAGATCACAGCATGCTATGGGTGAAGACTTTCCTAACTGGTCTTGAACCGTTTACGTCTCATCATCGTTGTGTCCCGTGCCACATGACATGGGGTGATCATGGTCTTTGACCATAATTGTTCTTGGCAACTTTATGTTTATATCCATAAGTCACAGTCAAGTTGAGGCAAGGCCAAGTGATACTGTAATATTCATGGGCAGGAAACAACCAAATCATGTTGTAGATGGAGAATGGATGTAGGTGGAGAAGTTTGAAACAAACAGAATGGCCAGTTAGATTGGAGGAGCACCACCTCATATTCTGTTTGGGTAGCCTCTAATCTGATGGTATGAACATCGATTTCCCTAATTTCCGGTAATATTTTACCTCCCTCTTCTTCCATGCCCCTCTCTGGCATTTCTCTTACCTCTTCTCCTAATCTGCCTATCACCTCCCTCTGGTGCCCCTCCTCCTTTCTGCCATGGTTCACTCTCTTCTCCTATCACTTTCTTTTTTCTTCAACCCTTTACCTTTTCCACATACCACCTTCCAGATTCTCACTTCCTCTTCCCTCCCCCACACGCCTGGCTTCACATATTACCTTCTAGCTTGTACTCCTTCCCCTCCCCTCTCCTCCTTATTCTGTCTTCTTTCCCTTTTCTTTCCAGCCCTAATGAAGGTTCTGGGCCTGAAACGTCGACTGTGCATTCCCCGCCATAGATGCTGCCTGAGCTCCTGAGCTCCTGCAGAATTTGATGTGTCCTACTCTGGATTTACAGCATCTGCAGTCTCTTGTGTATTTATAGGCAAAAGCAGAAGCTTGCAATTGTCAAGACTCTGCCAGTGTTTTATTACACGTTGCCATCGATAGTACGTAATTTCCATGAGGTGACACATCGATGAGTCACAAAGTGAACCTCTTTGCTATGGTGTGTATTCATTATTTCTATCGCACAATTCACAAGTTTTTCCATGGTTACATATTCTGGTGCAATTTTTCTATCGCTGATCGCTATCACAATAAAACTGACCGATTTCCATGTTTCCCTTGTTCAGTTACTGAATCCTACCTTTAAAACTATTTCTCGCCCACAGAAAGTGACTCATTGTATAAAGATAGCACCACGAACAGAACTATAGTTACAAAGTAGAGTGGATTTTAGTTCCAAATCGAAAATGCTGCAAATTCAGGAAATGATAGAAATCATTGGGAAGCACAGTAACGAAACGATTAACGTAACACTTTACAGCACTGGTAACTTGGGTTCATTTCCCGCCACTGTCAGTAAGGTTTTCCTTCCGGACAATGACTGTTGCTTCAGTTTCCTCCTACAGCCCGAACACGTATGAGTTAGGAGGTTAATTGTTTAAGTGCTCCCTATATGACAAGCCTTTTATTCCCAAAATCATTTTCGTGAATTTCTTCTGAACCCTCTCCAATGTCAGCACATCCTTTCCTAGTTAAGGGGCCCAAACCTGCTCACAATAGTCGAAGTGAGGACTCACCAATGCCTCATGCAGCTTCAGAATTATATATTTGCTTATACACTCTAGTCCTCAAAATGAATGCTAACATTGCATTTGCCTTCCTCAATGCTGATTCAACCTGCAAATTAACCATTAGGAAATCCTGCACGAGGGCTCCCAAGTCCCTTTGCACCTTGCTTTTTTAATTTTCTCCCCATTTAGAAAGTAGTCTATGTTTTTACTCCTTCTACTAAAGTGCATAACAATACACTTCCTGACACTATTCTACGTGCCATCTCTCTGCTCATTCTCCTCATCCATCTAAGTCCTTCTGCAGCCTCTCTGCTTCCTCAGCACTACCTGTCCCTCCACCTATCTTCGATTTGTTTGCAAACTTGGCCACTAAGCCTTCGATTTCACTATCCAACTCTTTGACATACAATGTAAAAAGAAGCAGTTCCAACATAGACCCATAGTTACTGGTAGCCATTCCAAAAAGAATCCTTTTATTCCCACTCTTTGCCTCCTGCCATTCAGCCAATGCTCTATCTATGCTAATATCTTTCCTGCAATACCCTGGGCTCTTATCTTGTTTAGCAGCCTCATGTACAGCACTTTGTCAAAGGCCTTCTGAGAATCCAAGTACACAAAATTCACTGATTGTGCACAACTACCCTGCTTGTTATCTCTTCAAAGGATTCCAACGGATTTGTTAGGCAAGATTTTTCCTTAAAGAAACCATGCTGACCTTGGCCTATTTTGTCATGTGCCTCCAAGTACCCCAAAACCACATCCTTAACAATCAACTCCAACATCTTCCCAGCCTCAGAGTACAGACTAACTGGCCTATTATTTCCTTTCATCTGCTTCCCTCACTTCTTGAAGAATGGAGTGACATTTGAAATTTTCCAGTCCTCTGGAACCATGCCAGAATCTATCGATTCTTGAAAAATCATTACTAATACCTTCACTATATCTTCAGCCACCTCTTTAAGAATCCTGGAGTGTAGTCCATCAAGTCTAGGTGATTTATCTACCTTCAAGATCTTTCAGTTTCTAAGCACCATCTCCCTAGTAATAGCAACTGCACTCAATTCTGCCCCCTGACACTCTCAAGCTTCTAGTGTACTGCTAGTATCTTCCACAGTGAAGCCTGATACAAAATGCTTGTTCAGTTCATTCGTCGTTTCTGTGCCCCCCATTACTACCTCTTCAGTGTAATTTTCCAGAGGTCCAATATCTATTCTTGCTTCTCTTTTACTCTGTATATATCTGAAAAAACTTTTCATATCTCCTTTGATATTATTGGTTGACTTACCTTCATATTTCATCCTTCTCCTCCTTATGGTATTTTTTTATTTGCCTTCTTTTGGATTTTATAAGCTTCCCAATCCTGTAACTTCCCACTAATATTTCCTCTATTATATGCCCTCTATTTTACTTTTATGTTGTCTTCAGAATACTACTTCTTCATTGGCATGTATCTTTCCTGCACTTTCCGAATTACTCCCAGAAACTCCAGCCATTTCTGCTCTGCCACCATTCCAGCTAGTGTCCCCTTCCAATCAATTTTGTCCAACTCCTTTCTCATTCTTCTGTAATTCCCTTTACTGTAGTACTGATACATTTGACTTTCTCCCTCTCAAATTACAGGGTGAGTTCTATCATATTATGATCACTGCCTCCTAAGGATTCCTTTATCTTAAGCTCCCTAATCAAATACGGTTCATTACAGAACCCTCAATCCACAATAGCTGATTCCCTAGTGGGCTAAACCACAAGCTGCTCTAAAGAGCTATCTTGTAGGCAATCTTCAAATTCTCTCTCTTGGGATCAAAATCAGCAACAACCTGATTTTCACAATCTACCTGCATATTGAAATCTCCCTTTGCTATTGCAACATCGTCCTTTGACATGCATTTTCTATCTCCAGTTATAATTTTTAAGCCCACATTCTGGCTACGGTTCGGAGACCTATATATAACTCCCATCAGGGTCTTTTCAGTCTTACAGTTCCATAACTTTACCCAAATGATTCTACATTTTCTGGCCCTGTGTTACCTCCTTCTAAGGATTTGATTTCATTTTTTACCATAAGAGCAATGCCACCCCCTCTGCCTACCTTTCTGTCCTTTTGATATGTGACGAGAATACACATAAATTAAGATGTTTGCTGGCCTGGGCTAGCACCAGTGGCATCAGCAGTTGGTCTGCCACCTGTCCTTAGGGGAGGGAGAGATAAGGAACACAATGAAGCAGCATTTGGAGATGTTAATGAAGGAGCCATCAGTCTGGGTATTGTCAAGATCGGCTCCCCCTTTGAATCCTGAACTCTTTGAAGTGTGATGGACAGGCGATACCCCAGCAAGGTGATAAAAAGGGACAGGTTCGCCAAGGCAAGACACACACGACACCCAAGGTAACGAGAACCTGGAAGCGGTGCGCCTCTCACAAGTCGGTGGGAAGCTTTTTGGACGGCTGATCGCGGGATCAAGCCTTAGACGCTCAGGGTGGAAAGGTACGATCAGCGGGAACCTGGTGTGTGTCCGCCCTTGCCTGGGTGCCGAGTTCACTGCAGAGGATCGACCGCATCTGAAGGAGGGGTCACAGTCGGTGACCTCAGAAGACACTACAAAGGGCTCGCCTGAAAGCTGCTTGTGAGCAATATTGAAGGTCTGTTTGGGAATCCGAGTTTTGAATATTCATTTCGCACTCTCTCTCTCTCTCCCTCTCCCACGGCAGGAATTACCGTGAGCTGAACTGAACTAAATTGAACTGAACTTTGTGTCACTTTAAAAACTGGTCATTTACCCCTAGACGACTATAGAGCTGATTGACCCGTTTATCCTAGATCTGTGTACATGTGCGTTTATTCATTCCTAACCTGTTGCATTTGTATCTTTGCTATTAGAGTACTGTGTTGCTTGTTTCTGTAATAAAACTGTCTTAGTTCTAGTAATCCAGACTCCAACTGCGTGGTCCATTTCTGCTGGTTTGGCAACCCAGTTACGGGGTACATAACAGATACAATGTGTATCCTTGGATGTTAAGCTCCCAAACATAATCTTCTTTCGGCCACAATTCAGTGATGCCCACGATGTCATACCTGCTATCTCTAACTCTGTTACAAAATCATCTACCTTATTTCCGTATACTGCATGCATTTCAATATAACACCTCAGTACTATATTTGTCACCCTTTTTGATTTTATCCCTGTACCCTGCAACTCATCGCACTGAATGCAAATTGCCCTATCATCTGCCTGTCCTTTCTAACGGTCTCACTACGCACTACATCTGTTTGTATACCAACTGCCCCATTCTCAGCTCCATCACTTAGTTTTCCATCCCTCTGCCAAAGCAGTTTAGACCTTCCACAAGAGTTCTAGCAAATCTGCCTGCAAGGATAGTGGTCCTGGCTATCCACTCGATTTATGCTTCTTTTATCACTTTGTACAACTCTATCAAGTCACCTCTCATCCTCCTTCACTTCAAAGAGAATATCCCTAGCTCAGTCAACCTCACTTATTTTCATAAGACACGTCCTCTCGTCCAGACAGCATCCTGGTAAAGCTCCTCTGCGCCCTCTCGCTAATGCATCGACATCCTTCCTATAGTAAGGTGACTAGACCTGAACAAAAAACTCTGAAAACTCTGACAGAAAACTCTGGTTAGGCCGTTCTTGGAGTACTGTGTCCAGTTCTGGTCGCCTCACTATAGGAAGGATGTGGAAGCATTGGAAAGGGTACAGAGGAGATTTACCATGATGCTGCCTGGTTTAGAGAGTATGGATTATGATCAGAGATTAAGGGAGCTAGGGCTTTACTCTTTGGAGAGAAGGAGGATGAGAGGAGACATGATAGAGGTATACAAGATATTAAGAGGAATAGATAGAGTGGATAGCCAGTGCCTCTTCCCCAAGGCACCACTGCTCAATACAAGAGAACATGGCTTTAAGGTAAGGGGTGGGAAGATCAAGGGGGATATTAAAGGAAGGTTTTTTTACTCAGAGAGTGGTTGGTGCATGGAATTCACTGCCTGAGTCAGTGGTGGAGACAGATACACTTGTGAAATTTAAGAGACTACTAGACAGGTATATGGAGGAATTTAAGGTGGGGTGTTATATGGGAGGCAGGGTTTGAGGGTCAGTACAACAATATGGGCCAAAGGGCCTGTACTGTGCTGTACTATTCCATGTTCTATGTTCTATGTTCAATATTCCAAGTTTCAATAGGTTTCAATAGGTACATTCGGT
Organism: Mobula birostris; assembly: GCF_030028105.1. Taxonomy (NCBI): domain Eukaryota; kingdom Metazoa; phylum Chordata; class Chondrichthyes; order Myliobatiformes; family Myliobatidae; genus Mobula; species Mobula birostris. Next base: position 132,196,594 of record NC_092370.1, read on the forward strand.
GTCAGAGAAATGTATACAATATACATCTTAAAATTCTTCTTCTTTGCAAACATCCACACAAACAGCGGAGTGCCCCAAAGAATGAATGACAGTTAAATGTTAGAACCCCAAAGCTCCCCCCAACTCCCCCTCCCATGCACAAGCATCAGCAAATCAATGACACCCCTCCCCCACCAGCAAAAAAGCATCTGCACCCCCCCCGAGCATTCAAGCATGCAGCAAAGCATCAATAAAGACACAGACTTGCAGTACCCCAAAGACTACTCATTCACCCAGTAATTCGATTTAGCACAGGGTCTCTCTCTCCCTAATAAGGGAAAAAGAGGTGCCCCTGTTTCGCAGCGAGAGAGGAGACATAACATAGCAACTTACTGATTTATGCTGTTAAAATTCTGTTGCTTCACTTCTTCTGGGCTCTGTGGCCAAAGAATTTGGGTCTCTGAGCATATAGCCAGCAGCCAGCTTGCTGTTTATGATCTTCCATTTTCCACGACGCATCAGGCGACGATGGCACTGGCACCGGCCTTGAATCCACCTGCCTCCAGAGCCATGAAAATGCAGCATCCTGAAGGTGTGCTAGTCTTTCAGGCCCATTCTTAGCATATCAAAAAGCGGACGTTCGTGAGACCCTGACAGCGGGTCCCGAAAGAACTGCAAAGGACCGAAGTCAGTGTGTAACTCCAGCTCAGAGTCTTCAAAAGCATCCTGAAAAGGAAAAAAAGAGCTATCAAAAATGGAAATAGAGCTGTTTCCGAAGATGCAAGCGAAGGAGTCGCCGTTAGGCACCATCATCCTCCTAAGTGTGGTCTAACCAGGGTTTTATAGAGATGCAATATTATCTTGTGGCTTTTGAATTTCTGACTAATTAAAGTTGACACACCATATACCTTCTTAACCACCCTATCAACTAACGTGGCAATTTTGAGGGATCTAAGGACATAGATATCAAAATCCCTCTGTTCCTTCACACTGCCAAGAATCCAGCCATTGACCCTGTATCCTGGCTTCAAATTCAACCTTCCAAAAGGAATCACTTCACTGTTTTCCGCATTGAACTCCATCTGCCATTTCTCCACCCAGCTCTGCCCTCTGTCAACGCCAGATCTACAACAACCCTTTACATCATCCACAAGGGTTTCAGTCCGAAAAGTTGACAATACTCCTTTCCGTAGATGCTGCCTGGCCTGCTGAGTTCCTCTAGCATTTTGCGTGTATTGCTTGGATTTCCAGCATCTGCAGGTTTTCTCCTGTTTGTGATGGAACACTATCCAGAACTCCAACGTTCTTCATGACATCTGCAAATTTACTAACCCTCATTAGTTATCAAGTGCAAGATACCTACCTGCTATGGAAGTTGATCTGTGCAAGCAATATAGGATTTGGGAACTCAGTGTGAGGTCAGGTAATACAATGGCTGAAGTTCTGAATTTGTGGTCATATTTCTCAATTAATGATCTTGAAGCTTCCTAATTGTGCCTGGTAGCTGTAGAATTTAAATTCCAATAACTGAGCAAGACTGCAGTTTTACTTTTGAATGCTAATCTTATTAACAGTGGCTAGGTTGTTATGAAAACCCTACTGGTTCATTAATGTCCTTTAGGGAAAGAAATCTGCCATCTGTGCCTGTCCATCTCCAGAATCACAAATGAAGTTAAGTCTTAATTGCCTCCTTGGTTTAGGGTTTGTCATGGGGATACAATAAAAAAGAACTTCTGGAATTAAACCAATGAGACACAATGGCATATTAGTTCTGATCATTAAAATTGATTGTGATATTGAAGTAGTTGGCATCATTCAGCCAGAGGAAAGCAAGACAAAGCCACAATTCCATGTGTGCAGTCCATAAAACAAAATCATTGAATATGTTTGAAGGATGTTACAAGTCTTCATGTTTAACCACATCGATCAAACCACTTTGCAATTTGCTGCATTAGTTCAATACAAAGCAATCCTTCTTAATGAGTTATTATCCCCATAATCAATTCTTATTGAATTGTGATATATTTTATGCAGTCTCAATGATGACATCCATCAATAATTATCATCATTGCACTCAAACTGATGTATGGTTTTCACAAATGTATTCTTTATCAAATCAATGAAGTGTTTTTCTATAAAACTGAAGAGATTAGAAAATACAGGATTAAAATCAAGATATGTAAACTAATTTTGAGTGAATCTTTATCTGGTTAAGATTATAGCCAGAACATGAAAAAAGAAAGAAATTAAGTGTTCCAAAGCAATTTGTTCAATGGTGTGTGGGAGCTCAAGGATCTGCCTGAACAACATTTCCCCGAACCAGTAGATAGTCCAGCAAAGTCACAGAATCATTGTCATAGAACACAGAGGCAGGGCCTTCAGCCCACTTTGCTCACATCCATTAGTGGTGTTATACTGAAAAACAAAACAAGCTCTGATTTAAAAGGGAGTCTGCAATGTTTCCTTTATTCATACTGGACATACCCAAATCAAATGACGTGTGTGAACCAGGAGATTTATAGTCTGCTGAAGGCTAGGTCTGTGGCTTTAAGACCAGTGACCCAGAGCTGAACAAAAGTCAAAGTTTGATGTATGGACCTTAAGAGTGAAAAAAAACAATTTCAATTGAGGTAGAGATGGAATTGGATGCACTGCAGCTTTGGCAGGGTTTGCAGGCCATTGCTTCCTATAAAGCAAAATCTAACATCATGAATAGCAGTGATGCTTCACTCCCAGATGATCTCAATGGCTTTTATCCGCACTTTGAAAGGGAGAATAAAGCTACACCCATGCAAATCCTTCCATCATCTGGTGATCCTGTGATCTCTGTCTTGGAGGTGAACATCTGTACATCTTTCAAGAGGGTGAAACCTTGCAGGTGCATAAGGCCTTGACGATGTACCTGGTAGGGCTCTGAAAACCTGTGCCAACCAACTGGCTGAGTGTTCAAGGACATGTTGAATACCTCACTGTTACAGTCAGAGGTTCGCACCTGGTTCAACAAGGTGACAATCATACCAATGTCTAAGAAGAGCAGATTGAGCTGCCTCAAAGAACATCATCCAGTGGCACTCACACTAATGATGATGAAGTACTTTGAGAGGCTGGTCATGTCTAGAATCAACTCTTGCCTAAGCAAGGACACGGACCCACCGCAGTTCGCCTATTGCCACAATAGGTCTACAGCAGATGCAATCTCACTGGCTCTCCAAATGGCCTTGGATCACCTGGACAACCGTAGTGTGTACATCAGGTGGCTGTTTATTGACTACAGTTCAGCATTCATCACAATTGTACCTAGTTCTAATAAAAAAGCTCCAAAATCTGGGCCTCTGTTCCTTTCTCTGCAACTGGAAATAACATCTTGCTCACAATCAGCACTGTTGCACCACAAGGATGCATATTCAGTCCACTAATCTGCTCTCTCTACACCTGATTATGTGGCTAAGCACACTTTAATCATCATCTATAAATCTGCTGACAACATAACTATTGTTGCTAGAATCTCAGATAGTGTCGAGGAGGCATACAGGAGGAGATTAATCAGATGGTTGAGGGGTATCACAGCAACAACCTTGTATTCAATGTCAGTAAGACCAAGGAATTGATTATGGACTTTAGGAGGGGGAAGCTAAGGGAACACATACCAGTCCTCATCAAGGTATCAGAAGAGGAAAGGGTGAGCACTTTCAAGTTCCTGGGTGTCAACCTCTCTGAGGGTCTGTTCTGGGCCCAACATATTGATGCAATTACAAAGAAGGCATGACAGTAGCTATATTCCATTGGGAGTTTGAGGAAAATTCTATGTACCATGGAGAACATTCTAACTGGATCCATTGCCATCTGGTACGGAGAGACTACTGCACAGGATTAGTAAAAGCAAGAAATTATAAGTTTTGCCAGCTCCATCATGGGCAGTAGCCTCTCCATTTCCAGGACACCCACAAAAGGGCCTTAAACTGTATTGGCAAAAAAAGTATTCCATCATTTTCAAAACATTAGGTGGTGGAAGATTAAAGTCAGCAATGCTGTTCATTAACTGAGGTTAATGAAAATAGTAGAAAATTATTTCAAACATAGCTTTGGTATGCATATACCTATTTAAGTGTTGTTCTAAATCCTTATATATAAGACAATGGAGCAGAATTCGATCATTTGGCCCATTGACTCTGCTCTGCCATTCCATCATGGCTATCTTATTTTCCCTCTCAACTCTGTTCTCCTGCCTTCTCCTCTAAACCTTTTACACCCTTACTAGTTAAGAACCTATCAACCTTCATTTTAAATATACACAAAGACTTGTCCTGCACTGTTATCTGTGGAAATGAATTCCACAGATTCTTCACCCTCTGGCTGAAGAAATTCCTCCTCATCTCGGTTCTAAAGGGAGGTTGTTCTATTCTGACCCTGTGTATTCTGGTCCTAGATTCCTCCAGTATAGGAACCATCCTCTCCATGTACTTGTTCTAGGCATTCAATATTCAATAACTTTCAATGAGTTTCCCCCTCCTCATTCTTCTCAACTCCAGTGTGTTCAGGCTCAGAGCCAGCAAAGTGCTAACCATTGGGAAGGTATGCTCTGTGTGTGCTTTTAGCTAAGTATGTTCGTTGAATATTCAGCTTCAAGGTTTCTATAACTTAGGAAACATGAATGTTTGGTCAAATTTTACTGCTTGCAAATAAATGATTAATATACTTATTTGCCGTCAGTGTTTTCTGCCTCACTTGCCAGCCTCACGATCCTGATTCAACATTACATTTTGGCATTGCGAGCAGGACAGGGCATTTTGAGCAGAAATGCATTTCTTTAAAAGATTATTTAAAAGAATGGACCCTCTATATGAGAGATGCAGAGTCCCAGGTTGGACAGACAATAGTGAGGGCCTTGGAAGTCTCACTAATCTACTGATGGGTTCTGGAATGTCAGTAGGTTGGTCAGACCAGTTATATTTCACTAGTGTTGAAATAGGACACTGTTTCCATAATTAATCATTTGGTTTTCCCAGGAGAAAGGATGGCTGGTGGGATGCTTTCTGGCTGTTTGCAGTGATTGTAAAACATCAGTATAAAACAATAACAAGTCTTAAGAATGAATTGGAAAATCTCAGTACACTTTTATTCTGAGAGAATCACTACTGATGGCTCGGAGTGGGGCTACAAAGTTGGAGGATAAGAATATGGAGATATCTTGTCAACTAATGAAGCTACAGCACTTTGACACTCTATATGTGTGTGTGGACTTTGTGGGCTTTCTTTTTAAGAGATGATGTTAATATGTTGGGCTCCGCCCAGTTCCTTTTTCCTTTGCAGTTGTTCTCTGATAAGTGTGCCATTTCTCTCTGAGAAATTAACTGTCTGTTTTGAGGTTTTGCAGTTCCATACCAGGCTTTGAAGAAGAGGAGTATAGCTTTGGCTTTGTGTTTTGTGCTGTAATCTGTTACTTTGTTTCTTTTTTTATAGTCTGTTACTTTATTTCTTGTTTTTTTTAAGTCTGTTACATGTTCATTGTGTCCTTATCTGTTACTTTGTTTCTTCCCCATGCAATTGCTTGTAGGGATGACTCATTTCATATTGGCCACATGAAATTTCAGTTGATGGGGTAGAAATTTGGGCAACTTTATTCTGAATATGAGATGCCCATATTTCCGAGGGAATTGGGCATTTGGGGAGCAATTCTAGTAGTTCTGCTGTTTTTGTATTTTCTACGTACCCAGTGACTAATCAGGAGTGAGTGCATTTGTATCTCGCTGCATTCCAGAATGGCAAAGTGGAGGGAGATCCTGTGATACATTCCTGGGAATGGTGTTTGAATTTACACATTGGACCAATGGTTCAGGTTGATGAATTTGTATAAGAATGCCTTCCTACATCGCGAAGAAATGCCACTGATATTGATCCCTTTGACAAGAAAAAAGACTGTTGGGGAAATTACCTGGCTGCTCGGGCTTTGGCATTCTGGTTTGGGGGATCTAGGAGGGTATAGTCTATTCCAACCAACCTCAACCCAGAGTATGGTAACAAGGGACTTGAGCCTTAATAGACCTGGTGGAGTAAGTGCTTTTAGGGCTGCTATTTCCCTGTGTACCATTTGTTTAATTGGAAGCCCCTGACTCTTAAAAGTGATTTCCCATCCTCACAGAGTGTTGGTGTAGGTGGCATGTTGAGTACAGGTACAAGGTGCAAGGTGCGTGGCAAGTGTGAACATAAGAACATAAGAAATAGGAGCAGGAGTTGGCCATCTGGCCCTTGGACCCTGCTCTGCCATTGAATAAGATCATGGCTGATCTGGCCATGGTCTCATCTCCACCTACCTGCCTTTTCCCCATAACCCTTAATTCCCCTACTATGCAAAATTCTATCCAACCTTGTCTTAAATATATTTACTCTACTGCTTTGTAAGTAGGAACAGTATCCTGGGGCAGTGTGTCTATTTGAAGGTGGGCACTTGCTGAATGCTGAATGGTACTTACCTAGGCCTACCCATGGTTCCCACAGGGTGGTGCGGTTAATATGTGGTGCTATATGTATGCCACCCTGGTGGCCAGGATGAGCACCTTGCCTATGCTGGTTGATAAGAGGGCTATTACAAAGGAAGGAAGGTTTTGAATAATAGCCTTTCTTAGCTTAGGACAGCCAGAGTGTTCCAGGAACTGATTTTGATTACTTTAGAATACCTGCTCACAAAGGAAAGTGGCACTTGTACTGTTATTGCACAACAATGCTGCACCTACATTCCTGACTGGTTGGAGAACATCACTCACCTGGTTCTTCATACCCAAGACTCAGTGTATGAAGTAAAGAGCAGGACCAGCTCATTAGCTATTACACTCCAGGGTGGGGCTGGTGGATTACTGTGGTACACTGGGAGGTGTCTATTCAGGTTTACAGTACAGGGTATGGTACTTCTATGTTTTATACGTAACAGGGAGTTCACGAGAGTCAAACTGGTGTGACAGTTGGATCATTATTTACCAGACTTGCGAACCTAATTCAATGTTACACATCCTCAAATGAAATTAGGTCTATCCCAGCTCATTCAGGCTGCTTTGGGAGTGTAATTGTAGGGTTCATAACAAGGGTATATAAACTTATATAAATAAAATGCTGGAGGAACTCAGCAAGTCCATCATTGGCTACAACCCAGACTCCTGAGTTACTGGTGGAGAGGAGGTCACTAAACAAACTATTATCCATTATGGACAATCAAGCACATCTTCTCCATGACAAACTGAATAAGTAGCGGAGCACCTTTTAGAAAAGTCTCATACAGCTCTGCTAACACAAGGATCATTACAGAACATCTTTCCTACCAAATGCAATAAGCATATACAATAGTTCATCACTGTGCGACAAGAGAACACACAGCATGGTACAATCATCTCTGTTTTATTATTTCATACATTATTATGGTACATTATTGCACATTGGTAAATTATTATTGCATATATTATTATGCTGTACTTTGTTAGTTAATATTGTTATAATTACTATTCTTTATTATTTACTGATTTTTGAATTTATTATTATTATTTTAAATGTTGCTGCTGTAACAAAATAATTTCCTACTTGAGATCAATAAAGTACTTATTATTATTATTATTATTATTATTATTAAGCCAGGCAGCATCTCTGAAGAGGAATGAAGCGTCAACATTTCAGGCTGAGACCCTTCATCAGGACTGGAAAGAAAAGGGAAGGAAGCCAGAATAAGAAGATGGGAAGAAGAGCAGGAGTACGAGCTAGAAGGTGAAGCCGAACAAGGGGGAAGGTGGTTGGGTGGAGAACGGGGAAGAAATACAAAGCTGGGAGGTGATGGGTGAAAAAGGTAAAGGGCTGAAAAGGGAATCTGATAGGGGACGAGAATGGGCTGTGGGAGAAAGGGAAGGAGTAGGGGCACCAGATGGAAGTGATAGGCTGGTAAGGAGAAGGGAGGAGGTGAAACGGGAGCCAGAATGGGGAAAGGAAGGTGAGAGAAGTGGAACTGGATGAGAAGAAATTATCAGAAGTTAGAGAAATGTCACAATGGGGGCATTGGGAATGGACCCAAATGCAAGACACAGACACTAAAGTACAAGGAACAGGACTTGACTAGAGTAGGGACGTGACAGGATACAGACAAGGAGCAGGGACAAGAATGCACACTAGGGCTAGGACAAGAACAAGACAGGGAACTCGGACAAGGAACTAAGAACTAGGAGCCTGGGCTAGGGAGAGTGGGACCAGGACTAGAAACCATGGACTAGGAGACAAGGCTTGGACTCCGAGCCAGAGACTGGACAAGGACCCAGAACCTGAGTCTTGCCTCGGGCTCGGACCCTAGAATCAGGCAAGGATAGGACGTGGCTGGGGTCAAGAGGCTTGAACCTGGAGACAGGCTGGGGTCTTGGCTCTTGAACCTGGAGACAGGCTGGGGTCTTGGCTCTTGAACCTGGAGACAGGCTGGGGTCTTGGCTCTTGAACCTGGAGACAGGCTGGGGTCTTGGCTCTTGAACCTGGAGACAGGCTGGGGTCTTGGCTCTTGAACCTGGAGACAGGCTGGGGTCTTGGCTCTTGAACCTGGAGACAGGCTGGGGTCTTGGCTCTTGAACCTGGAGACAGGCTGGGGTCTTGGCTCTTGAACCTGGAGACAGGCTGGGGTCTTGGCTCTTGAACCTGGAGACAGGCTGGGGTCTTGGCTCTTGAACCTGGAGACAGGCTGGGGTCTTGGCTCTTGAACCTGGAGACAGGCTGGGGTCTTGGCTCTTGAACCTGGAGACAGGCTGGGGTCTTGGCTCTTGAACCTGGAGACAGGCTGGGGTCTTGGCTCTTGAACCTGGAGACAGGCTGGGGTCTTGGCTCTTGAACCTGGAGACAGGCTGGGGTCTTGGCTCTTGAACCTGGAGACAGGCTGGGGTCTTGGCTCTTGAACCTGGAGACAGGCTGGGGTCTTGGCTCTTGAAACTGGAGACAGGCTGGGGCCTTGGCTCTTGAAACTGGAGACAGGCTGGGGTCTTGGCTCTTGAACCTGGAGACAGGCTGGGGTCTTGGCTCTTGAAACTGGAGACAGGCTGGGGTCTTGGCTCTTGAAACTGGAGACAGGCTGGGGCCTTGGCTCTTGAAACTGGAGACAGGCTGGGGTCTTGGCTCTTGAAACTGGAGACAGGCTGGGGTCTTGGCTCTTGAAACTGGAGACAGGCTGGGGTCTTGGCTCTTGAAACTGGAGACAGGCTGGGGTCTTGGCTCTTGAACCTGGAGACAGGCTGGGGTCTTGGCTCTTGAACCTGGAGACAGGCTGGGGTCTTGGCTCTTGAACTTGGAGACAGGCTGGCGTCTTGGCTCTTGAACCTGGAGACAGGCTGGGGTCTTGGCTCTTGAACCCGGAGACAGGCTGGGGTCTTGGCTCTTGAGGCTGCAGGCTGGGAGCTGGGATCTTGGAATGCGGAGGCTGATAACTCGAAGGCTGGAGCTTGGAGACAGACTGGGAACTGTACATCAACAGAGAGCCAGGACTTATCCTTCGAAAAGCCAGGACTCATCTTTAACATGACACTAGCATGAGACTGGACAGTACATTGACGTAGAGCCGGGACTTATCTTTAGAGAAGCTGGGACTCAACTTATCTCCACACCAAGGTGGGACAGGTCCCTCCGTCAGGTAAAGGCAGAACGGCCGGACTTACCCCACAGAGGCGAGGACAAGACAAGACAGATCCCCCTGCAGGGCAACAGAAAAACTGCCTGGCTTACCCCACAGAGGCAAGGACAAGAAGAGACAAACACCAAAGAATGACAGTTCCATCTCTGCATTGGGGTAGCTCTGAGTCTCAGTTTGGCCAGCAACCTCAGCTGGTTACAGAAGCAACCGGATCCCTACCTAGCTCGGAGTGGCTGGCAGCCACTCAGCTGGCCCGGGAGACAGCCAAATCCATACCACAAAGACGGCTCCAACTACCAACAGCAAGGCTCCATGAAGCGATGGTTCTCTAATACGGCCTAAAGGTGACAAGAGGCCGCTCCAGCCTTCCACCAGCAGGTTGCTCCCAGGGGATCTTGACAAGACAAACTAGCAGCTCACACTCAACCCCAAGGCTACTTATAATCCAAGCCGCAGATGGGAATCAGGTGCCTATGATTAACTCAACCAAAACAAGGGACAGCTGGAAGATCCGGAGTCTTGAGTCCACGGACCAGACCGTGAACTAGACCGCGGACTTCACGGACCAGACATGACAAGAAATCAATGTTCATGCTGTCAGGATGGAGTTGGAATGTGAGGTGTTGCTCCTCCAACCTGAGAGCGGTCTCACCTTGTCAGTAGAGAAGGCCACGGATTGACATGTTAGAATGGGAATAGGGATTGGACTTAAAATGGTTAGCCACTGGGAGATTCTGCTTGTTGTGGATGGAGTGTGTGCAAAAAAACAGTTCCCCAATCTACATTGGGTCTCACTGATGTATAAATGTATGATCTCATACTTCTTTTGACATTACCACAGACACAGAGACTGCACAGAAACAGGCCTTTTGGCCGACAATGTCCATGCTGACCATGACATATCTAACTATACTAATCTTACTTACCAGTATCTGACGCATCATTTTTATGTGTTGTTGCTGTAAGTGCTCATTCAGATAATTTTTGAGGTTTATGAGAAAACCTGCCTTCACTGCCATTCAGCAATATTCCAACTGCTTTTTGATCGACAATGTTCTTCCTCAAATTCCTTTGAAATCACCTATCCCTTCCCTAAGCCTAGCTCCTGTATTTTTAGATATCTCTGCTATGGGGAGAAGTTTCCTACTATTTACCCTATCTGTGCCCCACATAATTTTGTATGCCTCTGTTAGTTCCTGCCACAACCTCCTCCACTCCAAGGAAAGCAAACACAGCTTACCTAGCTTCCAAGTGCGTTCTGACCGATGCCTTATAAAGCTTCACCATTACATTTTTGCTTTTGTATTCTAGTCCTCTTAAAATGAATGCTAACAGAGCATTTACTTTCCTTACCATTGATTCACACTGCAAGTTAAACCTCAGGGATTCCTGCATGAGGAGTCCTAAGTCCCTTTGCACTCTGATTTTGGAATTTTATTCCTTCTACCAAAGTGCATGACAATGCACTTCCCCACACTAAATTCCATCTGCCACTTCCTTGCTCATTCTCCCCATCTGTCTAAGTCCTTCTCTCAGACATCTTACTTCCTTGATACTACCTGCCCCTTCACCTATCTTTGTATCATCTGCAAACTTGGCCACAAAGCCATCAATTTGTTCATCCAAATCATTTACATATAACATGAAAAGAAGTGGTCCCTGCACCGATCCCTGCAGCACACCTCTACTTACCGGCAGCCAACCAGAAAAGGCCTCCTCTGTTCCCATTCGTTGCCTCCAGCCAGTCAGCCAATCTTCTATCCAGGCTAGTATCTAGTACCTCCTTAAGGAAACCACACTGATTTTGGCCTATTTTGTCATGTGCATCCAAGTATCCTGAAACCTCATCCTTAATAATAGACTCCAACATCTTTGCAACTACTGAAGCCAGGCTAACTGGCCTATAACTTCTTTTCCTCTGCCTCCCTCCCTTCTTAAGGTGTGGAGTGACATATTCCATTTTCCTGTACTCCAGAACCATTCCAGAATCCATTGATCCTTAAAAATTATTACTAATGCCTTCACAATCTCTTCAGCCACCTCGTTCAGAACCCTGGGGTGTGGCCCATCTGGTCCAGGTGACTTAGGAACCTTCAAAGTTTTCAGCTTGCCAAGCACCTTCTCCTTAGTAATAGCAAAAACACTTATTTCTGCTCCCTGAGACTCTCACATTTCTAACATTCTGCTGGTGTCTTCCCCAGTGAAAACTGATGCAAAATACAGTACTTATTAAGTTTATCCATCATTTCTTGGTCCCCTCTTACTACCTCTCCACCATCATTTTCTAGTCATCCAATATACACTCTTGTCTCACTTTTACTCTTCGTATATCTAAGAAAAAACATATGGTATCCTTTTTTATATTAATGGCTAGCTTAACTTAATATTTCATATATTCTCTCTTTATGTCTTATTTAGTTGCCTTCTGTTGGTTTTTTATAAGCTTCCTAATTCTTTACCTTCCCATTAAGTTTTGTTATACTACATGCTCTCTCTTTTGCTTTTGTGTTATCTTTGGCTTCTCTTGTTAGCGTGGTTGCCTCATTCTCCCTGTAGAATTCTTCTTCATCTTTGGGATGCATCTACCCTGTGCCTTCCAAATTGCTCCCAGAAGCACCAGCCATTGCTGTTCTATCGTCATCCCTGCTAGTGTCCCCTTCCAATCAACTTTGGTCAGCTCCTCTCTCATGCTTCTGTAATTCTCACTACTCCACTGTAATACTGATACATTGGATTTTAGCTTCCCCTTCACAGATTGCAGGGTGAATTCTATCATGTTATAATCACTGCCTCCTAAGGATTCATTTACCTTTGGCTCCCTAATCAAATCTGAGTCATTACACAACACCCAAACCAGAACTGCCATTCCCTAGAGGGTTCAACCACAAACATGCTCTAAAAAGCCATCTCATAGGCATTCTGGAAATGTCCTGGCTTGGGATTCATCACCAACCTCATTTTCCCAATCTACCTGCATATTGAAATCCTCATTGACTATCACAACTTTGCCCTTTTCACATGCCTTTTCTATCTCCTGTTGAAATTTGTAGCCCACATCCTGGCGACTGTCAGAAGCCTTTGTCACATCATCCCTCAGCGTCCTTCACTCCAAGGAAATTAAGACCAGCCTATTCAATCTCTCCCCATAATGAAAGTCCCCCAATCTAACAATATCATTATGAATACTGACAAACTCTTATATTTTGAGATCCCTCTGCTCCTCAGTGTGTCCTAATGCCCCATTAGGTACAGTTACTATACACTGGTTTTTTGAAGTTCCAAACCCACAAACCTATCAAGGATTCAGTTCTCCAGGCAAAGTTTTGTAATATCTTATCTAGAGAATGTGGATACCAAATGTACATTATCAAATGTAGGTTTGCTCTTCCTTCCATGATACCATACCAAGAAAGGAATTAAGCAAAACACTGATTACATATGATTTCCTTTTCAATGGAGCAATTGATTATGACCATTTATTTACTTGTAATTAATTGCGATGATTTTATCTGCATTTATGAATTAGGTTCATCAATACTTTTTTCAGAATGTTGGGATATGGCCCAAGTGTGGGGGGCACTGAAGCAAGTCAACAGTTCACCAACTTTAATTTAGAACTGTTGCTGAATTTAAAGGAAAAGGGAAAAAAAACACAATAGTACTAGGCCAACAGAGCTATTAATTAAACTCTCAGACTGTAAGCTGATTGACAATACTGTAGCTGGAAGCAATAACTAAATACTAAATAAATACCACTCCATTACAGTGTCAGTCAAAACAGTAGTGCACTTTCCCAGACAAAGTCAAGGGTAAACACGGAGAGTCAACATTGCAGTGTGTTTAGTCAAGTCTCGACAAGACAAGGAAGAAAAGAAAGGAGTTAACTACCACCATAATGAAACAGTAATTAGCTGGAACATGCGTACTTACAAGCCAGTTGCCAAACTTGTTGCACAGTCTGTCTGCATGGGTGCATTGACCTTACAGCACAGTCGGTGGTTATGACAAGTTTTTGGTCAAGTGGAGAATAAGTGTAAATTATCTCCATCCAGTCTGAACAAATGGCAGTTGATTTATTTTTCTCTAAAATATGGTACTACTTGTTCTCAGTTCATTAGTTCAATATATGGGAAGAAATATTACAAACTTATCACATCCAAAATGTATTTATTTCATTTGCTGGTGTCTTTTCATTTTAAGTATGATTAGAGAAATCACTCATGAGGGATTGATCTAGTTTTCTCTCCTCTCTCCAGCACAAATACAAGCAGGTTAGAATTCTTCAATATTTTTGCCATTAAAAAGTAAATATTGTTCCCAAGAACATCCTAATTGATGCTGTTCATATCCCCCTGGATTCCATTCTATCACAAACATTCCGTTTGTTCCTCCCCCCTCCCTCCACTTCTTTGAAAATTTGCTCACCTTCTAATTCAGTACTTCACATTTCTGAAAAGAGTAAATTGACTTGAAATTTTCATTCTGCCTCTCTCTCCATGGATGCTGACTGGCCTTTTGAATATTTCAGAAACTTCTATTTTTTCGTTCCCCCTCATCTGAACAACTGTCTACAAGATTGATGATTATGGAGCCCTGTTGGCTAGAAAGCAAAGCTTCATTGTTGATTCATTCCCAGCTTTGTTCGCACCTTGCAAGGTCATCATCTGACTATATAGCATCCCTTCTATGTTCTCTCCTTCTACACCAGAATCTGCACATACTGATATAAATAAGGCTGGACATCTAAAATTGTTGAGATCAATGCAGAGCTCCAAGAGCTGGAGCATACTTAGATGGAAGATGAGATATCTTCCTCAAGCTTACATTGGGCTTCTTTAATAAATCAGTGTAACAGCCCAAAGACGCAGAGACTCCTGATGCAGGGTCTTAACCCTAAATGTCAACTACCCTCTTGGTTTCACAGATGCTGAATTTCTCCAGCAGTTTTTTTTTGCTCCAGATTTCAACACCTGCTGTCTTTTTCATCTCCTGTAGTTAGATCTATCTACAACAGATTACAACAAGGAGAAAATGTCCTCCTTTTACACCCTCTTCTTTCACCTAATACTGTTTACTTCCATCTATACCCTCTCCTTTCACCCAATACTCGTTAATATCATCAATTTTTATCTTTCTACCACAATCTCCAGCTTGAAGTCTTAGATGGATTTCCATATATCAGATACCCGACAATGAAGACTCGGTAGCTGCTGGTTAAGGTTGCAAAGTCAAGATTCAAGATTCAAGATTATTTATTGTACACGAGTACACGAGTGTAAAGGAGAAAAATGATTGATACTTCGGATCCAAGGAAAAAAACACAATAAGCATAAAATACGATAAATATAAACATAAGAGTAATTTTATAGAACACAATGTACAAGGAACTGTTGGGTGTGGTCATATATACATAAGATTAGCTTATATTCATAGGCTGGTTACATGTACATAAAGTGACACTAGGCACAGGAGTACCTGAACTTAAGGTGACTCTGACAGGAAATGATAAAGTGGCAAGGTGTTTCTTGGCAAGCAAAACCAGAGAGAGGAGATTGACTTGAAATGTTCATTCTGCTTCTCTCCCCATGGATGCTGATTAACTTTCTGAATATTTCAGGACTTTCTGTTTTTATTTCCCTCATTTAACAATTGTCTTTATCATTGATAGGAGTCCGGTCAACTAGAATGCAGAGGTTCACCATCAACTTATTCCCAATGTTCTTCCCAACCTAACTCTTGTCTGGGTAGCAGCAAGGCTATGAAACCACGAGAGGACAGTGACTGTGTCTGTGTAGGTTTGAGCTGTGGAGTGTAAGGGTAAAGTAGCAGTGCATAGGGGTGATGAAGGGCTTTGAGAACTTTTTCTTCAAGACATATTGTAATGCAATATCAAAAGGACTTCATATTTCCCTCTCAAAACAAGTACAAGGTAATCACACCTTTTTTTGCATTTTCATTTCTTTCTATTCTGCCACCAACAATTACCTTCTTTGTTTGGAGGAATCCATATCTTGGTCCTGCATAAACAAGAATTGGAAAAGATAATGCTGCCGGTATACATCTGGTTGCCTTACGGCCTGGTGTGGAAGTACCACTGCTTAAGAAAGGAAAAGCCTATGAAAGTGGTGGATACAGATCAGTCCGTCACAGGCAAAACCCTCCCCACCATTGAGCACATCTACAAGGAGCGCTGACACAAGAAAGTAGCATCTGTCATCAAGGACCCCTAACAGCCAGGCCATGCTCTCTTCTTGTTGCTGCCATCTTGAAGAAGGTGCAGGAGCCTTATGACCCACACCACCAGGTTCAGGAACAGTTATTACCCTTCAAACATTAGGCTTCTGAACCGGTGTGAAGTCCTGATGAAAGTTCTTGGCGTGAAATGTCGACTGTTTATTACTCTCTATGGATGCTGCCTGGACTGCTGGGTTCCTCAAGCATTTGCGTTTGTTGGATTTTCAGCATCTGCAGAGCTTCTTGTGTTTATTTATTGAGATACAACACAGGACAGGCTCTTCCGACCCCTTGAGCCTCGCTGCCCAGCAGCCCACAATTTAACCATAGCTTAATCACAGAACAATTTACAATGACCAATTGACCTACCAGCCGATACGACTTTAGGCTGTGGAGGAAACCAGAGCACGGGAAGAAACCCACACAGTCATGGGGTGAACGTACAGATTCCTTACTGACAGTGGCGAGAATTGAATCCATGTTGCTTGGTACTGTAAACCATTGTGGAAGCCAACACAGTAATCTACAATAAAAGTAATGTAAATTTATGTATGCATTCACTATTGTAAAATTCCTACAATGACTATACTTCAGATGTATTGCACTGACTATAAAGCAAACAATGTGCCCTAGACGGGAAAATCACCACATAAAAAAATTGAAAAGTTCCCTTCTTTCTTTCTTGTCATATTTGTCTTGAAATATTCTTCACAAATAACTTTATTTCTCCCACCTGTCATGTAAAAAGCAAATGATATCACTTATGATAGGGAACATTTAAACAGCTTGAATGATGTTTGCTATTTTGTGTTATTGTAAAGAGAAATTCCATGTTCAAAGTATCTCTTCCTTTCTCCTCAGCTGCCTATCACTTCCCTTCCCCTGGTGCCCTTCCTCCTTCCACTTCTCCCACTGTCAACTCTCCTCTCCTATCAGATTCCTGCTTCTTCAGCCCTTTGCCTTTTCCACCAATCACCTCCCACCTTCTCACTCCTTTCCCTCTCCCCCATCCACCCACTTTCCTCCTCACCTGGCTTCACCTATCACCTTCTGGTTGTACTCCTTCCCCTCCACCCTTGCTTTTTTATTCTGGCTTCCTCCTGTCTTCTTTTCCGGTCCTGATGAAGATGTCTCAGCCCAAAACGACTTTTTTTGGACTTTTTTATTCCTTTCCATAGATGCTGCCTGACCTGCAGTGTTACTCTGGATTTTCAACATCTGCAGAATCTCGCGTTCAAAATAAGACTTTGTTTTATCAAAGTTTAACATCACCAAGAGAGTGATAATTGGATCCTGCATTTCAGAGTGCCATTTTCGTTCATGCAGAAGTGGGCTTGTCAAAGAATGATATGTAAGAGCAGAGGGAAGGTCACAGTCCAGCATTAGCTGCAGCGAATGGTCCACAAATGTTGAATCAATTACCTGAAATTGCATAAAGCACAGACATTATGACAACTTCGGCTTTCTGTGGAAATAATGGTCTGGCTGCAAAATTGATTGCACCCGCTTATTTTTGAGGGGATGTTGCTGTCTCTGACAGCCCTTCCTGTGGTTGTGAAATTGACAGCGGCAATCATAGGTATCTGTTGCAAGCAGTGAAAGCGCCATTAGTCACAGTGCCATGTCCACATCTATTCAGCCGATGACTGATGCACTGCTCTTGAAAGCTGGCAAGTCATCTATTTATTTGAAGGACCTCAAGGGAATCAAATGGCAATAAGGTAAATGTTTCAGGCTGTTACATGATTTCTCAGAACCGTAGATTCGATGGAGTGTAACCAAATAGAGATAGAGGCGCAATCACTCAGGCCGTAGCCGACATGAATCACACGCTGACAGTCTACTGGGCAAAAACTGCATGGGTTAATGCCCCTCTTTGCGATTTACATGTGATTTGCTCGTCCTAATACGCGACCTGGTTAATGAGTGGGATGACTGCTAAGTTGGATTGCTAAAACACAATATTTTTTCCAACAAAAGCTTATGCGTATCATACCACTATCACTCAAATAGGGTTAAATCAAGCAAGTGTTTTATTAAGCAAGGGAACAGTCTGGGAGGCAAGCATCATCTCTCTACTGCATGCATTGCTCCATATGTACAAGTGGACAGCATCTCCTAGGACAAACTTTCGGGAACCTTCTCCATGAACATTGCTGCAATACATTAACATGCTGCAAGTCTTAATAAGATACAAACCTAATAAGCATTAGCCACCCACTCAGTGGCCACTTTATTAGGTACTTCATGAACCTCATAGAGTGGCTCTACTGAGTATACATCCACCGTCTTCTGCTGCTGTAGCCCATCAACTTCAAGGTTTGACATGTTGTGCATGCAGAGATGCTCTTCTGCACACCACTGTTGTAACACAGGATTATTTAAGTTAGTGTCACCTTCCTGACAGCTTGAACCAGTCTGGCCATTCTCCTCCGACCTGCCTCATTAGCAAGTTGTCTTCACCCACAGAACTACTGCTCACTGTATGTCTTTATTTTCATTATTTGCACCGTTACTTACAGACTTGCATTAATGAGCAGGTGTACCTAAAAAGGAGACAACTGAGTCAATGCAAGTGATGTTAAGTTTCCAAACAGTTATCAATCTTCAGTTAAATATAATTTTCTTACGTCATTGTTAACCGTTACTGCAGCCGTAACGTAACGGTTATTGCGATACTATTGTAGCTCGCTTCATCAGAGTTTGGGGTTTAATTCCAGTGTCCTCTGTTAGGAGTTTGTACATCCTTCCTCTGAGCATGTGGGATTCCTCTGGGTGGTCTAGTTTCCTCTTGCAGTCCAAAGGTGTACCGGATAGTTGGTTAATTAGTCATTGTAAATTCTTCGGTGATTAGGCCAGGGTTAAATCAGGGGTTGCTGGGAGGTGTGGCTTTTTGGGCCAGAATGGGCTGTTCCTCTCTGTTTCTCTAAATAAATAAAAATTAGTTAACCACCCCACCCTCAGTCAATGCATTGCACAGAAAGCACTTTAAACCACTTTTTATAATGTGGTTGATATTGTAAGGACAAGCTGGTGTTTATGTATTTATGCACAGTTTATTCCACATCTGTGCTTTAACCTCCAAGTTTATTTTTGATAAAATTCTTTATTCTTATAATGGTTGAATGATGTTGTTTTTTGTTGCATGTTATGCCAACGCAGCACAGCAAATTCCTAATACATGTAAAAATATGCGGTGAGTAAAGCTAATCCTTGATTCTTGAAATTACATAAGGAATTATTTCAAACCAGTCCATTTGTTGCCATTTTTCTTCATATTCCGTCCAGCAGATATGAGATATGTACACAATCTCTTTGAGATCAATACACCATCTTGATATTTGGACTGATGACAATATATTTAAATTCTATTGATTGATTAATATTATTTTATATTAAATAATAATTAATTAATAGTCTGTCAAAGATGTCATCCACAAGGCATTACACTGCAATAGTAATCAGCATATGTTATACATTTGGTCTTAATTAGCAGTGTTTGTCCCACGTTTCAGGTCCTAATAAAGGACCTAGGCCCACTGGGATTTGCCTATCACCACAATAGGTCTACAGTAAATACAATCACACTGTCTCTCCACTCGGGCTTGGATCACCTGGACAACAGTACTACCTACGTTGGGCTACTGCTGATTGCTCAGCTTTCAACACCATCATACCATCAAACAAAGGTTCTGAACTTAAAGAAGGGTAACTTTGAAGGTATGAGATGTGAATTAGCTAAGGTAGACTGGCAAATGACACTTAAAGGGTTGACGGTGGATATGCAATGGCAAGCATTTAAAGATCGCATGGATGAACTACAACAATTGTTCATCCCAGTTTGGCAAAAGAATAAATCAAGGAAGGTAGTGCACCCGTGGCTGACAAGGGAAATTAGGGATAGTATCAATTCCAAAGAAGAAGCATATAAATTATCCAGAAAAAGTGGCTCACCTGAGGACTGTGAGAAATTTTGCGTTCAGCAGAGGAGGACAAAGGGCTTAATTAGAAAGGGGAAAAAAGATTATGAGAGAAAACTGACAGGGAACATAAAAACTGACTGTAAAAGCTTTTATAGATATGTGAAAAGAAAAAGATTGGTTAAGACAAATGTAGGTCCCCTACAGACAGAAACAGGTGAATTGATTATGGGGAGCAAAGACATGGCAGACCAATTGAATAATTACTTTGGTTCTGTCTTCAATAAGGAGGACATAAATAATCTTCAGGAAATAGTAGGGGACAGAGTGTCCAGTGAGATGGAGGAACTGAGAGAAATACATGTTAGTAGGGAAGTGGTGTTAGGTAAACTGAAGGGATTAAAGGCAGATAAATCCCCAGGGCCAGATCCCAGAGTGCATAAGGAAGTAACCCAAGAAATAGTGGATGCATTGGTGATAATTTTTCAAAACTCTTTAGATTCTGGACTAGTTCCTGAGGATTGGAGGGTGGCTAATGTAACCCCACTTTTTAAAAAAGGAGGGAGAGAGAAACCAGGGAATTATAGACCGGTTAGCCTAACATCGGTGGTGGGGAAACTGCTAGAGTCAGTTATCAAAGATGTGATAACAGCACATTTGGAAAGCAGTGAAATCATCGGACAAAGTCAGCATGGTTTTGTGAAAGGAAAATCATGTCTGACGAATCTCATAGAATTTTTTGAGGATGTAACTAGTAGAGTGGATAAGGGAGAACCAGTGGATGTGGTATATTTGGATTTTCAAAAGGCTTTTGATAAGGTCCCACACAGGAGATTAGTGTGCAAACTTAAAGCACACGGTATTGGGGGTAAGGTATTGATATGGATAGAGAATTGGTTGGCAGACAGGAAGCAAAGAGTGGAAATAAACGGGACCTTTTCAGAATGGCAGGCGGTGACTAGTGGAGTACCACAAAGCTCAGTGCTGGGACCCCAGTTGTTTACAATATATATTAATGACTTGGATGAGGGAATTAAATGCAGCATCTCCAAGTTTGCGGATGACACGAAGCTGGGCGGCAGTGTTAGCTGTGAGGAGGATGCTAAGAGGGTGCAGGGTGACTTGGATAGGTTAGGTGAGTGGGCAAATTCATGGCAGATGAAATTTAATGTGGATAAATGTGAAGTTATCCACTTTGGTGGCAAAAACAGGAAAACAGATTATTATCTGAATGGTGGCCGATTGGGAAAAGGGGAGGTGCAACGAGACCTGGGTGTCATTATACACCAGTCATTGAAAGTGGGCATGCAGGTACAGCAGGGGATGAAAAAGGCGAATGGTATGCTGGCATTTATAGCAAGAGGATTCGAGTACAGGAGCAGGGAGGTACTACTGCAGTTGTACAAGGCCTTGGTGAGACCACACCTGGAGTATTGTCTGCAGATGTGGTCCCCTAATCTGAGGAAAGACATCCTTGCCATAGAAGGAGTACAAAGAAGGTTCACCAGATTGATTCCTGGGATGGCAGGACTTTCATATGATGAAAGACTGGATGAACTAGGCTTACACTCATTGGAATTTAGAAGATTGAGGGGGATCTGATTGAAACGTATAAAATCCTAAAGGGATTGGACAGGCTAGATGCAGGACGATTGTTCCCGATGTTGGGGAAGTCCAGAACGAGGGGTCACAGTTTGCGGATAAAGGGGAAGCCTTTTAGGACCGAGATTAGGAAAAACTTCTTCACACAGAGAGTGGTGAATCTGTGGAATTCTCTGCCACAGGAAACAATTGAGGCCAGTTCATTGGCTATATTTAAGAGGGAGTTAGATATGGCCCTTGTGGCTAAAGGAATCAGCGAGTATGAAGGGAAGGCTGGTACAGGGTTCTGAGTTGGATGATCAGCCATGATCATACTGAATGGCGGTGCAGGCTCAAAGGGCCGAATGGCCTACTCCTGCGCCTATTTTCTAATTTTCTATGTTTCTATCAGTGCTAATCAACAAGCTCCAAAACCTGGGCCTTTTTACCTCACTCTGCAACTGGACTTCCTCATCGGGAGACCACACTTAGTGCATATCACAAATAACATCTACTTGCCGACAATCAACACCGGTGCACCTCAAGAATGCATGCTTGGCCCACTGCTGTGCTCTCTCCACACCCTTGACTGTGGCACTGTATTGCAATGATATTAAATCCGATTCTGATTTTGATGTTTTAAGAAGTTGCATTCACCATCTTCTTCAGTAGCCCCCAATCCTTCTCAAGGCTGTTAGTTCTTGAAAGGATTCAGTTAACATCTGAAACAGTTAAATTTTGTTATATGGTTTACTTCTTTTTTGAATCCTTCTGCAGTGTTAAATGCAAGAATCTTAGATGAAGGAGCTAGGTTGTATTTGCATTAAGAAAAAATGGGTGGTAACTGCAAAGTGCAATTCTACAGACTGAAGTGTTGGATTATGTTAACATGAATAATCCTTTCATTTCACTCAATATTCATTATCTTCACTCTCTGATTAAATTATGTCATTATTACTGGTTCCAAGAATTTCTTAATTATATTTCATATGTTGGAAGACTCAGTTTTTACAAAAAGGTGAGGTGTTTTTAATTTCTTTAAACTTTAGTGTTTCTCTAAATTTGTTTTTCTTTTTGAATTATATATAATTTAAATTCAGATTCAGATTCATTTATTTATCACATGTACTTCAAAACACACAGTGAAATGCATCATTAGTGTTAGCAACCAACAAAATCTAAGGGTGTGCTGGGGGCAGCCTGCAAGAGTCACATTCTGGCACCAACATAGCATGGCAGAATAACATAGAACACAACAAAGCAGAACACAATAAACATTAAAATGACAGCAGCAAAACAAGCCATATTGCTCCCTCTTACCCACCAACAACACCAGGACAGGCTGTTTCCAGCATCCAACTTCCAGCGGACTCATGGAATCGCAGACATGGGCCTTCAACTTCCCCATTCGATGCACAGAATCAGGCAACTGTCCATCAGGCCTGGATTTCCAGACTCCTCATTGATCTTTGGGCTTTGATCCTATTAAACCCAGGACTTGCGATTTAGATGAATGATGACCCTGGATGAGGATGCTGAACTCCAGGCCTCAAACTCTGGACTGGCCAAAGATGAGAGCCAAACACTAGGCCTTGAACTCTGGTCTTACCAACTTGCAGACCTAGGAAGTCGCTAGCCCTCAAGCCTCCTGTCTGAACAGAACTCCAATCCCAGAACCTGCTGACTACTCATTGACCCCAGGGGGGAGAGAGGTCACCAATCCTCACCTCGCTGGTCTGTCTGCCTAAAATCCGACCACACATTTGCAGATTTACCATTGTCTGCGTTCACATAATAGATTAATTTTATTATTTATAAACAAAATTCACTACATAATGTTTATACCTGATTTAGTAATCCCGGCTTGTTTAGTGTTTTGATTTTCTATATAAAAATATAGTTGAGTTTAATTCTGCTTACTCACAACATCTAAACCTTTATTGTTAAGATAGTCTTGAATACATTGATGTTTAAAGCACAATTGTAATTGTGCACAGGATGACATTTACACCGTAATGAATATTTATTACACCAGAGGGAAAGAAAGTAAAATATGAGTATAAGAACAGCTGCAGTTATGTAAACATCCAGTGACCACTTTATTAGGTACACCTGTACCCCTGCTGGTTAATGCAAATATCTAATCAGCCAATCATGTGGCAGCAGCTCCATGCATAAAAGCATGCAGAATAGCCAAGAGGTTCAGTTTATGTTCAGAATAAACATCAGAATGGTGAAGGAATGTGTTCGAAGTGACTTTCAACTATGGAATGACTGTTGGTGCCAGATGGGGTGGTTTGAGTATCTCAAAAACTGGTGATCTCCTGGGATTTTCACACACAATATTCTCTAGAGTTTATAGAGAATGGTGTGAAAAACAAACAAAACATCATTCAGTGAGTGCCCTTTCTGTTTATGAAGACGCCTTGTTAATGAGAGAGTACAGAGGAGGATGTCTGGACTGGTTTAAGTCAACAGGAAGGCAACGGTAATAACCAAGCGTTACAACAGTGATGTGCAGAACAGCATCTCTGAATGCACAACACACAGAATATTGAAGTGGATGGGCTACTGCAGCAGAATAGCACGAACATACTCAGTGACCACTTTATTAGGCAGAGTAGGCAGATTTGAGGAATTATTGGTTTGTTCAGACAGGCACGGCTCTTTGTCCCAGACATTTGCACTATTGATGATGCTTGGGGTACTTCTTGTACGAATAAAATTCTGGGAAGAGGAGAAAAAAGAAAATATCGCAGAGAAATGATAAAATCTGCTACTCCTCAAGGCCAAATATGCCTGGGAGTAGGAACTATTTTATGCTTGGGAGATGGGATGCAAATTATATGCCAAGCTATAGGAAAACATTTCTGAATTTCTGTTCCTAGTTTAATTGACCCCATTCTTTTAGTTTCTCTAATAGCTTAATTTCAGTTCCACTGATGAGATTTTTCATAGCAGTACTCATGGGACGTCTTCCATCTTCCTTAACCATGGCTTGACCTCTGCTTTGACAGGAATCCCTACCTTTGGTCCTCCTTCGCCTGCAGTTCTGCTCTTACCCCTTCTTCTTTCAGCCAGAACGAGAGGTGAAATTTGTAGAGGTGAAGTAAAATCAAGAAGTCTAGAGTAGTACAGAATACATTTATTGTGCAGTATTAATTAATCTGGAGAACACCCCACAAAGTCTTTGGATTGTTTTGGCCAAGCACAGATTTCAGATTCAAATTCTGATTCAGCTAACAGTGAAATGTATCATTTGCATTAGCACCCAGCACGCCTAAGGATGTGCTGGGGCAGCTCGCGAGCACTGCCGTACATTTCTACACCAAAATAGCATGCTTACAATCCTACAATGCTTCGCAAAACAACCCAGAGCACAACAAAATGAAACACAAGGAACAAAACAACAGCAAAACAAGCCCTTTCTTCCCTCCCTCACATCAACACACACAAACAGTCCTCCAACTCCAGAACAAGCTTTTGGGCCTTCAGTTTCTAGCCTCTAGGCTCGAGACTTTGACCATTGGGCTTTGACTCCTGGACTACCAATTGATTTCTGGGTTTCAATCTTCAGTATTGACCCATCGACTAGCCAATGATGGGACCCCAAACTCCAGGCTTGCAAACCGACCAACCCTCATGTCTGGTCAAACTTCCGTCTCAGACCATGTCAGACATCCACGGTCAAAGTCACTTAGGTCGTATTTCCTCCTCATTCTGCTATTTGATTGAGCAAGGATGGAACCTCTTGACCATGCCTGCACGCCTTTATGCTATGAGTTGATTCCAAATAATTGGCTGATCAGATATTTGTATTAGTGAGTGTGTGTACAAGTGTACCTAATAAAGTAGCTGCTGAGTGTGTTTTTAATGTACATATAGAATCAAACAATAATGATAAGAAAGAGCAAGGGGGAGGAGGAGCATTGATTCACATTGAAAACAGCCAGATTATACCCTGGGATGACTGGGCTGTGGCCGGGAGATCCTGGACCAGAATCCAACCCTTCAGATCCTGGTCATGATCCTACTATCTGACCCACTCCCGGTCACATTCCCCGGCATTCCTCTTGAATCTGGTCTTAGTCCATTACAAGCCATTCTGATCCTGATCATTGTCCTAAATCCCCTCCTAAAGCTGATCACAATCCTGAGCAGCCCCCCCCCTAAATCTGTCCATAGTCCAGAGCACCCATCCCTATCCTGATCACAGACCTAGCATCCTTTGTGACTCCAGTGATGGTCCCTGTCATCCCTCCTGATTCTGGTCATAATCCTCACCACCTTTGCCAGATCTTACTCAGAGACTCCACTGTCCATCCTGATCCTGGTCTTAGCCCAGTATCCCTGTCAATCCTAGTCACAGTCTGACCAGACAAAATGCTGGTCAAGCAGCATCTATTGAAGGGAATAAACAGTCAATGTTTCGGGCTACGAAGGTCATCAGTACAACGATCTCTCCTGAGCCTGAACAAAGACCTTACTCTGTAAAGGAAGTATTCTGTTGTATTTCTCTCTTCTACTGTGAATGCCTGCAAAAATTGAAACTCAAGGTAGTTTATGGTGACATATATGTACTTTGATAATACAGTTACATTGAACTTTGAGGAGTAAGCTTCTCAAGGATAAAAGGGGAGATCCACCAGCAGAAGTAAAGAGTTAGTCCTAGATGTTAATAAACACTTGACATGTCTCCTCAGGAAAGCTAGATTATAGTAATAACGAAGTCTTATTCTTAGACAGTCCCTTGGTGATGATTTACTTCCATTTTGTGTGTTTTCAGGTGGCTGATAAGACCAAGATGGCATCTACAGACTCTCTCACAGAGGCAGGTACATCAAGGGCATTTAAGAAACTCTTAGATAGCCACATGGAAGATAGAAAAATGGAAGGCTGTGTGGAAGTGAAGGGTTAAATTGACCTTAGAGTAGGTTCAAGGTTCAAAGTTCAAAGTTAAATTTATTATCAGAGTACATACATGTCATCACATGCAAACGCTGGTTCAGGGGCTGATGTTGAAGGGTAATAACTGCTATTTTGGTGCAGGAAGCATGGGGCACTTGCGGGCTACCTTCAGCACATCTCAAACTGTGTGATGGTTATCGACACAAACAACACAATTCACTGTATGTTTCAATGTTCAGACATCCCGCAGCAAACTGTGGAGAAAGGCAGTGATAGTTAATCTGCTTGGAAACTCTAGAGGATGAAAGAGACGGGAGAGTGACTGATAAGGATGATCTCAAGCAGTAAACCAATGCAGGTTCACCAGTACATTATCACAAATTCACATGGAACAAGTTTTCTGAGCCTCATGGAATTGAACTTTGCCTAAAATCTTGACATTAAACATGATCATTTTCTCTTTCAGTCCATTTTTGTGGTACGTGAAATTCATTCTGGACCCTC
The DNA here is from genome assembly GCF_030028105.1 of Mobula birostris. NCBI lineage: Eukaryota > Metazoa > Chordata > Chondrichthyes > Myliobatiformes > Myliobatidae > Mobula > Mobula birostris. The sequence goes on from NC_092370.1 coordinate 132,223,354, forward strand.
TGTGCGAATGATATGGAAGACACTGGGTACATAAGACTATACGATACAGGAGTAGAATTAGACCATCAGACCCACTGAGTCTGCTCTACCATTCCATCATAGCTGACTTATTATCCCTTTCAACCCTTGTCGCTCTTAATTAAAAACCTATCAGTTTTTGCTTTAAATGTATCCAGTAACTTGGCCTCCACAAATGTGTGTGGCAATGAATTCCACAGATTCACCACTCTCTGGGTAAAAAAAAAGTCCTCCTCATCTCTGTTCAAATTGGACATTATTTTGAGGCTGTGCCATCTGGTCATAGGGATGATACCTATGTTAACCTGTTCATTCCTGGGATCATTCTTGTGAACCTCCTCTGGACTCTCCCTAATACTAGCACATCCTTTCCTAGATAAAGGACCCAAAGCAGCTCACAATACTCCAAGTGTGGCCTGAGCAATGCCTTATAAAACTTCAGTATTACATCCTTACTTTTGTATTTTCATCTTCAATGAGCCTAATTAGCAAGTGACCTTTATATGAGAGATACAGACCTCAACAATAAGAGTAGGTCTTGACATATTTAAACTACCTGGACCACAGCCAGAAGCATAGAAGTAATGATCCAATCTAAATAGATTATGCTTCCTTTAGTTTTGTTCATATTTTATTTTCCTCTGTGTTCCTTGAGGAATCCCAATAGTCACCATCACTGTCCTGGGTTCCTACCTCTCAAGGTTGTCTACCCAAGTCTGAGTCATATCGCACCAAGACCAAAGCTTCCTGTCAGGGAGAGAGACTATGAACCAAAAGCTGATTGCCCCAGGATAGTAGTCACGGATGCTGATCTATGAAGTAGATTAATGGGTGAATGCAAATGTCAAAGATGAAGAAGAAAGAAGATAACAGTGACACTTGGTGGTCAAGACTGCTTCAAAGGTTCAAAGTAGATTCATTATCAAAGTACGTACTGTATATGTCACCATGTACCACCCTGAGATTCATTTTCTTCCAGGCATTCACAGTAGAACAGAGCTTAACTTTGAGACATAGGGCTTGATCCTAACACAGACTGAGAAACCACCACTTTCCAGCAATTAAACCTGCTATAACTAGCCGACTCTCTCAGGATGGCAGCACTGAGAAGCATCTCAGGAGGAAGACAGGAGATTCAAAGCACTGTCATGGTGGTAGTGAAGGACAACATTGAAAGGAACCCCTTCACCAGGATCTTCATCAAGAAGGTCCTACTGAAGTACTGCAAGAACATCTACTGCCTCTGAGTAATGGTATCTTTAAGTACCCAGTGGTATTTTAGAAGATGTTACAGGGCTCTTAGGAGAATGGGAGAAGGGGCACAAGGCTCTGATGCCACTGTTGAAGGTGCAGCTTCTCTTCACCTTCCCTAACCAGAATCATGAGATAACAATGCACATGTTTAATCTACAAGTGCCAACAGTGCATGTTCTCAACTTCCTGGCTGGATTCATGAGTCACTGTTGTCTTCTTTCTTCCTTTACTTTGACATTTGCACTAACCCATGAATCCAGAAAAGGCCCTCTTTATTCCCAGTCTTCACCTCCTGCCAGTCAGTCAATAACTCGAACTACAGCAAAGTTTAAGATATGGTGAAGTGATTCACTTTGGAACATCAAGTTTGAAAGCAGACTATAGAGTTAATGGTAGAAATCTTAGCAGTATGGAGTAACAGAGGGATCTTTGGGGCCCATGTCCATAGACCACCGAAAGTTTGCAGATGGTTTAGATGGTTTAGGTGCTGAGATGCCTACTGGTTGTCGATGGAGTAACAACTTCTTGGAGCTGCTCCTATATTACTTACTTTGCTGAGTCCAACCTTTCTGGAAATCTTACTTTTAAACGTAATATTGTTATTATGAGGGGTGCTAAAGCTACGAAAAAAGAAGAGGACCATCCTGTAACTTTGGAATCTATTATGGAGATGATTTGGAAACATAAAAAGGAATTCTCTGAGGAATTTCAGCAACTCAGCTCTGAAATTAAACAAACTGATGTAAAATTTGATTCTATTCAAAAAGCCTTAAGTGAACATGATAAACGACCACAGGAGATTGAAGATACTGTGACAATTTTGGACGCGAAAATTGAAGATCTGCAAACGCTTTGTGAAAATCAGCCAAAGTCTAATGAAAAATTACGACAGAAGATTATTGACTTGGAAAATAGGAATAGAAGAAATAATCTATGAATTCTGGGTTTTGAAGAGTTAATGGAAGGTAACCAGCCTACGGAGTTCTTTGCAAACTTCTTGCCAAAATTATTCCCTAAAATTTTAAAAGCTCCACCTGAGATTGACCGAGCGCATAGATTACCTGTGCCCAGACCTGCTGTAGGAGAGAAGCCCCGATCTGTGATAAACTGTCTTCAAAATTTTCAAACAAATGAACTTTTAATTTGTGAATCCCATCGAAGAGGTATTGATTGCAACAGTCAGAAGATCAGTGTCATCATAGATTATTCACCTGAGGTGATGAATGAGCGCTTCAAGTTTAAAAAGGTTATGTCAGAACTGTATAACAGAGGTTTTAAACCATCTCTCCATTATCCTGCCGACTCAGAATTATCTTGAGGGATGGTTCTCAGAAATGGTTTCATTCGACACAGGAAGCCCAAGAGTTTTTGGACGTAGAAATTTGACTGTTTAATTTCTTCTTATATGAATAATTGTTTCTTTTACTTTTGATATGCCTTTGTAGCTAACTCTCTTCTTGAACTCTTTAATGTTTTACTTAGAAAATAAGATTTTAATGAGTTAATACCTTGTGTGTTAATATGTTTTGAATTTTGATAGTTTTTAAAAATATTTCATATTATACTTATTTTTTTCAAGGTGCTTTTTTCTTTCAATAATTTTCTTTTGTTTAGTTTAGTTGGAACGCAGCTAACCTTGAAAATTTATTTGGAGCATAACCAGTAGGCTTTTTTTGGGAGGGTAATGTCAGTAGGTTTAGCTGTCGACTGTCTATTAGTCAACTTTTTGACTTTAGGAGGTGGGTGGAAGGGTTGGTGTTTTCTTCTCTGGGAGCTGTCTTGGGCCCTTAGCCACATCTGTTGCCTGGTTACTTTACCTCAAAGTTCATTGTTTGGATTTAATATAGATTTCAGTGGTTACTATTCTAACCTTTCTTTTAAGTTGTATTCAGAATGGATCATACTATTAATCTGAGCGATGTTTTTCACTCCTACCTGATATAAGTCTTTACTCACTGGTTTTGGGTGGAGATTTTAATTGTTGGCTAGACCCAGTTTTAGATCGATCATCTTCTAAGCCCACACAACTTACAAACGTAGTAAATCAGCCTTGTTTATTCAACCTTTTCTAATGAAATGTGATATTGTTGATGTCTGGCATTTCTTGCATCCAATAGATACAGAGTATTCGTTTTTTTTCCCATGTTCATCCAGGATCGATTTTTTTTTATTGACAGCCAATTGACTCCATTAGTTCGATCCTGTGAATATAAAGAGATTGCTGTTTCAGATCATGCTCCTGTGGTTTTATCTTTAAAGCTCCCTGGTTTCTTTCAAATAAACAGATTTTGGCATTTTAACACAACTTTGCTATCAGATAAGGATTTCTCAAAATTTTTGGAGAGACAAATCATTCTTTTTTTTTGAAGAGAATATGAGGGAAGAGACTTCTAGTCTTATTATATGGGATAACTTTAAGGCTTATATTAGAGGTCAAATTATTTCTTATACTGCAAATGTTAAGAGAAAAGCTAACAAAGAGAGAATTGAACTAGCTAATCAGTTGAAACAACTGGATCAATAATATGCCTTGTCTCCAGAACCTGCTTTATATAAAGGCGTGTTGAAATTAAAACTATATATGATCTTCTTTTAACATATCCAATTGAAACTCAACTCCTTAAAAGTCAATTTTATGTTCATGGAGACAAAACAGGTAAATTATTAGCTAACTAGTTAAAAACCTTTATAGTTAAATGGCAAATTAAAGAAATCTGTAAAGCTAACGGTGATATGACAACTGACCATTTAAATGGTCATAAATGAATGATGTCTTTAGAGAATTTTACTTTCAACTTTATAGTTCTGATTCTCCTAAAGATAATACTGTAATTTATAATTTCTTAGATCAATTAAATATCCCTACACTTTCTGATGATAACCGAAAACAGTTGGATCAACCTACTTCTTATGAGGAAATTGCCGAGGCTGTATGTTCATTGCACCTGGGGAAGGCTCCGGGTCCCGACAGTTTTTCTGAAGAATTTTGTAAGGCTTTTTCTTTATTGCTTATTTATATTTAGTCCTTTCTGACTCCTTTAAGGTGGAAAGATTAGCCGTAATCTTTTTATGGAGATTCTATTTTGCTTATTCTTAAAAAGAATGAGAACCCAACTGAATGTTTGTCATATAGACCTATCTCCTTACTTAATGTTGACATTAAAATCCTATCGAAAGTTCTGGCTCGTAGAATTGAAAATATTTTGCCATCTATTATTTCTGACGATCAGACTGGATTTATTAAAAATCGATATTCCCATTTTAATATTCGTCATTTATTAAATGTTATTTATTCTCCTTCTAGAGAGATATTGGAATGTGTGATATCCTTAGACGTTGAAAAAGCCTTCGCTCAGGTTGAATGGAATTACTTATTTAAAACCTTAGAAAAAATTAATTTTGGGCCCGATTTTATTCAAGGGATTAAATTACTTTATTTATCTCTCTCTGCTCGGGTTCTTACTAACTCCCAGAATTCCAAACCATTGAAACTTCAATGTGGAACTAGACAAGGCTGTTCCCTGAGTCCTTTGCTTTTTGATCTGGCTTTAGAACCCTTAGCTATTGCTTTCCGGGAATCTAATGATATCACTGGTATTTTAAGGAGAGGTATTACTCACAAAGTTTCGCTTTATGCTGATGACCTTTTGCTTTATATTTCTAATGTTGAGACTTCATTACCTTTGGTACTTTCTTTACTCTCCTGTTTTAGTCAGTTTTCAGGATATAAACTAAATTTTCATAAGAGTGAACGTTCTGTTTGAATAATTTGGTATCAATTAATACTTTCTTTTAAAACTGTGAGAAATCTATTTACTTATTTGGGTGTAACAATTACTAGGAATTATAAATACTTATGTAAAGAATTTTTTTAACTTGCTGAGTTATGTAAAAAGGGCACTATCAAAACGGTCGCCGCCATTTCATTATCGTTGATTGGCTGAATTAACTCTATTAAAATAAATATTTTGCCTAAATTTTTATACCTTTTTCAGGCACCTGCTTTTATTCCTAAATCCTTTTTTGATTCTCTTGATTCTATCATATCTTCATATATATGGAAAAATAAACATTCTTGATTAAATAAAGTCCATCTTCAAAAAGCTAAAAAGAACGGAGGTTTAGCTTTACCAAATTTTAGATTTTATTACTGGGCAGTTAATGCACGGAACCTTATGTTTTGGTTATATTATATTAACCGAAAGGACTGTCCGGTTTGGGTTTCTTTAGAAGCTAACTCTGTTAATAAATTTTCTATCATCTCTCTTCTCGGGTCCTCAATTTCTTTATTTTTAAGTAAACTAACTGATAGTTTTGTAGTTAAACATACATTGAGGATTTGGGTACAATTTCGAAAATATTTTGGATTATTGAGATTTTCTCTTTCAAGTTAAACCTTCTATGACTGATATAACTTTTAAAGATTAGGATAGACTGGGTATTAAATGCTTTCAGGATCTATTTGTGGGGGAAGTCTCTTTTCGTTTGAGCAGTTGTCAACTAAATGTAGTTTACCAAAAACCCACTTTTCTCGATATTTACAAATTAGAGACTTTTTGCAGTCTCAATTACATACATTTCCTAGAAATCCTGATAAGAATTTATTAGGAGTAATTTTTAATTTGAAACCCTTTCATAATGGATCAATATCTAATATTTATGGTATGTTGTTGGGAATGAAAAACGTTCCTTTAGACAAAATCAAAAATCTCTGGGAACAAGTTTTACAAACTTCAATTTCTGAGGAAACTTGGAATAAAATTTTTAAATTGGTTAATACCTCATCGTTGTGTGCCCATCACTTCCTCCTACAATTTAAAGTGCCCACATGACTAAAGATAAGCTGTCTCGTTTTTATTTGGATATATCTCCCTATTGTGACAAATGTAACAATGGAGAGGCTTTATTAATTCATATGCTCTGGACATGCCGAAGTCTTGAAAAATACTGAAAGTATTTCAAACTTTTTCTGTGCTTTTTAAAGTAAATTTTAAACCAAACCCTTTGACTGCCTTATTCGATATTGTTGGAGAAAAAAATATTATCTTGGAAACACCTGATTTGCACATTTTGGTTTTTATTTCTCTTATAGCTAGGAGGGCATTGTTGCTTAGGTGGAAGGATGTTGCTCCGCAAACTCATGCTCAATGGCTAACCGATTTTATGCCATGCTTAAATTTAGAGAAGATTTGTTGTTCAATTTCTGAATCAAGACAAGATTTTTTAACATTGTGGGGACCTTTTTTGAATTGCTTTCAAAATCTTTGATTTGTTATCAAGTACAGATGTTGGCTAATAATATGCTTTACTATATGATAAGGATTTTTTTTTCCTTTTTCTTTCTTTACCAAACAGCCTTCTCGATAGTGGGTTTAGATTATTTTTGTGTAATAATAAAATTATTATGTTTCAATATTACGATTCAATTTAATTTACACGAATATAGGGTAATGAAACTATAAGTGTGATTCACATATATTGTATATGATATATGATATATGATATATAGCCTCCTGTACTCTGTATTTTTTTGTAAGAAATCAATAAAAATATTGAAAAGGAAAAGAAGGTCTGTGGTGTATTGGCCTTCATTAGTCAAGGGATTGAGTTCATGAGCAGCAAGGTATTGATGGTTAGACTACTCATGGAGTATTGAGTTCATTTCTGGTCACCTCATTATGGGAAGGATGTAAAAGCTTCAGAGAGGTGCACTGGAGACTTACCAGGGTGCTGCTACATCAGATGGCATGTCTTATGAGGATAGGCTGAGCAAGCTCGGGCTTTTCCCTTTGGAGCGAAGGAGGATTGGAGCCAACTGGATAAAGATATGCAAGATGATAAGAGGCATTAACAGTGGAATTTGTTGCAACGTGCATCTGTGGAGGCCAGGTCACAGGGTGTATTTAAGGCAGAGATTGATAGGTTCTTGATCGAACAAAGGTTACAGGGAGAACACCAGGAACTGGAGTTGATGAGGAAAGGGGAAAAAAAAGGGATCAGCCATGAATGAATGGCGGAGCAGACTCAATGGGCCAGATGGCCCAATTCTGCTCCAAAGTTTTATGGTCTTATGATCTAATAGTGTGGATAGCCAGAAACATTTTCCCAGGGTGGAAATGGCTAGTACAGGGGGCATAATATAAAGGTGTTTGGAGGAAACATAGGGGAGAGGTTCAGAGGTAAGCTTATACACAGAGAGTGGTGGGTGCATGGAACACCCTCACAGGTGTGGTGGTAGAGTAAGGTACATTAGGGACAATTAAGATATTCTTAGATAGGCACATGGATGAAAAGTTAGATTGATCATAGACTAGGTTAAAAAGTCAAAACAACATCATGGGCTGAAGGGCATGTACTGAGCTGTAATTTTCTATGTTCTGTGGTGGCTCAAAGCCCCACAGTTATCTACAAGAACTGCAAGTGGAGGAGTAAGGTGTGCGGGGGGGGGGGAAGTGGGAGTTGGCTCCTACATTTCCTCCAGGGGAATGTCGAAACTGCTTATCAGTGCAGAGGCCTTAGAAGAGACTGTGACCAGGACTGAGGAAAAGCCACATACCTCAAGCTCTCAAACCCCGGCCATGAGCATCCAGAGCCTTCCCAAAGAGGAGTTAGTGGAAGAGGAGAGGGCAGAGGAAAAAGAAAGGGAATGGCAGATGATGAAAAGGAAGGAGGCACCACCCAAAACACAAGGTGCTTCTGAGATGAAAAGAAATAGAAAGAAAAAGGCAATGAGGCGGACAGACTCTTCTGTTTGCTGTACCATGCGAGAGCACTGTAGCGTAGCGGTTAGCTCATCACTTTACTGTACCAGCCGTAAGATCAGGGATTGATTCCTGCTGCTGTCAGTAAAAAGTTTGCACATTCTCCCCATGATAGTGTGGGTCTCTTCTAGATGCTCTGGTTTTCTCCCATGTATGGTTATGGTTGATGTGTTTTGAGCATGCTATGATGGCACCAGAAGTGAGATGACAGTTGTAGGTTTCCCCCAGCACAATCCTCACTGAGCTGATTTCACACAAAGGATGCATTTCTCTGTATGATTTGATGTACATATGACAAACAAGGCTAATCTTACCTTATCTCTCCTCTGCTCTCATCCACTCTTCTATCTTTGCCCTCACTCTCCAGCCCACCAGCCTCCACACTCAACAATCATTTGCTCTAGTTGCTGTGATGATAAAGGGACTCCCACTGCCAGATACATCTCCCCTTCCTTCTCCTCTCTCAGTACTGTGAAGAAGCTGTTCCTTCCACTGCTCGTTAGTCTACTCAAACATCTCCACTAGCTATAGCAGTTTCCCATGCCCCTGGCGTAGGTGCAACACTAAACCTTTTACCTCTTCCCTTCCCACCATCTGGTGACTCAAACTGTTCTTCCAGGTGAAGCAGTAGTTACCTTGCACTTCTTCTTGAAACCCTGCTGTTTCCTTGGCAGCATAAGTCCAGGGAATACACACTCTGATCCTGCTAAACCCATGAGATTTAGATGGCTCTCTCACCCCAAACCCCGGTTTGTGTGAATGCTGTTTAATTTGCTACCCCGTTACAACTCTGTGCCAACAAATAACAGACAGCACATTGCACACGATTAAAGGAATTATATTTATGAATCTTAACTAAAGGGTTCATGAAAAAAAGAAAGAAAAAAACATAAAGGGTCCATTATAATTAAACGGTCAAATGTGCACAAGTTGGAGCTCAACTCTTCCAAAAGTCCTATTCACCGATCCTCGGTAGACCATGGCATCTTGCTCCATTGAGTCACAGTCCCCTACCTGGTCGAATCCTACGACCAGTTCTCTCCAGCATCTTCTTCCTTCTTCTCCCGCCGAACAAAAAAAAAACCAAGACCAACCTTAGTGTCTCTTACAAAACCTCCCCCGTCACGTTCTCTGGAACCTTCTCCCAGTTCCACCATCCTAATCGGATGACACACATTCTTTAGCATCCCTTATCTTCAACAATAAGCTAAACAGACTGAAAGTAGAACAGATTGCCCTAACAGAACTGCTAATGAAATATCTATAGCATAGCAGTAAAAATGTTAACCAGTGTGTTACATTCTAATTTGGCATTAAGTTGTCCATGCTCACATCAGAGAAACCAAACACAGTTCGAGTGAATACCTTGCAAATATGAAATTGCAACAACAGCCTTACACCCAACGTCAGTAAGACCAAGGATTTGATTGCAAGCAACACGCAAACCGCTAGAGAAACTCAGCAAGCCAGGCAACATCTATGAAAAGAGTACAGTCGATGTTACAGGCTGACTGTAATATTGGATTTGCAGCATCTGCAGATTTTCTCTTGTTTCCAAGGAATTGATTGTTGACTTCAAGAGGGGGAAGTTGGGAGAACACGCACCAGTTCTCCTTGAGGAGTCATCAGTGGAAAGAGTGAGCAGCTTCAAATTCCTGGGTGTTTACGTCTCTGAAGATTTATTCTGGGCCAAAAATATTGATGAAATTATGAATTATTTTTCATTCGGAGATGAGGGGATTTGCAATGCCATCAATGAAGATTGTAGATTTCCACAGATCTACCATGGAGTTCATTTTGATTGGTTGCATCACCATCTGGTGTAGAGTATTATCAGTTCTGCAAGCACCATCATGGGCACTGAGCTCCCCATCATCGAAGACATCTTCAAAAACGTGGCATCAATTATGAAGGACCCTGCCCACTCGGACATGCCTTCTTAATGCTTCCGTCAAAGAGGGGGTACAGGATGCTGAACACACACACACACACTCAACATTTTAGGAGCAACTTCTTCCTCTTGGCCATCAGATTTTTAAATGGACAATGAACCAACCGATGAACGCTACCTCACTATTTTCGCTCTTGTTTTGCACACCTGCTTGTTAATGCAAATACTAATCAGACAACCATGTGGGAGTAACTCCATCCATAAATAGCATGCAGACATGATCAAGAGATTCAGTTTTTATTCAGAGCTAACATGAGACTGGGGAAGAAATGTGATCTAAATGACTTTGACCATGGATTGATTGCTGGAGCCAAACGGGGTTGCTCTGAGCATTTCTGAAACTACCGAACTCTGAGGATTTTCATGCATAGCAATCTCCAGAGTTTGCAGAGAATGGTGGGGAAAAAGCAAAAAAAAAACCATCTAGTGAGTGGCAGTTCAGTGGGTGAAAATGCTTTCATAATAAGAGAAGTTAGAGGAGAATGGCCACACTGATTCAAGCTGACAGGAAGGCAACACAGTAAATCAAGGAACCATGCATTACAACAGTAATGTGCAGAAAGGTATTACTGAACACACAACACGCTAAACCATGAAGTGGATGGGTTACAGCAGCAAGACCACTAACATACACTCAGGAGCCACTTTATTAGCTACCTGAGGTACCTAATAAAGTAGACACTGAGTGTATATACACTTATTGTAATTTATAGTGTATTTTATGCATTGCACTTGTAGGTTTCACAAAAAAAAACAGAGGTGTTTTATGTTTAAGAGAAATGGTAACAACTCAATTTTGTATTCCAAGCCCTGAGCAGAAAGTGCGGTAAAAAATCTTTACATATTTTGTCATCATGTCAGACCAGCCTTCCAGTTCAATGTCAGTGGTTGTGAATTATGTACACTTCCGTCAATTACGTTACCCTACACACTGTACTGCAGCCACAAAACAACAAATTTTGTAACGCCACGACGTATGTCAGTGACAATAAAGCTGATTCTGATTTAGTCTGCAAGAATGATCTTGAATTTCCACTCACTTATTTCTTTAACTCTATCCCACTCCAAATCCAATTTCTTTACCTAAAGATGCCTGATGGACTTTTTTTAACTTCCTTACAAGCAACTACAGCTCTTAAAACACAACGTGGATCAAAAAAAAAGTCCAGGTGTTCGTCTCTTTTCTCTTCTCTCTCCACTGGCGTTGACGGACATTCAAGTTTCAATGACTTCCGACAAGATGGCAGCGTTACCTGTCACAGCCGCTTCTACAGGGCCAACAAAGGTGGTGCCACTCTACTTAAACATACTTCTAATGATCCTGCTATACATTAAGAACTCAAAGGACTGCAGGTCTGCAGCATCAGCGCATTGCTCGCTGGCGAAGATAATGAAGGAGCCGCACAATGTGCTGCTGTCTGAGTCGATGGAGGCTCACAGTCAAATGGTAAGTGGCTGTCATGGTTGCTTTTCCTGTGATTGCAAGACTGCTTTGGACATTGTTAATCTGGTATGCTGCAAATTTGATTCACTGATTCATTGGATGCGAGCAGGGGCAAATGGAGGGGCCTAGTCCTTGGCTGAGGCAAGGACTAGGCCTGAAGTACGGTGTCGCCTATTTGCAGCCACCCAGAGTGAGAGAGACGAAGCCATTGGGCTTCACCGGGGGCGGTGTGGCACAATGTCTAGAACAGAGTCAGAGCTGCCCTCCCAGGGTTTTGCTCGGTAGAAGACAATCTCTGTTGTGCAGATTTTTGCAGATGTACTTGGGCCTCAAGCTGCGGGTTCGATTACTTTTCAACCACCAGAGGAGAGGCGTCCGACCCACTGTGCTCATCAGGGCGGCGTAGCGCAGTTGTGATGACTGAAGATTTAAGATAGTCTGAAGGGTCTGGACTATATATATATTATATATATTCTCTGGTTGTGCTTTTACTAATATGCTATATGTGCTTGTATATGTGAGGACTCAGATATATCGGAAACTACGTTGTCGTCTAGTGGATGTCGGGCACCAGTCGACAGATGATATCGGTGGGCTGGGGGTCTGCACTATACACATATATATGTATATATATTTTTTTTACTGATATTCTATATGGGTATGTTGACTTGCATGCATCAAGCTGTAGTGGCGTGTGAGGGAGGGGCTTCAGGAGTCTTATTACGTGATTGTGATCTTGTGTGCGCTTACTGTGTGTGACTGTTGGTAATGTGTCTTTGCACCTTTACGCTGTGGTAATGCTATTTTGTTCAGCTGTATTCATGTATGGTGAAATGACAATTAAACTTCAATGGAATTGAATTCAGTTTATTTCCTTGTGCTTTCCATTCTGACTCTGATGGCTGTTAATTAGAGCCAGCACCTGCCGTAGACGTTTCCTCTGTTCTTCTTTAACCCTCCCCGTTTCTACATCTTTATACCTGCTTGCTTTCTCATACTTGCATTGTTCATGAAGAGTCATTGACCTGAAGTATCAACCTCTTTCCTCTCTCCATGGATGCTTCCTGGCATATTGAGTTATTTCTGGCATTTCCCCTTTTTATTTCAGATTCCAAGCATCTGAAGTTTTTCTCTTCATTCGAGGTGAAGATGGTGACTTGCTGCAGAGTATCCGTGAGTCAAGGCAGACTGTCTGATATGTTGCATGCAAACATGCATTGCTTCAAGACCTGCACTCGGAGTGCAACTTCAACAAAATATGAACAGCAGAAATCAAAGACCCTACAGTGTGTGTGATGAATGAGTGAGCATATTCCATCCACAAAACAAGACTCCATATGTTGATATTGTAGCCCATACAGCAATTTGGTTGAGACAGGGATACGAGAAGGGCAGGAATGGGTGCTTAATGTCCCAGGGTTTTAATGTTTTAGGAAAAAAGTAGTGTGACAATAGAGGGAGGGGTGATTGCACTACTAATCAGGGGAAATATCACAGCTGCTCTCAGAGGGGTCATAATGGAGGACTCTCCCACTGAGTCTATATGGACAGAAATAAAAAATAGGAAAGGCACAATCATTTTGATGGGACTGTACTACCCACCTCCTCAGTAGCTACTGGGACATTGAGGAACATATATGCAGGCAGATAAGAAAAAGGTGTAAAGCAATAGTATTGTTGTCATGGGAGACTTCAACTTTCTAAGTGTGAGTGGTTTAGATGCATCCAGGAGGGTTTCTTAAATCAATACGTAGATAATCCAACAAGAGGAGGGGCTGTTCTAGACATGGTGTTGCTTGATGGGCCTGGCCAGGCGATCGACCTTTCAGTGGATGAGCAGGTAGGGAACAGTGGCCACAACTCCTTAAATTTTAATAACAACTAAGCATACGTATTGTCCTTGCAGAACATTAAATTGTAGCAGAGCAAATTAGGGAAATTAGGGAGGAACTAGGGAGAGTTAATTGGGGACAGCTGTTTTTCGGCAAGTCCACAGCCGACCTGTGGAGATTGTTTAAAGACCAAATGCACAGAGTACAGGACAGGTATGTTCCAGTTTGAAGGAAGGACAAGGATGGCAAGAGAACCTTGGATGATGAGGTGAGCTTTGAATTTAGTCAATAAGTAAAAGGAAAAGTGGGTGACATTTAGGAAGCTAGAATCAAACAGAGACTTTGAGGATTATTAAGAAGACAGAAAGGAACTCGAAAAGGGAATTAGGAAAGCCAGAAGGGGCAATGAAAAGTTCTTGGCAAGCAGGATTAAAGAGAATGCAAAGACATTTTATGCATCAATCAAGAACAAGAGAATAACTAGGGCAAGGGTAGGGCCACTCAAGAATAAAGGGGGGAACATTTGCTTGGATGCCGAGGATGTGGGCAAGGTGCAAACTGAGTACTTTACATCAGTATATGAGGATAGGAAGATCATTACTGAGTGTATTGATGTGCTAGGGCATTCTAAGGTAAAGGAGAAAGTAATATTGGGTCCCTTAAGGAGAATTAAGGTGGATAAATCCCCAGGGCCTGATGAGGTGTACTCCATACCATTAAGGGAAACAAGTGATGAGATTGCTGGGATTGTGACCAATGTCTCAAGCCACATGCGAGGTCCAAGAGGACTGCTAATAACTAATGCTGTTTGATTATTCAAGAAGGGAATCAGGGATAATTCTGGAAGCAATAGACCAGTAAGCTCATGTCAGTGGTAGGGAATTACTAGAGAGAATTCTTAGGGATATGGTCTATAGCTTTTGAAAAAAACTATTGCTTAATTAGGGAGAACCAGCATGGTTTTCTACATGTCTTACTAACTTGATTGAGTTTTTTTTGATGGGGTGATGAGTGTAATTGATGAAGGTAGAGCTGTGGATGTTGTCTACATGGATTTTATTAAGGCTTTTGACAAGGTCCTTCATGGGAGGCTCATCCAGAAGATAAAAAGGCATGGGATCCATAGTGAATTGGCCATTTAGATTCAGAGTTGGATTACCCATAGAAGACAAGAGAGTGGTGGTTGAAGGGACTTATTCTAGCTGGATTAGTGATTCCACACAAATCTGTGCTGGGACCTCTGCAGTTTATGATGTATATAAATGACCTGGATGAAGATGTAGATGCGTGGGTTGGTAAATTTGCAGATGATATGATGTTTAATGGTGTCGTGGATGGCATAGAATATTGGCAAAGAATACAATAGGATATAGATCAGTTGCAGATATGGATGGAGAAATGGCAGGTGGAGTCTAACCTGGCCAAATGTGAATCATTGCGCCTTGGTAGGTCAAATGTAGAGACAGTGCACTGTTAAGTTCCAGACTATTAATGGTGTTGATGAGCAGAGGGGTCTCGGGGTCCAAATTCATAGCTCCATGGGAGTGGCTAGACAAGTTGATAGGTTGGTTAAGAAGGCAAATAGCATGCTTGCCTTTATTAGTCGAGGCGTTTAGTTCAAAGGTCAGGAAGTTATGCTGCGTCTTTATTTGGTCTAGTTGGCCCTCATTGAGTCTAGTTAGGCACATAGTTCTGGTCACCCCACTACAGGAAAGATGTCAAGGCTTTGGAGAGGGCGCAGAAGAGGTCGACCAGGATGTTGCCCGGAGTAGAGGGCATGTGCTATAACAAGAGACTGGTTAAACTTGGGTTGTTTTCTCTGGAGTGGCAGAGACTGAGAGAAGATCAGGTTGTTTATAAGATTCTGAGAAGCATAGTAGCGTAAGCAGACTGCATCTTTTCTCAGGGTTGAAATGTCTAATACCAGAGCGCATACACTTAATGTGAGAGGGGGCCATTTTCAAAGAGATGTGAGGGGGAAGTTCTTTACACAAAGCTGGAATGTGCTGCCTGCGGTGATGGTAGAAATAGATACATTGGAGACTATCAAGAGATGTTTAGATAGACACATGAATGATAGGGAAATGAAAGGATATGGACATCGCCTAGGCAGAGGTGATTAGTTCAGTTGGCTATTTGGTTACTAATTTATTTGGTTCAGCACAACTTTGTGGGCCAAAGGGCCTGTTCTTGTGCTGTACTGTTCTATGTTCTATTTCCTGTTTTTATTTCAGATTTCCAGTATCTGCAGTTTTTCTCCCCTCATTCAAGAGTTTGGTGGCTTGTTGCTGGAATGGTGCACATTTTTCCTGCAAAATATAGGTGAATCTCGGGCAGACGGTCTGACATGTTGCGTCCAAACATGCATAGCTTCAAAACCTACAGAGGGATGGCAACTTTTAATGAGCTGTGAACAGTACCAGCTTCAGAAAACAAAGATCCTACTGTGGACATGCTGAAAAGAGTGAGCATCTTCCATCCAAGAAGCAAGACTCCACATGACTGAAGGTCAAGTATAAATACATTTATGCTTTTGTTTTATAAGATCATGTTTTTATTTGCATGGTGTCTGTGGTGTTAATGAGATTAGCTCATTTGCGATGCACCGGTCCATTAGAGCTTTATTACACTCTATTGTGAAGCCTGTTAATATGATTCATTTGTGGCTCATGTGGAGCAATGAAGATCGCTAAAAATTGCATTATCAACCCCGACGTTAATTACAAACTACCTGCAAAATTGTTTCCAGAATTCCTGATGTTCTTCTACCATTATTGATTAAATTAGATCTCATCAGTTTTGTGAGTGGCAGCATAGACTGTATATGCAATGTTGTTGATGTAATGCTGGCCTTGGCTATATTATCAGCTGACATAGGCACCACTGATCTCCTTTGGTGCCCATGTCTTAGCATCCATCACATTTATAGAAATACCAGCCGGACTGCCTATTTTCCGTGCGACACCTTCCTTTCACATATATGGACACTTGACAGAGTCACCGTTACCTAACACTTACAACACTGCTAATAGTTTATTTCAGTCCTTCTGAATATTATTTGCAACACACACAAAACGGCTGGAGGAACTCAGTAGGTCAGGAAGCATCTATGGAGAGGAACAAAGAGTTGGGGTTTCGAACCAAGACTGCTCATCGGGAAGGATGATGAAGGGTCCTGGCTAAAAGTTTTGACTCTTTATTCCTCTTCATAGATGCTGCCCGACCTGCTGAGTTCCTCCAGCATTTTATGTATGTTGCTCTAGATTTCCAGCATTTACAAAATCTCTTATGAATATTATTTGAAAAAGCTTCATTTTGCCAATAATAGGATACTTTCCAGCCTGGATACATACCTAAAGAATCGTCCTGAATCCATACATTTTGGAACTGCACACATAGAATTAGGCCAATCAGCCCATCACATCTATGCTGACCATCAATTCCATCCTTTATAATCAAAGTTAATTTAATTTTAACTTGTTTTATCTCACAATACAGTACGGTAACACGCCATTCTGTTTCTCATGCTGGGTCATTGATTTAAAATAAGATGGAGGAGTTTTAAAAGAGATCTAAGGAGTAAGTGGCTCACACAAAATACAGTTGGTATCTGGAAAACCCGTGTGACCAATTAACCCACTATCCTGTACATCTTAGGAAGGAGAGAGGAAACTGACGCCCCCAGGTAAACCCATGCGGACATGGGGAGAAAGTACGCCACCTTACAGACATTGGTGGAACTGAATGTGAGTCGCTGGTGCTGTAATATCACCTGTCTATTTCTCTTCAAAGGTGCTCCTGGCTCATTGAGTTTGTTCAGTATTTTGTGTGTTACTCCAAATTCCAGTATCTGCAGTCTATTGTACATCAGCCTCTATGATATTGTACTCACCATCTGTATAACTATGTTGCCACTTTTAAAGAGTTATGAAATTGTACCCCTAGGTCCTTCTGTTCAACACACATCTCGTGGCCATCTCATTCTCTTTGCACATCCTGCCTCTAGTTTAACCTCCCAGAATCCATTATTTTGCACATCTCCACCTTTCATTTCCTCACCCACCCTACCAGTTGATCCTCAAGCAATCTTCTTCACAATACCACCAATTTTGGTGTCATCTGCAGGCTTTTAATAATGCTACCTACATTCTCAAAATTCACAGTAAATGTATAAACGAAGTACATATAAGTCACCATATACTACTCTGAGATTCATTTTCTTTCAGGCATTCCCAGTAGAACAATGAAATACAATAGAATCAATGAAAAGCTACTCATTTTTGTCCAAATTATTAAAATATATGACAAACATTAGGGTATCCAACACCAATCGCTGAGTCACACCATGGGTAATCAGCCTCCAATCTGATGAATAATCCTACACTTCCACCCTCTTCCACCTTTGCAATTTTGCATCCAATTGGCTAACACACCTAGACCCCAACAGTCCAGACAAGACTACCATGCAGGACCTTGTCAAAGGCCTTTTGCTAAAGTCAATTTAGACAACATCTACCTGTTTGTAGGTAACCTTTGGCAGTATGGCACTACCTCAGTAGTGACATCAAGAGCGATTATATATCTAAATTAAATAAATTAATGAATATATACACATATATTTCAAATTGTAATTTCTATTTTATTTTCATTTATTTCACTGTACTGCTGCTACAAAACAACAAATCTCATGATATAATACCTTGTAAGAGATTTCAGCCTCCAACCTTTTGTACACAAGAATGACTATTGCAACCAGGGATTCTGAACAATTTAACTGAGAATTTTTATTTGTGAATCACATGCTCCTTTTTTCACAGTAGAGCCTATAAAACAGGGAATATTGTAAAGCATGGAAAACTAAAAGTTTGAAAAAACTGAAATGTCAGCAGTTCAAAAGTATTCATCCCCTTTTGCTCAGTACTTAGTTGAACCTCCTCTTGCAACTACTACAGCCAGTAGTCTTTTTGGATGCATCTCTATTAGCTTTGCACAATGTGATGGAGCAAGATTTGTGCATTCGTCCTTACGGAATTCCTGAAGCTCTGCCAGGTTAGTTGGGGAGCATCAGTGTACAGCAAGTAGAGGTCTTGCCAGAGACGTTAGATCAGATTAAGATCAGGACTGTGACTGGGCCACTCAAGGACATCAATTTTCTTCATTTGAAGCCTCTCTGTGGCTGCGCTAGCAAAGTGCTTTGAATCATTCTTCTGCTGAAAGACAGACTTCCTCCCCAGTTTAAGCTTTCTGGCAAAAGCTAACAGGTTTTTATCCAGAATCTCTCTGTATTTAACAGCATTCAACTTCCCTTCAATTCTGACCAGATTTCTGGTCAATAGACAATACACAATAGACTGGGTGCAGGAGTAGGCCATGCGGCCCTTCGAGCCAGCACCGCCATTCACTGTGATCATGGCTGATCATCCATAATCAGTACCCCATTCCTGCCTTCACCCCATATCCCTTGACTCCGCTATCTTTAAGAGCTCCATCTAACTCTTTCTTGAAAGAATCCAGAGAATTAGCCTCCACTGCCTTCCATAGATTCACAACCCTCTGTGAGAAAAAGTATTTCCTCAACTCTGTTCTAAATCGTCTACCCCTTATTATTAAACTGTGGCCTCTGGTTCTGGACTCCCCCAACATTGGGAACATGTTTCCTGCCTCTGGCATGTCCAATCCCTTAATAATCTTATGTGTTTCAATCAGATCCTCTCTCATCCTTCTAAATCCCAGTGTATACAAGCCCAGTCACTCCAATCTTTCAACATATGACATTCCCGCCATTCCTGGAATTAACCCAGTGAACGTACGCTGCACTCCCTCCATAGCAAGAATGTCCTTCCTCAAATTTGGAGACCAAAACTGCACACAATACTCCAGGTGGGGTCTCATCAGGGCCTTGTACAACTGCAGAAGGACCTCTTTGCTCTTATACTCAACTCCCCTTGTTATGAAGGCCAACATGCCATTAGCTTTCTTCACTGCTTGCTGTACCTGTATGCTTACTTTCAGTGACTGATGAACAAGGACACCCAGATCTTGTTGTACTTCCCCTTTTCCTAACTTGACACCATTCAGATAGTAATCTGCCTTCCTGTTCTTGCCACCAAAGTGGATAACCTCAATTTATCCACATTAAACTGCATCTGCCATGCATATGCCCATTCACCCAGCCTGTCCAAGTCACTTTGCATTCTCATAACATCCTCCTCACATTTCACACTGTCACCTAGCTTTGTGTCATCTGCAAATTTGCTAATGTTGCTTTTAATCCCTTCGTCTAAATCATTAATGCATATTGTAAATAGCTGCGGTCCCAGCACCGCGCCTTGCGGTACCCCACTGGTCACTGCCTGCCATTCTGAAAAGGATCTGTTAGTCCCTGCTGTTTGTTTCCTGTCTGCTAACCAATTTTCTATCCATGTCAGTACCCTACCCCAATATCATGTGATCCAATTTTGCCCACTAACCTCCTATGTGGGACCTTATCAAAGGCTTTCTGAAAGTCCAGGTACACTACATCCACTGGCTTTCCCATGCCCATTTTCATAGTTACATCCTCAAAAAATTCCAGAAGATTAGTCAAGCATGATTTCCCCTTCGTAAATCCATGCTGACTCGGACCTATCCTGTTACTGCTGTCCAAATATGCCGCTATTTCATCTTTTATAATTGACTCCAGCATCTTCCCCACCACTGATGTCAGACTAACTGGTCTATAATTGCTTGTTTTCTCTCTCCCTCCTTTCTTAAAAAGTGGGATAACATTAGCTACCTTCCAATCCACAGGAACTGATCCTGAATTTTTAGAACATTGGAAAATGATTACCAATGCAATAACGATTTCTAGAGCCACCTCCTTAAGTACGCTGGGATGCAAACCATCAGGCCCTGGGGATTTATCAGCCTTCAGTCTCATTTGGTCCCTGCTGCTGAAAAGCATCCCCGTCGTGTTTTGCTACATAAGTCATTCTTTACAGTAGGGATGGTGTTACCCGGCTAATGCGCAGCTTTAGATTTACGCCGCGCTTAATGTTGAGGTCAAAATGTTCCACTTTAGTCTCATCTGACCACAAGACCTTCTTCTTTACAACTTTGTAGTATATTCTAAGTGATGACTTGCAAAGTATTTATGAACAAGGATATGATTTTATTTTTAGCCGAGGATTCTTCTTTCCTCCCTTCCAAAAAATACCCTTTTTGTGCAAGGCCTGAGAGATTGTGGATTCATGAACTTCATCTCCAGTTGCAGCCACTGACATCTGCAGCTGACTCAGAGTGACTGTTGGCGTCACAGAAGAATCTCTTACAAGTGCCGTCTTCTTTGACAACTAAGTTGAGAGGGGCAGCCTGACTTACGCAATGTGGTTGTGGTTTCACATTCTTTCTAACTTTTTCATAATGGACTACATTGACTTCTGAGGTACATTCGGTGTCTTTGAGATGGTCTTGTACCCTTCCCCAGATTTCTGAGGTACAATCGGTGTCCTTGAGATGGTCTTGTACCCTTCCCCAGATTTCTGCTTCTGTGTCATGTTCCTGACTCATCTTGAATGCTCTTTTGTCTTCATTTTGGTTTGGTCTTTTGAAAATCTATCATACTGTTGGATCTTACAGAGAAGGCAGATATTTATTCTTATGAATTCATTGAAAACAGGTGATCCTCCAATTTTCTACATTAACGAACTGGGTGAGTTGGTAAGGTAACTAAGGAAAGTTAGCGAGTAAGCAAAGGGAATTAATATGTTTTCAGCCTCACAAATTCGATTTTTAATTTTTAGGAAATTGTTTACAGGTTTTGGAATTTTTCCTTTTATTTGACATGATGCACAATATTTTGTAGATTAGCTCAAAAAATCCTAAACTTCACTATATTTTAAATTTAGAAAATGAGACAGTAAAATGAAAATAGTTGTGTGGGCTGAATACTGTTTTAAAGCACTATACAGTATATGTCAATGATAATAAACCTGATTCTGATTCTAGGGCAAGTATTTCTTTTAAAAGTGTACTGAGGGAAATGACTATCTTGTTTTAAATATACATTAATTACAAACTTCTGTCATTTTGAAGGAACAATGATTGCTCAAATCCTCATTTGTACTATCCAGTGGTAACTAATCTAATTTGTGTTATTAATAAAATTTAGAAACTGCTCTAAATGACTTCAAGCAACACACATAAAAGTTGCTGGTGAACACAGCAGGCCAGGCAGCATCTCTAGGAAGAGGTGCAGTCGACGCTTCAGGCCGAGACCCTTCGTCAGGACTAACTGAAGGAAGAGTGAGTAAGGGATACTAAATGACTTCAGCTGCTCAAACTCTGTGACAGAATACATTCTATTCATGAAAAAGACAAAAAATCCTATTTGTGTTATAAAAATCCAGGAATTTAAACTTCCAGAATGTAACAATTAAAAAAGAGATTACTACTTGTTAAAAATGTTCAGTGTACTCGGAGAAACAAGAAACTGAGGATATGGGAACCTGGAGTGAAAAAGACAAATTGCCGGAGGGACTCAGTGGGTTGAGCAGCATTTATGGAGAGAGGTGGACAGTGAACATTTCAGATTGAGATGTTTGATCTGAAAGAGGGGAGAAAGTCAATGTAATGAGGTGAGGGGATGGAGTGGAGCAAGAGATGGCAGGTAATATGTGGAGACAGGTGAGGAAGGATGAAAGGCAGATGGAGGAGGGAAGAGTGCAACTAACGACAGGCAAGTCAGTGATAAATGGAGCAACCAATGCTCCAGATGATGGAACCTGACAGGAAAGGAGGATGGAGCCTAGAACCAAATAAGGGAGTTGTGGGCAGGACAGATGGGAGCACTGAGCATGGGTGGGGACTGTAGGAGGAGTGGGCAGAAGAAGGGAAAGGAACAGTGATTTGGAACTTTTAGGGAATATTCGGTTTGTGTAGGAAGAACTGGGTAGATCAGGAGGAGAGAGAGACGGGACAGAAGGGATCCTGTCAAGTCGTAGACTACCAGGAGCAATGTGAGATGCCATACCAGTTTGCATTTCGCCTCACTCTAGCAGTGGGGCAGACTGAAAATTAGGCAGGCAAGTGTGGGAATAAGGAGGGCAATTAAAAATGGCTGCATCAGGAGTTCCAGATAGTAGTTTTGTACCTACTCTAATCAACTTTTAGCAAGTACCTAATAAAGTGGATACTGAGTATGTACAGTTTACTGTATCTGCATGAGTTCCTCAGGTTATTTAATTAAGGGGAATTGATTTTGGGCCATAATTCAGGGGACCAGGAACAAATTTAGCACAACAAATAACATAAGACACAATCAAAAGACAGCAAGTTGAGGAGAAATCTGAATTTGGTTGCTAGTGCTACACATCCACAACCAGTTATAATTATCTCCTGGCATTCATTTTCAGTGCAGTGAATATAACCAGATTTTGGAAGGTAATAGAGCTGATTGCTGATGTTCTTGATGCCTAAGTATAGCAACGAAAGATGCACTTTTACTCAGTTAGGTTTGGGATTCTATTAAAATCCTAATAATAAGGACAGAATCCTTGAAGAACATACCAAGTGAAGAGGCAACAATGTCATCAGAATTGCTATATTCAAGAGTCTTAATGCAATTTAAGAGTTTTAGGAGATTTAGGGTGGCACTGTAACGCAGTGGTTAGCACAATCACTTTGCAGCACCAGCGATCACCAATTGGGTTTCGATTCTCACCGCTGTCTGTAAAGAGATTGTAAGTTCTCCCCTTGAACGCATGCGTTTCTTCCAGGTACTCCGGTTTTCCCTCCCTTCCATGACAATTAGAATTAGTAATTGCAAGCATGCTCTGTTGCCACCAGAAGCATGGCACCACTTCCCAGCCCATCCCCAAAGCAAGCAAAGCACTTCACTCTATGTTTTGAAGTATATGTGACAATAACAGCTAATCTTCTCAAGATGTTAGCAGCAAAGTGGTATTTGACCATGAACCGTGGATATTGCAAGCAAGGCTAAAATTCATTGTCCTTTAATGGAGTGGATTTTTTTGAGAGGGTCATTAAGAGTGGCATATTAACTAGACTAGGCAAAGGCAACATTGCTTTTGCTTAAAAATAACAGTGAACCAAGTAGATTTTAAGGTAATCCAGTAGTTTTATTATCAGACTTTAAGACATCATTGTTGCAAGGGTTCTCAGCGATAGAAGTTACAATTTCCATCTGCTGACTTGTGTAATTTAAATTCTCCAGCCGTTGTCACAGAGCTTGAATCAAATCAATATTATAGCGTTCCCCATACTAGTTCTGGCATTTAACTACTTTAGTCACTGTAGATTTATCATGTAGCAGAAACACTGAAAAATTAATTGAGAAGCTAGATTTAAAAAGGTGAAAAAAAACAAAGTTGCAGAGAAATGGCAATTCTTCTTAGAGATTTTCTTTTAGTGAAAGACAAGTACAGTGGCCACTTTATTAGGTACCTCCAATACCTAATAAAATAGGCATTGCGTGGATTTTTAAATTTTTTATATAGATAAGATAGTAGGGAGATTAAGTAGAGGCATTCAAAATGATGAATAGCTTTGATAGAGAGATGCTATCCGGTGCCAGATGAGGGAATAATTAAAAGATGTAAATTTAAATTAAATAAAGAAACAAAGAAAATACTATTAACCCTTTTATTCCCTGAACTGTTGTGATTTTAATTCACTCCCTGTAAAGACAGTGGATGTTGATAAAATAGTGACTTTCTGTGGGGAGCAACACACTATATGCTTGATGTAATCATGAGTTTGAGAGGGGGTGGGAAGAATTGTTGACTTTAGGTCAATAATTCCTTCTGCAGTGAAGGTAGACTGCATTTGATTAGACTCTGTACTTCACATAATGGTGAGTTTCAGGTTTCTGTTTGTTCCTTTTGTGGATGAAAAGGGAATGGGACTGATTGGAATGTCCTTTCAAAGAGCAGGCACAGGCATCATAGAAAAAACAGTAGCACGTTGGAAAATATACCCTGGAATGATTTCTTCTGTTGAGTAGCAATCCATTTGAGAGGTACAGTAAGGAAAAAAATGGAAGAGATCACATTTTTTAGATTTACATTTGCATTCCCTGCCATTCTTCTCCTGTAAGTTATACTTAGCAGAGTAGGGTTAGCCTCGGGGAACTCGTGTTGTTAATTTGATGGGCTGATGAGTTCCAAAATTACGTGAGGTGAACTAACCAACTGAGCATCACAGTCGTGTTAGATGGAGGCAATTCTGTTGCTGAAGCATTTAAGTAGACTGGTGAAAGTGACTAATCACGACAGGGCATAATTATCATTAACTTAATGTACTTATAATGGTTATTATGCACAATATGATTATTCCTCTCTAATTTAATGTTAAGTCTTGTTCCTTGCCCTAGATAGATTGTGTACACCACATAGGTCTCTTAACTCTGCTATGGATGGTCCCAAGCCTGACTGTGAAAGGAGGAGCATTGGCCATGGAACTAGCATCCCCACCCTGTAAGAGCACACCCTGTAGAAACACCAACATAAACCAAAAGACCGCATTCCTGGGAGAGGAAGGATCTTTATCTGGAAGGTATATGAAGTCGTGTGGTGAAAATGGAAGCCACAGGGCCAATCAGCCATCTATCCGCCCAGGACAGAGGAATCGGGCCAGCTGCTGTCTGCAGCCTTTGCCCCAGTAGGGGTGATCCACTTAAGAAGAAGATGTAGGCCCACTAGGAATGTACATTTACACTTCCTTAATGAACTGTAGTGTACACCAGCCTCATGCAAATCATCACTCGTCTATAGTGCCAAATAACTTACTAGGAATGTTAAATCATAGCCTGTCAGACATCATGCAAAATAGTGAATATCATGCATTTATCATACATTATACAAATATCATACACATAGGAGTTCTAGTCCAGGATTCCCTAAAGGTTAACTTGCAGGTTGAGTGAGTAATAAGCAAGGCAAATGCATTGTTAATACTTATTTCAAGAGGGCTGGAAAAATAAAAGCAAGGACGTAAGGCTGAGGCGTTTTAAGGCATTGGTCAGGCTACACTTTGAGCACTGTGACCGGTTTTGGGTCCGTTATCTAAGAAACTAGGTTGCTGGCATTTGAGACGGTCCAGAGGAGTTTCATGAGAATGATCCGAGGAATGAAAACGTTAATGTATAAGGAGCATTTGATGGTCCTGGACCTGTACTCACTGGAGTTTAGAAGAATGTGGAAGGAATCTCATCGAATATTGAAAGGCCTAGACAGAGTAGATGTGGAGAGGATGTTTCGTACAGTGGAGGGAATCTAGGACCAGAGAGCATAGCCTCAGAATAGAAGGGCGCCCCTTTAGAACAGAGATGAGGAGGAATTTCTTTAGGCAAAGAGTGGTGATTCTGTGGAATTCATTGTCACAGATGGCTGTGAAGGCCAAATCATTTGGCGTATTTAAAGCAGAGGTCAATAGGTTCTTGATTAGTAACAGCGTCAAAGGTTACAGGAAGAAGGCAAAAGGAGGTTGAGAAGGATAATAAATCAACTATGATGGAATGGCAGAGCAGTTTGAATAGCCTAATTCTGCTCCTATGCCTTATGGTCTTATTTTGACCCGCTCTCCTCTTCTAATCCATGCATGGGTGAATATGTACAATCTACTGATGTGGAAAAAATGATGGAAGAATCCAGACAGTAGAAAATGGATCAGGAGTCATGGTGATACAGTTTTTAGCTGTCAAACTGTTCAAGCCACTGAGAAACATATTTAATTAATTTAGAAGTGCAATACATTCAATTTAATAATTCAATTGCTCTTAATACTAAAATTAATACACATAATTTTTAGATTATATTTTTAATGGTATAGGTTAAAGAAACTGCTGTTCAGCACATACTATAACTATAGCTTTAGTGCATCAGGGAGATGAAAGTATTATAAGTGATGTCCTGTGAACACCTAACTATTTCATTGGCTAGCAATTAAACATGCACTAAGCCAGCAATAATTGAGTACTTAGGAAGATTCCTAAATCATGAGGACCTGTCCTAGGAGCAGTATGTAAGGTCCATCATAACGAAGGCATGATAGCACCTTTACTGTCTCAGCAATCCACACAGGTCTTTGACAGACTTCTATCAAAGAATCCTGACTAGTTGCATCACAGCCTGTTATGGAAATGCAAACGCCCAGGGAAAGGAAAGTGTGCATAAAGTAGTGGATGCAGTCCAGTCCATCACAGGCAAAGCCTTTCCCACCACTGAGCACATCTACAAGGAGTACTGCCACAGAAAAGCAGAATCCATCATCAGGAACCCCCCACCGTCCAGGCTGTGCTCTCTTCACTATCGGGCAATAGGTATAGGGGCCTTTGGTCCCACAACACCAGGTTCAGCAACAGTTTTTACCCTTCAGTCATCAGGCTTCCTAACCAGCGTGAATAACTTCACTCACTTCAACTCTGAACTGATTCCACAACCTGTGGACTCACTTTCAAGGACACCTGAACTCATGTTCTCAGTCTTATTTTTTTATATTTTAAGTTTGTTTTCTTTTGCACATTGATTGCTTGTAAATCTATGTTGGTGTACAGTTTTTCATTGGTTCTACTATATTTCTCTTTTCTATAGTAAATGGCAAGAAAATGAATCTCAGTGTAGTATATAGTGGCAAATATGTACTTCAATAAAAATTTACTTTGGACTTTAATCCTTTGATTGCATGAAGCACAACTTATTAGTCTTTTGGTTATAAATTCTGGGCAATAGCTCCTTAATAGGGGATCACAGAAGATCTACTCACACCCCTCAACCCTGTAACAGATTTTCTAGGTTGCTTTTCCAGAGTGATCAACTCCAATGGATCTGGATTTCATCCCAGTGTCTGAACCATTGATATCGAGCCTTCCCCTTGACATTACCACCATGGGTGACCCAACAAGGTTTTGCTTAGCTTTTGCTAAGCTCCAAACCCTTCACCCTCAGGATGGCAGAACTCACAAGCCTCTCCACCACGACAAGTCAATGATCCTTGGAGAAGTAGTGGCAATATCGGTCACAGATGCTGCCTGTCCCACTGAATTTCTTCTGCAACTCAGTTTTAGCTCCAGAATGCCGCATCCGAAGCCTTTTACGTTCAGTGGCCACTTTATTAGGTACCTCTTTAACCCAATGAGGTGCCCGTTAATTGTATGTTAGTGGTCTTGTGCTGCTGTTGCCCATCCACTTCAAGGTTCAACATGTTGTGCATTCATAGATGCTCTTCTGCACTCTACCGATGTAATGCATTATTATTTGAGTTACTGTCGCCTTCCTGTCAGTTTGAACCAGTCTAGTCATTCTCCTCTAACCTCTTTCATTAACAAGGTGTTTTCACTCACAAAACTGCCACTCACTGGATGTTTCCCTTTAATTTTTCACACCATTCTCTGTAAATTCTGGAAACTATTGGGTATGAAAATCCCAGGAGATCATCAGTTTCTGAGATACTCAAACCACCCTGTCAGGCACCAACAATTGTTCCACAGTCAAAGTCACTTTGATCACATTTTTTCCTCATTCTGATGTTTGGTCTGAACAAATAACTAAACTTCTTGACCATATCTGTATACTTTATGCATTGGGTCGCTGCCACATGATTGGCTGATTTGATATTTGCATTAATGGGCAGGTGTCCAGGTGCAACTAATAAAGTGATGACTGAGTGCATTCCTCCAAAATAGCAGTGTTCTGTATTTTCTTTACAGAAGATCATTTCCTGCCTGTGGCTTGGTATGGTTTCATGGTCACTTTTCAACCTTCTCTTCTACTCTTCCCAAAATAGCTCTCAGATTCAAACTCTGCACTCCAATATATTGACCCCTCTTTTATATATGGGGATAAATACCAATTATTAGAAAGAAACATCGATTGTAGAAAAGCCAAATTAAATCTGTACAAATAATGAAGTACTGGTCAAAGCTGGTTAGTGTATGGTAATCAAGATTAAAAGCTGGAGTTGATTTTCCTTCCTTCTTTTCACAGGGGAGCTGCTATCAATTGTTTGCATAATTGCCTAGCTAAGAACATGTACCTAAGGTAAACACAAGAGATTGTCTCAATTGTAAATATTGATTCTTTATTCCTCTCCATAGATGCTGCCTGACTTACTGAGTTACTCCACCTTTTGCGTGTGTTACCTGAGGTAACTTGAATCAGAATCAGAATCAGGTTTAATATCACTAGCACATGTCATGAAATCTGTTAACTTAGCAGAGGCAGTACAATGTAATAAGTGATAATATAGAAAAAATAAGTAAGTAAATCAATTACAGTTTTATATATGTATGTATATTAAATAGTAAATTAAAAATAGAGTTCATGGGTTTAATGTCCATTTAGGAATTGTATGGCAGGAGGAAGAAGCTGATGAATGTGTGGCTTCAGGCTTCTGTACTTCCTTCCCGATGGTGACAGTGGGCATGTCCTGGGCGATGGGCATCCTTGATGATGGACGTTGACTTTCTGAGGCATCACTCCCTGAAGGTATTTTGGATATTATGGAGTCTAGTACTCAAGATGGAGCTAACTAGTTTTACAACTTTCTGTAGCTTCTTTCAATCTTGTGCAGTAGCCGCCCACCCCCCCCCCCATACCAGACAGTGATGCAACCTGTTACAATGCTCTCCAAGGTACATTTGTAGAAGTTCCGAGTGTTTTTTTGGTGACAAACCAAATCTCTTCAAATGCCTAATGAAATATAGCCACTGCATTGCTTTCTTTATAGCTGCATTGATATGTTGGGATCAGGTTAGATCCTTAGAGATCTTGACACCCAGGAACTTGAAATTGACTGAATACAAGACCTTTTCAGTCTATGTTACATTGTGGTTTTCCATTTTGTGTAGTTAAGTCATCAGAGGACTTTATATCTCTGCATAGAAATTTGCATTTGATGTTTATTCATTTACAATGAATAGAAGCCCAAGAGTAACTCAGAAAATTTTGACATGCAAAGTTAGATAACTGTATGGTGCAGCACACTAGTGTAGCTGTTAATGCCGGGCTTTTACAGTGCCAGCTGTAAGATCAGGGTTCAAATCCTACCACTATCTATAAGGAAATTTCATGTTCTCCCCATGACTACATGGGTTTCTTTCAGGTGCTCCAGTTTCCTCCCACATTCCAAAGACGTATGGTTAGGTTAGGGTTAGTGAGCTGAGGGCATACTATATTGACGCTGGAAGCATGGCAACACTTGCGGGCTGCCAAGCACAATCCTTACTGATTTGGCTTGATGTAAAACTATGCATTTCACTGTATGTTTTGATATACATGAAATAAATAAAGATAAACTTTTATATATGGCATCCACCGATAGTCACATTTCTACATAATCTGTACACCATGCCCTAATCTGCATACTTTACTTACATTTATTTGAATCTGATTGCTATTTGACAGAATGTAAAATTTAAAATTGGCATGACACGATGTCACATTGTAAGCATAGTGTTTGGAAAGGTGCAAACAGCTGGCGGCATGTATTGTAGTTTATATTCATCTCGAAGAGTGATGGGACTGAGAATAGTGTACACCAGAGGAAGGGAGAGAAAGACTGATAGTTAGATAGATATATAGACAGATTATATGGATAGATAGGCATACTCACAGAAAATAGACAGACAGATAGATAATCAGGCAGACAGGCAGACAGACGGCAGATAGATAAATAGATAGGTAGATAAATAGACAAATAGACAGAAACATAGAAAACAGCTAGAGAGAGACAGACAGGTGGACAGACACAGAAAACAGATAGAGAGAGATAGACAAAGATGGATAGATCCATACAGAAAATAGAGAAGCAGATGAACAGTCGGACACACAGAAAACGGACAGACAGATAGATAGACAAGCAGACAGGCATCAGACACATGGAAGACAGACAGCTAGATAGAGAGATAGAGCAAGGATTGATAGGGCAGGGAGGTAGACAGTGTGTATTGACTTTAGCAAGACATGGGAGGCTGGTGGAGAAGGCTAAAATGCATGAAATCCAGATGAGGCTACTCAGTTGGGTACAAAATTAGCTTGATGGGAGGAAACAGAGGGTGGTAGTGGAGGGTTGCTTTCCAGATTGGAATCTGGTGACCAGTAGTGTAATAAGTGGATCAGTTCAGGGCCCTCTGTTGTTTGTACTGTGTAATAATGATTTGTTCTGTGTAATAATGTTAGGGAACTGGAGCTGCAGCTGGATGACCTTCGGCTTGTTAGGGAAAGTGAGGAGGTGATAGACAGGAGTTACAGGGAGGTAGACATCCCAAGTCTACGAGACAGATAAATAGGTGACTGTCAAGAGAGGGAAGGGGGAATGTCAGATAGTGGAGAGAACACTCGTGGCTGTCTCCCTCAACAATAAGTACTCCATTTTGAGTACAGTTGGAGGTTGGGGGGACCTAACTGGGAGAGGCAACAGTGGCCATGCCTCTGGCACTGAGTCTGGCCCCGTGACTCAGAAGGCACGGAACTGAAGAGAACGGCAGAAGTAATAGGGGACTCTAGTTAGGAAGACAGATAGTTGACTCCATGGACATGAAAAAGAAACACGGATGGTAGTTTGCCTCCAAGGTGTCAGGGTCCGTGATGTTTCCGGATGCATCCATAATATCCTGAAAAGGGAGGGTAAGCTGTGAGAAGTTGTGGTATATATCGGCATGAACGACATAGGTAGAGAAAGGGAGGAGGTCCTGAAAACAGAATACAGGAAGGACCTCAAGGTAGTAATCTGGGGATTGCTGCCTGTGCCATGCGACAGTGAGGATAGGAATAGAATGAAGTGGCAGATAAATCTGTGGCTAAAGAATTGGAGCACGAAGGAGGGATTCAGATTTCTGGAAAATTGGGACCTCTCCTGGGGCAGGTGTGACCTGTACAAAAGGGACGCATTGCACTTGAATCCAAGGGGCACCTTGAGGCAGGATGGCTAGAGCTGCTGGGAGTGGTTTAAACTAATATGGCAGGGGGATGGGAACCAGTATGATAGAGCTGAGGATGAGCCAGCAGGTTTACATAGAAACGTAGAAACATAGAAAATATGTGCAGGAGTAGGCCATTCGGCCCTTTGAGCCTGCACCGCCATTCAGTATGATCATGGCTGATCATCCAACTCAGAACGCTGTACCAGCCTTCGCTCCATACCCCCTGGTCCCTTTAGCCACAAGGGCCATATCTAACTCCCTCTTAAATATAGCCAATGAACTGGCCTCAACTGTTTCCACAGAATTCCACAGATTCACCACTCTCTGTGTGAAGAAGTTTTTCCTAATCTCAGTCCTAAAAGGCTTCCCCTCTATTCTCAAACTGTGGCCCCTCGTCCTGGACTTCCCCAACATCGGAAACAATCTTCCTGCATCTAGCCCGTCCAATCCCTTTAGGATTTTATACGTTTCAATCAGATTCCCCCTCAATCTTCTAAATTCCAACGAGTACAAGCCTAGTTCATCCAGTCTTTCATCATATGAAAGTCCTGCCATCCCAGGAATCAATCTGGTGAACCTTCTTTGTACTCCCTCTATGGGAAGGATGTCTTTCCTCAGATTAGGGGACCAAAACTGCACACAATACTCCAGGTGTGGTCTCACCAAGGCCTCGTACAACTGCAGAGGTACCTCCCTGCTCCTGTACTCGAATCCTCTTGCTGTAAATGCCAGCATACCATTCATCTTTTTCACCGCCTGCTGTACCTACATGCCCACTTTCAATGACTGGTGTATAATGACACCCAGGTCTCGTTGCACCTCCCCTTTTCCTAATCAGCCACCATTCAGATAATAATCTGTTTTCCTGTTTTTGCCACCAAAGTGGATAACTTGACATTTATCCACATTAAATTGCATCTGCCATGAATTTTGCCCACCCACCTAACCTATCCAAGACACCCTGCATCCTCTTAGCATCCTCCTCACAGCTAACACTGCCGCCCAGCTTCGTGTCATCCGCAAACTTGGAGATGCTGCATTTAATTCCCTCATCCAAGTCATTAATATATATTGTAAACAACTGGGGTCCCAGCACTGAGCTTTGTGGGACCCCACTAGTCACCGCCTGCCATTCTGAAAAGGTCCCGTTTATTTCCACTCTTTGCTTCCTGTCTGCCAACCAATTCTCTATCCATATCAATACCTTACCCCCAATACCGTGTGCTTTAAGTTTGCACACTAATCTCCTGTGTGGGACCTTATCAAAAGCCTTTTGAAAATCCAAATATACCACATCCACTGGTTCTCCCCTATCCACTCTACTAGTTACATCCTCAAAAAATTCTATGAGATTTGTCAGACATGATTTTCCTTTCGCAAATCCATGCTGACTTTGTCTGATGATTTCACTCCTTTCCAAATGTGCTGTTATCACATCTTTGATAACTGACTCTGGCAGTTTCCCCACCACTGA
This sequence comes from Mobula birostris, assembly GCF_030028105.1. Taxonomy (NCBI): domain Eukaryota; kingdom Metazoa; phylum Chordata; class Chondrichthyes; order Myliobatiformes; family Myliobatidae; genus Mobula; species Mobula birostris. The sequence continues at coordinate 132,256,005 of NC_092370.1, forward strand.
TGTTAGGCTAACTGGTCTATAGTTCCCTGGTTTCTCTCTCCCTCCTTTTTTAAAAAGTGGGGTTACATTAGCCACCCTCCAATCCTCAGGAACTAGTCCAGAATCTAAAGAGTTTTGAAAAATTATCACTAATGCATCCACTATTTCTTGGGCTACTTCCTTAAGCACTCTGGGATGCAGACCATCTGGCCCTGGGGATTTATCTGCCTTTAATCCTTTCAATTTACCTAATACCACTTCCCTACTAACATGTATTTTGCTCAGTTCCTCCATCTCACTGGACCCTCTGTCCCCTACTATTTCTGGAAGATTATTTATGTCCTCCTTAGTGAAGACAGAACCAAAGTAATTATTCAATTGGTCTGCCATGTCCTTGCTCCCCATAATCAATTCACCTGTTTCTGTCTGTAGGGGACCTACATTTGTCTTAACCAATCTTTTTCTTTTCACATATCTATAAAAGCTTTTACAGTCAGTTTTTATGTTCCCTGCCAGTTTTCTCTCATAATCTTTTTTCCCCTTCCTAATTAAGCCCTTTGTCCTCCTCTGCTGAACTCTGAATTTCTCCCAGTCCTCAGGTGAGCCACTTTTTCTGGCTAATTTGTATGCTTCTTCTTTGGAATTGATACTATCCCTAATTTCCCTTGTCAGCCACGGGTGCACTACCTTCCTTGATTTATTCTTTTGCCAAACTGGGGTGAACAATTGTTGTAGTTCATCCATGCGATCTTTAAATGCTTGCCATTGCATATCCACTGTCAACCCTTTAAGTGTCATTTGCCAGTCTATCTTAGCTAATTCACGTCTCATACCTTCAAAGTTACCCTTCTTTAAGTTCAGAAGTAGATGATGGGTGTAAAATGAATGTAAGGAAGGACAAGTCAATGATTGGATACAAATATAGAAAGAGCAAAGAGTTAAATTGTACCACAGAGGCAGAATTTAAAAGGCAAAGAATGCAGGACTGAAAATGCTGTGTTTAAATGTGTGTAGCATTCAGAATAAGGTGGATGAATTCACGGTGCAATTAGAGATTGGTTGGTATGATGTTGTGGGTATCACTGAGTCGCGGCTGAAAGAAGGCCATAGTTGGGAGCTTAACATCAAAGGATATACTTTGTATTGAAAGAACAGGCAGGAAGGCATAGGTGGTGGTGTGGCTCTGCTGGTAAGAGATGGAACTACAGCCTTAGAAAGAGGTGACATAGGGTCAGACAACGTTGAATCTTTGTGGGTGAGTTTAGAAACTGGAAAGGTAGAAGAATCATTATGGAAATCGTATATTGGTGTCCAGATGGTAGCCATGATGTGGGGTTCAGATTGCAAAGGGAGCTGGAGAAGGCACATAACAAAAGTAATGACACAATTGTAATTGGAGACTTCAATATGCAAGGGGATTGGGAAAATCAGGTTGGTGTTAGATTACAAGAGAGGGAATTTGTTGAATGCCTACAAGATGGCTTTTTAGAGCAGCTTGTGCTTGAGCCTACTTGAGGAAAGGCCATTTTAGATTGGGTATTGTGTAATAATCCAAGTTTTATTAGGGAGCTGAAGGTAAAGGAACCCTTAGGAGACAGTGATCATAATATGATTAAATTCAAGGGAGAAGCAAAAGTCAAATGTATCAATGTCGCACTGGAATAAAGGGAATTCTAGAGGAGCTTGATCAGGTGTATTAGAGAGGGGATACTGGCAGGGATGACAGCAGAGCAGAGGTGGCTGAAGTTTCTGGGAATAGTTCACAAGGCACAGGATAGATTTGTCCCACAGAAAAAAAAGTTCTCAAATGGCAGAGGTAAGCAGCCATGGCTGACAAAGGAAGTTAAGGACTGCATAAAAGCCAAGGAAAGAGGATAGAATGTGGAGTGGGAAGTTGGATGATTGGGAAATTTTTAAAATCCAACATAAGGCAACTAAAAAACCATATGAAGAAAATACAGGAAATATGAAGGCAAACTAGCAGATAATATAAAGCAGGGTACTAAAGGTTTTTTTCAGTATATAAAGAGTAAAAGGGAGGTGAGAGTTGAAAACAGACCACTGGAAAATGATGCTGGTAAGGTAATAAAGGGGAACAAAGAAATGACAAATGAACTTAATAAGATCTTTGCATCAATCTTCACTGTAGAAGACACTAGCAATGTGTCAGAGTTCTGTGGGTGTCAGGGAGCAGGAGTGAGTGCCATTGCTATTACAAAGGTCAAAGTGCTAGCCAAACTCAAAAGTCTTAAGGTGGATAAGTCACCTGGACCAGATGGATTACATTCCAGAGTCCTGAGAGTGGTTGCTGTAGAGATAACGGATGAATTGGTCATGATCTTTCAGGAATTGCTTGATCGTGGCATGGTTCCAGAGGATTGGAAAATTGTAAATGTCACTCCACTCCTTAAGAAGGTACATTATAGGCCAGTTAGCCTAACCTCAGTGGTTGGGAAAGTGTTGGAGTCTATTATTAACTACGAGGTTTTGGGGTACTTGGAGACTAATGATAAAATAAGTCAAAGTCACCATGGTTTCTGTAAAAGGAAATCTTGCCTGTCAAATTTGTTAGAGTTGTTTGAGGAAGTAACAAGTAGGGTGGACAAAGGAGAGGCAGTGGAATGCATTGACTTGGATTTTCAGAAGGCATTTGATAAGGTGTCACACATGAGGCTGCTTAACAAAATGAAATCCCAAGGCATTATAGGAAAGATATCGACATGGACAGATGAATGACTGACAGGCAGGAGGCAGCGAGTGGGAATAAAAGGGGCCTTTTCTGGTTGGTTGCCAGTGACTAGTGTTGTTCCTCAGGGGTCAGTATTGGGACCGCTGCTTATCACATTGCTTGTCAATGATGCAGATAATGGAATTGATGGCTTTGCGGCAAAGTTTGCAGATGATACAAAGATAGGTAGAGGGGTTGCTAGTGCTGAAGAAGCAATGTGATACAGAAGGACTTAGACAAATTGGAAGAATGGACAAAAAGAGTGGCAGATAGAATACAATACTGCGAAATGCGTTTTGGAAAAAGAACAATATTGCAGACTATTATCTAAATGGGGAGAAAATTCAAGCAGCAGAGGTGCAAAGGGACTTAGGAGTCCTTATGCAAAATTCCCACAAGATTAATTTATGTGTTGAGTCTGTGGTAAAGAAAGCAAATGAAATGCTGGCATTCATTTCAAGGGTAATAGAATATAAAAACAAGGAGATATTATTGAGAATTTATATGACACTGGTCAGGCCATGTGTTGTCACAAACAAGATAAAATCTGCAGATGCAGTAAATCCAATTAACACACACAAAATGCTAGAGGAACTCAGCAGACCAGTACAGCATATTACAGGCCCTTCGGCCCACAATGTTGTGCTGACCAGGAAACCTACTCTAGAAACTGCCTAGAATTTCCCTACCACATAGCCCACTATTTTTCTAAACTCCATGTACCTATCTAAGAAGCTCTTAAAAGACCCTATTGTATTTGGCTTCACATCACTACCAGCAGTGCATTCCATGCACCCACAACAACTCTCTGTGTGAAAAACTCATCCTGACATCCCCTTGGTACCTATTTACAAGCATATTAAAACTATGCCCCCTCGTATTAGCCATTTCATCCCTGGGAAAAAGCCCCTGGCTGTCCACATGATCAATGCCCCTCATCATCTTATACACCTCTATCAGGTCACCTGTCATCTTCCGTCACTCCAAGGAGAAAAGGCCAAGTACACTCAATCTATTCTCATAAGGCACACTCTCCAATCCAGGCAACATCCTTGTAAATTTCCTCTGCTCTCTCTCTAGAGTATCCACATCCTCCCTGTCATGAGGTGACTAGAACTGAACACAGTACTCCAAGTGGGGTCTGACCAAACATCCATGGAAAAAAGTACAGTTAACATTTTGGGCTGAGACCCTTTGGCAGGACTAGAGAAAAAGAAGATGAGTAGATTTAAAAGATGGGGGAGGGGGAGAGAGAAACACAAGGTGATAGGTGAAACTGGGAGAGGGAGGGATGAAGTAAGGGGATGGGAAGTTGATTGGTGAAAAATATACAGGGCTGGAGAAGGGGGAGTCCGATAGAAGAGAAGTGAAAGCCATGGAAGAAAGAAAAAGGCAAGGAGCACCAGAGGGAGGTGATGGACAGGCAATGAGATAAGGTGAGAGAGGGAAAAGGGGATGGGGACTGGAGAAGGGATAGGACATTACTGGATGTTTGAGAAATCACTGTTCATGCCTTCAGGTTGAAGGATATCCAGGTATCTAACCTGATGGCATGAACATTTATTTCCCAAACTTCCAATAATGCCCCCCTTCACCATTCCCCATCTCCTTTTCCCTCTCTCACCTTATCTCCTTGTTGCCCATCACCTCCTTCTGGTACCTGTCTCCCCTTTTCCTTCTTCCATGGCTTTCTGTTCCCTTCTATTGGACTCTCCCTTCTCCAGCCCATTATCTCTTTCACCAATCAACTTCCTAGCTCTTTACTTCTTCCCTCCCCCACCTGGTTTCACCTGACACCATGTATTTCTCTCCCCTCCCTCATCTTTTAAATCTACTCCTCATCTTTTTTCCTCCAGTTCTGCCAAAGGCCCAAAACGTCGACTTCACTTTTTTCCACAGATGCTGCCTACCCTGCTGAGTTCCTCTAGCATTGCGTGTGTGTTGCTTGAAGTATTGTCAACAGCCTTGGGCCCCATATCGCAGAAAGGATGTGTTGTTACTGGAGAGAGTCCAGAGGAGATTCACAAGGATGGTTCTGGGAATGAAGGGGTTAACATTTGGCAGCTTTGGGCCTGTATTCACTGGAATTTAGAATAATGCAGAGGGATCTCATTGAAACCGACCAAATATTGAAAGGAATAGACAGGGTGGATGTGGAGTGGATATTTCCTTTGGTGGTGAATCCAGAACTAGAGGGCATAGCCTCAAAATTGAGGGGCGACCCATTTAGAACAGAGGTAAGGAGGAATTCTTTAGCCAGGAAGTAGTAAATCTGTGGAATGCCCTGCTACAGACTGTGGTGAAGGCCAAGTCGGTGCGTATACTTAAGGCAGAAGTTAATCGTTTTCTGATTGGTCAGGGCATCAAAAGTTATGGCGAGAAGGCAGGTGTATGGGTTGAGTGGGATCTGATATCAGCCATGATGGATTGGCGGAGCAGACTCAATGGGCCGAATGGCCTAATTCTGCTCTTAGGTCTGATGGTCTTATGGCTGAGAACATGTGAGAATATGATTAGTAAGTTTGCAGATGACACCCAAACTAATGGTATAATAGACAAAACAAGATAGTTGTCTGAGTTTACAAATGGATCTAAAGCAACTGGGAAAGTTGGCAAGGGAATGGCAGGTGGAATTTAACTCAGACAAGTGTGAGAAGATGCATTTTGGGAAGTTGACCTAGACCAGAAATGGCAGTGACATGGGGAATTTGATGAACAAAGGCACCTTGACGTACGAGTACATAGTTCCCTGAAAGCAGCAATATGGGAAGAGTGGTGGTGAAGAAGGCATATGACATGCTTGCTTTTATTTGTAATGCATTAAATGTAAAATGTGGGACATTGCTCAGGCTGCATATGGAATATTGGGCGCAGTTCTGATTGTCATACTTAGGAAAGTTTCGGATTAAGCTCACGAGGGTTCAGAAGAGAATCCCATTGATGATGCCCAGATTGAAAGGCTTGAGTTATAAAAGAAGATTGGATATGCTGTGTCTCTTTCACCCTTAAAAATTGGGGTGGCAATGGTTAAATTAAAAATAGTCTCAAATCCAAATCCATGTCACTTTCAGCCCATCCACATGATATAACCAGGATGTGGGACCAAGTGCTACTTTCATGAGGTAAGATGACTATTTAAGTAGGATGAGATCCAGGCCTACAAAGGTTTAAGCCCAGTCAGCCTGATTTTCCAGTTTTCAATTTTTAGAAAACACAATAGCTGAAGGGAGGCAAGCATGGAGCGGGGGTGGGGTGGGGTGCGCAGGAAAGTATCTTTAACACACAGTTTAGGGCAAAGGTGGGGTCCAGGATTCAGGAGTAGAGAGCTGCTAATGGGCAGATATTCCTGGCAAAGCTCTGCAAAGAAAATCTCAAATATAAAGCAGAAGGGTGACATAACAGGGGAATATAAAGTTAGGAGAAGCAAATGGAGTGTGGAGTGTCAAAGTCTGTTTCCTATGGTAAGGAAGTTCAAAATTCAAAGTACATTTATTATCAATGTGTGCATACATTATACAACCTTGAGATTCGTCTCTTTACAGGCAGCCACAAAACAAAGAAACCTCAAAAGAACCTATTAAAAAGAAAACTGTCATCCAGCCAATGTGCAGGAAAAAAAGCAAATCGTGCAAAGAGTAACAGCAAGCAGTTACCTTCAAAACTGAAGTTTTAAGAAGACACGGACCCAAACATCACTGCATCTGGTGCAGGCCACATCCTCAGTTCATCGCAAAGCCAACATCTAAAGCCAGGCGGCATTGGTTGAAAGAGATATGGAGGAAGTTGAGTGTGGATGAAATGAGTATTTTTTCCGCTGGTATCTGGGATGAGCAGCCAGAGGCCATGGAGGCAGGAACAGTGACAACATTAAAAAGCATCTGGAAAGATCAAGGCATAAGAGGATATGGGATTAGTGCAGGCAAATGGAACCAGTGTAGGTAGGCATGACAATTATGCCTTGTGGAGGGCAGGAAAACCTGTTTCTATACTGCATAGCTCTGTCACTGAAGGAGAAGCCGAATGATGAATACACCACAGTCAAGAGACACAAACAACAGGAAGTTATCATCGTAAAATAGCAAAAAGAAAAAGCCAGGCTGGACGAATATAGGGAAAACCCAAAGGAAAAGTTATATGTGAGAAAGAATAGTGTAGGGAGCGGAGGATAGGGTACGGGGGGAAGTATGTATGGCTTCGAACACAGAACACTACAGCACTTTACAAGCCCTTCACCCTGGGGATGACAGTACATTTTCATTTTAACTAATAATACTGAAATATTGATGCACAATGCTTGGTTTGGGAATACAAAAAAGATTGAGGATAGATTTAGTAGGAGTAAGCTATTGTTGAAAATCGTTTTTGACACCCTTTTAGTACTACTCAGATGATGAAAAGGATGGAGTGGTGAATAATAAAATTTTCACTTTCAGAAAGAGTTTGGATAAATTCTGCAAATCATGGATAGAACATAGAACATTACAGCACAGTAAAGGCACTGCACTCCACAAAGTTGTGCTGACCTTTTAACTAGTCTAACCTTTCCTTCCTACATAACCCTCAATTTTTCTATTATCAATACATCCCCCCCCCCCTGTACTCCCCTCCAATCACCTGAAAATTGTGTCCCCTCGTACTGGCCTTTTCCACCCTGGGAAAATGTCTCTGGCTATTCACTCAATCTATGTCTCTTATCAATTCGTAAATAACTCATTTAATTTTGATTTATTTATTCATTTACTTTTGATTTTATTTAGATTCAAATTAAACGGATTCTGTATGTATGTTCTACATGTTAAATTTCGGTGCTTGTACCTATAGAACCATTGAAAATATACATTCTGTGGCCACTTTTAGGTATTTTTGTACCTAATAAAGTGGCCACAGAGTGTATGCTTCTGGTCTTCTGCTGCTGTAGCCCATTCACTTCAGGTTTTGATGTGTTATGCATTCAGAGATGCTCTTCTGCACACCATTGTTGGAACATGTGATTATCTGAGTTACTGTAGCTTACCTGTCAGCTTGAACCATTCTGGCCATTATCCTCTGACCTCTCTCATTAACAAAACATTTTTGCTCACAGGACTGCCTCTCACTGGATGTTTTTAGTTTCTTACAACATTCTCTGTGAACTCCAGAGACATTGGTGCATGAAAATCACAGAAGATCAGCATTTTCTAAGATATTCAAATCACCCTGTTTAGCACCAAATATCATCCATGGTCAAGGTAATCTAGATCACATTTGTTCCCCATTCTGATGTTTGGTCTGAACAACAAGTGAACCTCTTGACCATGTCTGCATGCTTTTATGCATTGAGTGGCTGCTACTTGATTGGCTGGTTAGATATTTGCTTTGACAAGCCGGTGTACAGGTGTGCCTGACAAAGTGGCCACTGGGTATGTAACTAGGGTTGTGGGAAATAGGTTGTCAATTAAGCTATTTTCACAATTTTATTTTAACGCTTGGATTACATAATGAAAAGCACTTTATTAATGAAATACACCTTTGTAATGGTGAGTGGTAAATATAATTTAATTTGCTTTTCTTTACCTTTAAATTAGAGATTCAAAATAATTATTACAATCAGAAGTAGAAGCAGACATTAAGACCAAAGCTTCCTCTGACTCATGTCTGCCAATGACCATCTCCCTATTTTAAAGTGCAATGCTTTTCAAGAGCTTTACTTGTGACATCTGTTCAGTCCACTCGCCTTTGCAAAATTGCATTTCTGATGTGTTTTATAAAATTATCAATATCACTTGCCAATATTATCATGGGAATGTTGACACCAGTCTACCAACATCTGCCATGTCCGGCATTCCAAATTGCAGAATTTTCCCCTGCATATTTCAAAGTTGACTTTCTCATTATCATTGTCCCGTTAATCAATCTTGCGGTTTTGCATTATCATTTAAATTGACTCTATTTAATGCATTAAGAAAAGGCCTGGTGAAACAAATTGATGGTCTACTCTGGAGTGACCTCAACTGAGCCATTTCAGATTAAATGTGGTTAAATAGTAGCCTCTGACTGACCACAAGAAGGATAATTATTGCAATGGGTGTCATATCAAGACCATAAGACCATAAGGCACAGGAGCAGAAAAATGCCATTTGGCCCATTGAGTCTGTTCCAGTATTTAACCATGGCCAATTTATAATCAATTTTTATTTTCAATTTGAACCCTATTATCCTGCCTTCTCTCTGTAACCGTTGACACCCTTACTAATCAAAAACCTATCATCCTCTGCTTTAAATATACCCAATAACTTGGCTTCCATGGTATTGGTTGCAATGATTTCCACATATTCAACACACACTGGCTAAAGAAATTCCTCCTCCCTCTTTGTTTTAAACTTAAATCTTAGTACTCTGGGACTATGCCTTCTGGTCCTAGAATCTCCCACCGTTGGGAACTTCCACTCACTTGACATACCAGTGTAATTTTGAAACTGTTCACTGGTGTACAAAATACTAATTTGTTAAAGGATGTTCATTGCTTTACAAGGGCTAAGGCTTTGCTATCCAGTAACTGTTGGCAGTCATTCTGAGGAAAGCAATTGCGCACAAAATGCTGGAGAAACTCAACAGGCCAAGCAGCATATATGGAAAAGAGTACAGTCGATGTTTCGAGCTGAGACCCTTCAGCAGGACTGGAGAAAAGAGATGAGGAGTAGAGTTAAAAGGTGGGGGGAGGGGAGGAAGAAACACAAGATGATAGGTGAAACGCGGAGGAGGGGGTGAAGTAAAGAGCTGGGAAGTTGGTAGGGGTAAGAGATACAGGGCTGGAGAAGGGGGAATCTAATAGGAGAGGACAGAAGGCCATGGAAGAATGAAAAGGGAGATCAGCACCAAAGGGAGGAGATAGGCAGGCAAGGAGATAAGGTAAGAGAGTGAAAAGGGACTATTGTGCATGAAAATCCCAGGAGATCAGCTGTTTCTGAGATACTCAAACCACCTCGTCTGGCACCAACAATCATTCCACAGTCAGAGCCACTTAGATCACATTTCTTCCCCACTCTGATGGTTTAATGTGAACAACAACTGAACCTCTTGACCATGTCTACTTGCTTTTATGAATTGAGTTGCTGCCATGTGATTGGCTGATTAGATATTTACATTAACAAACAGGTGTACAGGTGTACCTTATAAAGTGGCCACTGAGTGTATACAATATTGGAAGGCCTACAGTACTGTGCAAAAGCCTTAGGCACTGATATATTGTGAAGAATGCCTAAGAGTTTTGCATAGAACTGTAGTAATTTATATTGTGTTATACTGCTGCCACAAGAAAATAACAAATTTCATGACGTAAGTGAGTGATGATAAACCTGATTCTGATATGGGTCTCTGTTGCGGACTGAGAGTGGGAAGAGGGCAGGGAGAGGGAAATCATGGTTGGGAGAAGGGGAATGGAGAGGTGAGGGAGTGGGAACCACCAGAGAGACATTCTTTAATAATCAATAAACCAATTACTTGTAATCAAATGACCTTGCCTGGTGTCCCAGGGCCTGGTGTCTGCACTTGCGCCATGCCCAGCCCCTGGTATTCCTTCTCTGCCACCTGTCCCATACCCCTCGCGCAGTTCTCCACCCTCATCATTCCCAACATGCCAGATTTACAAACTCACTCTATACATAAGGCTTTTGCACAGCCCAGTGAATTTTTGTATCCAGTCATGTAGGAGTTTATGAGAATCTCCAATAAGATTCTGTCATCAGTAATGGTTTCGTAATGTAAAAAGTTATTTGACTTCAGCAGAGTTCGCTTTTTAATCTTATAAATTCCAAATCCTGACCTTTTGCTGTCTGCCTATTCAACTAATATGCTCACATTTGACAATAGTATTTGTTATTAAGACATAATAATGATAGTTAGCAACTCATATTGTCATGGAGTCATTGGGTTACACGGCATAGACTCAGGCTCTTCGACCCAGACCATCTGTGCCACCAAGTGACTAATTCAGCTATTCTATTTGCTTGCATTTGGCCTATATTCTTCTAAGCCTTTCTTATCCATGAAACTGTCTAAATGTCTGTGAAATGTTTCAACTTACATAATTCTTTAGGTAATTTATCTGATATACTTGCCACCCTCCATGTAAAAATCTTCACTTTAAAATGTTTGCCTTCCAATTTAGACCTATGCCTCTAATTTAACTGTCCTATTCTGGACAAAAAAGATTGATACAATCATTAATATTATTGAAATAGTCAGAATATTAGTTAATTTATCTATGCCCCTCATGTTTTAACCCCAAATAAACCATCTTTTACTCAGGGTAAACAATGCCAGCCTGTTCAGTCTCTGAAAACAGAAACATCTTTGTGATTTTTTTTTCTGCACATTTGCTACCTTAATCACATCTTCCTGTTGTACGGTGACCAGAGCTGCACGCAATATTCCAGGTGCGGTCCCACTGCAATTATGTTCAGGTGTAACGTGGTATACCAGTACAATGCTCCGTCTGATGAAGGCAGGCATACAATACACCTTCTTCACTATCTTGTCGACTTGTCTGACTGCCTTTAGACAACTACTGTATGTAACTGTGACCTTACATCTCCCTGCTTTACAACATTACCCAGGGCCCTGCCGTTTACTGTGTATGTCCTACCCTGCTTTAACTCCCAAAATGCATCACTTTGCACTTGCCTCTATTGAATTGCATTTGCCATTCCTTGGTTCACCTTACCAGTTGCTTTAGACCTCAGACAACCTTCTTCATTGTTCATCCACACCACAAATTTTGTGTCCTCTGCAAACCTAGTAATCATGCCATCTAATTTCTCATCCAAATTCTTGATATATATGACAAAAAACAGGTGACCCAGCACTAATCCATACAGCACACCACTGTTCACAGGCTTCCAATCTGAAAAACAACTCCCACTACTACCCACGGCCTTGTTCCCTCAAGCCAATTTATATCCAATTGACTCGGTCACCCTCAATCCCAACATACGATGCCTGACCTTGTCAAAGGCCTTGCTAAACTTCATATAGCACATATCTACCACCCTGCTCTCATGAATGCTCTTAGTCATCACTTTTTTTAAAAAAACAGTCAAATTCATGAATACACTGACTGCTCCTAATCAGTTGCCTTTCCAAATATAGATAGATCCAGTCTCTCAAAACTTCTTCCAAATGTAGGTAACTCTCCTACCTGAGGATGTTAACCTCACTGACCTGTAGATTCCTGGCTTGTCCTTACAACCCATTTTAATTCAGCGAGGATCTTGCTGGTTAAAGGAAACTTCAATGGCCACAATGCTTATGTTACTGGGCTTGTACTTGGAGATCTGGATTATAGATTTGGAATCATGAAGTTGGAAATTTAATTTCCAAATTTGCACATTAGCAAATTTGCCGATGACACAAAGCTGGGAGGCAGTGTGAAATATGAGGAGGATGTTATGAGAATGCAGGGTGACTTGGACAGGCTGGGTGAGTGGACAGATGCAGTTTAATGTGGATAAATGTGAGGTTATCCACTTTGGTGGTAAGAACGGGAAGGCAGGTTATTATCTAAATGGAGTCAAATTAGGAAAAGGGGAAGTACAACGAAATCTAGGTGTTCTTGTACATCAGTCACTGAAAGCAAGCATGCAAGTACAGCAGGCAGTGAAGAAAGCTAATGGCATGCTGACCTTCATAACAAGGGGAATTGAGTACAAGAGCAAAGAGGTCTTTCTGCAGCTGTACAGGGCCCTGGTGAGACCACACCTGGAGTACTATGTGCAGTTTTGGTCTCCAAATTTGAGGAAGGACATTCTTGCTATTGAGGGAGTGCAGCGTAGGTTCACAAGGTTAATTCCCGGGATGACGGGGCTGTCATATCTCGAAAGATTGGAGCGTCTGGGCTTGTATACTCTGGAATTTAGAAGGCTGAGAGGGGACTTATTGAAACATATAGGATTATTAGGGGATTGGACACGCCGGAGGCAGGAAGCATGTTCCCACTGATGGGTGAGTCCAGAACCAGAGGCCACAGTTTAAGAATAAGGGGTAGGCCATTTAGAATGGAGTTGAGGAAAAACTTTTTCACCCAGAGAGTGGTGGATATGTGGAATGCTCTGCCCCAGAAGGCTGTGGAGGCCAAGTCTCGGGATGCTTTCAAGAAAGAGATGGATAGAGCTCTTAAAGATAACGGAATCAAAGGTTATGGGGATAAGGCAGGAACTGGATACTGATGGTGGATGATCAGCCATGATCACAGTGAATGGCGGTGCTGGCTCAAAGGGCTGAATGGCCTACTCCTGCACCTATTGTCTATTGTCTATTGTCTATTAAATACCTAAATATTTGCAGAATGAGAAGCATATCTGTAATGTTGAACTTGAAACTAAATGATTGTTTCAAAAATCCCACTTGGCTCACTAATAAAGAAGAATCTGCTATGTAATTTGACCTATTCACTCATGGTTTATCTCTGTGGTTACGCTCAATAACTGGGTGATATCTCGTCATTTTGCATCCCTCTGCCACTCACTTCAGCGGGAATTAGAAATGAACAATACCATCTTCAGCCCGTTAAGGAATATAAAAAATATTCATGACTATAACCTTGTGTGACATAAATCAAGAAAGCGCATTGTGTACACAGTATATAGTAAGTTGTGTGGTACTTTAAAAGAAAAACACTAGCTGTTATGTCCAAAATGAATATCTCGTGCCATAAACAGCTCTAGATAAATTCAAGTAAAGAAACTGAATCTGGAATCTGATGTCAAAAATACAAAAAAAAATGTGGAGCATAAGTAGAGCCTTGATTCTGTGGATATTGGTCTTTGAGAGGTTATCCAGAGAATTTAGATGATTTATTAGACGGTGTTGGTTGCATCCCTCTGATGCTTTGGGGTCCCTGTTGTAGTTAATCCACATTTCAGAAGCATATTGGAGGGGTGGGGTTTGCAGAATGACCTGTCTGGCTGCCCATAACCTGGTGGTGTGGGATCTGAGGCTCTTGTACCTCCTTCCTGATGGCAGCAATGAGAAGAGAGAATGCCCTGGATGGTGGGGGTCCTTGATGATGAACGGTTGAGAATTTTCACCATTTCTTTGAAATAGTAAGGGAGAGAGTGACATCATTGCAGGTTGGGAGCAATTTGAAATGAAAGGAACAAGTTTTCTCAGGAGTGAATAATATTTGAGCCTAAGTAAAGAAGAGTAAGGAACATGGCCATTGTGGGAGCAGCTATTGTTAGAGTTGCCAGTGTTAGACTGGTCAGGCTTTGGTGAGAACAGGTGGAAGCTAAGTCATTTGTTATCGTTTGCTTTAATTATGGGTTTTGGGCTTGAGAAGTTGAAGTTAAAGGTATAACAAGTTTGGTGAGAAGAAGCTGATTAATTGATCTAGGTAAGTGAGAAGCTCAAAGGTTTCTGAGAGAAGGTCCAGGTGAGAACTGGTAAGCTTTTTTTTTGTCTGTAAATCCTTAGTTCAGTGTAGACAGGGTGGCTAAGGTGGGTGCAATGCCCCTCCTGTGATATGTGGGATTTCAGGGTACCTAACAGTCTCCCTGATGACCACAACTGCAGTAAGTACACCCAAATTCAGCTCTTGACGGAGAAGGTCAAGAAACTAGAGCTGGAGCTGGATGCACTCAGAACCATCTGGGAGGCAGAAACTTGTATTGAGGTGATCACACCCAGAGTGCTGGTTCAGATAGGAGATGGGTGACAACCAGGAGAAATAAGGGGCGAAAGCAGTTAGTGCAGAGTTCCCCTGTAGCTACTCCCTTCAGCAACAAGTGTTTACCTTTTGACACTGTTGAAGAGGATCTCCTATCAGGGCACAGCAGCACCAGCTAGGCCAGTGGCAACGTCACCAGCTCTGAGACTCTAGGCAAGGATGAGTAACGTCAGGCAAAGTGCTAGTGATAAGAGACTCGACTGTCAGGGGAACAGACAGGAGATTCCGTGGCCAAGAAAGAGACACCAGGATGTGTGTGCTCACAGCACAGGTGCTGGGTTCAGGATGTCTCAGAGCTGCTACAGATTATACTCAAGTGGGAGGGTGAGCAACCAGAGGTTATGGTGCACATTGGCACCAATGACGTAGGTAGAAAGGGGGAAGAGGCCATTCACAGAAAACACAGGGATTAGGAAAGAAGCTGAAGAGTAGGGTCTTCAAAGGAGTAATCTCTTCATTATTCCCGGTGCAATGTGCTAGTCAGGGCAGGAATAGGATGATAGTGCAGATGAATGAGTGGCTGAGGAACTGGTACAGGGGGCAGGGTTTCAGGTTATTGGTTCACTGAAACCTCTTCTGGGGAAAGTTTGTCCTGTACAGGAGGCATGGGTTGCACCTAAAATGGAGGGGTACCAATATCCTGGCTGGGAGGTTCCAGAACCTGGGAGGGTTTAAACTAGTTTATTTGGGGGGGGGGTGCGGGGGGGGGGGGTGGAAACCACAGCACCAGGTAAGAAAGTGGAAGGAAGCAGTGAAAGGTAGACATCAGGCCAGTAAAAACAGGCAGGAGCAAAGTAATGGATAAGATAATATGGATAGTTTAAAGTGTGTGCATTTTAATACTCAGAGTATTATGGGTAAGATTGATGAACCTAAAGGTTGGATCAGTACACGGAACTATGATTTTGTGGCCATTACAGAGGACTGATTGATAGAGGGACAGGAATGGATTCTTAATGACCTAAGGTGTTGATGCTTTAGGAAAGTTAGAGGAGGAGGTTAAAGGGGGGAGGGGAAATTGCACTACTAATCAGGGACAATATCACAGCTGCACTCATAATGGAAGGTTCGTCCACTGAGTCTATATGAGTAGAACTTAAAAATGGGAAGGATGCTATCACTCTGATGGGATTATACTACTGACACCCTCCTCCCCCCCCCCCCCACCAATAGCCATTGGAACATTGAGGAACAGGTATGCAGGCAGATTTAGGAGAGGTGTAAAAAAATAGAGTTGTTGTCTTGGAGGACTTCAACTTCCCTATTGTAGAGATTCATAGAGTCATGCAGCACAGAAGCAGGCCCTTCAGCCCATCTAGTCTGTGTCAAACCATTTAAACTGCCTACTCCCATTGACTTGCACAGAGACAATAATGCTCCGTATCCCTTCCATCCATGTACCTATCCAAGCTTCTCTTAAACACTGAAATTGAGCTTGCATGCACCACTTGAGCTGGCAGCTCATTCCACACTCTCACGAGCTTCTGAGTGAAGAATTTTCCCCTCATATTCCCCTTAAGCTTTTCACTTTTCACCCTCAACCCATGACCTCTGGTTGTAGTCCCACCCAACCTCAGTGGAAAAGGCCTGCTTACATTTATCCTTTCTATACCCCTCATAATTTTGTGTACCTCTAACAAATCTCCTCTCAATCTTCTAGGTTCCAAGGAATAAAGTTCTAATCTATTCAATCTTTCCTTATAACTCAGGTCCTCTAGCCCCAGCAACATCCATGTGAATTTTCTGTGTACCATTTCAACCTTATATACATCTTTCCAAAATTGTACACAGTACTCCAAGTTAGCCTTCTCCAAAGTCTTATATGACTTTAACATAACATCCCAACACCTGTACTCAATACTTTGATTTATAAAGGCCAACTTGCCAAAAGTACAAACATATCTTTACGAGCCTATCTACATGTGCTGCCACTTTCACTGAACTATGGACCTGTATTCCCAGATCCCTTTCTTCTACTGCACTCTTCAAGCTCTGATAGTCTCCCTTGCTGTCTACTACACCCATAATCTTGGTAGCATCTGCAAATTTACTGATCCATTTAACCAATTATCATCCTGATGGCCTATATAGTTGACAAACAGCAATGAATCCAGCACTAATCCCTGCAATACTCCAGTAAGTCACAGGCCTCCAGTTACAGAGGCAATCATCTACTACCACTCTCTGGCTTCTCCCACAAAGTCAATGTTTAATCCAATTTACTACCTCACTTTGAATGCTGAGCAACTGAACCTTCTTGACCAAGCTCCCATGTAGGACCTTGTCAAAAGCCTTGGTAAGGTCCATCTAAACAACATCCAGTGCCTTGCTTCATCAACTTTTCTGGTAACTTCCTCGAAAAGCTCTATAACGTTGGTTAGTCACGACCCACCACACACAAAGCCATGCTGACTATCCCTAATTAGTCCCTGTCTATCTAAATGCTCAAATATCCATTCCCTTATAACACGTTCCATTAACCTTCCCACTACTAATGTCATCCTCACTGTCCTATAATTTTTGGTTTATTTTTAGAACCTTTCATAAAAAGCGGAACATTATCTATCCTCCAATCCTCCGGTACCTCACCTGTTGCAAAGGATGATTTAAATATCTCTGCTAGTGCCACTACAATTTCTGTACATGCATCCCACAGAGATCGAGGGAACAACTTATCCATCTGAATTTTCCTCAAGGCAGAAAATATCTCCTCCTCTGTATTCCATATAGGATCCATTACCTCACTGCTGCTTTTCCTCACATCTATCGACTCTATGCCTGTCTCCCAAGTAAATACAGATGCAAAAAGTCCACTCAAGACTTCCCCCATCCCTTTTGGCTCCATGCATAAATTACCACTGATCTTCCAGAGGACTAATTTTGTCCCTTGCAATCCTTTTGCTCTTAACAAATCTGTAGAAGCTCTTAAGATTCTCCTTCACCTTCTCTGCTAGGGCAACCTCATGACTTCTTTTAGCCTTCCTGATTTCTTTCTTAAGTGTTCTCTTGCATTTCTTATGCTCCATAAGTACTTCAATTGTTCCGACCTGCCTATACCTGCTATGCACCTCCTTTTTTTTCTTAACCTGACCCTCAATATATCTTGAAAACCAAGGTTCCCCACACTTATTATCTTTACCTTTTATTCTGATAGGCATATACAAGCTTTATACTCTCAAAATTTCATCTTTGATATTCCCCCATTTACCAAGTATACCTTTGCCAGAAGACAGCCTTTCCCAATCAATCCTTGCCAGAACCTTCCATATGCCATCTAAATTCGCCTTTCTCCAATTTAGAATCTCAAGCCACAGAGCAGACCTGTATTTTTCCATATTTACTTTGAAACTAATGGCATTATCATCACTGGATGCCAAGTCTTCCACTACACAAACTTATGCTACCTGCCCTGTCTCATTCTCTAATAGGTGATGAAGTATTGCACATTCTGTCTTTGGGACTTCTAGGTACTGATTATGGGGTGTCAGGGAGGGGTAGCACCTCCAGTGGGGGAACATGTCGCGTCCTTTTCAGGGTGGTTAGTCCACCTTTGGTCCCCACCTGGCACTCAGCTCTCACCTGTGGCTCCCCGTAGCTGTTTGCATGCGACAGCGGCCACACCCCGGGCAACAGCTTCGACAAGCCGGCTAAACCAGGTGAGGGTAGCCGACGGGTCTCAAACCCTCGGTGAGATAGGGAGTTGTCTATCCCAGCATGTGAAGACAGACTCCGGCAGATTGAGCGGACGAGACCAATAGAAGGTCCAATGGTCAAGAAGGCGGTCTCTGCAAGCGTCATGGAACGTGTAGAGCAGGACGAGACACAGAAGACGTTCTGGTCATCCACTGCGCCTAGTCCCATCTCCAGCCGTCTAGACTCTGTCTTGCCACTGGATCCAGATGGGAATTGGGAAGAGAGAGTAAGGCTGACACTGCGCAACTCTCCCTCACTTAAATCCAAATCATGCACTAGTCTTGACACCATCATAATGGTGTCGAGGTCCTCATCGACATCAACGATGGACGAACAACCAACTGATTAAGGAAAAATTCCTGAATACATTTGACAAACTCTATCCCATCTAGTCATTTAGGAGTCCCAGTCATTGTCAAAAGTTACTGTCACCTACTAACACAACATTATGTTTCCTGCAGCAATCTGCGATCTCTCGTCAAATTTGTTCCTTTAAATCCTGCAGACCTTTGCGTGGTCCATAATATAGTCCCATTAACATGGTCATACTTTTCTTATTTTTCAGTTCCACCCATAATGCCTCACTAGACAAGTTCTCCAGTCTATCCTGACTGAGCACTGCCATGATGTTTTCCTTGAGTAGTAATGCCACCCTTCCCCTTTAATCCCTCCTGGTCTGTCACATCTAAAGCAGCGAAACCCCAGAATATTGAGCTGTCAGTCCTGTCCTTCCTGCAACCAAGTCTCACTAATGGCTACAATATCATAATTCTATCTGCTGATCCATGCCCTGAGCTCATCTGTCTTTCCTACAATACTTCCTCCATTGAAATATACGCAACTCAGAACATTAGTTACACCTTGCTCAATCTTTTTGTTTCCTGATTTTGTCTGAGGTCTTAACAGCATTTCTTTCCACAGCCTCTCCACTATCTGTTCTGGCAGTTTGGTTCCCATCCTCGATCCATGAGACCTTCTTTGTCGGAGTGAGGCTTAGATGCAGCAGAATTTGTTTATTGCATCCAGGAGGCTTTCTTAAATCTATATGTAGATTGTCCAACAAGACTGGATTTGGTGTTGTGTAATGAGCCTGGCCAGGTGACCAACCTTACATTGGGTGAGCAGTTGGGGAACAATGACCACAACTCATTAAGTTTTTTTTTAAAGATAAGGATAAGTATGGACCTTGCGGGAGAGTGTTAAACTGGAGCAGGGCAAGCATGAGAGCATTAGGTAGGAAGTAGGGGGAGTTATTTGGGAACAGCTGATTTTGGGCAAGTCCACATCTGCAATGTGGAGGATGTTTAAGGAACAACAGCAAAGAGTACAGGACAGGTATGTTCCGGTCAGAAGGAAGGTCAAGGATGGCAAGGTAAGAGAACCTTGGATGTCCACAGAGGTGATAAATTTAGTCAAGAAGGAAAAAAGCTTAGGAAGCTAGAATTGAACAGAGCCCTTGAGGATTATAAAGAAACCAGAATAGAATTCAAGAAAGGAATTAGGAAAGCCAGGAGGGGCCATGAAATGTTGCTGGCAAGTAAGATTAAAGAGGTACTCTATATAGAGTATTCTATACACCTCAGGGACTGCAGCGGTTCAAGAAGGCAGCTCATCAACACCTTCTCAAGGGCAACTAGGGATGGGCAATAAAAGCTAGATTAGCTGGCGATGCCCACATCCCATAAATTAATAAATTAATACATCAGGACCAAGAGGATAACTAAGGAGAGGGTGGGGCTACCTAAGGATGAAGGGAGGTAAATTTGCTTGATGTGAAGGATGTGGGTAAGGTCCTTAATGAGTACTTTACATCAGTATTTACCAAGGGGAAGGACATGGAAGATACGAAGGTCAGTGCTGAGAGTATTAATATACTGGGGCATTTAAAAGTAAAGGCAGCGATAGTGTCGGGTGTCTTAAAAAGTAGTAAGGTGGATAAGTCACTGGGGTTTGATGGGTTATACCCAGGTTATTGAGAGAGGCAGTGAAGAGATTGCAGGGACCTTGACCAATATCTTTGTGTCCTCTCTAACCACAGGCAAGGTCTTGGAGGACTGCCAAGTAGCTAATGTTGTTCTATTGTTCAAGGAGGGAACCAGGGATAAACCTTGAAACTATAACTGGTGAGTCTCATGTCAGTGGTTGGGAAGTTCCTGGAGAAAATTT
Source organism: Mobula birostris (assembly GCF_030028105.1). Classification (NCBI taxonomy): domain Eukaryota; kingdom Metazoa; phylum Chordata; class Chondrichthyes; order Myliobatiformes; family Myliobatidae; genus Mobula; species Mobula birostris. The sequence continues at coordinate 132,276,272 of NC_092370.1, forward strand.
TTAGAGATAGGATTTATGAGCATTTGGAAAACTATGGTCTAATTAGGAAGCGCCATCGTGCCTTTGTGAGAACAACTTGTGTCTTACTAACTTAATTGAGCTTTTTGATGAGGTGATGAGTGTGATTGATGAAGGTAGAGCTGTGGATGTTGTTATACATGGATTTTAGTAAGGTGTTTGACAAGGGCCCTCATAAGAGTCTCATCCAAAAGATTAAGATGCATGGGGCCATTTGAATTTAGAAAAAGCTTGTTCATAGAAAACAGAGGGTACTGGTCAATGAGACTTATTCTAGGTGAAGGTCTGTGATTAGTGGCATTCTGCAGGGATCTGTACTGGACTTCTGCTGTACATAAATGATCTGGATAAAAATGTAGATGGCTGGGTAAGTATGTTTGCAGATGATACGAAGATTGGTGGTGTTGTGGATAGTGTAGAACACTGACAAATAATACAGTGGGATATAGATCAGTTGCAGAAATGGACATAGAAGTAGCAGATGGAGATTAACCCGGTCAAATGTGAAGTGTTGTACTTGGTAGGTCAAATGTAAAGTGACAGTTAAGGGCTGAAGTTCATGGGGGTCTGAGTTCATAGCTCTCGCAAAATGGCTACCCAAGTTGATAGGTGGTTAAGAATCATGATTGTCTTTATTAGTCAAGGCACTGAGTTCAAAAGTCAGGAAGTTATGTTACAGCTTTATAAAACTCTACTTAGGCAACATCTGGAATATTGCACACAATTTTCATCTTCCCATTATAGGAAAGATGTCAAGGTTTTGGAAAGGGTGCAGAAGAAGTTTACCAGGATGCTGGCTGGTTCAGAGTGCGTCTTCTATAACAAGAGGTTGGACAGACTTGGACTATTTTCTGTAGAGTGGCAGAGGCTAAGGGAAGATCTGACATATGTTTATCAGATTATGAGAGGCATAGGTAGAGAAGAGAGAAGGCATCTTTTCCCAGCATTGAAGTGTCTATACCTTTTGTGAGATGAGGTAATTTTAAAAGAGATTTGAGGGGAGAAGTTTTTACATTCAGATGTGAGTACCTGGAATGGACTACCAAGCTGAGTGTCCTGTTCCTGTGCTCCACTGCTCTATGTTCTATGTGGAAATCCCTGATCCATGACCATTCAAAATGGAGAAGGAATATGCAGGATAACCCAGAGTCTTTCTGCTGGCACACAGCAAACGTGGCAGCACCCAGCTTGCTGCCCTATTATTCACCCCCTGTCCCTCCCAGAGGCAGAGCCTATAGATGCCACTTTGGGCCCATCAGCCACATCAGAACCCATACAAGCCACAAACAGGTTATCCTCAACCCAAGAGGGAGCCTTGGATAAATATAAACACCCATACTTTTATTTTCCCAAATTATGTTTGGATTTTATTTTTCCAAATGTTATGTTTCAAGACATTTCTTCTAGCTCTCAATTTCTCTTGGTTCCCAATCACTGGCATTTTCTTCATGACGGGAAGTCAGAGAAGAAGGGAAGGATGACCACTTCAGGGAGGGAGTGGAGCTGGGTTGTTCATAATTACAAAATGCTATGCTATGCAAAATACACTGTAGTATTATATACTTGGACTACTTCTTACATCTTACTCATTAATAATAAATCTGTAGTTTATCTCTATTGTCTGAGCATTTAATCTAGGCTGCTATTACTGTGCAGTAATTCTAAATTATTAGAGACACTGGCTGTTAGTTCAAATGTCCTCTCTTGTTGATTTGTTGTTAGGCGTAATAGCTCTCATGATGCTTTTAAAATAACGCAATACGAAATACAGTGCCATTGATTTGGGAGATTGTGGTGCTGCTCAGAACTTGAATGGAGGAAATTTTATTTAGTTCCCTGCCTCACATTAGGTAAAGATATTTTAAAACCTTATACTGTTGGCTTAGTGTCAGTGGTAGCTGTCTGATGCCAAATCTGTCTTGTAGTGCAAGCCATCATTGGACTGCACTGTAAGCACTTTAAACCACTTTTTATAATCTGATTACATTGTAAATACATGCTGATATTTATGTATTTATGCACATTTTATTCCATATCCGTACTTAAATTTATAATTTCATTTTTATATAATTCTTTATAATTGTTGAATGTTGCTTTGGGGGCATGTTGTGCTCTAACCAATATACCACGACAAATTCATTAAGATACAGCATACATATCCAAACAGGAAATGGTTTCTACTTACTGAAGGCGATCAACATAGAAGTCTGCAGATACTGCAAATCCAAAGCCGCACACAAAAAATGCTGGAGGAACTCAGCAGGTCAGGCAACATCTATGGAAATGAATAGATAGTCAAAGTTTCGGGCCGAGATCCTTCTTCAGGACTGAGAAGGAAGAGAGAAGACGCCAGAAAAAATGGTGTGGTGGGTGGTGGGGGCGGTGTGGAAGGAAGCTAGCTGGAAGGTGATAAGTAAAACCAGGTGGGTGGGAAAAGTTTACCTTTCAGTTAGTCTCCCTCCCTTCCTCCCAATCATTTTATTTTGGTGCCTTCCCCCTACCTTCTCAGTCCAGAAGAAGGGTCTTGGCCTGAAACATCAACTATCTATTCACTTCCAGGGATGCTGTCCAACCCGATGAGTTCCTCCAGCATTCTGTGTGCTGCCGACTGAAGATGAGTTTATGATGTTCTTTTGATTTTGCAGTCTTATCCTGCAACAACTGATATACAAACTCCCTAGTGAAATGTCTAAGCATTTAGAAATAAGAGTGCAATTTACAGTAGGTCAAAATCAAAGACCAACTTTATTCATCAACACATTTACAAGTATTAGGAATTTGCTGCAGTGTGTCAGTCAGGGTGCGACATGCAACAAAAAACAACAACATTCAACAATTATACAGAATTATATAGAAATGAACTAGAGGTTAAAGTACAGATATAGAATTGAACGTTGATAAAGATATAAACACCAGCATGTACTATATACTTAAGTTTGCTTTAAAATCATACCTGCATTTGTATTAATGTGACATATTTGGGATTTGGTGGTCTATAATGAATATATTGACTTCATTTCAGGAACATGTATGATTTCATACAAAGCTACACAAGTTTCATTATCTACCAAGTGAGAATTTTCATTACACAATGATAGATAATTTAGCATTCCCAAAGTTTAGTTTTATATGTATGATATGCCAATACATTAGTTGTGGACCAATCCCATCTTTCACACCCCTTTCACACCCCTTTCCATTGGTGCTGCCACATACTCATAATTATAACATTATAACATTGTACTTTAAGACAAAGTCAAAGTCAAATTTATTAGCAAAGTATGTATATGTCACCTTATGCTACCTTGTGAATCATTTTCTTGCAAGAAGTGTATCTTCAGGAGAATAAAGAAAGACAATAGAATTTATGAACAACAATAAACAAAGACTGACAAACAATCTATGTGTAAAAGAAGATAAGTAGTGCAAATTTAAAAAAAAGAGAACAATGCTGAGAACAAGAGGTGTCAAGTCCTTGAAAATGAGTCTGTAGGTTGTGGGGTCAGTTCAAAGTTGAAGTGAGTAAAGCTATCGAGGCTGATTCAGAAGCCTGATGGTTGAAAGGTAATAACTGCTCCTGAACTTGGTTACATCGGATGTAAGGCTCCTGTACCTCCTTTCCGATGGTAACAGCAAGAAGAGAGTGTGGAATGGATGATGGGGGTCCCTGATGATGGATGCTGCTTTCTTATGGCAGTGCTCCTGGTAGATGTGCTCAGTGGTGAGGAGAGTTTTGTCTGTGATGGATTGGAGTGTATCTACCACTTTCTATCAAATTTTCCATTCCTGAGCATTGATATTTCCATTCTAGGCCATGATGTAACCAGTTCCACGGGGCACCTATTTGTCAAGGATTTCAGTGACATTCTTTTATGATATTTATTTTTGCACAACTTCAGATTGAACTACAATGTTTGCATCATTCTGCTGTTGAGTGATTAGTATTGCATTTTGCCCGTACACTCTTTACTCTGTGAGCTTCATGCAAGCAAGATTTTTATTTTTCCTATTGTATGTTTTCAATAAACTAATCTAATCGCATCTCACAAACTATCCACCACCCGTCCCATTAGGGAATTGCTCTCTATTTTATTTTTTATTTGGAGATACAACATGGTAACAGACCTTCCAGCCCACAAGACCCAATTACATGCAAGTGACCACTCAACCTGCTAACCCATACTTCTTGTGAATGTGGATTGAAGCCAGAACTCGCGCAGGAAATCCACGCCGTCATGGGGAGAATGTACAAGCTCCCTATAGACAGTGGCGGGAATTGAACCTGGTTTACTGGTGCTGTAATAGTGCGATGCCAACTGCTATGCTACCGAGCCGCCCACATTCCACGTTGTGGAAGAGTAATTTTCTCACACTAGCCTCGTTCGCAGCCTAAGAACCCACAACTGCAGAGTCACCCTCAATCCAGAGGGACTGCCTGAGGAGGCGAGATGCACAGATATGAAAGATTAAAGCAATCATCATAAATTGCCTTTAATGTTTCATGGGCATTGAGAGAGAGTAAAAGATCTCAACGCAGAAATATCATAGAATGAGCACATGAATGCATAGAATGTGTGATCCAACAGAAGAAAATTATTGGTATTAGACTTTCTGTCATTAAGATTATTCAGAAACCTTAGCCATTGTTTCATTATGGACAGAAGTTCAACCCTTATGAGTGCTATTTTCTTGGTCTCCATTTCAAGCTCGTGTGTTCAATCCATACCAGGGTATAACAGTATATTTTATTTTAACTAATGATACTTGAAGATTGATGTTGCTATGAATGCCATGCAAGATGCTTGTTTTGAGAATAGGGAAAAAATGAGTAGAAGTTTATTGATGGAAAACATAGGCAAATCCTATTGAGAATCATTCCAATGAAGAAAAGGGTGTATAATATGTTAAGATTTTCACACTCAGAGTAATTTTGGATAAATTCTACAAACCATGGATAGAACATACAACATTATGGCACAGTACAGGACCTTTGGCCGATGCTGTTGTGCCGACCTTTTAACCTACTCTAAGATCAACCTAACCCTTTGCTCCTATATAGCCCTCCATTTTTCCAAAATCCATGTGCCTTTATAAGAGTTTCTTAAATGTCCCGAATGTATCCACCTCCGCCGTTATCCCTGACAGACACACCCACCACTTTCTGTGTAAAAAACATACCACTGACATCTTTCCTATACTTTCCTCCAGTCACCTTAAATACCTTGATAGTATGCCCCCTCATTTTGGCCATTGCCACCCTGGGGGGGGAGTGTCTGGCTGTCCAGTCAGTCTGTGTCTCTCATCCTCGTGTACCCCTCTATCAAGTCACCACTCATCCTCCTTCACATCGATACTGGATGAGATTCGGTAAAACTCTGAATAACTCATGACCGGTGACAGGAAAAAGTGAATGGTATTTGCATGTACAACAAAACATTAACTCTTATTTACAATCAGGGGTCTGTAGCCTACAGAATACTTCTCAAAAGATATTAATACAGAACACACAATGCAGATGGAAGATGAAATTTAGTACCGACAAAGTTGTCCCTAGTGAATACAATGAACTCTGGCATTAATGCAAAGTGGATGGCAAAAAATGTGTCTTAGGTGATTGGAAAAGAGCAAGGATAGCTCAGTGTCATAGCAAATAGAGTAACTGCCTCATAGCAGCAGGGAAGCAGGTTTAATGCCGACCTTTTGCGTTGTCTTTGTGAACCTCTCGTGTTCGCTATGCGATTCTTTGGTTTTCCTTCGGGTGCTCTAGTTCCTAAGATATGTGGGCTGGTGGGTTAACTGGTCACTTTGAATTGTGCCTAATATGTAGGTAGGTAGTAGGATCTGATGAGACTTCAAGGATGAAGGATCAAAGATCAAAGGATTGACTTTATTCACCTTAAACATTGGTGTGGTGTGTTGGTCAGGGCATGACATGCAACAAAAAACATTCAACATCTAAAGAATAAAGAATTATATAAAAAATAAAGTTAGCGGTTAACAACTATAAGACATAGAAGCAAAATTAGGCTATCGAGTCTGCTCCACCGTTTCACCATAGCTGATCTATTTCCCTCTCAACCTCATTCTTCTGCCTTCTCCCTATAACCTTTAATTCCCTGACTAATCACGAACCTGTCAACCTCTGCCTTAAATACACCCTATAACCTGGCCTCCACAGCCACTTGTGACAATGAATTCCGCAGATTCACCACTTTCTAGCTAAAGAAATTCCTTTTCAGCTCTGTTCTAAATGGACGTCACTCTCTGAGGCTGTGCCCTCTGGTCCTAGACTCCTCCACCATAGGAAACATCTTCTCCACATCCACTCTATCTAGGCCGGTCAATATTCAATAGATTTCAATGAGATTCTTCTAAATTCCAACAAGTAGCAGTCCAGACCCATCAATCGCTCCTCATACGATAAGCTTTTCATTCCTGGAATCAATCTTGTGAACCTCCTCTAACCCCTCCTCAATGTCAGTGCATCCTTTCTAAGATATGTGACCCAAAACTGCTCACAATACTCCTCACCAGTACCTATAAAGCCTCAGTCTTACATCCTTGCTTTTATATTCTAGTCCTCTTGAACTGAACGCTAACATTGCATTTGACTTCTTTACCACCGACTCAATCTGCAAATTAAACTATATGGAATCCTGGGCGAGGACTCCGAAGTCCCTTTTCAGCTTGGATTTTTGAATTTTATTTGCCATTTAGAATATAGTCTATGCTTTTATTCCTTCTACCAAAGTGCATGACCATCCACTTCCTGACACAGTACTCCATTTGCTAAAGGATAGCTGTGGAATCAGATGTGCATAATACATAAATACCAGCATGTATTAGGGGAAGCATGGTGGCATAACACTATTACAGTGCCAACGACCTTTAGGTTCAATTCCTGTCGCTATCTTTATGGAGTTTATACTTTTTCCCTATGACCACGTGCGTTTCCTCTGGGTCGTACGGTTTCCTCCCACATTCCAAAGGCGCGCAGATTAGTAGGCTAATTGGTCATTTGTTGGTAATTAGGCAGCACAGGTTCGTGGGCCAGGAGATCCTGTTACCATGCTGTATCTAAATAAAAATAAATATTTACACTGTACACAGCATTATGAAAAGTGGTTTAAAGTGTCCGCAGTGCAGAGCAGTGATGGGGAAGTGGGGGGCAGGGGATGGGCTTGTTGTAGTGGTGGAGAGAATAAAGTGGGATTCATATCAACTGGTGTTTAATAAAGGGTCTGGACTGGGACTTGGTTACGTTTCTATACTATAGAACTCAAAAAACCATTGTCTTGGAGTGTTTGCTACATCTATCATTGTCTGTACAATGTGGCAAAAACTTTAGAAGATGCATTAACGAAATGCTAGCATATAGAGCATGAAAGTGACATAATGCTGACTATATAACATTTTGGCCAGACCCTATCTATTTTATAGTGCACAATCTCATTACTGAAATACAAAAGGAACTGAGAAGAATTGGAGTGCAGGAATCGATTCCAAGTTTTTAAAAAAGAGATTTAATGTATTAAATAATGGGGTATCACGGTGGTGGAGCAGCTGGTGCAATGCTGTTACAGCTCAGGACGTCAGAGTTTGGTCTTCAAGTCTGTAAGATGTTTGTACGTCCTCCCCGTGATGCATGGGTTTCCTCTGGGTGCTCCGATTTCCTCCCACAGTCCAAGGATGTACCGGTTTGCAGGTTAATTGGTCATTGTAAATTGTCCTGTAATTAGGATAGGATTAAATAGTCAGGTTGCTGACTGGTGAGGCAAATACATACTGGTAGTTATGTAGGATGCACATTTGATTCCATAGCTATCCTTTGGCAGGCAAATAGAATACGGTGTCAGGAAGTGTATGGTCATGCACTTTGGTAGAAGAAATAAAAGCAGAGGGCCCATTCCACACTGTATATCACATAAAATTAAAGAGAATGTAAAGGTATGTTTATTAAATCTTATGGTAGGTTATAGAGAAAGGTAGCTATGTTGAGGTCATGTTTAAGCATACCACAGACACATGGGAATAAATGAGCCGGGTAATATTGCTGGCTGATTAGTAGAGGTGCACATGCTAGAACGCTCAAAAGATAATGGGATGCAAAATAAGGAATTCAGTTTCAGATTCAGATTTACTTATCACATTTACATCAAAACATGTAGTGAAACACGTCACTTGTGTTATCAACCAACCCACCTAGAGATGCGCCGGAGGCAGACAACAAGTGTTGCCACACATTCTGGTGCCGACATAGCATGCCCATAGTGCTCAGCAGAACAACGCAGAACACCAACAAGCAACAAAACAACAGCAAGTTAAGTCCCTTTCCTCCCTCCCATGCACCCACCCACAAGGACAATCCTCTAAATCCAGTCTCGAGGCTTCAGCCATCAGGCTTCGACTTCTGGAATTCTTACTGACCTTCACTCTTTAATCTCTGCTCTCAACCCTCGAAATAGACAATGATGGGATCCCAAAGACCATACTTGAACCCTGGGTGTGCCAACTGACCAGCTCTTGTCTCCTTGATCTGTTTCTGGGATCAGATGCTCTTCATTACAAGTCCATGAAGGCGGGAGGAGAGGATGGCGGCATGACACCAGCGGGCGCAGCTCTCCGGTGAAATGATATCGTGTTTGTTAAGTAGGGGCCATGTTCAATTCTGATTTGATGGAGACAGACGTGAGAAGCAGAGGAACATCTGGAGAAATTTCTGAAATGCCTGGTTCGCTGCCACTGCTACTGTGCGATCGAGAATCTCTGGAGGGAAGGCCCCAAAATCCCCGGCTTTGCCTGCTGCTGGCAACTGAGGCTGAGGTCGAAGCGTTCGGCAGAGATAGTGCTCGGTACTCGGTGTCGGAGGGCTGATCAGAGCTCGAAGTTTTCGGACAACTCAGAGTCGGACTGTGGTCGGGCATGGCAGAAAGAGTTTTCTTCCTTCTCCCGTCTGCGTGAGATGTGGGACTTTCGAGAGACTTTGAACTTTTTTTACTGTGCCATGGCCTGTTCTTCATCAAGTTATGGTATTGTTGCACTGTTGTAACTATATATTATAATTATGTGGTTTTGTTAGTTTTTCAGCCTTGGTCTGTCCTGTGTTTCTGTGATATCACACCGGAGGAATATTGTATTATTTCTTAATGCATGCATTACTGAATGACAATAAGAGGACTGCGTGTCCTCGTAATCTAATCTAATGTCATTGAACTTTGTGCACGAAATGGAGGCCTAGACTACAGATGTCCTTCATCACCCACCCATGTCACTGGATGTTGAATGAAAAAGCCTAATCTGACCTCTAACTACCCCACATCACTGTCCCTAAACCCTAACCTGATCCCTAAAATTATCCTCTCTCTCCCCAGAATTATACTTACGAATATAAAACATTTTGAGTGGTAAGTTGCAGTTGACTAAATAGGCTTTTATTAAGATTTTTCTTTTGTCCCTATTTGTTTTATGCTCTGGTGAAATGGGGGTACATTTGATGTTTCACAATCTACCAGAACATAAAGATTGTGGTACTCTGAATATGTGGGGGTTTGTACTTATTATCTTCCCTCATGTTGAAAAGGCCCAAAATTAATAGCTGTGGTTCTGACATTCTCTTCTGGAATATATTTTTCCAGTTCTCCTGAAGATCATGACTGGTCCTTGGGCAGTTCTTTGTGGACGTTCACTACTGTGCTGTCAGCATCAATAAGGATTCGGGTGCTTGACTGCTTTGCTCTTGCCAGAACAGTGAACATTTAGGAGAAGCAAGTAAGCATGGGATTAGATGAGTCTGTGGTTATTCTTCTGACAGGCCCCTCACCTAGCCCCCTCTCAATAACCTGGAAATATTTTGAGTTTGCGTATGTTAAGAGATGTAAGACTAGTTAACTATAATTTATTGAACTTAAATTGAGTAATGAAGTTAATTATGTTTAAGATCAACGTGAGCTCAGATATGTAGAACATAGAAATCTACAGCACATTACAGGCCCTTCGGCCCACAATGTTGTGCCAACCATGTAACCTACTCTAGAAACTGCCTAGAATTACCCTACTGCATAGCCCTCTATTTTTCTAAGCTCCATGTACCTATCTAAGAGTCTCTTAAAAGACTCTATTGTATCCACCTCCACCACCGTCAAGGGCAGTGCATTCCATGCACCCACCACTCTCTGTGTGAAAAACTTATCCCTGACATGGCCCTGAGTACCTACTTCCAAGCATCTTAAAACTATGCTCTCTTGTGTTAGCCATTTCAGCCCTGGGAAAAAGCCTCTGGCTATCCACACGATTAGTGCCTCTCATCATCTTATACATCTCTATCAGGTCACCTCTCATCTGCTCCAAGGAGAAAAAGCAGAGTTCACTCAATCTATTCTCATAAGGCACACTCTCCAATCCAGGCAACGTCCTTGTAAATTTCCGCTGCCTTCTTTCTATAGTATCTACATCCTTCCTGTAGTGAGGTGACCAGAACTGAACACTGTACTCCAAATAGGATCTGACCAAGGTCTTATACAGCTGTAACATTACCTCACACTACTTGAACTCAATTCCATGACTGATGAATGCCAACACACCATACGCCTTCTTAACAACACTGTCAACCTGAGCAGCAGCTTTGAGTGTCCTATGGACGCGGACCTCAAGATCCTTCTGATCCTCCACCCAGCCAAGACTCTTACCATTATTACTATATTCTGTCTTCAGATTTGACCTACCAAAATGAACCACTTCACACTTATCTGGGTTGAACTCCATCTGCCACTTCTCAGCCCAGTTCTACATCTGATCGCTGTCCCACTGTAACCTTTGACAACCCTCCAGACTATCCAAACCACCCCCAATCTTTGCGTCATCAGCAAACTTACTAACCCACCCACCTGCTTCTTCGTTCAGGTCATTTATAAAAATAACGAAGAAGAGGGGTCCCAGAACAGATCCCTGTGAAATGAAAGGGTTGACTATTTTCAAAGTGGAGAGAAGATACAAAAAAGCTGAGGTGCAAAGGGAATTTTATAAAGCATTGTTGAGGCCTCACTTGGAGTATTGTGAGCAGATCTGGGCCCCTTATTTTAGAAAGGATGTGCTGAAACAGGAGAGGGTTCTAAGGAGGCTCACGAAAATGATATCAGAATTGAATGGCTTGTCATATAAAGAGTGCCTGATGGCTCTGGGCCTGTATTCACTGGAATTCAGAAGAATGAGGGGTGACCTCATTGAAACCTATCAAATAGTGAAAGGGTTTGATAGAGCAGGATGTTTCCTCTGATGGGAGAGTGTAGGTTCCGAGGAAACAGCCTCAGAATAGAAGGGTATCGTTTTAGAACGAAGATGAGGAGGAATTTCTTCAGCCAGAGAGTGGTGAATCTGTGGAATTCTTTGCCACAGGCAACTGTGAAAGCCAGATCTTTAGGTATATTTAAGGCATGAAGGAATATAGGGAGAAGGCCAGAGAATGGGACTGAGAGAGGAAAATTAAATCAACCATGATGAAATGGCAGAGCAGATTCAACGGGCCAAATGGCCTAATTCAGCTCCTAAAACTTATAGGAGCACACCCAGCAGAATGGACTAACAACAAATGAGCAAAAAACAACCAACTGTGGAAATATTAAAAAGGTGATAATAATAATAATAAATAAATGAGCAATAAATGTCGAGAACATGAGAAGAGTCCATTGACAATGAGTCCATAGGTTATGGGAACATTTCAATGATGGGGTGAGTGAAGTTACCCCATCTGATTTAAGAGCCTGGTGGTTGAGGGGTAGTAACTGTTCCTGAACCTGGTGGTGTGAGTCCTGAGCTCCGTATCTTCTTCCTGATGGCAGCAGAGAGAAGATTGAGAGGAAATTTGATAGAGTTGTACAAAATTATGAAGGGTATAGATAGGATAAATGCAAGCAGGCTTTTTCCACTGAGGTTGGGTGGGACTACAACTAGAGGTCATGGGTTAAGGGTGAAAGGTGAAAACTTGAAGGAGAACATGAGGGGAAACGTCTTCACTCAGAGCGTTGTGAGAGCTGCTAGAGCAAGTGGTGCATATGAGCTCAATTTCAATGTTTAAAACATGTTTGGATAGGTACATGGATGGTAGGGGTATGGAGGGCTATGGTCCCAGTGTAGGTCGATGGGACTAGACAGTTTAAATGGTTCAGCATGGACTAGACAGGCCAAAAGGCATGTTTCTGTGCTGCACTTTTCTATGACTCTGCAATCTTAAGAAATGAATCTCAGCTTTTGTTGCTTCCCTGAAAAATAAATTTTGGCAAAATGTAAGCAGGTGATATAAATGAACTGTTCATAGACATAGAGACATAGAATCATAGAGTATCACAGCACAGAAATAGCCCTTCAGCCATTGTGTGCTGAAATATTAGCCTGCCTAGTCTCATTGACCTGCACCTAGATCGTGGCCCTCCATACTCCTTCCAACTATCCACATTTCTCATACCAAACACACATCCATCACTCCCACTGGCAACACGTTCCACACTCTCAAAATACCCCCCATATTCCCCTTTAAATATTTCACCATTAACACTTAACCCATGACTGCTAGTTCTAGTCTCACCCAACTTCAGTGGAAAAAGCCTGCTTGCAATTACACTATTTATGCCCCTCATAATTTTGTGTACCTCTCTCCAATCTCCCCTTATTCTCGTTATTGTGCATGACTTTCCAATGTTTTGATCCACTGAAATCACTGAAATTCTAAACTGAGAGAGATCGACAGATCTAGTATCACTCATTATAAATTTCTGTAACCAATCCTTGCTATTCTGGAACTTATGAAAGATAATAAGTTGTGCAAAATAAAATTTATTTATATTTATTAGAAAATAAAGATAACTTAATTTGATTTTACATAAAGTTATCTCATCAAATAATCTGATGAATTATTAATGTGCAAATCATCCAGTAATTTCTCAGACAACTCCTCTGTAAACAGCAAATTGCGACAAGTTGCTGTCAATTTTTGAACCACTCCATGATTAGTTTTATTAAAAACAGGCTTTCAGCCACAGTCTTTCCCTATTTTCATGGTGTTTGCAAATGCTCATTAAACTCAGCACAAGAGTCAAACTTAATTAGGGGTGTATCACTTGCCTCCCCACCATCGAGGACATCTTCAAAAGTCAATGCCGCAAAAAAAGAATATCCATCATTAAGGACACCCACTGTTATGTTTTGTAACTACAAAATATTAAACTAATTCAAAGAAGACATGGGAGTCTCAAATGTGAGTCCAGCTTCGAGTTTACTTTATTGCATGGTGGCGTGATGATGTATGCAAATAATGTATTTTACATATAACCCATAATTAATAATTTAAACAAACAAGAATGCTTAATCAACCAATATATATGCAAGATGACTCAAATATTATTGAAATATTCATTACAAAGCACCCACCTCCCAATGCATGTCCCACTCTCATCACTATCATCAGAGAGGAGGTACAGGAGTCTAAAGACACACACTCAATATTTTAGTAACAGCTTCTTCCCCTCCGTTTTCAGATTTCTCTATTAACCATGAACCATGTATACTATATATTTAATATAATTTAAGAATACATGTTTAAACTGTATATAGTTAAGGTGGAGGAATATATTTAAGATAAATATAATTTAAGAATTTACAATATTTCTTATTGTAATTTATAGCCCATTTTTTGTATTGAACTGTACTGCTGCCACAAAACAACTTTCATGACACACGTCAATCATACTCTGAAAGATGTGTAAATTGATAATGATAACCAAAGACTTCTGCCCAAAGAGTGAAAAATCCCTTCTGGTGGTGTGAGCTATTTTATATGATTTTAAAAATGTTGAATTTTAAACATAAAAATAATTTTGAACGTCCTCTATAACTATTCCTTATTTGGTGTCAAATTCATGAACTCTAATCCTTCCTTTCTAGCTTTGTTGTTCAATCCTTGTCTAATGAAGAAAGGAGACAGTACTTGATCCTTTTTCCTATGGTCCACTCTCCTCTCATGTCAGGTTCCTCCTTCTTCAGCCATTTATCTTTTCGACCTATCACTTCCCACCTTCTCACTTCATTTCATCCATTCACCTTCCCCCTTACCTGTTTTCACCAATCATCTTCTAGCTTGTACTCCTCTCCTCCCCCCCCCCACTTCCTTATTCTGGCTTCTTCCTCCTTACTTTCCAGTCCTGATAAAGGGACTCGCCTGAAACATCAGCGGTTTATTCCTCTCCGTTGATGCTGCCTGTCCTACTGAGTTCCTCCAGTATTTTAAATGTGTTGCTGTGGATTTTCAGCATCTGCAGAATGCTTAACCATTCTTTTGATCCAGGTCCAGTGTCCGGACACCACATTGTATGATTACCACCCTGATCTGATTCTGTGACGGATTCCTGTCACAGTATGTGGACAGGCCGACTAGGGAGAATGCCATACTAGATCTAGTGCTAGGTAATGAACTGGATCAGGTCACAGATCACTCAGTGGGTGAGCGTCTGGGGGACAGAGACCATCGCTCCTTGGACTTTAGCATTATCATGGAAAAGGACAGAATCAGAGAGGACAGGAAAATTTTTAATTGGGGAAGCGCAAATTACAAGGCTATTAGGCTAGAACTTGCAGGTGTGAATTGGGATGATGTTTTTGCAGGAAAATGTTCTATGGACACGTGGTCGATGTTTAGAGATCTCTGGCAGGATGTTAGGGATAAATTTGTCCCAGTGAGGAAGATAAAGAATGGTAGGGTAAAGGAACCATGGGTGACGAGTGAGGTGGAAAATCTAGTCAGGTGGAAGAAGGCAGCATACATGAGGTTTAGGAAGCAAGGATCAGATAGGTCTATTGAGGAATATAGGGAAGCATGAAAGGAGCTTAAGAAGGAGCTGAGAAGAGCAAGAAGGGGGCATGAGAAGGCCTTGGCGAGTAGGGTAAAGGAAAACCACAAGGCATTCTTCAATTATGTGAAGAACAAAAGGATGACAGGAGTGAAGGTAGGACCGATTAGAAATAAAGGTGGGAGGATGTGCCTGGAGCCTCTGGAAGTGAGTGAGGTCCCCAATGAATACTTCTCTTCGGTATCCTCCATTGAGAGGGAACTTGATGATGGTGAGGACAATATGAGTGAGGTTGATGTTCTGGAGCATGTTGATATTAAGGGAGAGGGGGTGTTGGAGTTGTTAAAATACATTAAGATGGATAAGTCCTCGGGGCCTGATGGAATATTCCCCAGGCTGCTCCATGAGGCGAGGGAAGAGATTGCTCAGCCTCTGGCTAGGATCTTTATGTTCTCATTGTCCACGGGAATGATACCGGAGGATTGGAGGGAGGCGAATGTTGTCCCCTTGTTCGAAAAAGGTAGTAGGGATAGTCCGGGTAATTATAGATCAGTGAGCCTTACATCTGTGGTGGGAAAGCTGTTGGAAAAGATTCTTAGAGATAAGATCTATGGGCATTTAGAGAATCATGGTCTGATCAGGGACAGTCAGCATGGCTTTGTGAAGGGCAGATCGTGTCCAACAAGCCTGATAGAGTTCTTTGAGGAGGTGACCAGGCATATAGATGAGAGTAGTGCAGTGGATGTGATCTATATGGATTTTAGTAAGGCATTTGACAAGGTTCCACACGGTAGGCTTATTCAGAAAGTCAGAAGGCATGGGATCCAGGGAAGTTTAGCCAGGTAGATTCAGAATTGGCTTGCCTGCAGAAGGCAGAGGGTCGTGGTGGAGGGAGTACATTCAGACTGGAGGATTGTGACTAGTGGTGTCCCACAAGGATCTGTTCTGGGACCTCTACTTTTCGTGATTTCTATTAACGACCTGGATGTGGGGGTAGACGGGTTGGTTGGCAAGTTTGCAGACGACACAAAGGTTGGTGGTGTTGTAGATAGTGTAGAGGATTGTCGAAGATTGCAGAGAGACATTGATAGGATGCAGAAGTGGGCTGAGAAGTGGCAGATGGAGTTCAACCCGGAGAAGTGTGAGGTGGTACACTTTGGAAGGACAAACTCCAAGGCAGAGTACAAAGTAAGTGGCAGGATACTTGGTAGTGTGGAGGAGCAGAGGGATCTGGGGGTACATGTCCGCAGATCCCTGAAAGTTGCCTCACAGGTAGATAGGGTAGTCAAGAAAGCTTATGGGGTGGTTAGCTTTCATAAGTCGAGGGACAGAGTTTAAGAGTCACGATGTAACGATGCAGCTCTATAAAACTCTGGTTAGGCCACAGCTGGAGTACTGTGTCCAGTTCTGGTCACCTCACTATAGGAAGGATGTGGAAGCATTGGAAAGAGTACAGAGGAGATGTGCCAGGATGCTGCCTGTTTTAGAGAGTATGCATTATGATCAGAGATTAAGGGAGCTAGGGCTTCACTCTTCGGAGAGAAGGAGGATGAGAGGAGACATGATAGAGATGTACAAGATAATAAGAGGAATAGATAGCATGGACAGCCAGCGCCTCTTCCCCAGGCCACCAGTGCTCAATATAAAAGGACATGGCTTTAATGTAAGGGGTGGGAAGTTCAAGGGGGATATCAGAGGAAGGTTTTTTACTCAGAGAGTGGTTGGTGCGTGGAATGCACTGCCTGAGTCAGTGGTGGAGGCAGATACACTAGTGAAGTTTAAGAGACTACTAGACAGGTATATGGAGGAATTTAAGTTGGGGGGTTATATGGGAGGCAGGGATTGAGGATTGGCACAACATTGTGGGCCGAAGGGCCTGTAATGTGCTGTACTATTCTATGTTCTATGTCCTATGTTCTATCTCCTGCAAATGTGTGGACAAACAAATTATCATTTAAATATGCATGATAGATACCAGCCTGACTGATGGGGACATGTTAAAAGATGTTAAGATGCAACAAAATCTGGCCCCTTATCTCGATTTGCTCTTCCTTTCAACTTTTTTCCACTCTAAATTCCTCAGTCCGCACTTATAATCGAAACTGCCCACAGAAACTTGTCAGCTTGTAATTACACCTCCCACTAGTGGCTGCAGGGGATCCAGGGGTTGGAGGCTGTAATTACAGTGTGACCTGGTTACAAAGGCAGTTTCTATTTTAAATGTGAACATGGGAATTGAGGGCAGATTGCTTGACTCAAAATGGGAAGTAAATTGCATCTTGATCTACTAGTTCTCCTTTTCTAACATTACTTTATCTGAAGGCTACACTTGACCTTGACAACTTGTGTGCAAAACTGTGGAAGACTGACTAGGTTTAATTTATTTAAATTTGTGGAGGTTGTTTTCCTTGGTCAAAGCTAAAAGTTTCTTAATTCTGAGAGAGAGAGAGAGAGAGAGTAGTGAACTACTCATATACTACTTTGAGATTCATTTTCTTACAAGCATTCACAGTAGAACAGAGAAATACAATGGAATCAATGAAAAGCTCCACGTGGACAAAGAATGACAAACAATCAATGTGCAAAAGAAGACAGACTGTGGAATAGTCAGCAAGAGATTCACTCGGTGTCTGCTAACATGATGCTTTATCACCTGTATATTCCAATGAGCACCACCACTTGCCTTGCCTATTTGTGAGGAGGATCCTCCACATCAATATTATTGTCCTTTCCTTAGGAGGCATCCAATTGATCCCAGGAATTAAACTGGGCAAGCTCATCGGAGGTGATTCCAATGCAAGTTTATACCTCCTGAAAGAAAGGCCAAAACTTCAGGCAGGCCTCCAGGTCTGATTTTACCAACAATTGCAGCAATTCTTCCTTACTTTTATATTCTAACCACTTTGCAAAATAACATTTCCCTTGCTTTCCTAATTACCTACTGTACCTGCAGCGTAACTTTCTGTGCTTCATGTGTAAGAATATCTGGGTTCATCTCAAGCTGTCTCTCTCCATTCAACTACATTCTCCTTTTCTGCTCTTCCTACTGAAGTGGGTAACTGTGTATTACCTCAAATTATTTGAAATTGCTGAAATTTAGCCACGCACTTCACCTATTAATATCTCTTTATAGAACGTAGAACATGGAACACAACAGCAGAGTACAATTTATTCAAACCATGATGTTGTGTCGAACTTATAATCTATTCTAAGATCAGTCTAACCCTTCCCTTCTACACAGTCCTCTGTTTTTCTGTTGTGTATGTGCCTGTTTAAGAGTTTCTTAAATGTCCCGAATGTATCTGCCTCCACCACTACCTCTGACAGGGTGCTCCATGCACTCACCACTCTCTGTGTAAAGAAACTTACCTCTGACACCTCCCCCCCTCCCTATACATTCCTCCAATCATCTTAATATTACGTCCTCTTGTACTAACCACTTCCATCCTGGGAAAATGTCTCTGACTACCCACTCGATCCACCCTCTTATCATCTTGTACACCTTTATCCAGTCACCTCTCATCCTCTTTCGTGCTAACGAGAAAAACCCTAGCTCACACAACCTATGCTCATGAGACACGTTCTCTTATCCAGTCCGCATCCTGGGGTCTTTGTAGACTTTTTGTTTCCTCCTTGCACATTTCTTTCCCATCATCAGAAAACATGGGCGATAAAACACTGAGTCCGTTTACCTGAATCACTCATGTAAACTGTAAATAGTTGATCACCCAAATGATCTTTGCTGGTCTCTCACCAGCTATAATTTGTCAATATAAAAATGGCCTTTTTTCAAACTTTTTTCATTAGATATTCAAGCCTTTCTTTACACTATACTATTAGGTTGCCCTCCATGACATGAGCTCTGAAACCAAGAACATCTTGTGCAGCTCTTTACTGATAGCCTTTTGGAAATCTATAACTGTTCTGTGGAAAGAACAAGAGTTTCCAGTCAGTGCTGCATTTTTAGACAATACAAGCTTTGACAAACTGGATTCAGCCTCTACTGATCCTTTTATTCACCCTGACAGTTATATCCTCAAAGAAAGCTGAAGAATTGAATTTAGTCGTAGTGCTTGCAAACTGGCTCTTTGACAAACCCTGCCCCCCCCCCACCAAAGTTAGGATTCAAGATTCAAGTTTATTTATCTCTTGTACATTAAACCTTACAGTGAGATGTACCATTCGAGTAATCAACCAACACACTTGAGGAGGTGCTGGGGGGAGGCCGCATGTGCAGCTACACATTCTGAAGCCTAGAAAGCATGCTCACAATACTCAGCAGAACACAGAACACAACGGGCAAGAAAACAACAACAGCAAAACCTCCCTCTACCTCAAGAACAGCCCATCTTCTGAGGCCTTCAGCTTCCAACAGACTCGGACTCGCAGATACTGGGCCTTCGACTATCCCAGCAGACACACAGAGATTCACAGCCTCGACGTCCAGACTTTTGATTCAACCTCCATGCTCAGCATCAGCCCCAGGACTCACTGATCACCAAACACTAGGCCTCAAAATTCAGACTCATTGATGATGGGACCCTGATCACTAATCTATTCCACTGATTTTGCTAATCCAACATTAAGGTCATTTTATTCTCTCCACATTTCCATGTATTTCTTCCCGTCTCTGCCAAGCATTTATGCACTAGGGGCAACTTACAACCAATAAACCTATCTGTCTTTGGGATGTGGGAGGAAAGTGGCAACACCCAGAGAACATGTAATCTGCACACAGCCATGGAGGCCAAGTCACTGGAGCTGTGAGGTTTAGCTCTACTACTTATGCCACTAATCCAATTTCTCTTTCATAAAACTTCGATTATATTTGGATTTTCTAAACGTTCTGCCAAATCTTCCTTATTAATAGATTCCAGCATGTTTATAACAAGGAACTTAAGACTAACTGCCCTGCATTTTCCTTTGTTCTATTTCCTTTCTTTCTTCAACAGGACATTGTGGAATGTGGTAGAACAGGGGGATCTGGGAGTACAAATCCATAGTTCTTTGGAAGAAATGTCACAAGTAGAGAGGGCCGTAAGGATGACTTTTGGCACATTGGCCTTCATAAATCAAGGTACAGGAATTGAGATGTTATGTTGATGTTCTATAAGATGTTGGCAAGGCCTGTTTCTATGCTGTAGTGTTCTATGACTCTATAACTCTAGGAAAAGTTCATTCCTAGATTCTCAGTCCTCTGGGACATTTTGGGAATCAGAGGAATAGTGGAAGATCAAAACTAATGGATCACAGAAAGGTATTCTGTTGACTGTAAGCCTCTTTGAGATGTCATGAAAGATATACTAATTGCAAAAGGTTTCCTTCTATAAAAATGCAAAACACGATAAAATTAACAGAAACTTGCTTTATTCTGAGCTTATAAAAAGAGATACCGTTTATGGTTTTATGCTATTTTGTATTCCATTTTGTTTAGGAGAATTTTGAGCATGTCTACAAGGGGCACTGCCACAAAAAAGCAGCATCCAGTATCAAGGACCACCACCATTCAGGTTATGCTCTCTTCTTTCTACTACCAACAGGAAGGAAGTACAGGAGCTTTAGGCCCACATGACGAGGTTCGGGAACAGATATTGCACTTCAACCATCAGGCTCCCGAACCAATGTGGATAACTTCACTCACCTCAATGGTGAACTGATTCCACAACCTATTGACTTACTTTCAAGTACTAGTACTCTACACTTCATGTTTTCAGTATTATTTAATTACTATCTGTTTATTATTATATATTTTCTCTCTGAACAAGTTGGTAAAACCTGAGGTATGGACATAGCCAAGCACACTCATTTTTCAATTGCGAGGAACTTTCAGATTGTTCTAGAGGTGTTTATTATTGTGGCTTTCTGGAGACTCCCATTGTGTAAATATTGCTATTTAGGCCTAATTGATTAATGCTATTATGTAAGGACTTTGGGATGATATCAATGGCAGATATTACTATTAGACAATGTATACTCTGTTCATGTTCCATAGTCTTTCAATTTCCTCTTTTAATTCAGCATATTTCTGGCGCATTTTACTTACTGATTCCTGTAAGTTATGTGTATTCAGAATGACTATATCTATTAAGTAAATTGCTCTTGCATGTTTATCTGTAATATTATATTCAGACAGTTATTATGCATTACCCTATCTGTAATAATAGATCTGTTGTAATATAATTTGTAGGACTTCAACTCTAAAACTGGATTAGGCTTGTATTTGTAATAAGGTATGGTGCCTTTTATGAGTTTGTATTTTAAAGCAAGATTTTGAATGAAGTTTGCCTCTTTGTATGCCTGTGTAAGTAATCAGATTGAGTTAAACAGCTACAGGATACTGTAATGGGTAGGATTGTTCCTGGTTTCCATTGGCATTTTCTGCACTTATTGTCTTGAATCTGTTGGTCTTTTATTATGCATTTTTGATATAATTTGTGTTAATCACCTGGTCCTGTATTGTCACAAGGAGCCACTCTGTTTCTGTAAAAAAGTTGTCAACTCTGAGCCAGTCTTTTATCGATTCCTTGTTGACATCTAGTCTGTTCAGATCATGGGGATGTCTTCCATGGAGGGTTATGTTCTTCCATTGGTTAACTTTTTCTTCTGTAGTGATAGTTTCTTCATTTTTCTGGGCTGTGTTTTCATTTAAGTTTAGTGGTGTGTATTTCTCATCAGTATTGCATATGCTCGCATGAACTGCTGAATCCTCTCTTCATTGATGAAAATATATCCTTAGATTAGAAGTTTTAACCAACTGTTGTGTAAATCTTTTTATGTCTGTTATTCCTCTTCCTTATTGTTATTATTAATATTATTATTATTATTATTGCATTTGCACAGATGTCTTGCTTTGTACTTTCATTGTTTGTCAGTCTTTCTTTGTATATACTTTTTAATTGGTTCTATTGTATTTCTTTGTTCCACTGTGAATGCAATAAAAGAAAATTAATCTCAGGGTAGTATATAGTGATATTTACACCCAATGGCCACATTACTGGGTATATCCTTGTACCTAACAAAGTGGACATTGAGTGTATGTTCACGATCTTCTGCTGCTGCACCCCATCTACTTCAAGGTTTGAGATGTTGTGCATTCAGAGATGCTCTTCTGCACACCACTGTTGCAACACATGGTTATTTGAGTTCCTGTTGCCTTCCTGTCAGCTTGAACCAGTCTGGCCATCCTCTACCGACCTCTGAAATTAACAAGGCATTTTCACCCAAAGAACTGCTACCCACAGGATGTTTTTGTGTTTTCAAAGGTTTCAAAGGTACATTTAATGTCAGAGAAATGTATAAAATATTCATTCTGAAATGCTTTTTCTTTGCAACCATCCACGAAAACAGAGGAGTGCTCCCAAATAATGAATGATAGTTAAATCTTAGAACCCCAAAGTTCCCACCAGCTCCCTTCCCTCCCACGTGTAAATGGCAGCAAGAAATGATCCTCCCTCCCCCCACTGGCAAAAAATAATATCAGTACCCACTGCCGAGCACTCAGCAAAGCAACAGCAAAGACACAGACTTGCAGTACCACAAAGACTACTTGTTAACCTGGTATTTGACAAACCACAGGCTCTCTCTTTCCCTAATAAGGGAGAAAGAGGTGGATCTCTTTCACGGCGAGAGGAGAGACATAACAAACAGCTCACTGGTTTGCGATGTTAAAAGTTCAAGGCGTTGCTTTTTCTGAGCACTGTGCCCAAAGATCTCAGGTCTCTGGGCACACAGCCATAGTTCTTCCAACTCCCATGTTGCACCGATCTACTGGGACACTGACCTCCGATCCGCCCATCTCCAGAGCCACGAGATCTTGGTCCTCCAAAGGCGAGCCGATCTCTTAGGCCATGCCCCTGGCATGTCAAATAACTGTCAGTCGTGAAACTCTGAGAGTGGGTCCCATTCCCACAAAGAACTGAAGTCCATGTGTAACTCCAGGTCAGGGTCTTTAAAAGAACCCTGAACGGGAAAAATGTAGATATTAAAGATGGAAATAGAGCTATTTCTGAAGATGCAAGCAAAGGCGTCGCCATTAGGTGCCATCGTCTCCTCCTTTGTGCACCGTTGTCTGTAAACTGTAGAGAATGTTGTGCGTAAAAGTCTCTGGAGATCACCAGTTTCTGAGATAGCCGAATCAGCCCGTCTGGCACTAACTATGATTCCACAGAGAAAGTTCTTCAGATCACGTTTCTTCTTCATTATAATATTTGGTCTGAATAACAACTGAACCCCTTGACCATGTCTGTATGCTTTTATTCATTGAGTTGCTGCCACATGATTGACTGATTAGATACTTGCGTAAATGAGCAGGTGTACAGGTGTGCCTAATAAAGTGGCCATGAATATATGTACTTTGATACTAAATTTATTTTGAATTTGGAGAAATGAAAATATTATTTTTATTGTGTCTTATCACCATCAGTGGCATAAAAACAAACATACCAGTGTGAGTACAGTTTAGTGTGATTGTGAATGAGACAAGCAGTGCTTTTTTTGATAGAATTGGTGTTCAGACTCTTTCGCTCCATTCTACTATTGGCAAAACAGGTGCCATTTTCCAATTGGGACTTGATCTCTTTCATTTGTGCAGAGGACATTCCCAAAAAGCATTCTCTCTGTTGCAATCTTCTGTTTAGTATTACACTTGTTTATCATGCTGACATCATGAGGCAAACTCCCCATTCTTCAAGACTCAAATGAGTTTATCTATCACAGGTACATTGAAACGTACAGTGAAATGTGTCATTTGTATTAACAGCCAACACAACCTAAGGATCTACTGTGAGCAGGCTGCAAGTGTCATCAGGCATTCCAGCACCAACATAGCATACCCACAATGTTCAACAGCACGATACAGAACACAACCGACGAGAGAATAACAGCAGAGCATGCACCGTACCTACCCTTACAGACAGACAGACAGTCCTCCGGGCCTCCAGTCTCCATACTTTATCTATCAGGTTTTGACTTCCAGACTTCTGATTGACTTTTGGCCTTCAATTATTAGTATCGACCTTCAGCCTTTGATCCCAGGATTGACCCCAGGACTACAGGCTGAGTCTGTGGTAAAGAAGACAAATGCAATGTTGGCATTTATTTCAAAGGGAAGAGAATAGAAAAGCAAGGAGTTACTGCTGACCTTTATAAGATACTAATCAGGTCACACTTGGAGTATTATCAACGGCTTTGGGACCCATATTTCAGAAAGGATGTGTTGTCATTGGACAGAGTCCAGAGGAGGTTCACGAGGATGATTCTGGGAATGAAGAGGTTAACGTATGAGGAGCATTTGGCAGCTTTGGACCTGTACTCATTGGAATTTAGGTGGGATCTTATTGAAACCTATCGAATGTTGAAAGAACTAGATAGGGTGGAAATGGAGAGGATGTTTCCGAAGGTAGGGGTATCCAGAACAAGAGGGACAGCTTCAATATTGAGGGGCGACCATTTAGAACAGAGGTAAGGAGGTTTTTTTTTTAGCCAGAGCACAGTAAATCTATGGAATGCTCTGCCACAGACTGCGGTGGCAAAGTCCGTTTGTATATTTAAGGCAGAAGTTGATTGTTTCCTGATCGGTCAGGGCAACAAAGGTTATGGTGAGAAGGCAGGTGTATGGGGTTGGAGTGGGTCCTGAAATCAACCATGATGGAATGGCAGAGCAGATTTGATGGGCTGAATGGCCTAATTCTGCTCCTCTGTCTTATAGTCTTATGGACTGCCAATGATGGGATCCCAAACTCTAAATTATCTTTAGTTTCAGTCAGCCAGTTATAGAAAGGAACCCATTATCCATTCCAGACGCCCGAGGCACTTTTCTTTTGCCTGCCTGTTAATTGAGCCCAATTTGGAAATCAGCTTACAGAGGCTAACAGTGGTATGACAGCTATTTTGTAAGCTCTTTAATGTTATTTTGTTTGTGCTGGTTTGAAGAGCCTTTCTGGCTATGACATTGCATTCCTTTTTTCTTCAACACCTGCTCTGTGGAAGCATAAAGTGTTTCCTCATGATTCTTTATTTTTAAACAATGAAGAGCCATGCCAAACCAGACACCTGAGGTACTCAGCATCCGCCTTCTGGTACTCCAGATTATCCAGTCCCCTCTTCTTGTCTGAGAAGTGGCGTCCGTGGAGCCTACGATTAATCAGGGAAGCTAATACAGAGTCATGCCATATGCTGCGAGCATATCGGCAGCCAGAGCTCCACAGGTACGGCATTGCCAGTGACTCGAGGTTCAGAGCTGCAGCCAATCTTCATGCCTCATGGTTGTTTCAAAGCTACCACTGGGGACTCTGCAAATGAGGATCAATTGGCATGGCATGGATGTGTGAAGCAGATCACAGGTGTATTGTCTGCTCAGCCATCATACTTCAGCTCCTACTCAAACAGCCAATTGCAGCAACAAAGAGGCCTGATATTTAACTAGGTTGCAGGGATACCAAAGGTGTAGCATACCAAACCTCATTAAGTTGCTAAGAATGTGAAGACAAGGTGTGTGTTCCTTGTGATTGCATTTCTGTAATCCAATATATCAATGACAGGAAATTTAAAGCTTCTACCCTCTGCACCACCAATCCACTGAAATAGAGTGGCACATATTCACCTTCCTGAAGTCAACAATCAGATTTTTCGTTTTACTGATTTTAAGCTTGGGTACTAGGGATCAGCCTGGGCTCAAGACCCATGAGTCAACTTTGGTCCGAGATCTAGGATCAGCCTGGGTCCAAGATCCAGAAATCATCTGGGGCCAACATCCAGGGATTTGCCTGAGCCGAACACCCAGGGATCGGAACACTTTCGGGCACTAACAACAGTTGAAGGAAGCTCAATCAAAGAAGCAGCACAGACACATTTAGCTGTAAAATTTGAACTACTATTCCTGCATGCATTTCCTCCCAAACTACACTCTCTTTGGAGACAGCCACATATAGGTAAATCCACTGCTAAAGAAGGCATAGGTTTTTGTGAGTGAACAGACTTCCTAATTTAGAAGAATGGGAAATATTTGCCTTTTGAGATTATTACTTTTCCTCAATGGCTCAGTGTATTGTCTGTACAGGTTCATAGTCAGGTTTGGTTAATATTATATGTTTTACTACTTTAATATGATTTTATACAACGTCCACAGGTACTGGGGACGACTGGACAATTGATCTTGTGGTGCTCCTGTGACTTTCTGTTTTATAGTGAGGCTTGTAGGAGGTGGGACACAGCAAGTCTGCTGCAAAAAGCCACACTGCAAATACTGTAAGGTTTGCAAGTGTGGCCAGGTGAGGTAGAGATTCACATAAACCCCTTTCAGCCTGGTCCACTGCATCTGGTGCTCATGGTATGGCCTCCTCTACACTGGTGAAACCATGCATAGACTCAGCCAGGAGTGACAAACATTTTTAAGAGCGTGTGCACAATGTGGCAATAATTTTAAAAATTCTTTTGCGTGCCATGATCCAAGTCCAGGCCAGATTTTCTCTTCCTCTATTCACATTCCCCATTTGTTTTTCCCTTGTAATTTAGACTCATCACCCTCCCGCAAATGTCTCCATCTGCCCATTACACACATCCCTATCTCCTTGGTTCACCTTTGCTATTGCCTCCTCGATATGTCCATCATTCTACCAATTTCTGGTTCCACCCACTCCTAGAAGCCTCTGTTCCTAATCTTAACCCTTTCCCCCACACATCAGTCTCCATCTGCCTAATGATTTCTTCTCCTTTTCTTGTTTTTATCTATCAAATTCCAGCTTCTGTCTCGCCCCTCCCTTTCACTTTATATTCTGACAATCTGGTTCTTTTAGAGATCCAGCACGGTAACAAGCCATTCCGGCCCAATGAGTCCGACCTGCTCAATTACAACAATGCGACCAATTAAGCTACTGACCTGTACACGTTTGGAATGTGGGAGGAAACCAGAACACCCAGAGGAAACACACAAGGTCACAGAGAGGATGGGGCCAGTGTTGTAGTAGTGTTACACTAACATGCCACCTCTCTATACTCCCAGTTCTGATTCAGGGTCTCAACTGAAAGCATTAGCCATTCTTTACCCTCCTCAGATGCTGCTTGATGCATTGAGTTCATCCTGTAGTTTATTTTATGCTCAGTTTGAGCAGCCCATTTATCAGCTAGAATCTAATCCCTCGTTCAGTTAGCTAATGGTTGATATGTGTCCTGTTTTCATTGATCTGCTTTAGTTCCATAACCCAAGTATTCAATGTTACTTTTCCATTAAATTATGGAGTTGCAATATCCAATTTGCATTATTTTTAACTTTTCCAATCACCTTTCAAGGATCAATGATCAACTTTATTTGCCATATACACTACATTTACATGCATTATCAACTTGCTGTGGCGTGTTGGTCAGGGTGTGACATGCAACAAAAACAACAACTTTCAACAATTATGTTGTTGTTGTTCGTCCATCGTTGACGTCGATGAGGACCTCGACACCATAATGATGGTGTCGAGACTAGCGCGTGATTTGGATTTAAGTGAGGGAGAGTTGCGCAGCGTCAGCCTCACTCTCTCTTCCCAATTCCCATTTGGATCCAGTGGCAAGACAGAGTGGAGACGGCTGGAGATGGGACAAGGTGCAGTGGATGACCAGGACGTCTTCTGTGTCTTGTCCTGCTCTACATGTTCCACGACGCTTGCAGAGACCGCCTTCTTGACCGTTGGACCTCCCACTGGTCTCGTCCGCTCAATCCACCGGAGTCTGTCTTCACATGCTGGAATAGACAACTCCCTATCTCACCGAGGGTTTCAGACCCGTCGGCTATCCTCACCTGGTTTAGCCGGCTTGTCGAAGCTGTTGCCCGGGGTGTGGCCGCTGTCGCATGCAAACAGCTACGGGGAGCCACAGGTGAGAGATGAGTGCCAGGTGGGGACCAAAGGTGGACTAACCGCCCTGAAAAGGACGCGACATGTTCCCCCGCCAGAGGTGCTACCCTTCCCTGACACCCCATACACCCCTCAACAATTATAAAGAATAATGAATTACATAAAATAAACAGAGGTTAAAGTACAGATATAGAATAAAATGTGCATAAATACATTAATACCAGCATGTATTTACAATGTAAGCAGCATTATAAAATGTAGTTTAAAATGTTTACAGAGCAGTGCAGAGATTGAGGGCATGGAAGGGATGTTAACTAGAGTGGTTGGGGCCGGGGGAGAAGAAACTGTTAAGATGGCATGAAGTTTTTGTTTTAATAGCATCTATAGTGTGTCCCAGAAGAGGCTTTTGGAAAGGGTAGTTTGCAGGGTTGGTGGTGTCCACAATGATTTTTTCTGCCTAATTTAGGTCCTGGACACATACAAGTCCGGCGGAGATGAAAGACTGCAGACAGTTTCTGTTGAACTGACAGTTCACTGTCGTTTTTGTGCATGGTGAGAAGATGCTGCACCGAACCGGACAGTAATGGCTGATGTGAGGACTCTCTCTATGATGCCAGGGTAGAATTGCACGAGTATCTTCTGTGGAATAATACAAAGCACAAAGTACAAACTAAATGTTATTATCAAAGTAAGTAAACATATCACCAAAACCTACCCTGACATTCATTTTTTCAGGCATTTACAGTAGAACAAAGAACAGTAGAATAAGTGGAAAAAAACACACAAACAAAAACTAATGAATTGTGCAAACACAAAAATAAACAAGAATTAATAACCATAAAAAATAAGTAAATATATAAAATTGAGAAAATGAGTTGTCGAGTCCTTAAGTCCAAGACCAGAGGACTCAGCCTCAGAATAGAGGTACATCAATTTAGAAAGGAGATGAGGAAGAATTTCTTTCGCCGGAGAGTGGTGAATCTGTAGAGTTCATTGCCACAAGCAGCTATGGAAGCCAAGTTATTGGGTATATATAAGACAGATGTTGATAAATTCTTGAGTAGTCATGGGCTGAAGGGATACACGGGAGAAGGCAAGAGATTGGGGCTGAGAGGAAGATGGATCAGCCATGACGAATTGGCAGAGCCGACTCGCTGTGCTAAGTGGCCCAATTCTGCTCTTATATCTTGTAGTCTTATGGTTCAAAGTGTGGTGAGTGAAGATGTCCATGCTGGTTCAGGAGCCTGATGGTTGAAGGGTATTAACTGTTCCAGTACCTGGTAGTGTGGGACCTGAGGCTCCCGTACCTCATTCCTGATGGTAGAAGTGAGGAGGGAATATGGCCTGGATAGTGGGATGCTTGATAATGGATGCTGCTTCCTTGCAGCAGTGCTCTGTGTAGATGAGATCAAAGGTGGGGAGAGATTTTTCTGTGATGTACTGAGCTATATAATTCACTTTTTGTTGGCTTTTCTGTCCCTGGGCACCACTGTGAATCTATAGAAATTTGTCAGAGTTTTAGATGACATGCCAAATCTGCACCAACTTGGAAGAAATTAGAGGCGCTGCCATGCTTTCTTTGAAATAATGTTTACATTCTGGTCCCAGGACAGATCCTCTGATTATGATAATGCCCAGGAATTTAAAGTTATTGACCTTCACCACCTCCGATCCCCTGATGGACTTCCAGTTTCTTCTTCCTGTGGTCACTAATCAGCTCTTTGGTTTTGCTGACATTGAGTGAGAGGTTGTTGTTGTGGCACCACTCAGCCAGATCTTCAATCTCCCTTCTATATGCTGATTCATCACATCTTTGATTAGGAAATATATGTCTTATCTTCATGTTCTGGTTTCATTCCATTACTGCAGATTATCATCCCAGAATTTTCTTTTTTTGTAAATCTCCGTGGCAACATTCCACAGCCAATGTTTCTTCCTGATGTACAGTGTCTGGAAATAAATACAATATGCTCAATATAACCTAGCTAGATGCTGATGCTTCTTTAACACAACTTCCATTGCCTTGTTCTCCAGCCCCGGTGATGCAATGATCTATGAGGTGTTCCGGTCCATTCAGTTCACCAATCCCTTCACTGAATCTTTTTGCCTCACTGCATCTTCCCTCCTTCAAGACCTGCCCAACAAAAAGCACTCCTTTTGGCAGACCTCCTCACTTCTTCTTTGCTGTGATGTTACATTCCTTCTCTGATTACACTATGAAGTACCTAAAGAGGTACTCCTACAGTAAAGGTGTGGGATAAATGGAAATTGGTTTTATTTATTTGGTGAGTTTATGGGAGTTTGTTACACTCCTCCAAGAAAAGATCTATCAGAAACCAACAAGGTCTTCATACAGATTTTTTGCCATGTCGTAAGATTGTAGCATTGGGATTCAAAGAATTCAAAGTACATTTATCATCAAAGCATTTATGCAGTATACAACTCTGGGATTCAGGAGCAGCAAGCAAGAGGGAGAGAAAGAAGGTAGTTCTTTAAACATTTAATGACATAAGTGCAATACTTATAATGTAATCTACATTAGATAATTTATATACTGCGATACTAACAACGGGAAAGGCTTGCTAAGCTACTAGATATCATTCATTAATATTACCCCACTTTTAAAGAAAATATATTCCAAAGCCCAGAGGTATCTTGATAGCTCTAACATACATCTCAAGACAGCTTTTTATTTCATAACATAAAATCAAAATATCACAGATCTTCTAAATCAAAACAGAAAGTATATCTTTATTTTCCTGGAAATACCGGCAAGAAAATGAACCTCAGGTAATATATGACGTGTGTACTTTGATAACAAATTTACTTTGACTGAGTCTAAATTCCCCTCTACACCTTTTATCCCTTTAAACCTATTCCCTCTGCTATGGGGACAAGTTTCTAACTATTCATCTTATATCCCTCATTGTTTTGTGTATTTCAGTCAGACTCTCACACATCATCCTCTGCTCCAAAGCAAACAATTCAGCTTTTCTGGTATCATCTCATAACTAAAACAGTCCATCCCAGGAGATACCATCCTCTCTAGTGCAATCACATCCTTCCAATAATGTAGCAACCAAAACTGCACCCAGAACTCCAGCTATAGCCTACCTAATGTCAATCAAACTGTGCCATAATCTCCCTGCTCTTATATTCTGTACCATGGCTATCAAAGGCAGCCACCTAATTTGCCTTCATTATGAAATGTCAACATCAGGGAATCTTTGGATCTACACGTCTTTTCTCGATGACACCGCAGGCCGACGTTGTCTTTGTTCCACCTTTATAATAAAGATAAAGAAATTCCCAGCAATTTCTAGAGTAGATTACATGGTCAGCACAACAATGTGGGTCAAAGGGCCTTTATACTTTATACTTTATTGTCGCCAAACAATTGATACTAGAGCGTACAATCATCACAGCGATATTTGATTCTGCGCTTCGTGCTCCCTGGAGTACAAATCAATATTAAATTTTAAAAATTTAAATTATAAGTCATAAATACAAAATAGAAAATGGAAAGTAAGGTAGTGCAAAAAAACCGAGAGGCAGGTCTGGATGTTTGGAGGGTACGGCCCAGATCTGGGTCAGGATCCATTCAGCAGTCTTATCACAGTTGGAAAGAAGCTGTTCCCAGATTTGGCTGTACGAGTCTTCAAGCTCCTGAGCCTTCTCCCGGAGGGAAGAGGGACAAAAAGTGTGTTGGCTGGGTGGGTCATGTCTTTGATTATCCTGGCAGCACTGCTCCGACAGCATGCGGTGTAAAGTGAGTCCACGGATGGAAGATTGGTTTGTGTGATGTGCTGTGAAGCACCTTCAATTACTCCAAAAGACTGAGGTTTGTTAAAATACTGAAAGGCTTTTATTCGCTGTACAATCCGACCTCCACAGTGAGTGTCTGCCCCCGGACTGAGGGGGAGGGGCAAGACCAACACCTTTATACAGAACTCTGTGGGAGGAGCCACAGGGGCAGTCAGCAGAGGGGTGTGTCCAGACAGGTAACCGAGTTACAACATATATACATGGTTTACCACATTCACCCCTCCTTTTTTTTAAAAAGAGTCCCGCGGGGTGAAGTGACTGACAATATCTACAAGAAGTATATTTACAGGTTAAGTCTATCAGGTGGTCGAGTCCGTCGCTGTGATCTACGCAGCACCGGTGGTGATTGCACCGGCGATGGCGGTTGTGCTGGCTCCGGCCTGACTTCAGGTGCCAGCACGTTAGGCGTCGGTAATCCCTCGTGCGTGTGCGTCGCGTCCGGTATGGGAGTGTCGTGTGGTGTCTGTATAGGGTTTGGGGTGCACGGTGTCTCGTAGGTACATACATTGGTGGGTACGGGGTCAATAGTCACCACGGAGTGTTCAGGGTAGGGGCCCGGAGCTCCTGCGGGCACCAGGTCGTGGATGGAGACCGTGTCCTCCTGCCCATCAGGTAAAACCACGTAGGCATACTGGGGGTTTGCATGAAGTAAGTGAACCCCCTCGACTATCGGGGGGTATTTATTGCTCCTCGCATGTTTCCGGAGCAGCACTGGCCCCGGGGGCGTCAGCCAAGATGGTAGGGTGGTTCCAGTGGTCGATTTTCTGGGAAAAGAAAAGAGCCGCTCATGAGGGGTGGCATTGGTGGACGTGCATAACAGGGAGCGGATGGAGTGGAGTGCCTCGGGAAGGACCTCCTGCCAGCGGGAGACCGGCAGTCCCTTTGACCTGAGGGCTAAGAGTGTGGCTTTCCACACTGTGCCATTCTCCTTCTCTACCTGTCCATTCCCCCGGGGATTATAGCTCGTGGTCCTACTGGTTGCAATTCCCCTAACCAGTAGATATTGGCGCAGCTCGTCACTCATAAACGAGGACCCTCTGTCACTGTGGATATAGCATGGGTATCTGAACAGAGTGAAGAGCTTGCACGGGGCTTTTATAACTGACGTGGTAGTGGTGTCGGGGCAGGGGATGGAAAAGGGGAACCGCGAGTACTCATCGATAACGTTAAGAAAATACACATAGCGGTCAGTGGAGGAAAGGGGAGCCTTAAAGTCAACACTCAGTCGCTCGAAGGGGCGGGTGGCCTTGATGAGTGGTGCCTTTTTGGGTCGGTAGAAGTGCGGTTTGCACTCTGTGCAGACTTGGCAGTCCCTGGTCATCATCCTGATCTCCTCAAGGGAGTAAGGCAGGTTCCGGGCTTTCACGAAGTGGAAAAGCCGGGTGACTCCCGGGTGGCAAAGGTCTACATGTAGGGCGTATAGCTGGTCGATCTGCGCGCTGGCGCATGTTCCCCGGGATAGGGCATCAGAGGGCTCGTTGAGCTTCCCAGGCCTGTACATGATGTCATAGTTGTAGGTGGAGAGTTCGATTCTCCACCTCAGAATTTTATCATTTTTGATTTTGCTCCGCTGCTGATTATTAAACATGAATGCGACTGAGCGCTGGTCAGTTAGCAGGGTAAACCTTTTGCCGGCAAGATAGTGCCTCCAGTTCCTTATAGCTTTCACTATGGCCTGGGCCTCTTTCTCTACCGCAGAGTGCCGAATTTCAGGGCCTTGAAGGGTACGGGAGAAGAACGCCACTGGTCTTCCTGCCTGGTTGAGAGTAGCAGCCAGTGCAAAGTCGGAGGCGTCACTCTCTACTTGGAAGGGAATGGCCTCATCCACCTCATGCATTGCTGCTTTGGTAATGTCCCCTTTTATGCGGTTGAAGGCCGCGTGGGCCTCGGCTGAGAGGGGGAATGTGGTGGACTTGACCAGGGGGCGGGCCTTGTCTGCATAGTTAGAGACCCATTGGGCGTAATATGAAAAGAAGCCCAGGCACCTTTTGAGGGCTTTAAGGGTATTGGGAAGAGGGAGTTCCAACAAGGGGCGCATACAGTCGAGGTCTGGGCCAATGACTCCATTCTCCACGACACACCCAAGGATAGCAAGTCGGGTGGTCCCAAATACACACTTGTCCTTGTTATAGGTGAGGTTGAAAGATTTGGCGGCTTGGAGAAATTTTTGGAGGTTGTTGTTGTGATCCTGCTGGTCGTGACCGCAGATGGTGATGTTATCCAGATGTGGGAACGTGGCCTTCAGTTGGCACTGGTCCACCATCTGGTCCATTGCCCTCTGGAAGACAGATACACCACTCGTGACACCAAAAGGGACGCGCAGGTATTGATAAAGCCTGCCGTCCGCCTCGAAGGCAGTGTAAGGGCGGTCCTCCCGGCAGATGGGGAGCTGATGGTAAGAGGATTTTAAGTCTATGGTCGAGTACACCTTGTACTGTGCTATCTGATTGACCATATCCGCGATGCCGGCTAGAGGGTACACGTCGAGCTGCGTGAACCTATTGATGGTTTGGCTATAGTCCACGACCATCCTATTCTTCTCCCCGTTCTGAACAACCACCACCTGCGCCCTCCAAGGACTTGTGCTTGCCTCAATGACCCCCTCCCTGAGCAGCCGCTGCACCTCCGACTTAATGAAAGCTCCGTCCCCCGCGCTGTACCTCCTGCTTTTAGTTGCCACGGGTTTACAGTCGGGGGTCAGGATGGCGAACAGCGGTGGGGGAGGGATCCTGAGGGTGGAGAGGCCGCAAGTGGTGTCGGTAGTGTGGCAGTTGGCATGATGTTGGGTGGGATGTGCGGGTCGGTGTGTGTGTGTGGTCAGTAGTGGAGTACGTGACATATCTCTACAAAACAGGGGATTTATGACAGTAATTGGTGGGAGGGGCCCATCATACTTCATTGTCACGCTTTTCAGGTGGCTCTGGAAGTCCAACCCCAACAGCACAGGGGCACACAGTTGAGACAAGACCAGTAACGTAAAGTCCCGATATTCTGTGCCCTGCACCACTAGTGTCGCTACACAACCCCCCCGGATGTCTGTTGTATGCGACCTGGAGGCCATGGTGACCCTCCGACTTACCGGCCGTATCATGAGTTCACAATGCTGCACCATGGCCGGGTGGATAAAACTCTCCGTGCTGCCTGTGTCAAACAGGCAGCTTGTCCTGTGCCCCTCCACCAGGATGTCCATCATTGACCTTGCGAGCTGGTGGGGAGAGCTTTGGTCGAGGGTCACGGAAGCCAGGGTGGGGTCGCTGTCTTGGTCCGACGTGGTGGGGTGCCCTGCGAGCGCCCGTTGGTCGTAGGCGGTTGGGAGGTGGCGCCAACCAAGATGGCCGCCCCCATGTCTCGCACATGGTGGTGGCATGCAGGGAAGATGGCGACCCCCACGTCTCGCACGTGGTGGCAGTGTGCAGAGAAGATGGCGGCCCCCATGTCTCGCACGTGGTGGCAGTGTCCAGGGAAGATGGTG
The DNA here is from genome assembly GCF_030028105.1 of Mobula birostris. Taxonomy (NCBI): domain Eukaryota; kingdom Metazoa; phylum Chordata; class Chondrichthyes; order Myliobatiformes; family Myliobatidae; genus Mobula; species Mobula birostris. The sequence continues at coordinate 132,311,257 of NC_092370.1, forward strand.
ACCCCCACGTCTCGCACGCGGCGCTGCTCGATCCTACTTGCGGTTTTGACTTACAGACCTTGGCAAAGTGGCCCTTCTTTCCGCAGCTGGAGCAGGTAGCTTGTCGGGCCGGGCAGCGTTTCTGGGGGTGCTTCTCCAGTCCGCAGAAGTAGCACTTCGCGGACTTACGACTGGCGGCAGCCGAGGTCGATTCGCCGGCAGGTTGCGGGGTCTGCGGCACCCACGAGGCCATTGGGGGATCGCGTGCCTGGAGAGCCTCGGAGTTATGCAGAGCGGCCTCCAACGTATCAGCCAGCTCCATTGCCGAATTTTTGGGTAAGATCGGCTTTTTCCAGCAGCCGCTGGCGCACATACACTGACCTGGTCCCCGTGACGAAGACGTCTCTCACTAGGAGTTCTGCATGCTGCGCTGCCGTCAGCTCCTGGCAACTGCAGGCTCGCACGAGTGTCCGTAGGGCCCGGACAAACTCAGTACTCGATTCCCCCGAGCGTTGTTGCTGTGTCTCTAAGCGATGCCGAGCATAGACGCTGTTTATCAGCCGCAGGTATTGACTTTTGAGTGCGTTCATCGCGCCGTCGTAGTTTGGCTGGTCTCTGATCAGCGAGTAAACCCGTGGACTGACCCTGGAGAGTAGAACTCTGCACTTCGCTACGGGGTCGGTCGCTTTAATCTCCTCTAGATACGCTTCGAAGCAGGCCAGCCAGAGTTCGAAAGCATTTCCAGCATCAGGCATTTGCGGATGGAGGTCTAATTTTTCTGGTCTCAGGACCTGTTCCATGTTTTAAAACGTACAGCGAATAAAATTGAAGCACCTTCAATTACTCCAGAAGACTGAGGTTTGGTAAAATACTGAAAGGCTTTTATTCGCTGTACAATCCGACTTCCACAGTGAGTGTCTGCCCCTGGACTGAGGGGGAGGGACAAGACGAACATCTTTATACAGGACTCTGTGGGAGGAGCCACAGGGGCAGTCAGCAGAGGGGTGTGTCCAGACAGGTAACCGAGTTACAACATATATACATGGTTTACCACATCCTGGGCTGTGTTCACGATCTTCTGTAGCTTCTTCCAGGCTTGGACAGGACAACTTCCATACCAGGTTGCGATGCACCCTAGAAGAATGCTTTCTACTGTGTGTCTATAAAAATTAGTGAGGGTTTTAGAGGACAGGCCAAATTTCTTTAGCTTTCTCAGGAAGTAAAGGTGCTGGTGGGCCTTCTTGGCAGTGAGCTCTGCTTGGTTGGACCAAGTCAGGACATTTGTGATATTGACCCTGAGGAACTTAAAACTTTTGTCCTGTTCCACTTGCGCACCACCGATGTAAATGGGGTCGTGTGGTCCACTACTCCTTCTGAAGTCAACAACCAATTCCTTTGTCTTGCTGACGTTGAGGGATAGGTTATTGTCTTCACACCATGTCACCAGGTTCTTAATTTCCTCTCTGTACTCAAACTCATCATTACCTGAGATACGGCTTACAATAGTGATATCATCAGCAAACTTATATATTGAGTTCGATGGAAACTTGGCTACGCAATCATGGGTGTACAGTGAGTACAGCAGGGAGCTGAGTACACAGCCTTGTGGGGCACTGGTGCTCAGAGTGATTGTAGAGAAGAGCTTGTCCCCTATTTTTACAGCCTGGGTCCTGTCTGTGAGGACGTTGAAGATCCAGCTGCAGATCTGAGTGCCAAGGCCCAGGATCCGGAGCTTAGGAATCAGTTTATTTGGAATGATGGTATTAAAGGCAGAGCTGTAGTCAATGAAAAGCCTATAATGTGCTGTTGATGTCTATGTTCTATCTATCTTCTAAAGATCAAGGTTCAAGACTCTAGTTTCTGGTTACTATTTTTTGTTGCTATTTTGTGTGTTTTTGATCAAGGTGGACTAGCTCTGCAACCTGCACATTGCGAAGACACAGAGGAGGGTTAGGCTGAGCTGAGCTGGACTGAATATCCCTGGACTCTTTTGATGACTTTGTGGTCTGGTGTTTTGTATTCTGTGTTTTCCATTCATCTCTCTTTGCCTTTTGCATAATTTGTTCTTTTTCTGTGTGTGTTGGGGGTTTGATGCTTTTCTTTGAACAGGTTCCATGGTTTTTCTTTGTTTTGTGGCTGTCTGTGGGATGAATCTCAGGGTTGTATACTCCATACAATAATAAATAAATGTACTTTGATAATAAATGTACTTTGAAATCTTGCTTATTTGTAATGTGTACATAAAAACACAGAAAAATGCATTGTTTACTTTAACTAACATTCCTTCCAAAATGGATCACCTCACACATACCAGGATTAAGTTCCATCTGCCAAAGTGTTGTCTACTTTATCATGAACACTGTCCTACAAACTAAATCTGACCTCCTATCAACCCCTTCACCACTACTCATGCTATCTTAGACCATGTTGTCCTGGGAACATTGGCTTTGGACAACTGCAAGAAAACCCTGTTTTTAGAGCATAGAACATATAACATAAAGCAGAGAACACAGTTTTAATGCAGTAGCACTGAACCTGCGAGGCCAGCAGGAAATACTTGAGGGTAAAGCCTGCTGAATGATAAACAGGTCCTGCCGTTGAGTTTAAAATGAGATTTGAGTCCATAGGTTGTTACTTAAGATTTATCTCTGCCTGCCGTTGGAGTGAACATCACATTGGGCTTAAGTATTACACTAAACAGTATATTATAATTCAGAACAGTTGTGGAGACCGATAGAATATGTCTCAGATCAAGTTTGGTAGGCAAAATGAAATTGGGCACTTCTGATCCTCAGAGACTCTTTGGAAAGATAATGTTCCTTTAGCCTGCAAAATTTTCTATTAACATACGGTATTTAAAAGTACAGCTTTATCCCCCATTAATATCTGCTAAGATTTTGATCTTTTTCTCTGACAGCTCTCTCAGTTTTACTATAATGGAAAAGTTTCACGTAATGGTTTGTATCAGCAGCTCTTAGTACCAAGTTCTTTTTTTTTGCCCCTTTTAACCACTGCTAACATGCTCCTGAAATCTCTTGTACTCCCCATTGAATTTCCTTGCACTTCCCCGAAAGGCTTCATTGAATTTAACTCGCCATTTTTATTTTCATATATCTTGATATTTATTTCAATTCCTGGTTTAGCTTGGTTCACAGTACCAAATCTTCACTCTCTGAAATACTCTGCAGCGTGTCTTAAAATATACTCCATTGATCTTCAGCCAAACACTCACTGAAAAATGTCCTCAGTTTCTGCATAATGTTATGTTGAATTTAATGATGCTGGTCTCTTCTCCTCACCTGCCTATCACCTCACTCTGGTGCCCCTTCTCCTTCCCTTTTTCCCATGGTCCACTCTTCTCTCCTACCAGATTTCTTCTTCTTCAGCCCTTTACCTCTTCCACCTATCACCTTCTATCTTCTTACTTCACCACTCCCCCCACCCACCCACCCACCATCCTCCTCACCTGTTCTTACATATCACCTGCCAGCCTGTACCCCTTGCCCTACCCCAACCTTCCTAGTCTGGCTTCTTCCCCCTTTCCTAGTGAAGGGCCATGGCCCAGAACATGAACTGCACCCTTTCATCGATGTTGCCTGACCTGCTGAGTTCCTCCAGCATTTTGTGTGTGTTGTTCTAGATTTCCAGCATCAGCAGAATCTCTTGGCTACTACCATGGAGGTGTACCCTCCACCATGATATCCTATCTAAACTTTATTTTTTAATTATGAGAGCAAAATACCAACTATCCCTTCTGGTAATTATGCCACACAAGATCATTATCTTCTGTATTCCCTAGTTCAAATATTTTTTGAGCATTATAATAACTTGCAGTATTTATATTATGTTCCTATTTTCACCTTCCTTTGTCTCTTCAGAGAATATATACTCCTTGCTTTATGTTGGTGCATATAACATTCATTTAATAGAGAGAAACTGTGCAGAAAATTATTTTGTGCAGCAAGCCACATTTTCATCTTACAATATATTTTCAACTTCTTGATGTTTGGGACATGTAGAATGATACCATTTAATAAAAAGACACAGGATAAAAATGGGCCTTTCTGCTCACTAACGACCCACCAACCACTGAGCAGCTACTTTTACAACAATCTTTCCCCAATCCTCTGTATTTTCCTCACTTTCCTACAAGCACCTCCCCTCTCTAAATTTTACCACTCCTCCGGACACTGGGCGAAATTTGCACTGCACTAACCCTTAGAAGCTGATCTTACAGTTGGCACTGTGAAGTATTGCTGTAACCCTTACACTTCCGTGCTGCCCAATTAAACCTCGGGGTTCCTAGTTCCAATTTGCATTTGGACCCGGCGTGCTTGAGCATTGTCAGGGTAAGTGCTGGTTGATACTGGGTCCACGACACAATGACACAGGCAAGAGAGCTTCTTCCTCACAGCTCCAGTCAATGCACTTTATGGGCAATTCCAATCACTTTTAAAAATTAGTCAGGATTTATTGAGCTCTCAAATTGAGAATCACACATGCAATGTTTCAATATGCACTCTGTATGCACTTTATTAGGCACACCTGTGCAAATCTCTAATCAGCCAATCATGAGGTAGCAAATCAATGCATAAAAGCATGCAGACATGGTCAAGAGGTCCAGTTGCTGTTCAGACCAAACATCAGAATGGTCAAGAAATATCAACTAAGTGACTGGACCATAGAATGATTGTTGGTACCAGATGGGGTGGTTTGAGTATCTCAGAAACTATTGATCTCCTAGGATTTTCACACACAGCAGACTCTTGAGTCTACAGAGAATGGAGCAAGAAACAAAAAAAATCCAGTGAGCAGCAGTTCTGTGGGTGAAAATGCCTTGTAAATACGAGAGGCCAGAGGAGAATGGCCAAACTGGTTTACGCTGACAGTGACTGAAACGACACGTGTTACAGCAGTGATATGCTGAGGAGTATGTCTGAACTCACAGCATGCCGAACCATGAAGTAGATAGGCTACAGAAGCAGAAGACCAAACTAGGTTCCATTCCTCTGGCCACTTCATTAGGTACACTGCTGCACCTTATAGACTGGCTACTGGGTGTATTTGAATGTAGTCTGAAACCAAGCTTTTCCTTATGTCCTTGTTTTCCAGATTCTGACAGATGGATCAATAAAGATTAGATTAGCTTTATTTGTCACATGTACATTGAAATATACAGTGAAAGCCGTAGTTTGCATCAAATCAAATCAGTAAGGATTAAGCTGGGAAGCCCGCAAGTGCTGCCATGATTCTGGCACCAACTTAGCATGTCCATAATGCACTAACTCTAACCATGCATCTCTGGAATGTGGGAGGAAACCAGGGCATCTGGGGGCAGCCATGCAGTCACGGGGGATGTAAAAAACCGTTACAGACAGTTGTAGGTCTAATCTTACGGAAGGCATTGTAAAGCACTGCACTAACCCTTAGAAGCTGATCTTACAGTTGGCACTGTGAAGTATTGCTGTAACCCTTACACTTCCGTGCTGCCCAATTAAACCTCGGGGTTCCTAGTTCCAATTTGCATTTGGACCCGGCGTGCTTGAGCATTGTCAGGGTAAGTGCTGGTTGATACTGGGTCCACGACACAATGACACAGACAAGAGAGCTTCTTCCTCACAGCTCCAGTCAACGTGGCTCAGCCCTGATCTCTGCTGCTGTCCATGTGGAGTTTGCAGAGTCTCCCTTTGATCTCATGGATTTACTCCAGGTGCTCCAGCTTCCTTCCAGGTCAGTAGTTTACTTGGACATTGCAAATTTCGCCCAGTGTCCGGAAGAGTGGTAAAATTTAGAGAGGGGAGGTGCTTGTAGGAAAGTGAGGAAAATACAGAGGATTGGGGAAAGATTGTTGTAAAAGTAGCTGCTCAGTGGTTGGTGGGTCGTTAGTGAGCAGAAAGGCCCATTTTTATCCTGTGTCTTTTTATTAAATTCCTCAGTGTTAGCATTTCAGAGGATCTGTCCTGGGCCCAGAACATAAGTGCCACTACAAAGAAAGCACAGCAGTGCCTCTACTTCCTTAGAAGTTTGCGAAGATTTGGATCGTCATCTAAAACTTAGACAATCCTCTATAGATGTGTGGTGGAGAGTAAACGGGCCAGTTGCTTCACGGCCAGGTATGTAAGTACCAATGCACTTGAATAGAATAACCTACTAAAAGTAGTGGATACAGCCCAGTCCATCACAAGTAAAGCCCTCCCCACCATTGAGCACATCGTCATGGAGCGCTGTCTCAGGAAAGCAGCACCCATCTTCAAGGACTCCCATCATCCAAGTCATGCTCTCTTCTTGTGGCTACCACCAAGAAGAAGGTACAGGAGCCTCTGCATCCACATCACTAGATTCAGGAACAGATATTACCCCTCAACCAACAGACTCTTGAATCAAAGAGGACAACTTCCCTCAGTTTCACTTGTCCCATTACTGGACTGCTCCCACAGTTTCACGGACTCTACAACTCATTTTCTCAATACTTATTGCTTAGTTATTTATTATTATTTTGTTTTTTCCTTCTCATTTTCTATTTTGTACAGTTGTTGTCTTTTGCACATTGGTTATCGTCCATCCTCGGGGGCGGGGGGCGGGGCAGAGAGGGAGAGGGAGAACAGAATTTATAAAAGTTACACATAAGTATAAAGATTGACAAACAACCACTGTGCAAATTATACATGTATAAATAATGTTGAGAACTTGAGTTGTAAAGTCCTTGAAAGTGAGTCCATTGGTTCTGGAATCGGTTCAGTGTTGAGGTGAGTGAAGTTATCCATGTTGGTTCAGGAGCCTGATGGTTGAAAGGTAATAACTGTTCCTGGTGGTGTGACCCCTAAGGCTTCTGTATCTCATTCCCATTGGCAGTAGCGAGAAGAGAGTATGGCCTGGGTGGTACCTATTGCCCAATGGTAGAAGTGAGGAGAGAGCATGGCCTGGGTGGCGGTGCTCTTGTTCATTTGCAAACTGAACATCACAAGTCATTGTGCTGGGTGAAGGTCATGCTATGAGCTGGTGAATTATGAATGACATGCCTCAGAGAGATTTAAATAGAGGACAAATGAAAGCAAAAAGTATCAGGAGAGAATAGAAAAGGAAGACTGAAGATTTGAAATGTGGGTTACAAGCTGAAATGGTTGTTTACCTGAAACCGTCCAATTCAATCCCATCATCCTGAGTCTGGAGTTCGAGGCCTATATTTCGTGGTCCTGTCATTGGCTAATCCTGGGATCAATACTGAAGACTGAAGCCCGAGTTCGATCGGTAGTCTAGATTTTAAAACCCAATAGCTAAAGCCCTGGATGTGCAAGTCTGGGAGTCCTCTGGGAAAGTCGGAAGCCCATTGTCTGTGAGTCCTCTGGGAAAGTCGGAAGCCCATTGTCTGTGAGTCCACTGGAGGCTGGAAACCTGGAGACCTGTCTGGAGGTTGGAGAACTGTTTGTATGTCTGTGTGTGAGTAGGGGTTTGTTCTGCTGTTGTCACCTGCTATGTTCAGTTTTGCTCCTCCAAGCATTGTGGACATGCTATGTCACCGCCAGTATGTGCAATAAATCTTATGGGCTGCCCCTAGCACATCTTTGTGTTGGTTGTTAAAGCAAATGCCACATTTTATTGAATGTTTCAACAGATCTGAATCTGAAATTTTGCATCGAGAAGGGTTAGGTCATTAACTTGAAAGGTTAACTCTCTTTCTCTCTGCACAGATCCTGCCTGACCTGCTGAGTGTTTCTGTTTAGATCAGATTTTCAGCAATTGCTGATTTTGGATGGATCAGTAAACTTGTGAAAGTCAGTGTTCGTTTAACTGTGGTTTCTTATTATATCATTATCGTGGAGAGAGGACTCGACTTCTTCATAGCCAATTTAACCGCCATACCTCGGCTCATTATTTGACAATATCTTGTAACTTAAATTCATATTCCCACATCAGGGACTTGTTTAGTACTGACCCCAGAACAACCATGTTTATCTTCATCAGTTACTTATTCATGACATCAGTTACATCATGTTTCTAATTTAAGGCTGGTTCTTCAATTCCTGCGCATGAAATCCAGTACCCTCGTTTCAAAAAGTAAATAACATTAAAAATAAAAATGGGAACAAGATTGAAATATTAAGGACAGGCAATGTCTGTGCAGAAAAAAAAGCTGATATTTCAGATTGATGAGTCTCCATCTGAGCTAGGGAAATAAGGCGATGTTAAAATGCAGAGAAATGGGTAAGTTTACCGAGAAGCAAAGGAGACTTATGTGACAGCATTAATGAGAGGAGAGATTAAATGATATAAGGAGAAATAATTGAAGTATGCATCTGTGATTTTAGTATGGAGGATGAGGAAATGAGTGAAGCAGAATAACTTCTTGAAATCAACATTTGGGAAAAAAAGATTCATGCTGAAAAATGCAAGAGATTCAACAGATGCTGGAAGTCCAGATCAACAGATCATTAGGGATAAATTTATCCCGGTGAGGAAGATAAAGAATGGTAGGGTGAAGGAACCATGGGTGACAAGTGAGGTGGAAAATCTAGTCAGGTGGAAGAAGGCAGCATACATGAGGTTTAGGAAGCAAGGATCAGATGGGTCTATTGAGGAATATAGGGTAGCAGGAAAAGAGCTTAAGAAGGGGCTGAGGAGAGCAAGAAGGGGACATGAGGCGGCCTTGGCGAGTAGGGTAAAGGAAAACCCCAAGGCATTCTTCAATTATGTGAAGAGCAAAAGGATGACAGGAGTGAAGGTAGGACCGATTAGAGATAAAGGTGGGAAGATGTGCCTGGAGGCTGTGGAAGTGAGCGAGGTCCTCAATGAATACTTCTCTTTGGTATTCACCAATGAGAGGGAACTTGATGACAGTGAGGACAATATGAGTGAGGTTGATGTTCTGGAGCATGTTGCTATTAAGGGAGAAGAGGTGTTGGAGTTGTTAAAATACATTAGGATGGATAAGTCCCCGGGGCCTGACAGGATATTTCCCAGGCTGCTCCATGAGGTGAGGGAAGAGATTACTGAGCCTCTGGCTAGGATCTTTATGTCCTCGTTTTCCAGGGGAATGGTACTGGAGGATTGGAGGGAGGCGAATGTTGTCTCATTGTTCAAAAAAGGTAGTAGGGATAGTCCGGGTAATTATAGACCAGTGAGCCTTACATCTGTGGTGGGAAAGCTGTTGGAAAAGATTCTTAGAGATAGGATCTATGGGCATTTAGAGAATCATGGTCTGATCAGGGACAGTCAGCATAGCTTTGTAAAGGGCAGGTCATGTCTAACAAACCTGATAGAGTTCTTTAAGGAGGTGACAAGGCATATAGATGAGGGTAGTGCAGTGGATGTGACTTACATGGATTTTAGTAAGGCATTTGACAAGGTTCCACACGGTAGGCTTATTCAGAAAGTTGGAAGGCATGGGATCCAGGGAAGTTTGGCCAGGTGGATTCAGAATTGGCTTGCCTGCAGAAAGCAGAGGGTCGTGGTGAAGGGAGTACATTCAGACTGGAGGATTGTGACTAGTGGTGTCCCACAAGGATTTGTTCTGGGACCTCTACTTTTCGTGATTTTTATTAACGACCTGGATGTGGGGGTAGAAGGGTGGGTTGGCAGGTTTGCAGACGACACAAAGGTTGGTGGTGTTGTAGATAGTGCAGAGGATTGTCGAAGATTGCAGAGAGACATTGATAGGATGCAGAAGTGGGCTGAGAAGTGGCAGATGGAGTTCAACCCGGAAAAGTGTGAGGTGGTACACTTTGGAAGGACAAACTCCAAGGCAGAGTACAAAGTAAGTGGCAGGATACTTGGTAGTGTGGAGGAGCAGAGGGATCTGGGGGTACATGTCCACAGATCCCTGAAAGTTGCCTCACAGGTAGATAGGGTAGTTAAGAAAGCTTATGGGGTGTTAGCTTTCGTAAGTCGAGGGATAGAGTTTAAGAGTCGCGAGGTAATGATGCAGTTCTATAAAACTCTGGTTAGGTCACACTTGGAGTACTATGTCCAGTTCTGGTCGCCTCACTATAGGAAGGATGTGGAAGCATTGGAAAGGGTACAGAGGAGATTTACCAGGATGCTGCCTGGTTTAGAGAGTATGCATTATGATCAGAGATTAAGGGAGCTAGGGCTTTACTCTTTGAAGAGAAGGAGGATGAGAGGAGACATGATAGAGGTATACAAGATATTAAGAGGAATAGATAGAGTGGACAGCCAGTGCCTCTTCTCCAGGGCACCACTGCTCAATACAAGAGGACATGGCTTTAAGGTAAGGGGTGGGAAGTTCAAGGGGGATATTAGAAGAAGGTTTTTTACTCAGAGAGTGGTTGGTGCGTGGAATGCACTGCCTTAGTCAGTGGTGGAGGCAGATACACTAGTGAAATTTAAGAGACTGCTAGACAGGTATATGGAGGAATTTAAGGTGGGGGGGGTCTATGGGAGGCAGGGTTTAAGGGTCAGCACAAGATTGTGGGCTGAAGGGCCTGTAATGTGCTGTACTATTCTATGATAACACACACAAAATGCTGGAAGAATGCAGTAGGTCAGGCAGCATCTATAGAAGGGAGTAAGCAGTTGACGTTTTGGGCAGAGACCTTTAATCAGAACTGGAAGAGAAGGTGGGGGGGGTGGAGGGTGGGGAAGGGAGAAGCCAGAATAAGAATGTGGGGGAAGGGGAAGGAGTACAAGCTAGCAGGTGATAGATGAGACCAGGTGACAGGGGAGGTGGGTGGATGGGAGAGGAGGGATGAAGTAAGAAGGTGGGAGGTGATAGGTGGAAGAGGTAAAGGGCTGAAGAAGGAAGGAATCTGATAGGAAAGGAGAGTGGACCATGGGAAAAAGGGGAGCAAGAGGGGCAGCAGAGGGAGGTGAGGAGAAGAGATGGGTTAAGGAGGAGCCAGAATGAGGTGGAAAAAGGGAGAAGGGAAGAAATTCCCAAAAGTTAGAGGAATCAGTGTTCATGCCATCAGGTTGAAGGCTTCTCAGATAGAATATGAGGTGTCCTCCTCCAATCTGAGAGTAACCTCTTCATAACCATAGAGGAGACTATTGACTGACATGTCTGAAGACCTTCTATATGTGAAGCGGTTCGGCTGATAACTAATTGAGTAAAGGTCTGCTTGGTTACTCTTTATCATACAACAAATTCTACGCTCAGTGGCCACTTTATTAGATACGCCTGTACATATGCTTGTTAATGCAGATATCTAATCAACCAATCATGTGACAGCAACTCAATACAAGGAAGAGGAGAATGGCCAGACTGGTTGAAGCTGACAAGAAGGCAACAGTAACTCAGATAACCACGTGTTGCAACAGGGGTGTGCAGAAGAGCATCTCTGCATGCACGTATCGAACCTTGACGTGGAAGGGCTACAGCAGCAGAAGACCACGTCATACACATATTGGTCACTTTATTAGATACTAGAGGTACCTAGTAAAGTGGCCATGCAGGGAAAGTTATGGGCCAGGGAAATAATAGTTCCAATAAGTTTGCTGTGGCAATTGTAGACATTCAGCCATGTCCTCACACGTCCAGTTCACACATATCACACAACAAGTCCCATTCATATAACAAAAGTCTGCATATTTTCATTTGAAATGTTGTGATACGGGGGTCCTGGTTGGATTCTGCGGTATTTCAATAGAATGGAAGTGTGAACAGCTTCAAATTCTTGACAATCAGCATCTCCGAAGATCTATGCTGGGCCTGCCATATAGACGCAACCACGAAGCAGCCACATCAGTGCCTATACTTCGTGAGGAATTTGGTAAGATTTGGTCCGTCACCAAAGACTCCTGCAAATTTCTGCAGGCGTACTGTGGAGAGAACTCAGACTGGTTGCATCACCATGTGGCGTGGACTGCACAGGATCCAAAAAAAAACCTGCAGAGTCATAGCCTCGGCCAGTTCCATCACAGGCACGAGCCTCCCCATCATCGAGGACATCTTCAAAGTGTGATGCCTCAAAAGAGCGGCATCCGTCATTAAGGACCCTTACTACTCTTACATACCCTCTTCTTACTACTCCCAACAGAGTTGAGGTACGGGAGCCCGAGGATGCACACTCAACAATTTAGCAACAGCTTCTTCCCCTCCGTCATTAAACTTCTGAACAGTCCTCACTACGTTGCTCCATTTTTGCGCTATTAGTTTTTTTAATATATTTCTTATTGTAATATAGAGTACTGCTGCCACTAAACAACAAAGTTCACATCGTACGTCAGTGATAATAAACTTGATTCTGGTTCTGATTATTAAGTAAACTGCAGGGATCTTGAGTTAGTTGCAGTACAATGGATTGTCTGCCCTTCTGATCCTCCATCAGTCAGATTAGTGTGGGGAAAACTTTTCATTTCAATGGGGATTCACAGCCAAGAATTTTAACATAGAAACATAGAAAATAGGTGCAAGAGTAGGCCATTCGGCCCTTCGAGCCTGCATCGCCATTTATTATGATCATGGCTGATCATCCAACTCAGAACCTCGCCCCAGCCTTCCCTCCATACCCCCTGATCCCCGTAGCCACAAGGGCCATATCTAACTCCCTCTTAAGTATAGTCAATGAACTGGCCTCAATTGTTTCCTGTGGCAGAGAATTTCACAGATTCACCACTCTCTGTGTGAAGAAGTTTTTCCTAATCTCGGTCCTAAAAGGCTTCCCCTTTATCCTCAAACTGTGACCCCTCGTTCTGGACTTCCCCTGTCCAATCCCTTTAGAATTTTATACGTTTCAATCAGATCCCCCCTCAATCTTCTAAATTCCAACGAGTACAAGCCCAGTTCATCCAGTCTTTCTTCATATGAAAGTCCTGCCATCCCAGGAATCAATCTGGTGAACCTTCTTTGTACTCCCTCTATGGCAAGGATGTCTTTCCTCAGATTAGGGGACCAAAACTGCACACAATACTCCAGGTGTGGTCTCACCAAGGCCTTGTACAACTGCAGTAGTACCTCCCTGCTCCTGTACTCGAATCCTCTCGCTATAAATGCCAGCATACCATTCGCCTTTTTCACCGGCTGCTGTACCTGCATGCCCACTTTCAATGACTGGTGTATAATGACACCCAGGTCTCGTTGCACCTTCCCTTTTCCTAATCGGCCACCATTCAGATAATAATCTGTTTTCCTATTTTTGCCACCACAGTGGATAACTTCACATTTATCCACATTAAATTGCATCTGCCATGAATTTGCCCACTCACTCAACCTATCCAAGTCACTCTGCATCCTCTTAGCATCCTCCTCACAGCTAACATTGCCACCCAGCTTCGTGTCATCCGCAAACTTGGAGATGCTGCATTTAATTCCCTCATCCAAGTCATTAATATATAATGTAAACAACTCGGGTCCCAGCACTGAGCCTTGCGGTACCCCACTAGTCACTGCCTGCCATTCTGAAAAGGTCCCGTTTATTCCCACTCTTTGCTTCCTGTCTGCTAACCAATTCTCCATCCACATCAATACATTACCCCCAGTACTGTGTGTGGGACCTTGTCAAAAGCCTTTTGAAAATCCAAATATACCACATCCACTGGTTCTCCCCTATCCACTCTACTAGTTACATCCTCAAAAAATTCTATGAGATTCGTCAGACATGATTTTCCTTTCACAAATCCATGCTGACTTTGTCCGATCATTTCACCGCTTTCCAAATGTGCTGTTATCACATCTTTGATAACTGACTCCAGCAGTTTCCCCACCACCGACGTTAGGCTAACTGGTCTATAATTCCCCGGTTTCTCTCTCCCTCCTTTTTTAAAAAGTGGGGTTACATTAGCCACCCTCCAATCCTCAGGAACTAGTCCAGAATCTAACGAGTTTTGAAAAATTATCACTAATGCATCCACTATTTCTTGGGCTACTTCCCTAAGCACTCTAGGATGCAGACCATCTGGCCCTGGGGATTTATCTGCCTTCAATCCCTTCAATTTACCTAACACCACTTCCCTACTAACATGTATTTCGCTCAGTTCCTCCATCTCACTGGACCCTCTGTCCCCTACTATTTCTGGAAGATTATTTATGTCCTCCTTAGTGTAGACAGAACCAAAGTAATCATTCAATTGGTCTGCCATGTCCTTGCTCCCCATAATCAATTCACCTGTTTCTGTCTGTAGGGGACCTACATTTGTCTTTACCAGTCTTTTCCTTTTTACATATCTATAAAAGCTTTTACAGTCAGTTTTTATGTTCCCTGCCAGCTTTCTCTCATAATCTTTTTTTATAAATCATCCGCTTCATGTTTAATGGCTTTTAAGTGTGTCTGAACAGGTTGCGACGGGAGACAATGTTCCATATCCAGCTTTGCTGCATGTCAAATGCTCTCAGGTCAGTAACAAAGGCGAGGTTTATTTTATACAGTGGTCTCAATTTGACCATGATCAGAGCAAACAAAGCATTCCCAATGGGCTTTACTTTGGTGAGGTACACATGTTAAAATACAGGAGTTTGGTGAGTTCCCTGTTCTCCCTGGGTGGACCTTTAGAAAGGTTGACACCCAGGAACTTGAAACTGCTTACCCTGTCCACTGTTGATCCCTTGATGATGACTCTATTCCAAACCTACATGATGTTTAAGGCCAAGAATAGCTTGCACTTATAATTGTAGAAAACCCACTTCATAACATTATCTTGATCACTTTTGATAATGGACACTAATAATGGATGAAAATAAACGTAGCAGATCTATCTCAGTGCTTTCAGCTAACTTTGACTTATATTAATGTTTTAGTGAATCTCAAAACTAGCCTATGAAGTAAAGATAGCCTCTTCAATACTTAAAGACTTGTGGCTCTGATCATCTGTAACAAAGTTTATTGGAACGGATGGCATTGTCAGGCTACATGCAGTAAGCTAAGCACTTGAGTCTTGGAGGCATTGTGTTAAATGTGAATCTTTTAAGATTATAACTGTCAAATCCAAATAAATGCTCGTCATGCAACAAATTAATTTCCAAGTAGCCATGATTGTTCAATATAATTGTTCTGAAATTTCAGCAATCTTACAGGCACAGTTCCAGATGACACTCAATAGCCACATTATTAGGTACACCTGCACACCTACTTATTAATACAAATATCTAATCAGCCAATCATATGGCAGTAACTCAATGCATAAAATCATGTAGACACAGTCAAGAGGTTCAGTTGTTGAGACCAAACATCAGAATGGGGGAAAAATGTGATCTAACTGACTTTGACTGTGGAATGATAGTTGGTGCCAGACAGGGTGGGTTTGAACTTATCTAAGAAACTGCTAATCTTGTGTGAGTTTCATGCACAACAGTGTCTAGAGTTTACAGAGGATGGTACAAATAAATAGAAGACATCCAGCGAGCAGCAGCCCTGTGGGCTTGTTAATAGGAGAGATCAGAGGAGAACGGCCAGACTGGTTCAAGCTGACAGGAAGGCAACAGTAACTCAAATAATCATGTGTTACAACAGTGGTATGCAGAGGAGCATCTCAGAATGCACAACACATCTAACCTTGAAGTGGATCAGGTTCAGCAGCAGAAGACCACAAACATACACTCGGTGGCCACTTTATTAGGTACTGGAGATACCAAATAAAGTGCCACTCTGTGTAAGCATCCAGTATTTTCACAAAGAAATGGCTTTAATTGACTGCTTCCCATCTTTCTACATTAATGTTAAGTATAATAGAATGGAGCAACATTATGTTACTCAAACATATGTGAAGTTTAAATTGCTTCAAATACATCAATCATTAATCATCAACTGGATAATGGCAATCAAAGTACTTCTTTTGACCTTAGCCATTTACTTTGCACAATGTATTATGTATACGCTAACACAATATCCTATCCTATTAACATAATGAATCAGCATTACAAATTTACTGTACTGACAGAAAAGAACAAAAAGTCTTTTCCTTACAAGTTAACTGGCTAAATTATTGAAGGTGTTTAATTATTTATCGAGGAATAAGACCATTTGCACTTCACTTTCTCCTTTTCCATGAAGTACACAAATTGCAATAGTTTAGTTGTCAGAAGGTCCTAATTTGTCTTCTATTGTACATTGGTTGATTGTCAGCCTTTGTGAGTAGTTTTTCATTGATTCTATTGTATTTCTTTGCTCTACTGTGAATGACCGCAGGGAAATGAACCTCAGGATAGTACATGGTGACATACATGTATTTTAATAATATATTTACGTCAAACTTGTAAACTTTAATTGATTAAATAAATCAAACATTGGTAACTGCAAAACTTTTTGGGAACAAGGCTTGACTTTGCTGAGTGAAATAGTCTAAAGTATTTTCACTTTAACTTCCCGTTTCGCCTTTCCAGGTTATCATTTGACATGAAGTCAACCAGCTGGAACAATCCAAAGTCTCAGAAAGGATAACTGTATCCAGCGGTTGAAAGATGCTCAGCAAGTGCCCTGTGAGACACTCCACAATAACAAATGTAATTCATAAAGTTTGTGTCGACTATTGACCGTCTTCCTGCTATAGTTTACATATAATTAATTCTGCCTTAAGGCTACCATCAGAATTTAAAACGTCACACCAAAAGGAACATGCTATTTGGCCCATCAAACTATACTGGTTATTCTCTTAATTGACAACCATTTTAATCTAGATCTCCTCACAACCCGTTGCTATTAATATTGCATACTTTGAAGCAATTTTGTGTTATTCTTATGGATTGTGGTTTAATAATGGTTTCTGGGGAAGAACTGCACTTGCATTATTTTATATTGAGATACAGAGCAGAATTGGCCCCTCTGGCTCTTCGAGCCACACCACCCAGCAATCCCCAGTTTTAATCCTAGCCTAATCACGAATTGAACCTACCAACCTTTACGTCTTTGGCCGGTGGGAGGAAACTGGAGCACCTGGAGAAAACCCACGTGGGCAGGGGGAGAAATTACAACTCCTTACAGGCAGCAATAGGAATTGAAGCCCATAGACACAGGAGCAGAATTAGGCCATTCAGCCCATCAAGTCTGCTCCACCCTTCCACCACGCTTGATTCTGGATCACACTCAACTCAATACACCTGCTTTCTCGTATCCTTTGATGCCCTGACCCATCAAGAAATGATCAACCACCTTAGATATACCCATGGATTTGGCTTCCACCGTAGACTGCGGCAGAGCGATCCACAGATTCACTACTCTCTGGCTAAAAAAATCCTCCTTACCTCTATTCTAAAAGGTTACTCCTCAACTTTGAGGCTGTGCCCTCTAGTTCTGGATACCCCCACCATAGGAAGTATCCTCTCCACATCCACCCTATCTAATCCTTTCAACAATCAGTAGGTTTCAATGAGATCCCCCTGCATTCTTCTAAATCCCAGAGAGTACAGGCCCAAAGCTGCCAAAAGCTCCTTACCTGTTAACCACTTCGTTCCTGGAATTATCCTTGTGAACCTCCTCTGGACTCTCTCCAATAACAACACATCCTTTCTGAGATATGGGGCCCAAAACTGTTGACAATATTCCAAGTGCTGTCTGATTAGTGTCTTATAAAGCTGCAGCATTATCTCCTTGCTTTTATATTCTATTCCCCTTGAAATAAATGCCAACATTACATTTGCCTTCTTTACCAAAGACTCAATCTTTAAATTAACCTTCTGAGAGTCTTCTACGAGGACTCCTAAGTCCCTTTGCACCTCTGATATTTGAACCTTCTCCCCATTTAGAGAATAGTCCCCACAATTGTTCCTTTTACCAAAATGTATTATCATATGTTTCCCAACTCTGTATTCCATCTGTCACTTTTTTTGCCCATTCTTTCAATTTGTCTAAGTCCTGCTGCAATCGCATTGCTTCCTCAGCACTACCTACCCCCCACCTATCTTCATATCCCATTACAGGAACCATGCAGACTTTGACTTATTTTATCATTAGTCTCCAAGTACCCCGAACCCACGTCCTTAATAATAGACTCCAACACTTTTCCAGCCACTGAGGGTAGGCTAATTGGCCTATACTTTCTATTCTTTTGCCTTCCTCTTTTCTTAAAGAGTGGTGTGACATTTGCAATTTCCCAGCCCTCCAGGAACCATGCCAGAATCAAATGATTCTTGAAAGATCATAACCAATGCAACTGCTATCTCTTCAGCAACCTCTCTCGAGACTCTGGGATGTAGTCCCTCTGGCCCAAGTGACTTATCCACCTTAAGACCTTTGAGTTTGCCTAGCACCTTTTCCTTTGTAATAGCAATGGCACTCACTCTTGCTCCCTGACACCCACAGACCTCTGGCACACTGCTAGTGTCTGCCACAGTGAAAACAGATGCAAAGTATACATTTTGTTCATCTGCTCTTTTCTTTGTTCTCCCATTACTACCTCACCAGCATTCTTTTCCAGTGGTCCAATATCAATTCTCACCTCAGTTTTACTCTTTATATAACTGCTTTATATTATTGTTTATTTCACCGTCATATTGCATCTTTTCCTGTCTTATAGCATTTTTATTTGCCCTTTGTTAATCTTAAAAGCTTTTGCTACCTTATATACCCTCTCCTTGGCTTTTATGTAGTGCTTAACTTCCTTTGCCTACCCCTGCTATTTGAGAACTTCTTCCTCAGTGGGACATATTTATCTGCAGCTTGTGAACTATTCCCAGAAATTTCAGCCACCTCTGCTCTGTCGTCATCGCCAGCAGTATCCTCCTCCAATCCACCTGGGCAAACTCCTCTCTCATGCCTCTGTAATTCTTTTTATTCCATTGTGATGTTGATATATGTGACATGCTGCTTCCTCTCCAGTTGCAGTATGAATTCAATCATATTATGATCACTGTCTCCTAAAGGTTCCTTTACGTTAAGCCCCCTAATAGGATCTGAGTTATTACACAACACCCAATCTAAGATAGCCTTTCCCCAAGTAGACTCAAGCACAAGCTGCTCTAAAAAGCTGTATTGTAGGCATTCAACAAATTCCCTCCTTTGCAATCCAACACCACCCTGATTTTCCCAGTCCCCTTGCATATTGAAGTCCCCCATTATAATTGTGTCATTATAACTGTGTCATTATCTTTGCTACATGCCTTATCCAGCTCCCTTTGCAATCTAAACCCCACATCTTGGTTACTATTTGGAGACCTAGATATGACTCCCATAATGGTTCTTCTACCCTTTCAGTTTCATAACTCCACCCGCAAAGATTAAACATTCTCTGACCCTATGTCACCTCTTTCAAAAGATCTCTTACCAACAGACCCACACCACTGCCTATGCCTTCCTGTCTGTCCTTTCAATACAAAGTATATCCTTTGATGTTAAGCTCCCAACTATGGCCTTCTTTCAGCCACAACTCAGTGATGCCCTCAACATCATACCAATCTCTAATTGCACCACAAATTCATCCACCTTATTCTGAATGCTGCATGCATTTAAATATAGCATCTTCAGTCCAGAATTCTTTGCCCTTTTGAATTTTACCTCTGTGGTACAATTTAACTCTTTGCTCTGTCTGCATTTGTGCCCAGTCACTGACTTGTCCTTCCTTACATTCATGTTATATCCATCATCTAGTAGTAAGCCTGCTGGCTCATCAGCAGATCTATGATACTTGCCATATTAGTTTAAAAAACTCCCAACAGTTCTACTCAACCTGTCCACAAGGATATTGGCCCCCCTCGGGTTCAAGTGCAACCAATCTCTTTTGTGAAGGTCCCACCTGCCCCAGAAGAGCTCCCAATTGTCCAGAAATCTGAATCCCAGGCCCCTATTCCAGTTTTTTATCCACGCATTTATCTGCCACCTCATTCTATTCTTATCCTCACTGTCGCGTGGCACAGGCAGCAATCCTGAGATTACTACCTTGAAGTCCTGCTTCTCAGCTTTCTTTCTAATTCCCTGTATTGTGCTTTCAGGACATCCTCTCTTTTTCTACCTATGTCGTTTGTACCAATATGTACCACAACTTCTGGTTGCTTACCCTCCCTTTTCAGAATATCAACTGTTTCATCAATGACTGCTCATTTTATCATCAGATCAGAAGTGAGGACATTTTCTGAAGGTTGTATAACATTCCATTCAGAAGATGAAACAGCCCGTGCCTGCATGAAGGAAGGCCAAGGCAACATTCATGTCCTGACTGATACATGGCAGGTAACAGTAGAAACTGGCAATGTCCATTCACATCTGAAGAGTTCTGGAACCTACCTTTGATATTAAAAGCCAATAATATCACCAAATCTCACCATCAACTAACTTTATGGGGATCACCATTGTCTGGTAACTCAAGTTGAACTGTCACATATATTAGTATTTTTATTGTCTCCCAGTTGGAAATATGGGGAGAATGGGATAACTGTAGGATTAGTGTAAATGAATGCTTGCTGGCAAAATTGGTAGATTGTAACATCTGTTTCTATGGTGGGGAACTCTACAAGTACCGTGGCTACAAGAAAGTTCATAGGCTGGGTATCCAGAATTATGAAAAATATTTTGCTATATCTTTAAACCATCCAGGAGGTGTGATGTACAATACCACACTATGATTGCTTCTATGTGCTGGGTCCAAGACAGGCCATCCAATATGTTAACGCCCAGAAATTTAAAGCAGCTGACCCTCTCTACCACTGATCCCTCAGTGTAGGCTGATGCACGTTTGCCCTCCTTCCCCTTCCTGAAGTCAACAATTAGCTCTTCTGAAAAGCAGTATTAAATGGGCAACAAAATGGTAGTTTTATCAGTGATCCCAACATTCTGAAAAACAAATTTATAAATAAAAATGTTTTACTAGATAATTGCCCATACACGATTGAGGCGTCAATTTCTACTTAATATAGTGAGGACAAAGTTGAATAGACTTGCTTTTTTATTCATATTTAGTGACTTCACTATAGCTAAAATATTCACCAAAAAATTGTTCTATGCTTCATGTATAAGCCTCTATTTGAATTGATCTACATTCATTTTAAGCTGATGAAAAATTTCCTGTGGCAAGGTTCCCAACATGATAATCCCTTTTTGATGAAGCAAAGCATCTCAATATGATTGTTTTTTTAAATTCTGTTTCTGCTGATTTAAATAATTTTTCTCTGTATAAGCAACAAACACTTATGAATTCATTAGGCAGTAGGTGCCCTCCCAGTTAGGAAGCAGTTTTACCATCATCAGTGACAGTCACAAAGCAGATGGGAGGAGGGGAGTGTGGGAAGCAAAGCTCAACAAGGGCAGTCAATATTAATTCATTTCTCATACACTGTCCAATTGACAATGTAATCAATATTCTTAAATGAGAAGATGCAAGAAATCAATCAGAATAGGAGATAGATGTTAATTTAAAATCAAATCCAAGAGTCAATTTAATTTAACACGTGTATTAAAACATACATTGAAATGCACCATTACATGAACAACCAACATGCCTGACGGTGTGTAGGGGGCAGCCCTAAAGTGTGTCCGCACAATCGGGCGCCAACACGGCACGCACAAAATGCTCAGCTGAGCAACACAGAACAAGTAACAAACAATAACAGCATAAAACAAGTACCATTCCTCCTTCCCACCCATGCTCATACTCAGTCCTTTAACCCCTGGGCAAGCTTCCAGCTCCATCCTCCATCGGCCATGAACTTGAGCCTGCAGATATTGGTTTGACATCGCCGGCAAACTTGCAGAGATTTACAGACTCGTTTCCAGGCATTTTGACTTCTGGACTTCCAGTTCGTCCTTGGGCCTCGATCCTTGGCATTGATTCCAGGACACACCAATCATCAGTTTCAAAATCTGGCATAGCTAATCATGGAAACCCAAACACTAGGCCTCAAAAATCAAGTCTCTCCGATTCACAAACCCATAAGTCATCGGAACACATTCCTCCTGCCTGCAGGGAACTCTGACTTAAATTCCAAGGTCAATTTATTGTCAAAGTATGTCCATATCACAATATACAACCTCAAAATTAATCTTCTTGCATTCATTCACAGTAGAACAATGAAAACCTACACACAAAGGCTGACAAGCAACCAATGTGCAAAAGAAAACAAAATGTGCAAATACAATAAACAACACTGAGAACATGAGTTGTAGAGTCCTTGAAAGTGAGTCTGTAGGTTGTGGAACCAGTTCAGAATTGAGGTGAGTGAAGTTACCCACGCCAGTTTAGGATGGTTAATGGGTAATAACTGTTCCTGAACCTGATGGTGTGGGAGAAGCTCCTGTATCTCCTTCCCAGTGGCAGTAACAAGAAGAAATCATGACCTGGATGTTGGGAATCTTGATGATAATGATGCTGCTTTCTTCTGGCTTTGCTCCTTGTAGACTCTGGAATCCACCAACAACTTACTGGGTCTGGTTTTCAAAAACCCAGATGTTTCAAAAAAGACAGGGAGGGAGGCAAAAGAGGTAGAGGCGTGGCATTGCTAATTAGAGATAGTGTCATGGTTGCAGAAATGGAGGAATTCGGAAGTCATGGAGGGATTATCTACTGAGTCAGTGTGGGTGGAAGTCAGAAACAGGAAGGAGGCAAGAGATATATTGGGTGTTTTTATAGACCCCCCCCCCAATAGTAACAGTGACATCAGAGAGCAGATAGGGAGGCATATTCAGGAATGGTGCAATAATAATAGGGTTGTTGTGATGGGTGATTTTAATTTTCCTAATATTGATTGGCTTCTCCTTAGAGGAAGAGGTTTAGATGGGAAAAAGTTTGTTCAGTGTGTTCAGGAAGGTTTCTTGACACATTACGTAGATAAGCCATCTGGAGGAGAGGCTGTACTTAATCTGGTATTGGGAACTGAATCTGGTCAGGTGTCAGATCTCTCGGTGGGAGAGCATTTTGGAGGTAGTGGTTACAACTCTATCTCCTTTACCATAGTGCTGGAGAGGGATAGGAGCAGACAAATTGGGAAAACATTTAATTGAGGCAGGGGGAAATATGATGCTGTTAGGTAGGAACTTGGGAACATAAACTGGGAGCCGATGTCCTCAGGGAAATGTACAGCAGAAATATACAGCAGAAATGTAGCAAATGTTTAGGGAACATTTTCATGGCGTTCTGCATGGGTATGTTCCATTGAGGCAGGAAAAGTGTGGTAGAGTAAAAGAACCATGGTGCAAAAAAGATGTGGAAAATCTAGTTAAGAAGAAAAGCTTATGAAAGGTTCAAGAAACTAGGTACTGATAGAGTTCTAGAAAAGTATAAGGTTGCCAGGAAGGAGCTTAAGAATGAAATGAGGAGAGCTAAAAGGGGCGATGAGAAGGCCTTGGTGAGCAGAATTAAGGAAAACCCCAAGGCATTCTACAAGTATATGAAGAGCAAGAGGATGAGCCGTGTGAGAATAGGACCAACCAAGTATGATAGTGGAAATGTGTGCACAGAGTCAGAAGAGGTAACGGAGGTACTTAATAAATACTTTGTTTCAGTATTCACCAGGGAAAAGGACTTTGGCAATTGTGAGGATGACTTACAGTGGACGGAAACGCTTAAGCATATAGGCATTAAGAAAGAGGATGTGCTGGGGCTTTTGAAAAGCATTAAGCTAGATAAGTCGTGGGACCGGACGAGATATACCCCTGGCTACTGTGGGAAGCGAGGGAGGAGATTGCAGAGCCCCAGCAATGATCTTTGCATCATCAATAGGGATGGGAGAGGTACCAGAGGATTGGAGGGTTGGAAATGTTGTTCCTTTGTTCAAGAAAGGCAGTAGAGATAACCCATGGAAGTTATAGGCCAGTGAGTCTTACTTCAGTAGTGGGTAAGTTGTTGAAGATCCTGAGAGGCAGGATTTATGAGCATTTAGAGAGACATAATCTGATTAGGGGTAGTGACGGTGGTGGAGGTGGATACAATAGGGTCTTTTAAGAGACTCTTGGTTAGGGACATGGAGCTTAGAAAAATAGAGGGCTACGCCGTAGGGTAACTCTAGGCAGTTTCTAGAGTAAGTTACATGGTCGGTACAACATTGTGGGCCGAAGGGCCTGTGTAATTCCATGTTCTATGTTCTATGTCCAAACTGATCTGCCAGTCAAACATCCAGCCGGACATTCCATTTCCCCTTTGGATTTTATTCAGGTCCTGACCACCAGATATTTTTGTTAATAAATAGAATAAGGACAAATTTTCACAAATCAGTCAAAGAAGAATGTGGCCTGCAAAGGAGTTGGACAATTGGAATAAACATGTTGCTTTTGCTTATCAAGCTCTTTTTCAGTAGCAGCATTATGAAGAAGACCTTACTCTGAACTAATTGGTGTGTAGTATTTTTCAATTGTAGGATGTGGCATCAGAGAGTAAGAAAAATGAACATTTGAAGTGAGTTGGCAGACAAATTTAGTGAGGCGGGATGCCAGAGGAATGGTTGTACTTTGCTGATTACGCGGACAGAGTCAGGTAATCAAAACAGAACTTAATTGAATATTGATCCATGCATATAAATATTTTAAGAACATGTATACTAACATTAAATCTTTAACCAATCCTTGCTGAAATTATGCAGTACATGTTGGAAATTTATATAATTTCTTGGCCTTCAAACAAATGAGATGTCAATATTATTTGGAGATGATTTATATAAGGGTAAAATTCTGGCAATGATGTTACACACCTTCTGTACTTTCACGTTGCAAAAGAGTAAGGTCAATCTTATCGTTATTAACCAACGACTGTTCATTAAGATATCAAACACTAATAAAAGGTCCATTTTTCTCCAGATGTACATTATACATATTAGGATATGCTA
Source organism: Mobula birostris (assembly GCF_030028105.1). Classification (NCBI taxonomy): domain Eukaryota; kingdom Metazoa; phylum Chordata; class Chondrichthyes; order Myliobatiformes; family Myliobatidae; genus Mobula; species Mobula birostris. The sequence continues at coordinate 132,335,864 of NC_092370.1, forward strand.
ATACACAGGTTAAAATCAGGTCAGTCATGTCCTGTCCTATGTTAGCAAACGCTCAGGTCCTACTCAAGATACACTGGAAAATTGGTTTATTGATGTCACATACACTGAGGTGCAGTGAAAAACCTGTCTTGCTACTGACCATACAAATCAATCCACTGCAAAGGTGCAGTGAGGTAGTGCAGGTAAAATGACAACGGAATGCAGAATAAAATGTCACATTTACAGAGAAAGGGCAGTGCAGGTAACTAATAAGGTGCAAGGTCATAACAAAGTCGATAGTGGAGTCAAGAGTCCATCTTTTTGTACTAGGGAACCATTCTATAGTCTTATTACAGTTCAGATTCAGATTCAGATTTATTTATTACTTTTCATTAATTTCACTTTTGAAGACCTCCCACTTACCAATAGTTCCCAGATTCCTTTGTTCTACGGCACTCCTCAGCGCACTACCATTCGCTGTGTAAGACCTACCCTGGTTGATCCTACCAAGTGCAACTCCTTGCACTTGTCTGCATTAAATTCTATCTGCCATTTTTCAGCCCATTTTTCCAACTGGTCCAGATACTGCTGCAAGCTCTGATAGTCTTCTTCACTGTCCACTACACCCTCAATCTTGGTGTCATCTGCAAATTTGCTGATCCAGTAAACCACATTATCATCCAGATCACTGATACAGATGACAAACAGCAATGGACCCAGCATGAACCCTGCAGCACACAACTAGTCACAAGCCTCCTGTCAGAGAGGAAAACATCTACTACAACTCTCTGTCTTCACCCACAAAGCCAATGTCTAATCCAATTTATTACCTCATCTTGAATGCTGAGCAACTGAACCTTCTTGACCAACCTCCCAGTCAGGACCTTGTCAAATGCCTTTCCAAAGTCCATGTAGACAACATCCACTGCCTTGCCTTCATCAGCGTCTATAGTAACTTCCTCAATAAACTCTATAAACTTGGTTAGACATGACCTACTCCGCAAGAAGCCATGTTGACTTTCCCTAATCAATCCATGTCTATCCAAATATATATCCAGTCCTTTAGAATACCTTCCATTAACTTTATGACTACTACTGTAAGGCTTACCAGCCTATAATTTCCTGGTTTATTTTTAGAGCCTTTCTTAACAGAGTAACAATATTACTTATTCTCCAATCCTCTGGTACCACACCTGTTGCTAAGGATGATTTAAGTATCTCTGCTAGGGCCCCTGCAATTTCTCCACAGGGTCCGAGGGAATACCTTGACAGACCCTGAGACTTATTCACCCTAATTTGCCACAAGACAGCGAACACCTCCTTCTTTGTAAACTTTATATGGTTCATGTCACTGCTGCTTTGCCTCACTTCCACAGACTCTGTGTCCATCTCTTGAGTAAATACAGATGCAAAAAATCTCCCCCATTTCTTTTGGCTCCACGCATAGATTATCATCCTGATCTTCCAGGGGATCAATTTTATCCATTGCAATGCTTTTACTCTTAACATATGTAGAATCCCTTAGGACGCTCATTCACTTTGTCTGCTAGGGCAACCCCATGCCTTCTTTTAGCCTTTTAGCCTCCTAATTTCTTTCTTATGCATTCTCTTGCATTTCTTACACTCCATAAGTACCTCATTTGTTCCTACCTACCTATACCTCCGATCTACCTCCTTTTTTTCTTAACCAGCACCTCAACATCTCTTGAAAAACTACAGTTCTGCCTTTAGTACCATCATTCCAAATAAACTGATTCCTAAGCTCCGGAACCTGGGCCTTAGCACTCAGATCTGCAGCTGGATCTTCAACTTCCTCACAGACAGGATCCAGGTTGTAAAAATAGGGGACAAGCTCTCCTCTACAATCTCTCTGAGCACCGGTGCCCCACAAGGCTGTGTACTCAGCCCCCTGCTGTACTCACTGTACACCCATGATTGTGTAGCCAAGTTTCCATCGAACTCAATATATAAGTTTGCTGATGACACAACAATTGTAGGCTGTATCTCGGGTAATGATGAGTTTGAGTACAGAGAGGAAATTAAGAACCTGGTGGCATGGTGCGAAGACAATAACCTATCCCTCAACGTCAGCAAGACGAAGGAATCGGTTGTTGACTTCAGAAGGATTAGGGGGCCGCACGACCCAATTTACAATGGTGGTGCACAAGTGGAACAGGTCAAAAGCTTTAAGTTCCTCAGGGTCAATATCACAAATGACCTAACTTGGTCCAACCAAGCAGAGTTCACTGTCAAAAAGGCCCACCAGTGCCTTTACTTCCTGAGAAAACTAAAGAAATTTGGCCTGTCCCCTAAAACCCTCACTAATTTTTATAGATACACCGTAGAAAGCATTCTTCTAGAGTGTATCGCAACCTGGTATGGAAGTTGTCCTGTCCAAGACTGGAAGAAGCTGCAGAAGATCATAAACACAGCCCAGAACATCACACAAACCAATCTTCCGTCCGTGGACTCACTTTACACCGCACACTGTCGGAGCAGTGCTGCCAGGATTATCAAGGACACGACCCACCCAGCCAACACACTTTCCATCCCTCTTCCCTCCGGGAAAAGGTTCAGGAGCTTGAAGACTCGTACAGCCAGATTTGGGAACAGCTTCTTTCCAACTGTGATAAGACTGCTGAACGGATCCTGACCCGGATCTGGGCAGTACCCTCCAAATATCCGGACCTGCCTCTCGGTTTTTTTGCCCTACCTTACTTTCCATTTTTCTATTTTCTATTTATGATTTATAACTTAAATTTTTAATATTTACTATCGATTTGTAATCCAGGGAGTGGGAAGCGCAGAATTAAATATCGCTGTGATGATTGTATGTTCTAGTATCAATTGTTTGGCGACAATAAAGTATAAAGTTCACTAAACCTGTTACCTTTACCTTTTATTCTGACAGGCACCTACAAGCTTTGTACTCTCAAAATTTCACTTTTGAGTTCCTCCCACTTACTAAGTACTCCTTTGTCAGTAAACAGCCTGTCCCAATCCATACTAACCAGATCCTTTCTGATAGCGTCAAAAGTGGCCTTTCTCCAATTTAGAATCTGAACCTGTGGACCAGACCTATATTTTTCCATATTTACTCTGAAACTATGATCACTAGAGGCAAAGTATTCCACTACACAAACAATGTATTTCACTGTATGTTTCAATGTACATGTGATAAATAAATACACTTAGTGTCCACTTTATTCAGTCCCACCCTCTCTGGCACCAACGATTGTTCCATGATCAAAATTACTTAGATCACATTTCTTCCCCATTTTGATGTTTTGTCTGAACAACAACTGAATCTCTTGACCGTGTCTGCATGCTTTTATGCATTGTGATACTGCCACACAATTGGCTAATTAGACAGTTGCATTAATGAGCAGGTGTACAAAGTTTCCTAGTAAAGTCAGGGTAGGTCTTACACAGTGAACAGTAGGGTACTGAGGAGGGCAGTAGAATGACGGGATCTACAAATACAAGTCCATAATTTATTGAAAGTGGTGTCACAGGTAGATAGGGTCATAAAAATATATTCTGCACATTGGCCCTTTATAAACCAAATTATTGGGTACAGGAGATGAGATGTTATGTTAAAGCTGTATAAGACATTGGTGAGGCATAATTGAGCGTATTGTGTGCTGTTTTGGGTAACTGTCCACAGGAACGTTGTACAATAAATAAGGTTGAGAGAGTGCAGAGAAAATTTCCAAGGATGTTGCTGGGACTGGAGGACCCGAGTTATAAGGAAAGCTTGAATAAGTTATGAATTTATTCTTTGGGATGTTGAAGATTGAGGAGAGATTTGAATGAGGTATATAAAATTATGAGGAGTATAGATAACGTAAATGCAAACAGGCTATTTCCACTGAGGTTTTGTGGGGCTACAACTAGAGGTCATGGGTTAAAGGTGAAAGGTGAAATGTTAAAGGGAACATAAGGGGAAACTTCTTCACTCTGTGGGTTGTGAGAGTGTGGAACAACTTGCCAGCACAAGTGGTGCATGTGCACTTGATTTCGACACTTAAGAAAAGTTTGGATAGGTTCATGGATAGTAGTGGTATGAAAGCCAATGGGTTTCTAGAATGGTCAAATAGCCTATTTCTGTGCTGTACTTTTTCTATGATTCTCTGATTCTATAGCCTAAGGATATCATCAGGGCGGTCCTCAAGTATTGCAACACATTCCAGTGTCAACAGATGTATAGAAGCTGTCCTTAATCCTGATGGTACCTGTGTCTAAGGGGAGAAGAGAGCATGTATGAAGTTGGTAGGGTGTTTGATTATGCTGGCTGCTTTAGCAAGACAGCAAGAAACATAGATAGAGTCCATGGAGGGGAGATTGCTTTCTGTGATGTGCTGAGCTGTGTCCACATCTCTGCAGTTTCTTGTGGTCACAGGCAGAGCAGTTGCCATACCAAGCTGTGATGTATCTGGATAGTGCATTGATAAAAATTGATGAGGGTCAAATGGGAATGCCATATTTCTTTAGCCTTATGAGGATATAGAGGTGCTGATGACTTACTTTTCTTGACCATGGCGTCAAAATGGCTTGTCCAGGACAGTCTATTGGTGATGTTCACTCCTGGAACTTGAACCTTCTTGACTTTAGAACTGTTAATGCAAACAAGTGTATGTGTACCACATCTTTCCTGACGTCAAAGACCAGCTCTTATGCTTTGCAGACATTGAGAAAATGATTGCAGTTGTGACACTATGTCATTATCTTCTTGTAAACAGACTCATTGTTTTTGAGGTACAACCTACTATGCTCATATCATCTGCAAACTTGTGGATGCAATTAGAGAAAATTTGGACACACAATCATGGCTGCATAGGGAGGAGAGAGTAAGGGGCTGAGAGCACACTTGGTGGGGCACCAGCGTAGAGGATAATCTTGGCCAAAATGTTGCTCCCTATGTTTACTGACAGCAGTCAGCTGGTCAAGATGTCAAGAATCCACTTCCCATGGGATGTGCTGAGCCTCAGCTCTAGAAGTTTTCAGATGAATTTGCTTGGAATTATGGTATTGAAGCTGTAGACAATAAAACAGTAGCCCAAGATGGGTGTCTCTATTGTCTAGATGGTCCAGGGTCAGGCAGAAGGTATCTGCTGTGGACCTGTTTCAGCATTGCTGTGGGTTGAGGTCTGGGAAGCTGTAGTTAATGCTTGTCATGACCAGCCTCTTGAAGCATTGATGAGGGATGTTAGAGCTGCTAGGCAGTAGTCATTGACGCACGTTACCTTGTTTTCCTTAGGTACTGAGATGCGAACCCTAGATTCAAGAAAGAAGAGGTTAAAAGTGTTGGCAGATAACCCCATCAGCTGATCTGTGCAGGATCTAATGTCACAGCCAGAGACGCTGTCCAGGCCCGATGCTTTCTGTAGGTTCACTCTTTGGAAGACTGATCTTGTGGTTGCAGTTGTGACTGTGGGCACATTGGAGGCTGTCATAGTGGGTGGTGAGATTCCAATAAACTCATGGAAATGGATGTGCTGTTATTGGCAGTGCTGCCTGACTTTGTCTTATTGCCCGCTTTGGTATCTAAGCCCTGCCACGACCGATGGCTACCCTTTGAGTTGATTTTGGACTAATACTGTCTCTTGGCATCCTTGATAGCTTTATAGACACCAGATCTCAATTTCTTGTATAGGGCAGAGTCACCAGATATGAACACCACAATCCTATGCTTCAGTAGGCAGTGGATTCCCTAGTTCATCTGTGGTTTCCAGTTTCAGAACCGCTGGATTGTCCTCTATGGTACACAGTCCTCTACAGGCCTCTGATAAGGTCTGTGATGGTGGTAACATACTCATCTAGGCTGGCTGCTAAGTCTTTGAACTTGGACCAGTCTACTGACACAAAGCAGTCATGTTCACGCAGTGTATATTTGTGGTCTTTCACTGCTGTAGCCCATCCAGTCAAAGGTTCAACAGGTTGCATTCTTAGAGATACCCTTCAGCACACGACTGTTGAAATGCATGGTTATTTGAGTTACTATTGCAATCCTGTCCAGTTGAACCAGTCTGGCCACTCTCCTCTGACCTCTCTCATTAACAAGGCGTTTTCACCCCCAGAACAGTTTTTCACTTGATATTTACAATTTTTGCAGTATTCTCCGTAAACTCTGGAGACAATTGTCCGTGAAAGTCCCAGGAGATCAGCAGCTTCTGAGATATTCAAACCACCCTGTCAGGCACCAACAAACATTACACAGTCAAAGTCACTGAGCATTTCTCCATTCCAATATTTGGTCTGAACCTCTTGACCATGTCTGTATGCTTTTATACATTGAGTTGCTGCCGCATGATTGGCTGATTAGATATTTACATCAACGAGTAGGTGTGCAGTTGTACCTTATGAAGAGGCACTGTGTAGAAATTTGTCCATTTCCTTAGACCAGCCCTGTGTGACATTCTGCACTGGATACTCATGATTCAGCTTCTGTTTGTATGCAGGGAGGAGGAGCACAGCCTGGTGGTCTGATTTCCCAAAGTGTGGCTGAGGGTGGGGGGCATTGGTGGCCAATGTTCCCTCTAATTTGTAGTAGTCAGTGTGCGCAAAAACCTTATGTTGTGCAAATTTTTTTCCTGTGACAAAAGTATGTGCGCACTGAATGCACGCATGGGACAGTCTATGTAGGTTTACAAAATATTTGACATAAATCTGCACAGAGTAACAACAAAATAACATACATATTTAAGTCACACACAAAAAATGTTGGTGAACACAGCAGGCCAGGCAGCATCTATAGGAAGAGGTACAGTCGATGTTTTGGGCCAAGACCCTTCATCAGGACTAACTGAAAGAAGAGATAGTGAAAGATTTGAAAGTGTAAGGGGGAGGGGGAGATCCAAAATGATAGGAGAAGACAAGAGGGGGAGGGATGGAGCCAAGAGCTGGAAAATTGATTGGCAAAAGGGATAGGAGGCTGGAGAAGGGAGAGGATCATGGGACGGGAGGCCTAGGGAGAAAGAAAGGGGGAAGGGGTAAAGCCCAGAGGATGGGCAAGGAGTTATAGTGAGAGGGACAGAGGGAGAGAAAAGGGAGAAAAATGGCGAAAGAAAAAAATCATAATAATGATAATAAATAAATAAATAGATAAATAAGGGATGGGGTACGAAGGGGAGGAGAGGCATTAACGGATGTTAGAGAAGTCAATGTTCATGCCATCAGGTTAGAGATATTTAATTTTTATCATATTTAAGTCACTCAGTTATTTTTTCTCTCTCCTGTCTTTGGCATTTACCCATTCTTTGTAAACTCTATCTCAACTAATAGAGCTTCCATGCCATTGATAGCTTTTGATTCTCATTAACATATCCAAATGACATTCACCTAAATGGTTTCTCAGCTTGTTTTTGAGTTGATTCATTAGGCTAAAACCTCGCTCACAGTCCGCACTAGATGCAAGAAAGGTTCCCCCAGTGTCCATCAACTGCGCAAGGTCGCAAAACTGTTCATTTTGAAGTGCAAGTGCCACCATTTGAGCAAAGTTTGAAATCGGTTTGGATTTAATTTTTACTTGCACGGAAAATTTGAAATCATTAAACTGTCTAACTGTTACAATATTTTCAGCTAGAAAATCATATTTTAGACATAAGGCATTAAATTGTTCATCGCCAAATGTGAAGTCACAATCTGCAATTGTGGAGAAATCAAAAGCTGACCATTCTTGTACCTCAACTTTGATCTCCTCTGGGTTTGATCGTTTTCGCTCTCGCTCATCTGCACTCAACCATAACATGCGTAGCATTCCTGTAATGGGTAATGACAGATTCTATTGCCTGAGCTTTTGTACACCATCCAAATGTGATTTACTTGCCAAATGATACTTCAAAAGGTCAAGTTTCCAAATATTATCCCACTTCTTTCCACTAGCAAATTCTCCAGCAACTTTTGCATCGTGACAATACAAGCAGATAACTCCAGTTTCCGAATCATACATAAATATTTCTTGTAACTGAACGTTCATGACCTCATGAGCTTTCAGTGTAACAGTTTCTACTATTTTGTTAAGCCATTCAACTTTAAACAAATTTGCAGTTCTTCTGCGCTTCGCGCCCTTCGCTTCTTTTGAATTCGACATAGTGAATCAATATTTTTTCCAATAAAAACTTAGTAAGCTATCTACAGGATCTGAAACAGATCTTTGTAAACTTTACGATATGAACACTGTCCGCCAAACATGGCTGCTGGCGTGATACAGCTGTAGAAACTGGAACAGGAAAGGTGAGGTGACGTAAATTAGTGACGTGCATTGTGGTATTTGAAAAACAGCTAACTAGTTAACAGAAACAGTTAGCTAAAAGATTATTTTCAATAAGTATAATTATTAACTACTACATTATTTTAGGTAACTATCCTTCTGTGCGCACATTAATTTCCTTTGTGAGCTGGTTGAAAAACTTGTGTGCACGCGCATGCACACACAGCTTAGAGGGAATTATGTTGGTGGCTTAGTAGGCATCTTAGATGACGTGTAGCAAAGGACAAGTGTGTTTGTGCTCCTGGTGGGCCCCAAATACGCACGGGAAGCCCAATACTACATGCTGGTAGTATTTTGGTAACACACACTTGGGCCTGCCTGGTTGAAGTTGCCAGCAATAACGAAGAGGGCCTCAGGTTCTCTCATTTCAAGGCTGTTGATGCTGGAGTATAGTTCATTGAGTGCAGTCCTCACATTCACCTGGGATGGAATGTAAGCTTAAGTATGAATAAGCTATGTTACTACAGCTTAGGAAGTGAGAATTTCCTGCTGTGATACCGGTCAGACTAAGGGGCATTAAAATAAGTGGGACAGCTGGGGAGGAAAGCTCCCTCTGTCGTATTTCTCTTTTTATTGTAAATGGCCTCACATTCACTCATCAGGGTCAGATTTTCACTGTGCTTTATTCCAATAACAGCTGGATATATTTAGACAGTTCCATCATGGGCAGTTGCCTCCGCAGCATTGAGGACAGCTTCAGAGGGCAAAGTGCCGAAAAGGTGGCATTCATTATTAAAGGCACCCACCACCCAGGGCATGTCCACTTTTTACTACTACCACCAGGGAGGAGGTACAGGAGTCTGAAGACACAAACTCAACATTTCAGGAAAAGCCTCTTCTCCTCTGCCATCAGATTTCTGATGGACAATGAACGCACACACACTTTCTTTCTAATTTTGTTCTGTATTTGCACTATATAGTTATTTTGTATCTATTCCAGAATGTAATTTATTGTATATTTATGTATAGCACTTTATTGCTACCATGAAACAAATTTCATACTGTAGGTTAGTGATAATAAACCTGAGTCTGATTCTGATCAAAAAAGTGTACCCTGTACATATGCTGTAAGTTTGAATATTTTCTTTCTCTTCTAAGACAACCGTTAAAGTTAGATTCAGATTGAGAAGTCTATTGTTTATCCTAACAGGAGCTTTGAAGGCATCTTCAAGGAGCAGTGCCTTAGGAAGGCGGTGTCTATCATTAAGGATCCCCACCACCAGCACATGCCCTCCTCACCGTCAGGACGGACGTACAGACGTCTGAAGGCACACACTCATCCATTCAGGAGCAGCTTCTTCCCCCCGCCACCCGATTTCTGAATGGACATTGAACAAATGAACACTACCTCACTACTTTCTTTTTTTTCTGTTATTTTGTGCTATTTATTTTAACTTTTTAGTAGACAATATATAAACTTAATGGAACTTTTTTTTTCTCTATATTTATTCACCATGTATTTCTTTGAACTGCAGCTGTAAAGTTAACAAATTTCACGACATTTGCCAGTGATATTAAACCTGATTCTGATTCTGTAAACAGACTTAACTCTCATTCCTTAATGTTGGTTTCCTCAGGTTATGGTTCTGTAGGCAGTAATGACCTTTCAATATTTCACTAAATATTTTACATGGTTCAGCCTGAGCCTGGATCCCACAGTGTCTATGTAAGACCAAGGTCACAAGGTAACTCACAGGAACAGAAGAGGTGACAAGTCTGAATTTCATTTCCCCTACTGCTGAGCCAAGTGATCCCATCAAGGATCAACTTCATTCACCGGATACATTTACAGGTACAGTATTAGAAATTTGCTGATGTGCATTGGTCGGGGTGCAACGTCCAAAAAAAAAAAACAAGATCCATCAATTGTACAGAAAAAGGAATTATATAAAAATAAAGTTGGAAGTACAGGTATGGGATAAAATGTGCAGAAATACATAAATACCAGCATATATTTACAGTATTAAACAGTATTATACAAAGTGGTTCAGAGTGTTTACAGTGCAGTGACTGAGGTAATAGATAGAGGGAGTGAGGACTAACTACAATGATTGATCAGATTAACTGCCTGGGGGAAGAAACTTTTAAGATGGCATGGTTTTTGTTTTAATAGTCCTATAATGCTTTCCGGAAAGGAGTTTTTTTTATAAAGGCAGCTTGCAGGGTGGCTAGTGTCTGCAATGTTTTTTTCTGCCCGCGGCTTTGTATTGGATACATACAAGTCCTGCAGTGATGGTGGACTGCAGACAATGACCTTTTTTGCTACAACAGCCTTGTCAGCTGGACAACAAAGTGTATGTATCGATTGATCTGTTGGAATAGCGGATCCTGCCAATTCATTGAGAACATATTAAATTTTAAAATATGAAAATTCTAATTATTAATCAATAAGGTGAACTTTTAGATATTCTTTATAAATGTTGTGTCAAAATTACATAGATCATAATTACATCCCTGTCCACTATTGTCCCTTCATCCAAATTAGCATATTTCGAACTATGGCTATTTCCAGGGGAAAAAAGAAAATTATACGATGCTCGCAGTGCAGCCTGATCTACATTGGTAAGATCCGACATAGATTGGGGGACACCTTCACTCCGAGTGCCACAAAAGGTGGGATTTCCCTGTGGTCATGCACTTCAATTCCACTTCCCATTCCCATTCTGACATGGCCTCCTTTACTGCCACAATGAGGCTATTTTCAGACTGGAGGAGCAGCACTCCATTTTCTGCCTCAGTAGCATCCAACTTGACAGCATCAAAATCAATTTCTCTTATTTCCAGTAATTTCTTCCCTTCCCCACCTCCCCATTCTGGCTCCACTCTTACCCCATCTCTTCTCCTCACTTGCCCATCACCTCCCACTGGGGCCCCTCCTCCTTCCCTTTCTCACATGGTCCAATTCACTCTCCTATCAGATTCCTTTTTCTTTAGCACCTTGCCTCTTCCACCTATCACCTCCCAGCTTATTTCAACTTGGGGTGTGAACACCCCACTCACCCACTTTCCCCCTCACTTTGTTTCACCTGTTACCTGCTATCTTGTGCTCCTTCCCCCACCTTCTTCCTGCTTCCTTTCCAGTACTGATGAATGGTTTTTGGCCCAAAATGTTGACTGTTTATTCCTCTCCATAGATGATATTTGACCTGCGATGAAAGACAAGTGTTTTCCTTCTAGACCTTTCTAGCACAAGAACAGCGCCTTTGGTCCACGATGTTTCCTTTCCTGAAAGCCGTGACTCAGAGTAACTGCGGCCTCTCTTTGGCCCACATCTCTGAGGAGTGTTAAAGGGCATTAGACAGAGAGTGTTATAGCTAAATCTGACCCCGTTGCTTGCAATTATTAGCACTGACATTCTTAACACCTCCCTTTTCCTGTCCAACACTAACCTCATTCAGGCGGGAATCGAACAAAGAATGCAGAAAATGTTGGCAGCACTCAGCAGGGCGGAAAAAATTGTGGCAGGAGAAAGAGAGTAACATTTCGTCAGTATGAAATATTAACTCTTGTTTGGACTTGGCTAATTAACTTGTTCTACCCAGTAATGGCTAAAATGAGGGTGCATGATTTTAAGGTGTCTGGAGAAACGTACAGGGTGGATATCAGATGCAAGATAACACTGACAGTAGTGGGTGCATGGAACGCCATGCCAGGGGTGGTGGTAGAGGCAAATACGTCCGGGGGGACATTTAAGGAACTCTTAGATAGGCACGTGGATGATAGGAAAATGGAAGGCTATGTAGGAGGATTGGGTGGTGGGGTAGTGATCCATTTCTATCACAGGATGCGGGAGGCGCTCCTTCCCTCCACTAGCCTGCAGGTCACATTCAGGCAAGATGTGCCCCTGTTGAAACCCTGATCAGGGTCACGTGTAGCCATGGGAGCAGGTGGTAGATGGCCATATGCGCAGCATGTGCGTATCACAAGTCTTGGTTATGCCACCACTGATGCCAGCAGACAATCCCTGAAGAGTACTGATAATGGCTGGGGTCACCCATCTTGTAAAGACACTGCCCAGATGAAGGCAATGGCAAACCACTTCGGTAGAAAAATTTACCAAGAGCAATCATGATCATGGAAAGACTATGATTGTCCTCATCATGCGATGCGGCACATAGAGATGATGGTGGTTGTAATGCGGACTAGGCCCTAATGCCATGGGTTTCCCTGTTGCAGTCACCCAGGAAAGGAGACAATGGAGGTGGTTCGGGGGAGCAGTTGTCCATGCTGGTGTCAGAATGTTCAGATAATGCCCAAGTGCAGAGGGGGAGAGAGAGAGACACTGAAGCAGGTCGACAGTTCACAGATTTTAATGCAAACTTTGCAGGATTTTAAGGGAAAGGAAAACAATAAATACAAGGTCAACAAGGCCATTAACTCAAACTCTCAAACTGAAAGTAAAATGCCAATACACTGCTGAAAGCAATATTTAAATACTAAAAGAGTACCACTTACTTCCAGAAGCAGTTGAAAAGGTAGTCCTCTTTCTCAGATAAGGACAAAGGTAAACAGGAAGCGTAACGTTACTCTGCTTTACTCAAGTCTTACCAGGTCTACAATGAAAATAAGGGAGTTAAATACCACCATAATGAAACAGTAATTAGCTGGAATGTGCATATTCATGAGTACATTGCCGAGCCTGCGGGGACACTTAGATCCTGCAGCAGAGTTTATGGTTGTGGTATCTGGGTTGGGGCTGGCTCCTTCTGCCAGTACCGCTCTCCAGTGTTCGCTCGGTGGAAGACAAGCTTGATTGTGTTTGCCTGCGGCTGCACTAGTGCATGATGATTGGGCAGCTGAGGGCACGTCCTTGCCACAACATCCCATGCATCTGCAGTCTACAGGACATGAAACTCAGGGACTTGGGCTATATTATCAAAACAGGAAAGTCTGCAGATGTTGAAAGTCCAAAGCAACACACAGAGAACTCAGTAGGTCAGGTGGCATGTATCAAAAACAGTAAACAATTAACGTGAAAGGTCAAAGTGGGGAATGGTGGGTAGGGGTAAATTGGTTCACTGGAAGGATTAATTGATATTCATGCCATCAGATTGGAAGGTACCCAAATGGAATATAAGGTATTGCTCCTCCACCCTGAGGGTGGCCTCATCTTGACACAAGAGGCATGTCGGAACAGGAACAGGAAAGGGATTTGGAATTAAAATGTTTAGGCACTTGTGGCAGATAGTGCAGAGGTGCTCGACGAAGCGGTTTCCCAACTTACGACAGGCCTCACCAATGTAGAGGAGGCCACATCGGGAGCACCGGGCACAATAGACAACCCCAGCAGATTCGCAGGTGGAGTGCTGCCTCACCTGGAAGGACTGCTTGGAAGTGAATGGACAGGTGCAGGACTTAGGCTGCTTGCAGGGATAGGTGCCTGGAGGGAGACGAGTGCAAAGGGATGAAAGGACAAAGGAATCATGCAGGGAGCGATCCCTGTGGAAAGCGGTGGTGGGTGGGGGGGGGGAAGGTAAAGGATATGTGTCATGGTAGGATCCCTTTGGAGATGGCGGAAGTTGCGGAGGATGATATGTTGGATGCGGAGGCTGATGGAGAGCTGGGCAAGAACAAAAGGGACTCTATCACTCTAACAACGGTGGGAGGATGGGGTAAGCACGGATGTACAGGAAAAGGAGGAGATGCAGATGAGGGTGGCATCAATAGTAGAGGAGGGAAATCCCACTCTTTAAAGAAGGAGGACATTTCTGATGTCCTGGAATGGAAAGCCACATCCTGGGAACAGACATGGTGGAAGCGAAGAGACTGAGAAAAGGGAATAGCATTTTTACAGGAGATAGGGTGGAAGGAGATATAGTCAAGATAACCATGGGAATCAGTAGGGTTATGAAAGACATCGATTGACAGTTTGTCTGCAGAGATGGAGACAGGGAGATCAAGAAAGGGAAGGGAGGTGTCAGAGATGGACCAAGTGAATTTAAGGGCGGGGTGGAAGTTGGAGGCAAAATAGACAAGCTCAGCAGGAGTGCATGAAGCAGCACCAATGCAGTCATCAATGTAGTCAAGGAAGAGTTGGAGAGCATAACTGGGGAAGGCTTCAAGCATAGGATATACAATTGGTACAATTTTTTTGTGAGACTGTATGTTTATTGCTATTGAATTAGTGGACTGGACAGTATTCAGGAATTCATCTTCGAATCTGGATGAGTATGCTGCAGTTGTTACTGACTTCATTAAAACCTGTGTGGGTGAGTGTGCTCCTACAAAGACTTACTGTACATTCCCAAACCAAAAGCCGTGGATGAACCAAGAGATACGTCATCTGCTGAAGGTCAGATCTGTGGCATTCAAGTCTGGTGACCCAGGCCTGTACCAGAAAACCAGGTATGATTTGCAGAGGGCTACTTCAAGGGCAAAGGGACAATTTCGTACGAGGTTGGAGGCAACATTGGATGTATAACAACTCTGGCAGGGTTTGCAAGACATTACTTCTTACAAAGCAAAATCCAATAGCATGAATGGCAGCAAAGCTTCACTACCAGATGAACTCAATGCCTTCTATGCCAGTTTGACAGGGAGAATATAACTACAGCTGTGAAGATCCTTGTTGCACCTGATGACCCTGTGATCTCCATCTCAGAGTCTGATGTTAGGTGCCTTTAAAGAGAATGAACCCTTGTAAGGCAGAAGGTCCCGATGGAGTACCTGGTAAAGCTCTGAAAACCTGTGCCAACCAACTGGCAGGAGTATTCAAGAACATTTCTCACTGCTACGGGAAGAAGTTCCAACTTGCTTCAAAAAGATAACAATTATACCAGTGCCTAAGAAGAATAATGTGAGCTGCCTTAATGATGATCACCCGGTAGCACTCACATCGACAGTGATGAAATGCTTTGAGAGGTTGGTCATGACTAGACTGAACTCCTGTCTCAGCAAGGACCTGGACCCACTGCAATTTGCCTATCGGCACAATAGATCAACAGCAGACACAATCTCAATGGCTCTCCACATGGCTTTAGACCACCTGGACAACACAAACACCTATGTCAGGATGCCATTCATTGAATATAGCTCAGCATTTAATACCATTATTCCCACAATCCTGATTGAGAAGTTACAGAACCTGGGCCTCTGTATCTCCCTCTGCAATTAGATCCTCGACTTCCTAACCGGAAGACCACAGTGTGTGCAGATTGGTGATAACATATCCTCCTCTCTGATGATTAACACTAGTGCACCTCAGGGCTGTGTGCTTAGCCCACTGCTCTACTCTCTCTATACCCATGACTGTGTGGCTAGGCAGAGTTCAAATATCCTCGATAAATTTGCTGATGATATGACCATTGTGGGTAGAATCTCAGATGGTGACGAGAGGGCGTACAGGAGTGAGATATGCCAACTAGTGCAACAGGCTGGCAGTCAGTGTCAGTAAGATGAAAGAGCTGATTGTGGACTTCAGGAAGGGTAAGACGAAGGAACACATACCAATCCTAATAGAGGAATCGGAAGTGGAGAGAGTGAGCAGTTTCAAGTTCCTGGGTGTCAAGGTCTCTGAGGATCTAACCTGGTCCCAACATATCGATGTAGTTATAAAGAAGGTAAGAAAGTGGTTATACTTCATTAGGAGTTTGAAGAGGTTTAGTATGTCAACAAATACACGCAAAAACTTCTATAGATGTACTGTGGAGAGCATTCTGACAGGCTGCATCACTGCCTGCTATGGGGGTGGGATGAGGGGGCTACTGCACAGGACTGAAAGAAGCTGCAGAGGGTTGTAAGTTTAGTCAGCTCCATCTAGGGTACTAGCCTACAAAGTACCCAGGACATCTTCAAGGAACGGTATGTCAGAAAGGCAACGTCCATTATTCAGGACCTCCAGCACCCAGCCCTTTACTCACTGTTACCATCAGGTAGGAGGTACAGAAGCCTGAAGGCACACACTCAGCGACTCAGGAACAGTTTCTTCCCCTCTGCCATCGGATTCCTAAATGGACATTGAACCCTTGAACACTACCTCATTGTTCTAATATATATTATTTCTGTTTTTTGCACGATATTTTAATCAGAATCAGAATCAGGTTTATCATCACCAGCATGTGATGTGAAATTTGTTAATCTATTCAATATATGTATACTGTAATTGATTTAATTATTATTTTTTTCTTCTTCTATATTATGTATTGCATTGAAATGCTGCTGCTAAGTTAGCAAATTTCATGACACACACCTGATTCTGATATAGTTGGCTAGACAGATTTCTAACAACAGAAATAGTCATTTCTGATATAGGTAGATAAAGTAAGCAACTTGCTCTAGGGAGTTTTACCCAATTCTATTCTCCTGTCTTCTCCCCATAACTTTTGACACCTTTATTAATCTAGATCCTATCAACCTCCACTTTAAATAAATTCCACATCCATCTGTGGCAATGAATTACACAGATTCACCACCCTCTGGTTAAAGATATTCCTCTTCATCTCTGTAATCTGATGCTGTGCCCTTTGGTCCTAGACTCACCAATTTAAGAAACATCGTCTGCATATCCATTCGATCTAAGCCTTTCAATATTCAATAGATTTCAATGAGCTCCCCCTTCAATCTTTTAAACTTCAGTGAGTAAAGGCCCATGGCGGTCAAACGCTCCTCATACATTACTGTGCTGTAAACCATGATTAATCAGGCTGGCTTGAAGTAGATTGTGCATTGATGTTATCATAAAATAATAAAACTTGAAATTATAACACAAAGGAATTTGTCACTGAGAACTGGCTCACAGATCTCTGGTTTCTTCCTCCTGTAGTCCTTGAGTTTTGCTGATGTTGAGTGGGAATTCTCTACCTACATTTTGTACTCAAGTTCCTGGAGTGAATTTTGAACCCACACCTTTAAAGCTCTGGACCATCAAGGTCTTCACTGAGCAGTGAATGAGCTGCTGGAGGAACTCAATGAGTCATGCAGCGTCAGTGGGGGGAATGGAATTGTTGATGTTTGGGGTCCCAACCCTGCACCGGGACTGGTGCTGCGGATTCCAGCATCTGCAGTTTCCTGTGTTTCCAGGCAACAACTGAGTTGTAAATAACATCCAGAACTTATACAATAGATTTAGCAATACAATTTTCCTTAAAACTAACCTGGACATCATTTAGCAACACACAAAATGCTGGAGGAACTCAGCAGGTCACAGAGCATTCCTGGGAGGAAATGGCTGTCGACCTCCCTCCTTAGTATTTACCTGACCTGCTGAGTTGCTCCAGTGTTCAGGATTTGCAATTACCTGTGTCTTCATTGGACATACAAGTGGCAGGTCTTATGTGTGAACCACCATCACTTGTGTAATCTGATATTGGCCTGCCTTGTTTATCCACCCTAATCCTCATTAACATGACAATAATAGAGTCATAGAACAGTACAGGCCCTCAGAAACAGGCCCTTCAAACACATCAAGTTAATGTCAAACAATTATCTTGCCTAGTGCCATCTCCAAGGCCCTCCATACCCCTTCTATCATGTCCTTATGCAAACTTCTGTTAAATGCTGAAACAAAACCTGCACCCACCGCTTCCTCAGGCAGTTCATTATACACTTGCACCACCCTCTGTGAACAAAGTCCCCCCTAAGTTCCCCTTAAATATTTCACCTTTCACCCTTAACCCATGACATCTAGTTCTAGTCTCACCCAACCTCTGTGTGAAAAGCCTGCTTGCATTTACCCCATCTATACCCCTTATAATTTTGTATACCTATATAAAATCTACCCTCATTCTCCTATGCTCCAGGGAGTAAAGTCCAAACCTATTCAATCTTTATCTATAACTCAAGTCCCGACAACATCTTTGTAAATTTTATCTGCACTCTTTCAATCTTACTGACATCTTTCCTGTAGGTAGGTAACCAGAACAGCATACGATACTCCAAATTAGGCCTCACCAATGTTTTATTCAACTTTAATATAAAAAGAGAAAAGGGGAGTTTACTCAACAATGAAAAATAGCTGCAATGAAGAGCCATCAGTTAGACTGAGAACCGTGCTGTTCCTCGGGGTACGTGAGCTTAGCCATGCTGATGTGGTTGTGGCAGTAGGTATGAATACAGTGTGCCATGGCTCAGCTTGGACACTAACAGAGCTGAGTGCCTCCTCAGTGCTGGCTGGTCTCTGTGTGAGTTAGCACACAGCTTTCAGTGTTACCTGGACACTTGAAAAAAGTTCATGACTTGAGAAAATAAGACAGATACAACACAGGTGAAAGGTAAAAAGTTGAAGGGGAACATGAGAGGAAACTCCTTCACTCAGAGGGTCATGAGCGTGTGGAACAGGCAGCCAGCACAAGTGGTGCATATGTTTAAGAAAAGTTTGGATTAGTACATGGACGGTAGGTATATGTAGGGCTGTAGTCTCAGTGCAGGTCGATGGGAGTATTTTTTTGACTAATCCCACCCTAACACATTTTATTCCCACCTATTTTCCACCCACCTTCCTTCATTCACTCACATACCAGAGGTGGTAGTAGTTATAGTAGTAGTACAATCATTGGAGTCAAGTATGATGCTCTCCTCAGGAGTTATTCTCTTCATGGAGAGTGCCCGTGCATGGATTTTGTTTAACATGGAGAGCTGATGCATAAGCAATCACCTCACGGTCCTTGACAGACCTGGCTCGGGGTCCAGAGGTATGGAATTTAAGACAAGTGCATTCACGGCTGCAGCTTTCCTCCACCTTCATCCTCTTCCTCCAGCTCCAACGTTGAGATCTTGGCTGGATCACTGTTTGCCTGCAACCTCCCCCTTGACTTTATCATCATGGGTGACCCTACCAGGAGCTAAGCTCCAAATGGGATTGTTCTCAGAATCTCAGGATGTCACAAGGGGGTGCTGGAAACGGACCCAAATGCAAGACACAGACACTGAAGTACAAGGAACAGGACTTGACTAGGGTAGACACGTGACAGGATTCAGGCAAGGAGAAGGGACAAGAACGTAGACTTGGGCTAGGGAAAGTGGGACAAGGACTAGGAACCATGGACCAGGAGACAAGGCTTGGACTCCAAGCCCAAGTCTGGACAAGGACCCAGAACCTGGGTCTTGCCTCGGGCTCGGACCCCAGAACCAGATAAGGAGATGACAGTGCTTGAGGCTGGGGTCTTGGGTCTTGAGCTTGGCTTGGGATCCTCGAGGCTTGGGGTCTTGGTGCAGCTTGGAATCCTCAAGGCTTGGGTTCTTGGAGCTTGGCTTGGGTTCTTGGAGCTTGAGCTTGGCTTGGGATCCTTGAGGCTTGGAGTCTTCATCTTGAAATGCAGAGGCTGATAACTCAAGAGACTGGAGCTGAGAGACAGACTGGGAACTGAACATCAACATAGAGCCAGGACTTATCCTTCGACAAGCCAGGACTCATCTTTAACACAACACTAACATGAGACAGGACAGAACATAGACATAGAGCCAGGACTTATCCTACAACAAGCCAAGACTCAACTTCATCTCCACACCAAGGTGGGACAGGTCTCTCCGTCAAGTAACAGCAAAACAGCCAGACTTACCCAACAGAGGCAAGGACAAGACAAGACAGGTCCCCCTGCAGGGCAACAGAAAAACAGCCTGGCTTACCCCACAGAGGCAAGGGCAAGAAGAGACAAACACCAAAGAATGACAGATAGTTCCATCTCTGCTCCAGGGAAGCTCCGAGTTTCAGTTCAGCCAGCAACCTCGGCTGGATACAGAAACAGCCGAATCCCTACCTAGTTCAGCGTAGCTGGCAGCCATTCAGCTGGCCCAGGAAACAGCCAAATCCATACCACAAAGACTACTCCAATGAGTGGCAACAAGGCTCCATGAAGCAGTGGTCCTCCATCCAGGCCTAGAGATCACAAATGGTTTACTAGCCTTCCATCAGCAGATTGCTCCAAGGGGGACTGACAAGATGAACCAGCAGCCCACACTCAATCCCAAGGCTACTTATATTACAAGCCCAAAGATGGGAATCAGGTGCCTATGATTAACTCAAACAAGGGACAGCTGGAAGACCCAGAGTCCTGAGTCCACGGACTGGACCGTGAACCGGAATGCGGACTTCACGGACCAGACCATGAGACAGGAACTCACAGGCATTTCCCCCACAAGGTGATGGTCCTCAGTGAAGACATTAGCTAGGGTAATTTACTGCAGTCAATTAACCTACTATCTCATATATTTTCGGAACGCCAATGGAAACCCATGCTGTCACAAGGTGAATGTGCAAACTCCACCAGAACGCAGAATTGAACCCAGGGCCCTGGAGCTGTGAGGGAGTAACTCTACTCACTGCGCTATGGTTTATGGTGTGTGCGAGGCCACAGTACAGGGTACAAGACACATTGAGCCTGGGCCCAGTGTAATAAGCTTAGCTATTTCACTGAAGGAACATCTTGGGCTGAAACATTAAGAATTGTGATTGTATTTGGTTTATTATTGTCACATGTACTGAGGAACTGTGAAAAGCTTTTTGTGTATACAGATCAAGTCAATACACAGTGCATTGAGGTAATCAAGGTAAAAATAAAAGTGCAGAATGAAGTCCAACAGCTACGGAGAAAGTGCAATGTAAGTAGACAATAAGGTGCAAGATCACACGATAAATTATGAGGTCAATAATCCATTTTTTGTACTAGGAAGCCATTCAATACTCTTGAGATTGGAGAGGGGAGAAGAGAAGGGTGCTTCCAGGATGCGGCATCGGCAAGTTTGCGGCGCTGGAAGCTCACAACAGGGAGAGTTTCTCCCTTCAACCATCTGCGTGAGATGATGGGACTTTCGAGAGACTTTGAGACTTTTTTTTACCGTGCCCATGGTCTGTTCTTCATCAAATTACGGTATTGCTTTGCACTGTTGCAACTATATGTTATAATTATGTGGTTTTTGTCAGTTTTTTTTAGTCTTGGTTTGTCTTGTGTTTCTGTGATATCATTCTGGAGGAACAAATTGCATCATTTCTTAATGCATGCATTACTAAATGACAATAAAAGAGGACTGTGTCTACTTATAATCTAATCTAATCTAATCTACTGGGACTGCAGGGCCTGAGTGATGATGGATGTTGGTCATGTTGGATCTTTATTCCTTGGAGCCCAGGAGAATGGGAGATGAACTCATAGAAGTTTATAAAATCATGATGGGTATAGATAAGATGGACTGTCATAGTCTTTTTCCCAGGGCTGGAGAGTCCAAATCTAGAAGTCACAGATACAAGAGGGAAGAGATTTGAATGAGACCTGAGAGGTAACTTCTTTTCCCAGGGGGCAGTGAATACCTGAGATGAGCTGCCAGAGGAAGAGATTGAGGTAGGTACAATTACAACATTTATGAGGCATTTGGCTAGATACAAGGAGGAGAGCGCCTTGGAGTGCTATGGGCCAAACGCAAGCAACTGGGACAAGCGGGGAAGGTATTGTAGTAAGCATATTCTAGTTGGGCCGAAGTGCCTGTTTCAGTGTTGTGTTACCTCATGATTTTATCAACCTTAAAGTTTAAAAATTTAAAAATATTTACTCGGCTGTGTGATGAACTGAGTTTGAGACTGTGGGTCTGTTCCAGGCCTCGTGTCTGAGGATTCACTCTCACTCCAAGTGCTATTTACTTACTTTTATTGTTTGCATGACTTGTTTTTTTCTACTCTCTCTCTGCATATTGGGTGTTCATTGGTCATTTTTTAATAAGTTCTTCTGTGTTTCTTAGTTTTGTGGCTGCCTGTAAGAAGATGAATCTCAAGTTTGTATAACGCATATATACTTTGATAATAAATATGCTTTGAACTTTGTACTTTAAAGGAAATGAAGATAATGCTTTAACTTGATTGTACAAATGTATATTTTCACAATAAAGTATAATTTTGGAAAAATAAATTCCTCTATTACACAAAGTCAAGAGCTGATAGACAATCATCATCATCAATATCTGCCGTGCTGTATGAGGTGGGTGATCATGGTCCTCCATCTGTCTACAGAGTGAGGGATTGTTGTCTATGGGGAAGACTCCTTTCACACGGCTGCTCTATCCACGACTATGATTTGTCCTCGGCAAACTTTTCTACAGAAGGGGTTTCTTCTGGGCAGTGTCTATACAAAACATGTGAGCCCAGCCATTATCAATACTCTTCAGAGATTGTCTGTCTGTCATTAGTGGTCACATAACCAGGATTTGTGATACGCATCAGCTGTTCATACGGCCATCTACCACCTGCTCCCATGACTTCACGTGACCTTGATCAGGGTCTAAGCCGGTGGTACACCTTGCTCACGGGTGTTCTCCAGGCTTGTGGAGGGAAAAAGCACCTTACACCTCCTTTGCCAGAGATGTATCTCTGCCTCACCACCTGAGATAGCCTATGGAGTTATTGTATTACTACATACTATTTACTTCAGTTAACGAAGGTAAGTAGCCCACAGTAATACAATAACTTCACATGCTAACAGCTCTTGACTTTGTGCATTAGAGGAACTTATTTTGGAATTGAAGTAAATAGCATTTGGTAATACAATTGTCTGTGAGGTGTGTGTGGCTACATAGTGAAAGAATTCATCTGAATGGCCTAATTCTACTCCTCTATCTTATAGTCTAATTCAGAAAGTTGCTTGTAAGGTGGGTCCTCAACAGCAGTAGAGTGACAATGGGTATTACTCAGCTGTCAGTGACTTGTTTACAAGGTCAGTACAGTGTGACCAGATTTGCTCTGCCTGTATCCAGGAAGAGGTAAGCTCAGTCAATCTAAGAAGCAAGAGAGTCTGCAGATGCTGGAAATCTGAATCAACACACACACAAAATGCTGGAGGATCTCAGCAGGTCAGGCAGCATCTGTGGAGGAAAATGAATAGCTAACATTTCAGGCCAAGACCCTTCCCTGAGACCCTTCTTCAGTCAATCAGAAGTGTAGCTGATGCCGTAAGCAACCTCTTTAAACCTAGCATACTGTAAAACGTCTGTTGTTATAGAAAGGTAAGTACATCACACAGCAACACACAAAACAGAACTGATTCCATAACCTTTAGACTCACTTTCAAGGATTCTACAACTCAATCTCTCAATACTATTTATTTAATAATTTATTTATTATTCAGTTTTCTTTGTATTTTCACATTTTGTCTTCTTTTGGTTGTTTGTCAGTCTTTGTGTGTGTAGTTTTTCAATGATTTTATTGTCTTTCTTTGTTCTACTGTGAATGCCTGCAAGAAAATTAATCTCCACCTAGTATAAGGTGACACATATAAATACTTTGGTAATCAATTTACTTTGAACTTTGAGCCATTATCCCCTGGAGTATAGACATACAGCAGAGGAACAGGATCTTAAATCATCAAACTTGGCAGCCATCAGGCACTCTGTGTGTGTATCTGTCCATGGATGTGAGGAAAGAAAGCAGCTTGTTTTTCTGTTGTTGCTTTCCTCTGAGCGTTGTGGGCATGCTACGTTGGCATTGAAATGTGTTTCAACTGCTCTAACAACCGCAACACCTCACCACCCTGGAGCTGCCCTTTAGAAATAAATCAGGTGAATCAAATTCTGATTCCTTTTCAAAGGGTAAGGAAGGAATAATTGTACCAAGGTATTTTGACATTGAGACAAAGTGAATTAGCAAATGGCTGTACTGGGCCTTCAAAGAGGCCACTCTTTCAAAGAGAGGCTTGTTTTTCTGTTGTTTTGTTTTGCGTTGCTCTTCTGAGTATTGTGAGCATGTTATGTTGGCATTGCAATGTGTTACTTATTTCATTCTCCTCTAGAACTGTGGCAAAATTCTATCAACCATGGCTCTCAAAATATCTTCAGCTCTGCGGCACAATGGAGAACGATTTGGTTTTTTTTTCTGGTGTGTAATCAAATACTTCAAAGGCTGTAGGCTCGAGTCGCCCAGTCAGTGTTTTTCAAGAGAGCATGGGAGCAGTTGGCATAACTCTATGACAGTGCCAGCAATTCACATTCAATTCTGATGCTCTCCATAAGGAGCTTGTACATTCACCCCGGGGATCTCCTCCAGGTGCTCTGGTTTCCTCCCACATTGCAAAGACATGTGGGTTAGTAGATTAATTAGTCTCATGGGTGTAATTGGGCAGAGCTGGTCCAGAAAGGCTTGTTACCATGCTAAATCTCTAAATAAAAAAATATATAAATGAAATTCTAGCAACTATGGCATCCAAGATGTCTTGAGCAATGGGTAGACCTTGCACATTTCGTGCACACAATGATCTGAAGTTCACAAATTCCTGCCATTACCAAAATCTTGATGAAAATCATTTGTGTTATGGCTTGTGGTGGGCTGGTGATGTAAAGGACACTGTGAAGGATCAGGATGTAAATGGCGGGAGCTGGGAGGTGGAGGGGATCAGGCAAACTCAGTAGTGGTTGGAGAGATGATGAGAATGGCATGTCAGGATGAGGCAGAGTGCCAGTTGAAAATGAGGGTCAGGACTGGGAGGAGAAATGATTGAAGGGACAGGGCCAGGCAAGGCATTGTGTTGCCGGGAGACATCAGTAGCACGGGCACAGCATTAGGTGCAACACTTGTAAGAAAATTGGCAAAAAACATAAAAGAGTGTTTGGAATTGCCAGCACTGAAAAAATAAGGTTTGATGCTTCCTTAATTAAAGCCAAACTCTGAACACTCGAGTACAAGGATTTTTGTGAAACACTTGGCCTCAGCGAAATTCTGTAATCAAAACCCAATGACAAAAAGGTAAATTTTTTTCCATCAAAATGTTTTCTCACATTTGTCTTTTCTGTAGTTTTTGATGTACTTCTTGAATGGAAAATGCAGATTGTATAAATGCACTGATTAAGTGATTGGGTTTTAAAAATTTTCATTAATACTCTTTTAATTCCACTAATACAATTCCAAATAATACTCTTCTTGGCCAATGACATTTCACAGGCTCGAAGTGCCATTATCTGGAATTTCCCGATGGTGATTATCAATGTGTGGATTTTTAAGGAAGTTAATGGTGTATGCATCTCAGGCCTGCATACTCCACATTAGCTCATTATTGAGCAACTTTTAAATTAAATTCTCAAGTTCTTGACAATTAAGAAATTCTTAGATCAGCACGTGGATGATAGAAAAATTGAGAGCTATGTAGGAGGGATGGGTTAGATTGATCTTAAGAGTAGGTTCAAAGATCAGCACAATATTGTAGACTGAAGGACCTGACATGTGCAGTATTGCTCTGTGTTATACGTCCTGTAAACTGCTCTGTCGCCTCCTCACTGAAACAAAATAACCTTCATTCTCATTACTTCACCCCCACTAAAATCAATAGCAATCTTAATTTTCAAGCATTTAAAACAATTATCATGGGTCTGCCACTCAGGCTGCAAAGTAATTGCTTAAATACCCTGGCAAACATGTGATTAAAAAGAATGCATTTTCCCTTATCATATTTAAATGATGGGCTAAAATGTGTTTACTGATTGGGATATTGATTGAGAAAATAAGTTTGCAGCAACCAACTATAAAGGAAAAAACTAACCTCATTATATTTTTCAAAACTGACCAATCTGATTTTGGGATTAATCCTGGCGGGATTATGGAATTTTGTGCCTCTTTCATTCTCCTATTCAATTACTCATCTAAAGTACATTTCTTCAACCATGACTGACCCTTTGCAATAATCCGAAAGTATAAATTATCTTTGTTTTTTTTTGGCAGAAATTGAAAACAACAAATGCATTTAATTCGTGATTTTAAATCAAACTGTCTTTTGATTTTCACTGGAGAGGAACAAACAGTTGATGCGTCGGGCCAAGGCACGTCATCAGGACATGGATAACTGTAAAGTGGAGGGTGATGTGTGAGGGGGGCGGGGGTTAGACTGGTCTAAGAGCAGGTAAAAAGGTCCCGATGAAGGATCGTGTCTAAAATATCAACCAATGTTGCAGTATGGCACCATCCTGACAACTAGCATCCAATTCCCCATTTCCATTCTATCTCCCATGCTAAACCCTCTGCATTCTTCATAGAGTCTATCATTAACATCAAAGAACCTACCTCTTTATCTACACACTGACCTTGGATTTAGAATGTAGAACAGTACAGCAGAGTAAAGGCCCTTCAGTCCATAATGTTGTGCTAACCTACTCTAACCCTTCCCTCCCTTAGGTTGTGTTGGTCTTTATTTAATTTTTACACACATTAGCAGGTCCTTCCAACCCAACAAGCCTGTGTAACCCAATTGCACCTAGGTGACCAATGAGCCTACTAACTCGTATGCCTTTGCAATATGGGAGGGTCACGGTGACAAGGTACAAACTCTGTACAGGCAGCAGTGGTAAGGCCAACAATGCACTGTATGTACTGTATGTACATAAATCTGAATTTGAATTTTATCGTACTGAGGCAGGCCTCATTCGTTGGTCATCATTTTTTTCTTAAGAATAAACTACAAGGATTATAAATGTGGCATTTATTGACTAATTTTTGTAGAATTTTACAATGACGCCAGTTATTTACAAAATTGACAGCCTGTGAGTTGGGAGCAGGGCCTTTCTGCCTGCCAAGGCCATTCAGAGACAGAGCTGCCCACTGATATTTGGCAATGCCCATTACAGGGAGCTGGGTTCCCACTTGAAGTGTTTGCAAAGGGTAGTTGCTGACCATAGTAGGTTCCAAGGGACTTGTAAGTAGCGAGTTCAGACAGCTCACTGGAAGATTCAACACTATGCACATTACATTTAAACAGTCAAGCAGCACAATAGAGCAATCTAAATCTTTTATAGCTGATAGTGCCCATAATAATGATCTTGGTCAGAGACTTTGAGGCAGTTCAATGTTGTTTTGTGAATATAGAGTGTAAATGCAAACTTGAGCTAAAATTTAAAAGTTGCTGGTGAACGCAGCAGGCCAGGCAGCATCTCTAGGAAAAGTTACAGTCGAAGTTTCGGGCTGAGACCCTTCGTCAGGATTAACTGCAAGAAGAGCTAGTAAGAGATTTGAAAGTGGGAGGGGGAAGGGGAGATCGGAAATGATAGGAGGAACAACAGGTTGGAGGAACAACGTATATTCCGTCTGGGTAGCCTCCAACCTGATAGCATGAACAATGACTTCTCTAACTTCTGTTAATGCTCCACCTCCCCCTCGTACCCCATCCGTTATTTAATTATTTATATACACACATTCTTTTTCCCTCTCCTTTTTCGCCCTCTGTCCCTTTCATTATACCCCTTGCCCATCCTCTGGGCTTCCTCCCTCCCCCTTTCTTTCTCCCTAGGTCTCCCGTCCCATGATCCTCACATATCCCTTTTGCCAATCAACAGTCCAGCTCTTGGCTCCATCCCTCCCCCTCCTGTCTTCGCCTATCATTTCAGATCTCCCCCTCTCCCTCCCACTTTCAAATCTCTTACTATCTCTTCTTGCAGTTAATCCTGACGAAGGGTCTCAGCCCGAAACTTCGACTGTAACTTTTCCTAGAGATGCTGCCTGGCCTGCTGTGTTCACCAGCAACTTTTATTTGTGTTGCTTGAAATTCCAGCATCTTCAGATTTCCTCGTGTTTGCATTGAGCTAAATTTTTTTAAAATTTATTACCATTGCTACTTTAAGGATCAGGGATCAACTTTATTCACCATATGTATATTAAGATGCTCTGAAAAAGAAATGTACACTCAATGGCCAGGTTATACAGGAGGTATTTAATAAACTGGCCACTGAGTGTGTGTTCATGGTTTTCTGCCTCTGTAGCCCATGCACTTCAAGGTTCGACATGTTGTGGGTTCAGAGATGCAGTTCAGTACATGACTGTAGTAACGTGTGGTTATTTAAGTTACCGTCACCCTCCTGTCAGTTTGAACCAGTCTGGCCATTCTCCTCTGACCTCCCTCATTAACAAGTAATTTTCGCCCACAGACCTGCTGCACACTGATTGTTTTTGTCGTTTTTCACTCTGTAAACTCCAGGGACTGTTGTGCATGAAAATCCAAGCAGGGTAGCAGTTTCTGATACAATCACCCATCAGGCACCAACAATTATTCATATGTTACTTAGATCACATCTGTCCCCTATTCTGATGCTTGGTCTGTTGGTCTGAAAAACAGCTAAACTTCTTGACCATGTCTACATGCTTTACAACTCATGTCCTCAGTATTATTTATTTATTATTCGTGTTTTCACAGATTGTCTTCTTTTGCACATTGTTTGTTTATCAGTCTTTGTGTGTAGCTTTAAGCTCCCCTCATGTCATTGAGAGATTCCAATCTGCAACTCTGCGCTGGTAGTTAAAATCTTTGGATTCTAGTCCAGTAAACTAGCCATTGTGCCAGCCACCTGTGATATGGATTGCTCAAAGGTTGTAATATTTTATTGAAATAACATTACGGTTTAAGTTCAGCTAATTTCACAGCAGCTCCTCCAACGTATATTTACCTACAACCAGATAAATAGGTTAGCAAACCAACCAGCGTTTACTCAAGCTGTGCGGAATCAATCCTTTATCCTTTCAAAGCATTAGTTTAGTCAGAAAGTGCGCAAATCACAACTTTCATTTCTCTATTTGTTTACATTATTGTCTCTAAACTCCAGCATGTGCTTGGAATGATTGACAGAATGTATAATGGCGTTGTCCACATTGCGCATGATATACACATGCAAACATGCAGAAAGCATTCATTGCTAGGTGAATGCAAGTGTATCGGAAACTTTCAGCTCACCTTCCCTCTGCTGGGCCCCTACCTTTGCAAATATATCTCCCACATACATAATTGGCAATTGGAAGATAGGCCAGTATAGTCATTTTGTTTTGTTTTGTTTTGCGACAGCACGGTAACCCGATAGTTAGCACAACGTTATTACAGTCCCTGTAATCTGGGTTCATTTCCTAATGCTGTCTGGAAGGAGTTTGTATGTTCTCCCCATGACCAAGTGTGTTTTCTCTGGGTGCTCTGGTTTCCTCACACATTCCAATGGCCTACGGGTTGGCGGGTTAATTGGTCACATGGGTGTAATTGGGTGGGGTGGGCTCATTGGGCCGGGAGGACCCGTACCTCCAAAATCAAAAAGTTGAATTAAAAATTTGTTTATTTTGTTTACAGATATCACATGGTAACAGGCTCTTCCAGTCCAATGAGCCAGCACCGCCCGGCTACACCCATTTGACCAATTAACCCATTGACCAGCACGGCTTTGGAATGTGGGAGGAAACAGGAGCACCCAGAGGATGTACAAGTTCCTTGCAGACTGCGGCAGGAATTGAACGCAGGCCGCTGATGATGTACTAGGTCTTACAGAATAAGTCAGACTTTTAATTTTTCCTCTTGGCCCTCCTCCCACCTCAGTGCATGGGCCTGCGTGATAAGTATGTCATGTGTCTGGAACAAGGAACAAGAAATGATAGAAGTCAAGAACAAATGATTCTGGGCAAACCCCATACATCGCTCCATGGGCATCGCACAGAGTTAGCAGAGGCCAAAGAATATTTGCAGCCAATTTTTTATTGCTGGGTGTCTTGTGTGAAATGCAGATAATGTTGCCTATTATTGATGGTTGGCATCAAAATTAGGGGAAGTCTGAGAACAGTAAACTCAGCAAATAAGCAGTGTTGTGGGAAGTATTCTCTTACTAAATAATATCCAACATACAAATGGATCATTGTGTCCCACTCAGATGGTCCAACAAATAGTGACGCTAATTAGCTACTGGAGAATCAATCTCAAGGTCCTGCTTGCCAATATCACCATGGCAACAAACTCATGCTCGATGAAATCATTGTAATTTGAGGGTGACATGTATCGTGGAGTGACACTGCTGTTGTGTATTATATCCAGAAAGCTTTGCAAATTACTGTTTGGTATATTAATCTGGTAACATCATGTGAATTCGTGCTTTTAAACAACTGTAAATAGATGGTTCCGAAAAGAATTTCTGGAAGTGTCTATGACTTAAAGGACAAAATTTACATAGAACATTGAATATTACTGTATAGCAGAATGCAGGCCCGTCAACCTAGTATGTTGTACCAACTTTTAACCTCCTCTAAGATTAATCTAACCCTTCTTTCCTACATAAGCTTCCATTTTTGTATCATCCATTGTCAGAGTTTCTTAGATGTGCCTGATGCACTTACCATCCTTAGCAGGGCATTCCATGCACCCACCAATCTCAGGGTAAAAAAATATACCTCTGACATCCCCTCCCCGCCCCACCCAGGGAAAATTAGGGTGAAAGATTGAGAAAGGTTTTGAAGGGGGCCATTTTCACCTAGAAGGTGGTCATAGTTTGATATTCTCCGAAGGGGTTGTCTATTGGTGTGTCCTCAGGTGGCTGTAGAGGCCGATCAGGGATCCACATATTCAGGTGCAGTGTGGGTAAGAGGAAGTGGTGGCTGTGGTTAGAAGTTGGGCCTGTGTTGTTCAGTCTGTACTTTCGTAGCTGGCGCTAGTTCTCTGTGGCACAGTGGAGCCCTTTCTCATGCAGCACAGCTCCCTCTTGTACACATTTCCTCCAGGTGTATCTATTCAGAGCAACATCTTCCCAGTTTTTCGATATAATGTTGAAATTTGTGGTATCTCTGTGCCTGATCAACATGTTATTGCATTTGTTACTTTGATAGCCAGGAGGACCATTTTGTTGAAGTGGAAGGATACATCAGCTCCCATTTTGTCACAATGGTTCTCTCAAGTGATGCTCAGTTTGGAGAAAATTAGAAGTTGAACCTTTGAACCTATGTTTGATTTTGAGAAAAGGTAGGGTTCATTTGCTCGTTATTATCATTTGAGTTAATTGATAGATTTCCTCCACAATCTAATCGTAAATTTTTGTTTTTTTTTTCTTGCTGGTGGTTTGAAGTTTATCTTCAAAAGCTTTTTGTATGACGCTTGGCTCCGGAGTTGAACACCTAATGGGGTTTCTTTTTCCCCCCACCTTTTCTTGGTTAGTAGGGATTTTTTTTTAATCACCAAAATTTTTTCAATCTTTAAAATAATGTTTTTTTTTCCTAAGACATTGTAATTGTTGCTTACTTCAATGTACTCGTTTTAGTTTTGGATAATAATAATAAAAAAAAGGATTGGAAAGAATAATGTTGAAATTCTGTGGGAATGAAGTAGGATGAGGAAGTGAGTGGAAATGAAAGTTTTAAGGGAGGATAAGGCCATAGACGCATGGGGCATGGGTCAGACTAGTAATCTGATGCTCGTTAGTATTCAGAATCAGGTTTATTTCTGCTGACACATATCGTGGAATTTGTTGTTTTGCCGCAGCAGCACAGTGCAATACATTAAAAAATTACCATACATTGCAGTCGGAAGTATATAAAAATAAATAAGTAGTGCAAAAAGGGAGCAAAGATATTGAGGTAGTGTTCATGGGTTCATTGTCCATTCAGAAATCTGTTGGCATAGGGGATCCACTGAGTGTGTGTCTTCAGGCTCCTGAACCTCCTCCCTTATGGTAGTAATGAGAAGAGGGCGTGTCCTGGATGGTGAGGTTCCCTAAGGATGGATGCTGCCTTCTTGAGGGATTGCCTATTGAGGATGTCCTTAATAGTGGGGAGGCTAATGCTCATGATAGAACATGCTGAGCTTACAGTCTTCTTGGAGGATGTCCTATTTTTTATTATAACGGGAATGCAGCAAGCCTTTCTTGAAGATGTCCAATTCCTTATGTATCTGTTGATCTTTGTGTTACCTTGAAGTCAATAAAATTAGCTCTTCTCCATTCAAGCATGTTCATCTTTGTTTGACCCTTGACCTGTAGAACAAATTGAAATTTGTAAACAAGTCTAAACACGAGGAATTCTGCAGATGCTGGAAATTCATGCAACACACATCAAAGTTGCTGGTTAATGCAGCAGGCCAGGCAGCAACTTTGTTGTAAACAATCTTACCATTTTGGGCCTCTTCTCCTTCTCGGCACAATGCTTACCTCAGGATGTTGTTAGAATCAAAATCAAAATCAGGTTTATTGACACTGACGTGTTGTGAAATTTGTTGTTTTGTGGCAGCAGTACAGTGCAATACATAAAAAACTATAAGTCACAATAAGAACTATGAAAAATCAATGTATTGCAAAAAGAGAGCAAAAGGTAAAGTAGGGTTCAGGGATGCATTGGCTGTTCAGAAATTTGATGGCGAAGGGAAGTTCAGAAGATGATAATGATATTGAATATTGCTCATTGATAAAACTAAAGTGAATGATCTTCAAGGAAGATAATTACGACTATTGGAAGTCAATCCTTACAGAAAATTACTTCATGCTGGAGTTCTTTACGATGGTATCCTGGACCCAAGCAGCCATAGATTTTTCCATCAATGAACTTTATTCCATTATATGAAGCAAGGATATGCACTAACGATTGCATAATATTCAATTTGATTTGCAACTCCTCATCAAATGGAGCAGAATCTGATGTCGAGGGCTTGGCACCCTACCCACTATCAAGGACGTATATACAGAAAGGTGTCAAAAAAAGGCCAGCAATACCATAAATAGTCCTAACCATTCTGTTCATAGACTGTTTATCCCACTCCCATCAGGGAGGAGGTCACGTAGCATTAACACCAGAACCACCAGACTGAAAAGCAGTTACTTTCCCCAAGCCTACAAAACCACACCACGGCAAACCCGACCGCTACTTTGTCATACACATCAAAGTTGCTGGTGAACGCAGCAGGCCAGGCAGCATCTCTAGGAAGAGGTGCAGTCGACGTTTCAGGTTGAGACCCTTCATCAGGACTAACTGAAGGAAGAGTGAGTAAGAGATTTGAAAGTGGGAGGGGGAGGGGGAGATCCAAAATGATATTTGTCATTTCTGATTAGAGTTACCTTATGTACAGACACTCCAACACCAAGCATCACTTTATGTTCATACAATCAATCTACTGAGTGGATGCATGTATATACAATTTTATGATTTTTTTTTACTTATCGAGTTCTTTGTCTTATTGTTTTGTGCAGCATCTGATCTGGAATACCAATTATTTCTTTCTCCTTTACACTTGTGTACTGGAAATGACATTAAACAATCCTGAATTTCAACATTAGCTTGAATTAGCAAACTACATTTGACATTCAAAGGTACTGAACAATGATCCTCTCTAAGGAGAGGCTAAAACACTCATACTTGATATTCAATATCTCACCATCCCACCATCATCTCATCTTGTATTTTAGTATATTTCTGGGTTTATGGGGACATGGGGGTTAAGGATCAGGTTATGGTTTGGAAGATAAAGATGTGGGGGAATTAGAAAAATTAGAGGACATGCCAGAGACTTAAATCTCTGCTCCGTGTTTGAAGGACAGTGACATGGACATGGGACATCCATGGAATGGGCTGGGATGTCCGGCTGGATTCCAGGTCAACAGGTCAATTTGTTGGCGTATTCTGGAGTTGGAGTTCTGTCCGGGGAGGAGAAACAAGGATAGATGACCTCCTGGATTTGCAAATCAGTGAGACTGGAGGTCATGGCCTAATGTTCTGCGTCCCATCATCAGCAAATCTGCAGTTTGAAGCCTGAATTTCATTGATCAGCGAATGGATCCTCTGGTCGAAAAATTCAGACAGAGGGTCAAATTGGAAGTCTGGACGTTGAGGCCTATTGGCTAGAGCCGTAAGTCTGTGAGTCTCTGCAAGTCCACTAGGCAGGTCAAGAGCCCAAGGTCTGTGTGTCTGAGTCTGAATCCGAGTCTGCTGGAGGCTGGAGGCTGGAGAAGACAGACTGTCCTGGGGTTAGAAGACTGTATATGTGTGTGAGTGTGGAAAGGAGAAAAAGGGCTTGTTTGCAGGTGTTGTTTTGTTGTTTGTTGTGTTCTGTGCTGTTCTCTGCTGAGCATTGTGGAAATATTAAGCTGGTGCTGGAATGAGTGACAACATTTGTGTGCTGTCCGCAGCACAAATTTGGGTGCGTTGGTTGTTAGCACAAACAAGGGGTCACAACCTTGTTTTGGTGTGGAGGCTTGCGTACCTCAATATATAAAAGCAGGATATGTTGTCTGGAGTCAGGGCTTAATGCTTTGGCTCTTGGTAGGGTCACCTATGCCAAACAGGTCAAAGAGTAAAGGTCAGACTTAGAGTGGTCCACTGTTCCTCCAGGTTTGGGGGGTTCAGCTCAGGGCTGACAACCCTGACTGGTAAAACAAAATTGCTATGGAAAAAGCAAAGAAGAATCCTTCTGCATTTGAGTGCAACAGTGTTTCTGAGTCTCATCCGGGAACTTGCATGACTGACAGTATTGAAAGCCAAGAGGAAGCTACCGACAAGATGAAAGATGCCTTGAATACCAGCAGAGATGGAGGACCTTCATTGGTGGCCTAAACACCAGTGCTGTAATAGGCAGCAATAGGCAATGCTATTTTGCTTTGCCATCTACAGGAATACCACATATAAATGAAAATACTTTATGCCTTTTTACTTATGTTGTTAGTGCATTACAGTTGTAACAAATAGCAAAAACAAAGAGCGTAAAATTATGATATACTTTAATACAGATGAAAACGTTTTCGGCAATTTAAATCGGCAGGTTTGCTGCATCTAGCCAGGAACTAATTTACTTTTAACAATTATGTTTGGATTTCATAATGCATATTTTAACATTTTAAAACAAAGATAAACGTACAAAATCGATGTGTCAAAAAGTCTTGCTTCAATACATATGGCATCAGCAAAGGTGTAAACATTGTCCAATGGCCAATATGGAACAGTGAGGGCTTCAAAGCAGGCTGCTCCTGGTAGTTCCAGGAACTCAGCCAACCTGAAAATCCCCAAATGAGGTGCTAATGCCTCTTTAACATAAAATACACACAGCTTGACTCTGATTGAAAGCAATTCTTCAGGAGTGCTCCGGCAAGTGCGATTCAGTCTTAATCCAAAATTGTAAAAGTCGAAGTACTTTAGTGCTAAGGACAACAGCTGATAAACTACGCAACTGTGGGACAAGATTGTTGCTAAATAAACTGCTAAGGAGAGGAGTAGACAGCAAACTTTCTGTCGAGGTAAAGATTAGAAGAAAAGACATTTAATAAATCCCAGCCACATATGTATATTTGATTTTGGTCATTTGAGATCAATTGTGAACTCCCAGATTTAAATTTTATTCCTTTCTTATTTATCAAGCATGCTATTATAACATTTTTAATAATAAAACAAAATTGATTGGAAACACCCAGCAGGTTATGATGCATTAGTGGGAAGAGATCCTGACTGGTTGTATTTCAGGCCTACATGGTATTAGACTGTCAGGACCTATAGAGAGTGGTAAATAGCGCCCGATCATTCCCTCCTTTGCAATCACTCGAGTTGAGTAGGATGTCCTCCTAAGGGGTTGTCTATTGGTGCGTCCTCAGGTGGCTATAGAGGCTGATCCAAGACTCACATATTCTGGTGCAGTGTGAGCAAGAGTAAGTGGTGTCTGTGGTTAGAAGTTGGGTCTTTTGGCTTGTTAGTCTCTCCTTTCCCAGCTGCCATTTGTTCTCTGCAGCACAATGGAGATCCACCTCATGTAGCACAGCTCCTTCAGAACAGATTTGCTCCAGGTGCATATATTGAGCCTAATGTCTTCCCAGTTTTTAGATACGATATTGAAATCCTTCAGGCTGATTTTGATGTTATCTTTGAAGCATTTCCTTTGCCCACCAGGGGCTCGCTGACTCCCTTCCACTGGGAGTGAAGGATCTGTTTGGGGAGACATGAGTTAGGCATCCGGATGACATAATCCATCACAGGCGCAACACTCCCATCCATCTATCTTCACGGAATGTTGCAACAGGAAGGCTAACAAAATCATCAAGGATGACAGCCACCTTGGTCATTCCCTTTTCTCCCTTTGGCTTTCTCAGAGAAGATACAGGAGCTTGGAAGTCCAGACAACCAGACTCAGGAACAGCTTCCTCCCCTCGGCTGTTGGACTCCTGAAGCAATCACCTCTTTCACATTTCCTTCATGTAGAGCTGCCACATTTGCACTACCTCAGTTTGCCCTGCTATATTTTGTACCATTCTGTTGATTTTGCATTTGTCACTGCATTGGTTGTTGCTTTTGTTATTACCATGTGTACTGATTACTCTGTCAGCATCATGGGAGCAGGTATTTTATTTACACTCTGGCGTATATGACAATAAATGAGACTGAATCTAAATAGAGTCAATGTTTCAAGTTGAAGACCCTTTAGATTCAGATTCCATACAATGCCTTTGATCTTCCAAATAGGCTATTAATGGAAAAAAATCATCCCAGCGTGTTAAATAGAGTTTATTCAAGATTGTTCATTGTCAAGTGTAAAAGAAAATGAAATGATTGTTACTCTGAATCTGATGCAGCACAAAAAAATACAATAACACAATAAAAACACAATCAATATAAATACATAAGATTAGCTTATATACATAATTGACACCAGATATAGGAGTGTCTGTGCAGAAGTTGACTGACAGGAAATGATAAAATAGTTGTGTTGGTGAGTGTGGAGGGGTGGGTTAATGAGTGGAGGTATTGATCAGCCTGATAGCTTTGGGGAAGAAGCTGTTTATAAGTCTGGAGGTCCTGGTATGGATGCTGCATAGCCTCTTCTATGATGGCAGTGGGACAAACAGTCCTTGAGCATGGTGGGTGGGATCCTTCATGATATTTTAGATTATGAAGACATGTAGTCCTCTTTTATTGTCATTTAGTAATGCATGCATTAAGAAATGATACATTATTTCCTCCGGTGTGATATCACAAAACACAGGACAGACCAAGACTGAAAAAACTGACAAAACCACATAATTATAACATGTAGTTACAACAGTGCAACAATACCATAACTTGATGAAGAAGTCCATGAGCACAGTAAAGTTCAAAGTCTCTCAAATGTCCCACATCTCACGCAAACAGGAGAAGGAAGAAAAACTCTCCCTGCCATGCCGACCACAATCCGACTGAGTCATCCGAAAACCTTGAGCTCTGATCAGCTCTCCGACACCGAGTACTGAGCGCCATCTCTGTCCGATCGATTTGACCTCCTTCTCGGTCGCCAAAAGCAGGCAAGGCCGGGGATTTTGAGGCCTACCCTCCGAAAGATTCCTGACCACACAGTAACGACAGCAGCGAACAAGCATTTCAGAAATTTCTCCAGATGTTCCTCTGTGCTTTCACGTCCTTTCTCCATCAAATCAAAATTGTCCACGGCCCCTCTTTAACAGATACGATATCATTTTTCACCAGAGGGCTGCGCATGCGCAGGCGCGCTGCCATCTTCTCCTCCCGCCTCTATTTATGGCCTTCTGGCACCTTTCTGTATATATATCCTTCATAATGAATAGGATGGTGTCAGTGATGCTTTGGGCCGTTTTATCCACTATGTAGAGCCCTCCTGTCCGTCGCAGTGAAGTTTCCGTACCACACAGTAACACAGCATGTTAGGATGCTCGAAACTACGTATGTATAGAGTATTGATATACATAGCCCAGTTCTCTTCAGCCTCCACAGAAAGTAGAGCCATTGCTGAGCTTTCTTCACTGTGGAGTATGTGTCCTGGGACCATGAGAGGTTGTGTGAGATGTGCACTCTCAGGAGTTTGAAACTGCTCACAGTTTCCACTGTTGTGCTGCTGATATAAAGAGGAGTGTCAGTGTTGTGAGTACTCCTGAAGTCGATAACCATCTCCTTTGTCTTGTTGTTATTGAGGAAGAGGTTACTTGGCCTGGCACTAGTCCTCAAGCTCTTCCACCTCCTCTCTGTATAAATACATAAATATGAATTTGATCTGGAACGGGAGTAGAAAGATGGTGATAGTAACTGGGGACACAAGGTTTACAATGTGCTAGTTTAATATTGAAGTGAATGAAATTTAAAATGCTGAGTCACATACAACTGAATGCTGAATTATTATTGTCCACTTTACATCATTGTCCAGGATTGGCTGTACAGAAGAGACATGAGGACAGAAACTTTCAAGCAAATTAAAGAAAAAAAACAGCAAATGCTTTTTTTTCATATCAGAAGTTGACCGAATGATCTTTTGTGAAAAACAAAATAATGCAAATATTAGAATCTTTTTACAGTTGCTAGAAATGTCAAACAGAAAATGCTGGAAATACTTAGGAGGGTATGCAATATCCATTTAGATAGGAGCGGACAACAGGTTAGACAAACACAAAAGATTCTGCAATGCTAGAAATCCAGAGTAACACACACAAAATGCTGGAGAAACTCAGGTCAGGCAGCATCTATGGAGAAGAATAAAGAGCTGCCTAACCTATTGAGTTCCTCCACCATTTTGTGTGTATTATGTGAGATTGATGACCTGCCTCTGATTTGTAAAAAGATAGGAAATTACAAAGTAATTAAACTGCAGAGGAAGTTGTGGAGCAGGGCGTGGGGTTGAAAAGGCCAGAGAGAACAAAAGGCAAGGTCTGTCACAGGGTGGTCTGGAGAAACTATGAAGAAAAAATGCCAGGCCAATGGAAAGAGAGTGGTCAAGGTTAGTGAATAACAACTTTGACATCAAAGTGAGGTATTAATTCAAAGTTCAAAATAAATTTATATTCCAAGTACGTATATGTTGGCATATACCACCCTGAGATTCATTTTCTTGCAGGCATTCACAGTACAACAAAGAACTACAACAGAGTTGATGAAAACCTACACACAAACAAGATTGACAAACAATCAATGTGCTAAAGAAGATAAACCGTGCCAATGCAGAGGATAAAATAATAAATAAACAGATAAATAGATAGATAGATAAATAAATAATATTGAGACTGTCTGTTGTAGAGTCATTGAAAGTGATTCTGTTGGTCATGGGATCAGCTCAGTGTTGAGGTGAATAAAGTTAGAGGAAAGGAATAATAAATAAAATTATTAGAAGAAGAATTTTTAAAAATTCAACATTAGAAATGTGAATTAGAAGGCTGGATTTTCTTGGGAGTGGGATGAAAAATTAAGGTGAGTGTTTTATCTGAACAATCCATTAAGTGGGGAAACCTGTCTCCAGTCAGCAAGATCTTCTAACCAGACATGAGGGAGCATTGGTAATGGCACACACAACCTGTGTAAAATTTTAAAGCTAATATCCTGCCGGAATGGACCAGCTGCTTGGTCTAATTTCTGCACTGAAACATTTATGTCTGAGACACACTCAGAATCAGAAACAGGTTTTATTATGACTGACGTAGAGAACTGTATGTCATGAAATATGTTGTTTTATGGCAGCTGTATAGTGCAATACATACAAAAATTACTATAAGTCACAATACGACATTGTTAAAAAATTAAGTAGTGCAAAAACAGAGCACAGATAATGAGGTAGTGTTCATGGCCAATTCAGAAAGTTAATGACAGAGGGAAAGAAACTGTTCCTAAAACATTGACACGAGAAGGTCTGCAGATGGTGGAAATCTAAAGCACTGCACACAAAATGCTGGAGGAACTCAGCAGGTCAGGCATTATCTATGGAGATGAATAAACAGTCAACGTTTCAAGCTGAGGCTCTTCTTCTGTACTTCCTCCCTTATGGTCGTAATGAGTAGCAGGCATGTCCTGGGTGGTCGGGATCCTTAACGATGGAACACTTCACTGGGCCTAGCTGTCAGTGAGGTTAGTCTATGGAACTGTCTATTCACAGTAGATCGTCAAGTAGATTCTGGAGAGGACTGTGTTTTTGCATGTTTACGAGGTGTGGGGGAGATACAGTAAAAATGTGGCTATGGTGTTTTGAGTGTAGTTTGTAGAGAAGTGAGCAAAGGAGCGAAAATGTTCAGCATAAAGAAGACGTCCTCAGTTTGAGGTCTGAGCAGAAGTTGGCAATGTTATTCATGATGACAAACACATTCTGATTTCACCTAGCACTACATGTGGGGAAGTATCTTCATTTAAAACCTGCTATATTTTGGCTGATGTCCAATAGCCTTTTTAAAGATCATTGGTTAGGTTGCATAGAGTCATAAGGAGCCATTGAGCACTACAGCTCAGAAGCAGTTCTTTAGCCCGTTTAGTCCGTGCTGAACTGATATACTTCCTGGTCCCATCGATCCACACCCAGACCATACTTCTCCCATCCATGTATCCATCCAGGCTTCTCTTAAATGTTGCAATGGAACCTGCATCTGCCACTTCCTCTGGCAGCTCGTTCCACATTCACAGTATTCTCCGAGTGAAGAAGTTCCTCCTCAGGTTCCCCTTAAATATTCACCATTCATCCTTAACCTATGACCTCTAGTTCTAGTCTCCCCTGACCTCAGTGGAAAAGTCTGCATGCACTTGCCCTATCTATACCACTCACAATTTTGTGTATTTCAGTCAAATTTCACTTCATTTTCATATGCTCAAGGAAATGAAGTCCTTACCTATTCGACCTTTCTCCATAATTAAGGTCCTCAAGTGCTGGCAAACACCCTTGTAAATGGGTCTGAGCAGAAGTAGGTAATGTTTATGATTGCAAACATATTCCCATTTCTCTCAGCATTACAGGTGGGGAAGTATCTTCATTTAAAACCTATTAAACTTTGGCTGGTTTCCAATGGCTTCTTTAAAGATCCTTTGTTAGGTTACATGTTACAGACATGGAAACAATCAATCATCCCCTACACATAACAATCCCTGACCCCCTCACTTGCAAAAAAGTACAGCGACTGTGGTACCAAATCCCCACCCCCCCCACACAAAAAAATTAACAGATCGCTCACCCGTCAATTGACCCCAAGAAGGACAACACTGAAAAACTGAAGGAAACCAATATAAAGTACAATCCAATAATCAATTAAATCTCAGAATATGGGAAACATCTTTTTGCTGCATATGAGGAGAGCGGCCAGACGAACTCAGTCCTTCCATACAGAGTGACCGCCAACCTGGGTCCTAATGCCGCAATCCAGGGCCGAACTCTGCCCACCCGGGGATGAATGTGCCGAACTGGGTCCGAGCGCCAACCCGCGGCCAAATGCACTGATCCAGCTCTGACTGTCACGTGCGAAGCCAATGCTGACCCCCTCTGCATTCACCTTGATGCTTTAATCTTCCTCGCTCATGACCCTGCACCTCATCTCCAGTCTTTTCCACGGATCAGCTTGTGTTCTCGGACCCTTACAGCTCCCGTCTCTGATCTGCATGAGGCAGATCTCTGGACATGGCACAGCGCAGGATCCTTCAATCGTCATTCAAACTGTATGTCACAGACTCCAACAGTTTCATAACACAAACGAGACAAAAAGAACAAGCAGAGAAAGTGAAATAATTGGAAAGTTTTGCTAAATGAAAGTTGTCACCCATGGAATCATTGTTCGCTGACAGCATCTTGACCAGAAGTCACTTATCATTAGCTAAGAGACCAAATCCTGCTTCAGGTATAGACCCTGAAGATAAATTAGCATTTACCAATACGCACTCAGGATCCAGTTAGGAAAGACTTTGCATGCAACTTCTGTCTTATTGGGGATTAATA
This sequence comes from Mobula birostris, assembly GCF_030028105.1. Classification (NCBI taxonomy): domain Eukaryota; kingdom Metazoa; phylum Chordata; class Chondrichthyes; order Myliobatiformes; family Myliobatidae; genus Mobula; species Mobula birostris. Next base: position 132,377,438 of record NC_092370.1, read on the forward strand.
CGTGTTTAACGTCTGTAACATGAAACAATATCGAGAGATTTGTTGACTACCTGAGCACTAAAACCACATACTTCATAAAGGAACTTGCAATATTGTTCACAATAACCTAGTAGGCAGCTGGCAATCTTCAGTAAAAAGCCTAATCCAGTAGCCCTGGGGTAAATTTGAAAAAAAACCTCACACATACTGCTAGGTTTTCCATGTTCGATATCAAACATTTTGGCTTGGTGCAATGTGTTCTTCATGTTTTCTACTCTGGGAGCTCAAGTTTGTAAAATTGTGCTTTTTTAACTTTGCCTGGTCTTCATCACAAGAGCTGAGAAGGATGATCTGTTGTTTACCTTCTTCACATGGGCTATTTCCATGCAGTAATCAGCCCAGACAATGAAAATATAGTGTCTGATGATGGGAGACAACTGTAAAAAATGTGTGTTTAGGGGACTGTGATTAAGGTGTCAACTTGAAAACTGACAAAGACGTAGAACATAGAACAGTAGAACATAAACAGGCCGGACCAACGAAATTAGTAATCAAATAGCCAACCAAACTAATTTCCTCTGCCTACACAGCGTCCATTTCCCTCACATTCATGTGCCTAACTAAATACCTCTTAAAGTTCCTTGTGCATTTGCCTTCACCACCACCCCAAGTAATGTATTCCAGGCAATCAGCACTCTGGGTAAAATAAAACTTGCCCCTTACATCTCCTTTGAACCTACCCCCTCTCAACTTAAATGCATGCCTTCCACTATTAGACATTTTAACCCTTGGGAAAAGGTACTGTCTACCTACCCTATCTATGTCTCTTAATAACTTGTTAACTTCTATCAGATCTCCCCTCAGCCTCTGACGCTCCAGCAAAGACAAACCAAGTCTGTCCCACCTCTCATTATAGCACGCACCCTCTAATTCAGGCAGCATCTTGGTAAACCTCTTCTGCACCCTCTCAACATCCTTCCTATAATGGGGAAACCAGAACTGTATGCAATACTCCAGGTGCAGCCTAACTAGAGTTTTATAAAGCTGCAACATAAATTCCTGACTCTTGTACTCAATGCCTCAACTAATAAAGGGAAGCATACTACTTACCTTCTTAATCACCCTATCAACCTGTGTGGCCATTTTTAGGGAGCAATGAACTTGGACCACAAGATCTCTCTGATCGTCAACACTCTTGAGGGCCTTACCCTTGACAGTGCACTGTCTCTTTACATTTGACCAATTGTACCAAGGTAAACCACCTAACAGCTGCCACTTCTTCACCAATATCTGCAACTGATCTATATCCTGCTGTATTCTTTGCCAGTCTTCTATGCTACCCACAACGCCATCAATCATCAAATCATCTGCAAACTTACTAACTAACCCATCTACATTTTCATTCAGGTCATTTATATACATCACAAAGTGGAGAGGTCCCAGTACAGATCCCAGAGGAGCACCACTAATCGCAGATCTCCAGATAGAATAAATCCCTTCAGCCACCACCCTCTGTCTTCCATGGGCAAGCCAATTCACTATGCATCATGATCTTGTGAATGAACATCCCAAAAGGAACTTTGTTAAAAACCTTACTAAAATCCCTGCAGACAACATCTGTAGCTGTACCTTCATCAATCACCCTTGTCACCTCGTCAAAAAACTCAATCAAAGTTCAAAATACATTTATTATCAAAGTATGTATGTATTTTACAATCTTGAGATTTGGCTCCTTACAGTCAGTCACAAAATAAAGGAAACCAGAAGATTCAATTTTTAAAAAAGGAAGACCATCAAACACTCAATGTGCAGAGAGAAAAATAAAACACGCAAACAATAAAGTAAACAAGTAGCATTCAGAACAAAAGTGAGTCTACAGACGTGAAGCTAGACCTCACTGCATCTGGAGCAGACCACAACCTCAGTTCAGTGCAAAGCTGAGTGAACATTGTGGAGCAGTGAGCAAAACCAGACCGACCCTCACCTCTGGTCCTGATACCCCATCTTTTCAATCTGGCCTGGAGTTTAAATCATCCAAACATTGGGTCGTTCCTCATTCTAAGACCTAGGCCCTGTCGCATCAATATGCTCTGGTCCTGAACCCTGTCGCCTCGATATGCTCTGGTCCTGGAACTCGTCGCCATGTTTCATCCCCTACTCGACTTTTCCAAACCAGCCTGGTGCTTAGATCGATCAGACCAAGGGTCTTACCTCACTATTAGTTTGGTGGATGGGCCTCGTCTTCACTCGCCTTGACTTTGCCTCAGCCTCATCTCAATTCAGCCGTGTACTCAATCGCTTGCCTCACTTCTGCTTTGACTCCGCTCATCTCTCCATTGTTTGTGGTGGTTCTTTACCAGAAATCAAGTTAGTAAGACACAACTTTCCCTGCACAAAGCCATGCTGGCTCTCCCTAATTAGGCCGCGGTTTTCCACCTGCTCATAAATCCTATCCCGAAGAATCCTAGAAGTACAATACAATTGTGGAATTGTGTTTAAGTCCATATTTCTTCATATCATTGAAGGGGGCCATTTAGCCCATTAGTGATGCTGGCTCACAGAAAAATTTCAATCTTCCTCTAATTTTCCTTGTAATTTATTCTATCCACATTCCTGCTAATTACCCCTGACCTTCTATATAGCCATCCAAGGCGATAAAAAAGATATTGCTGAGATGGAATATCCTTTTGGGTGGTATGGTAGGGCAGTGGTCAGCATAATTGCTTTACAGTGATCACTGATTGGGGTGCGATTCCCACTGCTGTTTGTGAGCAATTTTTATGTTCTCTCTGTGACTGCTTGTGTTTCCACTGGGTTGTCTGGTTTCCTCCCATATTCCAAAGATCTACCGTTAGGATTAGTGAATCGTGGGCATGCTACGCTGGCACTGGAAGGATGGTGACACTTGCGGGCTGTACAATCTTCATGGATTTGATTTGACGCAAATGACTAATTTCACTGTATGCTTCAATAACTTGACGGAGATGTGACAAATAAAGCCAATCTCTCTTCACCATTCACCCCATGATTAGTAAGAAGAATAGGAACCTATGCTACTGGGACACAATTTGAACATCAAAACTATTTCTTTGCAAAAAACATTGTAATGAAATATTAGTATATCCCAATATAGACAATGAGCTTTATAATAGGTCCAAGGTCTTGATCTACAAAACTCACTGCCTTCTGTTGTGAAACCTGCTTGCAGGTAGGCTTCTGAGTTAGCATAGAACATAGAACATTACAGCACAGTATGGGCCTTTGGCCCATGATGTTGCACTGACCTCTAAGATAAATCTAACCCTTCTATCCTACATAGTTCTCCATTTTTCTATCATCCATGTGCCTAAAAATCCTTCTGGGAGGAGGGAGAAGATGGCGGTGTGACGACAGCGCGTGCGGCCACTTTGGTGATGAATATCTGTTATCTGTCAAGTAGGGGACCATGCACAATTCTGATTTGATGGAGACAGACGTTAAGAGCACAGCAGAACATCTGGGAAACTTCTGGAATGCCTGCTTCGCTGCACCTGCTACTGTGTGGTAACCAGAATCTCCGGAGCTGAAGGCCCCAAAATCCACGGCTTTGGGCGTTTCAGCGGCTGGGGGGAGGTCGAAGATGCTCGGGAGGCTGTATCGGAGAGACTGGTCGGAAGCTCGGAGTTTTCGGATGAATGGGCTCAGTGTCGGCTGGGGTCGGCTGCTTCCAAGGTATTGGCAAGTTGACGGTGCCTGGAGGTTTATGGCAGGGAGTTTCTCCCTTTCGCCACCTGCTATCGGGGACTCAGGAGTCAATCGCTCGGGACTTGGAGACTTTTTTTTACTGTGTCCATGGTCTGTTCTTTATCAAATTATGGTATTGCTTTGCACTGCTGTAACTATATGTTATAATTATGTGGTTCTGTCAGTGTTAGTCTTTGGTCTGTCTTGTTTTCTGTGAAATCACTCCGGAGAAACATTGTATCATTTCTTAATGCATGTATGCATTTCTAAATCACAATAAAAGAGGACTGAGTGTTCTCATAATCTAAGAGTTTCTTAAATGCCCCTAATGTATTGACATTAGGTGCAGTTCTGGACTGCCTACAGAAGGCATCTCAAGTTGATAGGAAGGACGACATCCCAATTCAGTGACCATTCCCAGGCCAACATTCACAGATCTGAAGACCTAGTTACACTTGGCTGGGTAGGTTCAGCAGGCTACGTTTTGTTTTCCAAACCCTACAGCAGACTCCATAGATTCCCAAATCACTCTACTCCAACTCCTATCAGGCAAAAAGAAGGAAAAGGACTTACAGATGCATTCAGAATCTTCTTGAAGTGATGTAATGACCTCAGTGAGTCATAGAGCACTACAGTACAGAAAGAGGCTGTCAGCCCATCTTGTCTTACTCTCTGATAATGTCTAGCCCATGATCACTCTAACTGGAGATGCTACAATTGGGATGGTATTGAACACCTTACATCAGTGCCTGGGGAAAAACTACACACCGCCTCAAACATATGGAAGTTCCAGTTCCTGAACTTTCCAAGTACAATTCCCGTGCTCCCTCTAGAACACAGGGACAGTCTAAAAGGAGAAGGACTTAGTGATAAACCAATAGAGAGAGCTGCAGATTAAAAATGATATATAGTGATCAATAATGAAGGATCGATGATCAGCTTTATTCACCAGAAACAGTATTTACATGCATTAACAATTTGTCGGTACAACATGGAACAAATAACCAATCAACAACTATAAAGAATAAAGAAATTATATAAAAAGTACAGATGGATATCAAATAAAATCTGCATAAACACCAGCAGGTACTTACAATGTAAACAGCATTATGAAAATAGATGTTTTAATGTCTACAGTGCAGTGCAGTGACTAATAGATGGGGGTGGGAGTACTAACTAGAACGGTTGATCAGATTAACTGCCTGGGGGAAGAAACTTTTAAGATGGCAGGACTTTTTTTTAATCGTCCTGTAGCACTTTCCAGAAGGAACATACAGTAATCCAGCATGTTCAGCAATTTGGTAACGCTGAATCGGCAGATTTTATGGACTTTTGGATGTTATTCCCAATTAATGGTCCCATCACTGTTTCTATGCTGTACAGTTCTATGATTCTGCACTTCCACGGCTCTTATAATTTACTTCTTTTTATATATTAAACAGTAAAGTGGTGTAATAAATTTCACAATGAAACTATAAAGATTCAAGGTAGTGGGGGAAATGGAATCAGATGAGTTTCAAGGAAGAGTGAAACAGTGGCCTTGGTAAATTTCAAGAGTGCCAGGGATCTGGGTGTCAGTGAGTTTAAAGCTAGTGTGGTAACTGGGCTTTGATGAACTTAAATGGATGGTAGAAACCATGGTCTAGGTTTGCGAGAAGAAGAACAGGAAGCAGAGCCACAATGCTCTAAAGAGCAAACAAGAAGTTGGACCCCAACGTGTTTGCTGGGTGCAGGAACTGGAGCTTCCATACTTTTGAGGGAGCGCAGGAACTGAGACCAAGTCTGAGGTTGAGAAAGAGTTTGGGAATCAGCACCCGCCGAGACAAATGCCTAGCCGCCAGTGTTTCCAAACAAACAGATAGTGGATTACCAGAATTGGATGAATCCCTTTTATTAAAGAATTGGATAGTCAAATTTTTATTCCTGGTTTAGTAGACTGTGGACAGAACCACTTTAATGAAAATTATTTTATCTTAATGGGAAAAGTTTACAATTAGCCAGATGCAGTGCATCTCATTTTGTAAGGTGGGAAGTAGGATTCCAGCAGATGAATTAAATTGAATCCTTGGCATTTGGGTTATTGGACTCGCCGAGGTTGCATTAACCAGTGTGTGATGTCAGCAAGAAGGACACTTCAAACTTGATTAGTACTGTTGGTAGCACACATGCCCTGCTGGAAATAAACCAGCAACATTGGGAGACACTGGAGTAAATACGTCACCATTTACTACCTTGAGATTTTCTTGCAAGAATTTACAGGAAAATAAAGAAATACAATAGCATTTATGAAAAGCTAAACATAAACAAAGAGTGACAAACCACCAATGTGCAAATGACAAATTGTGTAAATATATTGTCATGTGTGACGCCCAGCAGAGGTACCGGACTGATGATGCTAATGAGAGAGATAAGAAAGGCAATGGAGAAACATTCAAAATGCTAATAAGGGAGAAGAGAGGGATAAACTGAGAAGAAACACAATTCAGCTATTGACAGACCCGGTTGCTTTGAAACTGAACTGTTTGAAGTATGATGGACAGGTGATACCCCAGCAGGGGGATAAAAATAGCAGGTTTGCTAAGGCACGATGACCACGACACCCTGGAAAGAGTAGTGTGCCCCCACAAGTTGGTGAGAGTTTGGAGGTCCGGTTTGCGAGAACCAACCAGAGGCTCACAGGGTGTAAAGGTACGATCGGTGGGAACCTGGGGTGTGTGCCCGCCCTTGCCTGGGCGCCAGGTTCACCACGGAAGAACGATCGTATCCGGAACGGAGGGGTCACAGTCGGTGACCACAGTGGGATAGACATCAAAGGGTCTGCCTGAAACCAACTGCGAAGACATCCAAAAGGTCTGCCTGAAACCAAATTGCATCTCTCTCTCTCTCTCTCTCTCTCTCTCTCCAACGGTATGACAACAGCGATTACTGCGAACTGCACTAAACTGAACTGAAATCTGCTTCACTTAAAACTGATCATTTTACCCCCAGACTGCGATAGAGCTTGGCTGATTCCTATTACCCTAGTTCTGTGTATATGTGTGTATTATCATTGCAAACCTGTTACATTTATATCCTTACGATTAGTGTACTGTATTACTTATTTCTTTAATTAAACTTTATTAGTTCCTAGTAATCCAGACTCCAACAAGCGTTCCATTCCTACTGGTTTGGCAACCCAGTTACGGAGTATGTAACAATATAAACAAACAAATAAATAACTACTGAGAACATTAATTGTATAGTCCTTGAAAATGAGTCTGTATGTTGTGGAATCAGTTCAGAGCTGAGTTTCTTGAAGTTATCCACACTGGTTCAGAGCATGATAATTAGGGTAATAACTGTTCCTGATCCTGGTAGTGAGGGACCTAAGGCTTCTGTACCTCCTTCCTGATGGCAGTAGCAAAAAGAGAGCGTGGCCTGGATGGTGGGGTCCATGATGATGGATGCTGCTTTCTTGTGGCAGCGCTCCTTGTAGGTATTCCTAATGGTGGAGAGGACTTTGCCTTTGATGGATTAGGCTGTATCCACCACTTTCTGTAGTGTTTTCCTTTTCTATGCTGTGATGCAACCAGTCAGGATACTCACCACTGTCTCTGTGTATTATACACCTATAAAACTATGTATTATAGACCTTCTGGGTGCAGCACACCACATTTCCACAGGTCCTCCAAGTTAAAGGTGGCAGTTTGCTCCATTCTTCCTCCAGGTAACCTTAAAATCATTTCCCATTGGAACAATCAAATATTCCAGCCTCTGGGATTAAGAGCTTTGCCTTACACTCAGTGGTTACTTTTTTAGGTACCTCCTCTACCTAATAAAGTGGTCACTAAGTATATGTTCATCGTCTTCTGCTGCTGTAACCCATCTATTTCAAGGTTCAACATGTAGTGCATTCAGAGATGTTCTTCTGTCAGTTTGAACCAGTTTGGGCACTCTCCTCTGACAAGGCACTTTCACCTATGGAACCACCACTCACTGGATTTTTTTGTTGTACACATCATTCTCTGTAAACTCTAGAGAGTATTGTGCATGAAAATCCCAGGAGATCAGTAGTTTCTGAGATAATCAAACCACTTCATCTGGAATCGACAATCATTCCATGGTCAAAGTCACTCAGATCCCATTTCTTCCCCATTCTGATACTTGGTCACAGCAGCAAATGAACCTCTTGACCATGTCTGCATGCTGTTATGCATTGAATTGCTGCCGCATGATTGGCTGATGAGATAAATGCCCTAACAATCACGTGTACAGGTGTACCTAATAAGGTAGCTACTGAGTATATTTCTTGCAGGAAAGCATCACGAGTACAGCAAAGATCACTTGTATTGGTTCAGATGTTAGAATGTAGCAAGCAGGCGTTTTTGCCTGACCAAAATCCTTACAAGTTATGACTGTGTGATAATGGAAGAGTGGGGGGGGGGGGAATAATGAACTAGTAGCCCATTCAGCATCACCGGAGATAAACACAGAATGAGATAAAAACAATTCATAGGCTATGCAGGAATCTATATCCAAATCTGCCCTGTTCAACCACATCATTCACAAAATCATTGAATGGTAGTTTGGGGTCAAGGGGATGAATGGCCTCCTCCAGGTCCTTCGTTCTCATTCCTTGATTCTTTTGGCCTGTGATTCCACACATCTTCTGTTGGTGATATCTTAACAGTTTTAATGCAAAAGATCTCCTTCTGTCACCCAGGTGGAAATTGCTTCCAATCTGACAATGTAGAAAACTTCTTGTCATGGCTTTTCCCCTTCCTGTTCTTCAAGCATTGAGTCGTGATGAAAAATAGCATCATGACACTGTCCAGTCTCCTGGAATGAAACTTAAACAAACCTGAATTAGAACCATAATTCATAAGAACATAAGAAATAGGAGTAGGAGTTGGCCATCTGGCCTGTCGAGCCTGCTCCGCCATTCAATAAGATCATGGCTGATCCGGCCACGGACTCATCCCTACCTACCTGGCTTTTCCCCACAACCTTTAGCTCCCCTGCTATGCAAAAATCTATCCAACCTTATCTTAAATATACTTACTGAGGTAGCCTTCACTGCTTCATTGGGCAGAGAATTCCACAGATTCACCACGCTCTGGGAAAAGCAGTTCTTCCCCATCTCCGTCCTAAATTTGCACCCACGAATCTTGAAGCTATGTCCACTCTCACAATGAGGTCTGATATCACTGGAATATGGTGTGAAATTTGTTGTTTTGTGGCAACAGTACAGAACAATACTTAAAAAAGCAATAAATCATAAGGTTATGTTCATGAATTGATTCATTGACTATTCAGAAATCTGATGGCAGAGGGGAAGAAGTTACTCCTAAAATGTTGAGTGTGTGTCTTCAGGCTCCTGTACCTCCTCCCTGATGGAAGCAATAAGAAGGGAGCCTGTCCTGGGTGATGTGGGGTCCTTAATGTTGGATGTTGCCTTTTTGAGGCAACGCCATTTGAAGGTGCCCTCGATGATGTTGGGAGTCTAGTGTCCATGGTGGAACTGGCAAGCTTTTGTAGCTATCGCCTTGAGCACAAATATTCTCTGCTTCGAATTTGCTTGCAATTATATACTGGATTGATGTATTAATTCACCAAATTGCACTCTGAGCTGTTGTTCTCTCAACACATCACTCTTACATCATACTATGTACTCTTTGATAGGCAAGTGGTCTCAGTGCTTAACAATAGCTGCCAACACTTACAATATGACTGTCACAGCCTTTGATCAGATTTATTTACAATGTTTTAAACTTCAAGAGAAACTACCACAGCCAAGAGCTAACATAAATCAGTCTACTTCTGAACGAGGGTGACTGTCTGCCTTTCAAACCCTCTTCCCTTTATTCTTACAGCAGGATTTTGCTTTCCTCTAAATGCTGCAGTTCATTTATATTCTTGTTGCCATAGTCATAGCACTACAAACGATTTAGAATTGCTTCAGAAGAGATGTTTGCTACTGAAAATCTTAGGCAGCAGCAAATCAGCTAATATGGCATGTAATATTGTAGAGTGCCCACAAGCTAACTTAATGCACCTCACAAAGCCAGACAGAATGAAAAAGATGCCAGAGATATCTCATAAGATAACTGTTTTAATTTAAATTATAAAAAAAAGCATTGCTCGAAGCATTTTGTGTACAATGCCCTCTGTGCACAATAGTGAATACTTAGCACAAATAAAAATGGAAGATAGTGGAGACCCTGTTTCCAAGTAAGATTTTAGTATAAAATAGATGTTAAGAACTTCCTTATGAGGTCTGCCAGTGAGATGACAGCAAATGGACCAGGGAGATCCAGCAATAGCCATTAGTCAGTGGCCAACCACAGCAAATATAAGTGAATTTAGTACCTCGAAGTTCAAAGTAAATTTATTATCAAGGTACGTATATGTATGCGTCATCATTTACTGCCCTGAGATTCATTTTCTTGCAGGCATTCACAGAAAGAACTACAATAGGATCAATGAAAAATTACACATCAAGACTGACAAACAACCATTGTGCAAAAGGAGTTAAACTGCAAATACAAAAGACACAATAATCTCCTGCAGTAGTTTAACTGAATCTGATTGCTCACACAGGCACTATCAAGTGGCAAACATCATTCACCAAAATCTTGCTTTAAAATACAAACTCATGAAATCACTATACTTTACTATAAATACAAGACTGATCCAGTTTTAGAGTCAGAGTCCTACAAATTGTGTTATGACTGATCCATTATTACAGATAGGACAATCCATAATAACTGTCCAAATATAAAATTACAGGATAAACAAGCAAGAACAACCTACTTACTAGATATACCCATTCCAAACACACATAGCATACAGAAATCAATAAGTGAAAAACACCCAGCAATATACTGAATTAAAAAAGGAATTGAAAGACTGTGGGGTATGAACAAGGTACACATTTCCCCAACTGATATCAGCGTAAATTTACTACACATTAGCATTAAACAATGAGGCCTATATGGAGCAGTATTTATGTACATCTTCAGAAAGCCACAATAGTAAACACCACTAGAATAGCTTGAATGTTCCTAGCAATTGAGAAACGAGCATGCTTGGCTATGCCCATATCTCAGGCTTTACCAGCTTGAGCTGAGAAAAAAAACAATGATAATAAATAAGTAAATAAGTAATACTGTGAACATGAGTTGTGGAGCCCTTTAAAGTGAGTCTGTAGGTTGTGGAATCGGTTCAACATTGTGGTGAATGAAGTTATCCACACTGGTTTGGGAATCTGATGAGTGTAGGGTAATAACTGTTCCTGAACTTGGTGGTATGGGACCTGAGGCTCCTGTACCTCCTTTCCAAAGGTAGCAGCCGTAAAAGAGCATGGCCAGAATAGTGGGAGTAATTGATGATGGATGCTGCTTTCTTGAGGCAGCACTCCTTGTAGATGTACTCAAAAGGTGGGGAGGGCTTTCCCTGTGATGGACAGGGTTAGACAAAGTTAGATGTGTTACGATTTGTAACTCCAAAACATAAAACTACTTGAAACAAAAACACAGAGTCGAGAATAACTTGTCTGTACTTTAGTGGAGTACACACATATGATGTGGTGGCAAACTGAGGTATGCCATTCATGTACTTTAACATACAACCTATAATGAATTATGTAAACAACAAGTTTATGGTTAGCTATAAACTCCAACTCAATACAGTATGCATCTCAGCTATGCACACAGTATACTGTATAAAACAACTAGAGAGTCATCCACAGCGTAGTAAATTTATATTTCCCATTCAGGCTTAAAGGTTTAATCACTGTGGAGTATTTCTTACCCTTGCAGGATATCATCTTTCCTGAGAAGGGTGGGGGGAGGGGTCACTCTGATCTGCAAATGAGAATTGTGAACGTGAAACAATTTCAGGTTGTGGGGCCTCCTCTGTAATGTTTGTAGGAGTTGACTCTGGGACTGAAAGAAGTGGTTCTGAAAGTTCTAGACAGATTTCTTCTCTAACAATTGGCTCTGCTCTCCTCAACCAATCAATGTGTCATCTCCAGATGACTTCAGACACAATATCTACTGTACAGGAGAGTGGTCCAGGTCTGTCCTTAACCTTTCCAAGTACCCTCTTTTGATCATCTCTATAGTCCCTCAGCATGACTGCTTGTCCAGGAGTGAAACATCAAACCTCCTTGTTTGAAGAGCCCTCAATTTGTCTCAGCTGTTTGTCCTGCATTCTCCCTCTGAGATTGGGTTTGAGGAGATCCAAGCACGACTGCAAAGGACAACACAGGAACAGCAAAGCTGCTGAGTTGTTGGTTGTGGAGTGTGTCGCTTTGCGATATGCAAGGAGGAATTTGGTGAGATTTTGATTCAGTGTTAGTGTAGTGTGTTCTGCTGACATTGCTAGCAGGTGTTTTTAGACTCTGAACAAACCTTTCTGCCAAGCCATTTCTAGCTGCGTGGTATGGTGCAGATATAATAGGTCTTATTCCATTCATTTTCAGGAATGATTCAATCTTTTCTGCAACAAACTGTGGTCCATTGTTACTAACTAAGTGTTCTGGAACAGCAAACCTTGAGAAGAGGCCTCTCAACACATCAACAGTGCATGAGGCTTTAGTGGAAGCTATTGGGAGCACTTCTGGCCACTTCGTAGCTGCATCTACTACTACCAAGAAGTTTGTGCCTATGAATAGTCTGGCAAAATCCATAAGCCAGGGAAATGCAGGCCATTCCCAGGGATGGAGTGAAGCTGCTTCTGGCATCCTCTTCACAAGTTGGCATCTTGAACAGTGCATAGTGAGCTGCCGGATCTGCTGATTATTCCAGGCCACGAGACAAAGCTTCAAGCCAATGCTTCATTATGCCTCACCTAGATGACCTGTTTGTAGCTCCTCTAACACTTTAACCCTCAACTATGATGATGCAACAACTCTCAATCCCCACGTAAGGCAACCCGTCAAGTGCAAGATCATCCTAGCACTGATAAAAATGAGGGGACTAGAGTTTTTGCTGCTCATTCCAGCTATTTTGGATGGCCATGTAGACCTGAGACAGTGATGCATTTTCTGATTTCCCTTTGGATCATCTTAGCTGTATTAGGGAGATTTTTGATTTGCATTGGGGAGAATATGTCAAGAGGAGTGTCCTCTTTTGTAAATTTTTCAGTTATTTCCTTTTCCAATGGTAAATGGGACAGCCAATCAGCATTTCTATAATTAGACATTCTGTGGAATTTGATTTTGTAACTGTGTTCTGCAAGAAACAGAGCCCAACTCTGCATTCGTGTTGAGGATTGAAAATGAACACTAGAAGTTGATGATCCGTAATGAAGGTAAACTCCCTCCCATACAAGTACTGGTTGAAATGATTTATATCCCAAACTAGACTCAAGGTCTCTCTGATAATCTGAGAGTATTTTTTGTCTGCAGCAGTAAGGGCAAAGGCTATGGAGCACTCACTTCCATCACTGTAAATTGTGACATGACTGTGCCTACACCATAAGGTGAGGCATCACAGGTAAGCTTCACTGGATGATGTGGATCATAATGTGTGAGTACAGTTTCTGATATCACTATTTCCTTACCTTTTGGAAAGCCACCTCACACTGCTTTGTCCATTGCCATTTCTTCCCAACCTGTACTAATGAGTTCAGGTGGTGGAGCACAGTAGCCAAGTTTGGCAGGAACCTTACAGTAATTGACAAATCCTGAAAAGGACCACAACAGTGACACATCCTTTGGCCTTGGGGCATCCACCACTGCTTGAATTTTCTCGGCACACATGTGATCACAGTAAGTGATCCTCAGCTTAAAGAATTCATATTCGTTGCATTGTGCTCTGAGCCCATAATCTTCTAATCTATTGAACACTGTCTTGAGATTTTGTATGAATTCGTTGTCATCCTTACCGGTAACAAGAGGAGAGGAGAAGATGGCGGTGCGACACAACTCGCAGCAGCCACTCCGGTGGTGATGTAAGTTATTTGTCAAGTAGGGTGCCATGCACAATCCTGATTTGATGGAGACAGACGTGAGAGCACGGAGGAACATCTGATGAAACTTCTGCAATGCCTACTTCACTGCTGCTGCTACTGTGTGGTCTGAAATCTCCGGAGGGGAAGGCCCGGAGTCCTCAGCTTTGCTTGTTGCTCACCGGCCAGGGCAGGGTCGAAGCGCTCGGCAGAGGATGATGCTCGGTGCTCGGTGTCGAAGGGCTGGTTGGAGGCTCGAAGTTTTCCGATGGACTCAGAGTCCGCTGCAGTTGGGTGCTTCCAATGGTGCTGCATCGGCAAGTTTGTGGTGCTTGGAGGTTCATGGCAGGGAGAGTTTCTCCGGTCTACCGTCTGCGTGAGATGATGAGGCTATCGGGACTTTGAGACTTTTTTTTACCGTGCCCATAGTCTGCTCTTTATCAAATTACTGTATTGCTTTGCACTGTTGTAACTATATGTTATAATTATGAGGTTTTGTCAGTTTTAGTCTTGGTTTGTCCTGTGTCTCTTGTGATATCATTCTTGAGGAACATTGTATCATTTTTAACGCATGCATTTCTAAATGACAATAAACGAGGACTGAGTGTCCTCATAATCTAATCTAACAATGGTGTCATCCAGGTAACACTGAGTGCCTGGGCAGCCTTGTGGCACCTGGTCCATCGCATTCTGCTAGATTGCAATCAAGCCTTTTGTGAGTACTTATGGACAGAAAAATTTTGGACTCTTCTTCTATCTCCATCTGTAGGCAGACCTCAGCTAAATCCACTTTGCTGAAGTGTTTGCTTCCAGAAAGATTTGGAAAGATATTCTCTATCCTGGGCCAAAGATGTTGATCTACATTCAGTACGAATTTGATGGTGACCTTATAATCACCACAGATCCTGACATGACAGACCCATTCATTCTTCTTGGCTACTGGGATCACCGGCATTGCCCATGGGCTCTACTCAACCTTAGAAATAATTTCTTCAACCTCCATGCCATCTATCTCACTAGCTACTTTCTCACAGATGGTATAAGGAACTAGATGGGCTTTGTGAAACTTGAGTGTGACATCTTCAGTGCCGTTCTGTTACACTGCTGTGGCATCATCCAGTACCTTTCTTAGTTCACTTTCAATTGTCTCTATTACATGGTATGTGGCATGCAAATTGTGGATGGGTCTCCAGTCACTTGTAGTTGACTCAGCTACTCACAACCCCACAATGCTGGCACTCCTGTGTTTATCACAATCAAGCCCAATGTGGTTTATTGGTTATTGTATTTCACTGTTATGAATGTCTTTACCACAGGAGTTATCTTTTTCTCTGGTATAAGTTCTTAGTTGGATATCTGCAGGCTTCAGTTTAGTATCTTTGAAATGCCATTCAAACTCATTTTGTGGAATAATTGAAACAGCCAAGCCAGTGTCCAATTCCATTTTAATTAATTTGCCATTCACTTCTGGTGTAAGCCATATTGCTTGTCTATTGTTACTTTTCACATTGTCAATTTCAAGGCTACTCAGTCCTGTGTCACTCATGAGCAAGTTGCAGATTAGTGCCTTTTTTGAAACTGGAACTTGACTTTTTAGCTCTTCCTTTTCCTTGTGCTGTCCATTTATTTTTACCCAGCATGCTGTTTGTGTTTGTACTACTTTGTTGCATTTTCTGAAAGTTTTGCCTTTAAAGCTGCATTGTTCTGGTGCATGTGAGCCCCCGCCACAACTATAACCCTCTTTGTTCAACCAGTCTGGCCTTCATTTAAATGCTGCAATTTTGTACATTCTCACTTGCCTTCCTGACTGCAACTCAATTGCGTCTCTGATTGCTATTTCCATTAACACAGCACCTTCAGCTGCTCTTTTAAATGTTAATTGTGGTTCAGTTAGGAGTTATTTTTGAATGCTCTCTTGTAAGATTCCAAAACTAAATGATCTCTCAGTGCATCATTAAACCCACTGCCAAACTTACAATGCTCAAACAATCTATTCAAATCAGCCACATAAAGCTGAAATGTACTCTCCTTCCTTTTGATTCCACTTATGAAAGCTAAAGCATTCTGCAACTAACGATGGTTTTGGTTCGAAATGTTCCAGCAATACTTTCATAATACCAACAAAATTCATTTTGGCTGGTTTAGTTGGAGCAGTCAAAATTCTAAGCAAACTGTGTACTCTTCCACCCAATGAACTCAGCAAATTTGGTGCTCATTTTTCACTGGCTATTTCATTTGCTTCAAACTATTGCTCAACTCACTCAGTATACAATATCCAGTTATCTCTTATAAAATCAAATTTGTTTATCTCTCTAATTTAGTCAGATATATCTGCTTTTTAAAATTTCTCATTATCACTCGATATTCACTGTTTATGAACCCGTTAATTTCCTCCATATTCTGTCTTTTCTTTTATTTGATCATCTTTCCTTTTCTGAAGAAACCACATGATGCCCTTTTTAAGAACTTTAATGTCTCACTGTGCTTTTTTAAAAACTCAAAAGTATTTTTTTACATTTTGAGGAAGAAGCGTGTTCTCTTCACCGGGTAGGTAATTATCTCCAGTTCTTTTTAAATTTTACTTGCTGTCATTATTATGTTTAGTGACTCTAAGACATAAAACTTATTGAAAGAAAAAAAAGTGCTGGGAATAATGTGTCAGTACTTCATTTTTACTCTTAGTGAAGAGGTGTGCACAAACTACGTGATGGCATAATGAAACCTATGCCATTCATGTACAGTACTTTTACATATAACTAAGAATGAATTATATAAACAACAAAGAATGCTTAATCAAACAGTATATTTACAATATTACGCAATTATTATTGAAATACTAAGTACACAACATGTAACAAAATTGGCTTGGACTTGTGTTGCTGTCCACCATCCGACACTCTCCCTGTTGGAAGTGACTTGCTTGTGAATTGTGGTGATGACAGATTGAGATCTCCTCTTCCCAGCACTCACTTGATGGTTTACATGGACAAATTGGTGAGATGACTGATAATTACAAAGGCATTGACTTCAGGAAAGAAGGGAAATAGATCCACCACAGACGCTGAAAGAGGGTGAACTTTTCTCTTCTCTACTGTAATAGCTTTGATGGCAGAGCAGACAAAGGCTGGAGGATATTCATTCTTAAACTGCAGTAAAGAAAGACAGCATTTTGAAGCCTAGTAGTAAAAAGGCTATAATCTTTTTTATTAGCTTTCTGCTAGCTTGCTGGAATAGTGCAGAGACATAAAAAAAACAGAGCATTGGTTTGTGTCTGTGGTCACTTACAGCAGGAATGCAGAGCAGATGATCTGGAACATATGAGGTAAAGAGCTGAATAAAAGCTGTGACTGACTGCATTCTGATGGCAGAGAATCAGCGTGAGCTTTGGGTGTGTGCTACCAGGGAATATGTTCATTGCTTAGTATAGTGAAAAGAATTGAATGTAATTTTGTAGCAAATCTTTTTTTTCCTGTGATCCTGGAATATCTACGCTTCCCCCCGCCCCGCCCCCTGCTCCCACCCTGGCATCACAAGTTGACCTTTCTTTCTACATGCTTGTCCTTTGTCTTTCCAAATTAATTTCACCTCTTTGCTTTCAAAAGCAGACAAAGTTATAGGGAAAGGTTGAATTTGGAGTATTGTGTGCAGTTCTGCTCACCTACGTACAGGAAGGATATCAATAATATTGTATTGAAAGAGTGCAGAGAAAATTTATAAGAATGTCACCAAGACTTGAGAACCTGACTTATAGGGAAAGGTTGTTCAGGTTAGGAGCGTAGGAGAATGAGGGGAGATTTGATGCAGGCAGATAACATTATGACTACTACTACTACGCTGACTCAGGCCTAGGGGGCCAGCGTCGGGCACAAAGGCATAACATTATGAGGGGTATTGATAAGGTAAATAAATGCAGTCTTTTTTTTTCCACTGAGGTTGGGTGAGACTAGAACTAGAAGTTACAGGTTAAGGGTGAAAGGTGAAATAATTAAGAGGGACCTGAGGGGGATCTTCTTCACCCAGGGAGTGGTGAGAGTGTGGAGCATACTGTCAGTGGATGTGGTTTTAGTTGCAACACTTAAGAGAAAGTTGTGTAGGTACATGGATGGGAGGAAGACAAAGGTGCGGGTCAATGGGACCAGGCAGAATAGCTGTTTGGCATGGACTAGATGGGCTGAAGGGCCTGTTTCTGTGGTGCAGTGCTCTATGACTTTAAGACTTTGAAAGCTTTAACAACGGGCTCCCTTCCCAAGTTCCCACATTGTTCCTCTCTTGTAGTGGTAACCAGCATAAATTTGCCAGCTTTCACATAAGTGAAGGAGAAATATGATTTCACTTAGTAAATGTTGTTATCAAAAGAGTAATGAGGGAGCTGGTGAACATCTACAAGTTAAAAGTCCCTTCAACCAACTTGCCCCATTGCATTCGTCCAAGACCCGAATTACCTTCAGCCCCCATTCCAAGACCCGGATTACTTTCAGCCCCAAGATCTGGATTACCTTCAGCTCCATTCCAAGATCTGGAAAGAAATCATCAAAGCTGCTTCTAGAAAAATTCTCCAAATCCTCCTCTTCATCATCATCATGATGTGCTGTGTCTGATCATGTAGGTAATCATGGTCTTTGATCATGATTGTTCTTGACAAATTTTTCTACAGAAGAGATTTGCCATTGCCTTCTTCTGGACAGTGTCTTGACAAAATGGGTGACCCCAGCCATTTATCAATACTCTTAAGGGATCATCTCCCTGGCATCAGTGGTCGCATAACCAGGAACTGTGATAAGCACCAGCTGTTAATATGACCATCCACTCCTTGCTCCCATGACTTCATGTGACCTTCATGTCAGGGGGTGAAGCAGGGCTACCCCTTGCCCAAGGGTAACCTGCAGACTAGTAGAGGGAAGGAGCATTTTACACCTCCTTTGGTAGAGATGTATCTTCAACCCGCCACCTATCCAAATCCTTAGGAAAGATATATAAACCAAAATTAGGTTTTAACTGTCCCTTTCCCCTCTTTATACTGGCTGTTACCCCACTGGGCTCTCAGTCCCAATTCAGTCACAACTTAAAACAACAACTGAGATTTTGGAAAGCATCAGGTTGGATAAGTTGCTGGAACTGGATGAGGTGCACCCTAGGCTACTGTGGGAGGTGAGGGAGGAGATTGCTGAGCCTCCGGCGATGATCTTTGCATCATTAATGGGGACGGGAGAAGTTCCAGAGAATTGGAGGGTTGCGAATGTTGTTCCCTTATTCAAGAAAGGGAGTAGAGATAGCTCAGGAAATTATAGGCCAGTGAGTCTTACTTCAGTGGTTGGTAAGTTGATGGAGAAAATCCTGAGAGGCAGGATTTATGAACATGTGGAGAGGTATAATATGACTAGGAATAGTCAGCATGGCTTTGTCAAGGGCAGGTCATGCCTTACAAGCCTGGTTGAATTTTTTGAGGATGTGACTAAACACGTTGATAAAGGAAGAGCAGCAGATGTAGTGTATATGGATTTCAGCAAGGCATTTGATAAGGTACCCCATGCAAGGCTTATTGAGAAAGTAAGGAGGCATGGTATCCAAGGGGACATTGCTTTGTGGATCCAGTACTGGCTTGCCCATAGAAGGCAAAGAGTGGTTGTAGACGGGTCATATTCTGCATGGAGGTCAGTCACCAGTGGTGTGATTCAGGGATCTGTTCTGGGACCCTTACTCTTCGTGATTTTTATAAATGACCTGCATGAGGAAGTGGAGGGATGGGTTAATAAGTTTGCTGATGACACAAAGGTTGGGGGTGTTGTGGATAATGTGGAGGTCTGTCAGAGGTTACAGCGCGACATTGATAGCAAAACTGGGCTGAGAAGTGGCAGATGAAGTTCAAACCAGATAAGTGTGAGGTGGTTCATTTTGGTAGGTCAAATACGATGGCAGAATATAGTATTAATGGTAAGACTGTTGGCAGTGTGAAGGATCAGAGGGATCTTGGCGTCTGAGTCCATAAGACGCTCAAGGCTGCTGCGGAGGTTGACTATGTGGTTAAGAAGGCATACGGTGTATTGGTCTTCATCAATCACGGTATTGAATTTAGGAGCCGAGAGGTAATGTTGCAGCTATATAGGACCCTGGTCAGACCCCACTTGGAGTACTGTGTTCAGTTCTGGTCGCCTCACTACAAGAAGGATGTGGAAACCATAGAAAGGGTGCAGAGGAGATTTACAAGGATGTTGCCTGGATTGGGGAGCATGCCTTATGAAAACAGGTTGAGTGAACTCGGCCTTTTCTCCTTGGAGCAACAGAGGATGAGAGATGACCTGACAGAGGTGGATAAGATGATGAGAGGCATTGATCGTGTGGAAAGTCAGAGGCTTACTCCCAGGGTTGAAATGGCTGCCACAAGAGGGCAGATGTTTAAGGTGCTGGGGAGTAGGTACAGAGGAGATGTCAGGGGTAAGTTTTTTTTATGCAGATAGTGGTGAGTGCGTGGAATGGGCTGCAGGCAACAGTGGTGGAGGCGAATATGATAGGGTCTTTTAGGAGACTTTTGGATAGATACATGGAGCTAAGAAAAATAGAAAGCTATGGGTAACCCTAGGCAATTTCTAAGGTAGGGACATGTTCGGCACAACTTTGTGGGCCGAAGGGCCTGTATTGTGCTGCAGTTTTTCTACGTTTCTAACTATACTTCTGCTTCCATAGACATTGTGTGACCTACTGAGTTCCTCCAGCAGTTTGTTTGTTTCCTCTCTATACACCAGTATCTGCAATCTATTATGTCTCCATTTTCTCTTTCAGGAATCCATCCCTAGCATTGAGGCCCTCATTCTACTCAGTCAGTTATGTTGCATAGGGCGTATGATTCACACACCATTCTCCTAAAATAGACATTCTATTCTGAGCCCTTTGGTGGGAAGAAGTTACCAAATAGACAAAGGAAGAGATTCAAAGATGTGTTCAAAGCTTCTTTGAAGAAAAGCAAAGTTCAACAATAACTCCCAGGAATCCCTAGCCTACACAGGATCAAAATTCAAGATTCAAGATTCAAAATTGGTTAATGTCATTTCCAGTACTCAAGTGTAAAGGAGAATGAAATAATAGTTACTCCAAATCTGATGCAGCACAAAAGAAGCTAATAAGATAAAGAACACAACAATAAAAAAACACAATAAATATAAAGTCATAAGATAGCTTACATACATAAATTGATTTTATGTCCACAAGGTGATGCGAGGTAGAGGGATATCTGTATATAAGATGACTGACAGGCAATGATAAAGCACTGGTGGTTGGTGGTGTGAAGGGGTGGGTTCGTGGGTGGAGGTGTTGATCAGCCTTACTGCTTGGGGAAAATAACTGGTTTTGAATAGGTTGGTCCTGACATGGATGTTACACAGCCTCCTCCCCGATGGGACCAGGACAAACAGTCCATCAGCGGGGTGGATATGATACTTCATGATGTCACTGGCCTTTCCCTGGCACCCTTGAAGTGTGGAAACAGCATTACGCTTGGTATCGAGTAGCTCAAGTGATTTGATCGACTCTATACAGGAGCCAGGTATAAGCAGCAGAAGGGGCCGATCATAAACATAAGAAGTTCTGTAGATACTGGAAATCGTAGGGAATACACTCAAAATGTTGGAGGAACTCAGCAGGTCAGGTAGCATTTATAGAAAGAATTTAACAGTCAACGTTTTTGGACAGAGACTTTTCGTCAGGATTGGAAAAGAGGAGAAGGAGCCAGAGTAAGGAGGTGGAGGAAGGGATGGATCACAAATGGCAAGTGATTGGTAAATCCAGATGAGGGGGAATGCAGTGGTTGGGGGAGGGGGCATGAAGTAAGAAGATAGGAGGTGATAGGTGAAAGAGCTAAAGGGCTGAAGAAGAAGGAATATGACAAGAGAGGACAGTAGACCATAGAAGAAAGGGAAGGAGTAGGGGCACCAGAGGGAGGTGGTGGGCAGGTGTGGATGAGAGAAAGGGAGAGGTGGACCCAGAATGGGAAACAGAAAACGAGTTGGGGGGGGTGTAGAATGGTAACTCAATGTTCATGCTGTCAGGTTGAAGGCTACCCAGATGGAGTGTGAAGTGTTGCTCCCCCAACCTGTGTGTGGCCTCAAAACCTGATGGTCGCTTGTGTCCAATACCTTTTGCCCCACGCATGGCAGAGTTTACAGTTTTCGAAATGTCTTCATCGTTAACTGCAGAACCTATAAATCTCAATGGAAGTAATTCACCCTCGGTCAGAAGGGACTCCTTAAGGAGATTAAAAATTACCTTTACTGAGTTGTCACATGTACATTGAAACATATAGTGAAATGTGTCAGTTGCGTCAAATCAAAACAGTGAGAATTGTGCTGGGTAGCCCACAAGAGTCATCAGCTTCCAGTGTCAACATACCGTTTGTAGTATTCCCATAACTCACCAACCCTAAATGCACGTCTTCTGAAATGTGGGAGGAAACCTGAGCACCTGGAGGAAGCCCATAGTGTCACGAGGAAAATGTAGGGACCCCTTACAGGCAGCAACGGAAATCAAACTCTAATCCTATAGCTGGTGCTATAAAGTGATGCGCTAACTAGTAATTCTGCCTTACATCAATAAAAGCATACAAGTTGTCCTGGATGGGAAATGCAACAGTTTCATTGAGTCCACGGGGAGCACAATGTGCAAGATGTTATTTGTGCAAGTGTTTATGAATTTTTAGCTTGGCTACACACATTGGCCACATACATATTTCCATAAGAAAGTCCTGTTGTGACTACGGCTTTTTATGTGGGGTAGCTAACTAGAAGGTGATGAATGCTCAGGAGAACTTGGGTTGGCTTTTCTGTAGAGCCTACAAAAAGTGTCGAGCACAGTCCAGTCTATCACAGTCTATCACAGGCAAAGCCCTTCCCACAAGAAGGGCTGACACAAGATAGCAGCATCCAACATCAAGGACCACCAACACACAGGACATGCTGACTGCTACATTGACAAGGAGGTACAGAAGTACATAGCTCCCACAACACCAGGTTCATGAACAATTTGGTCGAAAATAAAGTTTAGTTGTTTTAGTCAAGTCCAACTCTTCGTGACCTCATGGACCACTGGATCCACAGGGTTTTCATGGCAAGGTACAGAAGTAGATTGCTAGGCCTTTCTTCTGCAGAGGTACTGCTGCTGCCCAGGTTGGGACCTGGCTGGGTTTGAACTCAGGACCATCTGCCTTGAAGTCCAGTGCCGATACCACTACACCACCAGCTAGCCCCACAGTTATCACCAGGTTCCTGCACCAGTGAGAATAATAAAACTGAACTGATCCCACAACCTATGTACCCACTTTCAAGGACTCTGCAACTCATGTTCTCAATATTATTTGTTACTTAATTATTTATTGTTTTTATTATTTGTTTTCTTTTTGTATTTGCACAGCTTGTCTTTTTTTTGCAAATTGTTTGTTTGTCCATCTTTCTGTGTAGATTTTCATTGATTCTATTGTGTTTCTTTGTTCTAATGTGAATGCTTCCAAGAAACACGCACAACTGCGTCTAGACACAACTCAAATGCCATCTATAAATTTGCCGATGACATAACTACTGTTGGCAGAAATTCAGATAGTGAAAAGGAGGCGTACAGGAGGGAGATCAGCTGATTGAGTGGTGTCGCAACATTTCACTCAACATCAGTAAGACCACAAAATTGATTGCGGACTTCAGGAAGGGGGAGTCAAGGTAACACACACCAGTGCTCATTGTTGTTGGTCTTATGATCTTATAATAAATCTGATTCTGATTCGGATTCCGAGAGATTGTGGGACAAGTTGCAGTGTGGTGCGAGGGGGCACAAGCTCGTTCCACACTGCAGGCACAGGTCTTTGTATCTGTACCAGAAGGCTCTCCACTTCCTTATGCTATCTCCCTCAATCAAAGTTTAAGGTGAAAGGTAAAAGGTTTGGTGGGGGTCTGAGTACAATTTTTTTTTACCCAACTGGTTGGCATTTGGAGTGAGCTGCCTGAAGAGGTTTTGGAGGCTGATACTCTGATGATATTTACCATGATCTAGACAAAAAGAAATTGCCAATGCATAGATGTGTGTGGACCTATTGTTAGTAAATAATATTAGTGTTGATGAGTAGAAAGATCAGCAGGTTTTGCAGTTGGAGTTCTGTATGGGCAGGAGGAATGAGTTCCAATGACCCACTGAGTTCATGAAATGTTGAGACAGGAATCTCCTAGGATTGATGCCAAGGGGTGAATTTTTAGCTTGGAAGTCGAGGCTCATTGTTGATACTGAGTCTGCGAACCACTGTGAGTCTGCTGAGGAAGATGCAGTTTAAATTTTTACAGGCTCAAGTCCGAGGCTGGAAACAGAAAGAACTGTTTTGGGGTTAAAGGACTGTGTATGTCTGTGGTTGTGAGGGAGGTATGGGGCTTGTTTTGCTGTTGTTTTGTTCCTTGTTGTATTGTGTTTAGTTGTGTTCTGTGTTGTTTTGCCGAGCATTGTGGGCATGCTATTTTGGCAGTGGAATGTGTGCTGACACCTGTGGGCTAACCCCATGCACCTTCAAGTGTGTTGGTAATGACACATTTTATTGTACGTTTGGATGTACGTGTCATAAATAAACTTGAATCTTGAATGGATGGCATGCACACCATGTGTTGAAGGGCCTGTTTCTGTGCGATATGATTCCATGACCCTATGGCCTTATAAATTCTATGCTTCTTGTTACTTGCCAGCCAACAGATCCCACAGTTACATTGAAGATGGGAGCATGGTCACATCTCTTGATGATCCAATGAAAGCATCTGAGTACTAAACATGCTGATATTCATTTTAACTTCATTAGGAATTAATCATGGATTAAGGTCAATACTTTGCACTGAAACCAAGCTTTCAATGGGAATTATTCTCTCAGTGGCCACTTTATTAGGTACATCCCGTACCTAATAAAAGTTGCCACTGAATGTATGCTCATGATCTTCTGCTGCTGTAGCCCAGCCACCTCAAGGTTTAACATGTTGTGCATTCAGTGATACTCTTCTGCTGACCACTGTTGTAATGCATAGTTATTTGTGTTACTATCACCTTCCTGTCAGCTTGGACCAGTCTGGCCATTCTTCCCTGACTTCTCCCGTTAGTAAGGTGGTTTATGCCCACAGATCTGCTGCTCACTGGATTTTTTTTAATTTCTTGCACCATTTGCTGTCAACTCTAGAGACTGATGCATGTGAAAGTCCCATGAGATCAGCATTTTCTAAGATATTCAAATCATCCCACCTGACATCAACAATTACTCCACGGGCAGAGTCACTTAGATCACATTTCTTCCCCATTCGGATGTTTGGTCTGAACAATAACTGAACCTCTTGACCATGTCTGCATGCTTTTATGCATTGAGATGCTGCCACGTGATTGGCTGATTAGTTATTCATATTAAAGTAGCCACAAAGTGTAAATGCAGCACCATTTTCATTAAAGTATTCCAAACACTTTCACATGTGGTTTGATGAAGACATCAAAATCATCCAATATGTCATACTTTATTTTTGGCAAGTGAAGTATACATACTTTCCCCACTGATCTTGAACATCCACCTTGGGTCATAGCTGAAAGAGGACGGCCTTGGCTGACGCATTCATCCTGCCCAAGCTTCTCTCAACTGGCATTGGTAGCAGTGATTACAAGGCACAGGGCGGGGTATGTAGCAGATGAGTGATATCACCTTTTGGGCACTCAATTGACAAAGTTTTTTTTTAAATCACTAAAGTGTTCAGCGCAGGGAGTTATTGATTTCACATTTTGTCATTCCTTGATGGGACACAATTGCTTCTGAGTTAGGTAACAAAATGGCTGTGAACCTATTGAAAATTGATAGAGTGAATGTGCAGAGGACGTTTCCTATAGTGGGGGAGTCTAGGACCAGAGGACACAGCCTCAGAGTACATGGACATCGCTTTAGAACAGAGACAAGGAGAAATATCTTTAGCTACAGGGTGATGAATCTGTGGAATTCATTGCCACAGATGGCTGTAAATGGTATTGGGTATACAAGCCATTGGGTATTTGTAAAGCAGAGGTCAGCAAGTTCTTGATTAGTAAGGGAGTCAAAGGTTACAGGGAGAAGGCAGGAGAATGGAGAATGGAGTTGAGGCAGTGGGAGTGGTGAGCAGCCAGATGTCATGGCCCATGTAGGGTTGAGATTTTTGCTTGGAGAAAAGCTAACTTTCAGGAGATGCAAAAGGATTTAGCTTTCAGGAGATGCAAAAGGATTTAGAACAAGTGGATTGGGACAAATTGTTTTATGGGAAGGATGTAATAGAGAAATGGAAGTCATTTAAAGGTAAAATTTTGAGGGTACTGGATCTTTATGTTCCTGTTAGGTTGAAAGGAAAGGTTAAGAGTTTGAGAGAGCCATGGTTTTCAAGGGATATTGGAAACTTGGTTTGGAAAAAGAGAGATATCTACAATAAATATAGTCAGCATGGAGTAAATGAGGTGCTCAAAGAATATAAAGAACATAAAAAGAATCTTAAAGAAATTAGAAAAGCTAAAAGAAGATACGAGGTTGCTTTGGCAAGTAAGGTGAAAATAAATCCAAAGGGTTTCTACAGTTATATTAATAGCAAAAGGATAGTGAGGCATAAAATTGGTCCCTTAGAGAATCAGAGTGGACAGCTATGTGTGGAACCAAAAGAGATGGGGGAGATTTTGAACAATTTCTTTTCTTCGGTGTTCACTAAGGAGAAGGATATTGAATTGTGTAAGGTAAGGGAAATAGGTAAGTAAGTTATGGAAATTATGATGATTAAAGAAGAGGAAGTACTGGCGCTTTTAAGGAATATAAAAGTGGATAAGTCTCTGGGTCCTGATAGAATATTCCCTAGGACCTTGAGGGAAGTTAGTGTGGAAATAGCAGGAGCTCTGACAGAAATATTTCAAATGTCATTAGAAACGGGGATGGTGCCGGAGGATTGGCGTATTGCTCATGTTGTTCCATTGTTTAAAAAGGATTCTAAGAGTAAACCTAGCAATTATCGGCCTGTGAGTTTGACGTCAGTGGTGGGTAAATTGATGGAAAGTATTCTTAGAGATGGTATATATAATTATCTGGATAGACAGGCTCTGATTAGGAACAGTCAACATGGATTTGTGTGTGGAAGGTCATGTTTGACAAATCTTATTGAATTTTTGAAGAGGATACTAGGAAAGTTGATGAGGGTAAAGCGTTGGATGTTGTCTATATGGACTTCAGTAAGGCCTTTGACAAGGTTCCACACAGAAGGTTAGTTAGGAAGGTTCAATCGTTAGGTATTAACATTGAAGTAGTAGAATGGATTCAGCAGTGGCTGCATGGGAGACGCCAGAGAGTAGTGGTGGATAACTGTTTGTCAGATTGGAAGCCGGTGACTAGAGATGTGACTCAGGGATCTGTACTGGGTCCAATGTTGTTTGTCATATACATTAATGATCTGGATGATGGGGTGGTAAATTGGATGAGTAAGTATGCAGATGATACTAAGATAGGTGGAGTTGTGGATAATAAAGCAGGTTTTCAAAGCTTGCAGAGAGATTTAGGCCAGTTAGAAGAGTGAACTGAAAGATGGCAGATGGAGTTTAATGCTAATACATGTGAGGTGCTACATTTTGGTAGAACCAATCAAAATAGGACATACATGGTAAATGGTAGGGCATTGAAGAATGCAGTAGAACAGAGGGATCTAGGAATAATGGTGCATAGCTCCCTGAAGGTTAGATTAGATTATGAGGACACTCAGCCCTCGTTATTGTCATTTAGAAATGCATACATTAAAAAATGATACAATGTTCCTCTGGTATGATATCACAGAAACACAAGACAGGCCAAGACTAGAATTGACAAAAAACACATAATTATAACATATAGTTACAACAGTGCAAAGCAATACCGTAATTTGATAAGAGCAGACCATGGGCAAGGTAAAAAAAAGTCTCAAAGTCCTGATAGCCCCAACATCTCACGCAGACAGTAGAAGGAAGAAACTCTCCCTACCATGAGCTTCCAGCACCGCAAACTTGCCGATGCAGCATCCTGGAAGCACCTGACCACAGTCTGACTCTGAGTCCGTCCTAAATCTTCGAGCCTCCAACCAGCCCTCCGACACCGAGCACTGAGCACCATCTCTGCCGAGCGCTTCAACCCTGACCCCGGCCGCCAAGCAACAGGCAAAGCCAAGGATTCGAGACCTTCCCCTCCGGAGATTTCGGATCATATAGTAGCAGTGGCAGCGAAGCAGGCATTTCAGAAGTTTCACCAGATGTCCCTCCATGCTCTCATGTCTGCCTCCATTAAATCAGAATTGTGCACAGCCTCCTACTTGACAGATTACAGATATTCATCACCGGAGAGGCTGCGTTGTGCTGCCATCTTCTCCTCCTCCCGACTCATGGAATCTCATGTGAATAGGGTGGTGAAGAAAGCTTTTGGTATGCTGGCCTTTATAAATCAGAGCATTGAGTATAGGAGTTGGGATATAATGTTAAAATTGTACAAGGCATTGGTAAGGCCAAATCTGGAGTACTGTGTACAGTTCTGGTCACCGAATTATAGGAAAAATGTCAACAAAATAGAGAGAGTACAGAGGAGATTTACTAGAATGTTACCTGGATTTCAGCACCTAAGTTACAGAGGAAGGTTGAACAAGTTGGGTCTTTATTCTTTGGAGCATAGAAGGTTGAGGGGAGACCTTAATAGAGGTATTTAAAATTATGAGGGGGATAGATAGAGTTGACGTGGATAGGCTTTTTCCATTGAGAGTAGGGGAGATTCAAACAAGAGGACATGAGTTGAGAGTTAGTGGGCAAAAGTTTAGGGGTAACATGAGGTGGAACTTCTTTACTCAGAGTGGAGGCTGTGTGGAACGAGCTTCCAGCAGAAGTGGTCAAGGCAGGTTCGATATTGTCATTTAAAGTAAAACTAGATAGCTATATGGACAGGAAAGGAATGGAGGGTTATGGACTGAGTGCAGGTCTGTGGGACTAGGTGAGAGTAGCATTCCGCATGGACTAGAAGGGCCGAGATGGCCTGTTTCTTTACTGTAATTGTTATGTGTTTATATGGTTATATAAATCAGCCATGATGGAATGGTGGAGTGGACTGATGGACCGAAGGGCCTTATTCTGCTTCTGTGCATTCCACAGAGTTACAGTTAGTGTGCTCCTATTACAGCTTGGGGCATTTCAGAGTTGGAAGTTCAATCCCGGCACCACCTGCAAGGAGTTTGTACGCGGTGTTCTCCTGTGAACCGTGAAGGTTTCTTTCAGTGTTCTTGTATCTTCCCACAGTCCAACAATGTACTGGTTAGAAGACTAATTGGTCATTGTAAATTGTCCTGTGCTTAGGCTAGTGTTATACTTTATACTTCATACCTTATTGTCACCAAACAATTGATACTAGAACGTACAATCATCACAGCGATATTTGATTCTGCACTTCCCGCTCCCTGGATTACAAATATTAAATATTAAAAATAGTAAAAATTATTAAATATTTAAAAGTTAAATTATAAATCATTAATAGAAAGTAGAAAAATGGAAAGTAAAGTAGTGCAAAAAAACCGAGAGGCAGGTCCGGATATCTGGAGAGTACGGCCCAGACCCGGGTCAGGATCTGTTCAGCAGTCTTATCACAGATGGAAAGAAGCTGTTCCCAAATCTGGCTGTTTGAGTCTTCAAGCTCCTGAGCCTTCTTCCGGAGGGAAGAGGGACAAAAAGTGTGTTGGCTGGGTGGGTCGTGTCCTTGATTATCCTGGCAGCTCTGCTCCGACAGTGTGCGGTGTAAAGTGAGTCCACGGACGGAAGATTGGTTTGTGTGATGTGCTGCGCCATGTTCACAATCTTCTACAGCCTCTTTCGGTCTTGGACAGGACAACTTTCATACGAGGTTGTGATGCACTCTAGAAGAATGCTTTCTACAGTGCACCTATAAAAATTAGTGAGGGTTTTAGGGGACAGGCCAAATTTCTTTAGTTTTCTCAGGAAGTAAAGGCACTGGTGGGCCTTTTTGGCAGTGAACTCTGCTTGGTTGGACCAAGTTAGGTCATTTGTGATATTGACCCCGAGGAATTTAAAGCTTTTGACCTGTTCCACTTGTGCACCACCATTGTAAATTGGGTCATGCGGTCCGCTACTCCTTCTGAAGTCAACAACCGATTCCTTCGTCCTGCTGACGTTGAGGGATAGGTTATTGTCTTCGCACCATGCCACCAGGTTCTTAATTTCCTCTCTGTACTCAAACACATCATTACCTGAGATACGGCCTACAATTGTTGTGTCATCAGCAAACTTATATATAGAGTTTGATGGAAACTTGGCTACACAATCATGGGTGTACAGTGAGTACAGCCGGGGGCTGAGTACACAGCCTTGTGGGGCACCGGTGCTCAGAGTGATTGTAGAGGAGAGCTTGTCCCCTATTTTTACAGCCTGGGTCCTGACTGTGAGGAAGTTGAAGATCCAGCTGCAGATCTGAGTGCTAAGGCCCAGGTTCCAGAGCTTAGGAATCAGTTTATTTGGAATGATGGTATTAAAGGCAGAGCTGTAGTCAATGAAAAGGAGCCTTACGTATGTGTCCTTATTCTCCAGGTGTTCTAAGGAAGAATGTAGGGCCAGAGAGATGGCATCTGCTGTTGACCTGTTGCTCCGGTAGGGGAGTTGCGAAGCGTCGAGGTTGACCGGTAGGCTGTGGTTGATATGTGTCATAACCAATCTCTCGAAGCACTTCATAGCAACTGATGTCAGAGCCACAGGTCGATAGTCATTCAGGCATGCCACCTTGCTCTTCTTCGGCACTGGGATTATCGTTGTCTTCTTAAAACATGAGGGGATCTTAGACTGAAGCAAGGAGCCATTGAAGATGTCAGCAAACACTCCAGCTGGCTCGCTTGCACAGGCCTGGAGAACCCGTCTTGGGGCGCCATCTGTGCCTGTCGCCTTCCTTGGATTTATCTTCAGGAAGGCCCTTCTAATGTCCTCCCCGGTGATGATGAATCTCGATGCCATCAGGTCCGGTTCATCCGGAGGGAGCGGGGCGCTCCTCTTCTGTTCGAATCTTGCATAGAATACGTTAAGTTCATCAGGAAGAGAAGCGCCACAGTTATTGATATTCCCAGCTTTTTCTTTGCGCCCAGTGATCTCATTTAGACCCTGCCATAGTCTACTGGCATCCCTTTGTTAGCCTGGGCTTCCAACTTGGCTTGATGTTGCCTCTTGGCGTCCTTAATGACTTTCTGGAGTTCACGCCTGGATTCCGTGTAGCGACTGTTAAATGGGTGGGTTACTGGGCGGTACAGCTCTTTCAGCCAGAAGGACCTGTTCTGTGCTGTATCGCAGCAGGTCAGAATAAATAGTTGATATTTGAGCTGAAGAGTCTGCATTAGTCCTGAGGTAGTGACTCATTCCCCTCTACAGATGTTGTCTAACCTGCTTAGTTCCTCCTTAATCTCATGTGTGTTGCTCAGGATTTCCAGCATTTGCAGAAACTCTTGTGTTTATGATTGCTGTCACTTGCCTCTGATAATCACATATACAGTATTGCAGAATGCACTACAAATGCAATTACAATCATAAATGTTATTAAAATAAAGGGATAAAGATTTGGCATGATAGTTTTGGACTAACTCTGTAACAATGACTGGCAATATTAACTGAATAAACATCATTAGATCTAGTTACGTAGCACAATTATATTGGTTTGAGAGAGCTTGTTGTGCTCAGGTTGACTACTGTACTCTCCAGTTCAATTGAATGCCAACATTTAAGAAGCTCCCAAGTCATGAAATGTTCAATGATAAATTCTGATCTTTTTAATCTACTGCGTATATTCCAAGAACTGAGATCAATAAACCACTTATTTGTACATTGAATGCAACCAATTCTCCTGAAAGCATACCAGCAAGATACCACCACTTGGACCTCAGGGCTCCTCACGTCTTTCTGTGAGTGGCACCCATGGAAGTATAGAGAAAAAAACAACAACTCTTTCACCCCATGTTCTTTTTAATCTCAATAACCTGGCATTATTGAAGGTCTAAGGTATCAAAATAAGGATGTAACCATCTTTCCTCCATCTTCCAAACTTATTTCCCCATTACTCGTCTTCCATAATCTCCTTCTTCAGAAGGCCAAGGAAAATTAGCAGGACACACACCAACTTTTGTTGATGCATCACTCTATCCAGATGCATCTGAGCTTGGCACAGCAACTGCTCTATTCAGGATCAGAAGAAATTGCAGAGAGTTGTGAACACAGTCCAGTCTTTCATGTGATGCAGCTTGTTAGCCCCTCGCTAACAGCCACTGGACTCTGTGGTGAGGAAAATGACTTTTCTCAAACTCGCTACATCTAGGGTCAGTATGACTTGGGTCCCACTAAAACCAGGAAGGTGGAATGTCTCGATCACCCAAATGCTGATTTGTGCAACTATTGCCCCCATGCATTAGCCTCAGCAAGAAATAACAGATTGTAATTGTATGCAGTGTACTTACAAATGTCAATGTTATCAGTTAGTAGGAAAGAGAAAAAAAAGTAAAAAGGGCCCCATTACGGTTAACCCAGTCCAAATGTACACAAGTTGGAACTCATCTTGAAGCTGTCTTTAACTCATGCACCGGGCCCACAGACTGGGTGAAAGCATGCACCACCTTCCACATTACACTTGAAATCCACCTCAAACAATTGGGCTCCCCTACAGGAGTATTGGCCCTTCCTCCTTGCAGTCAATCATCTACACAAAGCACCTTGTGCAAGTGCAATAACATCCTCAGCCATCTTCCCTCATCTTCTCCCAGCTCCCTCTAAAAAGACCTCAATCCACACCAGTGTCCGCCACCTAAACTTCTCCACTCAGCATTCTCCCAATACCACCATCCTGATTGGCTGACACAACATTTTTAAGTTGAACAACATAGCTCCTTATCTTTAGCTCAAACCCAAACATGCTAAAAGCAGAACAGACTGCTCTTACAGAACTGCTAAAATGAAATACCTACAGTATAGCAGTAAAATCTTAACCAGGGCATTACACATGCAAACCAGCCTCTCCTCCATTGTCTCAGTCTGCACTTCCTGCTGCCTTGGGAAAGCAGTCAACATAATCAAATATCCCTCCCACCCAGACATTTTCTCTCCATTCCTCTTCAATTGGCCAGAAGGTACAAAAGCCTATGAACATGCACCACCAATACAACTTCTGTCCTGCTCTTACAAAATTCTTGAATGGAGTTCAGGTAAGATAAAGAACTCTTGATCTCACAGTCTCCCTCACCATCTTACTGCCTAGTTGCACTGCATTTTCTGTCATAGCTGACTAGGGAAATTCTTTAGCTTTAACTTCCCTTACACTGAATAGTGGTGAATCCAATTGCAAAGAAATTAGATAGGGTGGAGGGGGCGGGGGTGTGGAATCCAGCAAGGCTTTACTACAAACAAAGCCATACACTCACTCACAAAAGATGACTCCAAGACTAAGCAAAGAAACAAGGGACAAGGAACTGATATAGGGCTACAAAGAAGGCACAAGGGATAACAATGCACCAATAATTAATCTAATAGGTAAGTGGGCAGGAAGGTGTTGGCGTTGTCACCTCTGCTTCCTTCTGGTGGTCAGTTTGATGTATGACACTATCTTTATAACTAACACTATATTCTGTATTCTTTTATTGTTTTTCCCTTTGTATTACATTGATGTACTTATAATGGCTGTATAATGGTTTGGAAAACAAAGCTTTTCAATGTATTTCATTTCGTGTGACAATAATAAACCATTGCCAACTTACCGACTCGGTAAGTTGTAAGAAGTTATGGATGGGGCCGGCTGGTGGCGCAATGTCATCGGCGCTGGACTCGGGAGCGGAGGTTCCCGGGTTAGAAACCAGTCGGGTCCGCTCCCGAGTACGCTTTCCATCCGTGCCGGGTTGAATGTTGAGATCGCAACTCGACCTAGTAAAATAAGAGGGAAAAATGCTGTAAAAGTGTCTGTGTGGGGAGTGGCGTGTCACACAGTCTCTCTCTCTCTCACTCTGCGCCTTGTAAAAGCCATGAAAAAGACATCATCATGGATGCATGCATGTACACGCAGACGCACACACACAGACACACACGCACGCAGGCACATGCCAAAAGAAAAAAGAAGTTATGGATGGTCCAAGTGTTGCAAATAAAACTCATGTGGAGTTGGTCCTTCATGCATCATTGCTTTCAATTCAGACCTTCTGGCAAGTTGCTGGTAGCCAACTATTTCATTGCACATCATTCAACTCGTTCCATCAAATTTCTCACCTGAATCCTCTACTTGTGTGTGTGCTTAGCTTTTGCTTTTAACGAGTTGGTAAATATGTCTTTCTTATCCAGGTTGGTTGGAAATATACGTAGTTTAGATCTTAAAAATCTCTAATCTGTAGATATCGATAAAAGTGAGTATTTGATAAGTGATATTTCACTGAGAGTTGCTCAAGAGAAGAAAGAATCCCTCCAACAAACAGATACTGAAATTGTTCAGTGCCTATTCTCTATTCTATCCTATTCTCTAAAAAACAGATCGGTCGTAGAAGGCTCAAAAAAAAATTAGAAAAAATGGGACTAGAAAGAGAAAAATCTCAATAAACTGAAATTTTTCTAAACTCTAGCCAGATCCTCGAAGTATGTTTAACCACCAAGCTGTCAGTTAATTTATTTAAAGATAAAGGAAGAGAGGATCTGAGAAGAGAAATAATAGAAAATTTCATAACAGAGTTGGCTTCCAAAAAGATCCATATTGGACAATCCTCACAATTAATATAATATAACCAGAACATGAGATTTCATATGTTAATTGCCCAATAATATAACTTAAAATTGGGTAAAGCAAGGCCTCCATTCTTTTTAATTTTTTGAAGGTGGGCTTTATTTAATCGGGGTTTTCTGTTCTTCCATATATAGGAAGAAAGTATTGAATCTAAAGAATCAAAAACAGACAGGAATAAAAACAGGTACGGCTTGAAAAAGGTATATAAATTTAGGTAAAATATTCATTTTAATAGAATTAATTCAACCAATCAATGATAAAGAGAGAGGCGACCAATTAGAAAGTGTCTTTTTCACATAATTCATTAAAGTTAGAAAATTTTCTTTGAATAGATCTTTATAATTCTTAGTGATTGTTACACCCAAATATGTAAATTGTTTTCTTACAAAATAGATGTAATGTTTAATTTGAAACCTTTTGATAATGGTTCAATATCTTATATTTATGGTCTGTTGTTGGGACTGAGAATGGCTCCTTTAGACAAAACTTAAAAAAGATAGGGAAAAGGATTTACAGACTTCATTATCTGATGAGACCTGGAGGGCTATTTTCAAAATGGTTAATTCTTCATCATTATGTGCTCATCATTCCCTCCTACAATTTAAAGTGGTACATAGGGCTCATATGTCTAAAGACAAGCTCTCTTGTTTTTTGCAGATATATCTCCTTATTGTGACAGATGTAATAACAGAGAGGCTTCATTAATTCATATGTTTTGGTCATGTTCGAGCATTGAAAAATATTGGAAAGATGTATTCCAAAGTTATTCTGTACTTTTTAAAGTTAATTTTAAGCCCAATTCTTTGACTGCCTTATTTGGTATTGTTGAGGAAAGAGCTATAATTTTGGAGCCTTCTTATTTGCGGGTACTGGCTTTTATTTCTCTTATGGCTGGGGGGGAAGTGATCTTGCTTAAATGGAAGGAGATTGCCCCCCCCCACACGTGCTTAATGGTTATGCGATGTAATGTCATGTTTAAATTTAGAGAAGATTCGTTGTTCGATTTCTGATTCTAATCAAGATTTTCAAACATTATGGGACCCTTTCTGAACTATTTTGAAAATCTTTGAATTGTTATTGTTATTAAAATATAGATCTGGGCATTATAATAAAATTATATGGTAAAGTACTCCTTTTTTCCTTTTGTTTTTTTTTTACCAACCAGCTTTGTCTTGGTAGTGGGTGTAGATTTTTTTAATAATATAATTAACCATATTATTGTATTTCATAATTCAATTTATTTTGTTTGATTTGTATCTGTATTTGTGTATATGAAATTTAATAAAAATATTGGAAAAAGAAAGTAAATATGTCTTTCTTCTTTTCTCCTGGTAAAAGATCATTTCTACCCAGTGACTTACTTCACAAAGATAACCCAGCAAATTTGCCACAATAAGAGGATCTGAGCTTTAGCTTCCAGGCAAAATTGGTTGGAAATGACCTTGAAATTTGCTGGGTAGATTTTGATTTATTTGATTAGCTTTATTTAGCCATTGCAGAAACATAGAAACATAGAAAATAGGTGCAGGAGTAGGCCATTCGGCCCTTTGAGCCTGCACCGCCATTTATTATGATCATGGCTGATCATCCAACTCAGAACCCCGCCCCAGCCTTCCCTCCATACCCCCTGATCCCCGTAGCCACAAGGACCATATCTAACTCCCTCTTAAATATAGCCAATGAACTGGCCTCAACTGTTTCCTGTGGCAGAGAATTCGTCAGATCCACCACTCTCTGTGTGAAGAAGTTTTTCGTAATCTCGGTCCTAAAAGGCTTCCCCTTTATCCTCAAAATGTGGCCCCTTGTTCTGGACTTCCCCAACATCGGGAACAATCATCCTGCATCTAGCCTGTCCAATCCCTTCAGGATTTTATATGTTTCAATCAGATCCCCCCTCAATCTTCTAAATTCCAACGAGTACAAGCCCAGTTCATCCAATCTTTCTTCATATGAAAGTCCTGCCATCCCAGGAATCAATCTGGTGAACCTTCTTTGTACTCCCTCTATGGCAAGGATGTCTTTCCTCAGATTAGGGGACCAAAACTGCACACAATACTCCAGGTGTGGTCTCACCAAGGCCTTGTACAGCTGCAGTAGTACCTCCCTGCTCCTGTACTCGAATCCTCTCGCTATAAATGCCAGCATACCATTCGCCTTTTTCACCGCCTGCTGTACCTGCATGCCCACTTTCAATGACTGGTGTATAATGACACCCAGGTCTCGTTGCACCTCCCCTTTTCCTAATCGGCCACCATTCAGATAATAATCTGTTTTCCTATTTTTGCCACCAAAGTGGATAACTTCACATTTATCCACATTAAATTGCATCTGCCATGAACTTGCCCACTCACCCAACCTATCCAAGTCACTCTGTATCCTCTTAGCATCCTCCTCACAGCTAACACTGCCACCCAGCTTCGTGTCATCTGCAAACTTGGAGATGCTGCATTTAATTCCCTCATCCAAGTCATTAATATATATTGTAAACAACTGGGGTCCCAGCACTGAGCCCTGTGGTACCCCACTAGTCACCGCCTGCCATTCTGAAAAGGTCCCGTTGATTCCCACTCTTTGCTTCCTGTCTGCTAACCAATTCTCCACCCACATCAACACCTTACCCCCAATACCATGTGCTTTAAGTTTGCACACTAATCTCCTGTGTGGGACCTTGTCAAAAGCCTTTTGAAAATCCAAATATACCACATCCACTGGTTCTCCCCTATCCACTCTACTAGTTACATCCTCAAAAAATTTAATTTGATTCGTCAGACATGATTTTCCTTTCACAAATCCATGCTGACTTTGTCCGATGATTTCACCGCTTTCCAAATGTGCTGCTATCACATCTTTGATAACTGACTCCAGCAGTTTCCCCACCACCGACGTTAGGCTAACCGGTCTATAATTCCCCGGTTTCTCTCTCCCTCCTTTTTTAAAAAGTGGGGTTACATTAGCCACCCTCCAATCCTCAGGAACTAGTCCAGAATCTAACGAGTTTTGAAAAATTATCACTAATGCATCCACTATTTCTTGGGCTACTTCCTTAAGCACTCTAGGATGCAGACCATCTGGCCCTGGGAATTTATCTGCCTTCAATCCCTTCAATTTACCTAACACCACTTCCCTACTAACATGTATTTCGCTCAGTTCCTCCATCTCACTGGACCCTCTGTCCCCTACTATTTCTGGAAGATTATTTATGTCCTCCTTAGTGAAGACAGAACCAAAGTAAATATTCAATTGGTCTGCCATGTCCTTGCTCCCCATAATGAATTCACCTGTTTCTGTCTGTAGGGGACCTACATTTGTCTTTACCGGTCTTTTCCTTTTTACATATCTATAAAAGCTTTTACAGTCAGTTTTTATGTTCCCTGCCAGTTTTCTCTCATAATCTTTTTTCCCCTTCCTAATTAAGCCCTTTGTCCTCCTCTGCTGAAATCTGAATTTCTTCCAGTCCTCAGGTGAGCCACTTCCTCTGGCTAATTTGTATGCTTCTTCTTTGGAATTGATACTATCCCTAATTTCTCTTGTCAGCCACGGGTGCACTACCTTCCTTGATTTATTCTTTTGCCAAACTGGGATGAACAATTGTTGTAGTTCATCCATGCAACCTTTAAATGCTTGCCATTGCATATCCACCGTCAATCCTTTAGGTGTCATTTGCCAGTCTATCTTAGCTAATTCACGTCTCATACCTTCAAAGTCACCCCTCTTTAAGTTCAGAACCTTTGTTTCTGAATTAACTATGTCACTCTCCATCTTAATGAAGAATTCCACCATATTATGGTCACTCTTACCTAAGGGGCCTCTCACGACAAGATTGCTAATTAACTCTTCCTCATTGCTCAAAACCCAGTCCAGAATAGCCTACTCTCTTGTTGGTTCCTCGACATGTTGGTTCAAAAAACCATCCCGCATACATTCCAAGAAATCCTCTTCCTCAGCACCTTTAGCAATTTGGTTCACCCAATCTACATGTAGATTGAAGTCACCCATTATAACTGCTGTTCCTTTATTGCACACATTTCTAATTTCCTGTTTAATACCATCTCCGACCTCACTACTACTGTTAGGTGGCCTGTACACAACTCCCACCAGCGTCTTCTGCCCCTTAGTGTTACGCAGCTCTACCCATATGGATTTCACATCTTCCCGGCTTATGTCCTTCCTTTCTATTGCGTTAATCTCTTCTTTAACCAGCAACGCCACCCCACCTCCCCTTCCTTCATGTCTATCCCTCCTGAATATTGAATATCCCTGAACGTTGAGCTCCCATCCTTGGTCACCCTGGAGCCATGTCTCTGTGATCCCAACTATATCATAATCATTAATAACAATCTGCACTTTCAACTCATCCACCTTATTACGAATGCTTCTTGCATTGACACACAAAGCCTTCAGGCGCTCTTTTACAACTCTCTTAGCCCTTATACAATTATGTTGAAAAGTGGCCCTTTTTAATGCTTGCCCTGGATTTGTCGGCCTGCCACTTTTACTTTTCTCCTTAGTACTTTTTGCTTCTACCCTCACTTTACACCCCTCAGTCTCTCTGCACTGGTTCCCATCCCCCTGTTGTGAACTTACCTCCTCACGCCTAGCCTCTTTAATTTGATTCCCACCCCCCAACCATTCTAGTTTAAAGTCACCTCAGTAGCCCTCGCTAATCTCCCTGCCAGGATATTGGTCCCCCTAGGATTCAAGTGTAACCTATCCTTTTTGTACAGGTCACGCCTGCGCCAAAAGAGGTCCCAATGATCCAATATCCAATGATTGTATATCAAAACATACAGTGAAATGCGCCAATTGTATCAAATCATATCAGTAAGGATTGTGCTGCTGGTAGCTCAGAAGTGTGGCAATGCTTCTGGTGCTACAACTCACTAACCCCAACCCTGACCACATATCTTTGGAATGTGTGAGGAAATCGGAATAACTGGAGAAAACCCGCGTGGTTACGGGAAAACGTACAAACTCCTTACAGGCAGGACAAAAATCAAACCCTGATCTTACAGCTAGGATTGTAAAGCAATGTGTTAACAACTACACTACCATGCTGATCCAGTTGTATAGATACACATATACACACACACACACACACACGCACACGCGCACAGACACACACACACACACACACACAGGGTTGTACATCAGATGACAACAAGTGGTTGGCAGCATGTGGTAACTAGATTGCACATTTAAGATTCTTGAAAGGTGGGGGCCATGAATAGTGGAGCGGGTCTGATTTGGAGCATTGTGCCAGTTCCCTGCATTCGTTAAAGACCCTCCAACTGCCCACATCTAAGGCAACAATTTTCTTTGAACTATCCAGTTTCCATTTTTGTCACCTGACCTGTATCTATACTCCCATTCTTGCTAATGAGAGTCTTGGCTCCCTATGGACATTCCTATAGCCTCTCAGATCTCTCCCTGCCACTCTACCATCTTTTTTTGGACCTCTAGATCTCTTCCTTCAACTTCTTGCTCACCTTTCTATCACCAGCCCCTCTCCAACTCCCCACAACCACTCACCCCTCCCCACCAATTGTTTCTCCAATTTGCTCCCTTGTCAACCTTGGCACTGATCTTTCCAGCTTCTACTACATTGTCCTCTTCATACCTCCATCTTCCCAGCCTCTTATTTATCTTTCCAGCACATTCCAATCTCTCTACTCACTATTCTTTCATCCCATTAATCCCAACCATGCAGCTCCTCCACTCCTGATATTCTTCCACCATATCCCAGTCCTCACATCATAGTTGTCTTTACACTGCACAATTCTTCAGCTGGAATCTGCACACTGCAAAGAAGGAATGGATTAAGGGAAAAAAGAACTCTGATTGTTGTGCAAGGAAGGCATCAGAACTTCAGCGTCTGTAACAAACTGTTGTGTTCCTCTTCAATTTATGAAGAGACCTGTTGAAGAACTTCCATTTCAGTTTTTGTCATAGAGTCATAGAACACTACAGCACAGAAACAGCCATTCAGCCTGTCCAGTTTGCGCTAAACTTTTATTCTGTTTGGTCCCATTAGCCAGCACGTGGACCATTTCCCTCCATATCCTTCAATTCCAGATACTTATCCAAACGTTTCATAAATGTTGAAATCAAACGTGCATCCACCACTTCTGCTGGCAGCTTGTGCCACACTCTCACCACCCTCTGAGAGAGTAAGTTCCCTTTCATGTTCCCCTTAAATATTTTGCCTTTCATTCTTCACCTATGATCTCTCATTCTAGTCTCACCCAATCGCAGTGGAAAAAGCCAGTTTGCATTTACTCTGTCTCTACCCTTCATAATATTGTTTAACTCTATCAAATCTCCTTTCACTCTCCTACACTCAAGGGAATCTATTTAACCTTTCACGATATCTCGGGACTTCAAGTCCTGGCAACATCCTCTTAAATTTTCTCTGGACTCTTTCAATTTTATTGATATTAGGCAGTGCAAGCTGATATGCTTTCATATGCAGCTGAGCCAGAATGAGATGAGGAACTGCTAAGTGCTTATTCTTGCAGGAACATGGCTCTAGGATGACATCCCACGATCCATCAATCTTCAGGCCATATCACTCAGGAACTTGTGCTCATACTATTTTTGTGACTATATCTGCTATAGTAACTACGTGTAATGTGTGTGACTGTATGTATTGTGTTTTGCACCCTGGCCCTGGAGGAGCACGGTTTCCTTTAGCTGTATACACGTGTATGGCTGAATGACAACTAAACTTGAACTTCATCTGTTCTGTAGGTGAGTGACCAGAACTACATGAAATACTCCAAACTAAGCCTCGCAAAATCCAAAACAAGTTCAACATAACATCCAAACTCTGGTACCCAATACTTTGATGCTCAACGCCTTCCTGCTGTTCCCCTTCCATCTGGTTAAGTTGCAGTACTTGGAAATAAAATAGGGCGTGATGCTCAGCAAAGGAGGTGGTGATGGAAGATGGGGAAAGATGCGCACTTGCAGCACCTGTAAGCCTAAGTTAAGGGAACAGCTTGAATAGTAAAGTAAAGGTATGTCATTTTCTTGGTCTCAGTACCAGCATTGACAGGTCTCAGCTGAGGCCACCCCAGTGAAGGGTCCATCACCATACAGAGTCACACCTGCCTTCTTCGGTACAATTGTGGATCTATGTATTTCTGTTTCAAGTGGGAGAATCTGTGTCAATGAGTGTTGGGTACTCAGTTGGTTGAATAGCTGGCAGTATGTGCAAACTGTGAAGTATTGTTACCAGCATGGAATAAAACAGTGCGCAGGAATGTTAGATATTAATAATAATTGATAGGAGTTGCTGACAGCTGAGTGAAACTTCGGATTTTATTCCCTGGGGTGTTGGAAAATAAAGGAAGATTTGATAATTTTATAAGATTATGCATGGTGTAGGAAAAACTTAGATAGGGTAAATCCAAGCAGGCTTTTTCCACTGAGCTCATGTGAGATTAGAACTACAGGTCATGGGTTAAAGGTGAAAGGTGAAATGTTTAAGGGCAACAGGAAGGGGAACTTCTTCACTCGGAGGGTGCTGAGAGTGTGCAATGAGCTGCTAGCAGAAGTGGTGGATGCAGATTTAATTTCAACATTTAAGAGAAGTTTGTTTAAGTAATTGGATGGGAGAGGTATAGAGGGCTATGGTTCAGGTACAGGTAACTCAGACTAGGCAGAGTAATAGTTTGGCACGGACTAGATGGGCTGAGTGGCTTGTTTCTTCATCGTAATACTGTATGACTCTATGGAAGTGAATTGGTGAATTTAATGCTATTGGAAACTAATTTGCAGAAGTTTGTATCTGGAGATGGCAGTGGATAAGGCAGTTAATTCATAGCTCTGGGAATCCTGACTTTGTGTGCTGATCTGTGTGAAGTTTGCCTGTTCTCCCAGTGATCACACGGGTTTCCATTGGAGTTCCAGTTTACTTCCACTTCCCAAAGACACATAGTTTGGTATGTTAATAGGCACTGTAAACTCTCAGCCTGGATCATCGACTGTTCATTCCTTTCCATGGATGCTGCCTGACCTGCTGAGTTCCTCCAGCAATTTGTGTATGTTACTGTAAGTTGTTTTACTATGTAGCAGGTCAAATCTGGAAGCAGTTGGCAGCAATGCTGTTTTTTTTCTTTGATAAATCTCTGTAGATGTACAATGGAGAGTAACCTAATGGGTTACAGCATAGCTTGGTATGAAAACATCAATGCCCAGCAATGGAAAAATGGCGGATTCAGCCCAGTTCATCACAGATGAAGCCCTCCCCACCATCTATATGGGAACTTTCACCATATCTCAGTAACTGGTCTATTATTGGTGCGGCACGATAGTGTAGTGGCTAGTACAACACTTTACAGTACAGGCAACCCAGGTTTAATTCCCGCCACTGCCTGTAAGGAGTTTGTACATTCTCCCCTGACTGCTTGGGTTTCCTCTGGGTGCTCTGGTTTCCTCTCACATTCCAAAGGTGTAATGGTAGGTAGGTTAATTGGTCATTGTAAATTGTCCCGTGATTAGGCAAGGAGTAAATCAGGGGTTGCTGGCCCGCATGGCTTGAAGGGCCACATTTTATCTCAATAAATAAATGAATAAATATTGTAACATGGTATATTAAGATACAGGGAAAGGTTTTCTTTGTGTGCCATCCAGACAGGTCACGCTATGCATAATTACATTGAGGTAGTGAAAGTAAAATGGA
The DNA here is from genome assembly GCF_030028105.1 of Mobula birostris. Taxonomy (NCBI): domain Eukaryota; kingdom Metazoa; phylum Chordata; class Chondrichthyes; order Myliobatiformes; family Myliobatidae; genus Mobula; species Mobula birostris. The sequence goes on from NC_092370.1 coordinate 132,420,538, forward strand.
ATGCAGTATATAGTGTTGCACTTACAGAGAAAGTGCGGTGCAGGTAGACAAACAAGGTCCAGGTAGACTGTGAGATCAAGAGTTCATCATTTAGTTTATGAGAAGTCTATTCAAGAGTTTGAGAATAATGGGATGAAAGTTGCCCTTGAATCATGTGGATTATGCTCTTGGGCTTTTGTACCTTCTGCCTGACAGGGGAGATAAGAATCCTTGCTTACATACAGCTCCAATGCCATATTTAAGTTTGCTGATGACACTACTCTTGGCTGAGTTAAAGGTGGTGATGAATTGGCATATAGGAATGAGCTGAAAATCTGGTTGAAAGGGGCCACAACAACAACTTCTCATTCAATGTCAACAAGGCCAAAGAGTTGATTGTTGACTACAGGAGGAAGAAGCAGGAGGTCCATGAGCCAGTCCACATAGAAGATCAGAGGTGGAGAGTGCCAGAAATTGAAATTACTTGACATCAACGTATCAAAGGAGATGCACTAGATGTGTTGTACATGTTTTTCAGAAGGCCTTTGAAAAGGCGCCGCACATGAGGCTGCTTAGCAAGGTAACAGCCCATGGAATTACAGGGAAGTTACTAGCATGGGTAGCACATTGTCTGATCAGCAGAAAACAGAGAGGTGGAATAAAGGGATCCTATTCTGGCTGGCTGCTGGTTACCAGCGGAGTTCCATAGGGGTCGGTGTTGAGGCCTCTGCTTTTTACGATGTAAGTCAATGATTTGGCCTATGGGATTAATGGATTTGTGGCTAAATTTGCCGACACAAAGATAGATGGAGGAGTGGGTAGCATTGAGGGAACAGAGAGCCTGCAGAGAGACTTAGATAGTTTCGGGGACTGGGTAAGGAAGTGGCAAATGAAATACAATGCTGGAAAGAGTATCGTCCTGCACTTTGGTGGAAGAAATGAATGGGCAGACTATTATTTAGATGGGGATAGAATTCAAAAGATTAATGATCTTGTAGTCAGGGATTCTCTTGGAAAGAGTGATCATAGTATGATTGAAATTTGCATACAGATGGAGGATGAAATAGTTAGATCTAAAACTAGTGTATTATGCTTGAACAAGGGAGACTACAACGGGATGAGGGAGGAGTTGGCTAATTTGGATTGGAAGCACAGGCTATTTGGTAGGACAGTTGAGGAACAGGGGAATATTTTCAAAGAGATTTTTCACAGTTCTCAACAAAAGTATATTCCAGTCAAAAGTAAGGACAGTCAGTGTGGGGAGAGCCAGCCTTGGATAACTGAGGAAATAAAAGATAGTATCAAATTAAAAGCTCATTTGTACGAAGTCACAAAGAATAGTGGGAGGCTGGAGGATTGGGAAAACTTTAAAAAGCAACAAAGAACAACTAAACAAGAAATAAGGAAAGGGAAGGTAGAGTATGAAAGTAAATTAGCACAAAATATAAAAACAGATAGCAAAAAATTTTATAAATATATAAAATGGAAGAGGGTGGCTAAAGTCAATGTAGGTCCCTTGGAAGACGAAAAAGGGAAATTGATATTGGGTGATAAGGAAATGTTTGAAGCATTGAACAACTATTTTATGTCAGTCTTCACAGTGGAGGACATGTCCAATATGCCAAAGAATGATGTTATGGATGAAATGGGAGGTGAGGACTTAGATAAAATCACTGTCACTAAAGAGACAGTGATGAGCAAACTAAAGGGCCTGAAGGTAGATAAGTCCCCTGGTGCTGATGGGATGCATCCCAGGGTGCAGAGGGAATTGGCGGAGGTTATAGGAGACGTGTTGGTAATCATTTACCAAAACTCAGTAGACTCTGGGCAGGTCCTAGTGGGTTGGAAGACAGCAAATGTCACGCCACTTTTTAAAAAAGGATGTAGGCAAAAGACGGGCAACTATAGGCCAGTTAGCCTAACATCTGTAGTTGGGAAGATGCTTGAAGCTGTCATTAAGGAAGAAATAGTGGAACATTTAGAAAGGAGGGGTTATATTAGACAGACACAGCATGGATTCAGAAAGGGCAGGTCCAGTTTGATAAACTTACTGGAGTTCTTTGAGGACATAATGAGTGCAGTGGATAGAGGGTAACAGGTGGATGTTGAATACTTGGATTCCCAGAAGGCGTTCAATAAGGTGCCGCACAAGAGACTTATAAATAAGATATGGATGCATGGAGTCGGAGGAAGAGTATTGACAGGGATAGTGGATTGGTTAACCAATAGAAGGCAGAGGGTTGGTATAAATTGGTGTTTCTCCGTTTGGCAGTCTGTGGTGAGTGGGGTGCTGCAGGGGTCGGTGCTGGGCCCGCAGCTGTTTACCATTTACATTGATGACTTGGAAGAGGGGACTGAGTGCAGCATAGCAAAAATTGCTGATAACACTAAACTGAGTGGAAAAGCAAATTGTACCAAGGATGTGGAGAGTCTGCAGAGGGATATGGATAGATTAAATTAGTGGGCCAAGGTCCAGCAGATGGAATACAATGCTGGTAAATGCGAGATCATCCACTTTGGAAGGAATAATAGAAGAGCAGATGATTATTTAAATGGTGAAAGATTGCAGCATGCTGTTGTGCAAAGGGACTTGGGAGTGCTTGTGTATGAATCACAAAACGTTGGCTTGCAGGTGGAACAGGTTACTAAGAAGGCAAACTGAATGTTGGCCTTCATTGCTAGAGGGATTGAATTTAAGAGCAGGGAGGTCATGCTGCAACTATACAGGGTACTGGTGAGGCTACACCTGGAGTACTCTGTGCAGTTCTGGTCTCCATACTTGAGGAAGGATTCAAGATTCAAGATTCAAAAGATTCAGAAAACTTTATTGTCATTCTAACCGTACATCAGCTCTGCAGGGCAGAATGAGACAACGTTTCTCAGGGGCAGCGCAATCATAACATAACAAACGCAACACTAAATAATAAACATAACAATAAATAGTAAAACACAATAGCCACATGTCAGTTAAAGTCAAGTTGTAAGTGTCCAGTGCAAGTTAAAAGTGTCCAAAGCAGAGTCAGGTAGAGCAGCTATTTAGCAGTCTGACTGCCTGTGGGAGGAAGCTGTTTAGTAGCCTTGTGGTTTTAGTTTTGATGCTCCTGTAACGTTTCCCTGATGGCAGAAGAACAAACAGTTCACAGAGAGGGTGTGAGGGTTTTTAATGATGTACCGCGTCTTCCGGAGGCATGGACTCTGAAAGAGGTCTTGGACAGAAGGTAGGGAGACCCCAATAACCTTCTCTGCTTCCCTAACCACCCTCTGCAAGGCTTTTTTGTCAACAGCACTGCAGCTAAAGTACCAGGTTGTGATGCAAAAGGTCAGCACACTCTCAACCATGCCTCTGTAGAATGTAGTTAAGATATTAGTGGGGAGTGATGCTTGTTTAAGCTTCCAGTATAAACGATATACTGGCTTTGGAGGCAGTGCAGAGGAGGTTCACCAGGTTGATTCCAGAGATGATGGGGTTAACCTATGAGGAGAGATTGAGTCCCCTGGGACTACACTCTCTGGAATTCAGAAGAATGAGAGGAGATCTTATAGAAACATACAAAATTTTGAAAGGGGTAGACAAGATAGAAGTAGAAAAGCTGTTTCCATTGGTAGGTGAGACTGGAACTAGGGCAGTGGTCCACAACCTCCAGGCTGCAGACCGATACCGAGCCGTGAAGCATGCAGGGGTGCAGCGGCAGCCGGAACGCACCCAGCACATTATTTTAGCTTTTTTCTTCAAGGTGTGCTGGGTGCGTTCCGGCTGCCGCTGCACCCCTGCATGCTTCACGGCCCGGAGGTTGGGGACCACTGATCTAGGGGCCATTGCCTCAAGATTCAGTGGAGAAGACTTAGGACAGAGATGAGGAGAAACTGCTTTTCCCAGAGAGTGGTGAATCTGTGGAATTCTCTGCCCAGGGTAGCAGTTGAGGCTTCTTCACTAAAGATATTTAAGTTAGTTAGATTTTACGTAGTAGGGGAATTAAGGGTTATAGAGAAAAGACAGGTAGATGGAGCTGAGTTTACGGACAGATCAGCCACAATCCTATTGAATGGCGGGGCAGGCTTGATGGGCTGGATGGCCCACTCCTGCTCCTATTTCTTATGTTCTTATGTTCTAAAATGCAGAGATGCAAAGGGACTTGGGAGTCCTTGTGCAGGATATCCGAAAGGTTAACCTCCAGATTGAGTCGGTGGTGAAGAGGGCAAATGCAATGTTGGCATTCATTTCTAGAGGTATAGAATATAAGAGTAGGAATGTGATGTTGAGGCTCTACAAGGCACGTGTGAGACCACACTTGGAGTGTTGTGTGCAGTTTTGGGCTCCTTATTTTAGAAAGGATATACTAACATTGGAGAGGGTTAAGAGAAGATCCATGAGAATGATTCCAGGAATGAAAGGGTTACTGTATGAGGAACGTCTGGTAGCTCTTGGATCAGCCCATGATTGAATGGCGGAACAGACGCGATGGGCCGAATGGCCTACTTCTGCTCCTGTATCTTATTGTTTTATGATCTTATATCAGGGAAAATGCCTTTAGTTTCTTAGAAGCTTGCATAGATTTGGCCTGTCTACAAAAAAATTGACAATTTATAGATGTACAGTGGGGAGCATCTTTACTGGTTGCATCACAGCCTGGCATGGAAACACCAATGCCCAGGAACAAGAAAGTCTTCAGAAAATAGATGCAACCCAGTCCATCATAGTGAAGTCTTTCCCATCATTGTGTATGTTACATGGAGTGCTGCCACAATAAAGTTTCATCCATCATCAAAACACCCCACTCTCCAGGCCATGGTCTCTTCTACCATGGGACAAGACATATAGAAGCCTTAGGTTCCACACCACAGGTTCAGGAAAGGTATTGCCTATCAACCACCAGGCTCCTGAACCGGTGTGAATAACTTCACTCACCACAACTCTGAAATGAATCCATCATCCACAGACTCATTTTCAAGGACTTACTGCAACTCATATACAAAGTATTGCTTTTATTTGCATTGTTTAACTGCTTTTGCATATTGACACAGTATGTAGATAAGCCGACAAGAGGAGAGACTGTACTTAATTTGGTATTGGGAAATGAACCTGGTCAGGTGTCCGATCTCTCAGTGGGAGAGCATTTTGAAGATAGTGATCATAATTCTATCTCCTTTACAATAGTATTGGAGAGAGATTGGAACAGACAAGTTGGAAAAGCTTTTAGTTGGAGTAAGGGGAATTATGAGGCTATCAGGCAGGAAATTGGATGCAGAAATTGAGAACAGATGTTCTCAGGGAAAAGTACAGAAGAAATGTGGCAAATGTTTAGGGGATATTTGTGTGGAGTTCTGCATAGGTACGTTCTAGTGAAACAGGAAAGTTATGGTAGGGTACAGGAACCATGGTGCACAAAGTTAGTAATAAATCTAGTCAAGAAGCAAAAAAAAGCTTACAAAAGGTTTAGAGAACTAGAAGATTATAAGGCTAACGGAAAGGAGCTTAAAAAGGAAATTAGGAGAACCAGAAGGGGTGAAGAGAAGGCCTTTGTGGGCAGGATTAAGGAAAACCCCAAGGCATTCTACAAGTATGTTAAGAGCAAGATGATAAGACATGAAATAATAGGACCTATCAAGTGTGACAGTGGGAAAGTGTGTATGGAATCGGAGGAAATAGCAGAGGTATTAATGAGTACTTTACTTCAGTATTCACTATGGAAGAGGATCTTGGTGATTGTAGTGATGACTTGCAGTGGACTGAAAAGCTTGAGCATGTAGATATTAAGAAAGAGGATGTGCTGGAGCTTTTGGAAAGCATCGAGTTGGATAGGTTGCCAGGACCGGATGAGATGTACCCCAGGCTACTGTGGGAAGCGAGGGAGAGGATTGCTGAGTCTCTGGCCATGATCTTTGAATCATCATTGGGGACTGGAGAGATTCCAGAGGATTGGAGGGTTGTGGATGTTATTCCTTTATTCAAGAAAGCGAATAGAGATAGCCCAGAAAATTATAGACCAGTGAGTCTTACTTCAGGATTTGGTAAGTTGATGGAGAAGATCCTGAGAGGCAAGATTTATGAACATTTGGAGAGGTATAATATGATTAGGAATAGTCAGCATGGCTTTGTCAAGGCCAGGTCGTGCCTTACGAGCCTGATTGAATTTTTTGAGGATGTGACTAAACACATTGATGAAGGAAGAACAGTGGATGTAGTGTATATGGATTTCAGCAAGGCATTTGATAAGGTACCACATTCAAGGTTTATTGAGAAAGTAAGGAGGCATGGGAGCCAAGGGGACATTACTTCGTGGATCCAGAACTGGCTTGCCCACAGAAGGCAAAGAATGGCTGTAGACGGGTCATATTCTGCATGGAGGTCGGTGACCAATGGTTTGCCTAATGGATCTGTTCTGGGACTCTTACTGTTCGTGATTTTTATAAATGACATGGATGAGGAAGAGGAGGGATGGGTTAGTAAATTTGCAGATGACACAAAGGTTGGAGGTGTTGTAGATAGTGTAGAGGGCTGTTAGAGGTTACAGTGGGACATTGATAGGTTGCAAAACTGGGCTGAGAAGTTGCAGATGGAGTTCAACCCAGATGTGTGAAGCAGTTCATTTTGGTGGGTCAAATATGATGGCAGAATATAGTATTAATGGTAAGACTCTTGGCAGTGTGGAGGTTCGGGGGATCTTGGGGTCCGAGTCCATAGGACACTCAAAGCAGCTGCGCAGGTTGACTCTGTCGTTAAGAAGGCATATGGTGTATTGGCCTTCATCAATTGTGGAATTGATTTTAGGAGCCAAGAGGTAATGTTGCAGCTATATAGGACCCTGGTCAGAGACCACTTGAAGTACTGTGCTCAGTTCTGGTCACCTCACTACAGGAAGGAAGTGGAAACCATAGAAAGGGTGCAGAGGAGATTTACAAGGATGTTACCTGGATTGTGGAGCATGCCTTATGAAAACATGTTGAGTGAACTTGGCCTTTTCTCCTTGGAGTGACGGAGGATGAGAGGTGACCTGATAGAGGTGTGTAAGATGATGAGAGGCATTGACCGTGTGGATAGTCAGAGGTTTTCTCGCAGGGCTGAAATGGTTGCCACAAGAGGACGCAGGTTTAAGGTGCTGGGGAACAGGTACAGAGAAGTCATCAGAGTTAAGTTTTTTACTCAGAGAGTGGTGAGTGTGTGGAATGGGCTGCTGGCAACAGTGGTAGAGGCGGATACGATAGGGTCTTTTAAGAGACTCCTGGATAGGTACGTGGAGCTTAGAAGAATAGAGGGCTATGGTTTAACCTAGTAATTTCTAAGGTAGGGACATGTTCAGCACAACTTTGTGGGCCGAAGGGCCTGTATTTTGCTGCAGGTCTTCTGCATTTCTATGCTTGATTATCAGTCTGTCTTTTACGTGTACTTTTCCATAAAATGTTATCGTATTTCTTTTTTCCTGACTGCAAAAAAAAAGAATTTCGAGGCAGTATATGGTAACATATACATAGTTGGATAACAAATTTATTTTGAACTTTGAACTTTGAATCCTTCTTTATGTCGGCTATTTCCCTAAGGCTGTGGAAATGAAAATATAGTCAGTGCAGGGGAAGTAGACTTATATGATGGATTGGGCTGCATTAATAACTCTGCAATTCTTAGAGTCTTGGGCATAGCAGTTACCATACCAAGCTGTGCTACATGTGCTACATGCAGATAGGATGCTTTCTGTAAAAATTGGTGATGGGCAATACAGGCATGTCAAATTTATTTAGCCTCCTGAGGAAGAAGAGATGCTCATCTGCTGTTTTGGTCATTGTGCCCACATGGCTGGACTAGGACAAATTGTTGGTGATATTTAAACATAGGATTGTGGGCAGAATGAAATAGGGTTAATGTAGGACTGACGTGCTTGGCTGACATGCCTGCTTCAGTGCTGTATGACTCCATCTATCTCCATAATTTTTAAGTGGTGTTACATTGAGGTCACTATCTGGTGGCATCAGTCTCCAGGGATAAAAGTTATTATTGCCTTTTGATAGTCCATATGTAAGGCTTTCAGGTCTTACACTCTGGACTGGCCACCTCTCACAGTTTCCACCTCCTCCACCAGCCAATTTTATACTGTTAGTGTATGTGCTGGATTGCAATTATATGTGCTGTGTGTGACTGGATGTACTGTGTTTGGCATTGGCCCCAGATGTACTGTATACATGTGTATGGTTGAATGCCAATACTTTGAACTTGAATTGTCCCCTCCAAAGCACAGCTTATAAAAATCATGACCCACCCCCTCCTCCCCATCCAGTGTTATGCCATTCTGTACTGTTTGGTAAGTCAGGTTTACTTGCAACACAACCATCAGCACCTACCTCAGTCACAGGAGCGCACCTCCCCTTTAAGAGATGCCGGCCAGCTTTAAATGAAGGCACTGGACACCTCCTGATACAGCCCAACGAATCCACCACTGCGCCGTGATCATTGAAGTGAATCGGAAGCACAAAGTGGGGCTGCAGTAAAAGGATTAACCTTGCCATACACACATACTTCTGAGACCCGTTTGTGAGAGTTATCAAATTTACCCGATTGTGGTTTTTATTCGTAACAAACAATGCTGCCTGCATCATAAGCACAAGAGATTGTGTAGATGCTGGAAACCCAGAGAAACACACACGAAATGCCGGAGGAACTCAGCAGGTTGGAAACGAATAAACAGTCGACGTTTCGAGCCGAGACCCTTCATCGGTACAGTCCAAGTTAACAAATTTCACGACATATGCCGGTGATGATAAACCTGATACTGATTCTGACCTGCTAAGTTCCTCGAACATCTCGTGTGTGCTTCTTTGTATAATATCTGTAGTGTGTCTAAAGCAACACACACAAAATGCTGGAGGAGCTCAGCAGGTCAGGCAGCATCTACGGAAATAAATAAACAGTCGGCTTTTCGTGCCGAGATCTTTCCTCAGGATAAGTGTACATAAATCCTTCACTGACGTATACAGTTCCTCAGTGTATATAAATCGTTGGAGAATACAATAGATATCGCCAATTTATAATAAAAACAATACATTCAATGTAAAGTAAATTAAAAAGTTACCAACGGGAAGTGATGCAAAATCTAAAATCAATGCCCACTCCTCCCCTTTTCACTTGATAAACTGCGCACAGTCCGCGGTTTACGCTCCGTTTGGTAAAAGACAGATTTCTGAAGCAAACCCCCTTTGACAACCGGGGATGGTGTAATCCAGGAAGCAGAGTGTTCGGAAAAAAAAATCAGGTGACACGCTCTGCCTCCCCGCTGAGATGGAATAGCCTCCGAGTCGGCTGAATACACACGCGAAGAAGAGGAGGAGGAGGAGGAGGAGGAGGAGGAGGAGGAGGAGAAGGAGAAGGAGAAGACGAAGACGAAGACACCGGGTTAGCGCACACTCGAGGGCTCAAACGTGGAGCTGCCGGGGGAAAGGGCTCCCGGCTGAACAGGGACTTGCTCAGCAGTGGGAAAGCGACACCAGCCATGGCTTCAAATTTTAATGACATAGTGAAACAGGGCTATGTGAAAATTCGCAGCAGAAAACTGGGGGTGAGTGGAAATCCAGCGACAGCGCTTGTTAACAGCTGGTTTTAACAAAATCTCAATTGATACTAGCGCGACAGTATTGATGGGTATGGATGGGCTTTAAACACTGTAGATAAAACTGTGAATTATTAACAAAAGCAATAAGGTTGGCTTCGGTGTGTATGTTAAAAAGGCGCTGGGGAAGCCTAACTTTCCTTTATCAGCGTGATTTCTCATCTGTCAGATTCGGTGCGTTTCCCACACTGATAGTGCGGAGTTTCTGAACGAGGAAATTGTCATTTATAGATAGTCCTAACCAGGACTCATGTTCATAGGCTCGTGCTGTGTTGAGGAGGGGAAAAAAAAACGAAGTTAAACATGTTCTTTTATCGTGAAGATGCCACCTGATTATGCTCCCAGTATTTGCCTGTCTGTAATCAGTGAGATGGCTCTTTTCCTATTTTAGAACAACCATGGTTTAAACGTCAATACATCCTGCTGGAATTTAATTACATTAAAAAACTGATCAATAATTTTGATCCAATTTTTCACGTAACTACTCGCCCGCTGTAGTGCTATCATGCACATTACAAAGAAATCATCTTGCACATAAAAATACATTGGAACTGATGACAAAGTTGTTTTTCACCAAACGTGCAGGAATCATTTTGCAAATGTCAGTGTAGGATTTTGTGTCAATGTCATTGTTTCTATGTATCAGCACTTACTTGCGTTAAATGTTGTTTGCATATGCAGCACACCTAGATATCTTCTACTCTTCCAAATGTGTCGCATTGTACCGCTGATTTTTGTTGGCAAAATAAAAGACATAAGTTTTGTATCAAGAGTCACAGGAGAAGATCAATGGAATTGAGATATAAGTGCATTATTGGCGCTTGTTTGTTGTATTGGGATACTGTATTGCCCTATTTGGGTCAAACAACAAAGTGTTATAGTAGCTATACAGAATTGTGAGGGGTGTAGATATGGTAAAAGCAATCAGGTTTTTGTCCTCCGTTGAGGCTGGGTGAGACGAGAACTAGAGGTCATAGGTTGAGGGTGAAAGGTGAAACGTTTAAGGGGAACATGAGGGAGAACTTCTTCACTCAGAGGGTGGTGCCAGTGTGGAACGAACTGTCAGCGGAAGTGGTAGATGCGGGTTCCATTTCAACATTTGAGAGAAATTTGGACAGGTACCTGAATGGGAGAGATATGGAGGGCCATGGTCCGGGTGCAGGTCGATGGATTAGGCGGGGCAATAGTTCAGGACGGAATAGATGGGCCGAAGTGCCGGTTTCCATGACTGACTCTAGCTTCAGGAACTCAAGGCAAGAACAACATCCAAAGTTGCAACAATTGTTCAGATGTTGCCGTTTAAAGAACTTTTAAAAACATTTAACATGTTTTCTTGTTTCGTCCATGTCAAGTCCTTAAAATATATTCAAAGGCTATGTGAGCTTCTCCTCCAGTAACACAATGCATAATGCATAAGGGTCTCGGCCTGAAACGTCGACTGCACCTCTTCCTACAGATGCTGCCTGGCCTGCTGCGTTCACCAGCAACTTTGATGTGTGTTGTTACAATGCATAATTGTTCAGTTTGTGATATGTTTGTGAGGCAAGAATGTTTGTACATTTTGTGCAGCTAGAAATGGACCTTGGTGAAGGTTGATGAGTGGTGTGTTTCCTCAGGAAATTTCGTTCGCTTGCTCTTATTTTTCTGACGGCGTGGGTTTGGAGTTCCAGCTGATTTCCGTTCTGCTTTTGTGAAATGTCCAATGTTGCCCAGAGAATCCGGCACATGCTCCCTTATCCGGCTTATTGCGTTTGGCTCTGTTTGCGCTGCGCAGGCTAATGCCTTGTAACGTGTGCGAGACTTCAGTGGGCTAGCAATTGTTGTGAGGGTGTGGGTACGAGCTGCCGAACCTGCGTTGCCTTGGGCAGTGGTTTGAAGCGTTGTCTGGGAACGGACAGGAGATGCAGATCTGGGTAAAGGCGCGTGAAACGGGAACGAAGATGGCTCTTCCTAACCACTGCTGCGGAAAAACCCTGCCGTGGAAACTAGGTTTTGATCAGTCCAGTGTAACATGTTTTTTCCCATTTCACTGCCCTGATTAGATACTGGTACAGTTTATCTTGACCGGTTACTTAAATGCCGTTTAGGTATTCATACACGTTCAAATTGTTTAAAACTATTCTAAGGGTGATAATCTGTTTGTAGACTCTGTATGTGCAGAGTAACATGCAAAATGCTGGAGGAACTCAGCAGGTCAGGCAGAATCGATGAAAAGGGTTTGGGGCTGAGACCCTTCATCAGGTGGGGAAAAATAAACAGTTCAGAGTCCTGATGAACTTGTTGAGTTCTTCCAGCAGTTAGTGTGTGTTAGTCTGGATTTCCAGCATCTGTAGAATCTCGTTATTGAAATTGCTTTTAACTCGATCTAATGTAATGTGCACAGTCGCTCTTATAAACCCTCCTTTGATTTCTGCATTTACGATCAAGATAATGTATGAAGAGTTGCAGACTTTCACCCTGTGAAAGGTGGTGTAAGGGTGATTAGCTGTCTGCTTCTTGGAGTGATAGGATCTAAAATGGCAACAGACTTTTCAGATCTTTTAAGTGGGTTGCCATAAAAGCATACTTTCCAAACAAATCACAAATTATGTGACTGAAACAATATTGACAGGACTGCTGTAACTATTGTCTGGCAAGTTCAGAGCTTGTATCTGCCACGGAATGTGAGGCACTTTATCAGTGTTTAAAAACAAGGCAAAGAATTAATCTTCTTAATAAGTTCCATTGCCGAAATGGGTATTTGGTTTCTGGATAAAATCCCTTCTTTCGCTATTACTTGTATTTATTTTTCTATGCAGAATATACATAAATCTGATGGCACTCAGTTAAGGCTATAATTAAAGGGTGGCTTAGTGAGTTTCTGCCACAGGAATGAGAGAAAGTGAGAGTAGGGGTATGTCATTCGTGGACTTTCACTCTGCCATTGAGAACACAGACCATAAGACATTAGAGCAGAATCAGGCCATTCGGTCTGTTGAGAATGTCCTGCCATTTAAGACTGACACTCAGTCTGTTCAAACTGAATGTGCAATCATTTGGACTAGCTGTAATGTGCGCATATTGAGTCAGGACATGGCTGGGGGCTGCATTCATTTCCTGTCAGATCTTGATTCCTTACAGTAAAATAAATCTATTCAAGAATATAAGACCATAAGACATAGGAGCAGAATTAGGCCATTCAGCCCATCGAGTATACTCTGCCACTTTATCAAGGCTGATTTAATATCCCTCTCAAACCCTTTCTCCTGCCTTCTCCCTGTAAACTTTGATACCCTGACTAATCATGAACCTATCCATCTTGGCTTTAAATATACTCAATGATTTGGCCTCTACAGCTGTTTGTGTCAATGAATTCCACAGATTCACTACCCTCTAGCTAAAGAAATTCCTCATAATCTCTGTTCTAAATGGATGTCCCTCTGTTCTGAGGTTGTACCCTTTGTTCCTCGAATCACCTACTGTAGGGAACAGCCTCTCCACATCCACTCTATGGATTTCAATGAGACCCCCCCTGCATTCTTTTAAACACCAGCGAGTACAGGCCCAGAGCCATCGAACACCCTGACACTCTCGAATTCATGGCATAGTACTTGTGTCTTCCACAGTGATGGCTGATGCAAAATGCTCATTAAGTTTGTCTGCCATTTCCTTGCTTCCACTGCTACCTCCTCAGCATTATTTTCCAATAGTCCGATATCTACTCTCATCTCTCTTTTACTCCTTATTGTACATATCTGAAAAAAGAACTTTTGGTATCCTCTTTGATATTATTGGCTAGCTTTCCTTCGTATATCATCTTTTCTCTCCTTTTTGCTTTTTAGTTGTCTTCTGTTGGTCTTTAAAAGCTTTCCAGTCTGCTAGCTTTCCAATAATTTTGCAATATGCACTCTGTTTTCCTTTTATGTTGTTTTGACTTCCCTTGTCAGTCACAATTTCCCCATCCATGCTTTAGAATACCTCTTCACCTTTAGGATGTATCTATCCTGTGCCTTCCGATTGCCCCAGAAACTCCAGCCATTGCTGTTCTGCTGTCATCCATGCTAGTGTCCCCTTCCAATCAATTTTGCCCAGCTCCTTTCACATGCCTCTATAATTCCCTTTACTCCATTAGAATACTGATACACTCGAGTTTACCTTCTCCCTTTCTGACCACAGGGTGAATTCTATCATATTATGATCACTGCCTCCCAAGGGTTCCTTTACCTTAAGCTGTATAATCAAATCTAGTTCATTACACAGCACCCAATCCAGAATTGCCTTTCCACGAGTGAGCACAACCACAGGCTGCTCTAGAAAGGCTTCTTGTAGGCAGATTTCCTCTCTTGAAATCCAGCACCAACTTGATTTTCCTAATCTATCTGCAAATTGAAGTCCCCATGACTATCATAACAGTATGTTCAATGATAGCCTGCATGGCCATCTGAAATAAAGATTTCCTAAAATCCATACTCCTCTGAGAGAAGAAAATTCTTTTCTTCGCTTTATTTTAGTTGGACAATCCCTTATTCTGAATTAATACTTCTGAGCTCAGAATTTCCTTGCAAAGTGAAACATTCTCTCTGTATCTACCCCAAGTTCGCTCAGTACTTTATGTTTCAATTAGACCACATCTTGCTTGTCAAAAAATTCCAGTGAGTTCAACTTGCTCTACCTTTTTCACCAACCCTTCCTCCTAGAACTCATTCCAGTGAACCTTTGCTGAACAGTCTTCAATATCAGAATATTTCTGCATTAAGTAGATAAAAATATCTTAAATTTAGAATATTGTGTAGGGCAATTAAACAATATGCTGTCTCTGTCTTCATAGAAGACACAAAAGTAGTGGAGTACAAAGGACTTGCAAGAATTAAGAGTGAAAAGCAATCAATATTAATTTAAAAATACTAGAGAGGCTGGTGAAATTGAGAGGCCATAAATCCTAAGGATCTGTTGATTTATGACATAGAATTTGAAAGAGATGGCTGTTGGAATGTTGAATGTATTGGTTATCATTTTTCAGAATTACTGTATATAGATTCTGGAATAGTTCCTGCAGATTGGAGCATAGCATATACTGTATGATTCTGTTATTTCAGAAAGGAGGGAGAGAGGCAAAATGTGTATCTACCAACCAGTTTGCCTAATACGATGAGAAACTATTGATCACCGTTGTTCTTGTGAATGTTGGGTCAGGCCTGATGGTGATGCCTTTTACTGTTAAACAGTATGTTCACAATCGTTATTCACATAAGGGTTTCCAACATGATTGGCTTGTTGAAACCTCTGATGGCTGGTGACATTCAAAGAATGATAGCCCTGTTAGAATTTAGCACTTTAGGAGGCGAGAGTTAAAATCCAGCAAGAGGATTCCATCTTTTTGGAGAGTAGACTGCCAGTGAAAAAAGAGTTAAAATAAATGTCTCATGATGCTGATCACAGATTACGAATTGTAGTCATGGTGTTTATTCATGCTAAACTCTTGATGAGATTGAATCCTTGTTAAAAACAATTTTTGCTTTACGGAATGGAGTTATTCTTTACAGAATCCAATGTGTTGAAGGATTCATTGCCTGTAGAACACAGCCTTGGATTTAAAGCAATGGCACAAGTAATGTAGGAATATCAAGCACTATTTTTTAACTGAAATGCTTTGTGGGTAAACGGTGTTTCATTTAATAGGTCTACTGCCCTCAGTGTACGTGTGGACACAGCCATGCAGTGAGCTAAACAAGTTCTTACAAATCACCCAAGACAGAAGCTTTCTTTCAGGGTTTTTAATAGGATATCTTTTATTTTTGTGAAAAGATATTACATTTCAAGGGCAATTAAAGAGTGAATGAAGATGAATGCCTTTCCATCATGTGCAGAATAGAGACTACCTGTGCAGGAAGTGGTGCAAAAAACAGCTTGCGTACAGGAAGTGATGTTCGCAAAAATGAACTGTGCCTCTCAGAGGCCAAAGCGATAGGTGACTCAATTATATATTTGTAATCCTAAAGGTGTCCTTTTGCCTGCCAGGACTGGATTATACTTGTAGTCCATGGTGGCAAACAAACAAATTAACCACTGATTTCAAAGCAAAAGTCAATTTGTTATCAAAGTATGTGTGTTACCATAGAATATCTTGAGATCCATTTTCGGAAGCATTAAGAAACCCACTTGAAATTCTGAAAACCTATACATAAAGCTGACAAACAACCAATGTGCAAAAGAAGACCCTGTTGTTTGTTAACCGTTAGATAGTGCAGATGCCGTTGATGCCTGCCTTGCAGTCAACCAAAGAGACAAATGTAGTAACGGATGGGATAATGAGCCCAAGCCCTTCTTCTTGTGTTCTATTTAAAATGGAGGGAAGAGATGAGAGATTGCTATTCCCTCAGACTGTCCGTATTGATGGCAAAGGATGCACCAGAACCACCCTTGTCTATTTGTTCTACTGCAGAAAAAACGTCTCAACATTTTTTGCACTTTAAAGTGTGGAGTAAACTGCCATTGTCACTCCTGATTTGTTGGGTATTGATGTAGAAGTAATGATATGTTCTTTTATTTTGTGGTCTGGTATAGTGATCTGGATAAGAATTGATAATCTTTTCAGAGTCTGTTCGGTGGACTCCGTTTTAAAGTAGGAGCCAGAAAGCTGCACTTCCTGACCTCTCAGTTGTGAAGTTAACGTTCTTATCACTGTTGGTATTCATAGCCATTTTCTGTTGAAGCAATAACTGGAATCCCACCAGGGAGAACTGACATTCATGGCTAATTGGTAGCAGAATTTGCTAGTTAAACTTCAAAGTAATACATGGGACCCATTAAGAAGAAAGTCAAGCTTTTTTTATTATTGTCATTAAATTGAAAGGAAACTACTTCAAAAAGATTAAGAAAAATATTGAATAATTCTTGCATTTTTTGGTTTGCTGGAATTGTGACTTCTCATAATATTGAATGTTTCTGAGATGTGCTTCCTTTCAGCATTGTTTCAGCAATGCATTGCGTGATCTTTCGATCAGTACAGTATGTGTTTGAATGCCGCTTGAAGTTTATTTCCTCAGTCTGGAAGGGATAAGACAGAAAAGGTCCTTGGGCAGAATATGGAAACACTAGATTGCAGGTGCTGAAAAATGAGTTGCTGAAGGAACTCAGCAGGTCAGAAAGCATCCTTCCATCTGGACTGATGGCAGAGGGGAGATCACTGGTATAAAGAGTGAGGCTCATATGGGGCAAGAGCTGGCAAGCAAGAAGTGGATGCTGTGAGGCGGGGTTCCATGGGCATATGGAGTCTTATGAAAGGCATTGGGCAAAGAGAGAGACTGAGGCTTGCAGGGTGAGATATGGAGGCAACAAAGGGCTATAGATAATTTCATTTTATAACAGGAATTAAATAAGGGGGATACAGTGGGCAGATGGGAGCAGTGGGGGGAGAGGACCCAATGGGAGGAGTGTATGGGTGATGGGCAGATGGAGTAGGTGGGGGAGGGGAAAGAAACTGGAAATAAGGGAGAGAGAAAGAGATCAAAGGGGAATGGATCGTTTGACATTGGATAATTAAGTTTTCATTTGCCCCACCTCTCTTTACCTCTTTATGTTACTATCTCCCCTCTACTCTTTCAGTCCAGATGATTAGTCTCCACACGAAATGTCGACTGCACACTTTCCTCTATGGTTGCTGCTTGACTTGCTGAATTCTTCCAACAGGTCACTTTTTGCTTCAGACAGTATACATTCAGAGTGTTGCCCATGAGCGGGTCTAATTTTCTTACTGGTTCTTGCAATACCATTTGAAGCTACTGTTGATGCTGTCAGCAGGCTCTATGGTCCTTTGAGCTGGATTTCTAGCAGGCCTACATGGTGATCCATCAATTGATCCTCACTTAATCCTTCAGGTTCCTGTGAAATAACGATGAACATGTTTCCTAACTAAGGCCTATATGATTGTACGAGATGGAGAGAGATTAATAGTATTATATTAGTTGTAGAACACATAGCAGTGCATCAGTAGCCTGCTTTAAACTCTGCATGACTTTGTTTCCCATTAACCACCTCCTGAGACCAATTTCAATCCATAGAAACGTGATATCAGAAATAACTAAAATCAGTTTTAAGTTTGGTTACATTTGTTTCTGAATTGATATTGACAAACCAAAGGAAAAATACAGAGAAGGTGAGCAAGGGCTAAAAATGGTGTGGGAATTATTATGTACTAAATGTTTAATTTTGAGTATGAAATGGGTGGAAAGGTTTCCAATTTATCAAGGGGTGTATTGGCAGTCACCCTGCTACAGGCTTTCTTGATGAACCAGTGAACAAGCTGGTATATCAGGCAGTTCTACCTTGCAATGCCACTGATCCAAATGGAGTTTTGACTCTGGTGCTGTCTATGTGGAGCTTACATGCTTTCAAGTCAAGTTAAATTTATTGCAGTGTGCACCAGCACATTGAGGTAGGGCACAGCACAATGAAAAGTTGCAAGCAACATCAGGTGTACTAGGTACAGACAATTCCTGTCAGAGTCACTTTATATATAGATACTTCTGCACCTGACATCACGTGTATGTCTGTATATGTGTATGTATATATATATACGCGCGTGCACACATACACACACACACACACACACACACACACACACACACAAACACAAATATATATATATATATACAGTTTATTTATATAAGCTAATTTTATGTATGTGGCCATACTAAAAAGTATTTGTAAACTGTGTTTAACAGGATTGCTTTTACAATTATTGTGTGGCTTATGCTTATTATGTTTTTTAAGCTGCATTGGATAAAGAGTAACAAACATTTTGTTCTTCCTCACACTGGTGTACTGAAGAATGACAATAAACAGTCTTGAATCTTGAAAGTAAAATTACACCCTTCAGTGGGCTGGGGTTTTTGGAGGACTGCAAAAGCAAGACATTAGTTCAACAAAAACAAAGATATGGTCAAAGCTGTGTCCATGGTGGTGCAAGAGGCATTCCATTGCGAAGGTAAAGTCAGGGTTGTGCAGGTTGTTTCAAGTCCCAATGAATGTAAAATGAATAGGTGTTCCTGACTTGAGACCTTTCTCGCTCCCTGCCTGACCACAGCTGTAACAACCCGGGTGATGTAAGTCCTTGATGATAGATGCTGCCTTTTCTCCCCAAACACTCTGGTTTCCTCCCACGTTACAGGTTATTTGGTCACTATAAATTTCCTACTGTGTAGGTCTCTAACTTGGAGTAATTTTTCTCCCCTTCACCTTCTCTGTTCTTACATTATTCATTGTGGCTCTCCTCACCCGTTACATTCTCTTCACCTGCCTCTCATCTCCCACTGGTGTCCCTCCTCCTTGCCTTTCTCCCATGGTCAATTGTTGTCTCCTGTCAGATTCCTTCTTTTTCAGGCCTTTACCTTTTCCACCTATCACCTCCCACCTTCTCATTTCATCCCCCGCCCCTCACCCACCTACCTTCCCCTCACCTGTTTTCACCTGCCAACTTGTACTTCTTATCCTGTCTCCATTTTATTCAGGTTCCTTCCTCCCTCCCTTTCCAGTCCTGATGAGGGGTCCAAAACATTGACTGCTTATTCCCTCCATAGATGCTGCCTGATCTGTTGAGTTCCTCCAGCACTTTGTATGTGTTACTCTGGATTTTCAGCATCTGTAGAGTCTGTTGTGTGTTGGAGAATCTCAGGACTGGGGACGGGTGATGCTGCTGTACAGGCTGATGTGAGCAGATTACAGAGAAATAAGTGTGGGAATTGAGGTGGGGGGGCACTTTGCTGTGACAGCTCCATATATTTGAAGAGCAGAATGGCCTTCAATATCATATGGAAATGTTTGGTTCTTGGACTGTGCAATTCAGAAAGGTTAATTAATTTTTTTGGATTACGGTCTTTAGGGAAAAGGGATTGTAATATACTTAAAGTTTACTTAAAAATTGAACATTGGATTCTGAAGCCAGGGTTCTCAAGGTATGGGACATATGTTGACTGTGGTAAATAGGGGAAAAGGTGTTGAAAGATAAAACATAAACAAACAGTGGTCAATGTATCAAGAATTAATAAATGTTACAACCAACTTGGATCAATTCTGTTGGCACAACAACCCAGTAGGACAAGTGGTCTAACCATACCTAACAAGAGAAAATCTGCAGATGCTGGAAATCTGAACAACACACACAAAATACTGGACGAACTCCGCAGGCCTGGCAGCATCTATGGACAAGAGTACAGTTGACATTTTGGGCCAAAACTCTTCAGCAGTTACAGTATCAGATTAAAGGAAGAAGCTTGCAACATTGTCAACAATATCAATGAATCTGTAGACGGGGGAAGTTTAGAATTTTGAGGATCAAAGTTGAGATAACTGTTGCAAGTATTTATAAAAAGGATGGTAAATATTTCTATAGCCTGTTTATAGATTTTTTTTATAATTCTCTGTGCAAAATGAAAAACATTAATAAACATTTGTTGTTATTCCCATAACAGACTGAGACTGAAGAAGTTATCATGTAAAATATAAAAATGGCAGAGAATTGAAACATGCTTTGTGTATCTGCCTTTTAAAGAAGAAGATGCAGAAAATGGTGCGTAAATAGTGCTGTTGTACAGACCTGGAGTGAATGAGGAGTTCACCTGTCTGCACTTACCCCTTCCTAGTGTAATGCCCTGGTCCATATATTTTACTGTTATGCTGTATGTGTTTCATTTTGCGCTGCTCTGTGCGAGCTGCTTGTTTCCAGCTTATGTTTGGATTATTGTTGAAGATATGGGGACATGTCTGCCATCCAATTAGGATGGTTGAATTGAAGGGGTGGTTTCTCTGGTGAGTGACACTAAGGTTGGGCTTGGGGTTTTTTTTTGGTGGTTCAAGAGAGACGAAGAGAGAAGACGCCAGAGAGAAGAGATCATAGGATTCGACCCGGAGCTGGACCATGATTTGTCGAATCCTGGGGTGAGATCAATTGAGGATTGGTGACTTGGGGAAACCATGAGATCCAACTTGTGCGTATTAGACCATTTCATTAAACTGGGCCCCTTTTTTTGGTTCTTTTTGTTATTAACCCTTTAGTCAAATTAAGAATTATAAAGAATTTAATTGTATGCGGTGTAGCATCTGTAATTTCGTGGCACTCATTTGTAACAGGGTAACGAATCACACGGCATCCATATAAGTGGGGTTTTGGGGTGGGTTCACGCCCCAATCTCCCATGTTTGGCGGGGCCAGAGATTGTCTTCCCGAGGCTTATGCAGCTAAGGAAACCAGAATGTTTCACCAGCTTCTCAGGTTGGGGTTCAGGGTCCAGTGTCATGGACTGCAAGGTGACTGCCCGCTCGACTGTTCAGGTCTTGGTTGGATTGCTCTTTGTCTAGAATCACCCCCTTGACCTTATCACTATGGGTTACCCTACCAGGAGCAAAGCACCAGATGGCTAAACCCAAGATGGTATTGCTGTCGTGATTTCAGGAACCATCCTCAAGGTCCTTGTCCTAGTGCTACAGTATCCCTGCCTGATAATAGGGGGTCAAAGTATAGTTGGAGGTTGAGGGATGATAGACAGTGGTAAGGGACCTGCGTACATACCACACCTGATAAATATCTCATATGGGTAGAATGGAGATCGCGACAAACTTCTCAGGAGTCCTTGCGATTCTTTATAGGGTCTTATGGTCAAATGCCTTGCAATTCCTGTACCAGACAGTGAT
Organism: Mobula birostris; assembly: GCF_030028105.1. NCBI lineage: Eukaryota > Metazoa > Chordata > Chondrichthyes > Myliobatiformes > Myliobatidae > Mobula > Mobula birostris. The sequence goes on from NC_092370.1 coordinate 132,441,776, forward strand.
GCAACTGGTCAGGACACTCCCGATGGTGCTGCTGTGAAAATTGATTAGAATGGGGCAGTGGGGAGCCTCACTCAGCTCAACCTCCTCAGGAAGTGGAGACACTGCTGTGCTTTCTTGACTAAATAGGTGGTGTTAAGGAGCCAGGTGAGATCATCTGTTATGTGCTCTCCCAGAAACTTTGTGCTCCTAACACTCTCCATGCAATAATCATTTTTGTGCAGTGAGTAGTAGTCAGTCTGCACCTTCCTAAAATCAACAATCACCTCTTTAGTCTGGTCCATTTTGTGACTCGAGTTGTTGTGCTCGCACCATTTTGCCAGCTGCTCTACCTCCTCTCTGGATGCTGTCTCATCGTTGTTGTTGATGAGGCCAACGAATGCTGTACCATCAGTGAACTTGATGATACAGTTTGGATTGGATCTAGCAGTGCAGTCATGTGTCAGCAGTGTGAACAGCGGCCGGCTGAGTCCAGAGCCATGGGGGACAGGGGTGGGAGGGCACTGGTGCCCAGCGTGATGGAGCTAAAGGTGTTGCTCCCAACACAAACAGACCGTGGCTTTTCTGTCAAGATCCTGTTACACTTGTGCCCAGCGTGATGGAGCTCAAGGTGTTGCTGCCAACACAAACGGACCGTGGCCTTTCCGTCAAGAAATCCAAGATCCAGAGAGAAGTGTTGATACCCAACAAGGACGGTGGATGCACCAGCTTCTGAAGGACGTTCGTATTAAAGGCCTTGCTGAAGTTGCTAAACAGCATTCTGGTGTACGAGACACCATTTTCCAGATGGAACAGGATGAAGTTGAGTCCGGAGACTATGGCATCATCAGTGGACAATATGAGTGATAAACAAACTGGACAGGGCTGAATATGGCAGGACACTGGGATTTAATGTGATCCATAAGCAACCGTTCATAGCACTTCATTATTGAGGTTATATTGCCACTGGACGGTGGTCGTGAAGGCAGCTTACTGCCGCCCTCTTGGGAAACAGATTGTTGGTGGCTGTCTTGAAGCATTTGGGGACAGTGGACTGTTCCAGAGAAATGACAACGATGTCTCTGATAACCACATAGTCCCTCAGCACCCAACAATGTATGTTCTCAGGACCAGCAGCTTTACGTGGTTGATCCTGGCTCGGGTCTTCCTCACATCAGCTGTAGCCACACAGAGTACTTGCTCCTTGGGAGGACGGAGTGAGTGTGGGCGGGGGATTCCTCACCAGCACATTGCTCCGTGCATCAAACGGAGTGTAGAACACTTTCAGCCTATCAGGAAGAGAGGCAGCGCTGCTGTTGACATGCAGGGTCAACGTAGACCATTATGGTCTGAATGCCCTGCCACATGTGCTGTGTGTCTCGGGTTGTACATCCTCTGTGAATAATCCCGTTTTGCCTTCCTGATGGCATGGGAAAGCACAAGCTCTTACTGTCCTGAGAGCTGTCTTAAGCCCCAATCTGAAGGCAGTATCCCGATGTTTCAGCAATGCCTGCTGTCGGCCATGGCTTCTGATATTACACACATGGATGTCTGTAGTAACAGTGACATCCTCAAAGCACTTCGCCATATACCAGGGATTCCCAACCTGGGGACCAGGGACTCCTTGATTAACAATGTTGGTCCGTGGCATAAAAATGGTTGGGAACCACTGCTATGTACTGCAACCTGTCATAGATCCCGCATATTCATCAATGTTAATGTGATGGTTGTAGGTAGCCACCTCCCTGAATGTCTGCCAGTCTGTGTTTTCAAAATGGTCCTGTAATGGTGAGGTTGCTCCTTCTCACCAGGTGCTTATCTCCCTTTGAACTGGTTTGCCTTGTTTGATAAGTGGTGTATATGCAGAATTTAGCATAAAGAGAGGTGGACAGAGTATCCAAGGTGGGGTGGGGAGCAGCTTTGTATGCACCAGGGACGTTGATATAAACCGGGTCTAATGTGTTCTCACCTCTGGTAGCAAAGACAGACTGCCAGTAGAACTTAGGCTGGGCTGTTTTTAAGTTAGCATGGTTGAAGTTTGGTTCACATCCTTGCCACAATGCAGATACAACTCCTGTCAAAGTTATAAATGACAGCTCCTCTTGTCACTGTGATGAGGGTAATCGAATGCCCATGCACCTCGCCCGCCATTTCTTAGTGAGGGTGCTGCAATTTGCAATTGATTTTTATTTTTGTTTAATACTTAATTTGCCATTAACCCTGATGTGACTTAGATTTAGGACATGAGTCATGAATATTAGGCACTTTGAGGTTTTTTTCATCAAGGGATTGTGCACAAGGATGGCTTTTATATGGAAGTTGTGAGCCATTAAATTGATGTCGCTCGTTCCTATGGTCTTTAAAAAATGTGCTCATTAAGATGAAGGATGTGAATGCATATAACAATTTCCATTTCAGTGCCCATCACCAACAATCTCTTGTTAAGTGCTGCATGACCAAATGCCACACACTTGTACTCGGCCCAGCAATGTATTCCAACTGTGTCTCAGCAGAGAAAGCTGTTGTGTGCCAGTGTGCAATCTTTTAAAATGGTCTCGGCATGGGAATATTTCTTTGGAGATGTCTTTTCGTTTTTTTTGTTCAAGGTGGCACCGAGTTGTCGTCTCCATCATGTTTATGGCTCAGACTTCGCTCTCTTTTAAGTTCACAGGGATGGTTTTGAGGAGAGAGAGGGGGAAGTTGGGGTCTGGTTAGGTTTTAGGGATATGGTTGTTGGCGAGAAGGAGGTGAGATTAGTGTTTAGGGACAGGGATGTGGAGAAGTTAGAAGTCTCATTTCACAATTATAGCTTGCACACAGAGGAGATTTACAGAGCATTGATCTGATTTTGGATTTCAAAATTGTCTTTGTGTGCAGAAGATGGACCAGCATCCTTAATGCTTTATTCAGCTTGCGCTCTTGTTATTTGCCAAGCTGCAGTAGCTCTGGTCTCTGCAAATGCCTTCTTTTTAGCCACAAACAAGAGAAAATCTGCAGATGCTGGAAATCCAAGCAACACACACACACAAATTGCTGGAGGAACTCGGCAGACCAGGCAGCATCTGTGGAAAAGAGTTACAGGCTGAGACCATTTCTCAGGACTGGAGAAAAAGATGAGGATTAAAGTGACTTTCAATGATTTTTTGTGGCTTTTCCTTCCAGCCCTACAATCTGTAGAGGTCTCTATTGTCATACCCTCTGACTTTCTATTCATAGTAACATCAAAAAGTGTTAGAGGATCTCAGCTGGTCAGGCAGCATCCATGGAAAGGAAGAAAAAATGGACCTTTTGGGTTGAGACTCTTTATCAGGACTGGAAAAGAATGGCGAAGAATCCAGAATAAGAAAATGGGAGTGGGGTTGTGGGGAAGATGAATGTGTACAAGCATGAAGGTTATTGGTGAAACCAGGTGAGTGGGGGAGGATGAAGTGAGAAGCTGACAGGTGATAGGTGAAAAAGGTAAAAGCCTGAAGAAGAAGAAATTTGATAGGAGAGAAGAGTGGACCATGGAAGAAAGGAAAGGAGACATGGCACCAGAAGGATGTGATAGGCAGATGAGGAGAAGGGAAGAGGTAAGAGGGGAGCGAGAATGGTGAATGGAACAAGAAAGAAAGGGGAAGGTGGGAGAAGTTATCAGAAGTTAGAGAAATTGATGCAGGTTATAGGCTATTTGGACAGAATATTCAGTATTGTTCCTTATTTTGTGTGTTACTGTAGATTTCCAGCATTTGCAGAATGCCTTGTATTTCTGACCTTCTGTAAGAGTCCATGCCTTCAACTGCCAATGCCCCAAATTCTAGCAATTCCTTTCTGATGCTCCCTGTTGTTGTGTTACAATGCCTCTTTCAAATTTTTGTATTTACTGAAGCTTTAGGCCAGCTGTACTGATATGTCTGCATTCCTCACCATCGAATTTTATCTGACAGCATTGCTATTAAAATGCATTAAACATTTTGTCTTCATTGTTGCACATCTGTAGGACTTTTAACACTGAAGCTTGTGGCTTCAATTGACAATATTAATGGTTAATGCTGTTTGTATTTTTAATGAAAAATGCTGTTCTCTACCCAGAGGCTTTCTTGTTAATTGATGGTTACACAGTTAAGGAACAATGATTGTTTCATCTTGAAACCTTTTGACAACTGCTTAGCAATTATAGATTGCTACTCAGTGGTCAGTTGAAATTTGCTCAGAAGTTGCTTAAAGCATCATGAATGTTCAGATATCGTAGCACTGCTTTTGTTGGGCGCTGCAATGATTGCAAGTGTGGGGCCTTATTACAAATGGTTTCTTTGAAGGCCTGGCCAAACACAGACTGATTCACCACCTGGATTCCAGTCAGGAGTACACGCTTTTTATTTTATCTTATTTCGAGATACAGCAGGAAACAGGCCCTTCTGGCCCAACAAGCCACACCGTCCAGTAACTCACATATTTAACCCTAGCCTAATCACAGGGCAATTTACACAGGTTTACTGTTAATTTACTAGTTATAGGGTTGGATTTTCAACCAAAAAAAAACCCTGATGCTCCTTTGGTTAATTTCTTATAGTGCCGTGTTCTTCATGAACGAATGAGCGTTGAGCTCATTGGAGGTTGGAACCTAGTAACTTGTCCATCTTTGGAATATCATAGGAAACTGGAGCACCCGGAGAAAACACAGGCATTCACGTACAAGATGGAGACTGAGTTGAACTCCGGGCTCCGAGGTACTGAGCTGTAATAACGTCGCACTAACCACTATGCTGATGTGGCACTTCAGATTGCAATGGGAAGCTGCAGAGGCATTGAAGTATACTAGTTTAGCAACTATAGAGGATTTAAGAAACTTTCATCATTGCTTGTTAATTTTTGCCACAGGGGGTTTGCTTGTTGTTTCTCAACAGCACTTTTTTCTCATTTTGCAATGCTTCATCAGTCAAAATGCCTATTTTATTCCCGGATTAAATTTGCCTTCATTTCCATCCCTCAGACTTTTTTTTTCTTCAAACTAGTTATAGGGTTGGATTTTTAACCAAAAAAATGGATGCTACTTCATTTAGTTTCTTCTAGTGCTGCGTGTTTCATGAATGAATGATTGAGCTCATTGGAGGGTGGATTATGTGGAGATGGGATATTTACAAGGAGCACATTTACAACGAGCGCTGCCACACAAAAGTATCATCCATCACCAATAACCTCACCGTCCAGGCCATGTTGCTGCCATCAGGCAGGATGTCCCTAACCACCAGGTCCAGAAACAGATATTACCCTATAGCCATCAGGGTCCTGAACCAGTGTGGATACCTTCACTCACCTCAACACTGAACTGACTCCACAACCTATAGACTCATTTTCAAGCTCAGTATTATTTATTTACTTTTTTAGAATTATTTGCATGATGTGTCATCTTTTGCACATTGGTTTTTGGTATACTATGTGAGATATATTCTTATTTATAGTTTTTCAGAAATTCTATTGTATTTCTTTATTTTCCTGTAAGTGCCCACAAAAAATGAATATCAAAGTAGTACTGTATATGGTGATATATACATACTTTGAGAATAAATTTACTTTGCACTTTGAAATCCAAGTTGTAATGTTAAAATTGTACAAGGCAGTGGTAAGGCCAAATTTGGAGTATTGTGTACAGTTCTGGTCACCAAATTATAGGAAAGATATCAACAAAATAGAGAGAGTACAGAGTCGATTTACCAGAATGTTACCTGGGTTTCAGCACCTAAGTTACAAAGAAAGGTTGAACAAGTTGGGTCTTTATTCTTTGGAGCGTAGAAGGTTGAGGGGGGACTTGATAGAGGTATTAAAATTATGAGGGGGATAGATAAAGTTGACGTGGATAGGCTTTTTCCATTGAGAGTAGGGGAGATTCAAACAAGAGGACATGATTTGAGAGTTAGGGGGCAAAAGTTTAGAGGTAACACGAGGGGGAACTTCTTTACTCAGAGAGTGGTAACTGTGTGGGATGAGCTTCCAGTCGAAGTGGCAGAGGCAGGTTTGATATTGTCATTTAAAGTTAAATTGGACAGCTATATGGACAGGAAAGGCATGGAGGTTTATAGGCTGAGTGCAGGTCAGTGGGACTAGGTGAGAGTAAGTGTTCGGCACGGCTAGAAGGGCTGAGATGGCCTGTTTCCGTGCTGTAATTGTTATATGGTTATATGGTTATAAGTTGGAAGACCCCAGAAGAAAGCATATTAACACTGAAAATAATGAGCCACATGACATTGGGGTAAGGTGTCCAAGTAAGCATGATTAGAAAAGCTTTCCTCAACCTTTGGCTTAGAAAATCTTGTGTTCTATAACCCGGTAGAAATTCAAGCTGACAATGGCACCAAAGGGGTATTTAGAGGATGCTGGAATATTCCTGATAATGGCGAGCAGAACAATTTTACAGAGGATTGACTGAGAAGACGTGTGGTGCACTCGGCAGTGCTGGCTCCTCACATCTCTGGCAACCCAGGTTTCATGCTGACCTCCTGTGCCGTCTGTGTGGAGATTACATATATTTCCTATGACTGAGTGTGCTTCCTCTGGGTGCTGAAGTTTTTTTCTCTCCATATCAAAAAGATGTGTCAATTGGACACTAACTTGCCCCTAGTGTTGGAGCTTTAGGGAATGTGGGAAGAATAGATTTCGCAGGGGAAAATTAGTAGGATTGCTTTTTAAACCAGCACAGAAACAATTGGCTAAATAACCCTTCTACAAGGTATGCAAACGTGGAAACCAAAGGAAAAATTCATAGAGGTGAAAAGTAAGAATAAATCTCTCTTAAGGATGTTAAAATGCTTGGATAATGCTGATGGGGGTCAGTGGTAGAGGCTCATACGATAAGGACAGGGAAAAGACAATGTTTAATTGATATACACAGATACTCACAGATACCTTCTGTACCTAATAAAGTGGCACTATGCGTGTGTCTGTTGTCTTCTGATTCTGTAGCCCATCCACTTCAAGTTTCAATGTCTTGTGCATTCAGAGATGCTTTTTTGCACACCACTGTTGTAACACGTGGTTATTTGAGTTACTGTCACCTTCCTATCAGGTTGAACTAGTCTGGCCATTCTCCTCTGACCTCTCTCTCATTAACAAGACATTTTCATCCACTGGACAGCCACTCACTGGATGTATTTTTTTTGCTTTTCACACCATTCTCTGTAAACTCTAGTGACTCTTGTGCGTGAGGATCCCAGAAGATCAGCAGTTTCTGAGATACTCAAACCGCCCCGTCTGGCACCGACAATCATTCCACGGTTAAAGTTACTTAGGTCACATTTCTTCCCCATTCTGATGTTTGGTCTGAACAACAACTGAACCTCTTGACTCTGACTGCATGCTTTTATGCATTGAGTTGCTGCCACATGATTGGCTGATTAGGTATTTGCATTAATGAGGTGTACAGATATACCTAATAGAGTGGCCACTGAGTGTAAATATAAGAACAGAGTTTTAGACTGTGTAGTAGGGAAGGGTTAGATTGACAATGGAGAAGTTTGTTTATTGGTTGGCATTACATTGCTGGTTGAAAGGCTCACTCTGTGCTATGCTCTATGAATGTCATGTGTGCTATTAGATTAAGCAGTTTAAATTGTTCCTTTCCTGAACCAGAGATTAGTAGGAATTACATAAATGTTAGTGACAATTTTAAAGTGTTTCTTGTTTTCTTAATTATCACTCTCAGCTTTCTACAATTAGTGTAAATGTCTAAGATATCAAAAGTGGTCGGGAAGCAAAGAGCAAGCTGTCAGTTTTGCAAAACAAAAGATAGTACTCTAAATTTTCCAACAACTTGAGGCATATACCTTTCATTCCACGAATTTGCTGACTTGATAATGCTGTTCACCTTTATTTTTTCAACAATATTTGCACCAATGTTTAACCAGACTTTGCCGATGTTTCTACTGTACCAAGTAAGAGACCAGGAAAGGCTATATGTTAATTTGTCAGAGAAATCAGCACACGTGCTGAAGATAAAAATAGTAAGATGTCAAAATGCATGCAGTAGAAAAGGGTTCAATGCAAAATTTTATCTCCTGCCAGTGCATCCGAGGAGGCTGACATACGACTCCTGAAAACACGCCCTGGAGCAATATTTTAAGGAATACTTTACTCTCCTTGTAGCCTGGAACAGGATAATGGAAAGAATGCTTTAAAACAGATTATTCACAATCTTTTGTAAAATGATTCTTTTTAATGCAAGTGCAGCACAAACATTAAATCTATTGGTGAATGCAGAGCCTGTAAGAGCCGGTTAATGTGTACACTTCAACAGAACAATTAGAATTAAGTGGGAACAATTCTAAAGAGAAAATCATACATCTGAAAACTGGAACCAGTGACCTTTAATGTCCTGATATTAGGAAGCGAGAATGTGACTTGGAGATTTTGCCTTTCATCCGGAATGGAAAATAAATCTCTATTTGGCAGGCTTATCTCTACAGAAGAGATCACAGCCTTAATAAATTCATCCCATTCCAGCCAACAGTGAATGAAATAATTTTGTCCTGATAGGGTCATTCTGAAAGATCCTCTTGACCTACTTTGTTGTTGTTCATTGTGGTGTGCTGTGTTAATACCATAACTCATAGAAATATAGATTAAAAATTTATAACATGGATGATGAATTCAGCATGACAGCTGGAGAGGAGCTGTATTATTCATTTCGTTATAGAAATATTGTGTTATTTCCTGTATATTGGATTGGGGTGTAGAATTGATATTTACTTATAATTTAACTTTCTTATGCTTGATTGTATTTTTATATAATCACCTGTGCACATATAATTGTTTGCTGATTTTTTGAGTCGTTACAGTGAAGTTACTTCTGTTTGTTTTCTAGAAATAAGGAGTTGGTACATTCTCCCACGACCACATGGGTTTCCTCACCAATTCCAAAGATATATGGGTTAGTGGGTTAATTGGTGACATGGGTGTAATGGACAGGGAAGTCTTGTTGGGCCAGAAGGGTCTGTAACCGTGCTGTATAAAACAAAACAGAAATCTCGCTATTTTATGGCTTAGCTGTTATCATTGGAGTTTTGTTTATCTCCAGTCTGAGTGTAGCTGTGACCAAACTTCAGAGGAATCTTGGTGGCTCAAAGAAGAGGTGGTGCATTTGCTTTCCAGGCTATTGATGTTGCACTGGAAAATAAAGGTTCGGAGGATATTATTTCTAAAGAGAAAAACCACTTTTGTCAAGACTTTTCCTCTGACATATTTAAATGAGTGTTGGTAATGCAGTTTGATTGTATGGTCAAAGAATTCCTTGGGTCAGTGTGGTATTAAAGAATTGAAAGAAGGAATAGATTTAGCTCTAATGGTTACATGCACGTTGAAACATGCAGTGAAATGTGCATTTGCATTAAATCAAATCAGTGGGGTTGCGCTGGGGGCAACCTGCAAGTGTAGTTGCACTTCTGGCGCTGACATAGCCTGTCCACAACTCATTGACGCTAACCATACATTTTTGGAATGTGGGAGAAGACCGGAGCACCCACAGGAAACCCACAGTTATGGAGAGAAGGTGCACCCTCCTTAGAGACTGCACTGGGAATTGAACCCTGATTAGGACAAAAAAAACAAAGACATTTCGAGTTTTGTGTTAACTACCCTTTGAAAGAATTGGGCAAGAAAAAGACAAGCGTTTAGTTGTAGTAAAGCTGGAGGATGGTGTCTAGGACAAAGGAAAATCTCTGATGAGACTAGGGTTGCATTAGGAATAAGCTAATAGACTATAAAATATAGGAGTAGAATTAGGCCATTTGGCCCATCAGGTCTATTCGATCATTCGATCCTGACTGATTTATTATCTCTCTCAACCCAATTCTCCTGCCTTCCCTCCGTAACCTTTGACACCCTGACTAAGCAAGAGCATCTTAACCTCCGCTTTAAATATACCCAATGATGTGCTGTTGGTGGCAGTGAATTCCACAGATTCATCACCCTCTGTCTAAAGAAATTTCTCCTCATCTTTGCTCTAATTGGATGTCCTTGAATTCTGATCCTGTGCCCTCTGGTGCTAGATTCTCGTACTATGTTCTGTTAGATCTGCACACGCATATCTCCAAAGGTACTTGTTTTGTTATTTCTATTTGGTGTATTTGGGAAGTCAAATTTGGGCAGCATAGGTAGATAGTGTGGCGAGAATACACATAAAATTAAGATGTTTGCTGGCCTGGGTTAGCATCAGTGGCATCAGCAGTTGGTCTGCCACCTGTCCTCAGGGGAAGGAGAGATAAGGAACAATGGAGCAGCGTCTGGAGATGTGTAATGAAGGAACAGGAGAGAGAGCTGTCTGGAGCGGCTCCCCCTTTGAACCCTGAACTGTTTGAAGTGATGGACAGGTGATCTGGAGATGTGTAATGAAGGGACGGGAGAGAGAGCTGTCTGGAGCGGCTCCCCCTTTGAACCCTGAACTGTTTGAAGTGATGGACAGGCGATACCCCAGCAGGGGGATAAAAAGGGACAGATTCGCTAAGGCAAGACACACACGACACCCGAGGTAACGAGACCCTGGAAGCGGTGCGCCTCTCATGAGTCGGTGGATAGTACCGGACCTTAAACGCACAGGGTGGAAAGGTACGATCAGCGGGAACCTGGTGTGTGTCCACCCTCGCTTGGGTGCTGGGTTCACTGCAGAGGATCGACCGCATCTGGAGGAGGGGTCACAGTCGGTGACCTCAGGTGACATCACCAAGGACCTGCCGGAAAGCTGCTTGTGAGCAATATCGCCGGTCTGTGAGTGGAAGCCGTGTCTGAATGATCAGTCGTTCCCGTTCTCTCTCTCTCTCCCCCCACGTTGTCCATCGCTATGGCAACGATTACTGCGAACTGAACTAAATTGGACTGAATTTTTGTGTCACTTTGAAATTTGGTCATTTACCCCTAAACAACGATAGAGCTTGATTGATGCTGTTATCTTAATTCTGTGCACATGTGTGTTTATCATTGCTGAACTGTTGCATTTATTATCCTTTCGATTACTGTGTTGCTTGTTTCTTTAATAAAACTTTCTTAGTTCTAGTAATCCAGACTCCAACTGAGTGATCCATTTCTGCTGGTTTGGCAACCCAGTTACGGGTTACGTAACATAAGTGGGGTTCTCGTCTGCGATTTTGAACGCTAAATTTGGGACGGAGTAAATTGATTGGGTTTGGGTTAAAATTCCCGAAAGAAAAAAAAGACAAACAGCAGAAATGGAGGCTGAGGAATTTATAAAGGCGCCGACCTTGGAGGCATTAGAGGATGCCAGGAAATCGGAATTGGTAGCTGTGGCCAAACGGTTGAATCTTGCTAAGGTGAAGTCGACAATGAGGAGAGAGGAGATACACAGAGCTATCGTAGAGCACTATGTATCTAAAGGTGTGTTTCCCCAAGGCGAGCTGGGGGTGGTGTCTATTGAAAAACCTGCTGGAGACGCGGTACAGATACAGCTTGAAAAACTGAGACTCGAGCACGAGTTCCGGGTACGACAGTTGGAGCGAGAAGAGAAGGAGAGAGAGGTAGAAAGACAAGAGAGAGAGAGAGACAGTTGGAGAGAGAAGAGAAAGAGAGAGAAAGACAGTTGGAGAGAGAAGAGAAAGAGAGAGAGAGTCAGTTGGAGCGTGAAGAGAAAGAGAGGGACAGACAGTTGGAGAGAGAGGAGAAACAGAGGGAAAGGGAATTCGAATTGGAGAAGTTAAGGTTAAGGGCAGAGCAGGGGCTCGTGCCGAACCAAAGTGGAGGGTTCTGGGCGATCCAGGAGGTTAGGCTGGTTCCCCCATTTGACGATACCGACGTGGATTGGTACTTTCTCCACTTCGAAAAAGTGGCTATAAGTCAGGACTGGCCGAGGGATAAGTGGGCTGTGTTACTTCAGAGTGTACTGAAAGGGAAAGCCCAAGAAGCTTACTCTGCTTTGTCCGCGGAAGATGCCCAGAGGTATGAGGTGGTAAAAGAGGCCATCCTCAGGATTTATGAGTTGGTCCCGGAGGCATACCGGCAGAGGTTCTGGAATGTGAGGAAGCAGTGGGACCGCACGTGTTTAGAATTTGCCCGTGAGATGCCGACATATTGTGAGCTTTGGTGAACCTCAAAGGGGGTAGAGGGGGATTATGACAGACTGCTACAACTGATCCTGATTGAGCAGTTTAAAGGTGGTGTCCCTGAGGGTATGAGACCCTACCTAGATGAGAAAGAGGCAGCCACGTTAGCCGCAAATGCTGTTAGCGGATGAGTATGCGTTGACTCATAAAATGAAGAGTGCCCCGAGTAAAGGCTACCAGAAGGGTAGTCAGGACGGCGGGGAGAGTCCACCGGAAAAGTCAGAAAGTAAGCCGGGGACTAGTGAGAAGGATAAGGTAGACCGGGAGCAGTCTGGTAGGAAATCTCCTGGGGTCGTCTGTTATAATTGTGGGAAAGTCGGACACTTTGCGTCCAGGTGCTTTGCCCCAAAGAAGGAGACGGGAAAAGGAAAAACGGCAATTTTGAATGGCTGTATCGAGCTGTTAAGCGAACCGCTAGGGAAGGGCAGGTCTGCCAAAGTCCAGGAAGGGCGCGAGAGGTTTATCTCGGCCGGATTGGTGTCAGTGAAAGAGGGGTTAAAACCAGTTCCAGTGCGGATCTGGAGAGACACGGGAGCGTGTCAGTCACTAATACTGAAGAGTATATTAGAGTTTAGCTCAGAGACCCAGACTGGGGAGGTAGAGGTAAAAGGTGTTGGGGAAGGGACAGAGTCAGTCCCTTTGCACCAGATACACTCACAAAGCAACCTGGTCTCTGGACTAGTCACGATCGGGGTGAGGTGCGAATTACCGATGAAAGGCGTGGAAGTCTTGCTCGGTAATGACGTCGCCGGGGGAATCGTGTTCCCAGTCGTGAGATTGACAGGTCAGCCCCAGCAGTGAGGCCCCGCCCATGGACTCACAGGTTCATCATGGGGCTGCAGTAGTAAATTTAGCTGTGGTGGTAAATTTAGCTGAAACGTTTCTGCCAACCTTGTACGAGAAGGGGGTAGAAAATGAAAAGGAGGAGTGTAGTGAGACAAGAGGTAGTGAGGGAGCTGGGACAGACGTAGCAGTAGCCAGGAAAGAATTTGTGCAGACGCAGGAGCGAGACGAGGGGCTGATGGTTTTGGCAGAGACAGCTCTCTCTGACACAGCTTTAACAAGGGAACTAGTAGGCTATTGTGTGGAGGAGGAAGTGCTAAGGAAAAAAGGGAAATTAAGTACAGTACCCGCAGATGAGGAGTGGGGGGGTGGTGCAAAAGAGTTATGGGGATGAGGTTCTTAACATGGCCCACGAGGTACCCCCCGGTGGACATTTTGCAGTGCTGGAGGAAACAGTTGGTGGAATCATGAAAGAGGTTTACCGGCTGCCCAGGGGGAAGGATGTTATTGATCATGACCGACGCGAACTGAGACGGTCACGGGCTTTTGATATGCTAACAAACCTAGTCGGTGTTAGCGTGGAAAGCAATGAAGCTAGGGGCCCCTTGATAAGAGAAAAAAACCATTTTGAAAAGATTAATATGGGATTGATCAGATGGGAGGAGGCTATTGTTTTGGCCAGGTCTACTGATAAGGTCTCTCCCTTAATCCCCGAACAAAGCGACTCTTTAGGAGTAATTAAACGACTCGCACCCGTGTGGTTGATTGTCCCGAGGCGATGCAAAGAACTGGGACGTTGGGTGATGTCTGTTACAATAGGTCAGCCGAGCAAACAACAGCCATATATAATGAGTAATTCAGTGACTAAAGGGCTGATGAACACAGAGGTGTGTATTGGCAATTTAATACGGCTGTCTGAAGCCAGCTTGATAGTGAACCTTGAAAAAAATGAATTCGGCCACACGAGGGTCACTTACCTGGAAATTGTGGTGACACAGGGGCAGCTGGCAGCGATGCAAGCTACAGTGCAGGCTATCGCTGACCTCCCAACCCCGACAGACAAGAGGGCCCTCAGAAGGCTCTGGGAGATGGTGGGGTACTGTAGGAAATTTTGCAATAACTTTGCGGTCAATACCCCTCCCCCTCCTACTAAGCCCTTGCGAGAGAAAACTGAGTCGGAATGGGACGACCCTCGTTATTGTGGTCCGGGACAAAACCAAATGAGAGGTTACATTGATCGCAATTCATCAGTGTTTTTGGCCACTATGAAGTTTGCTGAGTTGGAGCCTGGTCTAAGGGATTATTAATAACACCTATAAAAGGGAACAGAAAATGTGATGACTGTCTATCAAGGTGTTGACAACTTCAAATTCTCTGTATTAGCCAAATAGCTGATAAAGATGTATATTAGTGTGTGTATCAAATAATGTATTCATGTTTGTAATTTTTACCTCCCGGTAAAAATCCTTAAAGGGGGGAAGTGTGACGAGAATACACATAAAATTAAGATGTTTGCTGGCCTGGGTTAGCATCAGTGGCATCAGCAAGTGGTCTGCCACCTGTCCTCAGGGGAAGGAGAGATAAGGAAAAATGGAGCAGCGTCTGGAGATGTGTAATGAAGGGACAGGAGAGAGGGCTGTCTGGAGCGGCTCCCCCTTTGAACCCTGAACTGTTTGAAGTGATGGACAGGCGATACCCCAGCAGGGGGATAAAAAGGGACAGCTTCGCTAAGGGAAGACACACACAACACCCGAGGTAACGATACCCTGGAAGCGGTGCGCCTCTCACGAGTCGGTGGGAAGTACCGGACCTTAAACGCACAGGGTGGAAAGGTACGATCAGCGGGAACCCGGTGTGTGTCCACCCTCGCTTGGGTGCCGGGTTCACTGCAGAGGATCGACCGCATCTGGAGGAGGGGTCACAGTCGGTGACCTCAGGTGGCATCACCAAGGACCTGCCGGAAAGCTGCTTGTGAGCAATATCGCCGGTCTGTGAGTGAAAGCCGTGTCTGAATGATCAGTCGTTCCCGTTCTCTCTCTCTCCCTCCCCCCACGTTGTCCATTGCCATGGCAACGATTACTGCGAACTGAACTAAATTGGACTGAACTTTTGTGTCACTTTGAAATTTGGTCATTTACCCCTAGACAACGATAGAGCTTGATTGATGCTGTTATCTTAATTCTGTGCACATGTGTGTTTATCATTGCTGAACTGTTGCATTTATTATCCTTTCGATTACTGTGTTGCTTGTTTCTTTAATAAAACTTTCTTAGTTCTAGTAATCCAGACTCCAACTGAGTGATCCATTTCTGCTGGTCTGGCAGCCCGGTTACGGGGTATGTAACAATAGATAGATACTTCATTGATCCCAAAGGAAATTGCAGTGTCACAGTAGCATTACAAGTGCACAGATATAAATATTAGAGGATAAGTAGAAAGAATAAAATGTAAGGTACCTCAAACAGTCTAACAGGAGGGGTCATCACTTTCCTGGCTATAGGTTAACTCATTATAGAGCCTATTGGCCAAGGGTAAAGAATCACCTCATATAGCGCTCTTTTGAGTAGCACAGTTGTCTTGGTCTATTACTAAAAGTGCTCCTCTGTTCAGTGGCATGCAGTGGGTAAGAAACATTGTCCAGAATTGCCAGGATTTTCCATAGGGTTCTTTGTTCTACCACAGCCTCCAGTGTGTCCAGTTTGACTCTTATAACAGAACCAGACTTTCTAATCAGTTTATTGAGCCTGTTGGCATCACCTGTGTTGATGCCATTGTTCCAGCACACCACAACATTGAAGATTGTACTGGCAACAACAGACTGATAGAACACACGAAGGAGAGGCCTGCATACTCCAAAGGACCTCAGTCTCCTCAGGAAGTAGAGGAGACTGTGGCCTTTCTTATACACAGCCTCTGTGTTGGTGCTCCACTCAAGTCTATCATCCATGTGCAGCCTCAGGTATTTGAGGGTCCTCACCACATCCACATCCACATCAGCAATAGTAACAGTGCAGGCTTAGTCTTTCTAAAGTCCATCACCATCTCCTTTGTTTTACTGATGTTAGATGCTTGCACCATTTGACAAAGTCCTCCACCAGGGCCCCGCATTCTTCCTCCAGCCTTCCCTTTATACACCCAACTATTGCTGAGTTATCAGAGAATTTCTGCAGATGACATGACTCAGTGTTGTATCTAAAGTCCAAGGTATACAGGGTGAACAGGAAGGGAGCCAGTACAGCAGTACAGTCCCCTGGGGGGCCCCAGTGCTGCCTATAGCCACGTCTGACACACAACTCTAAAGCCGCACACACTGTGGTCTGCCATTCAGGTAGCATGGTAGCATGGCAGTCAGTGACATTGATTTACAGCACTATTGATCACGGACTACGGTTTATTCCTGTCACTGTCTATAAGCATTTTTGTACATTCTCCCAATGACCATGTGGTTTCATCTGGGGACTCTGGTTCCCTCCCACATTTCAAAAGGTTAAGGTTCGTGAGTTGTGGGCATGTTATGCTTGCACCAGAAGCTTTGCATCACTTGCAGGCTGCCCCAAGCTCAGTGTGTTGACCAATGGCATTAGATGATGCATTTCACTGTATGTTTCAATGTATATGTGAGAACTAGAGCTAATGAAATAAGGCTGATAAATAAAGGTCTGCAAACTTTGACATGATTCCATTTGACCTTTTACAGATTGTTGCCCTTTCTGCCATACCACCGACAGGGGAGGGGGTGCATAGTGGGTACATGGTGCTTGTGTGTTAGATTCCATTGGTTCTGAGTACTTTGCCAATTTTGGTCATTACAGCCAATTGTTTGCTTCAAGTAACTGCATATTCTCAGCTTTTAAATTTATCACTTGAAATGTTGAAGTCTCCATGGGAACGGTTAGCCACTTTGAATGAGCATCTGCTTTGATCGTGATTATTTTTCATGGATGGTTCTATAACATTGTTGGTTTCTTCCGTCAAGGCCATGGGTTGAATTATGCGATGATTCTGACATTCTTTCTATCTCATCATGTTCTGCAATTGCTTATTGATTCCCAAACATCAGGGGAAATCCTCTGGAAACCTAGCTGATACAGACAATTCTTGGGTATTCTTCAAGTCATCCTAATGCCTAACTCGCATCTTCTCAAACAGATCTTTTACTCCCAGTTGAAGGAAGGTCAGTGAGCCCCTGGTGGACAAAGGAAATGCTTCAAAAATAATATCAAAATCAGCTTGAAGAATTTGAACATTACCTCTAAAAACTGGGAAGCAGTGAAGTCAGTAGATGCACCTGGAGGAAATCTGTGCAAGAGGGAGCTGCACTATATGAGAATGACCTGTTCACCCAGAACAAAATGCAGCTGCAACAGGAGAGACTGAACAACAAAAAGACCCAACCTCGAACCACAGACACCACTTACTCGTGTGCAGTGGGCTCCAGAATATGTAGACCCTGGACTGGCCTCTAAAGCCATCTGAGGATGCATCATTAGACAACCACTTCGGAAAACATCACATTTGACTCGAGTGATAGCACTACTACTGCTATTGCTATTTGACCTTGTGATCCCCGATTCTCGATGCATAACTTGAAATATTTCCTGTAATTTGGTAATAATGCATCATCGTTTTCTCACTTGTGTGATTGTGCACCCAAAACATAGTAGGTTCACATTTTGTCGGAATGTGATTTTTGAGTATCATCCACATACTCTTGTAATGATGCAACTCACCTTCTGTTGGTGCCTCACCTTGGTGTACCACCAAGAAGAAGGCCCATCACCTCTTTCGGCCACCCCTCCTCCCTCCCTTTTTCCCATGGTTCACTTTCCTCTCCATCAGATTTCTACTTCAGCCCTTTATCCCTTCCACATATCTCCTTCCAGCTTCTTATTTCATACCCCCCCCCCCTTGCTTCCTCACCTGGTCTCACCTATCACCTGCTAACTTTTACTCCTCCCCTTCACCCCACCTTCTTATTCTGACTTCTTCTCTCTTCCTTTCCAAACCTGATGGAGGGTCTTGACCCAGAACATCAGCTGCTTATTCCCCTCCATAGCTACTGCCTGACCTTCTGGCCTCCCCCAGCATTTTGTGTGTATTGAATCGGAGAGGAGAGTTCAGTTTTTGTTTCTCTGGTTTTGGATCTGTGGTGATTACAAAGGTGCCATTGACTTATTAATTGGGCTCCCCACTTCGAGTTTGTTGCTCCAACACTGGCCTCATTAGCTATCTGAGTGGAAATGGTCCATCCTCACTCCCTTGAGCAAGAGCATCAATGGAGTTGCATGATTAAACCTTTTTACTGCGTAGTAGTAGATGCTGAGCAATTAACAATGTGGGAGCTACAAACTGGGCCTGCTGAGATGTGACATGCTCCCAAAGAAGAATGTCTCCCACTTGCAGGAAGCCAAATTGATTCACCGTGTAATCGATTGGCCACAGTCTCACTATTGATCTGATACAGTACATTAGGGATTACCTAAGAAGACTGTGACAGGAGAGATTGAATGAGCCAAATCAGAAAACTTGAGTGATTCAACCATGTCGCTTTCTAGTGGTTCCACATCTTTGTCCTTCAAGTTAAGGACTGAGGAAAACAGAAGTTGAGGATTCTTGTACTGAAGCAATTGGACACGGGAACTCAGCTTCCACTAGTTGATTCTCCAGTTTCACTTATCAGTGTACGTATGAAGGACTGTTTAAGCTTTGTTTTGCTAGATGGCCAATGTCACTTTGCACATCAATGATATTAGATGTACAGCATCAATTTCATTTGACACTTTCCATTCTTCACTGTAAATCAGATGTCCAAGAGTTCAGTAGTCAATTGAAAATGTAAATATCATCTTCCTCCTTTATGAGACCATAAGGCATAGGAGCAGATTTAGGTTATTTTGCCCATCAGGTCTGCTCTGCCATTCCATCAGATTTGATTTTATTATCCTTCTCAACCCCATTCTCCCGCCTTCTCCCTGTAATCTTTGATGCCCTTAGTCATCAAGAAACTGTCAGCCTCCAATTAAGATATATCACGTGACTTGGTCTCTACAGACATCTGTGGCAATGAATTTCAGGGATTCACCACCCTCTGGCTAAAGAAATTCCTCATCTCTGTTCTAAAGGGATGCCTTCGTATTTTGAGGCTGTGCCCTCTGGTCCTAGACTCCCCCACAATAGGAAACATTCTCTCCATGTCCACTCTGTCTCAGCCTTTCACTCTTCAATACGTTTCAATGAGATTCCCACTCATTCTTCTCAAGTCCAGCTGATGAACTTTAGTAATTTTCCCAATTGGCTTCTTTATGCTTCCCTAACCATGCCATGGTTTTAATTTGCATTCTTACAAACTGTAGTCAGCTGTACCCTAACAGAACAATTGTTGTTAGTGTTTCCATTAGCCTGATATTCTGAGTGGCCATGACAAACTTGCCCCTTGGTTGATTATTTTTCTTTTCCTTGAAGATACTACTGAGCTGATCACAACTTGTTGACAATGCATCTTCACTGGGTGATACTGCAAATCCGGCGTGCTTAGCTGTTGACTGGGCAATATCAAATGCTTGCTAGACACTTTGCTTCTTCTCATTGAGTAACCTAACTTGTCCTCTTTTGCTTGAATTCCACAAGCTATGGGGTCTGCAGCACAACCTCTGAACTTGTACAAGACTTGTTAGTGCTCTGCAAATATCTCAGCTCTGCAACAGCCTGATCAGCAGGTTGACCTCGGTTAACATCATCCCTTGGCTTGGCAGAGATAGAGAATGGTGCTAAGGCATTTCAGTTAGCTTGATCTGCTCTTAAAAGTCTTTTGGTTTCTCTCCAACAAACCCTTTTATTAACCTGCATGTCTTAAAATCCACAGATTTAGATTCATTTATTTATCACATATATATCGGAAAATACCGTGAAATGTATTGTTTGCATTAACAATCAATGCAACCTAACGATGTGATGGAGGCACCCAATAGGTGTCGCCACACATCTTAGTACCAATATAGCAAGCCTATAATGTTCAGCAGAACAACACAAGCAACAATAGCAAAACAAGCCTATTTCTTTCTCCTCATCCACCCACTTAAACATACACAAAGGCCTACAAACCATGGACAGGCCACTTCTGGGCTTCCAGTGGACTTAACAGACTCACAAATATTGAGCCTGTGGCTTCCCCATTGGAATCACAGACACACTAAAGTGGGCTTCAGCTATCAGGCCTTGACTTCCAGACTCGCCAAAGTAGTCTTTGACATTTGGGCTTTGGCCTTCACTTAAGGGATAACAAGTCGTTCATCAGACACTGTCCTCCTGTACAACGTGTCATAGTCGTAACTGATTGAGGGACAAGTATTAGAGCCAGATGTCAGATGCACTCGGCTTTTTGTCTTTGACCAAAAATATGCATATGGCTGTCCTATCTGGAACCTTGCAAATACCGGTGAACTTGTGACTTGTTCCAGTGATGCCAGCTTTACAGAATTGCATCTGTTGATATTTTATTTTACTTGGAGATGCAGCATAGTAACATGCCTTTCCAGCCCAATGAGCCCTCACTGCCCAATTACACAAATGTGACCAATTACTCTACCAACCGATAGACCTTTGTTATGGGGAAGGAAACTGGAGCACCAGGCGGAAACTCGCGGGGAGAACGAAGTTACTCCTTACAGACAGCGGCTGGTACTGAACCCAAGGCTGCTGGTGCTGTAATGGCATTGTGCTAACCCCTGTGCTACCATACCACCCCCAAACTCTATAAATGAGTGCTATTACCTTTTGTGATATAACCAGATCCGAATATTTCTGAAATGACGACAAGACTGCTCCAACCACATGGAATAAAGGGAGCACACAAACCCAGCACAACCATCAGAATGCACATTTCAAAGTCCAAAGATCCAACAACCCACATGAAGATAACAAATGTAGTATACCAAATCCAATGTGGAGTTTATGTTGGACAGAAGGGGAGAGAAATATTCATGAGACTACATGAACATCAGCTCGCCGTAAGAAGAAGTGGGAGACCCAGAGTCTCCCAGGGAACTGCATCTGCATGAAGTGAATCCAGCTGCAGTTCTTTGAAGACTGTGTTAGGGATCTGGATGACCTTCAACTTGTACGGGAGAGTGAGGAAAAAATTGATCGAAGTAACAGGGAAGTAGTCACCTCGAAGTTGCAGAAGGCGAGTAGCTGGATGACCATCAGGAGAAATGGAAATAGGCAGTTAGAACAGAGCCTGTGGCCATTCCCCTCAAAAACAAGTATACCACTTTGGATACTTTTGTGGGGTTGACCTCCTGAGAGAATGCCACAGTGACCGGGTCCATGATGCAGAAGGGAAAGAGAAAGAAGAAAGGAACGGGAGTGATAGGGAACTCGATAGTGAGAGGAACAGACAGAAGATACTCTGGATGTGAACGGGACACTCAGATGGTATATTGCCTCACAGGTGTCAGGGTCAGGGATGTCTCAAATCGCGTCCACAACATTTTGGGGAGGGACAGGGAGCAGCCAGATGTCTTGGTACATATTGGCACCAATGACATAGGAAAGAGAAGCAATAAAGTCCTGAAAAGAGAATTTAGAGAGCTAGGTAGAAAGCTGAGAAGCAGGACCTCCTGGGTAGTAATTTATGGATTGCTGCCTGTGCCACACAACTAAAAAAATCATTAGAAAGGAAAAGATGAAATATGAAAGCAAGCTAGCAAATAATATCAAAGTGGATAGTAAAAGATTTTTCAAGTATGTTAAAAATAAAAGAGAAATGAGGGTGGATATAGGACCGCTAGAAAATGAGGCAGGAGAAATAATAGCAGGGCACAAGGAGATGGCTCCTGAACTAAATGAGTATTTTGTGTCAATCTTCACTGTGGAAGACACTAGCAATATGCCTGATGTTGTAGTGTGTGAAGCAAGATAAGTGGATGCAGTTACTGTTACAAGAGAGAAGGTGCTCAAAAAGTTGAAAGACCTAAAGGTACATGAGTCACCCAGACCAGATCAACTACACCTTAGGGTTCTGAAAGAGGTAGCATTAGAGATTGTAGTGTCATTAGAAATGATCTTTCAAAAATCACCAGGCAGAAAGTCCAGGAATCTGAGATGCAGAGGGGCTTGGGAGTCCTTGTGCAAAACAACCTGAAGGTTAATTTGCAGGTTGAGTCAGTGGTGAAGAAGGCAAATGTCATGTTAGCATTCATTTCAAGAGGACTAGATGGAAGAGCGCCCTTTATAAACGTGAGCACTCAACAGACACAGCCTCAGGATAGAGGGGCGCTCTTTCAAAACAGAGATGCGGAGAAATTTCTTTAGTCAAAGGGTGGTGAATTTGTGGAATTTGTTGCCGCATGCAGCTGTGGAGGCCAGGTCATTGGCAGTATTTAAGACGAAGATTGATAGGTTCTTGATTGGACATGGAATCAAAGGTTACAGGGAGAAACATAGAAACATAGAAACATAGAAAATAGGTGCAGAGTAGGCCATTCGGCCCTTCGAGCCTGCACCGCCATTTATTATGATCATGGCTGATCATCCAACTCAGAACCTCGCCCCAGTCTTCCCTCCATACCCCCTGACCCCCGTAGCCACAAGGGCCATATCTAATTCCCTCTTAGATATAGCCAATGAACTGGCCTCAACTGTTTCCTGTGGCAGAGAATTCCACGGATTCACCATTCTCTGTGTGAAGAAGTTTTTCCTAATCTTGGTCCTAAAAGGCTTCCCCTCTATCCTCAAACTGTGGCCCCTCGTTCTGGACTTCCCCAACATCGGGAACAATCTTCCTGCATCTAGCCTGTCCAATCCCTTTAGGATCTTATACATTTCAATCAGATCCCCCCTCAATCTTCTAAATTCCAATGAGCACAAGCCCAGTTCATCCAGTCTTTCTTCATATGAAAGTCCTGCCATCCCAGGAATCAATCTGGTGAACCTTCTTTGTACTCCTTCTAGGGCAAGGATGTCTTTCCTCAGATTAGGGGACCAAAACTGCACACAATACTCCAGGTGTGGTCTCACCAAGGCCTTGTACAACTGCAGTAGTACCTCCCTGCTCCTGTACTCGAATCCTCTCGCTATAAATGCCAGCATACCATTCGCCTTTTTCACCGCCTGCTGTACCTGCATGCCCACTTTCAATGACTGGTGTATAATGACACCCAGGTCTCGTTGCACCTCCCCTTTTCCTAATCGGCCACCATTCAGATAGTAATCTGTTTTCCTATTTTTGCCACCAAAGTGGATAACTTCACATTTATCCACTTTAAATTGCATCTGCCATGAATTTGCCCACTCACCCAACCTATCCAAGTCACCCTGCATCCTCTTAGCATCCTCCTCACAGCTAACACTGCCACCCAGCTTCGTGTCATCCGCAAACTTGGAGATGCTGCATTTAATTCCCTCATCCAAGTCATTAATATATATTGTAAACAACTGGGGTCCCAGCACTGAGCCTTGCGGTACCCCACTAGTCACCGCCTGCCATTCTGAAAAGGTCCTGTTTATTCCCACTCTTTGCTTCCTGTCTGCTAACCAACTCTCCACCCACACCAACACCTTACCCCCAATACCGTGTGCTTTAAGTTTGCACACTAATCTCCTGTGTGGGACCTTGTCAAAAGCCTTCTGAAAATCCAAATATACCACATCCACTGGTTCTCCCCTATCCACTCTACTAGTTACATCCTCAAAAAATTCTATGAGATTCGTCAGACATGATTTTCCTTTCACAAATCCATGCTGACTTTGTCCGATCATTTCACCGCTTTCCAAATGTGCTGTTATCACATCCTTGATAACTGACTCCAGCAGTTTCCCCACCACCGACGTTAGGCTAACCGGTCTATAATTCCCCGGTTTCTCTCTCCCTCCTTTTTTAAAAAGTGGAGTTACATTAGCCACCCTCCAATCCTCAGGAACTAGTCCAGAATCTAACGAGTTTTGAAAAATTAATACTAGTGCATCCACTATTTCTTGGGCTACTTCCTTAAGCACCCTGGGATGCAGACCATCTGGCCCTGGGGATTTATCTGCCTTCAATCCCTTCAATTTACCTAACACCACTTCCCTACTAACATGTATTTCGCTCAGTTCCTCCATCTCACTGGACCCTCTGTCCCCTACTATTTCTGGAAGATTATTTATGTCCTCCTTAGTGAAGACAGAACCAAAGTAATTATTCAATTGGTCTGCCATGTCCTTGCTCCCCATAATCAATTCACCTGTTTCTGTCTGCAGGGGACCTACATTTGTCTTTACCAGTCTTTTCCTTTTTACATATCTATAAAAGCTTTTACAGTCCGTTTTTATGTTGCCTGCCAGTTTTCTCTCATAATCTTTTTTCCCCTTCCTAATTAAGCCCTTTGTCCTCCTCTGCTGAACTCTGAATTTCTCCCAGTCCTCAGGTGAGCCACTTTCTCTGGCTAATTTATATGCTTCTTCTTTGGAATTGATACTATCCCTAATTTCTCTTGTCAGCCACGGGTGCACTACCTTCCTTGATTTATTCTTTTGCCAAACTGGGATGAACAATTGTTGTAGTTCATCCATGCAACCTTTAAATGCTTGCCATTGCATATCCACCGTTAATCCTTTAAGAAGGCTGGGAACTAGGGTTGAGGAGGAGAAAAAGACAGATCAGCCATGATTGAATGGTGGAGCAGACTCGATGAGCCAGATGGCCTAATTCTGCTCCTATGTCTTATGGTTTTATAGTCTAAGATGCAATCCTCTGTCACTCACCTCAGGATATGAAGACCAAAAAGGACACAAGTTCATCTGGGAAACTACAAAAATTCTGACAGAAGCGCAATACAAGAAATGAAGAGATCCTTAGAAGCTTGGCTCTCAACAGAAGACTCTATTAACAAGCATATTGAACCGGACATAATTTGCAAACCTATGCATCTGCAGGATTGAGGCCGAGGTGTAATCCACGGATACCCGAGGAACCAACGCTCACAGTGACCGATAACCCGGGACACAAGCCAGTGAAGATCACGCAGTTGGCCTGTAGTCTGTAACCCAGCGAAGACTAGCAGACAGTGTGACAGCCCACCAATCTGAGCAACGAGTTAGACCAATATAAACGCGAGCACTCAACAGACACAGTACTCAATTGGGCATTGATGATGTCATCTCAACATGGGGACAAAACGATTGCAACTTACCCTTCAGGCTTGGCGAATAATCCTGCAAACAAATAACCAGATCAATTTAGATCTGCAGCAACACCAGTTGAGGGAGGTGAGCAGGTAATGTGGAGCTACAGACTGTGGGCAGACAAGAGCCCATGCAGTTCTTGATTAGCTGGAGGAAAACGTTTTTTTCCATGCATTGTGGCACTCCCTATGAAGATAATTATTTAAATTGTTGTACGATAGCACAGCAACCAACTGGCTTTAAGCATGTCTGGCTCAGAAATGCATTGAAGGGGGAGGAAAAACACCTCCTCTGCCTATTTACTTTGATCTGTTGCTGATACCCAGAACACATTATGTGTGTCTGAAAGCAGTGAGTGTCAATAGATCATACTATCCTGATATGTTTGGTGCACAGCATTGTCTCACTTTTGTTATAGCTAACAGCTGGATGAAATTCATGCCAATTTCTATCTTGTGTCCAAATTGTGGGCTGTCATACAAAATAATAATGGATTGATTTCTTCCAGTTTATGCAGTTTATCCAATTTATCTCTGGAGGAAAACCCAACATGTAAGAATGCCTCTGGTTAGAATATCCCAAAATGTTGCAACGTGATTTTAAATCGAACTCTTCCTCCAGCATCACTGCGCGAACAGATGATGGAAATGAAGTTCAGTCTCGTTTTCTGCTCCTAAGAAATGGTTAACACAAAAGCAGTGCTTCCTTGATCGAGTCCTCTCTGTGGACAATATTTCAAAGTTCAAAGTAAATTTATTCTCCAAATGCATATTTGTCACTGTATACCACCAAGTGACTCATTTCCTTGCAGACATTATCAGTAGAACAAAGGAATACAATAGGATGAATTAAAAACCACACACAAACAAGATTGACAAACAACCAATGTGCAAAAGAAGACAAACTCTGCAAGTACAACTGTGCTCCTTGTGGACGTCCTCAATGGTAGGGATGGCTTTGCTTGTGATGGACTGGGCTGTAACCACCACTCTCTTTGTATATTTTTCCGTTCTTGGGCATTGAGGTTTCCATAGCAGGCCACAATGCAGCCAGTTAGGATCCTCTCCACTGTGCATCTATAGAAATGTATCAGTTTTTGATGACATTCTGAATACCTACAAACTTCTGAGAAATTAGAGGTGCTGTCATGCCGTCTTTGTCATAGTGCTTGCTGCTGGTCCCAGGATAGATCCTCTGACATGATAATGCCAAGGAATATTAAACTACTGACCCTCTTCACCTCTGATCCCATGATGTGCACTGGCTCATAGACTCTGGCTTATTCTTCATAAATATACCTCACTGACAACATATAACAAGATGATCTGGGAGAGGTTTTATGTATGAATTTGTTTCTTGCACGGTTTGCTACAGGACTGTTGTGTTTTATCTCCAAATTGGCTTAGTTGTTGGCAATGACTTGGACTATGGATATACAGTAACTGTGCCTGAAGTATCTTTTCCAAACCTACTTTTTTTGCATATTTCTCTTGTCAAAAGTTTCTGGGGTTCTGTCAGAAATGTGACTGAAGGATTTTAGGCAGCAAAAACCAAAAGCGATAATGAGAGGACTATGTTAGAATTTCAGAAGCAGCCAGTGGCCTAATTGCTCTTAAATCTGAGGCTTTATAAAACATTGGTCAGACAGCACTTCGTGCATTCTGAGCAGTTTTCTAAGACAGGATGTGCTGAGAAGATTCATGAGAATGATCCTGGGAATGAAAGGGTTAACCTATGAGGAACCTTTGATCACTCTGGGCCTGTACTCACTGGAGTTTACATGAATGAGAGGGGTATATATATATATATATATAGAGAGAGAGAGAGAGAGAGAGAGAGAGAGAGAGAGAGAGAGAGAGGGGGGGGTTGGTTAAGTATTGTCCATTTAAATAATTTATTATGAGTTATATGTATAAATACATAAATTGTACACATCATCACGCTACCATGTGATACATGTGCACCTAACTTAGACTCACATTTTGGATTCATTTGAATGAGTTTAATGTTTTAAAGTTACAAAAATAACTGAATCTCATCGAATATGAAAGGCCTATGTAGAGAGCATGTCAAGAGGATGTTTCCTATCATGGAGGAGACCAGGACCAGAGTGCATAGCCACGGAGTACAAGGACAGAGATAAGAAGGGATTTCTTTAGCCAAAGTGTGGTGAATCTGTGGAATTCATGCCACAGATGACTGTGGAGGCCAAATCATTGGTATACATTAGTAAAACAAAGAAGATGGTGATGCACTTCAGGAAGAGTAAACCTGCATTTCTCCCTGGTACCATTGATGGTGAGAACATGGATGTGGTGAGGACCTACCTGTACCCGGGGGTGCACCTGGATGAACAATACAATAAGAAATATATGAAATAATAATATATTAAAAAAAGAGCAAACATAGTGAAGTAGTGTTCATGGGTTTATTACCCAGTCGGCAGATGGGAAGAAACTACTCCTAAAATGTTGACTCTGTGTTTTCACACTCCTGTACCTCCTCCCTAATAGTGGCAATGAGCAGCGGCCAAGTCCTGGGTGATGGGGATACTTAAAGATGCTGCCTATTGGGGCAGTGCCTTTAGAAGATGCCCTCAATCGTGGGGAGTCTAGAGCTCATGATGAAGCTGGCTGAGGTTACAACCCTCTGCAGCTTTTTCCAATCCTGTGTGTTGATGTCTCCATACCAGGTGGTGATGCAGCCAGTTAGAATGCTCTCCATTATACATCTGTTGAAATTTGCTGGAGTCTTTTAGATTTTTTTTAAAGATTATGACGACACGCAGTCCTCTTTTTTTGTCATTTAGTAATGCATGCATTAAGAAATGATACAATGTTCCTCCAGAATGATATCACAGAAACGCAAGACAAACCAAGACTGAATAACTGACAAAACCACATAATTATAACATATAGTTACAACAGTGCAAAGCAATACCGTAATTTGATAAAGAAAAGACCATGGGCACGGTAAAAAAAAGTATCAAAATCTCTTGAAAGTCCCATCATCTCACGCAGATGGTAGAAGGAAGAGAAACTCTCTTCCTGCCATGAACCTCCAGCGCCGCAAACTTGCCGATGCAGCACCCTGGAAACACCTGACCACAGCTGACTCTTGAGTCCGTCCGAAAACTTCGAGCCTCTGACCAGCCCTCCGACACCAAGCACCAAGCACCATCTCTGCCGAGAGCTTCGACCCCAGCCCTGGCAACTGGCAATAGGCAAAGCCGAGGATTTGGGGCCTTCCCCTCTGGAGATTCTCGATCACACAGTAGCAGCGGCAGCGAAGCAGGCATTTCAGAAGTTTCTCCAGATGTTCCTCTGTGCTTCTCACGTCTGTCTCCATCAAATCAGGATTGTGCACGGTACCTACTTACAAATATGATATCATTTCGGAGTGGCCGCGCGTGCTGTGTCGTGCCGCCATCTTCTCTAGAGTCTTTGGTGACATACCAGATCTCCTGAAACTCCTTATGAGATATAGTTGCTGTGATAATTGCATCAATACGTTGGACACAGCTGACACCCGATTCAATTGAAAACCTATTTAATGTAATGCAAGCGTTCAAGGACATTCCACAGAAATGTTTTTTTTAAAACAAGTGCTCACACCAAGTCACCTAAGCAGGCAGGTGACCAAACTCCTGATCAGGGTGACTTAACAGGAAAGAAATAGAGAATGATTTTTACGATTTATACAGGGAACTCTAGAGCATAGGGTCTTGGTTCTGGAATGTACTGCACCAATGAGGGGGTGATTTTAAATTAGCAAATTTAGCAAATGAGAATTGGAGAAATGCAAATCCCTGTGTACTGTTGGGTGAGTGAAGATTAGAGGTTGTAAGAAGTAATGATTAGAGCTTTAAAAATCATGGCATTGCTTAACTCGTGGCATTGTAGGGCAGCAAACACAAGTAAAATGCAAAAATCCAAGGTGCAAAGGGATTTGAGAGTCCTCGTGCAGGATTCCATAAAGGTTAATATGCAGGTTGAGTCAATGGTGAGGAATGCAAATGCAATGTTAGCATTCATTTTGAGAGAGCTAGAATATAAAAGCAAGGATGTAATGTTGAGGCTTTATAAGTCACTGGTGAGGCCCCACTTGGAGTACGGTGAGCATTTTTGGGCTCCTTTGCTCTTAAGCTTAGCACCTAACTCCCTGAACTCCCGATGCAGAACTTCATCACTCGTTCTACCCATGTCACTGGTAACTACATGGACCATGACTTCTGGCTGTTCGCCATTCCACTTAAGAATGCTGAGACTTGGTCTGAGATATCCCAGACCCTGGCACCCGGGAGGCAACATACCATCCGGGAATCTCGTTCTCGCCCACAGAACCTCTTGTCCGTTCCCCTAACTAATGAAACCCTTATCACTGCAGGGTGCCTCTTCACAGGGTGAACACAGAACTGAAAGCGTTATGTTTAGATGCGTGCAGTATTCGGAATAAGGTAGATGAACTTGCTGCACAGCTGCGGATTGGCAGGTATGATGTTGCAGGTACTATTGAATCATGGCTGAAAGAAGATTAAGATACATATTGTATCAAGAGGACAAGCAGGAAAGCAGAGGGGACAGCGTTGCTCTGTTGGTAAAAAATGAAATCAAATCATTAGAAAGAGTGACATTGTGTTGGAAGGTATTGAACCATTGTGGATAGAGCTAAGGAACTGCCAGGTAGGGTAAAAGGTCCCCATATTTAACTCCCAATTATTTTCTTGTCCATCGTGTGGTATGAAATGCAGAACTATGAATGCTTATAATAACTAAAGATGGAATGGGTTTTCCTGAGATAACTGAATTTAGGGGGTTGATGTATTATAGAGTAATATAAAGCCTACTACTAATTCAGAGTTAAACAAAATAGTCAGAGAGCATTACAGCAGAGAAACAGGTCTTTCGGCCCATCTAGTTTGTATTGAACTATTATTCTGCTTAATCTCATCGCCCTGACCCCTCCAAACCCCTCCCATCTATATACTTAACCAAATTTCTCTTAAATGTTGATATAGAACCCGCTTTCATCATTTCCGCGTGGGTTCTTCTTACGTATTTTACTTTTCAACATTAACTTCTGTGCTCCCTTTCAAATCTCACCTAATCTCAGTGGAAAAAGCCTGCTTGCATTTTCTTATCTGTACTCTCGTAATTTTCCTTAAAACTATCAAATCTCCCCTCATTCCCTGCGCTCCAGGGAATAAAGTCCGAATTTATTCAACCTTTCCCTATCCAACCAGGCTTTCAAGTCCTGACAATGGCTTTGGCAAATGCCTGTGCATTTGAGCAAACGAATAATGTAAAGATACTGCAGATTTGGGCCAAGTTCACATATTCCAGAGTGTGACAGAAAAATACTCTTGCTGATGATACAATACAGAGCTTGAAGCTTAACTAGATTGACGATGAGGTGGGACACCAGAGTTTCCTGGCAGTTGCTGTAGGTTATCCTGTTATTGGTAAGAGAAGAAAATTTGTGTTGGAGACTGAGGAACGTGGTTCAGTCTATTAAAACTTCATAAAATCAGGCCTAGGACGTATATGCCATTTATACACCCTTATCCACCAGGTGGACAGCCAACCAGTTTTGCACAGGATGATTCGAATTCAGGGGAACGTTGACTCTGACCATGAAAGGCCTGCGTCAGACATTTTCATGCCTTTCATGCATTTTCATGCAGATTGGAAGTCTGTGTGGGGCGCCACTCCTCGCACAGACACTAGAGCAATGTGCGGTTAAGTGCCTTGCTCAAGGACACAAACACGCTGCCACAGCTGAGGCTCGAACTAGCGACCTTGAGATCACTAGACGAATGCCTTAACCACTTGGCCACGTGCCCAACACATTCGGATTCCGGTACACATTTACTTATCACATGTACTGTATATCAAAACATACAGCAAAATGCATCATTTGCATGAAAAACCAATGCACCCAAGGGTGTGCTGGAGGCAACCACAAGCTTTGCCACACATTCTGGCGCCAACATAGGATGTCCACAATGCTTGGCAGAGCAACACAGAACGCAAGAGAACATAACATACCAAGCTACAAAGCAACAACAGCAAAACAAGCTCCATTCCTCCACCATGTGCATACATAGTCCTCTAACCCCAGGACCAGCAATCTTCTTTAGCCTCCAGCCTCCAGTGGACTTGTGCAGTCACAAACACTAGGGCTTTGACTTGCCAATCTGACTTGTGGAGATTTGCAGACTCAGGGCTATGGCTATCAGGCCTCAAGGTCTGGATTTCTCAGTGACCTTTTGGCTCTGATGTGGACTTCCAATTGACCCACAGGCTTCGATCATTGTTATTGACCCAGGATTTACCTTTGACAATAAATGAGGATGCAAACTCCAGGCCTTGAGCTCCATACTCTCCATGATGGTACCCCAAGCACTAGGCCTTGAACTCTGTTCTATTCTGATCTGGGTGCAGACTCTGATTTGCATCCGTGTTCAATTTTTTGGGCGAACGTTGATCGACAGGGATTCCAGATGTTTTAGATATGAAGGGACTGGATTTTGCCGCCATTTTGGTTCATCTAATACAAAGTCATACATAACTTCAGCGGCTGGAATTGTACCCCAATGTCACTGCATGGGTTTAGGCTAGTTTTGGGAGGATATATAAACTTGATCATTTAAAACTGTTTCATAGTTCTTGGATTCTCCTGAAAGTTTGGAATTTGACAAGATCCCCTTGATAAAACAATTGATAATGTACTTCATGGGAGATTGATGTAGAAGATAAAAATCCATTGGATCCTGGGTGAATTGCACATCCTGATTCAGAATGATCTTGCCTGTGGAAGACAGGATAGGGGGATGGAAGACTGGCGGGAAGTCCATGTCCTCTAGCATTTTGAAAGGATTGGTACTGGCATCTCTGTTTGCACTATATATCAATGTCAGTGCGATCAAGGAATCGATCCTGGACTTCAGGAAGGGGAAGTCGAGAGAACACACAGCAGTCCTCATCAAGGAGTCAGCAGAGGAAAGGGTGAGCCATTTCAAGTTCCTGAGTGTCAACATCTCTGAAGATTTGTCCTGGGCCCAACATATTGATGCAATTATGAAGAGGGCAGGCCAGTAGCGATAGTTTATTAGAAGTTGATCAGATCAGTTATGTCACAATAGACCCCAGCAAATTTCCACAGATGTATCGTGGAAGGCATTCCAGCTGGTTGCATCACTGTCTGGTATGGAGGGGCTGCTGCACAGGACTGGAAAAAGCTGTGGGGTTCGCATACTCGGCTAGCTCCATCTTGGGCACTCTCCTCACTGTTACCGATGACATCTTCAAAAGACGGCGACTCAAATAGGTGGCATCGATTACTAAGGACCCTCACCACCCAAGACATGCCCTCTTCTCATTACTACCATCAGGGAGGAGAAAACAGGAGTCTAAAGGTACACTGTCAGCATTTTAGAAACAAGTTCTTCCTCTCTATCATCATATTTCTGAACAGTCAAAGAACCCATCAGTACTCTCTCACCATTATTTCTCTCTTTTTGCACTATTTATTTAAAGTTTTAAATGTATATTTCTTATTGTAATTTATAGTATGTTTATGTATTGCACTCTTCTGGCACTGTTGTCTCCTTGCAAGCATCGCAATCAAACTGCAAACCCAACCTGACCAACTCTCGTTCCAACAACAATGTGTTTTCAAGGCCTGATGCCTGTGCATATCAAGTGATGAACGTAGCCTTGGGAAATGTCTTAGATTTCATCTGTGGAATCAACCATGTAAATTCAGTTATCCGAAAAGGACTTACTGATAATTGTAATACATTTAAAGCAAATGTTATTCTTTTGAGGTGATCAGATGAACAATGGTGGAAGATATTAAAGAGGCTAATAAGTTTCCCTATTAGAAGTTTTTCATTGATTCATTTGTATTTCTTTGTTCTACTGTGAATGCCTGCAAGGAAGTAAATTTCATGATAATTATATGGTGACAAATACATACTTTGATAATAAATTTGCACTTAGCATCTTTATTAGGTACATCTGTACACCTGCTCATTAATGCAAACATCTAATCAGTCAATCATGTGGCAGCAACACAATGCATAAAATCATGTAGATATGGTCGAGAGGTTCAGTTGTTGTTAACACCAAACATCAGAATGGGGAAGAATGGTGATCTAAGTGATTTTGATCATGCATTGATTGTTGGTGCCAAATAGGGTGGATTGAGTATCTCAAAAACTGCTGATCTCCTGGGATTTTTATGCACAACAGTCTCTAGAGTTTACAGGGAGTGGTGTGAAAGAAATCCAGTGAGTGGCAGTTCTGTGGGTGAATACACCTTCTTAATGAGAGCAGTCAGAGGAGAATGGTCAGAGTGGTTCAAATTGACATGAAGGCGACATTAACTCAAATAACCATGTTGAATGTTGAATTGGATAGGTTGTAGCAACAGAAGACCACACCAGGTTCCACTTCTGTGCTTTATAAAGTGGCCACTGAGTGTACTTGGAACTTCAAACTTTGATACATGTGGATATCAAAATTCCCTTGGTATTAATTAAAGAACAAAGTAGTTCTATGTTCTCTTTTTCCAAACAAAATGTTTTCCTTGGAATCCTACCAAAAAAAAATTGTTCTTCTCCCTCTTCCACACAGAATTTGCAGGTGCAACACATTTGCTGTCATTGTCAACTTAATCAGTAATGAATTTTGAATGTTTTAGGAAGATGCCAGGAGCTGGGGACAGGTGAGTTAGTCATGGTCACTGCTTGTGATTATTGCAGGCTACTTGCTGACTAGAGTTTGCTGAAGGCAATATAAGACCATAAGACATATGAGCAGAATTATTTCATTTGACCCATCGAGTCTGCTCCACCATTCGATCATGGTTGATTTATTATCCCTCTCTACCCAATTATCCTGCCTTCCCCCCATTGCCTTTGACGCCCTTATTTATTAAGAACCTATCCAATTCTGCTTTAAATATACCCAATGACTTGGGCTCTAAATCTCTCTGTGGCAATGAATTCCACAGATTCACCATCCTCTGGCTAAAGAAGTTCCTCTTCATCTCTGTTCTCAAGGGATGCCCTTATATTCTAGGGCTGTGTCCTCTGGTCCTTGACTTTCCCACTATTGGAAACATCTTCTCAATGTCTACTCTCTTTAAGAGCTTTTAATATTGAGTAGGTTTCAATGAGATATGTACAATACTGTCCAGTTGCTGCCATTTGCAATGGGTATCTGATTGAGCAGAGCTGTACAGTATCTAAAGCCACAATAGGGACAGGAATATGGCAGGGGGAGGTTTAGAGGTCAGGCCAGAGTCTCGCCTTCTGCTCTGTGTTCTGCCTTAGAAGTCCAGTGACATGGAGGTGTAACAAAGACATCTTGTGGTCAGACGTCGGCTGGCAGATCAGCGAGGTAGAGCGCTGATGTCCCCTCCCCTTCCCCCCCCCCCCATAACAATGAGTCATCAGTGTGTTCCGGGATCAGAGTTCCATGTGGGCAGGATGCACCAAGGCTGGTGACCCCCTAAGCACGTAAGTTAGTGAGACCAGAGTTCAGGGTCTGAAGTTCGCAGTCCTCATCTGGCATCCATATCCAGGATCTTCATTGATAGTTATTAGCAAGTCCTGGATTCAGTTCCAAAGATTGAAGCCCGAAGATCTGGGCATCAAGGCCTAAAGCCTGGGTCTTCTGTGAATTTGAGTCCACCGGAGCCTGAAGGCTCAGAGACGGTCTGCCATAGAGTTAGAGGACAGTCTGTGTGTGTGCTTGAATGGAAGGGAGGGAGGTAAGGGGCTTATTCGTGTTTTGTGGTTACTTCTGTTGCTGGGGGTCGCCACATGTACAAGCAGCAAGATAGCATGATTTGCATACTGTATTGGCACCAAAATGTGTGTTGACACTTGTGGGCTACCCTCTGGCACATTTTAGTTTGTGTTGGTTAATGCAAATGATGCTTTTCACTGTAAGTTTCAATGTACATGTGATAAATAAATGAATCTGAATCTGAATCTCCATTGGAAGTTGGACAATTTTGCCAAATGAAGGAGGGATAGCTAAGGATATGGCCAGAAGTTTTAGTCTGTGTGAATGGGGATACTAGGTAGTTGGTGTTAATAACTGTCATATTTATGGTCCATCACACATTGAAGGAATCCAAAGCTGCTGAAAGAGTTTACTTGTCAGTCACCTGATCACTTTTCGCAAACATTCCTTGACAACAGTTAACAAATCTATTGGAATTGCTGTCTCCTTGCAAGCATTGCAATCAAACTGGAACCCAGACTTGATCAACTCTTGTTCCAACAACCATGGCTGTATGAGTTTGTATGGTGGGAGTGGAGCAACTGGGATTGTGGTTTGGCCAGAATCAAATAATTGGTGAGAATGGGTAGATAGAGATCTAAAAGCCTTGTTGAGAATTGCTGCTCAAAGGCTGGTTGACTGGGGTCTGACGGGGGGGTGCGGGGGTGCAGGGTGTGGTGATTGATTATGGGTTGGGAGGAGGAAATTATGTATCTGAACTCCCAGATCCCTTTGTTCCTCCGCACTCCTCAGTGCCCTACCATTTACTGTGTATGTCCTACCTTGATTTGTCCTTCTAAAATGCAACACCTTACATTTGTCTGCATTAAATTCCATCTTCCATTTTCTGGCCCATTTTTCCAGTTGGTCCAGATCCCTCTGCAAGCTTTGAAAGCCTTCCTCGCTGTCCACAACATCTCCAATCTTAGTGTCATCAGCAAACTTGCAAATCCAATTTACCACATTATCATCTAAATCACTGATACAGACAACAAACAACAATGGTCCCCGCACAGATCCCTGAGGCACACCACTAGTCACAGGCCTCCAGTCTGAGAAGCAACCATCCACTACCACTCTCTGTCTTCTCCCACACAGCCAATTTCGAATCCAGTTTACAACCTCTCCATGGATACCAAGTGTCTGAACCTTCTGAACTAACCGGCTGTGTGGGACCTTGATGGACTGAATTGTCTACTACTGTTTCTATGCCTTATGGTCTTAATGGTCTTTTTTTGTATGTTTGACCAAATGAGATCAATATGCACAAAACCTTACACAATCTTTATTCAAGGCATTTCAGCAGGAGCTCGAGAAACAGATACCCATCAGGCTTCAGACCATGTACTGTAGTGGTATCTATTTATTACACTGTTGGAACTTACATTCAAGATTAAAGATTCTAGATTGTTTGTTGTTAATCTTGTAAACAAGTGTAAAATAGAATGAAATTATTGTTACTCTGGTTCTGATGCAACAACATGAACGCAATAAAAAAACAAAAAAACCCTACAATAACTATAGAAGCAAGTTTATAAAACAATGTACAAGTAAGTGTTAAGTACATACGTAGACTGACTGTATGACCATAAAGTGACACTGGGTGAGTGTATGCAGTGTTGGTGGGAGTTGGGAGTGGGTTAATGTTTGGGGGTGTAGATTAGCCTGTCGGCTTGGAGGAAGTAACTGTTTTTGAGGGTGGTGGTTTCTGGATGCTGCGAAGCCTCATCCCTGATGGGAGCGGAACGGACAGTCCATGAGCAGGGTGGATGGGATCCTTCATGAAAAAGTGTTTATTCGATTTCCTCTCTAGACTAATTCTGAAAAAGAAAGTGCTTATTTGCAAAAATTCTTAACAATTTGTATCCAACATGGTTCAGGCAATGTTCACTGCACATCTGCCTCTACCTCCATTTACCCCCCAACTGAGCATCATTCTGTTATCCAAGTAGCTGAAATTCTAATAACTCCTGTGTTTCGTGTCATAGGCAGTTTATAATTTCCATTCGGTAACATTCACAACTAAAAATGCTGACAGTACCTCTTCACTATTGTAATTAGTCTAAGTGTTGAAACCAATTCAAGGACAAAGCCACAACCATATTGCTGGGGATTTATGGCATTTGCTTTGCACCAACTTGGCCTGTTATTACAATGGCAACATTACAGTTTCTTACTACGTGGCAGGGTGCAGAAGGCAGATTCCTTCTCTTCTGCTCACTTGCCTATTACCTCCCTCTGGTGCCCTTCCACCTTTCCTTTCTCCCATGGTCCTCTCTCCTTTCATATCAGATTTCTTCTTCAGCCCATTGCCTTTCCCTCCTATCCTCCCAGATTCAAAATTCAACATCGAGGATGGTTTATTGTCATTCTTCAGTACACGAGTGTAAAGGAGAATGTAATGATTGTTACTCTGGATCTGGTGCAGTAGGAAGACCACAACAAAAAAAAAATCAAATCTAAAAGCAATTCTATAAAATAATATACTCACTCACCTACTGCATCCCCCACCTTGTACATCTTCCCCACTATCTTATTCTGGCTTCTTTTCCCTCCTTTTCCAGGGAAGGAGGGATGAGGGGTCTCGGCCTGAAACATTAACTCTACTCCTCTCCATAGATGTGGCCTGACCTGCTGAGTTCCTCTAGCATTTTGTGTGTGTTTTTGAGAATGTACTGATCTCTGTGAGAATGGTCCTTTTACCAGCTTGGTGGTATGACCCAAGATTCCACAGCTTTTCTGAAAGGAATATTGGTGGGCATTTACAAATTGTGGGGGGTGTAGTTGGCAATGCTTGTGTCAACCACAGTTCACTGACCAACCCAGGCAATTCTGATTTATCGCGTGTACGTAGGAACATACAGAGAAATGCGTCATTTGATTAACACCCAACAGCACTCAAGGACATGCTGGGTGCAGCCCGCAAATGTTGCCATAGATTCTGGCGTCAACATTGCATGCCCACAATACTTAGCAGAATACATCAAAACTCGACCCAACAAACTTTGAAACAACAGCAAAACAAGCCCCATTCCTCCCTCCAACCGATGCACATACATAGTCCTCTAACCCCAAGACATTTTGTATTCTTTGACATGCAACCTCCAGCCACCAGGGGATCCAAATATGGGAGTGGACATGTAGACATTGGACCTTTACTCGGGGACTTCAATGCCAGAGTAGGGACAGACTACCAAACCTGGGAAGGGATCATTGGAAGACACGGCACTGGCAAGTGTAACAACAATGGCC
The DNA here is from genome assembly GCF_030028105.1 of Mobula birostris. Taxonomy (NCBI): domain Eukaryota; kingdom Metazoa; phylum Chordata; class Chondrichthyes; order Myliobatiformes; family Myliobatidae; genus Mobula; species Mobula birostris. The sequence continues at coordinate 132,479,826 of NC_092370.1, forward strand.
TTCTGCTCCTCAAGACATGTGTCACACACGACCTTGTCATCACCAACACCCTGTTCCGCTTACCCACCCGTAAGAAGACGTCATGGATGCACCCACGCTCGAAACACTGGCATCTGATTGACTACATCATCACCAGGAGGAGGGACAGGATGGATGTCAGAGTGACGAGAGCCATGTGTGGTGCCGACTGCTGGACCGACCACCGCCTCATTGTGTTGAAGTTCAGGCTTCGCATTCTGCCCATGAGAAGACCCCAAGGGCAGAGGACTGCAAAGAGGCTGAATGTCTCCAAGCTGAAAAGCAGCAGGGTTGCAGAAGAATTCGTCGATGACCCCGAAGGCAGACTGCCAGACACACCACAGGATGACGGGACCAGCGTTGAGGAACAGTGGGTGGCCTTCAGAGACGCTGTCTACACTACCGCCCTCAAACATCTCGGACCAGCAACCCGAAGAAACCAAGACTGGTTCGATGAGAATGATGAAGAAATACAGGCGCTACTAACGGAGAAACATCAACATTACAGAGCGCATCAGAACTACCCCACGTCGCTAGCCAAGAAAGATGCCTTTACCAACGCAAGAAGAAAGGTGCAGAAAAAACTTCACGAGATGCAGGACAGCTGGTTCAGCAAGAAGGCCGATGAAATCCAGGGCTATGCAGACAGCCACGACGTAAAGCGCTTCTACGATGCGCTTAAGGCTGTATACGGACCCCAGTCCTCCGGCTCCTCACCCCTCCTCAACGCAGATGAGACGCAGCTGCTGACAGAGAAGAAGCAGATTCTGGATCAGTGGGCTGAGCACTTTAACAATGTCCTTAACCACCCTGCCGACATCAACGACGAGGCCATTGCCCGCCTGCCCCAGGTAGAGATCAACAAGAACCTCGACACCCTCCCCACAGTAGATGAAGTCAGGAAGGCAGTGAAGCAACTCTCCTGTGGCAAAGCGCCAGGACCCGATGCAATCCCTGCTGAGGTATACAAAACAGGAGGCCCTGTCATGATGCAAAAGCTGACTGTTCTCTTCCAGTCCATGTGGAAAAAGAGACAGGTCCCACAACAGCTGAAAGATGCCAGCATAGTCCACATCTACAAGAGGAAAAGCAACCGCCAGTCTTGCGACAACCACCAAGGCATCTCCCTCTTGTCCATTGCGGGGAAGATTCTGGACCGTGTCCTGCTCAACCGCCTTCTCCAACATTTTGAGCAAGGTCTGCTCCCAGAAAGCCAATGCGGCTTCCGTGCTGAACGTGGGACCGTGGACATGATTTTTGCTGCACGCCAACTCCAGGAAAAATGCCAGGAGTAACACAGCGACCTCTTCATGACCTTTGTCAATCTAACCAAGGCTTTCGATACGGTCAACAGAGAAGGCTTGTGGAAGATCATGGAGAAGTTTGGCTGCCCCAGCAAGTTCATCACAATCGTCCGGCAGTTCCACGATGGTATGATGGTGAAAGTTCTGGATGACGGCGACGAGTCGGAGGCCTTCCCAGTGACAAATGGCGTCAAACAAGGCTGCGCTCTTGCCCCGACTCTGTTCAGTATGATATTCTCTGCCACGCTGACAGATGCCTTCCATAACTACGAAGAAGGAATCCACGTCAAGTACAGGACTGACGGCAAGTTGCTCAACCTTAAGCGCCTGCAGGCAGTTACAAAGGTGTGAGAGACTGTCATCAGAGACTTGTTGTTTGCTGATGACTGCGCACTCAACGCCAGCACAGAGCAGGAGATGCAGCATGAAATGGACTGCTTCTCACAAGACTGCGACAACTTCGGTCTCACTATCAGCACCAAAAAGACCGAAGTTATGTACCAGCCTGCCCCAGGAAAGCCATACCAGGAGCCGCACATCACGGTGAAGGGCCAGAACCTCCAGGCAGCCGACAACTTCACCTACCTGGGCAGCATACTCTCTCGCGCAGTGAACATAGACGCTGAGGTCAACAACAGGATTGCCAAAGCCAGCGCCGCCTTTGGGAGGCTCCGTGAGAACGTCTGGGAGCAGAGAGGAGTCAGCCTTATCACCAAACTGAAGGTCTACAGTGCAGTGGTCCTTACCAGCCTCCTTTACGCCAGCGAGACCTGGACTGTCTACAGCAGACATGCCAAACAGCTCAACCACTTTCACCTGAGCTGTCTCCACAGACTCCTCCACATCAGGTGGCAGGACAAAGTCCCCGACACGGAAATCCTGGAACGAGCTGGGCTCTGCAGCGTCTACACCCTCCTGCTGAAAGCCCAAGCCAGGTGGGCTGGATATGTGGTCAGAATGCCAGACAGCCGATTGCCTAAGCAGCTGCTGTACGGAGAACTGTGTCAGGGCAAGCGTTCAGTCGGGGGCCAGAAGAAACGTTACAAAGACTGCCTGAAAGCGTCCCTCAAAGGCCTGGGTGTCGACATCAACACGTGGGAGACGCTTGCCCTCGACCGTCCAGCTTGGCGCAGCAAGATCACCACAGGAGCCCGTGCAGCTGAAGTCAGGCGCATCATCGAGGCGCAACAAAAGCGTGCTGTGCGCAAGGCCCGAGCAGCATCCACTGCCACGACAGCACCCACCCACTTGTGTCCCACATGTGGGCGAGCCTTCAGGGCCCGGATTGGCCTCGTCAGTCATCTCCGGACCCACAGACACCAATCTCCCATTTGACTTTGAAGCCATGGTCATCTTCGACTACGAAGGACGAACAACAACAACAACTATACTGGCAGACTTGTAGAGATTTGCAGACATGTGGATCTACCCAATGGGCTTAGAGGATTGGGAAGCTTTTATAAACCAACAGAAGGCAACGATAAAAGGCATTAAGGACGTAAAGATGGATACAAAAGTAAGCTAGACAATGATATTAGAGGATACCAAAAGTTATTTCAGGTCCATAAAGTGTAAAAGAAAGGTGAGTGGATATCGGACTACTGGAAAGTGATGTTGGAGAGGTAGTAATGGGGAACAATGAATTAGCAGATGAACTAAATAAGTATTTTGCATCAGTCTTCATTATTGAAGACACTAGCAGGATGGTGGAAGTTTCAAGTGTCGGGGGCATGAAGTGAGTGAAGTTAACATAACTAGAGAGAAGGTTCTAGGGAAACTGAAAGGTCTCAAGGTATATTAAGTCACCTGGATCAGATGGTTTACACCCCAGAGTTCTGAAAGGGGTGGATGAAGAGATTATGAAGGCATTGTAATGATCTTTGAAGAATCACTAGATTCTGGACTGGTTCTGTAAGACTGGAAAATTGCAAATGTCACTCCACTCTTCAGGCAGGGAGAGAGGCAGAAGAAAGGAAACTATGGGCCAGTTAGACTGACCTCAGTGGATGTTGGAGTCAATTATTAAGGATGAGGTCTCAGGGTACTTGGAGGCACATGATAAAATAGGCCATAGTCAGCATGGTTTCCTCCAGGGACAATCTTGCCTGACAGATCTTTTGGAATTCTTTGAAGATGTAAAGAGCAGGAGAGACAAAGGAGAATTGGTTGATGTTTTGGACTTGGATTTTCAGAAGGCCTTTGTCAAGGTGCCACACATGAGGCTGCTTAACAAGCTACGAGCCCATGGTGTAACAGGAAAAAAGATTCTAGCATGGATAAAGCAGTGGCTGATTGGCAGGAGGCAGAAATGGAAATAACGGGAGCTTTTTCTGGCTGGCTGACAGTGATTAGTGATGTTCCACAGGGATCTGTGTTGAGACCGATTCTTTTTATGTTATATATCAATGATGATGCTGGAATTGATGGGTTTGTTACAAAGTTTGCAGCTGATATGAAGATAGGCAGAGGAGCAGGTAGATTTGAGGAAATAGAGATGCTACAGAAGGACTTAAGACAGATAAGGAAAATGGGCAAAGAAATGGCAGATGAAATACAGTGTCAGGAAGTGTATGGACATGTACTTTGATAGAAGAAATGAAAGTGTTGACTATTTTCTAAATAGTGAGAAAATACAAAAAACTGAGGCACAGAGGGACTTGGGAATGCTTGTGCAGGTTTCCCTAAAGGTTCATTTTCAGGTTGGAACACTCACAATACACTGGAGGAACTCAGCAGGTTGGGCAGCATCCGTGGAAACGATCAGTCAACGTTTTGGGCCGGACCCTTTCGTCAGACAAAGGGTTCCAGCCCAAAATGTTGACTGATCATTTCCACGGATGCTGCCTGACCTGCTGAGTTCCTCCAGTGTATTTTGAGTGTTGCTTTGACCCCAGCATCTGCAGAGTATTTTGTGTTTATAAATTTCAGGTTGAGTCTGTATTGAGGAAGGCAAATGCAGTGTTAGCATTCATTTCAGGAGGACTAGAATATAAAAGCAAGGATGTAATGTTTGAACTTTATAAAGTACTGGTTTGGCCGCTCTTGGGATAGTATGAGCAGGTTTGAGCCCCTTATCTTAGAGAGGATGTGCTGAAACTGGAGAAGATTCAAAAGAAGTTCACAAAAGTGATTCCAGGATTGAATGGCCTGTCATATGAAGAGAGTTTGATGGCTCTGGGCCTGTATCCACTAGAAATCAGAAGAATGAGGGGTGACCTCATTGAAACCAATTGAATGGTGAAAGGCCTTGATAGAGTGAATGTGGAGAGGATGTTTCCTATAGTAGGAGAGTCTAAGACCAGTGGACATAGCCTCAGAATAGAATGGCTTTTAGAATGGAGGTGAGGAGGAGTTTCTTTAGCCAGAGGGTGGTGAACCTGTGGAATTATTTGTCACAGCAGCTGTAGAGGCCAAGTCTGTATGTATATTTAAGGCAGAGGTTGATAGATTCTTGATTGGTCAGGGCATGAAGGGATACGGGGAGAAGGCCAGAAATTAGGGCTGAGGGGAAAATTGGATCAGCCATGATGAAATGGTGGAGCAGTCTCAAAAGGCCAATATCTTATGGTCTTATGGTTAATTTGATCTTAGAGTAGGTTAAAAGATCGGCACAATATTATGGGCTGAAGGGCCTGTACTATGCTGTACTGTTCATCTGTTTATATGAAGGAATTAAGAGAAAGTTGTGCGCTTGGAGTCATACTCCTTCAGTGGGCTTCAAAGTCTTGAGGCTCAATATTTGGCCTGAGAGGGTACAAATAGGATCTATTAAATTAAGATCTCTTTTATCTTCATGGATGCCTTAAAGTACCTGTGGCATTAATAGACAAACAGCAGGTGAGCACTCCTCGTGGTGTGGTCAATATTTAACCCAGAGACCAGTAATACTTGGAAAAAGTGTGGTGTCTTGCTGTGTGAGCTGATTATCTGCAGTGTTTTCTTGTTGTTGGTTAGTAAGGTATGACTGTATCTTACAAATTACCTGCAGTGCTTTCTTGCTGGAGGTTTGCAAAGTATGACTGGATCTCGCTTCATAAGCCAACAGTCATAGTGCTGCCTCCATGCTATGTAGCATTTTGGCCTAACTCTTGCATGACAATCAAAGTGCTTACCTGAATTTGTCTCAATATCACACTAATTTTTTCCTATTTATATTCCAATCCAAATTTATCTTAACCATTGTAATTCTTCCCATATCTACCATCTGCTCCTTCAGCTTGTCCATATATCGACCACCATCTGTGTGTGGAAAATCTTATCTCTCAGGTACCCTTATAAACTTCTGAGAGGAAAATCTTGCCGCTCCAGTCCCTTATAAAATTTTCTCTTCTCATATTAAACCTATGCCTTCTAGTTTTAAACTCTTCTACCCTGGGGAATACTCCACCTTATCTATGCCCTTCATGATTTTATAAACCTCCATTAGGGTTAGCCCACTGCTCTACTCTCATGACTGTGTGGCTAGGGACAGCTCAAAGGTCATCTATAAGTTCACCTATGCTGTGACAAGGAAGCGTACAGGAGTGAGATAGATTGACTGGTTGAGTGGTACCACAACAGCGACGTTGCACTCAACTTTGGGTAAGACCAAGAAATTGATTGTGGACTTTAAGAAGGGGATGTCATATCGGTCCTCGAGGGAGCTGCAATGGAAAGGGGGAGCAGCTTCAAGTTTCTAGGTGTCAATATGACTGAAGATCTATCCTGGGCCCAACAACAAAGAAGGCATGACAGCAAAAATATTTCTTTATGAGTCTGAGGAGATTTGGTATGTCACCAAGGACTCCTGCAAATTTCTACAGATGAAGCATGGAGAGCATTCTGACTTGGTACATCACTGTCTGGTATGGAGGCTGCAATGGGCAGGATCAGGAAAAGCAGCAGAGGGTTGTAATTTCAGTCCGCTCTATCAAAACACTAACCTCCTCACCATTGAGAACGTCTTCACTAGGCAAAGCCTTAAAAAGGCAGCTTCCATCACTATGAGCAACCGCCATCCAGGACATGCCCTCTCCTCATTGCTACCATCAGGGAGGAGGTGCAGGAGCCTTAAAAGACACACACAATGCTTTAGGAACAGCTTCTTCCTCTCTGCCATTAGATTTCTAAATGGCCAATAAACCCATGCACGAATAATTATTTTATTCGTTGCACTGTACTGCTGCCACAAAACAACAAATTTCACAACTTATGCCATGATATAGAGTTAGTCTCTGCCTCCAAAGACAACAATCCCAGCCTACTCTAGTTTCTCCTTTATAACTCAAGCTCTTCAGTCCTGGCAATATCCTTTCTGAATCTTTTCTACAACTTACTTCTAAACACAAAATGGGAGCAACATCAGAGGGAAGAAGCAATAAGATAATGTAAGGTAGGATTTACTACTTGATCTGAGGAGACAAATTAAGCTAATCACTACTTAGCGCTTCTGCATCATCATTATTCATATTCAATCATTGTTTTGCGTAGGAAGCTGAATGAAAAGTACAACAGTTACCAGCTACCAGTGGAAACTGATGGACTCAAATGTTAATAGGGCTTTGTATGAAGAGTACTGTATTAATTTTCTGCCTGGCTTCAAGTTGCCGGTATTTGTTGCTTGAGGCCCAAAGTCCCACGGAACAAACCTCACATACTGAAACTTCAACTAAAGTTCATCCATTTTGGAGAGTGGAGTTTTTGAAAGAAGTCAACCTGTTCAGAAGAAAGGAACAGGGAAAGCCGTGGAAAGAGAATTAGTGAAGGACACACAATGAATTTGACTTAGAGTCATAGAGCGCTATACAGGTGTCCCCCGCTTTTCGAACATTCGCTTTACAAAACCTCACTGTTACGAAAGACCTACATTAGTTCCCTGTTTTCGCTAACAGAAGGTGTTTTCACTGTTACGATGAAAGGCAGCGTGTGCCCCGAGCAGCTGCTCTCCCCCAGATTCGGAACTGCATTCTCTCCGGCATTGCTTAAACACGTGCCTGTGAGCAGCCGTTTGCAAGATGAGTTCTAAGGTGTCGGAAAAGCCTGAAGGAGCTCGGAAGGGTGTTCCATTTAGCATAAAACTAGACATAATTAAGCGTTTCGATCATGGTGAGCAAAGTAAGGACAACATGAGTTTGGCTTGTGGAAGTTGACGAAGATGATATTGAAGAAGTTTTGGGATCCCATGATCAAGAACTGATAGTTGAAGATCTGATGCAATTGGAAGAGGAAAGGATAACAATCGAAATCGAATGCAGTAGCAAACTGAACGTGAAGCAACTGCGTGAGATTTTTGCTGCAATGATAAAGTACGGCTTTAATTTTGAAAGGTTACTTCGGTCTAGGGCATATTTGCAGGATGGTTTGAGTGCTTACAAAGAACTGTATGATAGAAAAATGTGTGAGGCTAAGCAGTCAAGCAAGCCTTCCACATCAGCCACAGCAGATGACGAACCTCGACCTTCGACATCGAGACGGGCAGACATAGAAGAAGATGACCTGCCTACCCTCATGGAAATAGACGACGATGAGATGACACCCTGGTGTCCCACCACCCCAACCCCAGGCCACGGACAGATACTGATTCGCAAAGAATGCAGCAGTAGCTGGGAGGCACACCCAACACATCTTTAAGAAAAAAGCCGAAATAAACGAGCTAATTAATAAGGTGCCACCCGGCACGTAATTGTCGGCCCAGATCAGAGGCGACGCAATTGGCAATCTGATCGAAAAGGGGAGGTGCAATGAGACCTGGGTGTCATTATACACCAGTCATTGAAAGTGGGCATGCAGGTACAGCAGGCGGTGAAAAAGGCGAATGGTATGCTGGCATTTACAGAAAGAGGATTCGAGTACAGGAGCAGGGAGGTACTACTGCAGTTGTACAAGGCCTTGGTGAGACCACACCTGGAGTATTGTGTGCAGTTTTGGTCCCCTATTCTGAGGAAAGACATTCTTGCCATAGAGGGAGTACAAAGAAGGTTCACCAGATTGATTCCTGGGATGGCAGGACTTTCATATGATGAAAGGCTGGATGAACTAGGCTTATACTTGTTGGAATTTAGAAGATTGAGGGGGGATCTTATTGAAACGTATAAAATCCTAGAGGGATTGGACAGGCTAGATGCAGGATGATTGTTCCCGATGTTGGGGAAATCCAGAACAAGGGGTCACAGTTTGAGGATAAAGGGGAAGCCTTTTAGGACCGAGATCAGGAAAAACTTCTTCACACAGAGAGTGGTGAATCTGTGGAATTCTCTGCTACAGGAAACCAGTTGAGGCCAGTTCATTGTCTATATTTAAGAAGGAGTTAGATATGGCCCTTGTGGCTAAAGGAATCAGGGGGTATGGAGGGAAGGCTGGTACAGGGTTCTGAGTTGGATGATCAGCCATGATCATACTGAATGGCGGTGCAGGCTCAAAGGGCCGAATGGCCTACTCCTGCACCTATTTTCTATGTTTATTACCCCATTCTTTGCCATTCTCCTGCCTTTGCACTCTAACCATTGACACCCTTACTACTTAATAACCTAGCAAACACTGTTATCAATTTAGACAATAGACAATAGACAACAGGTGCAGGAGTAGGCCATTCGGCCCTTCGAGCCAGCACCGCCATTCACTGGGATCATGGCTGATCATCCACTATCAGTATCCAGTTCCTGCCTTATCCCCATAACCTTTGATTCCACTATCTTTAAGAGCTCTATCCATCTCTTTTTTGAAAGCATCCAGAGAATTGGCCTCCACAGCCTTCTGGGGCAGAGCATTCCATATATCCACCATGCTCTGGGTGAAAAAGTTTTTCCTCAACTCCGTTCTAAATGGCCTACCCCTAATTCTTAAACTGTGGCCTCTGGTTCTGGACTCACCCATCAGCGGGAACATGCTTCCTGCTTGCAGCGTGTCCAATCCCTTAATAATCCTATGAGTTTCAATAAGGTCCTCTCAGCCTTCTAAATTCCAGAGTATACAAGCCCAGTTGCTCCAATCTTTCAACATATGACAGTCCCACCATCCCGAGAATTAACCTTGTGAATCTACGCTGCACTCCCTCAATAGCAAGAATGTCCTTCCTCAAATTTGGAGACCAAAACTGCACACAGTACTCCAGGTGTGGTCTCACCAGGGCCCTGCACAGCTGCAGAAGGACCTCTTTGCTCTTATACTCAATTCCCCTTGTTATGAAGGCCAGCATGCCATTAGCTTTTTTCACTGCCTGCTGTACTTGCATGCTTGCTTTCAGTGACTGATGTACAAGAACACCTAGATCTCGTTGTGCTTCCCCTTTTCCTAACTTGACTCCATTTAGATAATAATCTGCCTTCCTGGTCTTACTACCAAAGTCGATAACCTCACATTTATCCACATTAAACTGCATCTGCCATGCATCTGCCCACTCATCCAGCCTGTCCAAGTCACCCTGCATTCTCATGACATCCTCCTCACATTTCACACTGCCTCCCAGCTTTGTGGTCATCGGCAAAGTTGCTAATGTTACTTTTAATTCCCTTATCTAAATCATTAATTATACCCAAATCTTGGCCTCTATGGCCATCGGTTCCAATGAATTCCACAAATTCACCACCCATTATCTCTGTTCTAAAGTGAAGTACTTGTATGCACTATGATTGGAAAGATTTTCCCCATGCCCACTCTATTGAGGCATTTCTATAATCAATAGGTTTCAATGAGATCCCTCCATATTCTTCTAAATTCCGGTGAGTACAGGGTCAGAGTCATCAAATGCTCCTCATATGTTAAGCCTTTCATTCCTAGAATCATTTCATGAATTTCATTTGGACCATCTCCAATGCCGGCACATCCTTTGTTTGATAAGGATCCTAAAACTGCTCACAATACTCCAGGTGTGGTCTGACCAATGCCTTATAAGGCCTCAGAATCACGTCTTTGCTTTTTAATTCCAGTCCCTGGAAATGAGTGCAAACATTCACTTGCCTTCCTTACCATTGCCATAACCTAGGATTTCCAAGTCCCTTTACCTCTTTGATTTCTGAATTTTCTCTCCATTTAGAAAATAGCCTTTTGATTTTGTACTTTGCTGCTGCTTATCACATACTTTGTGCCTTCCAATATTTTGCGTAAAGAGAGGTGCTGATCAAGTGCACAGTCAAAGACCTCTCCTCTTTGTTCGAGCCTGCAACAATTTTCATTTACTGGTGTCTTAATTCTTCCGGCTTTGATAAAAGATAACATCAGCATAAAACTGTATCTGGTCCCCTCTTTGTAGATATAGAATGACTCCGCTTAGCACTTCTGGCAAATTGGCAAAATCTGTTTACATTTCAAATTGCATTTCAGCTGATTCTGATTTGAAGGTAAAGTGTCGTTGCTGTTTTTCCAGCTCCTTCACACATACACACACACACACACACAAGAAAAAAAAGTTTGACAAGAAGACTGTGTCTCACATTAAAAATGAGGCCTCTGCTTGGCTTCAGTGTGATCCTCAATGGCAATAGCTATATTCTGGGTTGTCCACATCTCATTCATCAATACTATGTACAGCTTTCATTGGAGCCAGAATTGATACTATCATTTCCTGACAGTTTGAAAGAAATGATCTATCAAATTAAATTAAAAAAAAATCTTCTTGTGCTCTAATCTAATGATGCCTCACATTATAGTGGATTATTGTACACCTTAAATGTGGTCATTTGAGCTGGAAAATCTGATTTTGGGGTTTTAATGATCAATGCATTCACAAGCACTTACTGCTAAAGAGATGATTTAGCAATAACCTTATACCCAATGTTAGGGAAATGTAGCTGTAAATGGACTTGATCAATGTAGCTTTAGACATTTTTCCTGTTTCTTTTATGAAAATCTTCTAATGAAAAGTAGATGGGGGGGAGCACTAGAATCAATCGCTGGCATGTGTTGCTTTCACTGCATTGAATTAGCCATGTAGGGATATCTTAATTAAGTTTTAAGATATGAAAAAACTTTCCATTTCAGCCGTGAAAGAATTGCAATTTGTTGAGAAGTAAGCAGCATTGAAGTACTACACTCGGTGCCCACTTTATTCGATACCTCCTGTACCTAGTAGAGTGGGTACTGAGTTTATGTTCAGGGTCTTCTGCTGTATCCACTTCAAAGTCCAACATGTTGTGTATTCAGAGCTGCTGTTGTAATGTGTGGTTATTTGAGTTACTGTTGCCTTCCTGTTATCTCGAACCAGTCTGTTCTTGGGGTCAGCATTGCTGGAGTGGCGTGGCCCGAACGATTGAAGGACCCACTCCATGCTGTATCATGAAATAAATAAATTAAAAACTGTGCATAGGGATAAGCAAACAGCCGGTGCTCAAAAGGAGACCAATGGTATAAATACCAAATAAATGAATGAATGAGTGAACAGATGAATGACTGAACAAATAAATAAATAAATAATATTGAATCCTTGAAAGTGTGTCTAAAGGTTGTGGAATTAGCCCAGAGCCAAGGTGAGGGAAGTTATCCACACTGGTTCAGGAGCCTGATGGTTGGAGGGTAATCACCCTGCCTTGTGTAGCTGGTTCCTGGACCTCCCATCAGGTAGCCAGCAGGTGGTAAGAGTGGGCTCCCTCACCCCTGCCCCTCAGACCCTCAACACAGGTGCCTCCCAGGGCTGTGCTCTAAGCCCCCTCCTTTACTCTCTGTATACCCATGACTGTGTCACCACCCACAGCTCCATTCTGCTAATACTACATCGATTGGGCTCATCTCAAAGAATAATGAGGCAGCCTACAGAGAAGAAGTCATCACCCTGACACAGTGGTGTCAAGAAAACAACCTTTCTCTCAATGTCGCAAAAACAAAGGAGCTGGTTGTGGATTACAGGAGGAATGGAGACAGGCTAACCCCTATTGACATCAATAGATCTGGGGTTGAGAGGGTGAACAGTTTTAAGTCCCTTGGCATACGCGTCACTGAGGATTTCACATGATCTGTACATGCTGGCTGTGTGGTGAAAAAAGCACAACAGTGCCTCTTTCGCCTCAGACATTTGAAGAAGTTTGGCATGAGTCCCCAAATCCTAAGGACTTTCTACAGGGGCACAATTGACAGCATCTTGACTGGCTGCATCACTGCCTGGTATGGGAACTGTACTTCCCTCAATCGCAGGACTCTGCAGAGAGTGGTGCGGACAGCCCAGCGCATCTATAGATGTGAACTTCCCACGATTCAGGACATTTACAGAGACAGGTGCGTAAAGAGGGTCTGAAGGACCATTGGGGCCCCAAGTCACCCCAACCACGAACTGTTCCAGCTGCTACCATCTGGGAAATAGTACCGCAGAATTAAAGCCAGGATTAACAAGCTCCGGGACAGCTTCTTCCACCAGGCCATCAGACTGATTAATTCACACTGATACAATTGTACTTCTATGCTATATTGACTGTCCTGCCGTACATACTATTTATTACAAGTTACTATAAATTGCACATTGCACATTTAGACGGGGACGTAACATAAACATTTTTACTCCTCATCTGAAGGATGTAAGAAATAAAGTAAATTCAGTAATTGTTCCTGAAGCTGGTGGTGTGGGACCTAAGGCTCCTGTACCTCTCTCTAATGGCATCAGAGAGAAGAGAGCAAGGCTTGGAAGGTGAGGTCCTTGATGATGGATGCTAGGACAGTGACTGTTTCAGAGTAGTTATGAGGCGTGGAGTGCAAGTGTAAAGTGGCAGTGCATGGGAGGATGAAGGATGTTGAGGGTCTGTGGACAGGATTGGCTGATGTGAATGCAGTGCTGTTGGGTGGATTAATGGGTGAAAGCAACGATCAGCCTGACGGCTTGGGGGAAATTAACAGAAAGAAGCAAAATAGTATTTCCATCCCTAGTGTCTTTCACAATGACCTAGACATCAGCCAAAGTTGTCCTTTGGAAATTAAGTCACTGAAATCCAGCAGCAAGCATTCATACTGTAGGCTTCCTTCAACAACGACACATTACCAGATGATCTTTCTGGTGACAGACACACAGAAAATGCCAGAAACACTGCAGCTTGAGTGGAGCATTTGTGAAAAGAGATGCAGTTAACCTTTTAGGTTGAAGACCTTTCATCTTCTGATTCAGACGCAGATTCAGATTTAATTATCACACGTACATCAAAACATGCACTGAAATGTGTAATTTGCATTAACAACTAAAACTAACCTACCTTCCTCCCACCCACGCATAAACACAGTCCTCCAATATAATAATTCACAGACTCAAGATCTGGCCATTGGGCCTTCATTTCTGGATCTCTGATTGACCTTGGAGCCTTGACGTATGGATCTCTGGTTGACCTTCGGGCTTCAACAACTGGACTACCAATTGAACTTTGGGCTACGATCTAGACTTGTGATTGACCTTTGGGCTTTGATCTAGACTTCCGATCGACCTTTGGGGTATAATCTAGACCTTTGCTCTATGTTTGACCTTCAATCTAGACCTCTGATCGAACTTCAGGCTTCGACTTGGACCTCTGATTGAACTTTGGACCTTGATCCGGATCTCTGATCGAACTTTGGGCTTCAATTCACACCTCCAAATAACCTTTGAACTTCAAACTGGCCATCTCTATAAATTGAAACTCTCTTTCTCCTTACTGATTTTGATGGGGTGGGGTAGAAATGGGACAAAGTGGGTATCCATAATGGTTTGATCCTAGGTTAGCTGTGGGGAGGAGTTGTCAGCAGGGTGATAAACAAGTGTTAAAAAAAATTGCAGATGGTGGAAACTTGAAGTAAAAGAAATGCTGGAAATTCTCACCATGTCAAGCAGCATCAGCAGAAAGAGAAACTAAACTAACGTTTCTGGTCACAGATACTTTATCAGAATTGTGAAAGAGATGAAATGGGTAATTTTAATCTGCAGAAATAGTAGCAGGCTGAATCAAAGAGATGTGGGTTAGAGGGCAATTTATGCTGCTTTGTCTGTGTTATACAGTGAGTTGGTAATAATAGGGTTGTGGCTCTGATCTGGAAGGTTGGGCTGTACTAAAGGAGAGAGAAACGCAGTTGAGGACTTGCAACGTGGCCAGACGGGAAGTTAGTTAAAGTTAGAGAGTTCAGTATTGAGCGTGGAAGACTTCACGGAGTCACGGTGTACACTGACAAACGACTGAACCCAGGTGCAGAGGAACGCCAGACTCCCACATTGAGATAACAGCAGTTTATCCATAGGAATTCCAATTGACATTGATGGCTTGAATGAGAGAAACAGTGAGCCTAATCATTCTCAGAAGACACACAAGGACCCCGTGATAAACGCTAATTGGGAGTGTGTCTTAAATAACCCAGCAGGCTGAAAACCCATGCCAGTCAAAATAAACCGATAAGATTAAACAGAAAGCAGAAAGGCAGTAGCAGTATGGTGGAAGCTCCAGGTGTCAGGGAGCATGAAGTGTGTGAAGTCACCATTACTAGAGAGAAGGTGCTTGGGAAACTGAAAGGTCTGAAGGTGGATAAGTCACCTGGACCACGTGGTGTACACCCCATAGTTCTGAAAGAGGTGGCTGAAGAGATTGTGGAGGCATGAGTAATGATCTTTCAAAAATTACTAGATTCTGGTATGGTTCCAGAAGACTGGAAAATTGCAAATGTCACTCCACTCTTCAAGAAGGGAGAGAGGCAGAAGAAAGGAAACATAGGCCATTTAGTCTGACCTTTGTAGTTGGGAAGATGTTGGAGTCGATTATTAAGGATGAGGTCTCAGAGTACTTGGAGGCACATGATAAAATAGACCATAGTCAGTATAGTTTCCTCAATGGAAAATCTCACCTGACAAATCTTTTGGAATTCTTTGAAAGAATAACAAGCAGGACAGACAAAGGAGAATTGGTTAATGCTGTGCATTTGAATTTTCAGAAGGCCTTTGACAAGGTGCCACTCAAGAGGCTGCTTAACAAGCTATGAACCCATGCTATTACAGGAAAGATTCTAGCATGGATAAATCAGTGGCTGATTGGCAGGAGGCAGAGAGTGGGAATAAAGGGAGCCTTTTCTGTTTGGCTGTTGGTGACTAGTGGTGTTCCACAAGGGTTTGTGTTGGGACCAATTCTTTTTACATTATATGTAAATGATTTGGATGATAGAATTGATAGCTTTGTTGCAATGTTTGCAGACAATATGAAGACAGGTGGAGGGATATGTAGTCTTGAGGAAGTAGAGTGGCTACAAGGACGTAGACAGGTTAGGAGAATGGGCAAAGAAATGGCAGATGGAATATAGTTTCAGGAAGTGTATGGTTATGATCTTTGATGGAAGAAATGAAAGAGTAGACTGTTTTGCAAATGGAGAGAAAACACAAAAAACTGAGTTGCAGAGAGACTTGGAAATCCTTGCAGGATTCCTTAAGGTTAGTTTACAGGTTGAGACTGTTGTGTGGAAGACAAATGCAATATTAGCTTTAATTTCAAGTGGACTAGAATATAAAAGCAGGGAAGTAATGTTAAAGCTTTATAAAGCACTGGTGAGGCCTCACTTGGAGTATTTTGAGCAGTTTTAGGCCACTTATCTTAGAAACGATGTGCTGAAACTGGAGAGGGTTCAAAGGAAGTTCATAAAAGTGATTCCAGGATTGAGTGGATTATCATATGAATAGAGTCTGAAGGCTCTGGGCCTGTATTCACTAGAATTCGAGGTTGGGTAACCTCAATGAAATCCATCGAATGGTGAAAGCACTTGTTAGAGTGAATATAGAGAGGATGTTTCCTATGGTGGGAGAGTCTAAGACCAGAGAACACTGCTTCAGAATAGAGGGGCATCCGTTTAGAATGGAGATGAGGAATTTCTTTAGCTAGGGAGTGTTGAATCTGTGGAATTCTTTGCCACCAGCAGCCATGGAGGCCAAGTCTTTATGTATATTTAAGGCAGCGGTTGATAGATTCTTGATTGGTCAGGGCATGAAGGGACATGGGGAGAAGGCAGGAGATTTGGACTGAGAAGAAAATTGGATCAGCCATGATCAAATGGCGGAGCAGACTTGATGGGCCAAATGGCTTAATTGTGCTCCTATATCTTGTGGTCTAAATGATTCTAGATAAGATGGTTCATGACAGCATAGTACTCAGAAGGAAGTTGATGTGTTGCTCCTCAAGCTTGTGTTGGGCCTCATTGTAGAGGTACAGGAGGGCACAGGTAGAGGAAGATGGAGAACTTACGTTGTCAGGCAGTAAAAGCTCGGGGTTGTTCCTGCAGATGGGAACACAGGCACTGCTGAAAGCAATCACCCAAACTCAGTGATTTCCCCCACAGCAGAGTTATGAGACCTAACAAGGTTCCCTCCACCAACACACTCATTTACCTATCTGAGCTCATCCTCGGTGGACTGGACCTTGATTATATTTCATCCATTTCAGTTGCATCTACTCTCACTTCCTCTTCAGAGACAGTAATAATAGAGTTCTTACTCTGTTATAACTGAGTATATAACAGTCTGCATCTTCCACCCCCATCAGAATCCACGTTCCACGGATCATCTGTCCTAATGTTTACCAGATCCAATAAAATTCCACAAGGGAGATGCAACACCTGTCCTCTGAACACTTCCATCCTTACAACCATCCCAGGATCCAAACAACCATTCCATGGGAAGCAGCAATTCATTTGCACTTGCACTCGATTGTATTACAATTAATGTTGACGGCGTGGTCACCTCTACATTGGAAAACCTACATGCAGATGGCTGCCACCATATGGGAAATTTGTTCCATCTGGAGGAGTAATCTGGATACCTGCCACTTGAGTTCCCAGTTCACCTCCGACGTACCCACCCGTGGGCAAGTTGAGAGATCCAGGGCGTTTCTCTCTGGAGCAAAGGAAGATGAGAGATGACTTGATAGAGGTGTACAAGATGATAAACCAGGTGAGGGTAGCGAGGAACTTCAGCCCCGGTGAGATAGGGATATGCCTACCTCAGCATGCGAAGCCAGATTGGGAGGACTGGGCTGATGAGATCAACTACAGGATCCAATGGCCAAGAAGGCAGTGCTGCAACGCTTCACGGAGAGCGAAGAGCATGACAAGGCACAGAAGGCGTCATGGCAATCCTCTGCAGCAGAGGAATTCTCCAGTCATGACAATTTTTCATATCATTGGACCAAGATTTTTGAGGCTGAGAGAGTGGAACTGCCCCAGTGCAACGGTTTTTCAACAGTAAACCTCCTCCTGCACAGGCTTAAGTCAAGATTGGAAATGACGGACAACCAACACAAGATGATTAGAGGCATAGATCAAGTGGATACCAGGAGACTTTTTCCCAGGACAGAAATGCAGCTTCTAAGACTCCACATTAAGTCATTGGAGCCGGAACTAGATGAACTCCAGATCATTCGGGAGAATGAGAAAGGTAGTTACACCCAAGGTACAGGACACAGGAGACTGGGTGACAAGTAGGAAAGAGAAAGGGGTTAAAAAGCACATGCAGAGTACCCCTGTGGCTATCCTCCTAAACAACAGTTATTCCACTTTAGATACGGTTGGGTGGGGGGGGGGGGATGATCTCGTAGAGGAAAGTTACAGTGGTCACGTTTCTGGCATTGAGTCTGGCTCTGTGACTCAGAAGGGAAGGGACAAAAGAGGCGAGCTGTGGTAATAGGTGAATTATTAGTTAGGGGGACAGAAAGGAGGTTCTGTGGACAAGAACAGGATTCCTTGATGGTATATTGCCTCCTGTGGGATAGGGTCTGGGACATCTCAGATCAAGTCCTCGGTAGTCTTACATAGGAAGGTGAGCAGTCAGAGGTTGTTGTCCATGTAGGCACCAATGATATGAGTAGGACGAGTGACGAGTTTCTGCATAGGTTGTTCAGGGAGTTAGGTGCTAAGTTAAAGGGCAGTACCTCCTTTAGACATGACAGAGTGGGAAGGATTAAAGGGGGAGGGGTGGTGTTTTAATCAGGGAAGAAGTCGTGGTAGTGCTCAGTCAGAACAGACTGAAGAGCTCATCTAGTGAGGCTTTATGGGAGGAACTGAGGAATAAGAAAGGTATGACCATGTTAATGGGGCTATATTAGAGAACACGCAACAGTACATGAGATTTAGAGGAACAAATCTGTAGAGAGATCGCAGACTTTCCACGTATTGACTGGGACTCTCATACTGTAAAAGAACTAGATGGGATAGAGTTTGTCAAATGTGTTCAAGAAAGTTTCCTTAATATTAAGTATATAGATGTCCCAATGAGAGAGTTTGCAATACTTGATCTCCTATTAGGGAACGAGACAGGGCAGGTCACAGAAATTTGTGTAGGAGAACACTTTGCATCTAGTGATCATAATGCCAGTAGGCTCAATGTAAATATAGAAAAAAGATAGGTTTAGTCTGCAGGTTAAGATTCTAAATTGGAGAAAGGCCAATTTTGATGGTATCAGAAAGGGGTCTGGAAAGTGTGGATTAGGACAGGCTGTTTTCTGAGAAAAGTGTACTTGGTAAGTGGGAAGCCTTCAAAAGTGAAGTTTTGAGAGTACAAAGCTTGTACATGCCTGTCAGAAAAAAAGTAAAGATAATAGGTTCAGGGAACCTTGACTTTCAAGAGATATTAAGGCCCTAGTTAAGGGAAAAAAAGGAGGTGCATAGCTGGTATAGACAGGTAGGAACAAATGAGATGCTTATGGACTATACAAAGTGCAAGAGAACACTTAAGAAAGAAACTAGGAAAGCTAA
This sequence comes from Mobula birostris, assembly GCF_030028105.1. Taxonomy (NCBI): domain Eukaryota; kingdom Metazoa; phylum Chordata; class Chondrichthyes; order Myliobatiformes; family Myliobatidae; genus Mobula; species Mobula birostris. Next base: position 132,498,782 of record NC_092370.1, read on the forward strand.
AAGAAGGCATGAGGTTGCCTTGACAGGCAAGGTGAAGGAAAATCCTAATAAATTCTATAGATATGTTAAGAGCAAAAGGATTGCAAGGGACAAAATTGGTCTCTGGAAGATCATAATGGTAATCTGTGTGTGGAGCCATAAGGGATGGGGGAGATCATAAATGGATTTTTTTTTTTTTTGCATTTGTATTTACTCAGGAGATGGACACAGGATCTATAGAAGTGAGGAAAAGCAGCAGCAAAGTCATGGACCCTATACAAGTTACAGAGGAGGTGTTTGGTGTCTTGCAGTAAATTAGGGTGGATAAATCCCTAGGACTTGACAAGGTGGTCGTTCAGACCGTATGGGAAGCAAGAACAGAAAATGCAGGGGCCCTAGCAGAGATATTAAATAATCCTTACTGATAGGTGAGGCACCAGAGGATTGGGGGATAGCTAATGTCGTTTTGCTGTATCAGAAGGGTTCTAAAAATCATAGGAAGGTGAACCTAATATCAATAGTGAGAAAGTTGTTGGAAGGTATTCTAAGTGACTGGATATGTGAGTATTTCAACAGACACGAATTGATTAGGGATAGTCAGCATGGCTTTGTGTGTGGCAGGTCATGTCTAACCAATCTTAATGAGATTTTCAAGGAAGTTACCAGGAAAGTTGATGAAGGCAAGCCAATGTGTTGTCTACATGGATTTTTGCAAGGAATTTGACAAGGTCCCACATGGGATGTTGGTCAAAAAGGCTCAGTTGCTTGGTATTAAAGATGAGGTAGTATATCGGATTAGATATTGGCTTTGTCGGAGAAGCCACAGTGTGGTAGTAGAAGGTTGACTTTCTGCCCGGAGACCTGTGACTGGTGGAATGCTGTAGGGATCGGTGCTGGGTCCATTGTTGTTTGTCATCTACGTCAATGATCTGGGTGATAATGTGGTAACTGGATCAGCAAATTTGTGGATGTCGCTAAAACTGGGGCTGTAGTGGACAGTGAGGAAGACTCTCAGAGCTTGCAGCAGGATCTGGATCAGCTGGAAAATGGGCTGCAAAAATGTCAGATGCAATTTAATGCAAACCAGTGTGAGGTGTTGCGCTTTGGTAGGACCAACCAGGGTAGGTCTTACACGGTGAATGGTAGGGCACTGAGGAATGTGGTACAGCAAAGGGATCAGGGAGTACAGGTCCGTAATTCATTGAAAGTGGTGTCACAGATAGATAGGGTCATAAGGAAAGCTATTGGCACATTGGTCTTCAAATCAAAGTACTGAGTACAGGAGAAGGGATGTTATGTTGTAATTGGTGAGTCCTAATTTGGAGAACTGTGTGCAGTTTTGTCATCTACCTACAGGAAAGTTGTAAATAAAGTTGAAAGAATACAGAGAAAATTTACAAGGATGTTGTCAGGACTACAGAACTTGAGTTATAAGGACAGATTGAATAGGTTAGGACCTTATTCCTTGGAATGCAGAAGACTGAGCGGAAATTTGATCGAGGTATACAAAATTATGAGGAGTATAGATAGCACAAGCAGTGCACGAAAGCGTGATTTCAACATTTAAGAGCAGTTTAGATAGGTGCATGGATGGGAGAGCAATGTTCCAAGTACTGGTCAATAGGATTAGGCAGTTTAAATGGTTTGACATGGACTAGATGGGTCGAAGGGCCTGTTTTTGTGCTGTATGACTCTTTTTTTTCCTATTTTTCAGACAAGTAACTTGGGATCTGTGTTACTCTGAAAGAGATGAGAGAGGATATGGGTGTGATGGATAAGTCTGCTTAATATTTCATCCAACAAGAACACCTCAGTGCATTGTTCCCTTTAGTCGTACTCTGGATCGGTGATTGAGATTTTTGTGTTTGTGATTGGGAAGAACTTTGGGCTCATTACCAGGAGAAATGTGTCTCCTCTTCACCCACTGATCAGCAACACCTCTATAGTTAGCAGTGTTTCACCATTCACGTTCCTGGGCATCTTTATTTCACAGGACCTCATGTAGGAGAATCATATCTCCTTCATTAACATAAAGGTTTTGCAGAGGGTGTAGTTTTTGCAGCAGCTGGTAAAATTTCATCTTCCTGAGAACATATTGGTGCAATTCATGGAGAAAATGTTCAAATCCTCACAGCCAGAACATGTCTCATGGATTCCATGGATTGTAATCTTCTCAATGAGCTGAGCATGTAGGACCTTGTCAAATGCCGTATTAAATCCATGTAGACAACATCCACAGTTCTAGCCACATAATCACCTTTATCAACTATTCAAAAAAAATCTCAGTCAAGTTAGTAGAATATGACTTGCCGTATAGAAAGTCATGCTGACTGTCCGTAATTAAGCTATTTCTGTCAAAATGGTTATAAATCTTACCCATAAGAATCCTCTACAATAGCTTCCTTACCATAAAGTTGGATTCATTAGTCTATAGTTATCAGAATTATTCATACTTCCCTTCTTAAGCAATGAAACAACATTAGTTATGCATGTCCTCTGGGACACTGTCAGTCAAAATGGTAAGACATGACTTGTCCTTTACATAGTCACGATGACTGTCCCTAATCAAGCAATGTCTCTCTCAAAATGTTTATAAATCTTATCCCTAAAAATCCTCTCCAATAGCTTCCCTGCCACTATAGTTGATACAATAGTTACCAGGGTTATGCCTATTTTCCTTCTTAAACAATGGAAGAACATTAGCTACACATGTCCTCAGCAATCTTGCCTATAACTAGAGAATACCTGAAGGCCTTGGACAAGGCCCCAGCAGTTTTATTTCTAGCCATGATAACCTGGGGTATATCCCATCAGGTTCTGGGAACTTATCTACCTTAATGTTCTTGACAGAACCAACACCACCACTTTCTTTCTTATCTCAAAATGTCCTAACATATTGGCATGCTCTACACTGATCCTTCACATTCTTCCTAGTAAATACAGTACTAATGATAAATACTCACTTAGGACCTCACCCACATCTTCAGTCTTGAAGCATCAGTTCCTTCCTTTGTCCTTAAGTGGTCCTACATTTTCCTTGTTATCGTCTTGCTCTTAATTTAGGTGTAGAAACAGCTTTGAGGTGGTTGGGCCAAGTGTATCCTTTTTGTGAAGAATGGTTGCAAGCATGTCTGACGAGCAGGACAATTGACTTCCAACAGCCATCCTTTGTCAGCGGTTTGAGTCCACTCTCTGGACTCTTTTCCTTTTGCCTGTTAACTTCAGTTTTATCATGGCACTTTGACATTGTACTCAGTCAAATTCTGCCGTGATGTCAAGAACATTGCTCTTGCCTCACCACTGGAACTCAGCTCTTTGATCCATTTTCGGTCCAAGGCTGTGCTGTGCTCCAGGGAAAGAACACCTGGCCTGGCTGGCCTGCCCTTTAGGCTCGGGCCCTTTGGTCCTGTGGTATCCTTGCTGATCTTCTCTGCACTCTTTCCAGTTTAACGAAGTCTTTCCTATAAGAGGGTGACCAGAACGATACACGGTATCCCAAGTGTGGCCTCAAGATGTAGGACGAATAAGCCCTTTTAGGAAACATTTCAATGTTCTGAATTGTGGAGATCAGATTGCACTTGGCTGCTATTGGTTCTCTCTTTGCTAAGGTGATTTTTGTGGAGGATGTCAATGGTGAGGGCAGGTGTGGAGATGAAGGGTTGATTGCCATGTCCAGACATAGAACCTCAAAGGTTGATTCTGTAAATTTCAGCCTGAGACTGGGGGTTAGAGGCCTGTCTGTATGTGTGAGAAGGTGAGCAAGTGAGAAAGGGGCTTGTTTTGCTGTTGTTGTTTTGTTTTGTTGCTATTGTTGTGTAGTGTTGTTGTTTTTGCTTGTGTTGTTCTACTGAACATGGTTGGTACTAGAACGTGTGGCAACACTGGCAGGCTGCCCCAGCGCATCCTTGGGTGTGCTGGTTGCTAACGCAAATGGCGTATTTCACTTTTTTGTTTTGATGTACATGTGATCAGTAAATCCCATCTGAATCTGAGATCTGCAGTGGAGTAGTCTTGATGAAACCCATGAGGATTATTGGTTAGGGTTGTTCATAACACGATCAAAACAGTTTTCATCACATTGACCACGAGAAGATTGGGCAGTACTTAACCAGATTGTTCTGTCTTTGTGTTCAAGTAATGTCTCTGCTCTTGGCATTTATGGCTCATGCTTACACCTTTTTGTTTCTTGTCCCATCACCATTCATAAATTATCCCTCATAAGTTATTGCGTGTTATGTGTACTACTGTGTTTTACACCCTGGGTTGAAAAAACATTGTCTCATTTCCATATACGTTATATAGCTAAATGTTATATACATGTATATAGTTAAATAACAATAACCTTGACTTGACCATTCCTTTTTTCTATCTTCCATCAACCTTCTATCATTTAGTCTCTCCATTCCCCCCGCAGGACCATTATCCACAGGAGCAGAATTAGGCCATTCAGTCCCTTGAGTCTGCTGGACTATTTGATCATTGCTGATTTAATAACCTTCTCGACCTCATTCTCCTTCCTTCTCCCCATAACCTTTAATACCACCACTAATCAAGAAACTATCAACCTCCGCTTCTAATGTCCCCAATCACTTGGTCTCCACAGCCATCTGTGGCAATAAAATTCCACAGATTCACTCAAGAAATTCCTCCCCCTCTCTGTTCTAAATTGACATCCCTCTATTGTGAGGCTGTGCCCTCTGGTCCTAGACTCACCCACTGCAGGAAACATCCTCTCCACATTATGTAGACCTTTCAATATTCAATAGGTTTCAATGAGATCCTCCCTCCTTTTCCATATTCCAGCAAGACTGCATGGAATTTCTTCCATCTGCTTTGGTTTCCTCCCTCACACCAAAGGTGAACAGTTAGTGTTAGTGAGTTGTGGGCATGTTATGTTGCCATTAGAAGCACGATGACACTTGCGGGCTGCCCAGCACAATTCTCGCTGATTTGGTTTGAACATGCATTTCACTGCATGTTTCAATGTACATATGACAAATAAAACTAATTGTTAATCTACACTCCCTGTCTTTGACCCCTCAGTGAATGAAAATAGGTCCATTTTATTTACTTACCTCTGTTAAATCTCCCCTCCAATCTCTTTTCAAAGAAAATAGCCGTTGCTTCTTCAATATTTCTTCCTAGCTAATTCCTTCCACTCCTGGCAACTCTGCTGTGTCTGACCTTAGATTAACTTGCCTGATGTGTATTTCCAGGATTTTCTGATTTTTGTTTGTGATTTTGGGACATTTCAGTGGAACTTACTGTTAAAACGATATGGGCTGGGAGAGAGTGGAGAGCGATTTACCATCTATGCCTCTTCACTCACTCCATAGTTAATAGCCAAAGTGTGAAGAGGCATAAATGGTGAATCAAATGTAAAACATTAGTGAAGAAACCGGGGAAATCTTGGCCTGAAAACTGGATTGTATCTTCAGTGCTCTAAACATATGTTGTGTATGGTGCTAACTCGTAGTACAATTTCCCTGCAAGCGATAAACAAATTGGCCAAAATAAAAACAGTTGGATTAGCACTAGGGGGGCTTACACCAGTTTCTTGTGTGAAATTGCAATCTGTGCCATTCCTGATTGGACTGGGCTCAGTTTAGCACAGCTTCTCATATCTTACTAAGCAAAGAACTTTGATAAACCTTAAAGGTAGACTCCCTTTAGAATTTAGATATTGCAGTTTCCATGGACATAGTGGGGAGATCTAGCATTCCCATCACAAAGGTGAACACCAAGAGGCAGGATGTGTGTCCCACAAGGAACAAGAGAGACACAAAGGTCACCATACAAAGAGCTAGGCAGGTGGTAACATTAAAGATAAAAACTGGCTTTATTTGTCACATGTACGTCGAAACATACGGTGAAATACAGTATTTGCATCAAGTCATGTCCTTGCTGCTTGGCTAGTGTCAACGCACTTCTGGTGCCAAAAGACCCTGTGACAAAGACATTGAAAGTTCAATGTGGTCTTGAAATGGTAGAATTGAAAATCTGTGAGTGATAGACTGTATCTAAAAATTCTACATGATCTCAGCAAAGAAGAAATCTGAACTGTGTCACTGATGCTTCTGTTAAGTGTGTGACTGACTTAAGAAAAACATCAGGCACACACAGATAAATTGTGAATATAAATGCTTGGGTCCACTTTTTTGAAGGGAACGGTTTCACTGGAGGTGTCATCTGCATAACATAGTCCTTTGGTATGTGAGTGCCCATTTAATAAAAGTTGGACTTGAGTGCATAAATTTCTGGACAAATTTTCTCATCCTGAGTTAGTATTTTGGAGTAATGTTCTTGGCAAGAGAAGATAAGGCAGTTGAAGAAAATGGAAATAACAGGAATGAAAAAAAATAGTTTTGAAGCAGGGGATGGTGATGAGGTGCTGGGTCTCATGCCATCAAGATGATGCACTTCACCGCACACTCATTGAACAGCAAACTTGTGTGCTGTAATTTTCAGGCAATAATATTGACTACAAACACACACCGCATATGCAGGACTTTGCAGAATATTCTTTATTTGCTAAAATCAACATATTTCTGCAGCTGCATATTTTGTACTTGGTTAACATAGCAGGGTTTAGGAACATAAAATGATGCAAGTCTATTCCTTTAGTAAGAGGAATGTTTGCATTAAGAATAGAGGAAGAAGGAATGAATTGTAGTTGCTTTCCCTGGACAGGGAACAGCAGAATGAGGTACAATATATCTAAAAAAAATTGTTAGAATCTAATGGAAAGTGCACTTTAAGGAATGGTTGAGCTTTTGGACTGGAGACATCCACAAGGGTTGAGAACTGAGTCAACAACACTGGACTCCGTTGCAGAGAATAGGCTTGATCAAAATCAAAGTAAGTTTATTATCAAAGTATGTATACGTTACCGTTAGATTCATTTTCCTGCAGGCATTTATAAGAAAATAAAGAAATACAATTGAAATAATGAACAACCATACATAAATAAACACTGACAAACAACCAATGCGCAAAAAGATAGATAGATAGAGAGATAGATACTTCATTGATCCCAAAGGAATTACAGTGTCACAGTAAGAATAAAAATTAAGTTACCTCAAACAGTCTAACAGGAAGGGGCCATCACTTCCCCAGCCATAGAGCCCAATGGCTGAGGGTAAGAATGACCTCATATAGCGCTCTTTGGAGCAGTGCAGTTGTCTTCATCTATTGCGAAAAGTGCTCCTCTGGTCAGCCAAGATGGAGTGCAGAGGGTGAAAATCATTGTCTAGAATTGCCAGGATTTTCCATAGGGTCCTTTGTTCTACCACAGCCTCCAGTGTGTCCAGTTTGACTCCTAGAACAGAGTCAGCCTTTCTAATCTGTTTATTGAGCCTGTTGGCATCACCTGTGTTGATGCTATTGCCCCAGCACACCACTGCATAGCAGATTATACTGGCAACAACAGACTGGTTGAATATGAGAAGTAGAATTTGTGCAAATAAAAAACACATTTAATAAAATACTGATAACATGATTTGTAGAGTCACTGAAAGTGAGTCCATAGTTTATGAAACCAGTTCAGAGTTCAGTTAAGTGAAGTTATCCATGTCTGGTCAGGCGTCTGATGCTTGTAGGGTATTAACTGCTCCTGAAGCTCCTTCTTGTTGGCAGCAGTGAGAAGAGAGCATGGCCTGGATGGTGTGGTCCCTGATGATGGATGCTGCTTCCATATGGCAGCGCTCCTTGTAAATTTGCTCAAGGGTGCATGGTAAAAGTCCAAACATTCCTTTGTCAAATAAATTGAGTTTACATGCAAACCAGTAGAAAACTAGACAGATCCTCCCAGTACAAACCCTTCGTGGCAGACTAATCTTTCTTTTCTTTCTTTGCCTAACCTGCTCTCTGAGTTGTGTATATTTTTGGGGCCTGGCCTGGCCAGATCTTCTTATTCTGTTGCTTCTTTCTAGGTCTAACCCAATCTTGAAAGTTTCCTTATTTTACTTACAGATACATAATGGTAACTGCCCTGTCCTGCCCTACAAGCCTTCCTGTTCTACCCTTGTGACTAATACCCCATACAGCTTTGGAAGGTGAGAGGACATTGGAACACCTGGAATAAGCCCATGTGGTCATGGGGAGATTGTTCAAACTCCTTGTAGACAGTGGTGGGAATTGAACTCGGGTTTAATGTTCTGGAAATCCTGGTCTATATTGAGGACTCTTTTCAAATCCCGGCTTGTCTAGTTTTTGGTTGCCCTACCTAATAACTCCTCTTTGAATGCACAACATGTTGAAACTTGAAGTGGATAGCCTACAGCAGCAGAAGACCATGAACATACACTCAGTGGCCTATTAGATGCAGAGGTACCTAATAAAGTGGCTATTGAGTGTTTTTTTGCCTTTGTTCCATCCAGCTGCAAGGGTGCAGAATCTGGATGTCCTTTGCCCAATGGCTTGGTTAAATGGGCCTGCAGTACCAATGCATATTACATTTTTGTATGCACTATCGTTACAGAAGTATCAGTGGAAGAATTGCTTGTCAATTTATAAAGCAATAGTCTTAAGTGTCTTCCTGCAATGCTGCCACATGATTGGCCGATTAGATATTTGCATTAACAAGCAATTGTACAGGTGTACTTAATAAAATGGCCACTGAATGGATTTTTTATTACTGCAGAAAACACCAATAGTTCTGCCCAGTATGATTTACCTTTTACAAATCCACATTGATTTGATTTAGTAGTTTGATTTGAAGTGCCCTGTTATAACATAATCACTCCTTGTATTTTCCCTAAAACAAACAATGAGTTCACTAGCTTGTTGTTTCCTGCTGTCTATCTCCTTTCTTTAATCAAACGTAAATCCCTGCCATTATATTACCCTCCGTTTCATGTGCACTAACTTTATTTAGTAACTTTATTTAGTGTGTGGCTCTGGCTGAATCCAACCAACTTTATTCCCTTGACCATGTAGCACTTAGTCAAACAGCAGGACAGACCACACCAGTAATGTCAATGTGCTGTCTTTTTAGTCCTTGTATGACTTATGTAAAATAGTAATCAGAAATGGAAATCATTCCAAGGGGCAGGATTCATTTGTGCTTGGAGGCGGAGATTGATCAGAGATAGTTGACATGGCTTCAGGAGCAATTGGTGCGCAGTGAAGAGGATCCAAATGTTGCATCATGGCTTGGTATAGAAACACCAATTCCTACGAACAGAAAAACCTACAGAAAATGGTGGATATAGCCCATTCCATCACAGGAAAAACCCTCCCCACCATTTAGAATATCTACACGGAGTACCACCACAGAAAAGCACTATCCAACTTCAAGGATCCCCACCACCCAGGCCATGCTCTCTTTTTACTGCTGCCTTCGGGAAGGAGTCAAAGGAACCTTAGGTCCCACAACACTGGGTTTGGGAATAGTTACTACCATTCAACCATCAGGCTCCTGAACCAGCATGGATAACTTCACTCACCTCAACACTGAATTAATCATCAAACAACCTACGGACTCACTTTCAAGAACTCTACAATTTATATCCTCAGTATTATTTATTATTATTTGTCTATTTCTGTATTTGCACAGTCTTTTTTTGCATATTGATTGTGTATCTGTCTTTGTGTGTAATTTTTCATTGATTCTTTTTATCGTTCTACTGTAAATGTTTGCAAGAAAATGAATCTCAGGGTAGTATACAGTAAATATACATACTTCAATAATAAATTTACTTTGAATTTTGAGGGGGAGCTCCTATCTAACAGTTGAATTTTGGAATGGGTGACAAAGTTTGTTAAGAATGACAGTACCATGATGTACTCAAAATGGACCTGTGAGACCTTTTGACAAGGTCACACAAGAGAGACTCATCCAAAGGCTTCTGAGCCCATGGGATCCAGGGCAATTTGACAAACTTGATTTGAAATGAGCTTGCTGACAAGAGGCACTGCATGATGAATGAGGTTTATTTTTGAGATTGGAAGTCTGACCCATCAATACCGCAGGGATTGACGCTGGGACCCTAGCTGTTTATTATGTACATTAACTATCTAGATGTGAACACTGGAGGTATGATGATGAAGTCTGCAGATGATACATAGACTGGTGGTGTGATTGAAGGATATTGATCTGCTGGTAAAATGGGCAGAGTTGACACAATTTGAGAGGTCTAGTAAGGCTTAGATTTTTCGGATGAACTATAGGATTTGAGGAAGTACTGAGGGACAGAGGGACCTTAGTGTATTAGAATCCCTGAAGGCAGCTGCTTAGAACGACATATCAGATACTTGCCTTCTCTAGCTAGGGTATGTATCTATGCTATAAGAGCAGGCAGGTCATGGTTAAAAAATTTGGTTAGGCTGCAAATGAAAAGCTGTATAGAAATTCTGGATGTCACACCATAAGAAGGATCTGATAAAGAGATTCACTCAGATGATGTCTGAGATGGTGTGTTTTGGCTAAAAGGAGAGACTGGATAGATTGAGTTTATTTTCTGTGGAATGGAGGAAAGCTAAGGTGGGGGGGGGTGTGCGGGATGGAATCCCAATTTTAGGGTTATTAAATTTCTGATGGACATAAATAAGGTAGGTGGTGAGATTGTTTCCCCCACTGTAGGTATGTAAAACCAGAGGGCATGGATTTAAGTGATGGGGCAGGTGCTTTAGAGGGGATCTGTTGAAGAATATTTTACACCCAGAGGGTAGTTAAAATCTGGAATGTTCTGCCTGAGGGTATAGTTCAATGTTTAAAGTTAATTTATTATCAAAGTATGAATATGTCACCAGATATTATCCTGAGATTCATTTTCTTGCAAACGTTTACAGAAAAATAAAGAAGTACAATAGAATTTATGGAAGAAGTATACATCACATAGACTGACAAACAACCAATGTGCAAAAGATGACACATTATGCAAATAATAAATAAATAAAAGGTAAACAAATAATACTGAGAACATAAGTTGTAGAGATCTTGAAAGTGAGTTCAAAGGTTATGGAATCAGTTCAGAGTTGAGGTCAATGAAGTTGTCCACACTGGTTCAGGAGTCCAATGGCTGAAGGGTAATAATTGTTCCTGAACCTAGTGGTGTGCTGACCTCCTGTACCTCCTGCCCGATGGGAGTAGTAAGAAGAAAGCAAGGGGCCCTTGATAAATTCTTAGATCACTGAGTTTCTTACAACATTGAGAAACTATTTAGATGAGCACTTGAAACACAATAGCATAGAAGATTACAGGGAATCCTGGGAAATGGAATTAATATAGATAGGAGCCCGATGGACCTGGTGGCCTGTTTTATGACTCAGTATTTGTTATTCATTTGTTATACATGTGTTTGCCACATTGCTGATTTTGTGGCATAAAGATACAATGTAATTGTGATATAGAGACTGCTGATACTTCTTTTCTGAGGGTTTATAAATAGGGACTCGAGTGTGACGTTGTGATTTGCGTGGACCCATACATTAACCCTCTGTTAACGGTAAGGGTCCATGGCATAAAAAAGGTTGGGCATCCCTGATCTAGAAATTAGGCCTCAGCAGTGCAGAGATGTGATGAAGAGCATTCATGCATGTCGGGCTGTCCCAGGCAGGTGGATTCCGGGACTGGATGTCTGTGTAAGCAGGAGGCATGAGGGCCAGTCAGTACGCCTGGAGTTTGAGGTCACGTCATCGGATAGTCTGGAGATTGAAGCCTAGAGATCGATCGTAAATCTGTAAGTCGAAACCAGATAGCCTAAGTCTGGAGACTGGCGATCGGAGGCCTGATGGCCTTTTCTGGAGTTAGAGGTCTGTCTGCGTCTGTGGGTAAGTGGGAGGGAGAAAAGGGGCTTGTTTTGCTGTTGTTGCTTTGATGCTTTTTGTGTTCTGTGTTGCTGTGCCGAGCTTTGTGGGCATGTTCTGTTGGCGCCGGAACATGTGGCAACACTTGCAGGCTGCCTCCAGCAATCCTTAGCTGTGTTGGTTGTTAACACAAACAACACATTTCACTGTATATTTCCACTTACATCTGATAAATAATTCTGTGTCTGATTGTGCACCTACTCTCAACTGATAGAAAATGTGATGTTTGGCTCTTTGCACAGACTTGCTCCTATTACAAAGAATGAGAGATGGGCATTAGATGGAAAAAGGTGGCTTGAGGGCCACGGTATAATGATAGGTTGGCAAGCAAAGTAGTGTGTCAATGGTGCTGGGCAAGAGTGCTCAAGTTTTGCAAATAGATTTAGCAGCAACTTCCTCAGCACTCATTCCAAATGGCAACTGACTTTGGACATCTTCATTGGGATTGCTCAAAAGTTCAAAGTAAATTTATTATCAAAGTACCTATACAGCATGTCACCATATCTTTGTTTGAGATTCGTTTTCTTGCACTCCTTTACAGTAGAACAGAGAAATACAATAGAATCAATGAAAAATTTCAGATAAGAACTGTCAGACAACCAATGTGCCAAAAGAAGACAAACTGAAAAATTAAAAAAATAAAAGCAAACAGTAGTCACTTTATTAGGTATATCTGTTCACCTGCGTGTTAATGTAAATATCTAATCAGCCAATCATATGGCAGCAATGCAGTGCATTAAAGCATGCAGACATGGTCAAGAGGTTCAGTTGTTGCCCTGATCAAACCTCAGAATTGGAAAGAAATATGATCTAAGTGACTTTGGCTGAGGATTGATTGTTGGTGTCAGATGGGGTGGTTTGAGCAGCAAAGAAACTACTGATCTCCTGAGATTTTCATGCACAACAGTCTCTACAATTTACAGAAAATGATGTAAAAAAAAATTCAGTGAGCACAATTCTTTCGGCAAAAATGCCTTCTTAATGAGACAAGTCAGTTGAGAATGACCAGACTGGTTCACACTGACAGGAAGGTGACAGTAACTCAAATATCCATGTGTTACAACAGTGGTGTGAAGAAGAGAACCTCTGAATGCACAACATATTGAACTTTGATATGGATGGGCTTCTGCAGCAGAAAACTACAAACATGCACTCAGTGGCTACTTTATTAGGTACAGGAGGTACCGAAAACAGTGGCTGCTGAATGTAAATAATACTGAGACCATGAGTTGTAGAGTCCTTGAAAGTGAGTTTGTTGGTTGTTAAGTCAGTTTGGAGTTGAGGTGAGTGAAGTTATCAATGCTGGTTCAGCAGTTGAAGGGTGATAACTGTCCCTGGACTTGATGGTGTGGATCTAAAGCTGCTGTTGGGAGAATGATGTTGGATATTTAACTCAATTATTCAGTCCAGTGAGTAGAAGATGCTGTCTGATCCAATAATATTCTTTATCTTTGTGGAACAAATAGAACTTTTATTTTGCACGGTTAAAGAACTGGGATAATCCATTCTTAACAAAGCAACAGTAAAATGCTTAAAACCCAGTGTGCTGTGTTGTTTAGAAAAGACACAGTTATCCATCAGTAGGACAATCTGAAAGTAGGGAGTAGGTTTTCTCATACTCTAGTTTCCTCAGGAGGCTGCCATTTAGTCTAGTAGTTTGAGATCTTCTTTTGTCATTCTTTGAGAAGCGCTGTTTGGCTTACTATTCTGCTGAGCTTGTGCAGTGAGGTTTGCATGTGAATGTGTGCCAGGCCCTCACAGTAGCTCCGAGAGGTTGGCATACACCGCTTTTATGGATGTGAAGACAATCAGTTGCAGACTGCAAATGCCAGCAGCCCTGTTTAGTGAATTATAATCAATTGCAATGCTGTCTGCATGGAGATGTGAATCAGCTTAACACCCAAGAACTCAGCTTAAAATAAGAAGGCAACATCCATCATCAAGGACCTCCACCAAATGGGCCACGCTCTCTTCTCACTGTTACAATCAGGCAGGAGGTATAGGAAAGGTCCCATACCACCAGGTTCAGGATGAGTTATTACCCTGTGACCATCAGGCTCCTGAAATAGTGTGGATAACTTCACTCACCTCAATTCTGAACTGATTCCACAACCTACAGACACATTTTCAAGGGCTGTACAACTCATACTCTCAGTATTATTTATTCACTGTTTTGTGTTTGCACTGTTTGTCTCCTTTTGCACTTTGGTTGTTTGTCAGCTTTTGTTGTGCATAGCTTTTCATTGACTCCATTGTATTTTCTTGTTCTACTGTAAATGCCTGCAAGAAAGTGAATCTCAGCATAGTTGTCACAAACGCAGAGTCTGCACGCCCTTGCAAGCGGGCTGCTGAATGTGTTGGCAATCACACTTGTGAGTTTGCACGTTCCAGCCAATTGATGTTTCATTGTGGTTGTGTTTAACTCCCTTCCTCTCATGTCAGTCTTGGCCAAAGCACAGTATTGAGTCATGGTCCGAGGACAGCATCATCAAGGCTCCCTGCTTACCTTCGCCCTTGTTCCGGGAAAGAAGACCACCATTTAGATTGACCCTGTACAGGAGTGGTATTCATTTAGTATGGAGTAACTGCTTCTGAGCCGCAGTGTCAAAGTTAGCTTTCAGTTTGGGAGTTCTATTTAATGGTCCTGTTGCCCTAGCATTTATTGTTTTAACTTTTCTTCAGCACAATTCTTATTAATATTCAGTGAGCTGTTCATCTGCTTCAGTGTCTCTCACTTTGCACTTTGGGCATATCCACACACTTCTGTCACGAGTAGACCGTAAAATTTACATTTACTTTGAACTTTGAACTTGAAAATTTGACATTGGATTGAACTGTTTGCATTTTGGCAACTGAGGCTCTTCAGATGTTGGAGAAGGTTTTAATAGCCACTATTCTGTAAAGCTACTCTGAATTCCTTCTCCCTCTGCCAGCCCCCCACATTCTTATGGGTACCTCACTTTAACTGTGGATAATGCTGGCCTCTGCCCACTCCATGTTGATTGCTTTCTCTTAATGCATTAATTTAGAATAGTTATGATGTCATTTTTTTTTACCATAAACTGTTCAAAAAGTCACCCCACATTTATGATCAAAAACATGCTCTCCATTCCAATCAGATTCCTTCCGCTTCATCCCTTTACCTCCCCCCTCTATCACCTCCCAGCTTTTCACATCATTCTTCCATCCCCCACCTATCCACCTCCCCCCTCAACTGGTTTATCTCACCTGCCAGCTTGTACTCCATCCTCTACCCCTACCTTCTTACTCTGGCTTCTTCCTCCTTTTCCACTCCTGATGAAGGGCCTCGGCCTGGAATGTTGGCTGCTTACTCCTATCCATAGTTGCTGTGTGACCCTTCAGCATTTTATGCATGTTGCTCAAGATTTCCAGCATCTG
This sequence comes from Mobula birostris, assembly GCF_030028105.1. Lineage (NCBI taxonomy): Eukaryota > Metazoa > Chordata > Chondrichthyes > Myliobatiformes > Myliobatidae > Mobula > Mobula birostris. Next base: position 132,513,968 of record NC_092370.1, read on the forward strand.
CAGAATCTTTAATATTTTAAAATCCATACAGCGTTCCTTTGGTGACCTTCACAGTTGATATATATTCTTTTGTAAACTTAGTCAACCACTGTCCACTAATACCATCAGTCTAGTTACCTTCTACGAACTTGCTAATCATGTCACCTCTAATCTCATTCAAATCAATAAATACATGGTGACAAACAACAGAGGACCCAGCACTGATCCCTGTGGCACAGGCCTTCAAATTGAGAAACAACCTCTAATACAGGGGTTCCCAACCTTTTTCATGCTATGGACCAATTCCATTAAGCAAGAGGTGTGTGGACTCCATGTTGGGAACCCCTGCTCTAATACCACCCTTTTCTTCCCACCATCAACCTAATTTTGCATACAAATACACTCCTCACGTTAGGCCTTTTCAGGCAGATTTCTGCTACCAACGGCTGTCTAGAAACCTTCCTTACGTGGAACATAAAATATTACAGCACAGGGCAGGCTCTTCTGCCACAATGTTGCGCCATTGTGTCTGGTGAATCCTCTATATGGCACATTGTATCTGCAAGCATTTCCATTTGCAAACGTCAACCCATTCAGTGCAGGCATTATCTGGAAGTAGTACCCATTGTTGAGTGCTCTGTAAACAAAGGCCTTGTGCAGATGTGCGACATTGGTAACAGGCAGAATCAAAAACAAAAATAATTACTATATTTTTCATTTTAATTTAGACCATAAGATATGGGAGCAGAATTAGGCTATTCATCTACTGAGTCGTCTTTGCCACTTCATCATTGCTGATCCATTATCCCTCTCAACCCTATTCTCCTGCCTTCTCCCTAGAACTTTTGAAACTATAATTAATCAAGAACCTATCAACCTCCACTTTAAATATACCCAATGATTTGGCCTTCACAGCTGTCTGTGGCAAAGAATTCCTCAGATTCACTACCCTCTGGCTCAAGAAATATTTTCTCATCTCTGTTCAAAGTGTAAATCTCTCAAATCTGAGATATGCCCTCTGGTTCTAGACTCACCCACTATAGGGAACACCCTCTCTACATCCACTATATCTAGATCTTTCAATATTTAATAGGTCTCAATGAGGTTCATTCTCATTCTCCTAAACTCCAGTGAATACAGGCCCAGAGCCATCAAAAGCTCCTCAAATGTTAACCCTTTCCTTCTTAGGATCTTTCTCGTGAACCTCCGCTCGGCTCTCTCCAATGCCAGCACATTGTTTCTTCGATAAGGGGCCCAAGCTGCTCACAATACTCCAACTGCTGTTTGACCAATGCCTTATAAAGTAGTATAATGCATTACATCCTTGTTTTTGCATTCTAGTCCTTTCGGAATGAATGCTAACATTGCATTTGCCTTCCTTACCGCTGACTCAATCTGCAAGTTAACCTTTAGGGAATCTTGCATGAGGATTCCCAAGTCCCTCTGAATCTCTGATTTTTGAATTTTTTGACCATTTGTAATAGAGCCCATGATCAAGTACTTCCCTGCATTATATTCCATCTGCCACTTCTTTGCCCTTTCCCCCAATCCATCCAAATCTTTCTGCAGGTAACCTGCTTCCTCAACCTTGACAGCCCCTCCACCTATCTTCGTATCATCTGCAAACTTGGCCACAAAGCCATTAGGAGTTTGTAAATTCTCCCAGTGACCATGTGAGTTTCCTCCAGGTGCTCTGGTTTCCTCCTGCATTCCACAAAAGTAAGGATTGGTAGTTTAATTGGTTGCATGGGTGTGATGGAACACTACAGGCTTGTTTAGCTAGAAGGACCTGTTACCCTGCTGTATCTCTACAAAATGTGGAAAAATTATAATTACTTCCTTCTGCATTAAATTCTTATTGTACCCTATTCTTCAATTCCTCAACCCTTGTCATATTATTACTAGAGAGCTTTTACCACAGTATAAATAGATTAATTATTCTATATCATGCTCCACTCCAAACACTGTTTAACAAATCCAGATTAAAAGATTGCTAGGTTGTTGGACTAATGAATAAGAGTTCTGAGCACTGAGACACGTCAACATAATTTGGACTGTATGTTACATGAAGGAAATTTCTATGCAAAGATTGTCCCAATTTTAAATTAGTCTTAAGTTAAACCCAAATAAGTGTAAAGTGGTTCATTTCGGTAGGTCAAATCTAAAGACAGAGTATAATATTAATGGTAAGACTCTTGGCAGTGTGGAGGATCAGCGAGATCTTGGGGCCGTGTCCATAGGACACCTAAAGCTACTACACAGGTTGACAATGTTGTTAAGAAGGCGTATAGCGTGATGGCCTTCATCAGCCGTAGGATTGTGTTTAAGAGCTGTTAGGTAATGTTAAAGATATATAAGACCTTAGTTAGACCCCACTTGGAATATTGTGTTCAGTTCTGGTCACATCACTACAGGAAGGATGTGGATACTATATAGAGAGTGATGAAGAGATTTACAAAGATTTTGCCTGGATTGGAGGGCGTACCTTATGAGAATAGGTTGAATGAACTTGCCTTTTCTCCTTGCAGCAAAGGAGGATGAGAGGTGACCTTATAGAGGTGTATAAGATGATGAGAGGCATTAATCATGTGGATAGCCAGAGGCTCCTTCCCAGGGGGCTGAAATGGCTAACACGAGGGGACATAGTTTTAAGGTGCTTGGAAGTATGTACAAGGGAGATGTCGGAGGTAAGTCTTTCACACACAGAGTGCTGGGTGCATGGAGTGTACTGCCTGCGACAGTGATAGAGGCGGATACAATAGGGCCTTTTAAGAGAATCTTAGATAGGTACATGGAGCTTAGAAAAATAGAGGACTATGCAGTAGGGAAATTGTAGGCAGCTTCTAGAGCAGGTTACATGGTCAGCACAACATTATGGGCTGAAGGGCCTGTAACGTGCTGTGGATTTCTATGTTCTATGCTCTTGTCTTGTGTTCTATTTATCTTTTGGAAGGTTTTGAGAAAATGACTTTTATTCTCGTGCTTTGGGCTTAATTTGGCATAACGCCTTGGAAGATAAGAGTTCATTTCACTGTACTAGCTGAAATTTCTTTGTACATTTCTTAAACATTGAGTGAAATGATTGTGAATTCTACTTTGGCGATACCTTGACTTTTAGGATTTAGAACTTCATTGAAATATCATGCATACCATTGTTTGTGTTCAAAAATATCATCAGAAGTGATTAACCCTCTGAAGTCCTGTGTCATTCCAAGTGGCAGCTGGGCAGATTTGTTAACTGATGGCTTGATCTAAAATATCAGATTAATGACCTGGCAATGCATTAAATAATTTAAAAAAAAACTATCCCTTTGAGATCAAGTGTCATCTCTGGCTTAACAGGAGTAGGATTAATGGTTGGGAATAATCCAATCACAATCATAAATGTAATTTGATATACCAGCACTTTTATATAAATAGAACAGACATCTTAAAAGCCAACATGAAGAAATGTAACATTGACATCAATAACTGGGAAACCAATGCCAAGGACAGGAAACTCTGGCAAGCCATCAGCCGAGGAGGAACAGCAACTTTTGAAGCCAACAAATGTGCAGAATTAGAAGAAAAGAGAAGAAAATGGAAAGAGAGGCAGCAACAACCAAAGCCCAATCTGCCATCTGAAACTACCTGTCCTGAATGCGGAAGAACTTTCAGAGCCAAGATTGGACTCATAAGCCACTTGAGAGCCCATAAGTAGATCAACAGAACGAAGACCATCATCCTCGACCTTGAGGGATAGCCACGACGATAAGCAGAACGTTGCAGCACAGTCCAGGGCCTTTGATGTGGCGCTGACATTTTAACCTACTCTAAGATCAACCTAACCCTTCCCTCTCACATAGCCCTTCATTTTTCTATCATCATTTTCCTTAAGAGTTTCTTAAATGCCTCTAACGTATTGTGTGTGATCTTTCTTTTTCCCATTCTTCAGAAGCTAAGAGGTTGGGCTGATTGACGTGAGCAGAGAAGCAGCTAACTGTACCACTGTAGCTCTCCAGTGCTGCTGGAGGCGGGAAGGGTAGAATGAACAAATTTAAACAGTCACCTTCCAGTCTAAATGTACTCGGAAGAAATTAAAATTGAAGGTTTGCATTTTCGATGAAGGTTGGTGATGCATTAATAAGACCTGGAAGAAAATTATTTAGCGCCTGTGCTTGTGGGAAGGCAGGAGAGTGGGGCTGAGGGGCATGATCAATCAGCCATGATGGAATGGTGGAGCAGGCTCAATGGGCCGAATAGTCTAATTCTGCTTCTATGTTTTAACGTTTTGTGGTCAAATCTCAGTGCCACCAAAACTTTGCTGAAATCAAACCAGATGAAACTGTCTCCTAGCAAAAACACGGCTTGACCACTGAGATATGATAGGTATCTGGTAGAGCATGAGAGAAGATTTTGTGCTGGAGAAGTTGAGAGTTAAGATGGCCTCCCCAGTGATATCTTTGGGAAGACTTCTGGCTATGCTCTTGAACTTCGGTTGTGTCATATTACCTTTTCCACATATCAATGATGACAGCCTCAGAAAGATGTGAAGATTCCATGGTGGTAGGCTTTTTTTCTGACAGACATATCTGCTGTTAGGGAGTTGTCCACCTGCCCTGAGTGGCTTGCCTTCACTATATTGAAGCCTTCAGCAAGGGAGGCAGCAACATAAAGAAGGTATCTCAACTACATGTTGGAGAAAAGACTCACTCAGTTGTACAATTGACTTAAAAAGATGGTACAGTTCCTTGGTCAGTTTAGTGAAGTCAGCTGTATGTACTAAAGCAAGAAATGTAACAAATTGCTCCCTGTTTTACTGAGGCTGTGTGCTGGTTTCTTCTCAAATTTGTGTCATTATGGATATGACTGAAATAATGACATCATTAGGGTGCACTTGACATTGAGAAGTGGTCGGGGCTGCTAATGTGGATTTTGCATGGGAGTACCTGATCCACTCTCACAGTGGCCTCAACTTCACCTCAGAATGATTGCCAGCACAATCTACTTCTGGCTAGGCTGAAGTTTAAATAATGGTTATGCCACTGTGATGGCTGGAGCCCTGCATATGAGAGTCCACTGGGGATGTCAAAGACACATTATGTGTGAATCTGCGATGGAGGCCAGAGATGGCCTGTCCTGGTGTTGGAGGACTGTCTGTGTGTGTGCTTGGGAGGGAGGAACGGGGCTTGTTATGCTGTTGTTGTTTTGTTGCTGTTGTTCTTTTGTTGCTGCTTCTGTTGTTCTGTGAACATGGTGAGCATGTGAACATGGCGCTGGAATGTGCAGTGACATTTCTTAGTGTTTCCGGAGCGTCTCAAAACCCACTGAAGGTGATAAAGATGATCCGTAACAAGTGCGAGAGATCACAAACAGGAAGAAGAATCTTCTTACTCATCTGTGGGAGGGGTCCCATAAAAAAGAATCAGAAAATGGGTAGAAGAAGAGGAGATGACCAATGCTTGGTGGAAAGTATCCACCTTTACTATCTCCCTGATAAAGGAGTATCCATTAAAATGTCAGCCAAATCTATACAGCTTTCACCCTTTCTGGAAACATCTTTGTGGCTCATTTCAGTCATCTTTATTTGAATGTGTCAACTGCAACTTTCAAAAGCATTCAGCCTTCAGAAAGAATGACTCCTGCTAGATGTCTCACCATGGCATTTTGTAAGATGAAAAAATGGAATATAAATTATTCCAGGCAACAGCTGGATAGTGATGTCTGAGCTGACTTGTAATGATACTACAGGAAGATTGCACTGAAACACCAACCTTGCCCTGTAGTGATAGACATGGAAAGAATTTCCATCAGTGAAGCATCATAAGCAAGATAACGATTATGTGTTTGACTTGGATGCCATTGTAGGAGGGTGAGGGAGATGATATTTTTGTTTTGGATGCCATTGTAGGAGGATGAGGGTGATGATGTTTTTGTCTCGAATGCCATTGAAGGAGAATGCTTCCATTGCCACATTTTGTGAAGGACAAGGAGGCTTTGGAAAGGGTGTAAAGAAATTCACCAGGATATTTCCTGGATTGGAGAGTACTCTATAAGAGATCAGACAAACTTGAACTGTTTGTGCTGGGGTGTCAAAAGGTGAGGAACAACCTGAAAATGTGTATACATTCTTTTGAGAGACACAGAAGAGTTAGATAGTCTTTTTCGGGGGTGGAAATGTTGAATGTTAGAGGGCATAAGAGAGGGAAAGTTTAAAGGAGATGTGAGAAATGAGTTTTTTTAACACACTGGCAAATGCTCGAGATGTGCTGACAAGAGAGGTTATAGAAACAGATACAACAGAAACATTAAAGAGAAAGACACCTAGGCAGACAAGGAATAGAGAGATATATCGCACATGCAGAAGTATGGAGTTAGTTGTACTGACATCTTGATCAATGATCAGTGAAGACATGGGGCCCATTGCTGTGTTGGATTATTCGATGTTAGCCACCTACAACCAGACTCCTTGGTAACAGCTAACTGAAGTGAACTTCAGCTGAAGCATAAACCTGTCACATTTAAAGTGTATCTGGAGTGGGCCACTTGCCCATTTGAGTAAGCTCTACAATTCCAGAATATCATGCCTGGTGTCAACTATCAGCACCTCTTTTTTCACAGCCCATGATTCCTTTCTGTGCCTGGAAATCTATCTGTGACTCAATGTCTATTCAGATATAGATTCATTTATTTATCACATGTTCAGTGAAATGTGTTATTTGTGTTAACAACCAACATAACCCAACAATATGCTGAGGTCAGCCTGCGAGTGCTGCCTCACATTCATTCCAGTTCAAAAATAGCATACCCACGATGCTCAGCAGGACAAGACAGAACACAATAAAGCACAGCACAAGTCCTGTCCTGAAGAAGTGAGGCAAGGTCTGTTCCTGTGGTATGAAGACAAGTGCCACACTTCGGCATGGTGCATAAACTAGATGAATCAGAATCAGAATCAGCTTTATTATCGATGGCATATGTCGTGAAACTTGTTTTTTCGGTGCAAAAAACAGAGTATAGGAGATGTGGAATGTCCAAGAACTGGTGGATAGAGATGTGTTCAAATATCCCAGGCAGGATCTGCGTAAAGGGAAGTGGAGATGGTCTTTGAGGTGGAAGACCGTTTGACACAACTGGGAAGCATAAGATGTTGCAGAGAAATTGTGGGCAGGATGAGCAAGATAACAGGAATTCCTACATTGTTAGGTCAGAGGATGAGTTATGGAGGTCGTCTGGTCAATGGATTAATGGGGCAGTTAGAGGAGGAGCAAACTAAAACCATGAAATAGAGTCATAGAAAAGTACTGCATAGAAACAGGCCCTTCGACCCGTCTAGTCCATGCCGATCCATTTAAGCTGCCTAGCCTGATCGACTTACACCTGGACCATAGCCCTCCATACGCTTTCCATCCATGTACCCCCAGAAACTTCTCTTAAACATTGAAATCGAGGTCACATACACAACTTGCGCTTGCAGCTCATTCTGCACTCTCACAAACCTCTGAGTGAAGAAGTTTCCCCTCTTGTTCCCCTTAAACTTTTCAACTTTCACCCTTAACTCTTAACTTATAGTTGTAATCCCACCCAACCTCAGTGGTAAAAGTTTGCTTGTATATACCCTAGCAGCATTCCTCATAATTTTGTATACCTGTATTAAATCTTATCTCAATCTTCTACGTTCAAAGGAATAAAGTCCTAACTTATTCAATCTTACTGTATTAGTCGGGTCCTCCAGACCCAGCAACACATGTATTATCACATGTACATCAAAAAATATAGTGAAATATGTCATTTGCTTTAACAAACAAATCACCAATGGATGTGCTGGGGGCAGCCAGCAAGTGTCACCACACCTACCAGTGCCAACATAGCATGCCCATATTGCTCAGCAGAATAACACAGAACAGAAAACACAACATATCAAGCAACATCGGCAAACAAACCTAGATCTTCCCTCCCTACCACCCACCCACCCATGTAAATACACAATCCTCTAATCCCAGGACAAGATATCTTTGGCTTCCAGCTTCCAGTGGACACTGGGCCCTGACTTCCCCAAAGGATTTGCAGGGATTCACAGACCTGGGCCTCTGGCCTTCAGACCTCCAAATTTTGGATTTGCAGTCATCCTTCAGGCTTCAATCTGGATCCCAGTTTGGCACTTAGGCTTCGATTCAGACCAGTGATCAATCTTTGGCTTTCGATCTGGACCTCTGATTATCCTGTAGAATTTGATCAAGACCTTCAAGCTTTGATCAACCTTTGAGCTTTGACCTTTGGTATTCACCCAGGACTTCACAGATGTTGATGAATGACTACCCTGGATGAGGGCCCAGACTCTAGGCCTCAAACACCAGACTCACTGATAACAGACTCCCAAAAACCAGGACTCAAACTGCTCAACCCACGCTATCATCTTTTGAAGATAGAATGGAGGTTGCTCCAATTTCCCACATCCCTGTCCCTAAAACCTAGCCTGACCCTTAACTCCTGTCTCTCAAAGTTCAAAGTAAGTTTATTATCAGAGTGTGTATATGTCACCATTGCCACCCTGAGATTCATTTTCTGCAGGCATTCACCATTGAACAAAGATATACAGTAGAATCTGTGATAAAACTACACACAAAGACTGACAAAGAACCAATATGCAAAAGAGACAAATTGCGCAAATACAAAAACAAGTCACATTTTTTTAAAAAATGTTAATAAAAATACTGTGAGTTATCGAGCCCTTGAATGTGAGTCCATAGGTTGAGCAATCAGTTCAGAGTTTAGAAGAGTGAAGTTATCCATGCTGGTTCAGGAGCCTGATGGTTCAAGGGAAATAACTGTTCATGAACCTGGTTGTGTGGGACTGAAGGCTTCTTCTTGAGGGTTGCAGTGAGAAGTGAGCATGGTCTGGTTGGTATGGGTCCTTGAAGATGGGTGCTGCTTTCCTTTGGCAATGCTCCATGCAAACATACTTAATGGTGGGAAGGGCATTGCCTGTGATAGACTGGGCTGTATCCACCACTTTTTGTAGGCCATTCTTAGACTTTGGTGTCTCCATTCGAGGCCATATTGCAACTAGTCAGGATACTCCCACTGTGCATCTATAGAAGTTTGTCAAACGTTTAGTTGACATGCCAAATCTGCACAAACTTCTAAGAAAGTAGAGGTGCTGCCGTGCCTGCTTTGTAAAGACATTTACATGCTAAGTCCAGGACAGATCCTCTGAAATGATAACACCAAGGAATTTAATTCAGACTTCTTCCAATAATCGGTTCTTTGGTTTTGTTGACCTTCAGTGAGAGGTTGTTGCTGTGGTACCAGTCTACCAGATTTTCATTCTCCCTCCTATATGCTGATTTGTCACCACCTTTGATTTGGCCTACGGTAGAAAGTAAGAGGTACAAATGTGCTGGGTGCAGGACAGGTTCTCTGAAATGATAATAACACCCAGGAATTTAAGTTGCTGACCCTCTCCACCTCCAAGCCTCCAATGAAGACTTGCTGACGGACCTCTGGTTTCCTTCTCCTGAAGTGAACAATTAGCTCCTTGGTCTTGTTGACTTTGGGTAATGGGTTGCTGTTATGGCACCACTCTTCTTTCTGTATGCCAATTCCTCATCACTTCTGATTCGGCCAACAACAGTGGTGTCATCAGTAATTGGAGCTGTATTTAGCCTCACAGTCGTAAGTATAAAGCAAGTAGAGCAGGGGGCTAATCACATAGCCCTGTGATGCAACTGTGCTGATGGAGATTGTGGAGGAGATGTTACCAATCCAAATTGACTGGGGACTGCAAGAGAGGAAATCAAGGACTGAGGCCAAGGACTTGGACCTTATTGATTAGTTTTAAGGGGATGATAACATTGAGTGCTGAGCTGTAGTCAATGAAGAGCTTCTTGATGTTGTAACTTCTCTGTCCGGATGTTCTAGAAATGTGGAGACAGAGACCATCCCTACGAACCTGAAAAAAAAATCAGAACTTCCTCTGTAAAAGCCTTTCATGACATTAATCTTTATATTGTATCATTATTTTTGTGCAATAACTGGACTGAAGCAAACGCATCACTCCTAATTTAAATAATAGTGCTTCGTGCACAAAGGTTGCACACACTGAATGATAATTAGCCCAAGATGGGGAATCAATTGCACTGTACCAAGCCAACCCTTTCTGAAAAGAATCTGAAAGCAAATTCCAGGGTTTGTACCTATTAACTATTTTAATCAATTAATCATGCTGAACCAATTAGAATTTGCTGATCTTGCTTGGCACTGACTCATTGTAAGCCTTTAATCTGGACAGTGTCTTGATATCTCCCTTAATAGACAGCGCCTCACAGTTTCTCTCTGTGGATTACCTGAGCTGATTTGATCGATGGTCCTTCATGATGACTATCATTACACTGGGTCTGTGCTTGACATTATTCTATTTTTAATCCTCAGTCCCACAGAAACTTCTTTTCACACTTTCAAGAGTTGATTAAGATGATAAGGCTTGCATATGTTGAAAGATAGGGAGAGCGAGCTGGGCCTTTTCTTTTTGGAGCGAGGGAGCATGAGAGGTGACTTGGTAGAGGAGTACAAGAGGTATAGGGTTGAGTGGATAGTCAGAGACTTTTCCTCAAGTCGAAAGTGGCTAACAAGAGGGGCCTAATTTTAAAGTGATTGGAAGAAAGTATAGCGGGAAAGTCAGAAGTATTTTTTTTACATAAAGAGTGGTGGGTGCATGGAAACCCTGCCAGGGATGGTGGTGGACACAGATACATTAGGGGTATTTAAGAAACTCTTAGATAGGCACACGAATGATACAAAAATGGAGGAGTATTTAGGAGAGAAAGCATAGATTGATCTTACAGTAGGTTAAAAGATCGGCACAACATTGTGGGCTGATTGGCCTATACTGTGCTATAATGTTTGATGTTCTATGAGACGAGGCCACTATTATTTGGAGTAAATAAGGACATGACAATTTAATGTTTCTATAACATCTTCCAGCTTGAAAGATGTAACAGTATCCCAAATGATACCTTTATGCTGTCTGTTTAAATGTTAGTGAGACTTGACTAAATTTTATGAATGACACTTGGAGAACAGGAACATATTTGGAGCAAGGATTTTGCATTCATTCTCAAATGTCATAAATATAGAACAGTATAGCAGAGGACGATGTGCTGATCATAATGTCAATTTATACTAAATAATCTTGGTGTTTATCATCCATATGTTTATCTGAAAGCCACAAAGTCCACTGATTGCACTACCACCCCAGTAATCCATTCCAGGTACCTCCCATTCTCTGTATATTCTGGCCCTTAGAATTGATTCCAGCCATTTTTCCCATTACTGAATCCACTTGACCCACAACTACTCAGTTTGTCTCTTCCTTTCTTTTATAAACAATGGTAAAATGTTAGTACATTTTTGGTATCATTGCTGACAACTGTAACTACTTAAAAAATCATGAGAAGAGCCTTCATGAATTCTTTAATATTTCATTACTGTTTCATCTTTAACTATTTACAAACCCCACAATACTTAATATTTTATTATATAGTACAGCAAATATTTCACATCTCTTCTTGAAATACTTAACATATTCTCTGTATTTTTTAAAGACCACTGTGACCTCTCTGTATTCATTAAAAATCCTTGTGCACATCCTTGACCTGTGTGTGTACATGCACACATCCACTTTTCAACTTTAGATGTTGGAGGTAAAAGTCAATATAGAATGGGGTCATGCATGATAAGAGGATAGAGCTTTATGCAGAATAACACACACAAGACGCAGGAGGAACTCAGCCATTCAGGCAGCGCCTATGGAAAGGAATAAACAATTGAGGTTTTGGCTGAGACCCTTCATCAGGACTGGAACGGAAGGGAGAAGAAGCCAGAATAAGAATTGTTGGGGAGGGGAAGGAGTACAAGTAGAAGATGATAGGTGAAACCATAAAGGGGCGAGGTCATGAGTGGCGGAGGGGGTATAAAGTGAGAAGCTGGGAGGTGATAGGTGGAAAAGGCGTAGGGCTGAAGACGAAGGAATCTGATAGGAAAGGAGAGTGGACCATGAGAGATAGAGGAGGAACAGTGGTATTAGAGGGAATAAGCCAAGTATATTCTAAGGCTTTTGGAAATGTTTTGGCCAGCAAGTGTCAAAGTTCTGGGTGAGTTCAGCAGCAGGAGGTTACTCTTGCTTATGTGGACATGCATTTTGTGGTGTGACTGGAGGAAATGATAGCAGAGGCATGTCTTAGCACGGAAATGGATTCTGGTTCAGCATATGCAGTGCCTTTTCTGGTACCAGAATTCTTGTAGACTCAGAAACATTTAATTTGATCACCTCACTTTTCTATTGTATAAAGCAGACCGTGGTTCTGGAGAAGGTTCATGAAAAGATTACAGGAATTAAAGAGTTAATGTATGAGGAGCGTTTGATGGCTCTGGGCCTGTACTCGCTGGAGTTTAGAAGAATGAGGTGGGAATCTCATTGAAACCTATCGAATATTGAAAGGCCTAGAGAGGGTGGATGTGGAGAGGATATTTCCTATAGTGGGATTATCTAGGACCAGAGTGCACAGCCTCAGAACAGAGGGTCATCCATTTAGAAAAGAGATGAGAAGGAATTTCTTGAAGCAGAGGGTGGTGAATCTGTGGAGTTCATTGGCAGAGATGGATGTGGAGGCTAAGTCGTTGGGTATATTTAAACAGAGGTTGATAGGTTCTTGATTAGTCTGTGCATCAAATTTTATGAGGAGAATGCAGGAGAGTGGGGTTGAGAGGGATAATAAATCAGCCATGCTGGAATGGCGGAGTGGACTCGATGGCCTAATTCTCCTCCTATGTCTTATGGTCTTATAGAATAAACAGAAGCAACTGAAGTGTCTGAAAGGAGTGTGAGAAGATGGCTGAATATCAGAACAAAATAATCGCTGGTAGATTTCACAAGCTATTTTGATGTAATGTTGTGAGCTATTTTCACACATCTTTTAGTCTTTTTATAAAGCCATGATAATGCAGCAGAAGCAAACAAAAAACTGCAATGGTGAACACCTGAAATAACAGGGAGATTTTTCAGGATGGTTGGTTTCTTGATTTGCTCAATGTAATTTGCTGTAATCCTGTACCATTCGTTGTATAAAATTTGGCTATAAACACTCGATGTTTCAGGCCACAACACTTCATTCCGAAGAAGGGTCTTGGCCCAAAACGTTGACTGTTTATTTCCTCCCATAGATGCTTTCCCCCCCCCCACCGACTGAATTCCTTCAGCGTTAAGTGTGTGTTACTCAAAAATTTGGACATTGTTCATTATGAAGGAATTCTTTCATGGGATCTTGGCACGACTGTTGAGTAATGCAGTTATTACCCATCCCTAATTATCCTTTGAAATAGCCTGGCAAGCCTCCTGGTTCAGAGAGTGGCTGATGACCAGGAATATTTCCTGTGAATGTACAGTTGTGCACAAGCCAAAGCAGATAAAGGTGGAAGGTTTCCTCTGGGGAGAGAGGACTTCAATCAGCTACATGGATCAGTATGACAGTCTGACAGCTCCATGCTCATCAAAGTTGATGCCATTTCTAATCTCCCCGCATCCCCTTCCAATCTAATTAACTAATTGAATTCCAAAGCTGCTGTGGTGGGAATTGATCTTAGGTCTCTGAGTCATTAGCTTAGGTCTCTGGATTACCAGTCCGATTGCAACCATTTTATTATCCCTTGCCCACATTAAAACATTTTAAAGAATTTATCCTTGTCTGCATTTCAGTCCTGGGCCAAAACTCTGTCAGATTTCGCTTTTCAAACTGCAAACGTTCTAAATGGTGATGCCACCTGGGGAAAAATTCCAAGTTATTCGAAGCACAAAGTAAATTTATTAATAAAGTATGTACAGTATGTCACCATATACTGCCCTGAGACCCATTTTCTTGTGGGCATGTGTCATAGATGCAAAGAAGCACAATAGAATCAATTAAAAGCTGCACACAAAGACAGGCAAACAACCAATGTGCAAAAGAAGACAGTTAATTAAATTGGAAAGGGATGCGGAGAGATTAGAAATGGCATCAACTTTGATGAGCACGATGCTGTCAAACTGTCATAAAAATCCATGTACAACAAATAAATAAATAATAAATATTGAGAAAATGTTTTGAAGATTCCATGAAAGTCCTTGGTCTTTGTGACTCAGCGTGTTAAAAGAATACTGACCTATTTTCAAATGGACCACTTCGGAAAAGGGGGGTATGCAATCCACCATAAAAGTAATGATGGGGTTTTGCTAATTGATTAAAGGATCCAGTTAACATGCGGAATTACGTGTCTTTGTGGTGAAGACATTAATGTTTAAACATTTAATGAAATGAGCTATAGATCATATCAACTGAAGTGTCTTAGTAGCACAGACCCAAGCACACAGGGTGCCCTTGGTTTATTGGGGTTGGACAGCTTTCTCATGACTTGCTCTGTTAAATTCCACTCAAAATCCCTCAGAACACGCGAGGTTCAAAGTACGTACACTCATTGGCCACTTTATTAGGTACACGTGCTCTTTAATGAGAATATCTCATCAGCCAATCATGTGGCAGCAACTCAATGCATAAAAGAAGTTCAGTTGTTCAGACAAAACTACAGAATGGGGAAGAACTGTGATCTATGTGACTTTGATTGTGGAATAATTGTTGGTGCCAGACAGAGTGTTTTGATTTTCTCAGAAACTACTGATTTCTTGGGATTTTGACACACTGTCTCTTGAGTTTACAGAGAATGCTGTGAAAAACAAAAAAAAAATCAGCCAGTGGGTGGCAGTTCTGCAAACATGTTGAGATGTCATTCATTGGTGAGGCAGCGCCAGGTTTGAAAAGTGCTTGGGACCTTTTGAAAGTTTTTGGCAGTCATTGTGTTATCTTAGGCAGGGGCTAAGAAAAAGGAACGAGATGTAAGTGAAGTGGCCATTGTTGGAGTGGATAGTGTTAGAGTTGCCAGGCTTTGGCTCAACAGGCTTGGTTGAGAACAGGCGCAGGATAGAACTTTTGAGAAGTTAGATGTATAACATGTATAGGTTGGATGGTAGTTAAGGCAATGGAATGCTCCTTCTGTGAGAGGTGGGATTTCAGAGTACCTAACAGTCTCCCTGATGACTGCATCTGGAAGAAGTATGCCGAACATTAGCTTCTGACTAACAAGGTCAAGGAGTGGAGCTGGAGGTATTCAGGACAATCTGGGAGATTGAAAACCTCATAGATGAGACTTTTACTGAGATGGCCACACTCAGTGTGCAGGCTTCAAGTCGTAACTTGGTGACCACCAGGAGAAGTAAAGGGAGTAAGCAGTCAGTGCAGGGCTCCCCTCTGGCCATTCCCCTCGGTAAGAAGTATACACATGTGGATACTACTGAGGTCGGGGTGTGATGACCTATCAAGGCACAGCAGCAGCAGCCGGGCTAGTGGCACTGCGGCCAGCTCCGAGGATCAGCAGGGAAAAGTAAAGTCAGGCAGAGAAATGATGATTGGAGACTTGATAATTAGGGGAAAAGACAGTAGATACTGTGTCCATAAAAGTGATGCCTGGATGGTATGTTGCCTCCCAGGTACTCGGATCCAGGATGTCTCAGAATGGCTGCTGAAGATTCTCAAGGGGTAGGGTGAGCAGCCAGAGGTCACGGTACTCACTGCACCAATGACGTTGGTAGAAAGGCGGAAGAGGTCCTGTGCATTGAGTATAAGGAGCTCGGGAAGAGGCTGAAGAGCAGGACCTCCAAGGTAGTAACCTCTGGATTACTCCCAGTGCTGGTCAGGAATAGGATTATAGTACAGATGAATGTGTAGCTGAGGAACTGGTTCAGGGGGCAAGGTTTCCCTTGAGAACAGAGGATTACTTTAGCCAGAGGGTGGTGATTCTGTGGAACTCATTACAACAGACAGCTCTGGAAGCCAAGTCATTGAGTTTACTTAAAGTGGAGGTTGATAGGTTCTCGATTAGTCAGGGC
Source organism: Mobula birostris (assembly GCF_030028105.1). NCBI lineage: Eukaryota > Metazoa > Chordata > Chondrichthyes > Myliobatiformes > Myliobatidae > Mobula > Mobula birostris. Next base: position 132,529,899 of record NC_092370.1, read on the forward strand.
TTCAAAGGTTACGGGGAGAAGGTGGGAGAATGTGGTTGAGAGGGATAAAATAATCCACTATGATGGAATGGCAGAACAGACTCAATGGATTGAACGGCCTAGTCCTGCTCCTAAATCTTATGGTATTATGGTTTCAATGAGAGAGGTACAGAAGAATAGCCAGACTGGTTTAAGCTGACAGGAAGGTGACAGTAATTCAAATAACCATGCATTATGACAGTACCTTGCAGAGAGCATCTCTGGATGTTCAATACGTTGAACCTTGAAGCGGATGGGCTCCAGCAGCAGAAGACCACAAACATATTTATGTCACCATATACTACCCGGAGACGCAGTCCCTTGTAGGCATTTACAGGAAAATAAATAAATATAAAAGCATTACAAAAAGCTACGCATAGCAAAGATTGACAAAATGGGCAAAAAAGACAAATCGTGAAAATAGTAAATGAAAAAGAGTCAATAAATAATGCCCCAAAGTCCTCCAAACTATCTGATTCCATGATTAACCCTGGTAACTCATTCCAGGTACCTCTCATTCTCTGTATATTCTGTCTCTAAGAATCGATTCCAGTCATTTTTCCATTTGACCTGCAACTACTCAGTTTGCCTCTTCCTTTCTTTTATAAATAATGGTGCGAATTATAAATAAAAAATATATATCAATAAATAATACAGGGAACATGAGCTGCAGAGTCCTTGAAAGTAAGTCCATGGGTTGTGGAGTTAGTTCGGCATGAGATGAGTGAAGTTATTGAGGATGGTTCCTTGAGGATTCAAATTATCTGCTCAGTCAGCACGGCGTTGCACATTGTCCAACTGAGACCAAGTTAGATGTCAGAATTGAGGTCATCAGAGGGTAGCTCTGGTCACTTCTGTCGCCATTCGTTGCTTTAGTGTGGAGTTTTAGATATCGATGGGCACAGATGGCTGCACAATTGTGCATTGAGACATCTGCCAGGATACTCAGCATTAAGCAACATGAATCCACTGTGCATGGTCAGGACCATCTGGACGTTCAGGAAGTTGAATCCTTTCCAGACATGATCCATATGGCTTCTGTAAAGCACTGCGGATGCAGACAGGCCATGACACCTTGTACCATGGGGATGCCCACAACCCTGGTGAATCTATGCCTTCATTCTGTTGCGGTTTGGCAGAGGAGAATGAGATCTGCACTCAGTGGCCACTTTATTAGGTACACCTGTACATCTACCCACTAATACAAACATCTAATCAGCCAATCACCTGAGAGCAACTCCCTGAATAAAAGCGTGCAGATGTGGTCAAGAGGTTCAGTTGTTGTTCAGACCAAAAATCAGATTGGGGAAAGAAATGTGATCTAAGTGACTTTGACCGTGGAATGATTGTTGGTGCCAGATGGGGTTCAATGTTCAAATTCAAATTTATTATCGAAGTATGTATACCACACACAACCTTCTGTATACGAAACAAGTTTAATATCTCTGGCATATATCGTGAAAATTGTTGTTTTGTGGTACATTGCTATACATAATAAAAATACTAAATTACAGTAAGAAGTACGCATAAAATAATAAATTAAATAAGTAATGCAAACAGAGAGGAAAAAATATTGAGGTAGTGTTCATGGGTTCATTGTCCATTCAGAAATCTGATGGCGGAGGGGAAGAAATGTTGAGTGAGTGCGTTCAGGCTCCTGTACCTCCTCCTTGATGGCAGCAATGGGAAGAGGGCATGTTCTGGATTATTGGGGTCTTGAATGATGAATGCTGCCTTACTGAGGCATCACATTTTGAAGATGTCCTGGATGCTGGGGAGGCTAGTTCCCATGATGGAGCTGACTGAGCTTATAGCTTTCTGCAGCTTTTCCCGATCCTATGCAGTGGCCCCTCCATGCCAGATGGTGATGTGACCAATTAGAATCCTCTCCTCAGTATATCTGCAGAAAATTGTGAGTGTCTGGGAAATGCCCATCAAACAAAGAAACACAATAGAACCCACAATAAACCACACACAACAAAGCATGGCAAGCATCTCATGTACAAAAGGGAACAAATTGTTCAAGTAGTTTAAAAAAAAGGTAAACAAGTAATACATAGAACATGATCTACACAATCCCTGAAAGTGAGTCCACAGCTATAGAGTCAGTGGGTCAGTTCAGTGCTGAGGCAAGGGAAGGTGGTCCGGAAGCCCGATGGCCACAGGGCAACAACTGCTTCCAGAAGTGCCAGGGTGGACTCTTGCACCTCTCCACCCGGTGATAGCTGTGAGCAGAGAGGGAGACGTCAAATGCAGGAAGCTGCCATTGAACTCTGGTTCCTTCCCCACTCTCGGGCCTCAACACGGCGTTCGGCTCCAGTGATGGCCACCCCGGGTGTACCTTCATTCTCGAGAATCATTCAGTAGATTGTAAAATCACTCATTTGCTGACAATTCAAAGCTACAACAGTTTCACTAAAGGTAAATTACAGGCTGTGGATTGCAGAGATTGTAGTCAAAAAGAAGTATGACTAGTAGAGTATTTACTAGTTTTGAGGGTTGCCCACAAATGTTGCCGTATGTTGCCAATACCATCTTGGTGGATGGCGTGGTTTGAGTGTCTCAGAAACTGCTGATCTCCGGGGAGTTTCACACACAACAGTCTCTACAGTTTACAGAAAATGATGTGAGAAACAAAACACGTCCAGTGACCGTTAGTTCTGTGGGTGAAAAAGCCTTTTTAATTAATACAGGATGCACCTAATAAAGTGGCCACTGAGTGTATACAAATGTTTTGGAATATTGAATGTGTCTGACCTTTACAGTTTACAGCTTACAGCAAGCCTGGGTGCTATACAGTAGTCCGATCACTCAGGTGCAGTATGATGTTCTCCTAAGTGTTATCTATTGATGGGCCCTAGGTGGCTATAGAGGCTGATCCAGGATCCACATGGTCTGTTAGGGTGAATTCCTTAATGGAGCATGCCTGTGCACGACTTTGTTTAACATATGGAGGCTGATGCACACTCCTTGACAGATTGGAGTCAGGGTCCAGTGGCACAGAATGCAAGATGATTGTGTACCCTTCCCTGCAGCAGCCTTCCTCCGCCTGCACTGCCAGTGTGATTGTGTCACCATTTTCTGCCATCTCTCCCACTGAGATCAGAATCACAATCAGGTTTGTTATCTCCAGCATATGTCGTGAGATTTGTTAACTTAGCAGCAGCAGTTCAATGCAATACATTATATAGAAGAAAAATCAATCAAGCAATCAAGCAATCAATTCCAGTATACATATATCGAATAGATTAAAAATCGTGCAAAAATATAAATAGTACATGTTAAAAAATTGAGGTAGTGTTCAAGTGTTCAAAGTCCATTTAGCAATCAGATGGCAGAGATGAAACTGTTCCTGAATTGCTGTGTGTGTACCTTCAGGCCTCTGTACCTCCTACCTGATGGTAACAGTGAGAAAAGGCCATGCCCTGGGTGCTGGAGGTCTTTAATAGAGGACATTGCTTTTCTGAGACACCGCACCTTGAAGATGTCCTGGGTACTTTGTAGGCTAGTACCCAAGATAGAGCCAACTAAATTTACAACCCTCTGCAGCTTCTTTCAGTCCTGTGCAGTAGCCTCTCCATTTCAGACAATTGATGCTGGCTGTCAGAATGCTTTCCACGGTACATTTATAGAAGTTTTTGAGTGTATTTGTTGACATAGCAAATCTCTTCAGACTCCTAATGAAGTATAGTTGCTGTCTTGCCTTCTTTATAACTGCATCGATATGTTGAGACCAGGTTAGATCCTCAGAGATCTTGACACCCAGGAACTTGAAACTACTCATCCTTTCCCCTTCTGATCCGTCTATGAGGATTCGTATGTGTCCCTTCCTCTTACCCTTCCTGAAGTCCACAATCAGCTCTTTCATCTTACTGATGTTGAGTGCCAGGTTGTTGCTGCAACACCACTCCATTAGTTGGCATATCTCACTCCTGTACACCCTCTCATCACCATCTGAGATTCTACCAGCAATGGTTGTATCATCAGCAAATTTATAGATGGTATTTGAGCTATGCCTAGCAACACAGTCATGTGTATACAGAGAGTTGAGCAGTGGGCTAAGCACACACCCCTGAGGTGCACCAGTGTTGAACATCAGCAAGGAAGAGATGTTATCACCAATCCGCACAGATTGTGGTCTTCCAGTTAGGAAGTTGAGGATCCAATTGCAGAGGGAGGTGCAGAGGCCCAGATTCCATAACTTCTCAATCAGGATTGTGAGAATGATGGTATTAAATGCTGAGCTATAGTCAATGAACAGCATCCTGACATAGGTGCTTGTGTTGCCCAGGTGATCTAAAGCTGTGTGAAGAGCCATTGAGATTGTGTCTGCTGTTGACCTATTGTGGCGACAGGCAAATTGTAGTGGGTCCAGGTCCTTGCTGAGGCAGGAGTTCAGTCTAGTCATGACCAACTCTCAAAGCATTTCATCACAGTTTCTGTGAGTGCTACCGGGCGATAGTCATTAAGGCATCTTGGTTGGATTGTTCTTTGCTTTCTGTTCTGGGACCTCTACTTTTCGTGATTTTTATTAACGACCTGGATGTGGGGGTAGAAGGGTGGGTTGGCAAGCTTGCAGATGACACAATGGTTAGTGGTGTTGTAGACAGTGTAGAGGATTGTCGAAGATTGCAGAGAGACATTGATAGGATGCAGAAGTGGGCTGAGAAGTGGCAGATGGAGTTCAACCTGGAGAAGTGTGAGGTGGTACACTTTGGAAGGACAAACTCCAAGGCAGAGTACAAAGTAAATGGCAGGTACTTGGTAGTGTGGAGGAGCAGAGAGATCTGGGGTACACGTCCACAGATCCCTGAAAATTGCCTCACAGGTAGATGGGGTAGTTAAGAAAGCTTACGGGGTGTTAACTTTCATAAATAGAGGGATAGAGTTTAAGAGTCACGATGTAATGATGCAGCTCTATAAAACTCTGGTTAGGCCACACCTGGAGTACTGTGTCCAGTTCTGGTGGCCTCACTATAGGAAGGATGTGGAAGCATTGGAAAGGGTACAAAGGAGATTTACCAGAATGCTGCCTGGTTTTGAGAGTATGGATTATGATCAGAGATTAAGGGAGCTGGGGCTTTATCTTTGGAGAGAAGGAGGATGAGAGGAGACATGATAGAGGTGTACAAGATAATAAGAGGAATAGATAGAGTGGATAGCCAGCGCCTCTTCCCCAGGGCACCACTGCTCAATACAAGAGGATATGGCTTTAAGGTAAGGGGTGAGAAGTTCAAGGGGGATATTAGAGGAAGGTTTTTTACTCAGAGAGTGGTTGGTGCGTGGAATGCACTGCCTGAGTCAGTGGTGGAGGCAGATACACTAGTGAAGTTTAAGAGACTACTAGACAGGTATATGGAGGAATTTAAGGTGGGGGGTTATATAGGAGGCAGGGTCGGCACAACATTGTGGGCCGAAGGGCCTGTACTGTGCTGTACTATTCGATGTTCTATGTTCTATGAACCTCCCCCTTGACCTTACACCAGGGGTGACCCAGCCAAGACTAAGTGCCAGATGGCTAAACTCCAGATGATGTCACTCTTGGGATCTCAGGAGCCTCTCTGCCATGACAAGATGATGATCCTCAGAGAAGATATGCTATATGTAGCTTCAACTTTGCACAAGAAGACTTTTTGCCGTTTTGGCCTTTGCCATGGCATTGGCTGTAGAAGTAGGGATACCATTTTGCATTTGTCAAAGAAGTTGGAGAGACTGCATTTGGAATATTGTACTAGTTTCGGTCACCCTGCTATTGGAAAGAAGCCATTAAGCTGGGAAGGATTCCAAGGAGATTTACAAGGATGTTGTCAGGACTTGAGGGACTGAGTTTGTGCAAGCTGGGACTTTATTCATTGCAGCATAGGAGAAAGAAGGGTGATCTTATATCAGACCTAGATCCACTGCAATTTGTCTTAACACTATTGGGACTGCAATTAACTGCTGCCTCAAAAGAACAAATTTCACGAGATATGCCAGTGACATTAAACCTGGATCTGATTTTGACGTTGGTCAGGCTGCTGCTTATTGATTACAGCTCAGCATTCAATGCCATCCTCCTCTCTGTATTAATCAACAAGTTTCAAAACTTGGGCCTCAGTACCTGCCTCTGCAACTGGATTCTTGACTTCATCAGGAAACCATGGTCAGTAGGGATTGGAGATAACATCTTCCTCTTGCTGACAATCAACACAGGTAAATCTCAAGGATGAGTGCTTAGTCCACTGGTCTACTCTCTGTACACTCATGGCTGTGTGCCTAGACACAGTTCAAACACCATCTATCTGTAAGTTCTCCAGTGACGCAAAAGCTATTGGCAGAATGTCCGACGGAGATGAGGGGCCCTACAGAAGTGAGATACATCAGTTGGTTGAGTGGTTTCTAGATTGTTGGTTTAAATGATTAACTGCAAACCTGCAATTAATAATTCATTAAGGCTCTATAGAAAAGGTTTTGGGGGGGGTGTAGGGGGCATTTCACCTACTCAACTTCTAAAGGAAGGTTAGTTGTAGCTGTGTCCATTGGCAGTAGTGTTCAGCATTTCAGACTAGCATTCTAGTCTGTTTTGCGAGTTTTTCACTTGCCAGTCTTACATGTTGGGACACATGTCCAAAGAGCGATGCTAACATGATCGAGTTTAAAAAATAGATGCCACATCACAATCAAATTAGCCCAACAGCTTCTAACGATTGGCAAAAGTTTTATGTGCAGAATTTTCCCATCATTCAACACTCAACAATCAATGTTTTAGGAGGTACAGGAGCATGAAGACACACTCAGTGTTTTAGGAGCACCCTCTTCCCCTCTGTCATCAGATTTCTGAACAGACAATGATCCAATGAATCCTATTTTGCTCTCTTTTTGCACTATTTAGTTTTTAATATATTTCTAATTATAATTTGGAGTATATTTTATGTATTTCACTGTACTGCTGCCAAAAGAACAACAAATTTCATGACATATAATAAATCAGATTTGATTCTTAAAGTTATCCCTTCAGTTAATTTCATTTTAGAGTGTAGGACAGACAGCACAATAGTATAGCTGGTAGACTCCCTGCCTCACACTACCAATTATTTGTAATTGTAGGAGTTACATTTGTTCTCATTCTCATTTACATTTATGTACCGATGAATGACAATAAACAACCTTTAATATTGAATCTTGAATTACCCTAGATTCAATCCTGACCTTGGAATATTTCTGTGTCGGGTTTGTACATTTAACCTGCAATAAGTGGAGTTCCCCTGGGTACTCTGGTTTCCCCCCTCACCCCAATGACATGTAGTTTTTAACTGGACCCTGTAAATTTCCTGTGTACATAGGTGGTTGGTAGAATCTGAGGGAAATTGAAGAGAATAAAAAAGTGATTAATGCAAGATTAGTGTAACTAGGTGGTTGAAGGTCAATGGTACTCTGTGGGTGAATGGGCCAGTTTCCATGCTCTATGACTCAATGACATATGCTGAGTGGCCACTTATTAGACACCTCCTAATAAATTAGGTCTTCTACTGCTGTAGCACATCCACCTCAAGGTTCGACGTGCTGTGCATTCAGAGATGCTCTTCTGCACACCACTGTTGTAATGGGTAATTATTTGAGTTACCGTTGCCTTCCTGTCAGCTTGAACCAGTCTGGCCATTTTCTTCTGACCTCTCTCATTATCAAGGCATTTTTGGTCACATAACTGCTGCTCACTGGATGTTTTTTGTTTCTTGCACCATTTTCTGTAAACTGTAGAGAACGTTGTGCATGAAAATACCAGGAGATCAGCAGTTTCTGAGATACTCAACCCACCTCATTTGTTACCAACAAGCATTCCACAGTAAGAATCACTTAGATCACATTTCTTCCTCACCCTGATGTTTGGGCTGAACAACAACTGAACCTCTTGACCTTTGTACGCTTTGTATGCATTGAGTTGCTGCCACATGATTGGTTGATTCAATATTTGCATTCACAAGCAGGTGTTATGAATTGTACTTCATAAGTTGGCAAAGACTGTATATTCTTCTCAAGTTTTATACCCAATGCAATTGCTGTTCTCCAATGTTATCAATGGTTATTGATGTGTTTGCATGTGTAGTCTTTCCCTGTATTGCAGCCCATGCTAGCAGATTCTCTTGTGTCACTTAAAAAATAATCAACACATTCCACTTCAAAAGAATTGAAGGAAAAGATTTCAGAAGAAATACAAATTTTTAAGTTACAATAATAGTATGTTAGGTGTTGCCGTACTGCTTAGCATTTGCAAATGTTTAAGATAATGTAGTTAAAGTTGTCAGTAATCTCACACTAAAATATAATATCAGATCACATTTTCAGTATTTTTCCAAAACAAGTTCAGTGTACCTGAATAACAGTTTAGTTTGGAATCTAATCTACATAATGAGCTAGGTTCTTTTCAGTTTAATTTTCCCTATTCTTTGATTTTCAATTTTTTAAAACTAGCTTTTAATTCGAAATGTGTGACTGTTCAATTAAAACAGTTGATAGATTTTCATTGGGTTGCATTACAGCAGGCAATTTGTAGTTTCTGCTAATGGCTTGCTGACAGAACTGTTAGCATTATTGATATATCTTCATTTGCGTTCTTTTGAAGTTCCATTTTAAAATCACTAACCAGGATTGCAGTATGCCCTAATTTTCCTGGCAATTAATTTTAATGGCTTATTTTATGTTGAACTATTTTAATCATCTTTTATTTTCCTGCGGGTTTCTACATTCACTCTAGCATTTGAACCTTCGTTTTATGGTTTATTGTATTAAAGACACGTCATTCCATTTAACAATAGTTGAGTGCTTTACAGCTCCCTGCTTGTGGTTAAATACTGAATTCTGATTATAGCCCTTTAGTTCAAGGAAAATAAGTACTTCACAGGTCTGGCAGCACCTGTGGAGAGTGGAAGGCAAAATTAATGTTTCTGGTCAATTACCTTTCAACAGCTAACTTGACTGTCTCACAACAACATTTCACTCAACATCAGCAAAACCTAAGAGCTGATTATTGATTATAGGAGAAAGAAGTCAGTGGGCCATGAGCCAGTCCTCATTCGGGGATCGGAGCAAGAGAGGGTCAGTAGCTTTAAGTTACTTGGCATTATCATTTAGGAGGATTTGTCTTGGAACCAGCACGTAAGTGCCATTACAAAGAAGGGACAGCAGTTCCTCGATTCTCTTTGAAAATTACACAGATTTAGGATGTTACCTAATACTCTGACAAACTTCCATAGATGCCCAGTGGAAAGTATCCTGACTGGCTGCATCAAGCGTGGTATGGAACCACCAATGCCCAAGAACAGAAAACCCTACAACAAGTGATGGATACAGCCCAGTCCATTGCAGGAAAGGCCCTCCCCACCACTGAGAACATCTACAAGGAGCGCTGCCACAAGAAAGCAGCATCCATCATCAAGGACCCCCCCCCCCCCACCCCATCATCTGGGCCATGTTCTCTTTTCACTGCTACCATCAGGCAATAGGTACAGGACCTTCGGGTACCACACTGCCACATTCAGAAACAGTTATTACCCTACAATCATCAGGCTCCTGAACCAGCATGGGTAACTTCCATCTCAACTCTGAACTGATTCCACAACCCATGGACT